>NC_139255.1:37795197-39064162 GCF_977018435.1 Lepisma saccharinum | reverse complement strand
CACACACACACACGCGTAAAGAGACAGAGAGAAAGAGAGAGAGATATATACACACGCGTAAAGAGAAAGATACACACGCCCACACATACACGTAGAGAGAGAGAGAGAGAGAGAGAGAATAATAATAATAACAAGAAAAGAGACAGAGAGAAAGAGGGAGAAGATGAAGAAGAATAGAGACAAAAAGAGGGAGAAGGAGAGAGAGACACGAAGAAGAAGAACAAAAGGAAGAAAAGATACAGAGAGAGAGAGAGGAAGAGAAGACGAAGAATATTAAAAGACAGAGAAAGAGAGACAAGGAAGAAGAGTAAGATAAGACAGAGACAAATAGAGAGATACACACGTAGAGGGACAGAGAGAGAGATGAGAAGATGAGAGAGAGAAAAAAAGAAGAAAAGAGACAGAGACACACACACACACTCAATCTAGATAGAAGGGAGTATGATAAGTACACGCAATAAATAAGAATTGTAACTGGGTAAAAGAGATGTCAGGTTACGCAGAGCTTGATCACTGACCACACCGCCACGGAGGTCGGTTGATCATAAATCAATGCGGTTGTTACCGTCGAAGGTCGATGGATTAGTGTCTGCGCGGGAAGGAACGAATCTCGCTAGCCGATACTCCACTTGCGACTCCCTTAACTGATGGATAAAGCAAGGCTGCTTTTATTACACCTTCGGAGATTAGCGTCTTTGCATCCGAGTTTCATTAACCCATTGTACTCCCAGCAAACAATGGTACCTACTCTTGCCTACACATTACAAGCGTAGCCGGTGGCTTTATGCGAGTCTAATGAGATGAGAAAAGAAAGAGGCTCGCTCGCTGGAGCAGCGGCTTTGAATTCCATGCGCTCATAACCGAGAGCCGTGGGGAAAGAGAAAGTATTATTAAAAAAAAAGCGAATGGAAGTCTAGGGCGGACATAAAGAAAGCGAAGCGTTAGGGAAAAAGAACAGAGAAAGAAGACGTGCCGCTCAGAGAAAATGAATAATCTTAAACACGGGGGCGTGGGAGTGCATGCCCCTCCCTCCCCCTAGGGTTCTGTTTTATGAAACGAGATCCCTTTAAAGTTTTCCGGTGAATTCGACGAGAATTGAAAAACAGATAAAAGTATTACAAACGGCAAAGAAAGGTCAATGGTCAAATTTTACAAAACCCTGTACTGTCTGCAAAACTAGCAACGCGTAGGTTGAAAACAGAGGGCGTTGCAATAATCGTGAATATAAACGTTGTAAAAATAGAACAAGAAAAATTGATCAGGTGCGTTTGGCAGGATATTCATGTAACTAAACTTCATTGATAAATTGTGTGGGTACACACTGAACGAAATAGAAATGATTTTTAAGCAATCAGATTAATGTCGTTCCGTTATTTTATGTTTTAGTGAAGGTTGAATAGATTAAATTATCACAAAATTAATTCCGCAAATCGTGATAAGGGTCAACTTGATAGCACGGACTTTTCTTAGGTCTCTATCTGAAAATACGCGCTACGATGTCAGGGGTCCCGGGTTCGAAACCCGGCCTGAACAAGTGTGTTTCATCATACCATCACTCATCCTCATCTTCGCTATTAACCCCACACACAAGTAGAGAGAGAGAGAGAGAGAGAGAGAGAGAGAGCTTTAGCCACGAGCAGTAAAATAAACCAAATGAATCATATTGTAGTATGCGATATAAATGGTTGAACATCACTGCCAGAAAATTCGTTAAGTTCTCTGTTTTTTCTGAAACCACATTCAGGACAAACGTTTGTCAAAGTCAAGTTTAAGTTCACTTTATACTCACATAGGCTATTCTGGAGTACACTTGCGTTTAAGTTGTTATCCAAACCAATGCTCTTGTACCCCAGCGGAAACCAAAGTCAGCAATCTTTCACTACAAGGCGAAGCTTTAGCCACTACATTGTAAGTGTTGAATAATTAGAAGCATTTGATTTATAATAATTATCTGAGCGTTCTGTATTTTGTCTGGTGTGGCTTTGTCACTTTTGTGTTTAGGGGTAAACAATTACGGGGGTAATGATTTCCTAAAGTAGAATTGCCTCACATTGTGTTAATTAGGCTATTACCTTTGAAATGGTAATAATCTGGTGACTTTTTCAGAAGGCAAAAATAATTATAGAGAACTTTTACCAGAGGGGTAATAAAATTTTTACCTTCAGTGTACACTAGTCTTTTTTATGTTTTGCGGGGTAAACATTTGTGATGGAATTAGCTAATACCGGGGAATAAAAATTCCCTGGATAAACCATTCCCTGGGAAACTGACCTCTATGATGGAGTATTTAGTTACATCCTACGCTAACGTGAAGTCGTATGTTAGAATCCTGCGTTATAAACGGATGTGTGTTCGCTATAACATCTGTGTATTGTTGCAACATTCATCCTCATCGTCGTGATGATGCTAGAGATGTAAATGCGACGTAAAATACCCATAATGTTGAAACGTTCTTGTAATTAGACGCGTCGTATTATTATACTATTAATATTAACTTAATAATACTCAGCGATGAACGATGGGACTCGGTGAAGTACACAGACTCCTCTCAGGTACAGGGATAGTGTTAGGCAAAGACAATATTCACAGCACAGAGAAATAAAACCACATTACTGCAGTATGTATAAACTGAAAGGTTTTATTCTTTATTTATTGCAATTATAATGCAAATATACTTGAGACGAAGCGAGGATTTCGCTTTGTCGATGAATTGACTCATCTTTTGATTTGATTTGATTTAGTTTATTTTACTTCGCGTTTTGTGCCTCTTGGCTAATTTGCGAAGATGGGGATGAGTGATGAAATGATGAAATTGATGAATGGACATTCACAAACAACCAAGCCCGACCGGGATTCGAACCCGGGACCCTTGGCGTCGCTAACCACTCGGCCACAGGGTCGGGCAAAAATTGACTCATCTAAAACGCATAAACTCAATGCGTGGCTATCGGCAAGCCTATGATCACATAGACCTAGCTTGCGCCCCGAACTACCATACCAAGATGTATGCACAACACCGAGGAGTTCTTCTTAATTTTAAAAGCTTCGTCGATCCGTGGCGAAAAAGTGTGATGTGATCCTTACGCGATATCCTCGCTTTTACACTATTTTCGAGAACACAGATTCAAGTACAGATGAATCACTCACTATCTACAAAAGGATACTACCAACAAAACTGACATCTATGCATGTTTAGAAATACAAATTCGTATAGTGCACTCTCTCAAACAAAGATACATTAAATTACCCATAATGTAGCATAAAATACAATAAACAATAAACAAAAGATATACATTACAAACAAGGTGCATTATTACATATAATAACAAAGAAATTACGCTTTCCTTCACAAAAATAAATACATTAGTGACATATTTTATACTGGTGACGTCACATAAAAATGTGGATCATATCAATGTGAATGGGGAATGGTATGTGTACTCTTTCTTGACACGGTTCCATCTCGGTAAGATTAACGAAGAGAACAAATAGCCAAAGAGCTAAGGATCGTCATCAAAAAAGAAAAGAAAAGATCTAAGGAAAAAGGTCTGCAGTTTCACTATGCTGTTGTGTAAATTAATTCTACATTGTCAGTTATATACGGAAGGTACTGAAACGAGACAAGAAGGAGACTGAACTCCTGGGAATTTGCCGAGCCGAGAGAAATCTCTGTAAAGTCTAGACGTCTCATTCCAAACTCTGGTAAACAAGTGTGGCAAAATCACACAAAACAAAATTACTTTATTATTCGATGTATTCAGACATACCAACAATGAGCTGGCGACTCCATTTATTTATAGATAGATCACACACTTTGTTTATTTTAGTTGTAAAGTTAATCCATCAGTGACAGCTGTGAAGCGTTGTTGCATCCATTCAGTTTAAAATAACGTTTATAGAGGGTTCGTAGAGTCGAATATTGTCTAGCAAAAAATGTTAGGAAAAGATGCTTACCGTAATGATATGAACGCTCCGAAAGTTTGTGCGGTGACTCACGTCCATGTTGCTTAAACTACAGAGGGTATCTACCAGTCTGGAAAACGTGGGAGTCCTGGAAAAGTCGTGAAAAAGTCAGGAAAAGGTTACCCTTTTTCTGTAAACATCAACACTTTAGTAGCATTGCAGTAAAAGTGGATGTTTTGAACAAACAAACAAAAGAATAGGACAAGCAAGAAACTTAAATTTGTTGTGGATAAACTACACTTCAGTGTGATATACTAGGGAAAATAATCATGTTCTGAATCTAGGTTCTACCACAATAAACGGCTGTTGATATTACCACTTTCGTCTTAGATCTTTGGCGATATTTGATAAATGTAACTATTGCTAATTCTTATTATAATTGTTATGAAATTTTAACTAACTAACTCTCTAGCCTTCTTAAACCCGAATGTTCATGGCTGCAGCAACACAAGCCTTCCATCTGTCCCTATCTTGAGCAAGATCTACATACTCTTTTCCATCCCTACCGATTTCCTTTAGGTCAATCTCAACGTTGCCCCTCCATCTTCGTCTTGGCCTTCCTACAGGTCTCTTACCATCAGGTTTCCCAACAAGAATTCTGTAAACTCCTCTTTCCTCTCCTATTTGTGCCACATGCTCTGCCCATCTAAGTCTTCTTGATTTACAGTATGCGCCAAAATATACAGTACTGAAATTAAAAGACGAACATTACATTCTTCTCATCTGTGAGTTTATTTATCCTGAAAGAAACACTACATGCACACTATTAGCGAGTTATAACTTCCTTTTCACTACTGAGAAAACGAGCGGCTGGAGCTATGCCCCATCGACAAACGCACATGCGCGTTCGAGGTGCGCGAGTTTCAGTACTGCATATTTTGGCGCATACCGTAATTATTCTAATAATATCTGGACATGAATACAAATTATGTAGTTCTAAATTATGTAACCTCCTCCACTCACCTGTCTCCTCATCCCTTTTAGGTCCAAATATTTTTCTAAGGATCTTATTTTCAAATACTCTCAATTTATGTTCCTCTCTCAATGTAAGGGACCAAGTTTCACACTCATATAATATACTACAGGCAAAATTACTGTTTTGTATATTTTAACTTTTAGATTCTTAGATATTAAACGAGAACACAAAAGTTTATGAAGAGAGAAGTAACATGCATTTCCTGAATTCAGCCTACTTTTTATTTCCACTTTAATATAATTTTCACTTGTTAATATTACTCCTAAGGATTTGAATTTGGAAACTGGTTCAAACGCGTTGTTATCAATAATTAGATTTTGATTATTACCTAACACTTGGTTTCGGCCTGTAAGCATATATTTAGTGTTATCTTTGTTAACTTCCAAACCTATCTCTTTAGCAGTTAGAACTTTTAGGAAAAATAATTTTATGTTATTATTGGTAGTCAACACATTTCAAATACTACATACAACTCCCACGACCAACTACTATTTAGTTTCTCTTCGCATTATTACGTTTTCGTGATTTATTGAGTTTTTGTTTCGAGTCTATACACAGATAGATTGGGACTGGACCTACAGTTTAAAGTAGTATCCGAACCACTATGTGCCTTCATCGAGTATCGAACCCGGGATCCCTTGATTACAAGGCGACATCGTGACGTACCTTTAAATGTGAAGTTAAAATTCTGAGACTTCGTTAAGTGGGATTCTAAATGTCAATGTTTAGTTAACATATAGTAACCGTGTTCATGTACACTAATTGCCCTAATGATTTCGTCTGGGAATTGTGTTTTCTGGCCTGCAAAACCTTGGAGAAATCAGGAAACTTTGTTTTTACGAAATTATAAACACCTTGACTACATATCTCGAGGAAACCGAGATGAGAGTTGATGTATCGAGACGAGTTCGAGAACGAACAGGCATTTACAGCGCGAGACGAGACGAAACTTCATCCCTAGTTCCAAAGTCATAGTCGCCAGAACATCGTTAATCTGTAATAGCCCCGTCTATTTGGCTGCACTTTTTGACACTCGGTGCAGTGCAGGTGTATCCAGTGTCAGGGTGGTGCAAGGAATTGACGTTCAACCAACTAGACGGATAGCGGTGTTCAAGTTCAGAAGATTCAACAAATGCCTGTCTCCTGCTTTAAACGGTCATTTGATTAGTTAGCATGCACCACGTGACCATACACCAAACATACACCGGTCCGGAAGGTAGTGCAGACGGTGCAGACACCAAATACACTATTTGACTCCAAATCAACCAACTAGACAACTAGACGCTTCGGTGCAAAGAGAGTCAAAGCGAGTCAAAAAGTGCAGCCAACTGTAACTTGTAACCCAATATGCGCAGATCGCTGCACAGCACTGCCTATTGCGTCATCCTCCCCACCACTCTTCTACGTACTGGTCTGGCCTTGAGAGTACCAGTGGTGCCAACTCAGCAAAATTAAGCTAAAACAAATATGACAAACGATTTTTACTGTGTAGAGTGACGGTGCCGGCTCAATTATATCAGTATATCAGTGGTTCATTTGATTTCATCCGGTCTTTGAAAATGCGTGCGGTGCCCGGATCGTAAACTGTAGTATTACGCACGCTTGTTAAGGTTTATAACGAAGAGAAACTACAGGGCAAATACAAATTTCGTTGGAAATCCTCAGACCATTCCGCTCCCTCCAGGTTGCAACACTGCAAACCAACGTCACCGCGGAGAAGGGCGTGGGGAAATGTGGTGTGAGGTGCGCAACAGCTATTTGCAGCGTCTTGTTTTTGAACTTGTCAAGTTATAGACGGGGCTAATGTTGACTGCCTTGTCCAGAGCACAGTGGAAGGATGAATGATCGTTTGGATAAATGAAGAAAGCGCAGCTGCTTTTTGGAGGCTGGTCTGTTGTCAGCTCTCCGAGATTTGCTCTGCAGGGACTTGTCTTAGAATTTCCAATAGTATATTCAATCCCACTTACAGAAAGAATTAGGTCCACTGGGGGAGTGGATTGTGAGATGTCCTGTTGATTTGACAGCCAACAAGCTTTGGTTGTCGACGACAAAGGAAGGCCAACGTTTGGCTTGAGGTTTCAAATTGTCCAGGGTAAGGAAAAGTGGAAAGTTCCTGTTGCTGACAAGAAACCTACGTGTTTCAAGATGCTCCAGCGTTTACTGTTTAGTAGGATGCAGTGGCGTACGTTGATCTACGAGACCGGGATCAACGTTTAATAATAAAGACGATTGATTGATTTGGTTTACGTGTGTTTTACTTCGGTTTTCTACCACTTTTGGCTAATCGCGAAGATGAGGAGGAATGATGATAATAATGATGAAGGTACACCCACAAAGATTTGATTTTGAGTTTTGTTATCTAGCGTAGTTTTTCTGACAATTTTGTCTAACCGCGACGATGGGGCTTGGAGATTACATTAATGGAGGGACACTCATGACCATACCGGCATTTAAACTCGGGACCCATAATGTTGTAGCGCGCAGTGCTAACCGCGGCAATAATAAAGGCGAAAACATGGTCCTTGGATGGTTACATCCGGATCCTGAAAACTCTAGGTTCCTGGCAATAATGGATCCGGTTACCCGATTTTTTGTTTTGGATCCGGGTACTGGATTTTCGTTTTGTACTCGAGAAACCCACATTTCTGTCATTTTGACCACGTACAGCCAGAAAATGAAATTAATACAATCTAAATTTATTTAAGAGATTCCGTTTTCTTTGCACAGAAACGTTTCTCATAAGGCGCATCTTTCTGGTGAGAATATTGCTTCGAAAACCTGTGGAAACTTCAAAACGTCAATATCTGACAGTACAGGGAATACAGATTGATTGTTGCTGCACAGCTAGGGGTCCCGGGACAAATCTAATAAGAGTAATTCTGTGTGGTTTTTCTCTCATAAGTTTCACTGAGTGCTCATGTAAACTTATAATAGTGAGTAAGTTGGCAAAGTATTGATTTGACTGCGTAAAGAAATGTAAATGAATGTGAAAACATCAAATAGTCAATGCCGCAGCCTTTAGAAGAGTCGATATAACATACAAGAGTCCCGGATTCGATTCTCGTGGGGGCTATTGCACAGTGATTCCGTAGTGTTAGGTACTATACGAGACCTTGAAAACATAAAGCATATAACTCTATAGGTAAATAAATTATTATTAATAATCATATCTAACAGTGGCCTCCCACTATGGACTCTTAATGCTAAGCCTTGCCTAATAATAGAAAGTAACTGTCCTTGCCCCTCCTGTTGCAGCACCCACTCGCCAGTACTGAATAATAATAGGGCTAGTTAGAATTTTGACTACATATTTAAATTACTTTGACTTTGACTTTAATTGATTTTGATCGATAGATTGATTGATTTGCTTTATTCTACTTCGCTTTTGTGTCACTTTTGGCTAATTTACGAAGATATGGATGAGTGATGATATGATGAAATTGATGAATGGACACTCACAAACATTCATCCCCAGGCCTGGATTCGAACCCGGGACCCCTGGTGTCATAGCGCGATGTGCTAACCACTCCGCCACGGGGGCCAGCTAATGGATTTTGACAGATGATCGAAGGTACCTTGTTGGTGACTTCATTATAAAACACAGAATGCATATATTGTATTCGTAATATTGTAAATTAATAAAGAAAACATTTGGTATGAAAATGAATTTAAGTTAAAACTTTAAGTAGGCATATTTCATCGGCTCTTTGAAACTGTGCTAGTCACGAAGAGGGGAGGTGTATAATTATAGGTGAAAGGAGTTATTAATAGATCAATGAGAGTCGGCATTGCATGACGTTCTAATGGAGCTACTTTTCTCTTTGTCTGCAGAATCAGAAATGCCTACGGAAGTGCTCTTCGGACGAGGATTGCAAGAGCAAGAAGAAAAAATGCATGTGTGACGGCGCCTGTGGGATGTCGTGCATAAAACCAGGTAAGTACATGTGCTACTTCTAGCAGCAAACTGTTCAACTTATAGGACAGCCGATACATAGTTAAATTGTCACTGAAACAGCGCGTTCAAGACGCAACAATTGAAACGTGTTGAACACAGGCCCGTAGCAAGAATTGATATCCACGCGTTATCAGGGAGGCTTTGTAAACCCAGTTCAGTATTCAAAGGTTTAGCAGTATAAAATGAAGATAAATTATGTGTGGAAGAGTTATATAAAATTTAGAAATATCATACAAAATACAATTTTTCTACGTCTTTTAAACCATCATTTTTGAATTGTTGACTGCTACTGAAAATATCCCTTACTGCACAAGCCATACTACTTTTGATGATACAGATACTTTTATCATACAAGAAAAAATGCTCAATATTCAATCATAGTGCCTACAGTACATTCCACTCCCGGCGGAAGCAACGAAACTCATCTTCGTTTCGAAAACTTTGGAGCTGTTGACCTTTTGAAATAGATGCGGAGGGAATTTGCATGATGACATTAAAGTCACAGATTTCTGTCTAAACGGGATCGCAACAGGGGCAGAGAAGATACAGTAGACGAACTTGCACGTGTAAATGCCTATTTCCTTCGGAGATGCCAGGAATGTGTTGCAGCAGAGAGACATCATTTTCAACACCTTCTGTAGTCAAGGTTAGTACACAATATGAAAACTGTAATTTTAATAGCTGACTCTACCGACTGTCGCTGACCCGTTCACCGGGAAAGACAAGCGTTGATGCCGGGCAGCTTGCCGCCGAGTCTCGTAGCGAATGCCAGGGAATGCTTTGTATATAAACATGGATGATGCGTGTATGTGTGTGTGTGTGTTTGTTCCGGCATAACTCTCGAACGCCTGGAGCGATTTCAACCAAACTTGGTACACGTATCACTTGAAATCTGGAAAGAAATACTGTGGGGGAAAGACACCCCTGGCACCCCTAGGGGTGGGGGTGGGAGGGGGTGACATGTAAAAATAATAAAGAACGACCGATATTAGTGTAGAGTTCATAGTTTTCGGGGTCGCTAAGATGAATAGTGACACTTCCAATGCCGTTCAACTTCATGACACCCCTGGCACACCTAGAGGATTGGGGTGGCATGTAAAAATAATCGAAAACGACCGATATTAGTGTGGAATACATAGTTTTCTGTGTCGCTAAGATGAATAGTGACACTCCCAATGCCGTTCAACTCCAAGTTCATTTTACACTATAGTTAGAATTAATTATATTCCTGTCTAATAGAAGATTGGGATAAATAAATTCCCGGAAGAAACTGTGCGATCACAATGATGCAAAATATTTTCATAAGGTACTCAAAAATATTGTTTCCACAAATATATTAATAGTTTCTTTATCATTTTCTTAATATAAAATGCAATTTAGAGATCAAGGACTGAAAGGTATTTTTATTTTACGGATGCTTACCAAACCGAATCGAATTTCTTGTCACTTAAATGCTGTAGAAGTATACATTATTCTATGTTTTATCATAACATTACATAAATACCGGCCAGAATGTTCAACCGCTCTTCGATTCTTTCAGCACAAAATACAAATACGTGTTTACACTTATAGTGTCGCTTTCGCTTCATCACAGAATAGTATTTTGTGTCTCCATGCTTTCTTCTAAAGTTCCCTGATAAGTCTATAGTTTTTCTTGAAAGCCTTGAAAGTTATAACCTTGAATTCAAGGGGAAAAATGACACGACCGTTCTGTTCAACGTGTTCTTCTAGATTGATTTGATTGTGGTGGAAACCAATGTGATAGGTCGGTACGGTTCGGCACAGCCTCGAACAAGCCCACAGTTGCAATGGAAAGAGCTCATGAGATGAGGGATGATTGTGGAACGTGGTCTGGATGTTATGGCCGTTCAAGTCAAATAAATAGCCGTTGGGGACAAACGCCTATGTCCAGTTTTAACTGAAGGGTCTAGATAAGACAGTGCCAGGTTACATTTTCGCGTGTTCGAGAAACTGAGATTTTAAGGTCAAACAATCCACAAATGTGTGTTCTTCTGCTGGTCGTGGTTTGCAGTCTAACATAATGCAAAAAACCTGTTTTGATAATATCTGTAACTGACTGCCATGCCATTCATGTTTTGCAAGTGGTAAAAATAATATCCACATTGGGTCTCCTGCCTAAGCCAAATCTATTCGAGTGAAACGAATGATAGAGCGAACCTTCGAATATGCATATAACCATGTGTAATTACTAGGGAGCGGAAGTTGATGAAATGTCATCTTCTTTCTGACATCTCGGACACGATGCCCATTAAATATACACAACATTACACTTCGTCTAGAACCCAAAACTGGTAATTCTAAAGTGCATTTTTCGACATTTCAGGTTTTAGGTCATTTTCCACGATTTCCGGCATTTTCCGGCATTTTTCGCAATATTCGGTGTATTGTTTCGTCACATTTTGTCACTTCTTTCATTTTGGTAATATTCTCGAGTCTATTCACCAAGGTGAATGAAATATATCTCGCAGGATTGCAATTTACGAGCAAAAGAAATGCTGAACTGGTGACAGTCTTTGTTGTGTCGGGGGAAATCACCAGGTGTCCGTCTGAGGCAAACTCAAATTTAAGATCAGATAAGGAGATTGCATTTTGTTTAATTTCCTTTTCATTTACATTTTTAACCCGAAACTAACAAATGTAATGATCATTTTTTGCATTTTTTAGGACATTCTATAGGTCATATACCTATATTTTTTAGATCATTAACTTCGGCTATTGCAATATCGTCCACTGAGAACGCAAATTTTCTACCTCCAAGTTGAAAACGAAGAAATGATTTATCTACGCTTATGCCTGTTGACTAAATAAATTAATATTTATATTTCGGAGATATTTTTGGTTTGTCTCCAAGATTTGGCAGCTGTAAAGTATTGACAACAACGTTCAAATTGGACATAAAGCAAGAGTTGGCAGTGAACAATCATCTGCATATTAAATATTGGCTCTACTTCGCATGCGCAGATCATCTTGCGCCTCCTCACACAATTTTCATGTTTTGAGCTGAAATAACTCATTGCCGATCTCCATTAGCGTATTTACAAACCCTATAGTGCTGCAGAACCTCAAGAAAGATTTGACTTCTGATTGGCTGTCATTTCGGAAGTTAATAGATTACAGTATTCCTTCAAGGTAACGCTAGATGGCACAACAGTGTAGATTTCAGATATCCATCCTAATAAGATATGAAACCCCTTTAAACGGAAGATGATTTTTAGAACATTTTTAGAATTATTGTTTGAAAGAAGGAAAGGCAGAACTCGTCTTGAAGTGAATGGCTAACTACTTATAATCACTGAGAAACATAATTATTGTTCAACAACATTATGCTTCTAATTACTCACTGCTTGCTACATTGTTGTTGTGCAGGACAGAAATTGTATTATTTAGCATAAGTTATAAAATTTCTCCCATAATGCAGAAATTACATTACAAACACTTTCAGAGATATTCAACATTATTATTTTACGTAGGTTTCATTTTGATTTTATCATCAGAAAACATTTTTTCCACACAAATATATATTTCTTAACATTATTTCGACATTTTGATTACAAACTTAGTTGAAATAATCACGAGTATAATTTTTCCATACCTTTCCTGTAAACAAGTAAGCAAGGAACGGTGGACACGGAACATAAACACTTCCGGACGCGCACAGCCAATAAGAAAGCGTTATATACGTTTGGTTCTGCAGCACTCTAGGGTTTGTAAATACGCTCTCCGTTAGTGGTTAGTACTGCTCACTACGATGCCAAAGGTCCCGGGTGCGAATCCAGGTTTGTCCATGGGTGTTTTTTGTGAGTGCTCCTTCATCAACTTTATCATATCATTGCTCATTCTCATCTTTGCGATTAGCCAAAAGTGGCAGAAAAGCGAAGTAAAATAAAGCAAATCAATCATTCAAAGAGCTCATTAGCCCCGCCTACTTCGCTGCACTTTTGACACTAGGTGTAGTGCAGGTATATCCCGGTGTCAGGGTGGTAAAAGGAAATGACGTTCAACCAAATAGACGAATAGCGGTATTCAAGTTCAGAAGATTCAACAAATGCCTGTCTGCTGCTTTAAACGTGCATTTGAAGCACGAACCACGTGATCATACACCACACCGCTCCGGAAAGTAGTGCAAAAGGTGCACACATCAAATGCACTACTTTTGACACCAAATGAGCCAAGTAAAGGAGTCGGTGTTGCTCCGTGTAACCAAGTAGACGCCAAGGTGCAGAGAGAGTCAAAAAGTGCAGCCAACTAGACAGGGCTATTATTTTGAGCTGAAAGAATACATCAACTCACGTAGTGTGAAATGTCTCCTTACTATTTCTCCTAGTTTTGCCTTAATTATCCGATGTATTGGTAGCGGCGTGCCTAGGTTTTTCGAAAGAGAGGAGGTTACGTATACTTTTTAGTAGTTATGACCAGCTTCTTATTGCACTTCCTTTACAATTATTCACTAAGAAATATTGCCCTTCATTAGGACACAAGGCTTGTAACTGAAGTCGGTACATTAACCTAGCAGAAATATATAGATATGGCAGTGGAAGGCTTAAGCCATAAAATTGTAGGTTTAGAAATTATACATAAAAGGCTTGATAGTAAAGAGGTTTATTTAACAACATAATGCCTGAAGGGCTTGAGACTACATAAATAATGATTATAATATGAATATAAATACAATAAATAATAAAGAAACAATTAAATTATCCAATTAAATCTTTACATAATTAAGACTTCCTTACACGTTATTTAACCAAAAAGAGATTATAGTAATTTCATTTTAATATTAATTTCCCCCCAAAAGACCTATCTCTGAATAGAACAAAGAGTGCTGTGCTTTAACTAAAAATCCCAACTAAATACTCTACATAAAAACTTAAAATACTAAACCACTACAAAGCAACCACTACCTGTACTTTGTTCCATTCCGAGATGACCCCTTTCAACACTCAAAGAGAACTCAACTCAACGTGCTTACACCTCTGCTAATCAGTGGGAAGTAAAGTTCCCACACGAGGCTTGCTTTCTTCCGACCTCCGGAATTTCAGCCACGCCCCTTTTTCCAAATTAAAGCCATCTGGTGGCAAACTATATAAACATTTCTCTTTTCACTCGTACACCTTGCATATGGTTATATATTGAGCCCTTATTTTGCCATCTTTTACTGCCCTTGACGTTCCTTTTTTAAGAATACAGGCTCAAATTACGGTAAAGAACCCCACAACCCCCCCTCCACTCATTGGGAACGCCACTCAAGATCAGCAAAAATAGTTTTAAAGCTTTCTGTTATTTCGGTATGGAACCCATAAACCAATTTGCTCCAATTGTGTTCACTGGCGCGTCATAAGGAAATACATCTTAAGCAGCACAATATCGCGTTGTTTACAACCCGAGCATTTTATTTTATTTTTTAACAAAATACGCAATCTCATTCTTTACTGAACGTCTCGCAAAGTGTGGATTTCCTAATTCCATTATAATTGCTAAGCGAGGAATTTCGGCAATCTCTTTGCTGCGGTCAACTACTCCTGCGGTCCTTTTAAGGACCATGCGCCGCTGCTGTCATCTGGCGGAAGAAAGGTAAAGCTAATTGCGTCAATTAAGTCGTGTGCACAGGAGGTGAACAACAGGCCTGCAAACCGCATTTTACATGTCCTTCCTGGAATTTTCCCAGTGGAAAGGGGCGGGGAAGGAAGGAGTGGTTGGGACGAAGGAGAGGAAGCCACTTCAAAGATTCTTGCCAACATTGTCCGTTAAGAGGACGAAGAGAACAAAGAGAAGTCTTGGCAGAGACTAATAATAACCAAGGTTCAACCATTGAGTCTTACATAAGTTAGTCTTACATTTTTATTAGTCTATGGAGTTTTCGTTAAGTACCTTGTTGGAAGAAGATACTTTCTTGGGTTATCATTATGCAGATTTGCGGCTCCGGACCTCTATCTGCAAAGGGGCCTGCGCTGGGAAGTAAAATCGCTCTGAAAAGGGCAAAGAAATGAAAACAACGACATATTTCAAATGTGGTAAAAATAACATCGGCATTCACTAAACATCTGTTATAACTTGGCGTACAGTTATAACAAAAATTATACACACAAACACACTTATATAATCAATGGGTAATTGGGGACTCCTTTAAAGGTTATCGGAGCGTTGTACTGATCACATCACCTCGATTATGGCCGAGATCGTGAATGTATGGTTTTCTAACCCCTATGTGCCTTCACGGCACGGTGTAAGGGACAGGTGTGTGTTTGTGTGTATACTACATGCTTGTTTGAGTTTCTTTCTAAGTTCGATTTATGCACAGAAAGGCTAATCGGGACTAGACCTACAGTTTAAAGTGAGATACATACCCACTATATAACTCCACGGAATATCGAACATGCGGTATGTACAGTCTCCGGCAATAAAATGGGACACTTAGAAACTGCAATGCCCGTTTCTCTGCAAGGACTTATGTGCGTACGGCGATAAGTGGATTTTCTAGCAAATTTTCAATGGCAACTTCTGCCACCGCCGTGGAGATAGGCATAACACATAACGCCTTGCAAGGAAGCGAGTATTTTACAATCTGTGTGTCCCACTTTCCTTGACGCTGACTGTATGTACACACACGCGCGCAGAGATACGGATACAGAAAGAGATAGAAAAATGATACAACAATAGAGTATGGTGGAAGGAGATAGAGAAACAGGAGGAAGAAAAGAGAGACAGAGAAAATACAGAGAGAAATGTAAAGCAGAGGAAGAATGTATGTGGGAAGGAAGCAACAAAGAGAGAGAGAGAGAGAGAGAGAGAGAGAGAGAGAGAGAGAAACATAAAAGAAACACATACAGGGAGGAAATATAGAAAAACAAGAAGAAGGAAAAGGAGAAATAGAGGAAGAAAGAAAAATGCAGAGAAACAGAGAAAGAAGGAAAGAAATAGAAAGAAAAATAGATACAGATAAACAGATAAAGAAGGAAGGAAAGAAAGAAAGAAAGATACAGAGAAAAAAGGAAAGAGAAATAAAGTTACAGAGAAACAGAGAAAGAAGGAAATAAAGGAAAAGGTAGAGAAAGAAGGAAGAAAAGAAAGAAAGATGCAGAGAAAGATGGAAGAAAGAAAGATACAGAGAAAGATGGAAGAAAGATACAGAGAAAGAAGGAAGAAAAGAAATAAAGATACAGAGAAAGAAAGAAGGAAAGAAAGATAGAAATATACAGAGAAATAAGAAAGAAAAGGAGAAAAAACAGAGGAAAACAGAGGAGGTAAAATGGAAAGGAGAGAAGGGGGAAAGAAATAGAGAAGAGGATAACCTGAGAAACCATGAGGAACACAGCAGGACCATCTGAAGATACCTTGTGCTTTCCAAAAGCAATTCTTTGGTGACGCCAGTGGTTTCATGGCACACCAACTTTGTTTACTGACTTTTATTTTCTGATTTATGTTTTCATTTTTCCATTCTAAGATTTGGGCAACATTTTCGGCTATATGTTACTCGCGAAAAATCCGAAGAAAAAACTTGCGACCGAAAAAACAACTGTTCCATTTCCATTCCATTTCTTTCAGTTCGACACCGTTGTTCCTGTTTCCAATTTCATTTCCGAATGCTGATTGAATACACTAGCTGCCAAAAGAGATGAGAGACACTGACATTGCTGCAATGCCAGAACATCCTCGTCTCTCTCCTGTGACTCGAAGACGTCATTCGTGACGTTTTCATTTCGTTCGGATTCTAGCCGCTCCTTTAGTCCCCACCCAGAAAGGGTCTCACTTTTCACACGTACATGTAGCACAATACCGGCCGTTCGATGTGTGATGTTTCTAGCACGAAAATATGGAAACTGCAAAAATACTATCTCACCCACAACCATCTTACAAGACGGCTCTGTTTACTTGCAACGTCAGCATTGGTAGGTTACGCATTGCGTCATTATATCAGTATCACAATAGCCCCGTTAGGCAGGCGGAAGTTGACGTCTTACAGAGTGAAAGCGTCCGGCCATTCAGACGGCTTACAGCCACCTTGCAGCCGGAGGAAGTCAAGGAAAAGTTGACTCGTTTCGTCTGCACAAGATCTTGCAAGATGGCGGCGTCCGTGGGTATACGATTTGGGATAATGTTATTGCGGAGATGGCTATAGTTACTTGGCGATGTCTGATAACATTCTTTGTACTCAAGATAAATAAATGATACTTTGAAAATGTTGAAATATTGGTTTGAAGTGAGAGAAGTTCATATCTTTATATGAAGACCAAGTTCACTGAATATCTCGCCTGCTTCAAAGAACGAAGAGCGTGACTTCGACACAAGATTTGAACACATACAATCTACTTTAATGAATGCTAACTATATATGCATAATGAGACCTAACGTGGTAACATTTTCTTATTATTTAGAACAAATATTTTGATTGACCTCGGAATATTATGAAACTGAATATGAAAATGAACTCAAAATTGATTTTAATTACTTAAATACAATTAATCGTATGACTAAAGATGATATACTATATTTACCCCTTTTCCGAGAATAGTATCTTCTTTTATCATTCTATCCTAAATATATTTATTCTCCGTAATTTTCTCCTTTGCAGCTTGTATGCTAGTTGTTGCATTGACTATAACCTGACAAGTTAAGTCCCGATATGCGCAGATCGCTGCCGAGCACTTCCTATTACGTCATCCTCTCCACCACTTTTCTACGTACTGGTCTGGCCTTGAGAGTACCAGTGGTGCCAACTCAGCAAAATTAAGCTAAAACAAATATGGCAAACGATTTTTACTGTGTAGAGTGACGGTGCCGGCTCAATTATATCAGTTTATCAGTGGTTCATTTGATTTAATCCAGTCTTTGAAAATGCGTGCGGTGCGCGGATCGTAAACTGTAGTATTACGCACGCGTGCTAAGATTTATAACGAAGAGAAACTACAGGGCGAATAAAAATTTCGTTGAAAATCCTCAGACCATTCCGCTCCCTCCAGGTTGCAACACTGCAAACCAACGTCGCCGCGGAGAAGGGCGTGGTGAAATGTGGTGTGAGGTGCGCAACAGCTATTTGCAGCGTCTTGTTTTTAAACTTGTCAAGTAATAGTTTCATCCACAGACAGACCGCGTGTGACTCTTTTTGTCGTCCGGCGATTCAGCTAGGATTAATTATCTTAAGCCGAAAGTTGGTAGTCACGTGTTTCCTCTCAGATGCATCTTGCAGTTGTCTGGCTCGCCGAATGGAGCTAGTATCTTTGAATAGGCAATGTGCGAATTAGAGTTCTGCAGGAAGAGGATTTCGTTCGAGCGCCAAATACCATAGTTCGCACGGACGACGCTAGATAGCGTACGGAATCGAGAGATTCTTCGCTCGAGCGAATAACGCTCGAACAGGCAAATAGAGCGGTATACGCTCGAAGCTCAGTAGCACATTTATGACAGTAATTTGTCTGTGGTAGTAAACCCTCAAATATGGATCTTGAAGTGAAATTGGAACTTAAGTGAACATATTCGTCATCTCCATGTTAAAATGTAGTTTAGTCTATCATACCAATACACAGTCGTATATGAAAATGAAATACATGATTGCGGGCTGAAACTACTTTACATACAGGGTGAGCATAAAGTCTTTCCCTGATTACAAACTTTTTCTGCTAAAGAACTACGCTTGATACAGATATGCGGTTTGTTGGAAATGGTAGCTTAACTCTTAATGTTTTGTTATCAGCACACTTCAGTACACTTCGACATGTGCTCCCTTTGTTACCCTCTAGGCGATACTCAATTTCTCTCCATGTCTTTGCCAACATCTCTTCCGTCACCGTCTCTATAGCATCCCGTATTCGTGTCTGAAGAGTTTGTATATCAGGAACTGGTGAACTAAACACTGTGTCCTTAACGTAACCGCATAAAAAAGTCAAGAGGGGTTATGTCCGGCGAACGCGGTGGCCATGAAATGGGAATCAGAATACGAATCAGACAAAACAAAGAAATGGGGGAAAAAACTTAATGTATTGCTCTACTTATTGCCATAGGTTTTATTTGCCTATGTACCGTGGAAGTTGAGATATAAGTATTCATAATCAGGGAAAGACTTTATGCTCACCCTGTATATGTGTCTACGATTATTGTCACATTAAAATGACATAACATTGTAAAAGCTCGAGGGTGGAAGACTCGAACTAGTACGAAGATGCGAAAGTAGACCCATGCAGTATTCTAGAGCGAATATTTTTTTATTCACTTTATCTCTAAGTTATTTACTTTTTAAAATGAATGAATAAAGTTATTTTACGCCGCTTTCTTCAACTAATGACGCTGATGAGGCGAGATGGATGAAGGGACAATACAAAATACATATGGACGAATGAGTTCATGCAGAGATTTTCCTTGCTACAGGTACAAACGTAGGGGCTCGTTAGTCTGAAAAGGGCAGTCCAGGGTGTACTATGTGGAGCTTAGATTTAACCAAAAACTCAATATGCTGACCAAGGCAGAATTTATTTTAAAACATAAACTAAACGTTACATTTCAACCTTCTAGCAAAGTCTTCTTTAGACTCTGTACTAAATACAAATACAATAAGGTACAAAACAGGAAGATAAATATATACACAAAAATCACTCCCCTCCAGACATAAGTTTTAAGCACACGAAGGAAAGAGGACATGACATAGAGTGGAATGAGGCTAAGCAGATAGGAAGGGAGAAGAGAGTAGGTAGTAGGTAGTAGTGAGAAAATGGAAGGAGGCCAAGGAAATAGAGAACAAAGGGAAAGAAGACACAATGAACTGGAATGAGGGACTGAAGATAATTAAAGAATGGAAGAAGGTGTTAGAAAGAGTGGAAAGGACAAGAGCGAAGGAGGAGAATAGAGGGAAGAGGAATGAAGAAAAAAATGATAAGGAAAAAGAGCATGAGATAAGGAGTCCAACCACGGTCCAGATGAAACCAAATGTTTATCTAAATCGCCTGTCAGGTGGAACAACAGTTGACAGGAGAAAGCCACCTGCTGGAACACCTGGTAAGGAATGTTCCAGATAAACTGCTTTGTAATTATTTATTTATTATTAACGCCTTGTTTTAAATGTAACGAACCCGTCTCGTCACAATTTGTACGAGTCGCACTTCTATTTTTGTGATCTTTCTGATAAAAACATGTAATTAGAAATGTATCTATTTAAAAACAGGTTACACCTCTAATTTGGTAAACTTACTTAGTATTTAATGTAAGAATATACTTTTAATAGTTTATATTTCTTCCACTTGCTTACGCTAGCGTCGCCGACCCAATATAAAGGGGAGAGCGGGGCTAGCATCTCAGTTTGACTCCGTCTGCGGACGAGAGAAGTAGGGCTCTGCCTACGGGCAAGAGGAAAACTCCTCCTAACAGGAGAGAGAAAAAGATATCCCACTCCACCTTCTGGTGAGAGAAATTTACTCCACTTTAGTGTGAGAGGACCCACTCCGCTTTCGGGCGAGAGAAACCCACTCCGCTTTCGGGCGAGAGATATTTAGGTACTTTTTTCTTTCATAAAACCCCGTCATCTCGACGTTGGGGATGGTAACAGCGAAACCCCGTCTCTTCGATGCTGGGAAATTCGCTTCTTAGAATCTATTCCTTAGTTTTTGGCCTGTTACTCCTACATGTAAACAAAAAGCCGTTTCCAAGGTTACACTAATATTTCTCTTTTAGATGCTTTGTTTATAAACCATTTGTGATTGTTTTTCTAACAAGAGTACTAGGTGTCATATACGAGGTTGTATTGGTTTACCTGTTCCCTTTTCTTTAAAGGTTAAAAGTTTTTATAGTTCAACTACCAAAGGCCGTAACTATATAGAGAGGCCCCAAATATGAATATATATCTGTATCTGTGAAACTATAAGTTGGATGTATAAAACTACTGTAAAAGGGTCTAAGTTCCTTTCTTGCTTAAGTTTGTGATGAAATAAACCTTTATATGTTTTAGTTAATTTTGAGTTGTCAATGAACTTAACTGGTCAACTACGTCATAGCCCACTAAGTGCAACATACACCCGAACCCTGAGTGTAAATAGAGACTCATGCCACCGCTGGAGAAAAAGTTTAGCATTATGGGTAGACATGTAACACTTAGCTAACTAAGCTATTGGTTCATTATTTCCTCCTCCGAGTGGACTGTTACATAAATAGCGGAGTTAAGGCCGTACAAAGACTTTTCTTCAACTCAGCCATACACATAAAATTATACATTATTATATTAAACACAAGGTACTTTAAGTCATTTCACATATGTCCACACACACACACACACACACACATTATACTCATACACACAAGTCTTAACATTCTGACTAAAGCACACAAAATACAAAATATATAATACACACAATATAAAATATGGAATACAAAATTTAAGTAACTGCAAGCCTTCATTCACTTGCACATGCCCTTTAGTCTGTTTGACACGTAAAGATCTAACGACTACTCTGAAGAGAGTGGCGAACACGTCTGCTAAAGGAAACGACGGAGCTTACTGCTCTTGAGCTTTCTGGCAACTGGTTCCACAACCTTACAGCGGATACGGAGAAAGAGTTGAGATGAAGTTTGATCTGTGGACGGGGATAGAGAGAGCTGAGGAGCTGCGTGATCTGGTGTCGCGATCGTGAAATTCGTGAAGAAATTGAAAGCGAGAGAGGAGATAGGAAGGTGACTTGAGGTTGAGAACTTTGTAAAGTAAAATCAGAGCGTGCAGCATTCGTCTTTCTTGCATGCGTAGCCACCCCAATTTGAGAAAATAAGATGATAGGTGGTCCCAGTATTTTCAATTAAAGATGTATCGTACGCAGGCATTTTGAACACTCTGCAGACGTCTAGCTGACTCACCAGTTAAGCCGGAATACGCTACGTCACAATAATCTAAATAACATAAAGCTAGGGACTGACATAGTTTGGCTTTGATAGAGGTGGGGAGGAACTTACCCGTGCGTCTTATAGAATACAGAGATGCGACGGCTTTCCTACACGCGGAACTTGTGTGATGTGACCATGATAAATTTTCGTCTAATACAATTCCCAGATCTTTAACAGTTTGTTGAAATGGAATGTGAGTCGAATCTACAAGAATGGAAGGTTGAATGTTGAGATCTACGTAACGTTTCAGTTATCAGAAGCACTCAAAATAGCTTGTGATTTGTTAGGGTTAGTATACATCCCATTGTATAGCAATCAGTTAACACTCCTCTCTATATCTACATTAACCTTCGAAATTACATCGTTTAACATTACTGGGGGTGGAGAATAGAATAACTGGAGGTCATCGGCACACAGGTGGTAACGGCAGTGTTTTAAGATATTTGGCAGGTCATTGATGTACCAGGTGGTTATAATTAAAGTGACGGTGTTCAGAGTGGTACAGCACGGGCTGTAATGAGAGTAGCAGTCTGAAACTTCGTAGATATGCTAATGAAGCAATGCGCTCGCGAATTATGCAAAAAAAAGTTCCAATTCTCGCCACCAGGGTAAAAAATGGCGCTGTAAGCAGTCAAAATGTGGAATTTTCCGTAACTCTGACGTCAAAGTCGGTGACATTGCCTAACCATTGTGTGAGCTCCCTGGTTGTTGTTGGTGACGCATGTTCCTTTTTCCTTTAGTAATGTTCATGTAATTCGAATAGTGAAATTGTAGCGATATTTTATTACAAAGAGTATTGTTTTCTGCGATTTATAGTGTTTTTCCTGTAACTATACCAAGTTTTGACTCCTTACAGCGCCATTTTTTTACCCTGGTGGCGAGAATTGGAACTTTTTTTTTTTTTTTTTTGCATAATTCGCGAGCGCATTGCTTCATTAGCATATCTACGAAGTTTCAGACTGCTACTCTCAGTACAGCCCGTGCTGTACCACTCTGAACACCGTCACTTTAATTATAACCACCTGGTATAAAGAAAGTAATGAAGTACCGAGTACCTTTCCTTGCGGAACGCCACAAGCGATCTCCGATAGCGCCGAGTACTTGCCATCATAAACCACCCTTTGTTTACGTCTTTAATAATATTGTGTCTGGAGGAGATTTTTGTGATTTTTGTGTATGTATGTATATATATTCCTATTTTGTACCTTATTTAATTTATATTTGGTACAAAGTCTGAAGAAGACCTTGCTAGAAGGTTGAAACGTAACGTTTAGGTTTCGTATCTCTCTTATTGGTTTCCTTATGCTTTGCGCCACTTTGGTATGTTGTTGTTTATCTTCTGATCATTTCTTTACTATCGTTTTCTTTATTTATTTCTCCATTTATGTTGTCTTTCATTTGATTTTTGTTACTTAGTTATTTGTTATAATCGCAAAAATGAGGATGAGTGACGATGTGATGAAATTGATGAAGCGACACTCCCAAAAACACCTATGTTCAGGCAGAGATTCTAACCTGATATCCCTGGGGTCGTCACTCCGTCACAGAGATCTGTTCATTTTTTCTCTCTCTCCTTATCCTTTCCGGCTCTATCTCTCTCTCTCTGTTCTATTTCAATTTTTATTCATTTCCCTTGGTGGTACTTTCTGACACTACAGTTCAAATCCCCCAATCCTCGCAGCTTCATATTTCGGCTTTCCACCCCACCACGAACGAGAGGGGAGAAAAATGCGATTTTTCTACCCCTAAAGCCTCTGGCGTTGTTGTTATGAGCATTTTGTTTGACGAGCCACGTTCGTCGCACATTAATTATAACCTCGGGGTTCTTTGTACTCGTTAATGCACATCCATTCCTGTGCCTCGCCCTTGATTGTTAACTGACGATCATGCTTTTGTCGTGTTTACAGCCCCCACCCCTTCCATTCCACCCTTTGTTCGGTTATTAAGTTGTGACGGGCGACAGCTTGTGCGGCATATTTACGCTGCAACACTGAGAGGGATGGTAATGTGACAGTTTTTTAGTCTTCCCTCGGTAGTCTTTACTGTTGGGAGCCTTGAATGCCCGGTGGATGGACAGACGTTTGGCAATGCCCCGGCATTGCTCGAATGCCTCAGTGAGGATGCGTCGAGTGGTCAGCTTCCTTCAACCTCATCCTCACGGCTCGACTTTATGCACATCCTCACACATATTTCGGGGGATAAGATCTTCCCTGGTGAGCGCCACTCTCCAGCGGGTACCCACCTATGCTCACCATCGATTAATTGATTGATTTACTTTATTTAACGTCATGTCCTGTCATTTTGGGCTAATCACGAAGGTGAGGATGAATGGTAATAGATGAAATAGATGAGGGGACAATCAAAACACGAAGCTGAGGATGAATGGTAATAGATGAAATAGATGAGGGGAAAATCAAAACACGAAGCTGAGGATGAATGGTAATAGATTAAATAGATGAGGGGACAATCAAAACACAAGGTGAGAATGAATGGTAACATGAAATAGATGAGGGGACAATCAAAACACGAAGGTGAGGATGAATGGTAACAGATGAAATAGATGAGGGGACAATCAAAACCATATGTGGACGTCAAAACACAAGTCCACATGCAAACACATACGTGTCCACCTCCGTGGCGGAGTGGTTAGCGCAGCGCTCTACGACGGCAAACGACCCGGTTCGAATCCCGAGCTGAACCTGGGTGTTCTCTGTGTGTCTCTTCATCAAATGCATCATATCAACACTCATCATCATCAAGTAGCAGAAAAGTGAGACTAAATAAGAAAATTCATATCAAATCAAATACATACATATATTTGTGTTGTACACACGAGATCGATGCATAAAACATGGTTCACCTCAATGTGGAGGTTTCTTTTTTTTAAAAAAAAAAATACACTAAATCTGAAGATCGAAAGTTAATATGCAATGAAGAAATAGGGTTACGAACAACAAACATACATATTTCTGTGTTGGAATTAACCAGTAATGGGCACTTCGCATCAGACTGTACGAGGAATCTTGAGCCGACATTCGTGGCGGAGTGGTTACCACAGGGCGCCAGGAATCCAATGGTCCCAGCCGTGGGCGTTCTTTGTGAGTAAACATTCATCAATTTCATCATATCAACACTCAGCCTCACCTTCGCGATTAGTCAAAAGTGGCAGAAAGTGATGCCAATTAAACCAAACAAATAAATCTACCAGGGATCCACATGGTGGTAACATTGTCGCCTTGTAATCAAGGTGTCTCGTGTTCGATACCCGGTGGAGGCACATTGCACAGTGGTTCGAATCCCACTTTAAACTGCGGCCCTCCGTGGCGGAGTGGTTAGCACATCGCGCTACGACGCCACGCTCCCGGGTTCGAATTCTGGCTTGGGCATGGATGTTTGTGAGTGTTCACTCATCAATTTCATGTCATCACACATCCCCATGTTCGCAAATTAGCCAAAAGTGACACAAAAGGCGAAGTAAAATGTAAAAAAAAATCAAATCAAACCCACTTTAAACTGAGACCTCCCCGGTGGCGTAGTGGCAAGTCGTCGCCTTGTAATCCAATGGTCCCGGGTTCGATACCAGGTGGATGCACACATTGGTTCGGATTCCACTTTAAAGAAATTTTGGTTCACTTATAGGCACATGTCTTTCAATTCAAATTTTAACAGATCTTTTTTTAGCAATACATTATATTTCAAGAACAGATTTAGCCTTTTCCAGAGTATACACATCTGTCGAGATGTAAACTATGGATTAATATTACGAACTATTCTGTAGGTCAAGTCCCGATTAGCCTATCTGTGCATAAAGTCTCCTTAAAACAAATATCGAAATTCAAATTCTGCCAGGAACCTTACTATTTCGTTGCTGCAATGTGACCAGTCGGTAGAACAAGGCAGCGTAAAGTTCGCCGAAGTCAGAACCTAATGTGACCTCAACCCTTAAGCACAAGTTTCTTGATTGCGTAAGGCCTCGGCTGCGATACGCTCTCGGAAACTTCGTATGTGCTCGCTGGGAGAACACGTCTTCGCTTAACGCGCCGTTTCCATCCAAGGGAAGATTCCGTCCTCTGCTTTGCATGCATTGGCCACGGAGTCCCCTCGGGAACTGGAACTCCGACGCCAGCTCTTTTTGGCCGTAACGCGATGAGACTCTTAATGCACGGGGATGGGAGGAACCTCTTAAGTGCCAGCCCGAATCATGGCCCCATGAAGGTATGCTGAGAAGTAATTTTGTTCGACCTCAACCCGTGGTTGGATGTGGGAGATGATACCGGAGGGTTCCGCACAGGTAGAACGTATATGAGCAGACAGAAACTCTGCAATTGAGGGAGAGGGCAACTTCATTTACAAAATGAATGGCAACATGATTAGTAAAATGAAGGAAATTAATGATTGCTATACTGTGTCAGTAAAAATTAACATCGCCGTACAAAATTTACAATATTTGACAGCGTGTAGATGACATCAGGACTTCTGTGTAGCCAAGCAGCTAGCGCTCTCGCTTTTGGTGCGAGCGGTCCCGGGTTCGATTCCCGTTTAAAGACCTCAAAATTTCGCTGCTGATCTTGCATCGTGAGCACAATTGGAGAGCTACATGAAAAAAAAGTAGAGGGTTCCTGTCTTGAAAGCCAGAACGGCGATGATGGGATTGGATGCGCTGACCACGCGTCGCCCAATGAAAAAGCCGCCTGGTAGGCCCTGGCACTTACAAGGCTGTTGCAGCATGGAGTTTAATTAGAGGGCATAGGACGAATTATCACTCTCCTCAAGTGCAAGATAATACCGGCAAAACAAAAATTATTACGGAAATAAATAGGAGAGTATAATGACAAGGGCTCGGATTTCTAATTGAGTTGTTGTTTTAAGTTCACTTTATGCACAGTAAGGCTAATCGGGACTGGAGCTACAGTTTAAAGTTGGTTCCGAACCACTATGTGCCTCCACACCCGGGACCCCTTGATTACAACTAAGGCTCGAAAGCTGATGACCTAAAAGAAACTAAAAAATGACCTATAGAATGACCTATAGAATGACCTTAAAGTTGTTAAATTAAAATGAAAGCTTGATTTTTCAAAAATTACAAGAGACTAGTTGAATAATTTGATAAAAATCTGTTGTCTGGTGGTTTAAACTATCGAAGCAAAGGAAAAAAACAATGCTAATATAGTTTTTTGCATATCTTTTTTCAAAATACTCAATATGCTCACCAAAGCAGAAATTTATTTTATTATATATATATATATATATATATATATATATATATATATATATATATATAAACAAACGTAACGTTTCAACCTTCTAGTAAGGTCTTCATCAGACTATGTACCAAGTACAAATGTAACAAGGTACAAGAACAGGACGCTGTATATACACAAATATACTCCCCTTCAGACTATTAGAAAGTTGTTCTGGAACATACTAACAGGTGGCTTTCCCTTGTCAACTGTACTTTCACCTGAAAGTGAATGTGGTTGGACTATTTATCTCACGCTCTATTTCCTTCAATCTTCTTCCTTCCCCTCTCCTCTTTCTCTCTTGTCCTTTCCACTCTTTCTAACACCTTCCTCCATTCTTTGTTTATCAACAGTCCCCCATTCCAGTTCATTGTGTCTTCTTCACCTTTCTTCTCTATTTCCTTGGCCTCCTTCCATTTTCTCACTAGCATTCTCTTCTCCCTTCCTATCTGCTTAGCCTCATCCCACTCTATGTCATGTCCTGTTTCTCTCGTGTGTTTAATGTTGTTTCAACCTGTTTTTTTCACCCTCTTTTTCGTTTCTCCTATGTACACACTCTGACATTCTTTACATTTCCCTTCGTAGATAATCCCTTTACCTTCCTCTTCTCTGTTTTCCTTTTTCTTGTTTGGAGGTTTGGAATAAGGAGTATGGGGAAGACCACAGAAAATATATGGAAAGTGTTTAGAAAAGCGGGCATTAAAACTTACAGGAAGGGACGGAGAAGCATCTTAAGAATAGCGAGGAATGCAAACAAGAAAAAAGAAAACAGAAAAGAGGAAGAGGAAGGGAAGTTTATGTTTTATAATAAAATAAATTTCTGCCTTGGTCAGCATATTGAGTTTTTCATATCAAGAATGTGTGGGGCCCTAACCCCACACCCCCTAAACGCCTTCATGGCGTGGTGCATAGCACAGGGGAGCACTTTACCTTTTTCATTACCAGAATATCCTCCTTCTAGAAACAGTATCCCTCACTGAAGGAAAAGGGTTTTAGAAACGGGGAGATAAGAAGCACTCAGGATGTCCCAGTACAAGAATTAAGGTGAATGCTTCAGGTTCCTTGGCCTCCGAGGTCTTTTATTTCTTTCTCTGGGCATTTGTGACAGACATTGTTTATAAGACAAAAGCTATGATAAACTGGAAGCCAGAATAAACAGCGCGATAGCCACTGTGGATGTCGACATGGTGACCCGAACATGGGAAGAACTCGATTATCGTCTTGACAGTCTCCGTGTGACAAAAGGAGCACATATAAGGAAGCGTAGTGATATAGGACATAAAACTTTTTGAGTTTATCTATCTATCGTTGCCACTAGTTAATTTGTATCTTCATACGTTTCTGATTTATTAATGATTAAAATGTGTCAGAGACTTTGTGTACACCCTGTATAATGTTAGGTTAGTATTAGGTAATGATGCTGCTCACCGAATTTTAAGTTTCTAGCTTTAATAGTTTCAGAGATATCGGTAGATATCAATTGATTTCGATTCTTGACCAGAACAGATACGAGAAGAAGTAGATCGAATTACGTAAAAAATTCACAGTTCCTTCAACCCTTCCGTATGTAGTAGAGCTGTAATGTAATGAAAGTATTAAAAATGTGTCGATTCTTGACTTTGTCATTTTACCCCCACGAACAGGCGGACGTGTCAATCAAAATAGCATTTACTATAACTCACTTGTAGACAACTTCAGACCTTCAAATTTCTAGTTTCCGATATATCAAGCCCCCCTCTCCGTGGCGGAGTGGTTAACACATGGCGCCACGACGCCAGGAGCACCGGGTTCGAATCCCGGCCTGGACATGAATGTTTGTGAGTGTCCGTCCATTCATCATCATATCATCACTCATTCCCATCTTCGCAAATTAGCCAAAAATGGCACATAAAGGGTTCAGGTTCGAATCCCAAGAAATACATGAGTGTTTGTATCCGGTTTCATTTTGTTTCATCAATCACTTCTATTCTCATCATCACGATTCACCATGTGTTGATTGGTCTCCACAAATCCAAACCCGTATAGACAAAATCGAAAGAGTGCAAAACAATTCTTAGGTTCATTACACTAAAAATATCCGGCGTCTATCCCAATATGTTCCAAGCGAAGCATTAAGAAGTTTTCTCAATATAGATTCTCTTCACGGCCGAAGACAGATACATGAATTACTTTTTCTGCACAAACTACTCACAAATAAAATAGAATTTTCTTTCGAAAATTAATTTTTACGTACCGCACAGCTAAGTAAGTCAGCGCAAAGACCTATTCCAAAATTCCAGAGCCCAAACGAAATCTGCAGATGCAGCCCCTAATTCGAAGAATGTGTAAATCATTTCACGAAGTTACAAAATCAAGGTACCCAGTGGACATCTTTCTAAGCACCCAAAAATTTAAATCCTAACTCCAGACCTACTTCAGGAAAGCGCAAAAACTAAGATGTAACAGTACACGTAAGTTCCGTAATCACGAGTAGAACAAACAGGATACCCATACAATATGCATAATACCACAAACATTACTAACTAAATAACATTATATATTTTTAAGTCAACCTTTTGTAATCTTTATCTTTTTTCAATGTATTTACTACTATATTCATCTTTTCTTAATATAATATGAAAGGTGACGAGCAAATACGTTAATCACTGAATTCTTTAATCTCATTTTTATCACCATACCTTTACTTCGTTCAAAGTCTGTATCTTCTCCTAAATATTTTAAATCTCGTACAATGTAAATCTGTGTAATCATCTTGTTGTTTAGGCAACAGTATATACTTGCATACCTTAATAACCACGGTACATGTATATACGTATGTTTGTGTGTGTGTGTGTGTGTGTATATACAAAGTATAACTTATAATTATGTAATCACAGAGTTATGTATCCATTTTATATACAATTTTATATATATTCATGTGATGAGAGTAATGTATGAATTACATGTTTGTGTCAATTATTCATATTATGGTATGTAAAACACTATAAATGGGCATTTGCTTGTAGTGTGAAGTTCTATAAATAAATAAATATCGAAAAAAGTGACGTAAGATAACTCAACTCATCACCATCAACACGAGCATGTAAAATTGGTCCGACAACACACTGGTGCTTCTAGAAGTAGACCCTACTGATAGACAGAGTATAACGTATAGTGCGCGAAGTGCAACTGCATTCACTTCCGCGGAATCCGTAACCCAGCACATAAGCCAATCCGATAGGGTCACGGGACTACGCGAGTGAAGTTGATTGGCTACTTAAATCACGTGGGGTACTGAGGGAGGACAGTTCCCCCTCACGGACCGTAGAGACTCTTCTGAACGTTGAGCTTCGAATCTGAGCATCCTCAGCGGTACCTTTAGATCGATAAACCGCCAAAACTTATTCAAACACGCGATTACATCTCCTAAGTAAGGAGAGCTCATGGAAACTTCTGGCCTCTTTTATGCGTTTCCAATCCCTTACCGTTACATCTCCGCCCCCATCCATTTCTCTCTCTCTCTCCGTAGCGGGAGAAAACAACTGCATCGTTATGCCGTTGTTTCCGAAGATGTACGGTTACCATGGTAACGCGGAGAGAGCGTACACAGCCAAGATAAATGTAGATGCCTTTTCATTCTCTACGATGCTTTGTTATTGACTGTGGGCGGAGGGTGCGACATGAACTGCGGTTATGAAATGGAACGAGAGACGGTGGACGGAGATCTTGAAAGTTATTTTTCCTCTGGTTCCTTTTTTTATATATACTTTCCCGTTGTTTGAAGAAAATCTAATTTAAGTCGCTCATCTTCTTTGGCATTGCTCTTCAATATCTTTCCTTCAATTGGAGAATTCTTATTGTTTCTCCTTGGGCATCGGCGTGCAAAGGTTCTACAGGAATTAGTCATTACTTACTTCTTAAGTATTTCTTCCTTTTAGATAGTAAGAGGCTTTTATTCATAAACTGAACTTTTTAAGAACGTCTAAATGTTCAAGAACTCTAATAACACTCAAAGTTAGTTGTGAAATAAGCTTATGTTTTTCTTTTATTACGGATGAACGAATATGAAACTTTTGCCCATTGCAAATGCTCTAGAAGACCATGACTGCTTCATTAATGTTCTTAATTAATACGTAACCAGGTAACTGCAATTGGTTTTGTTTGGAAAAAGAAACTGCATATGTAGCCATGTGTGACGCCGGTTTATAAAACCATAGAAAACTAAAATATTTTTTTTAGTAACAGACTTTTTTTGTCTTTACACATGGAGTTGGTTGTAAAATGTTTAGTGGCTCTTAATGGTGATGAATAAATAATGTAAGATTGTGTGGTGCATATGTTTTGAAGCAAACTCGACACCTTATATTTGATCTGCGTGTGTTTGAATACACAACACAAACTAGGTCACATGAATCCAATGTAAATAGGACATTATCCTATTATGCATTCTTACCTATTCCAACGCTACGTTTTGTGAGAGCATTTTACCTCTCGTCTTCAGAACAAATTTATTTTTGCCAATGGTGGATCATATGACCCTCTCATTGAGGGGGGGGGGGGGGGGCAAAAGCCTTGATGAAACTTCAGTCGTTAAAATGAAAATAAAATCAACATTCCATAGAGTGTGTCCTCCGACCGAAAGTCCCATTAGTGCAATATATACGAGGGCTGTTCAATAAAGATAGATCATAAATTTCTTATGCTCATGATGTATTGTATACAAGTTTAATTTTATGTTGCATTGTTAGCTTAATGTGTAATGAATATGTGGTTAGAGTTTCAATAATTTCTTGCCAGTAGTACGTCAATGGCAGCCGTGCAAGTTCAGACACGTTCAGTATCGCCTACGGCTCATACCCGAACAACAGAACGTTTGCATGCAGGTTTGTTCGCGGTTGAAACGATGTTACAGGAAGATGAGGTGTTTCTTTCGAAGGTTATCACTGCAGATAAAACTTGGCTACACTATTACGATCCAGAGAGCAAACAGCAAAGCTCTGTGTGGAAATCTTCGTCGTCACCGACACCAAAGAAAGCAAAAAAGTGGTACCTTCTGCTGGGAAGGTAATGGTCATATCATTTTTCGATATTCAGGGAATTGTGTATCAGCATGTCGTACCAGCACATACAACTGTAACTGGAGCATACTATAGGGATGTACTGAAAATTCTCCAAGTCCACATCAATCGCAAAAGGCCACATTTGAAAGAATCAGTTGGATGCTGCACCACGGTAATGCTCGCCCGCACATCGCAGGTGTTGTTACTGTATATCTCGCCACACAAAATGTGACATGTGTTTCTCATCCCCCTTACTGTCCAGATCGAGTCCATTCTGACTTTTTTATTCCCTAATGTGAAGAAACACCTTCGTGGAAAGCGTTTTCCATCATCAGAAGCAGTGGTGAAGGCGATTTTGAAGCACCTATCGAAACATGGCTTCCAGGATGTCTTTCAAGAATGGGGGGAAAAGTGAGATAAGTGCATTGCATCGCATGGGGACTACTTTGAAAAGAACCATCAAAATTTGGACGATGAGTGAGCGTATGTTGTTATCACAAAAATATGATCATTCTTTCTTGAACAGCCCTCGTATGTATGTAGTATGTATCTATGTGTGTATACATGCACACACATACACCAAGGGCTGTAGATCCAGAAAGAAATATATATATATATATACACACACACACACACATATATATATATATACATACACCCACACGCACACACTATAACCCTCTGCCCACAAAGTGAGTTGGTATCATTGTATGACGTCTTGTCTAATTTTGATTGGCTATCATGCTCAGAGCCATGAGGAAGAATCAAGCCTGCCCAGTCGGGAGGCATCCGTGAAGGGGGAAAGAGTGGAGTGACTCTTACTGTACACGTGAATGGTGAGTGTGGCTATGCGATGGGGGATGTAAGTAGATTGGGGTTCCTTTTCATTCATTAGCTAGATATTTATTTACTTGTTCAATATTAGATTTGTTATTTTCAATTGATAATTAGATTATTATTAGTTCCAGTATCCAGGAACCTAATCTATAATTCTCGGTCGTTTGGCCGCAGGCACTACTCACGTGTTGTCCCCCAATTATTAATCAACTAAGTTGTATGATATAAATTTATTTGAATTTGATATAAAAGGAAAGGAAAATATTAACTAATTGTCTATTAGAATTCTATATTCTGGCATTGTTAAAAATAAAATTGAAAACATCGAAGTTCTGGTTTGAATTCGTAAAAATAATTTTCTAGAAGAATGGACTGGGAAAACAGCTTACTTTCACTGGCACTCTGTATACAGTAGATCCTGCTTTATTCAGTTGAGATTGAGCGTGACTACAATGAGATGTTCCCTTTTTTACAGCTTAGTTACAACACTCACCCACCCACACACACACACACACACACACCCCCACACACACACACACACAACCATTTAAGTTGATAATATATATAAATAAATATCTCACAAACGAAGAAATATTTAAAATAAAATGACTTTCAGGGGGAAAGCGAATGTCATTAAGTATGCTTTAGTAGGGAGGACATTTTCAAGGTCATCGACTTTTAAAAAACGAAATTACCGGGCCGCGGGCTAACGAAGATTGTGAACCACTGGTATAGAGGTAGTCACACTCCAGACTGAGGCTCTTGCTTTGAATGGTTACACACACTGTCGGCAGCGTATGAAAAATTTGGTCGTTTTTCGATTGAAAAAATAATGCCAGTAGTGGCAACGGTGAATATGCAATGCATGGTTGCATACATACAGGATCGAAAATGCCGTTTCGAGGTCTTGTAGCGTCGAAACGAAGCAATAACAAGTTAAAAGATACTGAGAAAATATGTTGATCTTGATGGCTTCTACTCACTGTGAAATGTTATCGGTGCTCTATGGCGACAACTTGCTTGTGTTGTGTGAAAACTAAATATGCTGACCAAGGCAGTAACTTATTTTATTAAAAAGATAAACTAAACGTAACGTTTCAACCTTCTAGTAAGGTCTTCTTCAGACTCTGTATCAAGTACAAATGTAACAAGATACAAAAACAGGACGATATATATACACAAACATTACTCCCTCCAGACCATTAGAAAGTTGTTCTGGAACTTTCTAGCAGGTGGCTTTCCCTTGTCAACTGTAATTTCACCTAAAAGGCTAAACATATATACTTCCATGTACTTTTTATCTCACTCTCTTTTTCCTTCATTTTTCTTCCTTCTCCTCTCCCCTTTCTCTCTTGTCCTTTCCACTCTTTCTAACACCTTCTTCCATTCTTTGTTTAACTTCAGTCCCCCATTCCAGTTCATTGTGTCTTCTTCACCTTTCTTCTCTATTTCCTTGGCCTCCTTCCATTTTCTCACTAGCATTCTCTTCTCCCTTCCTATCTGCTTAGCCTCATCCCACTCTATGTCATGTCCTGTTTCTCTCGTGTGTTTAAATATCGCATTTCTCTCTCTCTTAAGTCGTACATCATCCCTATGTTGTTTCAACCTGTCTTTCAGCCTTTTTTTCTTTTCTCCTATGTACACACTCTGACATTCTTTACATTTCACTTCGTAGATAATCCCTTCCTCTTCCTCTTCTCTGAAAAGGAAAACAGAACAGTCTGAAAAAGACCTTGCTAGAAGGTTGAAACGTTACGTTTAGTTTATGTTTTTAATAAAATAAGTTACTGCCTTGGTCAGCATATTTAGTTTTTCATAATCATGGAAACAAGGCTTAATGGTGTTATAATTGTGTTGTGTGTGTGTGATTTCCATAAGAAGGAGGAACTTTATCATGCCGAGAAAATTCCAGTCAGTTTGGTTTGAGTATGTTTTTAAGTCCACTTTATGGAAAGAAAGGCTTATTGAGACTGGGCGTACAGTGGGATCCGGACGACTATTTGTCTCCACCGGAAAGAGAATTGTATGTTTACCGGAAGAAATTCCTATAATCCGACGAACGTTTTTGTACGGCAAGGAAATTTCATTTATAAAGGAGAACTTTATCGCCGAGGAAGTTTACTTAAGAAAGATAAACCTTCCGTAGGCCAAGGAAATTTCCCTTAGAAAGGATATCGTTATTTATGTCGAGGATATTTCACTTAGAGGGTAGAACGATATTTATACCGAAAATTTTTCCTTAGAGAGAAGAAAGTTATCTATGCCGAGGAAATTTCGCTAAGCAGAGGGAACTTTATCTGAATCGAGGAAAAATTTCCCTAAGTACCGGAAAAATTCAGTCTTCAGGGCTTACCATCACTGCTCCGTCGGGGTGAAGAATGCCGGCGAGAGAATTCGACGTTTGTAATAACACGGTGTTCCACGCGAAGAGGGGGAAAGGGGGAGGGGTCGAAGAACAAGGTCACGTTCAGCAAGACAGAAACAGATGGCGCCGCAGTCGAGATAACTTATTGACTCCGCCATATTGGATCTCTGTGAGAGGCTCCCGTCCTTTTTCTTCGCCTGACGTAAAGTAGCGGCGAAATTTATTTCTCTCGGGTTTCTAGGCCCGTGTTTCCTCGACCATGCAGACGCACCATTTACTTTAATCCAATTCCACGGCTATATTTGACTTATGGTTGCGGGACTCAGTGAACATAGTTAACCGGCCATGTATGGGTGTCACATTTTCCCTCCTTTTCCACCACGAAGTGTTGGGGCTCGTCCGGGAAAAGGGAAACAGAGAAGAAACGGCGGAAAATAATGGCCTAATCTCGGAAAGAGGTCGATTTTGAAAGATATTGGGTCAAGTAAACGCTTCTGAAGATAAAGAGGGCCTCCCCGTAGTGGTCAAGACGTCGGCTTGTAATAAGTATGGCTCGGAAGTTGAAGACCTATAAATTGCCAAAAAAATACCTATAAAAAGACCTAAAGATATCAAAAAAGAACTTAAAAACGGAAAAGAAGACGTATAAATGTGATCCAAATTAATTAATAACTTCAGTTTTAATTACATATTTAATGCATAAAAAAATCAAAATTCTGATGGTATGGAACACACAGTGCGAAAAAAAACTACATGAGTGAAATGCATCTTCTTTCAGACATTATATATCTTTTAGATTAACATAATTTGAAAAATTATATTTAAGAATCATACTTGGCCTAACCACACTAGGATTGCAGAAATAGGACTTCGGATCCTATTTCAGTCGTCCAAAAGTGTTTTTCACTCGTTTCAGGGATGGTTCAAATATATTTATTTATTTCTTTACTACAGAAAGGATGTTTAAGAGGTGATGATCTGATGATGATTCGAATTTAGAATGGGCAGTAAAAACGTAGTCGAAAGAAGATGAAGTTGCAAAATAAAGCCGTTAAGACCTAAAAAAGAGGCTAAAAAGGAACAATAAGCCAAAAAAACTCCGAAAAAGGCAAAAAGGACAAATAAAACCCACCTTTTTCTGGCCTACAATGACCCAAAATGAACATATATTATGTCGGGACTCGTCTTCGGACACTAGGAAAGAGAAGGATTTTTCCTCAACTTCCGAGTAATAAGGGTTATGGATGATTCGATGTCTGGTGGAGGCACGTAATGGTTCAGATCGCACTTTAAACTGCAGTGGAGTGGCATGACTTTTTCAAAAGTGTTACCGGCCATCAGTAAGACAATTATTCTGGTAGACGTTGTCATCAACACTCACCCCCCCCCCCCCCCCCAACGCCTTCGATCTAGATTTTGTTCATGTTCTTCTCTTTTTGCAATCTGCTCAATGATTTAGCCACAAAAACTTCCAGTCATGAGACAGTTACCACGAAAATCCAAGGAATAGTGGTCGAGCCTTGTCAATTATTCATTTATTTCTTTGTAAATGAGGTGGAAAGGGGAAGAACCACACATTTCTCGCATCAGTTTTGACATTTGTGCAGTGAGCAGACGACAGAATTCCGCTCCTCCAGCGACAGTCAAATTGTGGAAGGGAACTCCAGCTGTACGTACTGCTGTTGCCAACTTAGTTTTTTGGAGCAAGGTTTGTCCAAATTACGAATTGCACCAAGGAACTATATTTTCGTATATTATCCGACCGATCTCAGTTGTAGTTCAATCCAGTCTTTGTTTTGCAGTGTAGCTTTAGTTGCTTCAGAGAAATAGTATCCCCATTTTAGACGAAATTTAGCTCTATTCTGCCAATCCAATGTGACAACACTGGCCTATACCGGCAGGCCTGACCGGCACCTGAGCCCCTGAACAGGCATATGAATAACCCCGTAGCACACTTTTCCCCCAAAGCCTTCCCCTGCTCGAGAATTTTTCTTTTCCAGTCAACTTGTGAATGCGGGTTCATTTCTTGCTCTCTGATTGGCTGTTGGAAAGTTACGGTGCTCTGATTGAGAGAATATCTTATTTCCTATTTTCAGCGCAAATTTGCTGCTTTCTAATCTAATCTAACCTAACCTAACCTAACGTAAAGCGGAAATAAGATATTCTCACAGTCAGAGCACCGTAACTTTCCAACAGCCAATCAGAGAGCAAGAAATGAACTCGCATTCACAAGTTGACTGGAAAAAGAAAAAGCGCCCCTTGCTCTCCCCTTGTTACCTCTTGAGGACAGCGGAACGGCCTCCATCTTCACTTCTGTTGGCTGCAGAAAAAAATGTATTTTATGTGTGTTGTCTGTTTATGCCTGTTGGTTAACGTATTTAACAATGCTGTTATTTTATTGAAACAACTTTTTAATTCTTCACATTTTGCTGTTACCTGCTGTAACACCGGTTACATGTAACCGCACGCCTCTGTTAAACTGCAAGTGCAGTTCTCATTAGACTATCTTTGCATAAAATCAATCTGAATATCTCAAGTAATAAATTTGCTTGTCTTATATTTCACCTTGTGGGGTAACTTAGAGTGAATCGGGTCAAAAACCAAACAATCTAAATATTTCCTATAGTTTCATTAAAATTTAAAATTATCGGGAATATGGTAATAAAGCAATCCATTAACTATAATTTCCAGTAATTAATATTTGTTAACTTCTCCATTTTTTCCCGTAGCATTTGGACTTCAACTTTACATGACCCTATTCACCCTTAAGAGTTCGGGTGAATCGGGTCACATGTAAGGATGAATCGAGTCAGTTATGTAACGTTGAAATATGCATTATCAGTCTTTAATTCCCAATGTAAACCTTATGTTTAGAGTGTCGAACCTTATATCTTCCACAAATAAATTTTATTCTCCCTTGTGCACTCACACATTTCCTGTGATTACCATCTTTAGATTTTCTTGCCGCTGTACCCAATCGACAAGTTCCACAGAAACAGGATCGTTGTATTAGTACTTGACATTACAGAACCCACAAGCAGTATTGTTTACTTCATCAATGACGTTTTCCGACTCTGAACATAATGACGATGACGATGATGACTGTCCGGGCGACTTGACAAATTCGAACGAAACCTTTCTCATATCACTGGGGTCGAGGTAAAAACCACACGAACATAATGTTAGTAACTGCGATAACAGTTCATCCTTATGCTTCGCGGTCAAAGTAGTATAACCCCTTTTCTCTCAGGGATTTGTCCTGACCACACCAAACAGTTCTGCGGCATGTCGTTCGTTCCAACCTTCCCTAATGCCTCAATCGCTTTCTGCATGTACTCCTCATTCCACTTAGTTGACGATTTCTTTGTATTTTCCCATCTGTAGGAGACAAATTAATTTAGAAGTCTCTTTCAGAGCAAATTGGCATATCGTGTTGACCCTATTCGCCAAAAAGTGCAACATATTTCTTTTCATCAGTTTGATACACTGTATCAACGACAAAGATGGCGGTAAATCTTATAATCTCTTCTACGACAACTAAATACCATGTTATGCGCACAAATGGTCTTTGAAATATCACATGTAGTACAGTACAACACAAATAAATACAAAGAGCCATTTTTAAAACTTTTCGTCGTCTACTTACATGTAACACGAGCATTATTTGTAGTTCTTGGCAGCTCCAAATACACTAGGGTACCTCTTGGTAGCTTCTATGTTCAACAAATAACAGAAGTTCCAAACTTGACTATCAGATCGAAACATTTCCTTCAGTTCGCTTGGTTTTGAGTTGGGAGAGGGAATTTCAAAAGTGACCCGATTCACCGTAAGTTACCCTCCTAAACAACGCTTTTGAAGTTATATTTATTTTGAAAGCCTCTTGGTTTGCCAGTCAATGGTTTCGCACTGTCCTACTTTGAAGCTAATCCCCGTTAAGTGCCAGTGATTAATTTACCTGTTATCCACTTGTCTTTGGGAAAGGTGTAGGAACATAGATTGTTCAAAATGTGATGGGGTGGAGGTCAAAAACGGAAGATCCGTTCTGAAGTGATGTACATATATATATATATATATATATATATATGTATATGTATGTCATCATAATGATTCCTAGATTTTAGTCATGGATTGGTAGATTTGTATTTCAGCAAATCGTTGACAGACTATGAAACGAACAATCCCACTTTCAATTTTTCCTGTTTTCAGATAGAGTAAGGATATGCAACAGCAAGGAACAATATCATCTCCTCCCCCCATACTCAGGGCCGGATTAAGGTGGGTGCTATTGATGCTGCAGCATTAGGCCCATTCCTGAAATAGACCCAGATGAAAACAGACGAGAATTTTCCGAAAGCTGAACAGTTTTCTTTTGCTATATTAACCTGAAAATAAATCTTAGAATGAAAGTTGGATCCCCAATTTCGGACGCCTAGACACAGCGTTACTTATTATACAGTTACTATTATACTTTGCGCTGTTACGTAATTATAACGTCGTTGTGTTTATTGTTCACCGAAGATTTCAAGCATCAGGCCCAATTTCGTCTCAATCCGGCCCTGCCCATACTAACTAATATCAGAAACCTTTACTGTACACTTTGTCGGGGGAAAAGGAACAACTAATTTCGCACCTTGGTAGGCAAATACCCAGAAATATGAATAGAAGAATGGAGGAGTAATAAAAATGAAAAGGTTGTTACGGTCTGCTAATTTAATAACTAACTAACTAACTCAATTAACTCAACTGAACTTAGCTTAGCAACGCAACATCGAAGAATCTCTCGCCTCACCTCCTGGGCGAATTAAACATTACATGAAATATAATACGGTCAGGATAAGTGCCTAACAGTCGGAGTTACCGAGAATAAACCTAGGAGGATTTGATTTTAAATACCTGAAATGACGTTACATAATACTACGGTGTTTCTGAATATACACATATATTAAAGCACAGATAAATAGACATTACATCTTGCCCTCTTTCACTCGATCTCACATTCATCCTCTCATTCTATGGCATATTGCGACAATATGACAAATACAAAGGTTAGATTATTTACTACTTTGACCATACTCTTGCTATGTCTTGGCTACATTGCCTTTTACAATTTATCGTTTAGGATTTTAAGTATAAAGTGAATAATTGTTCCTTGTGCGAACCCCTTCTATCTTTTTTGAAGGTATAAATATATTCAATGAACTATTGTTTGCTGTTAACATCAACTCTCATTTTTAAATTGATTATTCCGCCGGAATACCGATGCCTAGGGATGCCATAGCACTGATTTAAGTTAAGCAATGATTTGATTCACGCAGATTCGCGGTAGATAGTCGTCATCTTTCTCACACACGCACATGGTTGGATCTTACCTTCGCTGCATTCCCTCTGACCTGGGTTGGGTGAAAGTGGTCCTACAGTTCTGGAAGGCCTCCACACTCCCGTGTTGCACTTCACGGTTATCCTGGTTGGCGAAAGTGGATCAGTCGGCATCTCCATCTGGCATCATCGGATCCTGGCTTCACTCGTTCACTTCGCAGGGACGTCCAGGACGGTACACGTACACTGTCGACTCCATACGACAACTTGCACAATAATAGGTCAGTTCTTCGCGGTCACTCGTAAGTACAGATACGCGACTTGGGCGATGAGACGAACATACGCGATGAGCCATTCGCGGTTTCACATGGATATCAAATGTTATTAACTTTTACTACTTAGGACGTTGTTTCGGACGATTGACACGGGTGGACGTGTCTGGCGTTATTCTCACATAACCACACGTATGTGCACGGATGCGTTGACGGCGAGGGGGAGAAGGACCCCCTGGTTCTATTCTGCTCTACTCCATGGCTCTGAAACACTCACTCGAGGAAAAACAAATCCAGACCTCGAGTCTGCTTGCAACTCGCAGCTTGGTCGCGCGTAGCTCACACTCCGGTGGCGATTGTAGGCAAAACTGTGCAAAACTGTGTCTCGCTATTCCAAATCATCCCTTTTATTCCAGATTTGAACGTAGTGACGCTGTACCCTCTATGATCAGGTGCTTGTTTATTGTTTCTGGTGCTTTGACCGTTGTCCTCCTATCCTGGTCAATGCTCACTCCGGTCCTTAACCTCTGGTATCAGCCCCTCGCGCAGAGATTAGGTTAAATCTTCCTCTATTGTATTCAGTCACGGAAAGCAAGGGCAACTCAGTAGGGTAGCGTCTCCCTTTCAATTCAACGATGAATCTTTAATAATTCATAACTCCCGTATTTCTGTTCTGATTAGGCTCAAATCTTGGAATCAGTACTTTGATGATGTGTTCTTCCGCTGGTTGAAATCTCATCCAATTCGATCCATTGGTTTAGAAGTTGCATTTTTCTTGCTATTCCCATAAGAATGCATGTAAATCCGAATTCGGGCGAAAAACGGTGGTTGAGCAAGCTAGTGCTGGCTAAGACAGTTCGCTAGACACCTGTATTCGCGACGGATATTAATAATACCAATTGCAATTAATTTCTACTAACGGGCAATTAGATTAATTACTTGTCACTCAATATTTGACCGTTATAAGGTAAAGAAGTGAGCAACAAGTAAGTAGCTAACAGTGAGAATGCAAAGCACAGGAGGGAATGTGGTCACATGGGCGTCCATGTATATTGTTACCACTTCCAAAGCTGTTTATCAACACTCATTGCTAAACCAAAAGCGAGATTACTTCAAACACCCCTCCCCCAGCAAAAAATTGGTATCACTAAATGAAAGAGTTTGAATAAGGTGAAATATCTGTTTGAAATCCACACAAAGGATCCGGAATCAACCAACGATACTCTGAAATCACGATCATCTGCTTACAGGGGTTATCCACCGGAAGTAAGTGCTTCGCGCAGTTTTAGTACGAAAACTTCTGATTCGTAAACTCACAACATATCGCTAAAGGGAGTAAAATGCGATCAGGATGAAACAGTCTTTCTTTATTCATTTCCTCGAGATACAAGATGCCGAAATTATTGGGTGCAAGCTGTCAGGCATGAAAATTGGAAGCCGACAACCAGCCAGCAGACTCTTCATTACGTGGAATTAAAATCACTGAAATATCGATTTTCTATTTCTGTTTTAGGGATAAGATCGAGTAAAAATGTTGGTTGTCTTAAAAAAAGAAAAAGATCTGTGGTCTAAGGACAGTGCAAACTGCATAGTCAGTTACGCTACATATTATGTTCTCGATGAACACATGAAATGTAATAAATTTTTGTGTAATCATAAAACTAAGGTGTGATTCTGGCAAGCACATGGTGGTCTCTTTCAACTTCGATGGAGACCGCTATCTGAACAACAACAACGAAGTGAATAACTCATTCGCTCGGATTGAAGCCTCATTAAAACAAACGTCATTTCCCGCATTCTTAGCCTAATGTCCATACCTTTCGCACTTTCCCACTTGAAATATGATCCAAAGATTTACATGATTTAAGCGTTTGCCTTGTGTGGGCAAGTACTTTCAATTAAACATGTATAATTATCGCCAAACATTACAGCGAGCAGCAAAACTGATGTCATCCTGGAATTATCCCGTATTACTTCTTAGTTGCGTATCCAGTGGACCTAAAAAACTCTCTACTTGAATGAAATATCTCTTCTTCTCGTCATGAAGTGCTTTTATGTGATCCGTTTCACCTGGCACACAAAACGAACATGTACGAGCTTGAAATACCCGCCTACAGTAATATTTGGACCGAACCGGTTGTTGTGCTAAAGTTTCACAGTCGATTGTGCGATTCCATTTGTCCTTGTTTACCCTGTAGACAGAACCCAGGAGCATGGAGGCCTGTTGCAGCAACATTTTGACTGTCTTTCAAAATTCGCCAGGTCCGTGACCAAATGGGCATTAATGTAAAGAGAAATGCCAGATGAAAGTTGAGCAGCAGAAGAAAAATATTGCAGGTCATGTACTTCCTAATTGCTTCATACGAATGATGATTGGCTTTTGGTACAATTCATCTCAAATCAATCGTATCAATGTTGAGTTGTGTATCGCCTGAACCAAGTACTGAAGCGAAAGAGCGTATGTTGATGTATGGTAATATCCCGAATGTTTCCACGCATCAAATAGTCTGGTCGACAAGAATTTGCATGTTGCTAGCTCACTGGATTGGGTTTTGTTGCATGGATTGTGAAGCCAAAACAAAGAGACGATATGCTCGATGAAGGGGGGGGGGGGCAAGGTTTTACTTCCTATTAATGATGTTCAAATATTCAGTGCTTTCTTATTAAAATTACGACCGAAATTTTGTAATTTTCAGATCAGAGACAAGTTTTGTGAAGAGATTATTATGGATCGGTTAAGTACACCGTACGAATAATTATACGCTGAAAGAATTGTTAAAGTATACACAATTGAAAGCCACATGTCGAAGTGAAAAGCTGGGAGAGTTTAAGAATTAAGAAGACAATCTCTCTTCTCGACATTATGAGAGATTGTCTTCTATTGAATGTAGAGTTGAGTTGGTGTTTTTAAGTCCACTTTATGCACAGTACGGCTAATCGGGACTGGATCTACAGTTTTAAAGTGGAATCCAAACCACTATGTGCATCCTCCGGGAATTGAACCCAGGACCCCTTGTTTGCAAGGCTGCGACGCTATCACTGCGCCATGGGCGAGGCGTCTTCTATTGAATGCGTATCATTCCAGTGATTTGGAATGATACGCATTTTTAGTGATTTTTACTACTCTATTGCAAACAGCTGACTCCATAAACATGATGGAGCTTCCTATATCCTGAATACATCAGGAAGTTTGCATAGCACAACACTGTGCATTATTTACATACCACAGAGGTTGAGACAACTGGAGTAAACAAGTGAATGCCCTGGTCAACACGAAGCATCCAGAGAGAGTTTAAATAAAATATAATCTTATAGATTAATACGAATGTAAGACATAACTGATACTTTGTTTACTTCGTTGTTCAAGCTCTGGGTGGCTACATGCAGGTAAATCAATAACCATATTGGAATCCTTTCACCAATCAACAACAGAGCTGAGATTTTTAGTTCCTCTTTTATTAGTTTATCATTTTCAGATTTTACTTAGTGTTAAGCGCAAAAGATTAAAATTACTGTATGATTGATCCTATGAAGAAAAATAAGAAAGAATAACAAACAACAACAAATGTATTTAATGAAATAAGGTGAAAGGGTATCCTGAATTTCTTCAGAATTATCGAATTCTATTCTTGCTATATTGCATGTTCCTAATCTGTCAATATTTATTTTAAATTACTTCGCTCATGTCTTTCAAATAGTAACAAACTAATTTGTTGTCCTCTCTGGGATTATTATAATGATTTCGCTGCTGCTGGTAATTGTTATTTTTTTATGCAAGAACAGTTATATATTGACTGTCAACTTGTACACAACGTGACTTATTTCTCGTCAGTCAATGTCTTTTCATTACCACTAAGTCAACGGTTGTTTACTCACCTTGGGGTAATGTAGAAAGGGACAAATAACAAGTGGTAAAGTTTTTAAAGTATTTTACAATGAAGTTAATATGTCTGTCCTGACGGATAACTTATTATCGGAGAATCACCTGATTGGAACATGTTGCAAGTCGAAACATGTCTTAACTTATCTACCAGTGGAAGCATGTTCGCGTTGGTTGATTTGCGTGCCAATAGGCAACAAATATACTTATATATAGGGAGCGGAAGTTGATGAAATGTCATCTTTTTTCTGACATCTCTGAAACGATGCCTATTAGATACACACAACATTACACTTCGTCTAGAACCCAAAAAAGCTAATTTTAAAGGGCATTTTTTTTTTGCATTTTTTGCCAATTTTCAGGTTTTAGGTCATTTTCCCCGATTTTCGGCATTTTTCGCAATATTCGGTGTATTATTTCGTCATAATTTGTCACTTCTTTCATTTTGGTTATATTCTTGATTCAGTGTATACGAATTTTTAATTAAATTGTTGTAAAATTATTCGGTTCTTTCCATTGGAAATCCTCGTTGCATATTTTAATTGAATGTGCATTTGGTGCCTCTTTTTTTTTTTAAAGAAAGATTGCATTTTGTTTAATTTCCTTTTCATTTTAATTTTTAACTCAGAAATTTAATGGTAATTTTTTGCATTTTTTACGTCATTTTTCCTCATTTTTTTAGGGCATTCTATAGGTCATATACCTATACTTTTTAGGCCATCAACTTCCGCTCCCTACTTATATATTTGGACAGGGGTCCCGGGTTCAAATCCCGGTCTGGGCATCGATGTTTGTGAGTGTCAATTAATCAATTTCATCATATCATCACTCACCCACATCTTTGCAAATTAGCCAAAAGTGGCACAAAAAGCGAAGTAAAATAAATCAAATCAAATGAAAAAAATAAAAATACTTGGACGTTTCTCGCGTATGTAGCGCCACCTTTGTATGGGGTGCAAGGAATCAGACAGTAACTAAATCTACCTCTCTCGTGACGCAGGTTTAGGATCACAGGTAACTTTCTTGTTTGCTCTCTTCTTCCGCAAAATCCCGTTTCCCGTATCCACTGACCTTGCTTCGAGGGAAGATCAGTGTTGCCATAGTCTAAAGATGAGAATTTCCTCACATATGGAAAAAAAAATCAACATTATTTTTTTTTTCCTCTTGATGCAAAGCTTGCGATAGTTGGTTTCTAATTATATGAAGAAGTCCTTGACGTCACAGCTCAAGGAATCCATATCTGGGATATGATTGGAGGGAAATTTATATTCTTCGTAATACTGAATTTTCACTCTTCAGAGTTGAAATTTCCTTCATGTTTGCACATATTGTGACTAGGTTAGGTTATGTCCATGCGGCAGAAATAATTTTGAGTGTGGCAATGAAATTGATCTTAATAGTCGGATGAGCGAAGTCGTCACAGCGGGCTGCGATGCCAGGGGTCCCGGTTCGAATTCCGGCCTGGGTATGGATGTTCTTTGTGAATGTCCGTTCACTTAATCAATTTCATCACTCATCTCCATCTTCGCGATTAGCTAAAAGTGGCACAAATGCAAAGTAAAATGAACCAAATCAATCGGAAAAGCGACTTTAATTAATGTGGCAATACCTAAGTTTTCTTTATGCGGCAACGCCTGTTTTACATTTACCGAAGTATTTTCCCATTCAAGCAGAAGGAGAGGAGTATACATGGATTCCAGTAGGGGTACCCAATAATTTTAGTTCTAGATGAGTTATATGTTTTTGAGAAGTTCGCAATTTAAATTTTCAGACGCAATTAGTTTTTTGTTGTCGTTAAGGAAAGTTGATAAGTGACAGAGCAGGTTAACTGGTCGACACACACGAAAGTTCCGAGTTGGAGTCCCGTCATGGCCATAGATGTTCTTCTTTTAAAAGTCTTGCTTCACAAATTTTATCTAACCATCCAGGATCGTATATTCCAGGTTAGCTCGCCTATTTGCGAAGCCTGAAACCAGAGGTTACACTACACAAGAAAATTGATTAGAAAATATGCATTGTTCATTTCAACAAGATAATGGTGCTTCATAGTTGGCAACCTGATTTCTATTCTTAAAAGTTTTATCATGAAAATTTTAGATTTTAGTATTGTTTTCGCCAGGTAGACTATTCCAGATCAATAAAATCCTCAAGTTTAGGTCCCCATTATTTATTCTTACGTTTGGCTGATGTATCCATGGCTATGAACTTGGGACAATAGGAATAGTAATTATTTTCATTCTTTTTTTCTTCTTATTATTATTTTGTAATTGCTAATTTTAATGTTTAAAACGAGAGAATAATTTGACACAGCTTCACTTCAAAATACCCAAAACTTGAACGAGGAAGGACCCTCCTCCAATTATTCAAATCCAAGATTACAGTGTTGTGAGATAAGCCAAATCTTGGACCTATTCTGTTTCCAGCTTTAAAACGAAGTAAGTTTTGCCAATAAGTTACCGAAATTTGTATTAATGCGCGCGGTGCCCACTTTCTATTCGCCAGCACTTGCCCCTCCCTCCCAGCGCACGTGTTAGCTTCAGTGTCAGTATTTTCCACAACGTTTCGAAACTAGAGTGACTTTTAAAAATGTGCAAATATTAGTTTTTAAAATGAACACTGTTGTAAATACGAGAGATGAAGAAAATATAATAAAATAGAGGTAAACACTTACCAACGATGTCAGTTCTCGTCAATGGTAATATACCATGTAAGAAGAATGCACACAGCTGGCCGTTGTAGCGGAGTGGTTATCACTGTGCGCTACGACGCCAGGAGTCCCGAGTTTGAATATTGGCCTGGGCATAGATGTTCTTTGTGAGTGTTATTTCATCAATTTCACCATATCATCACTCATCCTCATCCTCGCGATTAGCCAAGTGTGGCAGAAATGCGAAGTAAAATAAACCAAATGAATCATGCAATAATTTAACCAGCGTAGACAAACTCATATCCATGAAAAATAAACATCCACTTTCCTGCTGACGGCAGCAAGTACAAAATCGGCTAAAATGTGCCATCCGCGTTTTTGTTCGGCTGAATTTCCTTGCGGACCGCATAAATGCTTCTTTTTAAGACACCTGTTCAGAAGTTAACGATTCAACACAATACTCTGGATTCACCGCAATTTTGGTATCGCCACTTGTTCAAGGTTTCAAATGTAGATGTTTTGTAACCCTTGCTGTTGAAGCCACATCAACATTCAATGATACTTACAACCTATAAACACTACGCAAAATCTCGAGAACCACCACCCTGCAAGGGAGAGGAGGGCAGGTTTTGCAGGGTCGAGGGGAGGAAAGCTATAAATAGCCGTGTGCTTGAGGGTTTCGGAAGATTCTTGACCACGAGAAGTAGTGTCTCCAACTATGTTATTTTTCCCCTTATGAATTAGATACAAGAAATGTAAAGGTCTTATTACGTACACGCGTCTTGGAACATTAATAAAACTTTGTAGTTGCGAAGTTGGCTATATAGCAATTAGATACGATAACAGCTTTCGAATATTACCGAATTGTAACGATGTTTCTATAAAGGTCGGGTAGCAACACTGAATGGCACAATTTGCCCATCTGTAACGCCAAAAGCTTGTGTCCCCGCCCTCTACAAATTCCTTCTTGCAAGCAGTTGCCAGTGTATGCATCTGGCATTTTTCTTTCACAAACTGGGGGAATTCAGGTTTTTGAAATCTGAGCATGTTTTATGTGGGAAGTGAAGGAAAGGAAGCGTAGGTGGATCATTTAGTAAATGCTAAACTAACATTCCGTACGATTTTAAGCATCACTGGTTATATTTGCACCAAGCACTTTGACTTTTCTCAAAGGTTTCCCTACAATCTTTTGCAGTGTGTTGATTTTACCATTCTAGATAAAACGCATGAAGTTGAAAGTAGTGTGTGCGTGTTTGTGGTATATACATCAACACGTGTGTAATCTAGAGATTCCCATGTCAGTCACTGTCAGTCTAAATCATGTTTTCTGATTCTGTCTAGTCCGGTGTTTCAAGATTATAGACTTTACTTAATATTGCGAATTTGCAACACTGCGCAACACGGAGTGACGGACAAGTAGCGGGAATTTCGTTAATTTGAATGAGTGAATGTCACTGTAGATGCTTTACTAAAGAATGGTTATGAATTCATAAGCAAGGATAAGGAGGCTAGTAAATGCTTTGAACAGCATACAATGCTTTATTACTCTAGTTTCAAGACGGCATTGAATGGACTATCTATCACGGTGCAAAAGGTCTGCGGAGGGACTACTGCCAGAATCCACCAATAGGGCTGCACTGGCTTTCTCTAGAACACGTGCTTTTGTTTACATCCACTTCGTAGTGAAAAAAAGGGCTCTGGGGGGGGGGGGTGAAGCTCCTATAATATCTAATTTAAATAGTGTATACTGGTAACTAATTTTACTTCCTTAGCGGGATTAAACATCTTGCTTACAAAACGTGCTTATTTATTTATTTATTGAACACTACAAGCGAATGCCCAATTACAGTGTTCTACATTTTCCGCTTTAAGTTTGTAAATTTACAGTTTGATAAGAAATATTACTGTTCAGAAATGTAAACATAAAACATGTCAACGCTAAATTAAATGTGTATACAATAGTTAACAAGCCGAGTTATAATAATAATACATGTTAATTGAAGAGAGTGGAATAAAATAGCTGACTATTATGTACAAAAATAGCCTACATGAATACAATATTTCAATTATTACTATGCACAACGTATTTATCTTTATACTCAGTATTTCAGATCATTACCACCATGTACAAACAAATATATAAGGATCAGGAGCGTATATTATGGGCTAGCTAGGCTTCTGCGAAGCCTGAAGTCTAGAGAATAAAATACAGGAGAAAAGTCGATCAGAAATTGTAAATAATATTATTCATATCAGTGAGATGATGATGCTGATTCTCGAGTTGGCAACCTGATTTCCTATGAGTTGGCAACCTGATTTCTTATGAGTTGGCAACCTGATTTCTTATGAGTTGGCAACCGGATTTCTTATGAGTTGGCAACCTGATTTCTTATGAGTTGGCAACCGGATTTCTTATGAGTTGGCAACCTGATTTCTTATGAGTTGGCAACCTGATTTCTTATGAGTTGGCAACCTGATTTCTTATGAGTTGGCAACCTGATTTCTCAAGAGTTGGTAAATTTATTTCTATTCATAGCCTAGGACCACGTGATATACTGAGATAGCCCAGATCTTGGACTTAGTATACGCCACTGATAAGGATATACTAATATAATACATTATAAATTACATAAAATATGGAAATAAAATTAACACAGTAAAAATCAAGGATAGAAGTTGAAATAGGTATATTGAGCTTTTCATGTCCAGGACTTCTACTTTTTCCCCCTTTAGATGGCGGGTGCTGATAAGGGATGAGTCCCCCCCCCGAAATAAAATTCTGGCTCCGGGCCTGACCCAGGATATACCACTATAAACATAATTTATCCTCATCATCGATATTAGCCTAAAATATATATAAAGGCAAGAACAACCTGATTCTCTGTGTTTGGTGAATGGGTCAAGGAGACTCAGTGCTCTCATACCCGTAAAAAAATAATTATAATAAACAAATCATACTCATGCGGCAACATTGATTTTGACAGTGTCCTAGTAAATATCCCTTGATGTGGCAACACTGGGGGGATTCTCGGTCTCCGAAGTTTCGCCGTTGCGAGAAGGAGGAAATGTAGGGAGGGAGCCAATGAGGTTCTATCCTCTCCCTCCCCCAGTGTTTCGCTCCTTGTGCCGTGATTCCCTCCCACCCCCTCCCCCTCAACCCGGAAGCAAACCCTGCAATCACAGAATCGCGGAGAAAAATCAATTTCTTCCGGAGACCAGTCCTCTAATCACTCTTCGATTCCTGTCTGGGATCCTGCAACACGAAATTACACGACGAGGGTAGAAGATGAAGAAAGCATCTGTTTCCAATATTTCTAAAGGTCAGACAGATCGCGGTTTCTTCTGCAGTTGTTTTGTATACTTTGCGGCATCCTGGTCGATGAGGATCATTATTATGCTCGGTCCGTATTGAACACGCACGTTCATAGACAAACCACTTTCATCAGACGCACATTCGCCTCTCCCCACTTTCAAAGCTGCTTTGCTTGACTGTTCCGCGTTTATTTGTTTCATCCTGAACGTAGACCTAAGGTTGAATAAATACAGGCGAGTCTATCAGCCACTTCGGAAAACTTCGGACGTATTCGGTTCTGACGTAGATTGTCTATACTTCCAACGGCACTTCACAAGCGCCCTTTCAGTTCCCGGTTCTCAACGAACAGTTGAGAATGATGATTGATTGAGTTGGTGTTTCAAGTCCAATTTATGCACAGTAAGGCTAATCGGCACTGGACCTACAGTTTAAAGTGGGATCGGAACCACTATGTGCCTCCATCGGGTATTGAACCCGGGACCCCTTCATTACAAGCGACGACGCAGTAATTCATTTCACAGATAATTACGAAGAACGTTCATAAAGTAATATTGTTTGCTATCTATTTGCAAGCTTGTTTCAATAATTTGTACTGTGTGTTAGCCTTTGGTCCTTAAGCTATCGGATTGGTACCCTTTCCGCACATCGTAGTTCTGCGGAACTACGCTAGAGGGCCAGAAACCAAGATGGCGCAGCTGTGGTCCCAGCTGAAGTTCGAGGTTGCAACTAAGCTGTAAAAAAGGCCCATTTACTCATATTCGACATGCTCAACCTGAACTGCATAAAGCAGGATCTACCTAACAGAGGGACAGTGAAAGCAAGCTGTTATCAGAGTCCATTATTCTAGGAAATTAGTTACGAATTCAAAACCAGAAACTTAGATCTTTTCCTTTTTATTTTAACAGTGCAAGAGTACTTTTATAAAATGGTAACAATCAACAAGTAAATATATTCCCTTTCTTTATATATCCTTAATCAGACAACTGTATGATATGCAACTTACATTGACAAATAATTAGGGTTCAATGCGTGTATAGTGAATGCGGCCATACGACCGAGAATTCTAAGAATAGATTCCTCAATACCCAAACTAATATTAATTTAATTAGAAATTAGAATAACAAAAACCTAATATAGGACAAATAAATGAACAAATACACTATAGAATTTAAAGGAACCACAATCTACGTAAATTCCCCATCATATCGCCACACTTACCATACACGTTGTTAGTCAGAGCTACACTGCTCTTTCCCCCGTGACCGATGCCTCAAGACCAAACGTGCTAGTTTCCTCCTGGCGGCTCCGAGCATAACAGTCAATCAAATCCAGGCATGACATCAGTTGCAATGTTACCAGCACATTTAGTACATTTGTAGCCAGAGAGTTATAACGAGTGATTGGCTCCTTATTCTGGAAAGAAAAAATTGCAAAAGAAATCCACGATGAACTTGTGCCGTGTACGGAGGGAATGCTCCATCATATAACACAGTAGTAAGGTGCGAAGAAGGTTTCAGTGTGGTGCAACAAGTCTGCAAGATGAAGAATGCAGCGGGCGACCTTCTCTCTCGGTGTAACCCGGAATCGTGAAGAAAGTGGAGTCCCTAGAGCTCGCGGACCGTCGTATTACCATTGCAGCCATCGTAAGGCAGGTGAACATTAGTTATGGGTCAGTGTTTAACATATGTAACATGATGCTTACGAAAGGGCAGCTTCTCCACGACAACGCCCCTGCCCATTCTGCTTAGGAGACGGTGACTCATGGAGCCACGTTGGGTTTCGAAATTCTCCCTCACCCTCCGTATTCCTCGGACCTCGCAATCAGCGACTTCTTATTCTTTCCAGAAATGAAGAAGCCCCTGCGTGGGCGGCATTTAGATGACGATGATGACGTCATTTCTGGGGTGAATGACTTCGTGGGTAGCCAGGTACAGGACTTTTACGATAAAGGCATCCCAAAGTTGGTACGTACATCGATGGGAGAAGTGTGTCACACTGGGTGGGGTTTATGTGGAGAAGGACTGATTCATTCACAAAACCTCGTGTGCGTTACTGCATTCTTTCTTGTTAATAATCAGGGCTAGTATTTTCATGATTTATCATATTTTCTTTGGTAAGGGTGATGTGTTCCCAAAATATATAGTGGAGACATATAGTGGTTCGGATCTCACTTTAAACTGTAGGTCCAGTTCCGACTAGCCTTACTGTGCATAAAGTGTACTTAAAACACCAAATCCAAAATAAATAGAAATTCATATTGTGAAGAAACTAATTGAATTAATGAGCTTTTTAAGGGGATATTTGGCATATTTGACCATTTCTACGTGATTGAGCATATTTTGATGGATTTTCGGTCATATTCAGCATATTTTTGCTTTTTCAAGAAATATACAGTCGTTTTCGAAGTAGATTCGTTCTTACTCCCATGTTTACTTGACGTTTCCTCTCTTGTACTGCAGCAAAATCTTTTCATTTTTATTTGAAAATTTACAGAAATTATTTCATTGTGCACTCTAACTCAGGGCCCATAAAGTGAACTAAAATAGTATTATGTGAAAATATTTCAAAATATGTTAGATATTGATGTTTGAAAACAGTTCAGTTATCAGGCCATATTTTTTAAAATTATAGTGCATATTTTGTAAAATTTTAGGTTATAAGAGCATATTCATTTTGCATATTTTGGTGATTTTTAGGACATATAAATCGTAGCACTAGTAATAATTATTACTATATGAACGTACCTGGTATATGGTAACTTTTCCTTCAATTAAGAACCAATAATTATAATCTAAGGAGCATAAGTGCAATGTATTGGGTGTGTGTATTCATCGAGGGTGCGATCAAGTTCATCTTCGAGTTCATTGAGCCTATCCATTGAACACTCATTGCTTGGCAAATGGAAATACACATGCCAGTTGGGAGGGGGGGTTGATGCCAAAAGAGAGAAAAAGAAAGGTTTAAAAACCGGGAAGCCAAGCCTCCACCATTTAAATCGTCTACCTTACCATGTTGATAGAGCACTTACTTCGGGAGAAATGAGATAAGGTCAGATGGTGTTTTACCGTTTACTGAGCTAAACAAATAAGAGTAGGAGGAGAAGGATAGGTGGCTGAGGGATGCGCCAGCACTTACCTCTGCTTCCTGGCGGCGGCACTGGCTGCTACTATCAATGATCCACCAACTGATTACAACTGAAATAAGGGCTGGTGACAGGGCACCCTTCGCTTAAATAGTACCCAGTTCCGCTGTACTTTGCAACCTCCGTTTCCTGTGGAATTCTCCTCTGCAAGTCGGAGCATTCCAGGAGACGGAGGAAACTGGACGAGAAGTACACCAGGAAGCAAACGTTCCGCACCCGCATCCCCAGCCATCTACAATACTTGAACACTTTCGTGTATTATGAACTACGATTTATGTCGAAGTCATTTTCGTAATCTATGCTAATGCTTTCGAACCTTTCTACTTTTCATTTCTGTCTTCTTTGATACAAAAAAGGGGGGGAAAGCGATGGCGTGTATACAGAATCGTAAACGAAAGGCTGTGGCTTCTATTTTTGGTATTTTTACCACTTTCTGTAACGTTAATACGCCGGGCGTAGTGAAACGAAGGAAATGACAACCACATCCTTTCTTTGTAGGGTTTCACCGAGTTCTCATATCGCACAACGTCAGTATAGGATATTGCATTTCATTTGTATAAACTAATCTTTTGTTGTAGGAAACCTTTAACACACGACACATTCGCACATTGTATAACATCTAAGGATATATGATCGTGGCGATTACGAACACACTATTGTGCAGACCTCTCTCATAGTGGAATATGTATTTCGAGGTATAAAACAGGAATATTTACTGTATGCCGTTTCCAATGTACTGAGCAACAACAATCAAACTCTATAACTACATTTTTATAGCTTGGGGGGGGGGGGGGGATCGTAACAAAATTTGAGAAAGTAATTTGGCGCAGTTGATGCGCATAAGAAATATTATGTTTCACGTTACATTTATCCTTTTTGTACTACACAGTTAATATTAACACATAAAATGAATGCTTATGGCAGCAATGTGACTGGCTTTCGTGGGAAAGTATCGCATTACCCCAGTTCGAATACTGCTTACCCGTCCTATCACCTATTTCATCAGTTCAGGTTTCATTCTCATCTTCGCGATTAAGCCAAGAGGTAGAAAAAGCGACAGAAAATAACCAAAGTAGAAATAGTACAATAACGGGAGTGATGATGGTGGTGCGTCCTAGAGATGTTTGAAAATAAACAATAAATTGTCAATCAACGTGAGGGTAATCTGTCCCTAAAGAGCAAATGTGAAATATCTCCCATAGTCCACTCACTGCCATTGCTCCTATCTACTATATCCTTACATTGGACGCAGCACGCCAGCTTGCCGTGCAATTCAGGTTGCATATCTGCAAGGTTGCGGCAGATTCTAATCCCAAGGTCACATGTTCTTACCGCTATTTAATCGGAATCCGTTCCACTTTGTCTCGGCGCTGTACATCTAACGCACATTATAACACTACTAACGGAGAGGCAATAACGCAGGAACACGCAGGGGAACAACTGCGTGCGAGATATTCAGCGTCCTTAATTTCAACGCAGCAGAAAACCTGTCACAGCCAATTGTCCTGCGGGGAAGTATATTCGCCAGGAACACGGAGCAATCGCTTCAAGGGGGGTTCTTGCGAACAGCTTAATATTTCTCGCTTTCGCCGCCTGCAGATGGCAGCACAGTCGCTGCATATCGTTTGTTTTCAGCGTCCCCTGCGTAAAGACTCCCTCTCGCTTTAACAATTTTCTCCTAGCTGTTATTATTCATGACCCCTGCGTTATGGCTCTGTACACGGTGCAAGGGCACCAGATGGTACCTCCATCGGTCCATGAAACACTCCCTCCCTCAGGAGAAACGTCTCCCTTTTACCATTTCAAAAATTACGTTAACAGCTGAGCCAATTGGTAGCTCTTCGTTTTAGTGTATTAAGTTATACTTTCAGCTCTAATTGTTGGTTGTTCATTCATATTCCCCATGTGCATGCTCTGCATAATGTAGATGCGGTGTAAGAGGTTATGCTTTCTTTTTAGCAGTCAGTTCTATGTTCTCCCATTCGATGTTTTTTTCTTTTTTTGGAATGTCCGTCTAAAAGGGGGAGATATATTCCCCGCTAACCTCAGTCCTTCTAAAAATACCACCGATAGATATAATGAACAGAAAGTTGACGAGTCGAAAGTCTTCAAGCAAAAATGTGATAGTATAACTTGGAATTGTTGGTGGTTTTCAGTTATCATAGATGCCTATCTTCACACTATCTTTGTCTTTATTTTAATTTTTCGTCAGATACACTTTCTTTTCTCGTCTACTGTTTCTTCCTTCTCAGATCTCATCCATCTTCTATTGAATTTTCTTATGCATTTCCATGTTAAATTTAGCCTTTGATCTTCCTGCACTGTAATTCCATTCTAGATTATATTTCTAACTTGATGTTTGTTCTTTCATTCCACAGGAAATCTGTCCAGTTCTTTCCTATTGAATTTGTTGTTTTCATTCGTATCACTATGTTTCTGTTGCCAGTATTTTAGTTACCGCTATTTTAAAATTTAACGTCTGATCGGCATAATTTATGTATGTTTGCTGCATGAAACGGGATAGTGACGGAAAATCGCATCACCTGGCGTGTTTCTTCTTCATCTCATCTTCAGAGAACTTATTTTTCATGCACCTTAAAATGCATTTTTGTGTCAATTAGCACACTTTGGGTTCAGCGTGCTCATGGAGGAGCCATCACATTAACGGAATTATTGTAGTTTTGCATCTACAGTAAGGCCGGAGTTATTTCGAGTAGCCAATAGCAGAAGACATCGAGCAAACTTTAGGGTTTAGCTCATCTTGACTTCCATCCACCCCCTGCGACATGTAGGAGTCGCTCTTGTGAGGGGCAATCACTCCAAATACCTCGTCCATAAATACTGCACAGCCTATAGCCGGGTGTAGCCAAAGCAGGAAACTACAACGGAAAAAAGGAATAGTGCCTAAAAGAAATGAATTTAACAATGATAACCAGATATCAAACGCCTGGGAGTCCAAAGAAAACTGTTTCTCTGGCTGTGGCAGACGTTTAGGAATGAAAGAAAAGGAGGTGGGGTGAGGGAGAGAGAAATGAAGCTGAGAATTGAATAAGAAACTGGAAGTTCTCTCTTCTACTCCCGAAGCAGCTGGGACTTAGCCGTCTGCAATATTAAATGGAAAAAGCCACGTTAAGGCCTTTGAAAAATGCACGCGCCCACTCCTCACCTTCTTAATACCACACCGGGCGTTTCGAGACATCAATAACCCTCAGCTCCTTCAACCCGGCCTTCACCTACATAAGGGAAAGCAACCCTTCTGAGCTTCCAGTGTTTCCATCCCTCTGAATTCCCTTTCTGCACGTGGAATATTTCCCATTCCCGTTCTGATTTTCTGTTTGTCACAATCAGTTGTTAATGTTGCTTAGGGTTGGTACGGCTACTAGTGTATATAGGATTTTTTCTGAGCGGGCCGGGAATTGTAAGGGTGCATTCTAAAGGGGATGGGGGCAGGATACCCATAATAATTTTTAACCTTCGTCTTAAAAGTTGTTAAAAGACAAAGATGGCAATTTTGGGTCACTTTAAGGGAAATATCCATTCATCATATTGTTTTTCCCCGAGTACTATACTGGTTCCATTTGAAAAATTAGCTTCTCTCAAATTTTCGGAGCCGACCTTTGCCGCGGAGTGGTTATCACAGCGCGCTACGACGCCAGGGATCAGGGTTCGTATTCCGACGAAGACATGGGAGTTCTATGCAATTGTTACATCATCAACTTCATCATCGTCGCGATTAGTACAAATTGGCAGAAAATCGATCTGAAATAACCTAGTTCAATCAATCAATCAATGAAGAAAGAAGAACAAAAATAGTAATGGACAATTTGGTTATGGCTTTTTTTGGCTTTGCAGTTTGTATGGTTTTAGATTAGATATATTCTTTCATGTGCGAGCCATAAGCTGTACGCACTACATAACACTTCGATTTTTCTACAATACACACACACACACACACACATATATATATATATATATATATATATATATATATATATATATACACACACACACACATACTTTGCATTTAGTTTATCTTATATGCTGTCTCTTAGTTCGTCCCCTATGTGCACATTCCCCTCCCCTAACAGCTCATTCACTCCAGTGGCGCAGGAACGGGGAGCGCAAATTTTTGAAGGGGGTACTGTACCCCCTAAATCCGTAAATCCAGTTGTACCCCTTGTACCACCCTTTGGTAATTTGACAGCAGACGGAAGGTGCTACTGTTAAAATTACCTATTATCAATTCGCCCAATAAAAAAATGTATTATTGTTTATAAATTTTAAGCATTATAGTCCTTACCACAGAAATTCAAAACATTTAATTGTAAACTTATTATACTACATTGTGCTTGCTACTAGTTAGTTCATTGACCTAAGTTCTTGGAAACCTCTTGAAGGAGATCAAAATTGTTTAAAATGTGTGTGGAACGATGGAATCAGATTGACTTTCAGACAATTACGCTGCAGACGATTGCTGCTTTGCGTAAGGGATGGGGGGTACACATTTCTAAAGCAGTGGTCGCCTCGATTCGAAGATAAGATACAAATCTTCATCAGAAGAGTATATGACTGACCCCATTTTCATTTGAATATTTATAATGGAATTTTCCGAAACGGAACACTTACACGAACGAGACGAGACACGACAGACCAACTTGAAGGGGGTACAATGCACTCCTGTACCTCACCCATATTTTTCATAAATTTGTAAGAGGGTGTTGGGAAAACTATACTTAAACCTATATATTAAGATATCTATTTTTAAAAAAATAGAGTGCCGATTAGCCTATCTGAGAATGAGGTGAATTTGGAATAAGTTTTCATAACTTCAGAGTGGAAACCGAAAGAAAAATAAGCACGAACAAGAACGAGAAAGACCTCACCACACAGGAGACGAGATGAGGCTGTGACAATTCTCGACTCATCGCATCGCGATATCATTCCTAGGTGAAATTAAATCTTTCCTAGACATTTAAACAGGGTGCAATTTGCTGATTTTATCAAAGGGGGGCTATTTTTCACCTATGTATTAGGTATACTTATAATTGGACATTAATTGCTTAAAATCTAATTGTGATATCGAATGCAACACAAACACAACGCCATTTTTTGTTAAACTCTAAAGTCAAATTGTAAGAAAATTAAATTAGTCAGATGAATGCACGAGATAAATGAGACTCACTGCAGGTTCTATTGGTAGATTTTGGCTATAACTCCATTAAGCCTTGTTTCCATGATTATGAAAAACTAAATATGCTGACCAAGGCAGTAATTTATTTTATTAAAAACATAAACTAACGTAACGTTTCAACCTTCTAGCAAGGTTTTCTTCACACTCTGTATCAAGTACAAAAGTAACCAGATACAACAAAAAGGGTAATATATATACACAAGCATTACTCCCTCCAGACAATTTAGAAAGTTGTTTGGAACTTTCTAGCAGATGACTTTCACTTTCCAACTTTACTTTCACCTAAAAGGCTAAACACAATTACTTCCATATAGAATGTGGTTGGACTTTTTAATCTCACGCTCTTTTCCCTTCATTTTTCTTCCTTCTCCTCTCCTCTTTTTCTCTTGTCCTTTCCACTCTTTCTAACATCTTCTTCCATTCTTTGTTTAACTTCAGTCCCCCATTCCAGTTCATTGTGTATTCTTCACCTTTCTTCTCTATTTCCTTGGCTTCCTTCCATTTTCTCACTAGCATTCTCTTCTCCCTTCCTATCTGCTTAGCCTCATCCCACTCTATGTCATGTCCTGTTTCTCTCGTGTGTTTAAATATTGCATTTCTCTCTCTCTTAAGTCGTACATCATCCCTATGTTGTTTCAACCTGTCTTTCAGCCTTTTTTTCGTTTCTCCTATGTACACACTCTGACATTCTTTACATTTTACTTCGTAGATAATCCCTTCTTCTTCCTCTTCTCTGTTTTCCTTTTTCTTGTTAGCATTCCTCGCTATTCCTAAGATGCTTCTCCCTCCCTTCCTGTAAGTTTTAATTCCTGCTTTCCTAAGCACTTTGCATATCTTTTCTGTGGTCTTCCCCATACTCCTTATTCCAAACCTTCTCTCCTCTTTTTCGTTCTCTTCCAATTCTCCCCTGCCCGTTTTCTTATTTCTTCTGTTTATGTCCAGTCTATCCTGCTTCTCATAGCCATTCTTTTCCAGCTGTTTCCATAGGCTATTTATTTTGCCTTCTTTTTCACATTCTTTCATGCATATTTTCTTGATTCTGTCCTCCATATTCTTTATAAAATTTATTTTTGTCACCTCACTTACATCACTTCTTTTGTGGCAGAATACCCCTGCTGCACACTTCTTCTAATGCCAAACGGTTTCAATTTCTTGTCCTCTTTTCCTTTTCATCAATATATCTAGATAGCTTAACTTGTCTTCTTCTTCTATTTCAAGTTCCAATAATATCCCTCTTTCTTCATCTTGAATTTCTTTGGCAAAAATGTCAAGCTGCCTCTTCGTTCCCTTCCATATGCCAAAACAGTCGTCCTCATATCTGCAAAACAGAATCATTTTGTCACCTCCCTTTTCTATCACTTTCTTTTCCCATTCATTCATAACCAATTCAGCCAATGCTGGGCTTAGACTGGAACCTATATTTAGTCCTTCACTCATTAACATTATTTTATCTCCCATTATACTGTAACCGTTATTCCAAATGGTTTCCAGCGCCTTCACTACCCTTTCACTATCCCATTCTCCTATAATTTCTTGTCCCATTCTCTTTTTAATAATGTCCAAAACGTGTCCCCTCTTGATGCTCGGGAACATACTTTTCACGTCTAAGCTAAACATTGTCGTCTTCATCTCATTTAACTTAAGTCCTTTTATGAGGTCTACTACTTGTTCACTGTTCTTAACTGCTATGCTTTCTTGCTGTGTTACTAACACGTCAATAACTTTCTTTAATTTCTTTTCTAAGGGTTCCAAAATATTGTTTCTGCAGTTCATTACTGGTCTTAACTTTATCTCCTCTTTGTGTATCTTTGGAAAGCCTTTCAAACTTGGTAGTCTTCCTGTCTCCATTATGCATTTCTTGAATCCACTCCTCCTACAGTCTTTAATGATTCTTTCTTTTATAGTTTGTTCTTCACCTGTTCCACAAATCTCCTCATATCCATTTTTTTTTTAGGTCTTCAAACTTCCTCTCGTACCATTCTCTTTCCATCACCACAATTGCTCCACCTTTATCTGCCTGCTCTATCACCACACCATTTCTTGTTTTGATTTTCTTCATCCCTTCCCTTTCTTTTTGACTCAAATTATCTACTTTTCCTTGTTTTCCCATTTCCCAAGGCTGAAAGACAGGTTGAAACAACATAGGGATGATGTACGACTTAAGAGAGAGAGAAATGCAATATTTAAACACACGAGAGAAACAGGACATGACATAGAGTGGGATGAGGCTAAGCAGATAGGAAGGGAGAAGAGAATGCTAGTGAGAAAATGGAAGGAAGCCAAGGAAATAGAGAAGAAAGGCGAAGAAGACACAATGAACTGGAATGGGGGACTGAAGTTAAACAAAGAATGGAAGAAGATGTTAGAAAGAGTGGAAAGGACAAGAGAGAGAGAGGAGAGGAGAAGGAAGAAAAATGAAGGGAAAAGAGCGTGAGATTAAAAAGTCCAACCACATTCTATATGGGAATAATTGTGTTTAGCCTTTTAGGTGAAAGTAAAGTTGGAAAGTGAAAGTCATCTGCTAGAAAGTTCCAAACAACTTTCTAAATTGTCTGGAGGGAGTAATGTTTGTGTATATATATTACCCTTTTTGTTGTATCTGGTTACTTTTGTACTTGATACAGAGTCTGAAGAAGACCTTGCTAGAAGGTTGAAACGTTACGTTAGTTTATGTTTTATAATAAAATAAATTACTGCCTTGGTCAGCATATTTAGTTTTTATTAGATTTTGGATTGGATTTACAAGGTCTCTGGGAGTAAGATGGGAATATTTGATTGATTGATTTGGTTTGCGTCAGACGTTACATTAACTGCGTGCAGTCTTCCTCAAAAAAGTAGTCGTTCATGGAGTTGTCTCGGTACATATGGGAAACAAAATGGTAATCCTTGTTCTTTCCAACTGTGAAATAAAATTTTGCATAACATCTATCGTTGCTTTGTTATTCACGAATGAAATCCGGGAGTTCTTTCTGCTGCACCCTTTATACTCGATGGTTTTCTCCGCTGAACTTATTGGAAGGCAAGAAAATTGGCTCATACGGCTTTGAAGGATTCCAAAGATTTATGCACACTACTAATGATAATATCCATAAAATATTAATCAGGAACTTTACTTTTCGTTAATTGGATCTAACTCCTTTTTTGTTATTCAATAAATATTCAATTCTTTTTCTATCTGACATTGCCTTGCCAGGACAGTTGTTTTTGTGCAAATCTTGGCGATCTTAACTACACGTACGCTAGATAATGAATACTTGCTGTTATATTTCTATTATTTTACTATCTTTTACCTATTCATGTAATAATAATACAATATTAATTAATGTACATATTTAATTAATTGATATATTAATTTAATTAAATATAATTATCCTAATTATTATCATTGCGACACTTGATTGGACATATATATATATATGGGAGGCTGAATTTTGTACCCCCCAAATGAAAAACGTTCCTGCGCCACTGATTCACTCCACTCCTTCTTCCAGTCTTTCTGCATTCTTCCTCGCCTCACTTCTCTTTTCCTTCACTTTCACCAAAAACACTCCCACCTTTTCTAACTTTTCCACACTAGCTGCAATCTGTTCCACAACTAATTTGAGTGCTTCTTCTTTTCCCACACCCTCCAGCCATTTGTCCTGCAGGGCCCGCGTTCCCGTACATGCAAACAGATGATCCGTCCCGTCATTCCTCTTACATATTATACATTCATATTTACCTACCCATCTTTTCAGCGCACTGTGTCTCCACCCCCAGTCTCAGCCATAATAATCCATCACTTGCTTCCTTGCTTACTTTATTTATATAATTCGCTAGTCCCCATTTCCGAATGTCCCTTGTCTGGAGGTCTACTGATATTTTAGTTGCAGTTTCCATCATTATTTCTTGCCGATCTATATCTTGTAGTCGCTTTTTAACGAGTTCAAGTGTTCCTTGGTCTACGTGCTCTTCTTCCCATACCCATCCCAACCCGATTTCGAAAAGTTTACCTTAACTTCTTTTGCCCACGAGCCCATTTCCCCTTCCCTTACTTGTTGTATGGGAGCTTTCCCTTTGATAGTGTCTCCCCCTGCTATTATAAGAGTTGTCCAATATTTAACCCTTCTCCAAGCCCAAGTTCCCGTAATACCCCGCTGTTTGCGGTGCCTGTTGCGACATGCAGGGGTTTTTTTAAAGTAGCTGCACTGTATTTGGTTAATTATGTTTTCCCCCTTTGCCCCCCAGATTTCGCACCCATACCCAACGGAAGATATTAATAGGGCTCGACATAGCTTATCGACGAAGCTCATTTCATAGTTTTGCAGTTTTGTTGTTCTTCCCATTATTGTGTCCGTTACAGCTCGCGCCTTCCCCCTCACTGTTTGTAAGTGTCTCGCCCATGTTCCTGTCATAGTGACTGTTAGACCCAAGTAATTTATCCGTTTAACCCTTTCCAGTTCTTGACCCATAAAGTTCCACTTCTCTCCCTTCCCGTACCCATTTTTAAACAAAACTATTTTTGTTTTGGCCTCATTTACTTCTAACTTAGAGTCACGGCTGAACCTTTCCAACCCGCCGAACGATCTTTGCAGCCCTGCGTTTGTCTCCGAGACCAGAACAACGTCGTCCGCGAATAGGAGAACCGGAACCTTCTCCGTCCCGACCTTTGGGGTGTCGGCGTCTTCCCCCTATATATATATGTGACAATGTCATTTATATAGAGTATAAACAGGAGTGGGGATAATACACATCCTTGCTTCACACCCGGCCCCGATTTTCTATTTTCAGTCACCGTTGTTGCCTGGCACCTGACACAGAACTCCACGCTCCTGTATATCGCTCTTAACGCGTTCACCATAGTCGCCGACATTCCCATGTGCCACAGTTTATCCCATAGTTTTTTCCTGTTTACTGTGTCGAAAGCTTTGCGAAAATCGACAAAACATGAGTATTCAGTAGACTCGCGATTATCCGAGCTAATTGGGACGAAGACTATCTCGGATACTTTTTTAAAAATTCCTTCATAGTTTTTTGGACTGCTTATATTCACGTTTCTTCATTGTTTTTCGCGCTAAACCACTGCCCCCGCTCACACTTTGACTCACCCACTTTTCAATGTCCTTCCGCTTACGTCTCCAATCTCCAACAGTCACTTCCCTGACTCAATAATCAGCAGCAACGTTTTTAATAGACTCGCCTTCATCCAACTTTTTATTGCGTTGAATTTTGTTTCCAGAGACACCATACACCTTTTCCGTTTGCCACTCGTACTACATTACTCGCTTAGAATAGGCGTACACAGATTTAAACACTACCGTAACAATCGGATACACCGACAATGTAACGAACACGTGCAGCGCGGACGGTGACTTGTCTCCAACTTACTATAATAGTAAACAAACAGGGGGTGCGTTATGAAGCGCGATGTTTTCCAACCACTCCCTCGGTTAACCCGGAGCTTCGGTTAATCTGGACTCGGTTAATCGCGAGTCTACTGTAGTTTACCCCCCTTTTTTTCCTTAGCCGTTCGTCTATCAGTGCTTGCAGTACACATATGTTGTCTATTTTGTTACATTTGTTCCGGAAACCGGTTTGTAACGGCGTTAATTTGTCAAAGATATCCACCCACTTCTTAATTTTCGAACATAACAGACCTTGCTCATAACCGGGAGTAGAGAGACCTTCTGTAATTGTTCGGGTTTTGCATATCCTCTTTTCCCTTGTATAGATAGGACAAATAATGTATGGTGACATCATCTCGATATCTCGAATGAAAATACTCGATCGTTGTTGGTTTCGTATGTAGTTGGATTGTTGGAAGTTGTTTATTTTCGCACACAAGTACAATACCATATACGGATGAAAGAGCAACAATGTGACTACAAAACATACTCTATATACGTATGTTCGACGTTAGCATGAGCACGGGAGGGGCTGGAATTGTAAAAATTGATATCACATAGCTGCGTTATAGGTTGGTGCGGGATACACTATAAAATATTTCGTAAATACCATTTCTAAGTTTTTGCAAGACAAAAATGATAATCGGGAATCATTTTAAGGGGAGTTTTCATTTACCAGTTTGGTTTCTCTCATTTGAAAATTTCGATTTTCTCAAAATGTTTGGAGCTTCCTTCTCCGCGTACGCCACTGCCTGCCTTGCATGCAGGCTCGTGTTGGTCTCAAGAGCCACGTGATCTGATGGCTTTGGACACTGCTACAATCGAAGACGACAGAGCATTGTTTGCAGTTTCTTTCGCAACGTATCTTTGAAATTGTCCGCTGAACATAAATAACTGATTCGCCAGTCGTAAACTGCGGTGCACAAACCGTTGTCTGTTGTGGAATCGCCATCTTGAGTGACACCGGCACGTGAGCAGTGTTGCCAACCTTGGCGCGTCAAAGCCTTGTCAAATGGAACATATTTTTTTTTTTATCCCCAGGATCGTACACGTGCAGTTTAGGGAACCCCGTGTGTGTGAGTGGGTGTGTGTGAGTGGGTGCGCGTGCGTGATGTGACTTATTGAAGGTAAATTATCATTAGATGAACAACCATACAGGAATAGTGCTAATCAAAGGGTCTCCAGACCGATTAGCCTTTATGTGCGTTAACTAGATTTAAAAACAAACCTGCAAACTACCAAACTTGCAATAATTCGATATAATTTTAAGGCTTTTGAATTTGTTTCTGATCGTTACAATTTTTGTTTATGTACAAACGAAATGAAGATTGTTTCTTAATTTAAGGAAAGTTTCTATTCGTTTTTTAAATTCTCGTTCACAAGAGCAGAATCAAAATTGTCACATCATTGTAAATTCTTTACGATATCTAAAATTCTCTCCCGAACCGTACTTTCAACGTACGGCCCAAGGTCTCGATCGTACGTTCGTATGGGATATGAAATAACTGGTGTTTCGTTTTGCGAGAGATGTTGCTATACTTCTACGTGACATTAAAAAAGTACACTCACCGGCAATATAAATAGAAAACTCCTATATCCTGAAGTACTCCCTTCCCTGCAAGGCGTCGTATGTATTGCGCCTAGCTCTAGGGCAGTGATAGAAGTTGCCTTTGAAAATTTGCTATTTAAATGAACGTATCGGCGTAGAGTTAGGCAATACCCATAAGTTTTCGTTTTATTTTTCCCTAAATTTCGATGTTATTTTTAACTGCAATCCGGTGTTATTTTTCGCGGCTTAGGGCAAAATTCGGTGCTATTAACTTAAAATCGGTGATATTTTTACATGCATCTTTACTGTTCCTTCTATGCTCAAGATTTTCACATTGTTTTAGTTCTGGAAAACAGAGAAATTTTAGCTTTAATGACAAAAATAAATTATTGTTTACCTTTATGAGAAATTACAATTTTTTTTCCATTTGAGAAACTATTTCATCTCATCAGCCACTAAAAATGAAATGTTTATTGAATTATAACACCCAAATCTTTGTATACAATTCTAACACATCACACATTTCCCTAACAATGCCCAAAAAACTCAAGAGGCAATACCGGTTTGTGTACCCCCCCTCCCCGCCCCGCCGAAACACAACACGTGCTTCTCCATGAAATTTTTCCCGTTCCTGGGAAATTTTCCTTCTTGGAAGATCCCCCTCCCTTGAGCTAATTCTTATTTCAGGACGAGGTTAAACACTGTCAGTCATGTCTGCGCCAAACTGCAATAAATGAATCGTGATAATCTATTTTGAATCGAACTACCACCAGCTAAACTACAAATGACAGAATTCGGGTAATTCTTTTTTGAAGTGTTATATCTCCAGATTATATTGAATGTTTCGAGCGTTTTTGGCGTTAAAGTGTAAAATTTGGCGTCATTCTAAAAAAAAAATGGCATAAATCACGTTATTTCGCGATTCCGAAAGACCAAAAGCTTGCCTCCTTTACCTACCCAAATGCATTTTAAACACTTTATTTTGCTTTCCTCAACTTTTCGGTGTTATCGTTAAAAATAAAATTTCACGTCCCTACCCATAACGCTTTGCAGGGAAGTGAGTATTTCAGGATATAGGTGCTCATTTTTTATTGCCGGTGGCCGTACATAATAAAGAAACTAAAAGCGTGAGTTGTTGCACATTAAAGTACATATAGTACCTGAGACCAGGGTTGTTAAAGGTCCAGGAATTTTAAATAAATTCAATTCCGGTCCAGGAGAGAAAATCAGTAAGTGTAAGTAGGTTCTGGACCTTAAATACCCTATTTCTCTGTAAGGTATTTCAATTCGGTCCAGGAACCTTTTTACCAGATCAATTTAAATACGATCCAGGAACCTTTCTTCCCGGATGAATTTAAATACGATCCAGGAACCTTTCTTCCCGGATGAATTTAAATACGATCCAGGAACCTTTCTTCCCGGATGAATTTAAATACGATCCAGGAACCTTTCTTCCCGGATGAATTTAAATACGATCCAGGAACCTTTCTTCCCGGATGAATTTAAATACGGTCCAGGAACCTTTCTTCCCGGATGAATTTAAATACGGTCCAGGAACCTTTCTTCCCGGATGAATTTAAATACGGTCCAGGAACCGTTCTTCCCGGATGAATTTAAATACGGTCCAGGAACCTTTCTTCCCGGATGAATTTAAATACGATCCAGGAACCTTTCTTCCCGGATGAATTTAAATACGGTCCAGGAACCTTTCTTCCCGGATGAATTTAAATACGGTCCAGGAACCGTTCTTCCCGGATGAATTTAAATACGGTCCAGGAACCTTTCTTCCCGGATGAATTTAAATACGGTCCAGGAACCTTTCTTCCCGGATGAATTTAAATACGGTCCAGGAACCTTTCTTCCCGGATGAATTTAAATACGGTCCAGGAACCTTTCTTCCCGGATGAATTTAAATACGGTCCAGGAACCTTTCTTCCCGGATGAATTTAAATACGGTCCAGGAACCTTTCTTCCCGGATGAATTTAAATACGATCCAGGAACCTTTCTTCCCGGATGAATTTAAATACGGTCCAGGAACCTTTCTTCCCGGATGAATTTAAATACGGTCCAGGAACCTTTCTTCCCGGATGAATTTAAATACGGTCCAGGAACCGTTCTTCCCGGATGAATTTAAATACGGTCCAGGAACCTTTCTTCCCGGATGAATTTAAATACGATCCAGGAACCTTTCTTCCCGGATGAATTTAAATACGGTCCAGGAACCTTTCTTCCCGGATGAATTTAAATACGGTCCAGGAACCTTTCTTCCCGGATGAATTTAAATACGGTCCAGGAACCGTTCTTCCCGGATGAATTTAAATACGGTCCAGGAACCTTTCTTCCCGGATGAATTTAAATACGGTCCAGGAACCTTTCTTCCCGGATGAATTTAAATACGGTCCAGGAACCGTTCTTCCCCGATGAATTTAAATACGGTCCAGGAACCTTTCTTCCCGGATGAATTTAAATACGGTCCAGGAACCTTTCTTCCCGGATGAATTTAAATACGATCCAGGAACCTTTCTTCCCGGATGAATTTAAATACGATCCAGGAACCTTTCTTCCCGGATGAATTTAAATACGGTCCAGGAACCTTTCTTCCCGGATGAATTTAAATACGGTCCAGGAACCTTTCTTCCCGGATGAATTTAAATACGGTCCAGGAACCGTTCTTCCCGGATGAATTTAAATACGGTCCAGGAACCTTTCTTCCCGGATGAATTTAAATACGATCCAGGAACCTTTCTTCCCGGATGAATTTAAATACGGTCCAGGAACCTTTCTTCCCGGATGAATTTAAATACGGTCCAGGAACCGTTCTTCCCGGATGAATTTAAATACGGTCCAGGAACCTTTCTTCCCGGATGAATTTAAATACGGTCCAGGAACCTTTCTTCCCGGATGAATTTAAATACGGTCCAGGAACCTTTCTTCCCGGATGAATTTAAATACGGTCCAGGAACCTTTCTTCCCGGATGAATTTAAATACGGTCCAGGAACCTTTCTTCCCGGATGAATTTAAATACGGTCCAGGAACCTTTCTTCCCGGATGAATTTAAATACGATCCAGGAACCTTTCTTCCCGGATGAATTTAAATACGGTCCAGGAACCTTTCTTCCCGGATGAATTTAAATACGGTCCAGGAACCTTTCTTCCCGGATGAATTTAAATACGGTCCAGGAACCGTTCTTCCCGGATGAATTTAAATACGGTCCAGGAACCTTTCTTCCCGGATGAATTTAAATACGATCCAGGAACCTTTCTTCCCGGATGAATTTAAATACGGTCCAGGAACCTTTCTTCCCGGATGAATTTAAATACGGTCCAGGAACCTTTCTTCCCGGATGAATTTAAATACGGTCCAGGAACCGTTCTTCCCGGATGAATTTAAATACGGTCCAGGAACCTTTCTTCCCGGATGAATTTAAATACGGTCCAGGAACCTTTCTTCCCGGATGAATTTAAATACGGTCCAGGAACCGTTCTTCCCCGATGAATTTAAATACGGTCCAGGAACCTTTCTTCCCGGATGAATTTAAATACGGTCCAGGAACCTTTCTTCCCGGATGAATTTAAATACGGTCCAGGAACCTTTCTTCCCGGATGAATTTAAATACGGTCCAGGAACCTTTCTTCCCGGATGAATTTAAATTCGGTCCAGGAACCTTTCTTCCCGGATGAATTTAAATACGGTCCAGGAACCTTTCTTCCCGGATGAATTTAAATACGGTCCAGGAACCTTTCTTCCCGGATGAATTTAAATACGGTCCAGGAACCTTTCTTCCCGGATGAATTTAAATACGGTCCAGGAACCTTTCTTCCCGGATGAATTTAAATACGGTCCAGGAACCGTTCTTCCCGGATGAATTTAAATACGGTCCAAGAACCTTTCTTCCCCGATGAATTTAAATACGGTCCAGGAACCTTTCTTCCCGGATGAATTTAAATACGGTCCAGGAACCTTTCTTCCCGGATGAATTTAAATACGGTCCAGGAACCTTTCTTCCCGGATGAATTTAAATACGGTCCAGGAACCTTTCTTCCCGGATGAATTTAAATACGGACCAAGAACCTTTCTTCCCGATGAATTTAAATACGGTCCAGGAACCTTTCTTCCCGATGAATTTAAATACGGTCCAGGAACCTTTCTTCCCGGATGAATTTAAATACGGTCCAAGAACCTTTCTTCCCGGATGAATTTAAATACGGTCCAGGAACCTTTCTTCCCGGATGAATTTAAATACGGTCCAGGAACCTTTCTTCCCGGATGAATTTAAATACGGTCCAGGAACCTTTCTTCCCGATGAATTTAAATACGGTCCAGGAACCTTTCTTCCCGGATGAATTTAAATTCGGTCCAGGAACCTTCTATCAATGAAACAATACGCAACGTGGCCCGAATTTAAATTGTGCTAGGAAAAAGGTTCCGATCCTGCAACGGAACCCAATAGGACCTATTACAATTTATGTGTTCTTGGACCTTCAACAACCCTGCCTGAGACAGCCACCCCTTTGGTACTTTGAGTAAGTCGTGTAGTAAATCAATTTTGATGAAGGTTATATTTTCATGAACCTTATACATTCTCGTTTCTTAGTCTCGAACTAGATCTTGTCTCGTCTCTTTCTCGGTGTTTCAATCGCTCGGTTTTAACCTCCACCGGAGAAGTGTGTAGAATTGATTTAATGAACTGAGCAGAGAAAATGGAAAGAAGCGAGCATTGCATACGCCAAAGGGTATACCATCCCAGCATTCGCCTGTGGCGAGTGAGAGAAATCACGGAGAAAATCTAAGCCGGAATGACCGTCCTGAGGGTTTGAACCTGAGATCTTTCGAATACGGGTCCGATTAATGCATTCGAACCGGCATTTGCAGAAAAAAAGCAACAGTCACGAAACAGATGTGGCTTCTAAGAGGATCTTAATGGATCCGACATGGACAGTGGCTGAAGGTAAAACGAAAACTAGAAGCTTTCGTACTGTTTTATTTTATTTTTTAATTGTTTCTCTACAGTTTTATTATTATTTCTTTCCGGTTTAATATGACTTCTCTAGTACTGAAAATTTCATTAAATAAATAAATAAAAGTAAATAAATGAGATGGAGGATATCAAACAAATCGCTAAAGATGCGAATTGCGAAAGCTCCAAAGAAATTACATTAACAGATGGCCGGAACAAATAAAGAAATGCAACGAAGTAAGAAAAACATATTAGCTACAAACCAGTTACGAGGATTGTCTTCTGTTTATTTTCGGAGTATCCCTGGTTATATCTTATTCGAGTCTGAAATATGACGTTGCAGAGAAAGCTCCGCCCTCACAACGCTACACAATATTCAGGCGCATGCGCAGATAGACATTTAACCATGCATCCCTATATGATTGATTGATTTGGTGTTTTAAGTCCACTTTATGCACAGTAAGGCTAATCGGGACTGGACCTACAGTTTAAAGTGGGATCCGAACCACTATGTGCCTCCACCGGGTATCGAACCCGGGACCCCTTCATTACAAGGCGACGATGCTACCACTGCTCCATCGGGGAGGCCTGCATCCCTATATGCAAGACCATACTGTTCCCTAGTATAGTAAACCCGTCGACTGCTGTCCCTGTCTTTGCTTCTCTGTAAAGGTGCGTATACATGTGCGAACCGAACCGTTATTCTTACCAGCGAACTTCCAAGGATCCATGGGAAATCGCGAACCACAGGAAATCATTTGTTCAGTGTTCAACTTGTCATCATGTCTTCGCGTGAAGAAAAGTATGCGATTTTGGTGATGAGTGGTGCGGCTTTAGTGATGGCTAGTTTGTGCAAGAAGAAGAGGAAACAGCGACGTTGGTGGCACAACAACCTGTATAAGTAACGCACTGGTACGGAGCTTATGATGGATTTGACGTCACATTTCTCCGCACAAATATTCATCTCGGCACCTATTTCCCTCCAGGCATCTTCTTTTACATTTTTTTAAATGGTCCTTATGTCTAGGATCCCAGAGTAAAAACCTGGTTTCATAAATACCAATAAGCTTTTGTGCATTTTCCTCTGACCATTCAATAATGACATCAGAAACTGCAACAAAACGAATAGAAAATCTGGAGTTTTGCGAGCAGACCAAAAGCAACGAACTACGCACGACGCCGTCCCAGTGTGAACTGCGAACGACTTTGTGTTCGTCAGAAAACCGACAAGAGATGGATCGCCACGACCCGTTCACAAGCAGTTCGCCCGGCGCTGAAAACCACGTCTCAATAGTGAGAACAAGAGGTTCACAAGTGTATACGCACCTTTAGACCCTATTTAGGTAGCATAAATGCTACGTAAATGCTTCCAACAATCTTGTAGCAGATAGAACTTTACACGGAAGAATTTCATATAAAATTTCGGTAAGCTTTTGCGACTACAATGTATAATACTGTATATACAACACGAGAGGCACAACGAGTTACACCATCTTTGGTGAGTTCACGTTCTTTATAATTGAAACAACTAAAATGTGTACAGTAAGCGCTACAAAGCCTGTATTTAAGCAGCGCCATTGATTTGTACGTAATGCCATTTAATAGAAAACCTTGTCCCGGGTTCGATACCCGGTGGAGGCAAAAGTGGTTCGGATCCCACTTTAAGCTGTAGGTCCAGTCCCGATTAGCCTTACTGTGCATAAAGTGGACTTAAAACACCAAATTAACAACAATAGAAAACCTTGTTCCTCTCGGTTGAATAGTTATTGTGTTTTTAAAATGTGAAGTGATACATTGTTTACATCTCACACGGCCGCCATTGCATCTGTACACGTGACCTAGAGCTCGCTTCTGATTGGTTATGCTAAGAAAAATGCTACGGAAATAGAGCCGGTTCTATCCTTGAGAAATGACATGAAATATGGCATGGCATCAGAAATGCCATAACATTTCTCACTTGACACGGTAGTTTTTTGGTCATGGCATAAACGTTAAGAAAAATGCTAAGGAAAATTCATTCGTCTAACGCAAGCCTTAATCTCAAACAGATGTGTTCGTTTTTTCCCCACTTGACACTCCATGTTGTTTAATCCACAAAAACTAACTCAAACAAAATAATATAGGAAGTGTTCGTATGTTTTCCACTTGACACTTACCGTTCCCTCGCCTACAAGTAGCGCGGTAGCTAACTCTATCGCCTTGTAATCGCAATTTTTACAATGGTTTCGAATAAAATTGTAGATTCAATCTCAATCATCCTTTTTTTTTTGCCAAGAAAATTTCCCCTTCTTGCACTGAAATATTCCCTAAACTGTGGAATAATCCTCTGCACTGAGGGAAATTTCGTTTCACGTGGCAACACTGAAGTAAGTTCCTGGAGGGGGGAATGCGAACGAAACGACGGGAAAAGCATCCATCCCGACTCCATCCAGCGTCTCATTCGTCAACATTTGTCGCGTCTCGGGTCGAGAGTCCCGCGTGTCACCGCTAAGCACATCAGGGCCTGCTGATGCAGCGACTCCCTCTCGGCCATATTTCACGACAAGTTCATGAGAAGAAATGCCGCGTTCATTCAAAGACTCCGGGAGTGACAGAGAGAGAGAGAGAGAGAGACGCCGGGAGGAGACAGTGGCAATCCTTGTTTCTCTTTCCCTCCCTGCGCTCCCGAAAGCTAGACCCAAGATCCGTCATCGGAAACTGAAGGAAGATGGATGGAAATGAAGATGGGTAAACGTTCGAAATTTTCCGGTTAAATTCACGGGCCACATCAAGAAGCCACCGAAACATGCGAAATACACCTTACACATAAATTTAACAATTATATTGAAATAACAATAACAAAAAAATCATGTTATAATGCTATCATTCCAAAATAAATTATATATATTTCCTGTCAGAAGTTTCCTCCATTTAGAAATAGTATTTAACTTTAAGCTCTAAATTCAGTTTTGCCTAAAAGTATAAGTATTTCAACAAAAAATGCAGAAATCAATATAATAGGTAGGGAGACAAATTTATGGTAAATAAAAACTGAGGAGAGCGGTAAATAAATTGTTAGATCAGCGGTATATACCAGCGGTGGAAAAAAAAATTGGCACACACTTTTTCATGAGAGGAAACAACATACAAAAGAGCTATACATTGATAACCTACTTCATTTTTATATGCTGTACACATACACAAGTACTTAGCTGTCCAACCAAAAAGAAAACATCAACACAAAATCACTTCATTTCTAAATTGCATATCTCAAGCGATTTATTCATTGTATGTATTTAAAGGATATCCTTGCTGTCCAACAAATAAAATAATCACTACTGCACATACACAAACACATGTTGAAAATCACATGATGATAAACAAAATTCATTCATGACTGAACACAAATGACACCATTGTTTCCCTTGATGTGCGGGAACAGACTAATCTTATCGCTGCTACAGCTAGCACGTTCAATGAAACTGGAAGTTGAGTAGACATTCGGGGGAAGAGAGGAATGCAGCTTGACAGGGAGCGAAGTTTTCGAACTGAGGTTATGTGCATGGGAAATTCCAATTTGCAGCGTCTTCCTGATGTGATCGAAGATAAAACGTTCTACAGCTGCAAGTGGTAGGAAACTTTAGGCAAACGTTTCGTTACAAATCGACAGTTTGAGCGTAGAACCTCGATTGCCGGTTTTTGCGTGGTTTCTACTTAATTTGATGATATTTCACGGTTATTTCGCGAAAAAGCGTTCATTTCGTGGAAAAGCACACATTTCGCATTACTTCGCGAATAAAACTCATGCATATTTCATCATTGGGGGTGTAGTTACGTGCAGAATGTTCAAAATTGCATCTTTTTTTCACATTTCGCGATTTCGCGCATCGCGAAAATTCAATGTCCCTAATAATAGGGTACATAAACGAAAGTAGTGACATCGGTCGATTATAGGCAACTGGTTTCCTAACTTGGACCACAGGTTGCTTAGGTTGGACCGCTCACAAAAGGCTTGTACGTATGTATGTCTACGATATCTACACACCTGCAGCGCTCACTGCACACACCATTGTGGTATTTACTCCACGTTTGTCGCTTGTAACAGCACCTACCTGTGATTTTCCTTTCTTTGCTACAATTTTTTGTGGACGTTTCTGAACTGTAGTGAAACTTGACTCATCCACGTTGAATATTCGGTCAGCTGTAAAACCAAACAAACCATACACTCGTTCAAACCTTAGTCCCCATTATTGTATGCTGCTATAGCCATTTGCAATTCCATCTCTGTCCACAGCTCGTACTTTCCCCGGTCCAATTTGGGAAACACGTGGTGGTCCAACTTAGGCAATTATACCCCGTTAATAAAATTATGACGCTACACGAACATACGCAACTAAACCATAATTTTACCACATGCAGTTAGTGGTTAATGAATGGAACTTTTATAATATACTACATGACATTTGAGTACTTACCCCTAGTCTACACAAGAGCTTAAGATTCGAATCACAATAATTGTAACACGAACAATGCAAACACATTAACAGCACTCCCACTTCGTCGAACGTCTCTAGTTGGCTGACCATTCAGTCATTTGTTCATGGCACTGACGCCAACCAGTAGTGCCAACTCACCTGTTTCAAATACTCGTCTATATGTAAAAACAAAGGCGGTCCAACTTAGGCAACGGTCTAATTTTGACAACTCTCCCCTACGTATATACACACCCATTCTACGTTGATAAATAATTACCAACAATGTGAAAACCTCTTTTAATCTTGTTTCAAACTTACAAAAGGCTACAATCCCACAATACTTCTACGGGTCTAAATCTTAACACAAGCAACAATCAACATCGTGTTCTGACGTCAGTGTGGAATGTCTTCGCTGTTACGTTAAGCTTGCTAGGATTTGGTTGGTTGATTGATTGATTTGATGTTTTGAGTCCACTTTATGCACAGTAAGGCTAATCGGGACTACAGTACAGTTTAAAGTGGGATCCGAACCACTATGTGTCTCCACCGGGAATCGAATCCGGGACCCCTTGATTACAAGGCTACGACGCTACACTGCGCCATAGGGGAGGTCCTGTTAGGATTAGGTCTCTTAGCATAAATAATATATTTTTGGTCAAGTTCAGATAAAATAGCAGTGTATTAATGCTAAGAGAACTAAACCTAACAAGGCATAAATTGCTTATCTCAGAACACGATGTTGGTTGTTGCTTGTGTTATGATTGAGACTCAGTGGCGGCGAATGGGTTCCAAGACGGGGGGGGGGGGGGCAAGGACAGTTTACTTTCCCTTGATAGATAAGGTTTAGTATAGTGTGAAGGCAAAAGTGACAAAAAGTGGGGGAGCAACTGCCCCCCACGCCCCCTCCCTGATTGCCGCCACTGTTGAGACCCATACTTCTACAGCTGGTACACGACAACCGATAACAACTGACTAATCATGCATCTCGATTATAATACAAGGATCGAGATGCATGATTAGACGAGACACTACAATGACCTTTGAACGTTAGCATGGAAGCTCATAGAAGGTAAAGGTAGGTAAGGTTCCCCGTATATAACAGCGTGCCATGAAGGCATATTTAGGGGATGTGGGGATAGGGCCCCACATATTCTCGATCTCGGCCTCCTTTACTTCTCAGGGTTGCCCACAGGTACGCATTTAGATTGAGGCTGGGTGAGACCCAGAGCCGCTTTAAACGGGGACAAGACGGGAAAAATTCCGACCAGATCATCCACCCCGGGAATCGAAGTCAGTCAGGCACCTTACCGACTAGACCACCCTGGATCTAACCTCATAGAACGTGTCGTATGTTAAGAAGGAAAGAAGTCCTAGGATTACAAGTGGGAGGTCCACACAGGAAATGAACCCACGACCCTTCTTAACGCAGCAACGAAATGTACGAGGAAAGTTCAAGCAATGCGTCTTCCCGACTTCACATCAGTGTCCGGTCGTATTTCACGTCTTATCTTTGACCCGGCAAGAACTTGCATTCAAAAGAGCGAACTTTAAATTCCAAGAACAATAAATAAAGGCAACCGGTTAGTATCCTTTCCTCTGATAAGGAACCAATGCATCACCTTCAGTAACATTCGTTGAGCTGCTGTGCGGTAATCTCGTCTAACGACGCACAGTCTCGTCTCGTCTGTTGAAAGCATACAATATACCTCTCAAGTGGCGGCGATTAGGAGGGGGCCGAGGGGGGCAGTTGCCCCCCCCCCAATTTTTCGCCACTTTTGCCCCCGCACTATGCTAAACCTTATATAGTGGCCCATAAGTAGTAGACCACACTTTGAATCGCCATAACTTCTAGCGGAAGTGCATTTTCTGACAGGTTTAACTTGTAACATGTAGCAGAAGTGCCATATTGCAATGTTCTAAAGATGATCCTGATCACCGCCTGCAGTTTGATGAAGAGTGGCTCACCAAGTTGGAAGAGGACCCACAGTTGGAACAGAGTGTGGTGTGGACTGATGAAGCCAAATTTCACCTGTCCGGTAGTGTAAACAGACATAATTGTGTTTACTGGCGTGATTCGAATCCAAATGTGGTAGTCGAGTACGATGATAAAAGACCCGGCGTCATGGTCTGGGGAGGTGTTACGTACCAAGGTGTCATCGGCCCTTTCTTCTTTGAAGATGGCGTCAATGGTGAGAATTACCTGAAGCTCATTAGGGACACTGTTTACCCTTTACTCCAACAGAGACACCACTTTGATCAGTTGTGGTGGCAGCAGGATGGAGCTCCCGCTCATTATGCCACGATTGTACGGAATTGGTTGGACCAGGCATTCCCCAGACGTTGGATCGGACGTCGCGGGTCAATTGAATGCCCGCTCTCCTGGCCTCACCCCACCAGACTTTTATCTGTGGGGGTATTTAAAAGATAGAATTTATTCCCGCAACATCAACACCCTACAGGACCTGAAGGGCGTGATTACTGAGGAATTTACTGCTGTTCCTCATGAACTGTGTGCAAAAGCGTGTGAAAATGTGTCTTTGAGATTACAGGTCTGTATTGACGCTGATGGCATGCAAGTTGATCACACAATGGAAAACCGATATTAAAGAGTGTTTGTGTTTTATTCTCATGTCGACTCTGCTAGAAGTTACAGCGCTTCAAAGTATGGTCTACTACTTATGGGCCACCCTGTACAAAGGAAAATATACTGTCTTTGCCCATGCTAAACCTTATATACAATGGAAAATATACTGTCTTTGCCCCCCCCCCCCCTGGTTTTGGAACTCAATCGTGGCCACTGCGTCTTAACTATGTAACAAACACAATTGAAAAATCATTGTTGTCCATTAATGGTCCAGTCTTCAAAGATTTCCCTGCTCAAAAGTATGCAGCAGCTTTGTGGACGAAAGAAGGACACCATTCTGCAACAGCACCGAGCCACCAGCAGGCTCCTTTCCACTTATGTTTTCACGGCATAATGCTGATATTTTACATGCATTAAAGTGTTCACAATATACTTGTAGGTAGGCTAGATGGACGTTAGTTAGAAATGTGGACACGTTTTAGGTGTTACTACAGGGTGAGGCAAAAGTCCGGCACCACCCTCTTAATTTGAAAACGACTTGACGGAGGGCGTTGAAATTTCGGGTAGGGGTAATTAGGGTGGGAGCACACCAGATAAGTCTAGTGTGTATCATGGCGGCCATCTTGAAAGCCGCCATATTGGATTTACAACCAGATTTTTCAAATGGGAAGGGGTCATGTAGCATATCATTTTACATGTGCGTTTTCTCAGAAATAAGAATATGCAGTTATGTTTCCCTAACTTTATTTGGTGAGGATATTTTCACAGTTTGTATACGCGTTTGGGTTTTCTTAGAATGTATTCTGTTTGTAAATTAACGTGTAAATGTTATAAGATTTAATGAGCAAGGTTTGAACCGCAGTTCAATAGTTTACTTTACTTTGAGTCTGGGGTTTTAAGTCTGCTTTATGCACCGAAAGGCTAATCGGAACTGGTTGTACAGTTTAAAGTGAGATCCAAACCACTATGTGCCTCCATCGGGTAATTTAGTTCACTGACTGGTAACGTACACAAATTTGCATAGCCAACCCTCCCCTCCATACCTCCCAAAATGAAATCACAAATACATCCTCACAAAATTAAAAGCTTAATTCTCAAAAGCGTACATATGTATATGTATGTATATGTGTGTGTGTGTGTGTTAAATTTAACGGTAGAATATCGTAAATTTTACGGAAACGTATAAGAGTGAACAAAGGGTTACTATACTCTCCCATTCCCAATTTAAAATTCTCATGGCATCCCCCTTGCATTCCTCCTAACTAACTAACTAACTCGCTAGCCTTCTTAAACCCGAAGGTTCATGGCTGCAGAAATACAGACCTTCCATCTGTCCCTATCTTGAGCAAGATCTATATACTCTTTTCCATCCCTACTGATTTCATTTAGGTCCATCTCAACGTTGTCCCTCCATCTTCGTCTTGGCCTTCCTACAGGTCTCTTACCATCGGGTTTCCCAACAAGAATCCTGTAAACTCCTCTTTCCTCTCCCATTCGTGCCACATGGCCTGCCCACCTAAGTCTTCTTGATTTAATTATTCTAATAATAATTTTGCATTCCTCCAAAATGAATATTTTCAAAATCCAATTTTTCGACTCGCTCTATGGGGTTTTACAATTTTAGCTGGGTTTTGAAAATCTTAACCTGTTAGTAAGTTGGGGACTCGTTGTAATGTAACCCCTCCATTTCAGGCGTCCATTAGAAAACAGTGGACCAAACCACACACGTTTCCTACAAAATTTGTTCTAATTAAGAGACCTATCAAGCTTGGTGTCACTCTAGCCCTTTTATCATTTGAAATTTTTGGAGAAACCCTTGCCTCTAGAGAGCCCTACGTGCTTTCAAACTATCACCATCCAAATCGCAATTCGTCCTGTGCGTTTTGGTAAATTACCGTTGACAGTTTCTGCAATTGATTATCCATGCAGGAACTAACAGTCTGTCACGAAGTTGCAGACCACACTGTATATGATTTAATGGCAAAGAAAAGACAATGTTGCCTTTCCTTTACTTCACGGGTAGTTTCTCTTCAAGACCAGAGAACGTCATTCCGACCGACGGTTCGCCTTTTCTTTTTACGACTCCCATCTTAACGAGGTATCCGAGAGGGAAAAAAGACATCACGATTTACAGTGTGTTCATGGCTTCGCACGGAGCCTTCTATTTTCTTTGGGATTCCGGCCGACCTGGATGTGTTGAGAGACAACAGGATGCTCCCCTTGAAACGTGATTTCTTGTGCATAACGTCTGAGGAACAGTGATGGTGCACGTCACAGAATTTCCCTCACTGAATAAACTTCCCCTCTTTCAACACAAAATTCCCTCCGAGGGAAAATTGCCTGTTTTTTACTTCAAAATATACAACTTATGGTTTTCCTACAGATATTACCCTCTGAGAAGGTCATCTTACAGTTTTTCAGTTTCCAGTTTTTCTGCAAAAAAAATATGTTATAACTCCTTTTCAAAACAGAACATTCCTTCTGAGGTTTTTTTCTCTTTCTCATACAAAAAAATATGTGCATTAAAAATATCCCTTCGCATTGGGATAGAATTTATATTTTCTGTAAATAAATAAATAAATAAATAAATATATCAGTGCCGTGCCCAAGCGCTGGCTCGTGGGGATCATAACCCCCCTTTGGCCCAGTATTTCTTAAGAAAAAATAAAACTTCAAAGGCCAGAATAGATGTCAAAATGAGGCTGACAACTAAAAATAGTATACGTAACACCTCCTTTCAAATATCCTGGGCACGACACTGACATCTTCGAGTAAAGATTTTTTTATTACAATATATCTTTACAAGAAGAAATATCTGTCTTCTACATTTTTAACGAACAGAAAAATCAGTTTTTTTCTAAAAGTCCCCTTGTAAAATTTTTGTTCTTTGCATACAAAAGATTTGACCATTTTTATGTTATCGATCTACACTATATAATTTATTCTTAACATTATCTCACTTATATACTGTAAATATCTGTGAACTAAGGTTGTTCTAACGATGCAAACAGGCAAAATTTCCTTAATATCCGATCATTTGCCTTCATCGCTTCGACTAGCCTGAAAGTCTGAAGTGGCATAAAATGGTAAAAAAATAATAAAAAGAAAAAACAAACACAAAAGTTCGAATAGTCTAAACTGAATAGTACACAAGTGGTCATCTCTTTCCGAAGATACAAAAAAGTATTTGTCAAGGAAGGAAATAGGCAACATCTCAGAACAAAACACATTTAGAAATGCATTAGTATCGTGCATCTTCCACTTTAACATAGCATTTATGCAGTTGTGGAAAAATTTCCCTTTTCGCCTTCCCTCAGGACCAGTTGAGTTGGCAACACTGCCTAGGAGATCGAAACCATCTGGTTTTCGCTGACACATACTAGTGGGTGTTGCCAGCAGAATTGTCCCACCGTGACATTTGCAATGCCTGGCACGCCTCGGAGGCCTGGCTTTGGGCTGTTTCGTTATTATTTTTTTTTATTCAGGTGCCAAGTATCGAAGCCGAAGACATGTTTTGCAACTGGGTCGTAGCCCAACACGCTACGGCTGGAATTTATGGCCTTGTTCGTGTACACGGTGAGAACGGGTGACTAAGAACGTAGATAGAGAGAGATAAGATATACAGGGTGTACCAAAAGTCCCATTACCCCCCCTTTGAACTGTAGACAAACCTGCAAAATGTTATTTTAACAGCATGCGTATAATGAGAGGATGGTATACCATTAAATCAGAGCAATGACCACCATTTACTCTGTGTGCACACCGCAATTTTCATGGCACAGTATTATTTGCCTCCAGGTGCGATGTGAAATCCTCCGTAACATAAGATGTCAGATCTGGATTTCGAGATGGCCATTTTAAGAGAATTCCTCAATCATGTGTTCAGAGACAAACGGATTGGACGAAGATCGACAAATTTACCAGAGTAGATGTATTTACAATATTATAAACTCGAGAAAGTACGAACCCCCCTCCAGCAGCTTTGGCCATACTTAAAACTTGCTCAACATGCCCATATGAGTTTTTTGCTCAAGTGTGGAGCTCTTATAATTCAAGATTTTTGTAAAAAATGCCCTCGGGAATTTTTCAGAAAGTACGAACCTCTCTCCAGCAGATTTGCTATACTTAAAACTTGCTCAACATGTCCATTTGTTTAAGTGTAGCACCTGCCTAACCCAAGAATTTTATAATTCGGAAAATATCAACCCCCCCCTCAAGCATATTTACAAAATTGCATTAGTTTGTCTATAAACTTGTCAATTTTTGGCTACACCAGAAATTAAGCTTATAGTATGTTTTTCTGTCAAAATCCCAGGAATCTTGAATTGATATCTATTGGGTTCTGAGACCGAGTGGAGTGTGGTGCATGGTTTTTATTGTCTTGTAATCAAAAGGTTCGGGTTTGAGTCCTCATAAAATCTGATGGCAAAATGTTAATATTGTAGTTTTGTAAACAAGGGGCTTTGGGTTCGAGTCCTGATAGATGTGGCATTCCATACGTGAGATTTTGAGAATAATTTTGTTTTGTTGATAGCCCCCAGATCTTAAATTTAGTAAAAATGTTGTATAACAGAGCAAAATTATTCTCTATTAAGAATCACCAGAGTTTTGTTATCTGGGTAAAATATCAGCTCAACAATACGGGCAAAACTGCCTGATCGATACAATAGAATGGAGGTCAAGTAAACATTCCATGTTTTTTCCAATCTTTCTGCCAACAATTAATCATGCTTGCCCGGGAAATTAATGCCAATAGATATAATCTTTATTGTGTCTTTTCAGAGAGTTATTCATCATCAAAGAGACATTAGTAAATGCATGAGTGATTATATCTGTTGATATTACCTACACTGTGCCTTTTTCCGAGGGAAATTACATGTCATTTGTCATGGAACTCAAAGAAAAATTCTTATCTACACTGTGCCTTTTCCGAGGAAAATTACATGTCATTTGTCATGGAACTCAAAGAGAATTTCTTATCTGTACTGTGCCCCCCTTTCAGGGACCATTCCATCATATTGAGGAAATTTCTTCATGGATATTGTCATGCAAAGGTCTGGTCTTGTTGTACACAAGTCCGTAACTTCCAGAATAATTATTGCAATATTTCTGTATTTCAGTTTTTGGTAGATGTGTTGTGTTTTGGGTAGGTATCTGCCACGAGCAGAGGTGCTATAAAATGGGTAGGTAACTGACGGTAAAGTATTGTTTTATATCCAAAGGGCCTCTGTGTTTAAATCGTGCTTCTAGAACTGCTCCGTGACTCGCTCATTTCTTACATCATAAACATATGATTTTTCACCTATGAGAATGACACTGCATATGGTGTCATCGGGTAAAGCCTCGTGAAATTCACAGATAATTTTAATGTTTGTTCTGTCATTCACCACAACTTGTTTCCTTTTTGAAGTGTTAATTACAAACATGGGTCTCTGTGTCTTGAATTCCTCTGGTGAGTAATACATATCCGTATTGCCTGTAGTGACACGCTTGAAAGCCGAAAAAGCTTCATATAATTTAAGAAAATCATCCTTGGAAATGTCTAAATTGTAATTTTCTCTAGGAAAAACCTCATTTCTGCCATTTTTAAGATATATGTTCTTGATGTTGCAGTTATCAAATTTGCTTGAATTTTTTTCCTGATTGTTGTGTCTCCCAGTCTGAAACAGTACCACCACAAAATCAGGCATGTCAAATTGAATACTGGAGAATGAATTTGTTGCATCAAATTCATAATAGGTACCAGTGGCAACCTTCTGTACGCATTGATATGTGTAAAATTGCAGAGGAATTTGCGGATTTTTTAGGATATCAGCTTTGTATTTAAGAGCGTAACTGGCTTCATATTCAACAACCGGGATTCTTAACTCCATAGTCTGAATAATGCACTTGCCCTCATCAGGTAGGGTATTGGGCAGAGCTTCTCCTGTAGGGTTTATCGCACTGTACCTCATCAAAGCATTGTTATCATTGGCAGCTCTTCTAAATGTAATTCTTAACCCCCCCTTCCACATGATATCTTTGTAATCCGAGAAGAATCCTGGCAACAGGCGCATGGGGAACAGCACTGTGTGGTTCTTGGTTAATATCTTATCACCAGCTTCAAATCCACCTATTTTGTAGTATGAAGCCTCGGTTTTGGATAATTTTAGTGTGGCCAAAGCCGTGGAGATAATGCCGGGATAATCTATTCTGTTTATAACAACACCATGCTTTCTGATCTCAATTTCAGAGAACAGATGCGGCACAAAATTGTCCACCAATCTTATGTTCGAATTTGCCGGAAAATCGGTACCATCCAGCTTTACAACATCAAATTTGATGTATAGATCTGCTCTGTGGGGGTGTATAAAGCCATCCCCTACATCAAGATCAACCTCGATCTGTGTGTTGGGTTGATTTAAATTTGCAAATGTCCTCCTGTTTGGGGGGAATGATTGTAGCTCATAACTCTCAATATTTTCCATTGTATGTATTTTTATTTAAATGTTAATCTCTACGATTGCAGTTGTTGTGGCTCCAGCAAAATCAACTAATTCTTCTTTTTCATTAGTGACCATCAATTCAATGTTATCTATTCTATTATGGCACACGGGAAAATATAATGTTGGGGATGGATTGTAGATGATGGGCTCCATGAATTCGGAATTAGGTTTGAATGTTGCAATGATGCCTGTTTGTTTGTGAGTGCCTATGCCATTTGATTTGGTGATCATACCCTCAGCCACATTACAGTGAATATTCAGAGTCTCTATGGCTAAGAATTTGGGTATATTCATAGCAGTGTGTTTGATGGCCGGTTCAAGTTTTGTGTTGTTCTCAAATCCCAACAGCTCTCCTATAGTACCCAGATTCACTGTTTCCGTAGCAGACACAATCTCTACTCTGTGAGTGACAGAATTTTGACTTAACACTACACCTCTGGGTAATTGAGCATTTAGAGTGGACAGATTATACTGCCCTGGAGTGATGACAATTTTTTGATCCCCTACTGCAATTGTGTTGTTGTGGTGCGTAATATTAGGTATCAAGTACATGCCGTAAAATGCTCTGAGAGCTATTGTTTTGGGATACACTATGTCATCATGCAATTTGAGTTTCAATATTGAATTTTGGCTGGTGAGATGGAATACCCCCATGATGTTTCAGATACCACAGGGCCTTTTGAAAATCTTCAATTGATGGTTTATTTATTTGAGACATGTATCTGAGAACAGATAAACACAAATGTCCGCAATTAACATCTTTGAAGTTTTGAACACGGGCATTATTGTAATAAAGATTAGGTGATTTTAAATATTTTATTAAATTTTCAGGCGGAACACCTCCAAACGAATCAAACACAAATGCCTCATTGTTTAAATATTTAAGATAACAGATCCAGTGTGTGCCCTGATTTTTGCACTCATCCAAATTAACAATGCCACACTCTTTGTTGAGTGGTTGTTCCGGTAAAGAATCAGACATGTACACACCTCTAAAATGTTTGATGCCCAGTGGTTTGATTAAAGCTTCAATATCTTGGTTTGTAAGCGGCTCTTGTTTTTTTAAACTTATTCATGGCTCTCTTAACACCTTTGCCCTTTTTCTCCATGGCCAGGTTATGGCGCTTCTGCTCATCTAATTCTGCCCTATTCTTCTTGGCATCTATTACTGTTTTTGCTATGGCGGCTGATCCCCCAGCCAAGCTCCCAACAGCCCCGAGAGCAGCTAAGATGGCAGGGATGGTAAATATGAATCCCCCCACATGTGATTTTTTCCTGGATTGCTGTAATTTTTTTAATTGGGGGGTACTAAGCAACAATTTCATACCATGCCCCTTTGCAAGACAAGAGCTTTTTTTCTTGCGCTGCTTTTTGGTTAAAAGACTGTCAATAGTTTTAAGAGATTTAAGACCTGCATAAGGTATTTGATACATAACACCCTTGGCCTTCATTGTAGGTTTATTATATACATATTCACAACCCCCACCCCAGTTTTTGTTTGGTGCTCATAGCTATGGTGGTCCCCAATGCTGCTATTTTTTCACTCAAAGAAGCATCTTTGCTTACAAATCTACCAAATGCAGCCTCTTCTAATTTCTTGTCTGCAACATGTCTCTTGTCAAGATCGGAATGTGTGTTGTATGCTATGTCATGGTCTCTGCAAGCAGCATCTAGGGGATTAACACCAGGATCACCTCTGTTTAATCTATGGTCCAATTTTGTGCCTGGACCACAATACTGATAGCCTGGAATGTGTAGTTCAAATGGCAACTTGTTTATAATGTCATTAACCAGGCCCCGACCCTCAGAAATATTCCAAAATTTGGGGGGTAGAGTATTAATAATTTTTATGAGATATCCAATCCCCTTAGGGTCATTCACTATAAAATTAGACAATTTGGTGCTTATCATGTCCATAATTCCAACCTTTTCATTGTAAAAATTGTGGTTCCCTGCATTTTCTTCCCCAGCTATGACCAGCAACCTATCTACAAGTTTCCTGACATCATCAACCCACACAAATTCTTTAGGCAGAGTATTGTATTGTTTGATTCCACTACCAGTCTTGATCTGTGACCATATGGGCTTGATTAAATTATTGTATTTTGCCCCACTGCTCGACTTGACTCTTTTTTGTGTGGGATCATTGTTCTGGTATAGAGCATCTGATTTTATTAATATTTCTTTGTAATGTTCATAATCTTGATCTGTATAGCTGCCAGGCCTCTTCCTAGTCATCAGTTCCCACAACCCAGGTGTGCCGGGGTACTTAACAAAAGCACCTTTTTCTCCGAGACGAGATTCTGAATAAACAATGATATCATCCCCCATAAAAGTTACTCTGAAATTACCGATTCTATGAATAATGCTGCCATCAAGCTCTGTGTCGGCATATAAGCCAAAGACCTCATCTTTATTGTCTTTAGGTGTGGTTAAATATTTTTGAGCAAGAAGACCCAATTCAATAGGATCCAGAGTAGCTTCAATTCTTCTAGGAGCAACAGGACTAGGTGTATGAATACTGGAAAGTGGGGTGAATGGATAATCTAATATGTTCCTTGCAGCTACAGGTACAAGCTCTGTGATCAAATCTTGATTTTGCTCTGTAACAGTTTTGATATTCTTACCTAAATTATTAATAGCATCAATGACAGGCTGTTCTGTTTGTTTGTGTTTTTCATAAATTCCACGGTTCTCTGATTTCCATCCCTTAAATCTTTTTACAAGATAATCTCTTAACTTAAGATCATCAATGACTGGTCGTTTCATGGTTGTTTATTTATGTCTCAACGTCTAGAAAATCGTTGATTTTATTTCTGTATTTGCCAGTATTAGGTGTTCTTGTCATATCAATTGTGACAAACCCATAACTGTCCTGGTTCCAGCACTTGCTGCAAAATTTGGAAAAATCATTGTAGCTCAAGTCCCCACCTACATATTCATCGTGTATGTGTTTGAGGTTGGTATGATCTTGATGAAACACACATATAAAATTGCTGTTGTCTCGGATCAGTTGCTTGGGTATTTTTGAAAAAGTCTGTGCCAGGTAGAAGCAATCAATGTTTTTGTGTCGGCCCTGTGTAAAGAAATTTCTAACCTTGTTTTGATTATCCAGTATAATGTCATCAAACACAACAACAGAATTATCGAGACATTCATCAAGTGGCTTAACATCTGGTTCAAAAGTGGCTATATCCAATCCATCATATAGCTTCATCAGCTGCTGATATTTTAATTGTTCCAAGCTCTTAGAGAAAACATACAAGTGCCTGTTTTTCCAGTCTAACCAGTTGGGTGCCAATAAAAAATTATCAACTATTAGTGTAGTTTTACCACAAGCTGATGGCCCAACAATAAGACATCTAATATTTTCAGGCAGCAGCACTCCATTTCTCTTATTCTGCTGTTCAGGTTCTGGCAGCCTTTTTATAACATCCCAGGTGCTCATATTATCACTTTGTCTGCATCGATCCAGCTGTTTTCCGGATGACCTAGCCATTTGACAAGTAACTTGTTGCCTTTTCTGCGGATGATTTTTTCTATGAGATATGTGTCGGGCTGTTTAGTTTTGCTGAGCTCTTGTTCATAGAACCTGCCTTTGAGAATTTCTCCTCGGTGATCTTTTATTATATATGTGTTAAGGGTCCCGGGTTTAACTTGAACCACTGTAAATAATTCGGTGCTCCAGTTTCTCGTAAAGCCTCTTTTGAATAAGTGCTTATATTTGCTGATTCTTACTTGATCGCCCACCCTGTATTTGGCCCTTCTTGTTGTTGGCTGGTATCTAGGATAATAAACAGTCCTGATCAATTTTTGCTCATCAGATGGAGTTACTTCAGAGGGTTTCATGTTGATTGTGGAATGGACCGAGTTGTTATATTTATGTAGAAGTTCTGGAAGAATATTAATCCATTTATAATTACCTTGGAGGGTAAATTGTTTATACATAAGATTTTTTAAGGTTCTGTTGAATCTCTCTACAATCGAGGCTTTGAGATCACTGTAACTCGAGTAATGTTTTATTGCCTGGCTTTTAATAAATTGTTGAAACACTGAATTATAAAATTCTTTGCCATTATCTGTTTGCAAATAGCGCGGGGATCTTCCTGAATGATTGATGATTGTCCTGAAGGCTTCTGTAACACATTTTCCAGTCTTGGATTTGAGTGGCAGAGCCCAGGCAAATTTTGAAAATGTATCTATGACAGTGAGTAGATACTTGTAGCCCTTGTTGATTTTGTCTAAGTTTTTCAACTGCCCACTTGACAACTCAATCAAGTCGCTCTGCCATAAATCATCTATGCCCTTTGTGACTACTGGAAGTCTCTTAAAATTATGTCTGGCTTGTCTGTGTAATTCATCAACAATAATTTGTCTAGACATAATATGTAAACAAGAATATTGCAACTATGGGGTGTTCAGCAGCTGATACTACAGGATTTTCTAAATATAATTTGTCCCCTATTTGTATTTTAAATTCCAGAGTGCCATCATCTTCAACATAGGCTGTTTCTAATGTATTGGGGTCTGTAAAATCCTCCAACTCTACACTGGTGATTTTTGGTTTGTTGTCAGCATTTGTTATCGATAAGGTGGGGTAGTGGTGTGCCTGTGGTTGAAGCCAATATTTGATCTTGATTGGTCTCAGTGTGCCCCCAACAAAAAATTGGTAATAAAATTGTGCAGGGGACAGCATATATATTTTGCCACCTGGTGTAAATGGTGAATCATATTCTTTGTTGGGGATGCTGTACAATTCAAGAATTACTGTATGTTTTGGATTCTCGATTATGCCCGTTATTTCTTTTTCTGCTGTGAGCAATCTGCTTGTTACAGATTCAAGGTGCTCATTGATGGTTCTAACAACATCATCATGGCCTGGCTTGATCTTTATGTCCACAGCAAGTCTCTTGTATTGTTGCACAATCTCTTGAAGCTGGGTGGCAAAAACAGACAGAGCATTTGCTTGATTGGATTCCATGGTTCCTAGCTGTTGCTTGATATTAGCTACAATTTGTTGCAAATTTTCAACAACTGCCAATTTTGAATTTTGAGCAGTAAGATCATGGACCTGTCTTCTGATATCCTCAAACAGGGCATGCAGTTCATTAATATGTTGATTGGTTGGAAGAGTGGCCACTGTCTGTGTGAGTTGTTTGATCTCTGTCTGGATATTCTTGATATCTTCTGATTTCAATATCCTATTCACAGCTCTCTTAATATTTTTAAGTTCCTGTGATGTGGGAAGATTTGACACTGTATTTTGCAAAAATTCAAGTGCCAATTTCACATTGTTTAATTCAGATGCATCAGCCACATTTTGCATGGCATTTTGGAGCAGGGCTATATCTGCCTGAGAGGGTGTTGATTGTTGTAAAATTTCAAGTTTTGTTTGGATATCATCGATCAAGTGATGAAAATGAGATAGTTCAGATTCGGTGTTGAGGTTTTCAAGCTTTGTGATCTGTTGCTGGACACTGACAAGTGTGTCTACAATTCCAGGCAATCGGGATTCTAGTACATTTGCCAAATCACTTTGCACTGCTGCTATTGTACCTTCAAGATGGGTTATGGAACTTTGAATTTTTCCAAAATCTTCATATGTTTCAAGTTGCAGCTTAATATTTGCTACACTCCGAGTTATTGCATTCAAAGCATCAGAAGATGGCAAATTGTTCATAAAATTTTCAAGTGTCTCAATTTTTTCTTTAACCTCGGCTATGGCATTGTTCAAGGGGTCCAGATTAGGTATCTGGAGTGACTGAATCTGTTCTTTTAGAGTGGAAATCACTAGATCAAAATCTTCTTGTGATTTTATGCTTTTGACAATTGTTTGGAGCTGTGCCTGGACATTATTAATCTGCTCTTCCAATTGTTGTTTCAATTGCTCGGAGTTGGTAGCCTGGGTCTTAAATTTGGCTTGAAGAGCTGCTACAGCTTCTTCTAAACTTTGAAAATTATCTAATGTGGCCAAATCAGTATATTTCTGAAGCAATAATTTGAGTTCGGAATCAATTTTAAGAAGAGGGTCCATGCATTGTGATTGTAAATTTGTAATTTCTAGTTGAAGACTGGCATTGAGTGTGGTTTGTAAAGCTTGTAAATCACTTCTTAATTTCTTGACTCTAACATCAAGCATAAGAATCTCATCACTGTGATCTTCATGTCTTGTGTGGCCAAATATATCATTAGGCATTTTGTTTTACTGGTTATTTATTATAGAGTATCTGATTCTTAATTCTATAAAAAAAGGTATAAGCTTGTCATATGATCCCGGGACCTCAATATATAAGCAGTCACCAGCAGAAACAGTATATACAGTGCCAGAAATCATGTTTGAGTGCTTGATTCTATAAATATTTCTCCCTACTGAAATTTTAACATCACCCTCAGGGGTTGTAATAAATTGCAATTGCCCACCTACAGGTAATTGGTAATGATTTAAATTATTGTTAAATATGTACAATTTTTTACCTGTTTCATCATCCACATCTGTAAGTATGCTGTTCAGATGAATAATTAACAAGCCACTCAGTTTAGACAGCATATCAGGAGAGGGTTGTGGTGTTGGCAGGTCCATAATAGCCTGTTTCTTGAACCCAAATAAGTTCATAGGCATGTTTATTTATTTCAAATCATGCTCTGTAATTGGGCATTGTTTGCCATTTTTCAAATCACAATGCCCCCAAGGTAAAGTATGTATGTCACATGATAAAATGCATCTCTTATCATCATGTGGGTCCAGGGCCACTTTTCTTACAACATTTGAAGTCAATAAGTGATCCTCACTCTGAATTCTATTTTCTGATGTTCTAATTGAACTCTGGGATTTGATGCAATTTTTATAATCTTCAAATACAAGATCTTTTTCCACAGTAACTCTGCCAATACCCTTGGCCTTTTTGACAACAGCACTACATGTTTTAAAACTGTACACCTTGGCACTTAACCCAGCAAATTCCACAATAACATCACCACATGTCTCATCTTTTAACTTGCCAGGCACCTTTTTGTTGTGGGGTTGAATCCTTGTATGTTCACTGGTATCAAAGTATTGAAACAATTCAGGCTGTGACATATCTTGATAAACATCTTCTGTTTGAATATCAAGAATAAAACTATCCGTGTCCATGTACAATAATTTTACACGATCACCATAAAAAGGTTTCAGCACATCATAATACAATATTAACATAAGTAATTTAGACAATTCCAATATCACAGCCCCTACGTAAATAGGTTTATCAAACTTAATCTTTGTTTTCATCATGTTGAAAAGTGCCATGTGCTCATCATAAATTCTTCTGTAATTGAAGTTGGGCTTTGCAACCAATTTTTTACTCAGGCTGGGGTCAGTAATTATTTTAACATCGGTATGTTTTCTGACATTTTCAATTGTTTTGCCATACACTGAATTCACCATCAATTTAAACAAGCCCTTATCAAATTCGCTTTTTGCAGATGTTCGAAGCTCCGTGTTTGTATCAATGTATGGTTTCAACCATCTTGAGTGCCTGAACCTCAAAACTTTTCCAACTTTGGTCACTTGAACACCATGTTTCATCAGGAACTGGAGGTTTTTGTAATATATTACATAATCCTGTTTCGGCTCCAGGGTCATCATGAGCTTCTTCTGTTTAGAGCCAGGTGAGCACTGAACCTCGGGAATTGGGGGCAGATCAGAAAATTTATTGTGTAAATCATCAGGAATTGTCAGATCAACCTCTAAGAAGAGGCCATAGTCACTGTCATCAAAGTCCTGAAGATCCTCAATATTGAAATCTTCTACCCATTCAAGCCCTGCATATGGCAGTTTATCCATCATAGCGTGACCATAGAGGTTGTTTGCATCCACATACAGTATAAAATTTGATGGCCGTGCTGGATCATAATCAGGCATATGCTTGTTATTTGCTCTGGCATATCTCTGGGAACATTGCACCATCCCCCCTCTTATACATTGCTCCATAAACAGATACGTATCTTGATCGTGGATCAGATCCAATTGCTTTTTGGTGTTGAAAAACATTGCAGACCATGCTAGGCCCGGGGCACTGTAAAAATACACTGGGTCCAGTTTATAATTTTTCATGGAAGATTTTCTGAATGCTTGCAATATATCAGCTAAGAGGGTCACATCAAGTTTCAAATATGCCATGTGATAATCACCAAATATCTTGCATTTTAAATTGTCCCACATCAACTGAGCATGGTGATAATCATCATCACTGATTCCAGATCCTCTGATTTTGCTGTAAAACGCTTCTTGTGGTGGCAGGGAACACTCATCAAATTTAGAAAAATCTGTAACATAGTCATATGGATATACACCCTTCCGCCTAATTAATTTCAGGTCCTGATTTGGAAACAATGCACGTGTGATTTTTAATTGATCATCAGATAATTGAGTGGCCAGTGTAGCCAGGCTAGCAGATAAAAATCTGTAAGAATCAAGAAATCTTATGTGAATAGGAACACCATCAACTTTAATTATCTTGCTAATAGATATATATTTTTCATCATTTTCAGCTAAAATATTTAAATTCTGCTTCTCAAACCCCTCGTACCTGATCAGATGATGGAAATCATAATTGGATGCTCCGTGGCAAAATATGGGGATAAATCTTGGTCTCTTGATCTGAATATTGCAGCTATTACACAGGGCCATTAAGAATTTACCATCTGTATGAGAATGGTGATGTACCTTGATATTTGTATCTGAAAATTCACAATCACATACCGGGCATTTTTCTGCATTGTTGAAATCTTCAATCTGTTCCTCTGTTAAAGGCAACATAGGCTTTGATTTTAATAAGATGTTATATGCTATGTCACGGCACTCATTTTCTATTCTATGTGCAAATATTTTGATGGCATTTGGTCCCTTGTATGAATATTCTTTAGTAACAACACCATCCTGTACAACCACATAACAAAAGCTGGAAGGTTCATGTTGCTGGTATGGTGTAATTGAGGATTCTTCTGGATCTGGATTGCAGGATGCAAGAGATTTGAGATTTGATTCGGAATCCCAGACAATATATGCCGGGTGTTCCAACAAGGCTTCAGACTTTTTGAATTTGCAATTTTCACTTGGATTGGGCATCACCATATGAACAGGTTTATGATTGCCACAGTATTTCAGATGCTCAATTAGCTTGTTTTTAGCAATTTCTGCATTCACTTCCCGAACCCCCTTCACCATTTTTTGACCATCAAATACAGTTAAGCATCTTCTGCACAACTTGAATATTGTATTGGATTTGTCTATTTGCTTTCTCACTAAAGCTTCAAGATTATGTATCAGAGTATAATGATGTGTGCCATCCCCTTCAATTAAGAGCAGATCAATCGGAATTGCAGATTCATCATCAAGTGTACTGATTCTGAGAGGTGCTATCGGGCAATTGCCAGTGGAACAAGTAAATACATTAATAGATAATTGTTTGCCATCGATGTGCCTGGCCCTTTTTTCAAATTTATCAATATTCTGAACAGACATTGGATATTCCAAACCCTCCATTGCATCGTCAAAAATATGTTCATGCTGTTTGTAATAATTTATTCTCTGAGGATTTCTTGAAGCTGGAAACAGAGCAGCTAATATACACCACAAAAAGCATTTCTGGTCAGTATTTTCAATATTGACCACGGCTCTTTTGTTTTTGATATTGGCAGGTAATGGCAAATAAGTGGAGCCTTTTAACGGGTTGAATTCAGAAATATTAACATAGAGCCTGTGCGGAGAGCCACATAGGCTCCATCCGGACTCTTTTGCTGCAAATTCAGAGTGTTTCATGTTCAGTTGATCCATCAATCTGCTTATTATTGTGTCTAAATTTGCGTTTGAATATACCGGTACAGTTTCTGTTACGTGGGGGTGTGTAAATTTTGTGTCATTTGGTTTCTTATATTGTACAAACAATTTGAGGAACAGCTTATAAGACCCATTTTGTGCATTTAGAATTGCCTGCACATCTGGATTTACACTGTTCAAGAAATTCTCAATGCCACATCTTGGCTCTGATACAAACCGGTGATCCCTTAATTGGCCGTTAAAACTGCTACGGATGGGTGCATAGCGTGGCTGCTTTGTTGCTCTGGCATTAAGAGGTGCTTCGTGCTTTCTTTTCAGACCAGATGTAGATGGTTGAGGGGGCAATGTTGATGACTGTACAGAGCAAGTATCTTTATGTTTATATGTGAAGTATTCCATGTTATATTTTCTATTGCATTTGGGGCAAATTATTGTGGGAGTTTTGTATTTGTCTGGATTACAAATTTTTTGATGCTTGGCCCAATTAGAGCTGGATATATTCTTATTGCACTGATTACAATATTTTTGATTCGGCATTTTTGTTGTTGTTTATTATATACAATTTCCTGGGTTTCAATTCAAAACTTTATGCTGAATAAAAAATATCAGTTGGGTTCAGCTGTGTGATTTGTATGTGTGTATATGTGTGTAGGTGTGTATACACTTAATATTTTGGCTTTGGTATTTATATACAATTTCCTGGGATTCAAATCTAATCTCTATGGATTAATATTATTAATATTAATCTTATGACAGGTTGTAAAGCCAATAGCCCACAAGTGGAAAATCATTCACACCAACCTTCCGCAAATGCCTGCACAAACATGCATATCTTGAATAGCAATAACCTTGTTATGTATAACAGGCTGGGACAAATATAAGCTTGACTCTAAATATGAGTGGATTACAACAAATAACAGATTTTATATTGTTCAATATGAATTTAAACCTGTAAGTATGAGAAGTACTGTATCAACACATCTATTCTCCTCAGTCAGTCTCACAATACTGAATGACGCAATACTCGGGAATTTCTGTAAATACTGGCACTGAGGGCAAAGCAAAAATCAATACTACCGTCTCGGGAATTCCACACACTGACACAGAGGAGAAACATGCAAACACGAAGCAATTCTAGAGGTAGGCTCTGCATATTGTATTGTTTTAATATTGGATAAGCAAATTAAATAGTATCCAATTGAACTTAAACCTGAAGTAAATATGTATAGGTGGGTATGGATACAAGTTTATGGACAAACTAATGCAATTTTGTAAATATGCTTGAGGGGGGGGTTGATATTTTCCGAATTATAAAATTCTTGGGTTAGGCAGGTGCTACACTTAAACAAATGGACATGTTGAGCAAGTTTTAAGTATAGCAAATCTGCTGGAGAGAGGTTCGTACTTTCTGAAAAATTCCCGAGGGCATTTTTTACAAAAATCTTGAATTATAAGAGCTCCACACTTGAGCAAAAAACTCATATGGGCATGTTGAGCAAGTTTTAAGTATGGCCAAAGCTGCTGGAGGGGGGTTCGTACTTTCTCGAGTTTATAATATTGTAAATACATCTACTTACCAGCACCTTTAAAATGGCCACCCCAAAGTCCAAATCTGACATCTTGTGATAATGCGCTATGGGGACACATCAAACAGAAAGTCGCCCATAATCGTTATCAGACAACGGAGGAACTTCAAGAAGCTGTTCGCAGTGCGTTTGCTTCCCTCATGCCAGCCATGTTACGGAGGTCACATTGCACCTGGAGGCGAATAATACTGTGCCATGAAAATGGCGGTGCGCACACAGATCCTCTGGAGTAAATGGTGGTCATTGGTCTGATTTAATGGTATACCAACCTCTCATCATACGCATGCTGTTAAAATAACATTTTGCAGGTTTGTCTACAATTCAAAGAGGGATAATGGGACTTTTGGTACACCCTGTATAATAAAAATAGAGATTATAGTGAAAGAGAAAGAAGGTTAAAAAGAAACATTAAAGTAGCATAGAGAAAAGATACAAAGAAAGATTAAAGAGAGAGAGAGAGAGAGAGAAAGAGAAAAAGATAAAAATATATTAAAGTGAGTGACAGAGAGTAAAGATAAAAAGAAAATTTAAGGCGAAAGAGAAAATAAAAATAAAAGAGAGTAATAGAGAATGTAGAAAGTTTAAACGGATAGAGAAAGTTAAAAGAGAGATTAAAGTAATTAACAGAGAAAATATAGAAATATTAAAGGGAGAGCGAAAGAGAAAAAATATAAGAGAGAGAGAAAGAAAAAGAAAGATAATAGTAAGAGATATTAAAGATAGAGCAAAGGAGAGAATAAATATAAAAAAAAGATTAAAGAGAGAGAAAGAGAAAATAAAGAAAAAAGGAGATTGAAGTGAGTAACAGAAAGAAAAGAGAGAGAAAAAGGAAAACAAATATACTTGGTGCGTACTGAAAGTCGTGATCAACTTTTTATTTCAGACGTAAATGTTCACGTAGAGCGATGCGCTGTATAAGACAGTTAGAACCATCTATTGTGACAACATACACTTGAAAGTGGGGTGATCGGCGCAGTACGTATGCGCATTAGCGAGTAGCGAGTAATGGCTCCGTTTGACACGTCGTTTCGCCAGCGTGCAGTAATTGAATTTCTGTTGAAGGAAGGTGCATCGGCATCAGATATCCACCGCCGATTGCAGGAAGTGTATGGTGATCAGTGTATGGCTGCCAGTAGCATCAGGCGATGGATAAAACATTTTAGAGGTGGAAACACAGACATCAGTAATCTCCCTCGCACAGGCCGCCCGAGAACTGCCTCGAACAACAGGAACGTGGCTCGGGTCCAGGAAATCATCCAGGGGAACAGGCATGTTTCGGTTAGGGAACTTTCACACATTGTTGGAGTAGGGCACAGTGCTATCCAGGAGATGATTGGTGTACTGGGTTACCGGAAAGTGTGTTGCAGATGGGTGCCAAGGGATTTGAATGCGGCACAAAAACGAAACAGAAAAGATGTTTGCACGGAACTTTTGGCACGGTATCGAGCAGAGGATGGAGGCGAGGGTTTCTTGTGTGTTTGGTTACTGGAGACGAAACCATTTTCCACCTCTACGAGCCTGAGAGTAAACGTCAAAGCCTGGAGTGGCGATATCAAACATCACCAAGAAAGAAGAAACCGAGGACAATGTCATCAGCTGGCAAAGTAATGGGAACTGTCTTCTGGGATTCGGAGGGTGTTCTTCTCGTGGACTTTCTCACTCCATGGGAAACAATCAATGCTGCTCACTACGTGCGCACTTTGAGAAAACTTCGTCGTGCTATTCGTGAAAAACGTCCTGGCAGGGATAGTGTTATCCTCCAACACGACAATGCCAAGCCGCACACAGCACAGCTAACGAGGGATGAAGTTGCAAGATTTGGGTGGGAACTCCTTCGACATCCTCCTTACAGTCCAGATCTGGCTCCTTCTGACTTTCACTTGTTTGCTTTTCTGAAAGAACACATGCGGGAAAACAGATATGACACCAACAAGGAAGTGGAACTTGCCGTTAGGAGAATACTCAGACGTGCCCGAACGGAGTTCTACAACAGAGGAATTTTCAAACTTCCAGAACGTTGGCAAAAATGTGTCGATTTAGATGGTGATTATGTTGAAGACTAATAAAGGTATGTACTTTAACAGGCATATATTAGATTCTTTTTTGTACAGTTTACTTCCTTCTTGTAACATGTTGATCACGACTTTCAGTACGCACGATAAAAAGGAATATTAAAGTGAGAAAAGATGGAAAGAAGGATACCAGGAAGGGGAAGATAATAATAAAATAGAGGCACAAGATATTGAAAAGAGACAATAAAAGAGAGAGATATAGAAACACTGAAAAAAAGGGGAGTATAAACAGATGAAGGAAGATGGAGAGATATAGAATAGATCTTGTGTGAGGATGCGGAGAGGCTCGCCTTTCGAGGTAGAAAATTCAATTATTTATCTCCAGTTTTATCATAAAGTCTATTTCAACGCTCATACTTGCACAGTGCTCATTCATTAGTTAATACAATCACAGAGAAGGATCTGTGCTACAATAATCAAGAGTAAAATTTGCTGTTTCCATGAATTTCACATTAAAACTGTTTCCGTCATCTTGAAGAAAACAAAGACCAAGAAAGGAAGTAATCAATCCATGCCCTTGTATACCCTTTATAGGAATGCCTAATTGAAGAATACAGAGACACTTTACTGCACCTTCTGATTAGAAAATGAAGGCATGTCATGGAAGGAGATTGTGTATGGAAATCATTTCTACCATATGCAAAGGTTTGATAAATATATAAAGGGGCTAAGAGTCCCCCCTATGCCCTTTTCAAGTCGCGGACCTACATACAGAGAAAGAGACAAACCTTAAAAAAAGATAGACAAGAGACCACAGGTTATACAATAGCGAATTCGGTATCCACGTTGAATGGAGCTGAATGCATTCATAGCGCGTAAAGAAAAGCCTTTGTCTACATCTACATGTGCCCATCCAGCAAGCTCATCACTGGGTCCAGTTTCCAAAGCCCTGCATACTCTCAATAACGCAACTTCTTTTCTCTCCATCTGCAATTTGTCCTTTAATCAGAATTCCAAAGCGCACTGTGGCAACAATTTGTTCCCGGTAGTTGTCCACAGGGGAAAGCATTGACGGAGAGACTCCCCCAGTATAAATTAGCCACCGGGACAAAAGGAAGCTCGCAGAGCGTCCCATGGGTGTGACCACGTGACTTTCTCCCGTGATTAGCAGAGAGAGGCGTGCATTGCGAGTGATCTATCACCTAGGCGCAGTCACATCTCAAACAAAACTTCCCAAGTTGTGACGATATTGAAATGTTCTTCGTGATTCGCCGAAACTCCCTTACGGCAGATTCCGGCTATTATTTCCCTCTAAAGTCCTTTGTCTCGAAAGCAAATCAGATGTGCGGACTTGGTTTCTCAAGCGGAGATGAGCTCTCGAAGGAACATGGACTTAGTTAGTAATGCAAAATTATCTACCCCATGGCCTCGCGTACTAGTCTAAAAGTGCCATGAATTACTACCCTCATGGTTTAGTATTTGCCTTACTGAAGTTTGCTCTCGTCTGATCTGTGAGGACACAATTTAAATAATATTGATGACTACGTATAGGTCCTGACATCACTCTCGCTGACTCAGTGCCAAGTTAAGTTACGGTCTTGTCTTGACTTCCAATCGTATATATCTAGTAACAAATGCTAAGACTTAGTCTCGTCTCAAAGTCTCAGTCTGTACTCGACTTCCCAATTGTTGTACCAATTCCAAATGCTAAGTCTCGGTGTTGTCTCTACTTCCAACACTCTGTCCCGATAACAAATGTCAAGACTCGGCCTCGTCTCGAATTCCAATCGTCTGTCCAGTTAACAAATGGTGAGTGTCAGTCTCGCCTTGAATTCCAATCCTCTGTCGCAAGCTCGGGCTTATCTTCAATTCCAATGTCCCAGAAAGATATACTCATTGTCACTCTTTTCTCGAATTCGAATACTCTGCCCCAGTAACAAATACTGAGTGTCAGTCTCCTCTCAAATTCCAATCCTCTGTCACAGTAGCAAATACTGAATGACAGTAACATCTCGAACTCAAATCCTCTGTCTCAGTAACAAATACTGAGTGCCAGTTTCGTCTAGAATTCCAATCCTCTGTGCCAGTAACAAATACTGAGTGTCACTCTTTTCTCGAATTCGAATCCTCTGCCCCACTAACAAATACTGATTGTCAGTCTACTCTCAAATTCCAATCCTCTGTCACAGTAGAAAATACTGAATGACAGTAGCATCTTGAATTCAAATCCTCTGTCTTAGTAACAAATACTAAGTGTCAGTTTTGTCTAGAATTCCAATCCTCTGTGCCAGTAACAATTATTGAGTGTCAGTCTACTCTCAACATCCAATCCTCTGTCAAAGTATTAGCAAATACTGAATGGCAATAGCATCTCGAATTCAAATCCTGTCGATGTAAAAAATACTGAGTGTCAGTTTTGTCTAGACCCAAGCTAGTGGTTGTATGACCTTGTAGTTGGTGTTGGGGCTTTCGTTCTCTTATGATTCGCTGATTCGCTAGGCTATACCAGCGGTAGCATAGATACTGGTAGGTCTCCATGCTGAGCAGGCTATTGAGGAGGAGCCAGACTAAGAAGCAGCTACCTGGAAACATCTACTTCAGGGAAATATGAAGAATACAAAAAGAAGAAGAATGAAGCCAAACAGATTGTCAAAGAAACAAAAGAAGTATCATGGGCAGAATTTGGAAGTGAAGAGGAAATTTCAGGCAACATAAGAAGAAATTCTGGATGGTGATCAAGAACATTAGAAGGAAATATGGCACAGGGATAAGGAATGTACGGAATAAGAACAATTAATTATAAACTGAAACAGGAAAAGTCCTACAGGTTTGGAGGCAGTACTATGCAGAAAAGTTTAGAAAGCAGAAATTGGAGAATCCAACCAATTTAATGAAGTATATGCAGGGGATGAAATGGAAGGAGATTTAATATAAGCACAAGTAAAAGATGCGATTAAAAGAATGAGAATTGGAAAAACAGCCGGATGGGATATACTCAAACTATATAAAGTATGGAAGGAACGTGCTGAGAGTGAAATTAACCACATTGCTTCAAAAAATGTGGACAAAAGGAAAGATACCAAAGGATTGGGAGAAGAACATTATAATACCCATTTATAAGAAGGGAAATATCACAGACTGTGGAAACTACAGAGGTGTAACCTTATAGTAATGAAAATATATTAAATTATATTGGAATTTGAGAATCTGCCTATAAAAAAAAGTCGTTTTCACGTTCAGAAGACACAATGGGCTCTTATGGACAATGCTTTTCTTTTGGGAAATACGAGCGCGCTGTTGTGAAATTTCTCGATTTACAAATTTAGCTTACGTAAAATCGGTACCTGCAGTTTTGCAGGAAATTTTCTAGAGAATACGATGGTGAGCACAAAAAAGTGGTAACTTGTTTACATATTTTTAGATAAATTAAAAACTCAAATTTTCCGTGAAAACAAAATTTTTACATAGTTTTCATTCCTAACGTTGAAACATGCCGTAAAATTGAAGCATTCATTATGAAAAAAAAATTGACATGGCTCGCCTCAAATTTCAATCCTCCGTGCCAGTAACAAATATTGAGTGTCAGTCTCGCCTCGAATGCTAATCCTCTGTGCCAGTGAACAAATACTGAGTGTCAGTATTGTCTCGAATTCCAATTCCATGACTTAGTAACACTAAGCTATTTGTATTGATTAATATCGTTACGTCTCTGATACAATGCAAGTCTAGTTCAATTATTCTCACTACTTGGAAATTTTTGTTAGATGAGACGCCTGCACAAGCTTGGTAAAACGAAGTACAAACATCTTGGCACCAACTGTCTGGCATGAGGAGCGCAATTTAAAAGTAAAAGAAGGAACATATAATTCATGCGTCTGCGGGAAAATGTGACGCATGGGGAAAAACCGGACAAAGACGTCGACTTTATTCTACCCAACCGGCGAGAATGATAATAGAAATAATAGCAATAATAGAAAAGAGCTATCTCTTTTCAGCGGGACACAATTGAAGCGCATGTCCTCCCTTTGGATTCCTCTGGAAAGAAACGGTCGGATTGAGTCAGCAACAATATGTCTCGGTTGAATTCTGCTGGAGAACAGAAAAGGTCGGGGAGGAGGGGGTGTGGGTTGGATCCCCGCCAAGGCTGCATCTCTGCCAGGGCTGTTGAAATCTCCACCACAACTTGGTTCCATGTCGTCATGAATTTTTGAGTGCGGATTCTGAGCTGTGGCATCTCGGTTTGCCGGCAGCCGCCTCTTTTATTATATCGTGGTTCGACGACGGGCGATCCAGGGTGATCCAAAACATACACACACTTTTCTAACAGCCTGTAGCTTGTTAATATTTCATATTTTTCACATGTAACTGTTTTGACGTAATGGTTGACGCGGGTATCAATTTTGAGGAAAGGAAACTTCTCTTAAAGTAATTCCACTGTGGTGATACTGAATGTAAGACAGGGCTAAAGACAGTTCGATATACGAACATAATAGCAAAGCAAGGTAAAAACAAGTAAATACACGAATTCCTCATGCTTCAAAGGTTGATCTTAATATTTTTATATACGAGTAAGAGTGAGACCAAAATATAGATTTTTAAAGGTTGTTGAAATTGTATTGTACAGTTTCGAAAAAAGGGGGAAGATTTCGAATCTGTTATACATGCGGATTCCATGTCAAACCAGACAGGACTTCACCCTCATTGTCACAGATTTTGATAATGTTTGGTACACATCTTAGCTAGGGTCCAAAAACGACACCCGTGAAAGTATTTTACTGAAATATTGTTATTATTAGAGCTCGGAGTTTTATGTAATATCAAAGTACAAAATATGTAATAATAATTGATAAAATATGTACCTAAATATGTACAATTTTTTATTTATTTATTTATTTATGCTTTGCACTTCTACAGAGGATTGAACCTCCAATTACAGAAGGCGTACACTGTGTTTGATTAATACAATAGAAATTACATGGAAATATACAAACACATATTCATTCATTCACGTACAATACATATAACATACAACATACAACATACGTAACGCATGAGATATATATACACTTATCTACATACATTTAGGCAAGAGGTTTATACGTGATTCACAAATATTGCACACTGTAAATGGTAACATTTATATTAAACAATCTATATTCTATCAGAGTTTCTATAGCACTGAATCTATTATTCTTTTATATCTGTCAAATGGAAGTGAAAAATCTACACATTGGTTGTTTGCAACAAGGATATTGTAACTGTGACACATTCTATTTATTGGTGAGTTTCTATATTTCTGAGTTTTTGAAATTTTAGAAGTTAGAATATTTCTATTACGCATATTATTTTTTCTTATATTGAATTGTATTTGACCGAGAAAGGAGCTGTTGTCTAAGACACCATTAATTGTTTTATACAAGTACAACTGTTCTAATATTTTCCTCCTATTACTAAGACTCTTAAATCCAAATATGTCAAGCAGATTATTATAATTCACGTTATTTTGTCGTGGGGACATATCATATTGTTTGTAAAAGAGATACTTTAGGAACCTTTTCTGAATTCTTTCTATGCTATTTTTCGTACGATCTATACATTGGAGACCAAATAACGGATGCGTATGCTATGCTATTATAGAGAGTATACATTATCAAAAGGATATATAGCTAAATATGTATATAATATGTAATATTAATAATAATCGAGTATCCGAGCAATTTCAAGATTCTGCTAGATATTTATTTTATTTGATCATATTCAATGTAATTTTAAAGACAAATTGTTCAAATTAAAATTTGTATCAAATTTTATAATCTCAAGAAAGCACAGCAACGTGCAAATATTGAAGAAACCAATTTTGTCAACTATTAATTAATTTTCACATCGCAAATTATTGTAGAATATGTAAATATGCAAGAGAGCTCATCGTAACTTTCGAAACAAATTGTAAAGAAAAGCTTCTAGAGAAAAACAATCGAATGGAAATTCATAGCTACTTTTGTACTTCTTGTACAAGGGAACATATTGTGTAACTCGCTACATACAGGAAAGTTGCTTTCTTGTCCACCGATGCCAAGTTTCTAGGAGCTTTGCCTAAACCTAGGAAAAAGGATCAAGATAGGAAAAAAATTGCCAAAATATGTTGTTTTATGTAAAGTAAATTAGCAAATACACGTATGTAAAATATGTAATATCTTGGCAAATATGTAACATAAAACTTATGCAAAATGATGTCAGTTACATAATTCGTTGAAATTTTCGTGTTCAAGGTATGTATCTAGAAAGGAATAGAACATGTAATTACATACAAATCCTAGCTCCGGTTCTAGGATCAGATGAGCCACGCGATGGGCCATCTGCTTTATTAAATTGTGAATATACAAAGGTACACAGAAACTTACAATGTCGAAATACAAAGTCAGCCAAAGGCAACAAATGAGGTACATGACATACATAGCGACATAAACAATAAAATACAGCAATGTTATCCACATGTAAATTCACCGGCTGGGGGTGAGCATACAAAATTGCCCCCAAAGCGGCGAGAAATTCGTAGTAAAACACTTGATCCTCAGGTAAGTTCAACATTTGAAACAAAATAGTCCCATCATCCCATGCCGCTGCCATGGAGGATGTGGTCGCATCTGAGTACAATATTTCACACACTAACTGTTCCCGGAACACCGGAGTGGGGGTGTTTTTCGCGCAGCGAAGCCTGGCAAGAGCCCACTCCCAAAGGAGGGGGTCTTGTTGCACTAAGGCAAAAGCCACACACAAAGATAGATTCAAAATGGGCCCAGCCCATGCTATGTAGCCTGCCAAGGCTTGTCGCACTCGTTTAAGATGCACCAACTGCTTAGGCACATAATATGAGGGTTATTCAAAAAGCCATTTTTCACAAACACGGAATTTTCAATCACGTATATGTCGGGAACGAATGAAGATACAGCTCGTAAAGAGGAAAGACAGTGGTATATTATGAGTAAGGACATTGAATTTTCGCGATGCGCGAAATCGCGAAATGTGAAAAAAAAATGCAATTTTGAACATTTTGGACGTAACTACACCCCCAATGATGAAATATGCATGAGTTTTATTCGCAAAGTAATGCGAAATGTGTGCTTTTCCACGAAATGAACGCTTTTTCACGAAATAACCGTGAAATAGCATCAAATTAAGTAGAAAACACGCAAAAACCGGCAATCGAGGTTGTGCGCGCAAACTGTCGATTTGTAACGAAACGTTTGCTTAAAGTTTCCTACCACTTGCAGCTGAAGAACGTTTTATCTTCGATCACATCAGGAAGACGCTGCAAATTGGGATTTCCCATGCACATAATCTCAGTTCGAAAACTTCGCTCCCTGTCAAGCTGCATTCCTTTCTTCCCCCGAATGTCTACTCAACTTCCAGTTTCATTGAACTTGCTAGCTGTAGCAGCGATAAGATTAGTCTGTTTTTTTTCTCCCCCACCGCTGGTATATACCGCTGATCAAACATTTTATTTACCGCTCTCCTCAGTTTCTATTTACCATAAACTTGTCTCCCTAATTATGAGGTGATCAAAGTTCAAACTTAGTAATATTTGAACACTGTTGAAATGTTCAAATTTCATGTTTGAAAAGCTCAAAACACTCCCAATCTATTTTTCTCATTTTTGTATATTTTAAACTACCATTGTTCCTCTTTAGACTCAGAAAATCGTATCGCTCTGTTTTCCATAAGGAAGAAAAAAATATACTGAAATTTACCCTGCACCAGCAACGAACTGAACAGCAGTGGGCCTTTGCGTAGACTTTTCATTTGTGTCGCGCTAAAGAATGTACATAATACTTACTGCTGAAAATTTCCTTTTTGTAAAAAATGACTTTTGAAAAACATCACATAATACGTTAGTAAAGTCCTTAAGCAGGTGTCGGTTTTTGAGCAAACCAAACCAAATGCCACCAAAATCGGTGACAATGAGGAACAAGTCCTGCCTGATTTGATATGGAATGACAAATACGATAAAATCATATGAACCGATGAACAGTACTTGCATGAAATTTCTGGGCACTATACTACAACTTCGTCTAGAAACAATAAATTATTATTATTATTTTATTTTTGGATCTAACAGTTTTAATCCGTTTTTTGTCCATTATAATATGCATATAAAACATACATAATTGCTTTACATAACAAATATCAGTCTTCCCCCCTATTTCACAGATATTAGATTCAAAAAGAAAAACATCCCCCTTTACGATTGTATGTTCCACTTTCTTAAAAATGTTAACAGACTATAACCCATCCGAACATCCGGACTGACAACAAAACTTGTCAAATTTATTGGAAGCTGAACCTTTAAATTATATAAAGTTTTGTATAATGCATTTCTTTCCTTATTATATTTTTGGACATTCCAGTATTATATGTTGCGCGTCTGCACTTTCCCAACCACATTCACATCTCTTATTGTCCGTTATTCAAATTCTGAATAAATGTTGCCTAGTACATAAATAAACCTATCTCAGTCTGTTAATTAATACAATCACATTTCTTGTACCACTGACATGATGAAACCATGGTTTGTGGGGCTTGATTTCGGCAAATGATCTGTATGATCTTCCATTACAAGTTCATTTCGACATCAATCAAACCATTCATTTAAAATTTTCTTATTTACTCTAGGGAGAAGATCAGTGTAGTATAATGCTAAGTCCGTAATATCTTGCAAAAAAAAAAAAAAACACCCAAGAACTCCATGGAAACATGCAATAATAGCCGCGGTCTCTATTGTTAGCGAGAGGAGTAATCTTTGAACGTGAAAGAGATCGGAGCGGAACAATGAATTAGGGATCGACTCGGTGTCTTTTGGGGGCTGAACACGAGGGAAAGATAGAGGAGGGGAAAGGAACGAATAAATTAGCTCTCTTTTGTGGAGGCGTCGAGTCGGGGATTCGATTGATAGCTTCTCCGCCGAGAGGGGAAAGAGCGAGTCTTTGAGAAGCCGCGTCTCTCAGGAAGTGATCAGTGATCTAGGCTCATCGATTGATCATCCGCGGCGGCGCCTCAAAGGGAAGATAGGCTGCACGTGAATGAGCGGGGAAGTTACGCCACAGCGACCACCGTTCCCTGCTTCACGACGTAACGAGTTCCCTAAAACCTCCGGAAGCCAACTCGCAGTCTTTCCCTTGAATCTCGTAATTAGAATCGGGATTTTTGTGTCATTTTTAGGCACTTAGACACACACGTTTAGGCTCCTGAATTGGGCGCTTCTTATATGGACGATAGAACTACTAAAACAGGCTCTAGAAAAAATAACGCGCTACGATGCCAGGAGTCCTGTGTTCGACAACAGGCCTGAGCATGGGTGTTTGTGAGTGTCCCATTCATCAATTTCATCATATCATCACTCATCCTCATCTTCGAGATTAGCCAAAAGTGGCAGAAAAGCGAATTAAAATAAACCAAATCAACCAATCAATTAATCAAAATGCACCATTTCAAGGTTGCTTCACTTTTGGTGCGCAATTCAGCATATTTTGAAGGACATTATTACTTCTTATATCGGGCGGTTAGTTATGGTACAGTAAAACCTGTCTATCCCGGAACATGATGATTACGAGCAAAATTTTCCGTCGGTTGACTTTAAATACAGTATAGAGCGCTGCAGGAAATAATGGAAAGACAGATTTACATTTCGCATTACTTATAATGTAGAGTACTAATGCATGTACTTACATGAATAAAAATGCGATACAGTCGCAATAAGCATAGCAGAGATTACAATTATGTAACTACACAACATGTTGGTACACATTTTACAGTATTGTAAGAACTTACAGTACGTACTTATGTATCTTTTCGAACCCGGGACCCCTGGCGTCGTAGCGCGACGTGCATAGAGGGAAAGAGAAAGATTGAAAGATGGAATAAGAGAGGTGAAGAAAGATTGAGATAAAAGTGAAGAAAAAGAAAGAAAGAAAGAGAGATAACAAGAAAAATAGAAAGATGACGAAAGAACAGAGGAGACATAGACACAGAAAGGTGGAGAAAGAGGGTAAGAGATGAAAGAAAGAAACGGAATCGTAACAGCTATGAGTAGAGCCCGGAAGTTTGGCAAAATGCCTCTTTTTATCTACTGCATATATTGATAAAAAAATTTCCGGATATACGTTTTTTATGTTGTTTCGAATGTTTTAGAAGCCTTTTCATTTTGCCTATTTTGCCTATTTGGGACCCCACTGCCTATTTTTAATTATAATGCCTTTTTTGCCTTTTTCAGTGAAATTATTTTTCTCCCAAAAAACGTTGTTGGCATTTACTTTTCTTCCGTTTATTATGTGAATAATTTTCGCCTTATTTAAGTAATATTGAACTCACGTATGTTTCAACATTGCTGAAGGAGAAAAGTGTGTTTAAAAAAAATAGTATTTCATGCTGAGTTAAGATATTGCCTTTCCGTTATCATGTCCTTGTGAATGATTGACTGCTGAAAACCTGTTGCAGAACACCTGAACAATTACGTCATCACGTCCAGCGTCCGTGTCAGGAGGTTATTGACAAGAAACAGCACTAATGCCCAAGGGCCTTTGCATGGATTCCAAAATCAAGTTCTCTATCTTTAGTTTAGTTCTGCACTTTGGAAGGAAAGGTTCGTGTAGTTGTCATCATGCCGAAATTTAGTGTGCTATTAAGTAGTAAGTTACATGGTTACGTGCATGAATTTGGTGAAAGCACATTTTTGACAGATGGTACTATTCTTCTCTGCAAGATATGTGAAAAACATTCAACCATGAGAAAAAATACTTTATATCTCAGCATGTGTCAACAGCAAAACATAAATCTGCAGTTGCCAAAAAGGTTGGACAGAAGAAGATATCCCTAATTTCAACAGTGGGCACTTCATCCAACAGGCAATCTCAGTTTTCTCTTGAACTGTGCAAAGCTTTCATGGAAGCAGGGATACCTTTCTGGAAAGTGGAAAACAAGTCACTGAGGAAATTCCTGGAGAAATACACTAAAGAAACGGTGCCGTCGGAATCTACGCTGCGGAAAACATATTTAAGCATCTGCTACGAAGAAGCTCTGCAAAGAATTCGTGCTGAAGTTGGTGGAAAGAAGGTTTGGATTTTAACAGATGAAAGTACTGACGCTATGGGACGCTGAATAGCCAACGTCATCATATGAACTATGGAACCAACATGCGTAGAATCCTCGTCATTTCTTCTCACGTCAGAACAACTAGAGAGATCCAATGGTTCGTCAATAGCTCAGTTATTCTCAAATTCCCTACTTCTCCTCTAGCCAGATGGTGTACATCATGATGACATGTTACTTTTTATCAGTGATGCAGCTCCCTATATAAAGAAGGCTGCCATAGTATTGAAAATTCTCTTCCCGAACATGCTTCATATCACATGTGTAGCCCACGCAATGCACAGAATCGCCGAAAAAGTTAGAGTGTTGCACCCAGAAGTGGACAGGTTGATTTCGAACACAAAGAAGATATTTCTGAAATCTCCCTCTCGAACCCGAACATTTCAGGAAGTTGCACCTGAGCTTAGTTTACCTCCGCAACCAGTCTTGACGAGATGGGGAACCTTGATATCAGCAGCTATATATTATGCTAACCACCTTGAAAAAATCAGTGAGGTGATCGATGCTCTTCCAGAAAATGAAGCGGCTTCAATTCGTGAAGTGAAAAAACTCCTGTGCTATTCAGAACTGAAGAATGAACTGTCGTTTATTTTTGCACATTATGGTGCATTGCCAGAGACAATTACAAAGCTAGAAAAAAGAGGTGAGACTCTTGTAGCATCCATGAAAATCTTCGAGGAATCTATGCAGCAGATGATTGAAGTGTCAGGAGAAAGGGGGTCAGCTGTTGTGGAAAAGTGCAAATGGGTAGTGAGTGCAAATGATGACTTGAAACAATTGAAAACAATTTGTGATATTCTAAAAGGTGAAAATGCTGTTATCGAAATGAGTCCAGCTACATTTGCTTGTTTTATGTATGCTTCATTAACATTTTGCCAGAAATTATAGATAAAAGTAAGTGACTTTCAAATGTGCCTTTTTCAGTTTATTTTACCTTTTTTCCCATTTTAGTGCCTATTTTCCACATTATAAATGCCTTTTTGCCTGCCTATTTTAACGAAAATAAATGCCTGAACTTCCGGGCTCTAGCTATGAGTATTGTAGCGCATTCTTTCATATCGACAATGTTACCGATAAGCGATTGGCAACAGAGGCGTGTTCCACTTACAGTATTGCATTGTTTTCTTGCGAGCGAAAATATCAAGGAAGAAATTTCCGTCTTACTGAGAATAAAAACATCTCGTTGGTCTTTAAATGGTGTTCCGTTTCCGCGTTAAGGAGGTTTCCGCCTTAAGCAGATCATTTTTAGGTATAAAATAAGTCCGTTCTGGGGACTTTTTTTCCCCGTATTTACAGGTTTCCTTCTTATAGAGGTTTCGGGATATGCAGTTTATACTGTATATGAAAATGAGTTCTATATTAATTCAGTTCAATAACGTAAATCAAATAATACATTAGGCGATAGTTTATATGTGAAATAATACATTTAGGAATAGGAGGGTTTAGTAATTGCAACTTTTGTAGAAGTGAATATTAAATGTTAATTAGATATTCTATTCTTCGGGAACTGGGATGCCAGTAAATTAATTTGAAGATGGAAGTGGTGATATTTTTGGTGCATTCTTGCTGATTCAGTTAAGCGTGTACATTTCGTTTATTTGAAATGATCTTGTCTAATCTAAACTGATGCATTTTTTAGAATCACGCAGGAATCGATAAAAATACATTCTGTTACTTTATGTCTTGCACCAAAAACGCATCATTAGCAGGTTATGCATTTTAATTTGTTACCGGAGTCAACGTACTCGTATTTGTTGTTGAATTGATTGAATAACTTATTTAACTTCGCTTTTCTGCAATTTTGACTAATCGCGAAGATAAAGATGATATGTGGAAATTGATGAAAGAAAAATCGTAAACATATACGGACGACACAAAAGTCCCACAGACGATTATACTGGCTGTGAGTCCAGACGCCTCGTTAGTCTGCAAAATGCAGTCCAAAGTGCACTACATGGAAGAGGGGGGGCGTCCCCGATGGCGCAGTGGTAGCGTTGTCGCCTTGTAATCAAGGTGTCCCGGGTTCGATACCCAGTGGAGGCACATAGTGGTTCGGATCCCACTTTAAAACTGTAGGTCCAGTCCCGATTAGCCTTACTATGCATAAAGTGGACTTAAAAAACGCCAATTCAATGAATCAATCATGGAAGAGGGGTTAACATTTGAGTGTCTCTACAGTGGAGACACCCTTACACCTCTCAACATATTTGTGTCGACGTATTTTGGGCTCTGTATATATATATATATATATATACACACACACACACACACATATACAATATTAATGGTTTTCCAATATTCATGCACACGCACGATTTTTCATGTTATTCGATCTCCACGGGCTAAACTATTTTCCCAAAGCAATACTTTATCCACTCCTCTGTTGCAAAATAAAGTCTGATTCGCCTATTCCCAGTTGTGAATAACATTCGACCATGAGCGCTGAAACACAGAGCATGGAGTACGATAAGGAAAATCCTATTTTTTTCCAGCTAACAACGTCAAAAAGTTATTTTTTTCCCAATTGCCGACCAAAACGTCGAAACTCCCCTCCCTCTCACACCGGCTCGCATTAATTTCCGAACTCGCATGCATAAAGTGACCCATACATTTCCGTCCAAAACGCCAAAACCCCAAAACAAGAAAGATAGGAAGCGGATCGTATTACAGAGACGGCGGTTTGTGATATATTGGAGCGACGCGAAGGGTACAAATTGAGCTTATCTGCGTGGCGGCGGACTAACACGTCCCGGCCGATCCAATATGCACTAACTCGATTTGCAACGGGAGAGCGACCGAGCATGCTCTTGTAGGCGGTAGAGCGTCGCTCAAGCCCACTGGCGACAATTAAGTTTCCTGCAGTTTTGAAGCTGACGAATGATCTCTGGCTCAAATCATGAAGACGGAAGGTCGCTTTCTCTACGCTTCAGCTCTCGGAGTTTTAGCTGCAATAAACCCTGGGGAAATGCACCTGCCATTTCACTTCCTAGCTTGAAACCCGGTTCATAGATTCGCGTTTATGTGTGTACCAGTTTTACACTCATCTCTGTCGGAATTGACGTCGTAAAGTTGCGAATGTTGCGAAAATGAGGGAACAGAATGAGCAAGAAATTTCCCCAATTTGCCACGTTTGCTTTCTCTCCAAACGTCAGAAATTTTTGTACAGGGTGTACAACTTCCCGTACCCATAGATTATATTACATAGTACATATTGCGGTAACATTATAGTATAGGAGTGACGGATTTCTTCAAAGTTACAGGAGAAAGTTGTTACGGAAATAATTTTCTGTAGCGTTGTGGAAGTTCGTGAATGTAGTTTTGATCCATTTTAATGCGAATGCATGTTGTTTTCTGCGAAAATCTCTGTCCGACATGCTGTTTCTGCTGCTACCATTTGCTTTCTGCACGAGAGCACAATGTTCCGTGTGTTAGATGACGTAAACCCCGTAGTCAGTGTTTCAAACTCGCCGTGTTTTCACTAGAACATGACCTGTCGAGTATTTTTAATGTTTTTTTTTTTTTTTAACCATGCTTGCCTAACCTAACCTTACCGAAAATGTTTTTTGGGGCTAACGTGATTGGTTTGTGAGGCTAACGTCAATGGTTTGCGATAGTGTTGCCCACGGGACGAGACGGGACAGGCTTTTAAAAATTCAAGACGAGACGAGATTGACCATGTGTCATGAGACAAACGAATATTTTCGAGACGAGACAGCATTTCCACGAGACGAGACAGGCCAAAGTCTCGTCTCGTGGGCAACACTAGTTTGCGAGGTATTAGCATAATTTCAAATCCGGGCACGAAAGTAGGTATTTTCCGGTGAACGAGGTTGCAACACTGCATAAATCGACAAAACACTCGCGCAACGCTCCCTGAACCAGTACGCTATCGCCCGCCATAATGTGTTACAGAATCGAAATAACAAGTAAGTACTCGTAAATGTAAGAAATAGACATTATCTTAGTTAGAAATGCCTTATTTTACCTTAGGAAATGTTCCGCATTCCAAAATAGTACGTTAGCAATGTAAAAAAGTGCGAAATATATGATTTATAGGTGTCACCCCCCATACTATAATAGTACCTATATTGCCTCTAGATGTACAGGGTGTCCACAAATGAAATATACAATTTTGGAGTGCAATAAAAATAAAATGGCAATATCGGTGCAGGTATGAGTCTCGTAACTCAAGGATGATGAGACAGAAGTTTCTCAGGTAAATGTCCGTTCACTGCTGGGGTGAACGCAATGCAATTGCGAAATAGGACAAAAAGGGCGGGCAGGGATCGGAAAAGGATCAGATTGCTTTGAGAGGGAGTGGAGTTGGAGGTCTTGAGAGAGAGAGGAGTTCGAGACTCTGCATGCCCGAACAGGGTAAGTTCCATCTTCCCTTGTGTGTCTGCCATTCTCAATCACGACGTATTCGGGTTCATAAACATGTTTCATTTCGTTTATTTAATATGCTCAAGTGTGTACCTCTACGCAGTCCCTTTGGGGAACATGTGCCAAGCGACTGGCGAGTCGTTACGGCTACGTTACGATATAGGAAATAGTTTGTCATGTAGCGGATACTTAACCGTTACCGCATTTCGTCCCATAGCATGCAATAGAATGTTCACTTTGATAGTTTAATTCCAAAGTCGTTTAGTTTTTAATGACCATTATTGTAGTTTTCCAAACTGAGAAGTATACATTATTATACAAACTCAATTATTAACGTACTATTCCATGACACTGTTCTCGTCTCAGTCTTCAGGAATGGAAGTCCAGAGACAGAGGGAAGATCATATACGTTGAAACAAAGCAAATCTTTCATTAAATACATGTTATAATAATGTAGATGTAGTTTACTTCAATGGCGGCAATTAGGGGGCGCGTGGTAGACAGTTTCCCCCACTATTTCCCAACTTTTGCCCCGCACTATGGTAAACCTTATCTACAAAGCGAAAGTATAGTCGACGCGCTAGCTTCGTTAATTACTGGCTGGCTTTGGAGTCCACGGAGCAAAGCTCAGTGTTGCCACACATCTGCTCTACGCCACCTTGTCCCTACCCCGCACTTTCACCTTCCCACGGTCTTCACATTGAAGTTGCAAAGTACGGCAACAGCGTATCCGCAGTCATGTGACTGAGACTCCACGTGGAGTAAACGAGCAGAATGACAGCTGCGCCCATTGGCTGAAGGTTGAGTATGATTGGACGAAAACAACTCGCCCGCTGTTTAACCCCACCCACGGTCGTGGCGGAGGCTTCCTTCAGTTCTTGGACGTTAACGAAGTAAACGCGTGGACTTTAACTATCCTCGCCCCACCCCCTGTTTTGGCAACTTGCCTCCCATTTTTGGAACCCACTCGCCGCCACTGGTTGTAATATTTGATTCCAATAAGATGGCCGTTGCCGAAGGAAGTCACGGTGGCAACAGTCAAAATCGGGTTAGACATGAGGACATCTTAACAATGGATGATGACATCTATGTGCACCAGTGTCTAGTTTTCCATCATCTTCAAGACTAGAATAACCGGGACTTCAATCATATCTATATCAAAGACCTTAGCGTCAGTACTAGTGTCGAGTGCAGAATATATTTAAGTTGAAACATGCTGCCACTCAAAAGGTCGTGACCCCTGAACTTTGACCAAACGAAACTCCGCCGTGGAATGGAACTATCACTGTATTAAATATCGCCCTTTGTCACGTTTTGCGGTAAAATATGAATGAACCATGTACCGAGTGACGTCAGCGAACTCGAACAATGAATGTGCGGATTTTAAAAGTTCGAGAAACTTGCAATTTTGCTCTTTTGAGATTCAAAATTACATTATTTTAAATCACCATGTGAAGATTCCTTCTTGCTATCTTGGATATTTTATGTGGCTTTTCTAACTGCTTGTTTAAATACTCGGATGTGCTTCTTCTCTTATAATTCCTTCAGCTCCCTCATGCAGGCTGACATTATGTTTGGATTAGCTGTTTTATCCGATTTTCTGTAGTACTAAACAGAGTAAATAGGGTGAATGTGAGAGCACCTCCCGTGGTTCAGATACGATGTGTCTTCAAATCCTTAAAACTTATAGCTACAGAATAAGATTAGGAAGTAATGATTGATTGATTGATTTGGTATTTAAGTCCACTTTATGCTCAGTAAGTCTAATCGGGACTGGGCCTACAGTTTAAAGTGGAATCCGAACCACTACGTGCCTCCACGGGGTATAGAACCCAGGACTCCTTGATTACAAGGTGACGAAGCTACCACTGCGCCATCGGGGAGGCTCTAGAGGGGAAGTAATGAAGGCTATATTCTGTAGTTACCATGACTACAAGCTTTTGTTATATACGAGGGTCATCCAGTAAAAAAAGGAACGTTTTTGTGTAAAGCACACACGACAAATGATGTGTGGAAAACATTATGGTACAGAAACTACATTCCTTACTCTACTTTTCTACATATTCGCCATACCCATTCAAGCACTGTCATAGTGTGATACCAGTTTGTTGGTTCCGTTATTGTACTCTCATGCCACCAGTGTATTCAGTCATGTAGTGACAGCGTCTTTGGGTTCATCAGCCGTGGCAAAGGCTTTTTGTAAAGAAGGAACATTCTCAACTGTAGCACATAGCACACTCCACCTACAGAGGCCTTAAAGACAAAGATCGATGAAACAATTCAGAATGACCGATGTATCACGTTAAACATTCTGCATGAATCATTTCCTGCAATTTCACGATCTCTTCTTCTCGAAATCGCCTCGGGAAATGAAAAAGAGGACACAGACCCAAGTCATAAAATTTAGCTGGAAGATGTTTTGAAGAAGTGCAGCGATGCCAACCTAATGCTAAACCTAGCACAATATGAGTTTCGTTCATACCTAGCAGTCTGTGATTGCATAATGAAAAATCTAACGTAATTTGCAAACTTGTTCCTCTGGGAGGGAGAAATCACTTCAGAGAACGATATTTTTTGAGAAATTAAAAATAAAATGACATCCAGATCTTATTTCCGGTCCAGGAACAACCACACTCTTTCCTCTATTCTTTTTTCGTTATTCTCCCGTTTATCTCGCGAGGAACATTTCATGGTAAGAATCGGCAGAAAGTTGTGCACAAATAAAACAAATATGACGCTTTGTAGTCGACGAACCATCTCAGACTTTCTCTAGCTTCAGTGTTGAACCACAGAGTCTCATCTCGAAAAATAGATCGATAACTTAAAATTGCAATCATCCTAACAATAATCATAATAATAAATTACTGTTACTAATTATCAATCATTTATTGTTATTTGGGATGTGCCGAAGCCGATTGCAGATGTATGAAAATCGGCAGGAATTGGCATATCGGCTTTGGTATCGGCATTGGCAAAAATCCGATATTTAAACCGGTACAGATTATACTACAGTTTAACTTCTAATAAGTTTTATATTTTAATTTTGTAAGATTTATTCAAAATTAGTTTATGATTCTTCATCATTGGTAGAGTTTTTGTAATAAAATTATTGCAAACTCTCATTTAGAGGATCAACCTACCTCAAAATCAGAAATAAAACAGTACACTGCTGAACCAACTATTTCACATGACCAGGATATTCAAAAGTGAGTTCCCAAACCTGAAGCAAGTGGTAAGAAAATACTTGTGCATACCTGCTGCATCAGTATTCAGTGTTGCTGGACAGATTTGCAATAAGAGAATAAGTAGGTTACTTCCAGAAGTGCTTCAAAAACTCGTTTTTCTGAAGTTGAATCTGCCAGCTTTAAATTTACAAAGTTAAGAACAGGAATTCATTTTGCATTTCAAAGAACTGCGTGTGTACTAGTGTTAGATCTATTGAGAATCTATGTTCTCCTTAAAGGTTCACATAATCATTTTTTTTTAGATGCAAATGTACATTTGCATCTATTGAGAATATATATGTATATTCACATGATATGCAATAGAAAGGTACAGGGGATGGACAAAAATATGGAAACACCTGCGAAGAAAAGCCGGAATGTTGTAGCTAATAAGGTGCAGTACCACCTTTAGCTTCCAAAACGGCCTGCAGTCTCCGAGGAATGGACAAATACAAGTCCTGTACGCTGGATAATAGAATCTTGCACCATTCTTCATGCAAAACATGGTCAGAATCCTCGTCAGTGTCCTTCTGTCTGTCACTCAGTGTATATTTCCCGTCCACGCAGGTGTTTATCTGATGACGTCTTACCGGACATACTATTATGTCATTATGATCTTGGATAGTCCCCCTCTCGATATGCCAAATAACATGGCTACTTTGGTAACAGAGGTCCTTGCAAAGCAGCACCAACAATTTGCCCTCCTTGAAACACTGTCAGCTCGAACATGATTCAATATCAACTGCACTGCAAGCTATCTACAGCGTAACTCAAGGAATATAGAGATTAGGTAAAGCCATCCGAAGATTGCCGATCTTGCACGAACGCGTGACGTCGCCGGAGAAGCAGTGAGCTCGGCTGAAGCAGACGGCCCCTAGCATTTATATGGGAGATTCAGAGAGCGAAAGTATATTATTACTTTTAGGAGGGGAAAAATAATAATTGTCATCCTCCAAGATGGTATTGAGGCATCCTTTTAATGATTAGTAACATAATTGAAAACGCGCTACTTTTAAAAGGGGGCAAAGTACATGTGAAAAAATGTATTTTGAAAATCCATATTCCTGAAACTTTCTGACCGATGCGCTACAAAGAAATTTGCGTGTTCTCCTTTAGAATTTCGTCATTTTACAAATCGTAATATAATTTTAACAAAAACGTGGCATGCTAAAGAAGAATTAAAGAGTTTAAAAAAAATGATTAATAGACTTAATTTATTTTACTTCGCTTATCTGTTACATATGGCTAATCGCAAAGATGAGGATGCGTGATGATATGATGCAATTGAAGAAAGGAAAGTAGACCCATGGCCGGGCGGGGATTCGAACCTGGGGGCCCTTGGCATCGTAAAGCGTTGTGCTAACCACTTCGCCACGGAGGTCAGCATTACAATGAAATAAACAGAAATTGGCATCTATGTTTTAATATGCGAGAAACATTTGCGAGGAGGTTATTGAAGTAACAAATAATTATTACAAGACGTTGTGATGAAAATTTTTAATATATCTGAGTTGACCTTGCAGTCTCTAAATGTACTTTTAGGGTTACGCCAAACCTTTACTCAAAAATTGCTAGTGTAAATTTATAAGCTATTAAAATTTAAAACTTATTCCTGTTCGAAAAGAGGAACTGCCAAGTCAAATTAATATTTCGTAGAAATACATATATTTGTCTTTCATGAGGCCAAGAGAGTATTTGGAGGGGACGCTGGCTTGGGAAGGCTATAGCCCCGGATCTCGATCTGCAAAGGGGCTTCCAGTGGGAAAACATACCATAGTCCAGAAGAAGGGGCGAAATGATTTTTTTTAAATGGCTCAAGAATACAAAGATATAAGTGGATATTTGACAAGCTTAGTCTAAAACTTACAACTGAAGTCGTACGTGTGTGTGTGTGTGTGAGGGGGGGGGGGGGTGGCTACGTGAGGTAACACAGTGGAATATGATTCACAATACTAAAATTAAAATAAATATGTGGGAACAATAGAAATCAAAATATGTTGTAGCTAGTGACAGCGCAATAGTAAAGATGGAGGGGTAAATCATATTTTCCCGGGGCAATCATTTTTATTATTCCGTCGTTTTACTGGGGGCAGATAAGAGAGAGAGAGAAATTGTCGAACGAGAATTGGGAGGCGTTCCTCCCCCCCCCCTCCCCCGTAGTGTGGTCACTGCCTATGGCTATGCTGGAGAAGAATGCACCAATTAATACGCTATTAAGTAAAATAGATACTTTTAAAACTTTTAATCAAATTATTTGTGAACTATGATTTAAATTTAGAGAGAGAGCACATACCTGTTTAATTTAATTTGGATGAGTTAACTTCTGAAGCCTGCCATTTCCGAGCCTTCTTCCGGTGTAACTACACTGCCCTTTGAGCCGTAGCTGCTGCGTTCAGGTGGCGGAATGAGCAGAATACTAATTAAAACAAATATGTGACAAATATATATAAAAAAAAACAACGTGTTGAAGCTATTGACGGCGCCAAAGAAAAGACAGAAGAAGAAGAACGGAGAGTTCAGTGATATTTTACGGGAAGCAGCAGGCACGTATCCAGGAATTCCTTTCGGGGCGGCGGCTGAACACCATTTTTTAAAGGGGTATCACAATTGTATGTTTAAGGCCAGTGGTGGCAATTGGGTTCCAAAATGTGGGGGCGAGGGTGGACAAGGAGACAAGCATTAACAGGCCATAGTGTGATAGTGTGGAGGCAAAAGAATGGGGAGCAACTATCTCCTAAATCGTCGCCACTGTTTAAGGCTGTCTTTGTTTGTTTGTTTTATTTTACTTCGCGTTTTGTGCCTCTTGGCTAAGTTGCGAAGATGGGGATGAGGGATGAAATTATGAAATTGATGAATCGACATTTACAAACAACCATGCCCGAGCGGGATTCAAACCCGGGACCCCCAGCGTCGCAGCGCGATGTGCTAACCACTCGGCCACGGGGTGCGGCGTTTAAGGCTGTCATTTTAATCAGAACGTGAAATTGTGACATTTTCTACCACTCAACTCCTCTGTTTCCATGCATTAACATTGTGTGCCAGAACCATCTCAGTGTGTGTGTTTGTCCATTTCTGCTCATCAGGCATCAAAACATCTATGTACCAGAAGTATTTTTACGAAGGTATTACACATGCACGGAATGCACAATCCACTTCGCAACGCAAGATTCAAACTGTGTGCTGGGAACTGGAATCAGACAGTTCACGAATGTTTATCTCTCATTCGAGTCTGAACACCACTAATGTGTCTTGTCCTCCCATGTTTGCAGCTCTTATAAAAGCCGAAACCCACCAAATTGTTCATATTCATGCCTAAGCACTCGCAAGTGTCCAAAATTGCCTGTTGACTGTGTGTCGAACCCAGTAGCCTTAAACAAAAGTATTTTTTATGCCATGAAATTCTCGGACTGCATACACAAAATTTGGTCCAAATCATCACTCAAAACTTTGATTTTCAGTTGATCTGTGCAACTTATTTCTTTTTTTAATAAATCGCTCCAATGCCCAGCCCGATACTGCCGAAATATTCACTTTAGAGAGAGAGAGACCTTCGATCTCTTCGTCTTTCGACCCGAACTACTCGTAGCACTACTCGAAGTTCCACTGTCGTCAATGTCTTTAGCTTTGGGACCGAACTGGAACTAGTGGTAGACTTCGTTACTTTACGGTATTTAGTCCATTTCATTTTCGAATCACTAGATCTTATAAAGCAACCAATGGACACTGACTGATCACTAATCGACTGTATGAATTGTCGCACTTACCTCTGAAGTCTCCACCTATTCTGTTGTACAGATCAACCGGGAAATTGAAGCCGCGTATTAATATCTTCATTATATTCTAGAACGTTTCGCAGATATCACGATTCGTAAATATTGCCAGTAGTTCGACTCCTCTTTTTCAAGAACGTTCCCTCTCGCGCTTTCCAGAGATTAAAAAATTACAATGAATCCGAATCGCCCTACCTGCGGCGCTACCTTTGTTGTGCAGCTTCCAAATGCTGACAAGTCTCTTCTACATAGTGTTCAAGTTCGCTACGACAACACCGAAAGCGTAAGAAAAGTTTACGTGCAATATTATCAACAACAGGGTTATAGAACATTCTCCGTCTTGCCTTGATAATTATTCCTCTCCTTAAATTACCGTCACATTATTCAAGAAGTCAAAAACCTAATTTTATCAGTGTAAACTGAAAAATTTCCTTGGGGAGCGAAGGGGGGGGCCTCGAACCACCTGATCCCTACCTTGGATACGCGCTATTAACAATAACAGGCTTATTTATAGAACATTCTCCGTCTTGCCTAGATAATTATCTCTCTCAAATTATCACCATATTATTCAAGAAGCCAAAAACTTAATTTTATCTAGCGTAAACTGAAAATTTTCTGAAGGGGGGCTTGAGCCCCCTGATTCCCACCTTGGATACGAGCTGTTACCAATAACAGGGTTATAGAATATTCTCCGTCTTGCCTCGATAATTATTTCTCTCCTTAAATTAACGTCACATTATTTTATTTGACACCCCAAGAAACAAAAAATCTCATTTTATCTAGTGTAAACCAAAAACATTTGGGGGGCTCGAGCCCCCTAAGCCCCCCCTTGGATACGTGCCTGGGAAGCAGTCACGTTTATTACACCCTTACATTTACATACAATATTATAAAGTTCTACTTTTAGATCTCGCACAATGCCTTTTTCACAAAAATGGGCAATCTCGCATTTGTTATATCAATCAAGCTGTGATATTTTAGATTTCTTCCGTTAGTTTTCTGATAATAGTTTTCACAGCTTTCCATAGCATTTAGGCATGATTTCAGTTGACACGAACAAAATAATATTATTTCAAAACATAGAGCAAAGAGAAATCCAACGCGCTTAAGTTAAAACTCCCTTACATTGGAAGCCTGGAGAGAACAAAACAGGGGCTCCTTCGTAACACGATTTCTTGAAAACCATTTTACACATTTGAATCAACTTTGTGATAAATTGATTAGAAAGGATAAATCTTAACAGTAAAAGTTGTAACTTTTCCCTTGCTACTATATTTTAGAAGATATTCGTTGTCAAATTTCTCAATATTTGCATAAGGAACCAGCCTTTTCCGTGCCGAGTGTTTCGATGGTGACGTCATGCATCCACGGACAACTGCGCACACGATCTGCGCCGCCGAACGAGCACCCCCTGGCGTAACTGTTGACTCCTACCAGTCTGACAGGGTCCTATCTCACGGCGCAAAACAAAAGACTGTCGCACCGCGTCCGATTTCAAGTGGAAAAATTGCACACGTTCCAATGTCCTGGTGTTTCCATATTTTTGTCCATCCTCTGTATATAGCAAATTTATTTTTGTCATGCTGAAAATAACATTCCATTTCTGTTAAATAATCATATGTATCGGAATCGGTTAAATATCGGCATCGGTTCCAAAAATTATTGGTGAGTACATCGGCGTCGGTAAATTTTCAGCTTCATCACATCCCTAATTGTTATTATTATTTACATCCTAGCACATTTCATCAGCATTTAGCATAATCTCACAGATTAAACAGCTTTTTCTTACCGGAAGGTTGGTAACGCAGGGCAGGAGCCATCAGGCTTTCGTGCCTCTAATTCCAAGGTCAAGGCGAGAACGCCGATTGTGTCGGTGCATGTGAAAAACACGCTGTCGGAATCGGCGCTGTCGCGGAAAAGTACCGCGGCAAAAAAAAAAGGTATGTGTGCAAGCGCGCTAAGGTATGTACAGTCGGGACGCGCTAGCAAGCGGCGTGGAACCACCCACTCTGGTAGCAACCGCTGTTGCCCGATTGACCTACTTCAGGATTTTCGCGAGCCCACAGAAACACGTGTAGGATTAAACATCTGGTTAAACAGTCAACAACGGGACACTTCCATTGTTCTCATCGAACTTGGGCACAGGTCAAAGGGCTGGTAGCACAGAGGAACACTTTGCCACCTTTTACACCGTCTAAAATTTTGCAATTGACAGAACAGGCTATCGGGGATGTGACAGCAGATAGGTGGCGTTCGGCTATAGAACACACAAGGAAGATTATTTCCGAAGCATGGGAAAAGGAGGGAGTTGAAGAGCAGCAAATGGAGGATTTTGTAATTTCACTTGGGCAGGAAGACAGCAGTGACAGTAGTAGCTCAGATGAAGATGTTCCTTTACCAACCAACAATGGAGATAATCTTGGGATAGCGCCACTGCAATGGTAGCCGGTAAGCAAAAACAACTGATTCTTTAACTACTACTTCTGTTCTTTCATTCATTTTTTATGTTTTTACATACAGGTAGCTCAAAGCATTAATAACACATGTACCAAATGTATCATTAATGTTAAGGAAATCGAGCAATTGCCAAGCGTTTCGTTGTAATTTATTGAACTCTGTCTTGCCAGAGCCTGTATTCTCATATAGCTTCCCAAATTATCTCACTTCACACACCCACATGTGCCTCCCCGATGGCACAGTGGTAGGGTAAGTGTTGTCGCCTTGTAATCAAGTAGTCCTGGGTTTGATACCCTGTCGAGGCACATAGTGGTTCGGATCCCACTTCCAACTGTAGGTCCATTCCAGATTAGCCGTAGTGTGCATTAAGTGGACTTTAAAACACCAACTCAATCAATCAATTCACACACAATTGATATGTTCTTGATAAATCCTTCTCCGTAATACAGTAACTCAGTTCTGTAAAATTCTGTTTTAGAGGTGAATTTTTGTAGGTTCCTCAAAATATAATTTAAAAACGTGTTAACGAAACGAAGTTGTACGTAATTTGTTTATACGTAATTTGCCCTAATTTTCAAGAAATACAATTCATTTGTACTTTCTGAAGATTCAACAATCGCGGCGTGACAAAGAAGGCAAAGAGAGGTGGCATGAAATCAAAGGAGAACGATTTGCCACAGTGTTGTTCATAACACAGGACGCATTTTCTTTTGTTGGTAATTGTGATACGATTCAACATAAGTAAAAAGATGCCGGTAGCTGATGCTTGCAATGTACCATAATAAAAACACAACAAAGGTTCTTTCAGTGAAGGTTTTCGGTTGCTGTGTAGAGCAGGAAGATAAAATGTTTCATGCTTGCCAGAATGTAAAATTCACACGGGAAGTTAACGTCAACCTACAAGAAACTTCAGATTCAAACTTCTAGATTCGTTAAATTATCACTTTACGACGGAAATAACATATATTAGCATACTGATACGTACAGAATTTGGTCACGTTCTGCCGTCCTGCGTTCTGATTGCACGCCGCTTTTTATCGCGTCCGTACTGTAGTTTCTGTACCATAAATGTTTTGCACACGCCATTTGTCGTTTGTGTTTTACACCAAAATGTTCGTCTTTTTTTCTGAACGACCCTCGTAGAAGGTTGATGGAGAATACGAATGGATGATTATGTTTTTATGTTTATGCTGTATTATCTTTACGTTAACATAATCGGTGTTGTCACATTCGGAGTTTTTCCATGCGTCCTTGTCATGTACGGAAGCGTAAACAACGGGGAACAGGACATCAAAAACTCGGTCGTCCGACTCTTTCTAGTTCCTTCCGCGAGGACAGGATTCGTCGCTTTTTAGGGGGGAGGGAGCCGTCCCGAATTTGTAGAGTGTCCTGTGCCTTGGATTCCCCGCCAGATGGTCCACATCGATCCACGCGACTGGAATTCAGTTTTTTTTCCCTATAATTTTCCACCGTTTCTCACTCGCTTGTGGTACTTACCGTACGGAGTATTAATAAAACGGCCGCACTGCAGCAAGAGGTAATATTGACGCTTACTCCGCAATGTGCGGCCTGTATGCAGGGTGTTTCACAAATTTGGACACTGAAGTGAGAACTCTCTTTACCATGTTAAAAGAAAGCAACGTTCTTGTAGACGGTCGGATAGGAATTGTAACGAAATGATGAGAACGAGTCAACACGAGACAATCTCTGTCTGGTTCAAGATACGAGTAAGCTATAATGTATAATATTTGAGAATCAAAATTACTTTACGATTTATTCAGACATACCAATCGGATATCTACACAAATATTTACATATAAGTTTGCAGTAAATGCCAAATTATTCCATTGGTGACGTCTGTGATCCTATTCGGCGTGGTTGCATACATTTACGATAACATTTCATTTCTTCGATGCTTTCTAGCATCAAAATAAAACTTCACGTAGAAAAGCGTTATTAAGGAAAGTTGTTTCTCTCACTTACCTCTGAACATTGTGCAATTTAGTGCGGCTATACACTGATTATATTATAATTATACATAATAATAATAATAATAATAATAAATAGTAAATATCAAAATACAATTTTATTTGAAGATGTGGTCCACTCAAATCCTTCACATCCATCCAATGGCGCGCGCGCACACACACACACAAGAAAGTCTAACGTCACCAAGGGCGCCCGAAGGGGGAGCCAGGGGGGGCACTTGCCCCTCTGAGATATCGTATCATTCTAAACAATGATGGGATCAGAACCAGTCACTTTGCAATTAATTGCTGGGTGATGTAAGTTATTCATCATTCATCCTCTGATGAGAGCACTCGTCATTGGCATGACGAGTTAACGCTTGGCAATACGAAAGGTACAAATAAGATTTAGGAATTAATCAACCAGAAAAGACAATGGTCACTCGTTGGGTTTTGTGAACCTTTGAACCTGAATCATGGCTGGGTGTTAGGATAGTTACCTGTCTATCTGATGAATTATGATGAATAAAATATACGAAGTCCTCTGTTGGCTTCTCTATCGGTTGACCAGAGCGTCGTCTCCCTTCTGCTCCACTGCTCTCCTAACCTCTCCCCCCTTCTCAATTCCAATCCAAAGTCGGTCACCTCTCAGCTTGTCTCACCTCTATATCCCTAGGCCATGGAGCTCTTCCTCCATGCCGAATCGTGTTTTTAATTGCCACTATGCAAACCGCCGACTCCATAGGCAGAAGAAACTACCTGTTTCCTGAATAGCACAGGAAGTTTGCATAGCACAACACTGTGCATTGTTTACATGCCTCAGAGGCTGAGACAACTGAGAAAAACAAGTGAATGCCCTGGTCAACGTGAAGCATTCAGAGAGGCTTTATAAAATAAACATATAATCTTAGGGATTGATACGATATCTGGAAAAGTTCTAGTAATTCAAATGGTGAAATTGTAGAGACATTTTATTACAAGTAATATTGTTTTCTGCGATTTATAGGCTGCCCGGTACAGAAATTAACTGTCATGTCAAACAAAACAATGAGAGAACATTTTGACAAGACACATTAGAATCATGTTGACTGTCGTAATTAGGGGTGTGTGGGACGGTAATTTTTTATGCGGTACCGAATTAGCAAGAAAATATTAATAATCCTGACGTTCGAGACAGAAAAAAAATCTCCATTTCCTTTTCAGGATGGAAAATTTTCGAAATGTCGAATTGTACACTCTATCAACTCTTCAAGTGATTGCCTTCGCACTTCTGGAATGCAAACTGTTAATTTCAAGATATTTCAGACACGTATAGTGCAGAAAATATCGAGAAGGAATAATTTCTTCAAAATACTATCCTTTTGGAATTTCTCTGCTGTTCGGAATTACGAAAAGTCGGGAAATAATTTCCCCGAAGTCGGGATATGACCTTGATGATTCACACCCCGATATTTTGAAGTATTACTTTTTCTTACAGTTCCCTTCGGTACGTAAAAGCATCAATCAGAGGTACGATGAAGGATGAATCAGAGATACCATGAAGGACAGTAGATTAAGTGGTATCTCTCTGATATCTGTGCTCTGTGAAAAAGTACAAAAAGACAAAGAATTGTTCATCAACAAAGTGATTGATGTCTATTGAAAGGAAGCAATGCGAATCCAGTTTCTATCTAAATAGTCGACTCGAGCCTGACCTTGTAGACGCACGTCTGAACTCGTACAACGCCAAATTCAATTCAATTTGAATTTTATGATTTGTAAAATAGTAGTAGTAGTAGTAGTAGTAGTAGTAGTAGTAGTAGTAGTAGTAGTAGTAGTAGTAGTAGTAGTAGTAGTAGTAGTAATAGTAGTAGTAGTAATAATAATAATAATAGTAGTAGTAATAGTAATAATAATAATAATAGTAGTAGTAGTAGTAATAGTAATAATAATAATAATAATAGTAGTAGTAGTAATAGTAGTAGTAATAGTAGTAGTAATAATAATAATAGTAGTAGTAGTAGTAGTAGTAATAGTAGTAGTAGTAATAATAATAATAATAATAATAGTAGTAGTAGTAGTAGTAATAGTATTAATAATAATAATAATAATAGTAGTAGTAGTAATAATAATAATAATAATAATAATAATAATAGTAGTAGTAGTAGTAATAATAATAATAGTAGTAGTAGTAGTAGTAGCAACAATAACAATAAAAGCAGTGGCGTATACTGAATCCAAGATCTGGGTTATCTCACTATGTCACGTGGTCCTAAACTATGAATAGAAATAAGTTTACCAAGTCGTAAGAAATCAGGTTGCCAACTCATAAGAAATCAGGTTGCCAACTCATAAGAAATCAGGTTGCCAACTCGTAAGTAATAAGGTTTCCAACTCATAAGAAATCAGGTTGCCAACTCATAAAAATCAGGTTGCCAACTCATAAGAAATCAGGTTGCCAACTCATAAGAAATCAGTTTGCCAACTCATAAGAAATCAGGTTGCCAACTCAAGATTCACCATCACCATTTCACTGACATGAGTAATTTTATTTACAATTTCTGATCGATTTTTCTGTCGTATTTTATTCCCTAGACTCCAGGCTTCGCAGGTATCCTAGCTAGCCTAGAATATACGCTCTTGAATAATAGTTTCAATGACTGAACATGGGCGTCGAACCGGTCGGTCGACCCCCCCCCCTATAAATGTTCATCTACCTTTTTTCAATTTATGGCAATTTATAAACGAAGCACTTTATTTCACCTCATTTTGCGTCATTGTTTAAAAATGGTCTTGAGATATCGAATTTGGTACGAAACTTTCATAATTTTCAACACTGAAACTCTGTTAATTTGTAACTTTCACACGTTTTGAAGCTTTTTATACTACTGCGTTTGCTGCTGCTAATGTTCGAAGTAACCATTATGTAATCTTGGTTGTAACAAGTACTATATTATTCATATAATAAACTTATTGGATGCTAAAATAAAATAAAATAAAACTGCTACTACTACTAGTAGTAGTAGTAGAAGTAATAATAATAATAATAACAACAATTTAAAATACCGATAATGCAATAGTTTTAAAAATGAACCTCTCTTTGACAAACTTCTGTATATGTCACTGGTCTGTATCACAATACTTTTGAAGGGGAGGGAATTTCCCCCCACTAGGAAAATTTCTGGCAATACCCATGTGACTGAAGCACATGATATAAAATGTTACTCTGACCCCCTGAGAAAAAATCCTTCGGGTGTCCTAGGACATCACCAATACTGCATACCTACTACAGGCTGTACCATTTACAACCATGCGATGACATTACATTTTCCCCCGCTTGGAAAGAAACAGAGGAAAGGCCAATAGTGTTCCATTCCTGATGCATCGCATGGTTGCCAGGTGCATGTAAGTAACACTATTTTCATGAAAATTTCTAAGTTTCTTCTTTATTGTTTTCAGTAATTGCATGATGTATACAGTTTAGAAACACACCTTTTCTGGAACTGAAACATCAGCAGTGTTGCGAATGCACAGTCTTAATTTCTAAAAACAACGATTTTCCTAGTTCCCCTTAAAGACTCCTCATCTCATTGGCTATCGGTAGAAATGAACATTTCTTTTTTAACTGCCAAACATGCCGAGCTAATCCACCTAACCAAACTGAAAATTACCGACGGCATGTCCGTACATGTGTGTTATGTGCTATTTTTCATGCTTTGTAAAAGAAATGTATTTACACTTCCCGTTACATCTGGCAACATTGCGTGGAGAATAATGAAATCCAATCATTGTTCCCCGGTTGAAAAATATATGCATGAACAAGGCTTCAATTTGGTATAAGGATCATATGTGTACCAATTCCGGCTCAAAAGTTGTACTATCCCCAACTCTGGGTTGCGCTGTAAATGGAACACCCAATGTTCACTTGCCATTTCTTTCACCTGCTCGGGTTCGGTACTCGGTGGAGGCACATAGTGGTTCGGATACACCTTTAAACTGTAGGTCCAGTCCCAATTAGACTTACTGTGCATAAAGTGGACTTAAAACACCAACTTGCAACGTGCCACCACTCGTAACTCCAGGGTATGGAGATCCGAATTGGCAACACACCGCTCCTTGCTCCAGCTGGTCAGTTGGAAGCACCAGTTCTCACCCAGCGATCGGAATTAAGACGATCCACATTCCTCCAGGAAGGAAACCATCGAATTGCGACACGTGTCAGTAAATACAATTCAAATACTTCATAATTAAAATGTCCAAAATCTTTAATCACGAATCGCGCGCGTACATACTGATTCGCACAAGTTAAAATTATATCTTGTTGGGTCATGCACGCTCGCAGGCAGTGATAAGCAACTTATTTAACACGAGAGTCCGCGCACCGCCTTCACAGTTAATAGCAAGACCTCAACTGCCTAACTCAAGCGCGAGGAGCAGCATAACAGATTGTTCTATCTTACAATAATACAAACTCATAACATAAAATAACACAAGAAAACTGATAATTTATATAACAGATCAAAGTTAATTAGCGATAGTAAGCTAAAGTTCAGGTTGGCAACAATTTAAAATGCCAACGTGGAAGTTTTTACATCGCCAAGAACACGTAGCGTGGTTCCCCCACTCCTAACATAAACAGCCAATAGGAAAACAATATTTTATTGAAAACGAGGGAGAAATACTTTGCTATAATATTACAATATTACACTATATGGAAATAACTAAACTGACTTTATCAAATAATTCACATTTGTCCTTGCACATAAAAATGATTAAATAAAGATTTAGTTTATAAAAAGGTAAAGGTAAAGTGCTCCCCTGTGCTTAGCACCACGCCATGAAGGCGTATAGGGGGTGTGGGGATAACGCCCCACACTTTCTTGATCCGGTCATGAGTGGGGGTGATGTGATCAGCATCACGCCCCTGACCGCCTTTACCCCCAAGGGTTTCCCCCAGGTACCCATGTCATTCGACGCTGGGTGGGCGCCGGGGCCGCTTTCAACGTTAGAAAAGTTCCCGGATTTGAACCGACCGGGGATCGAACCCGGAACCTTGAGAATGGTAGTCAGACGCGTTACCGAGTTTATAACGAAGACATATTACTTCAATCTTGTACATTGTTGAACAAAAATCGATATTAAGAAGAAATGTATTTAACTTGTGCTTAAACAACAAAATTTGCGTGAAAGATAGTAATAATCCTAGCCATTTTGGATTTGAAAAACAATGAAAACGTTGCATATATTATTTGGGATAATTATTAGCCTATAAATGATTAATAAATGTTGCAAAAATACGCGAATAATATTATAACATAAGATAAAACGTAAATATATACATGAATTATGAAAACAATTAAGTATAAATAATTTAATCCAAGTTCTTAACTTGAAAGTATACGAGTAAGATAAATGCCAATATACGACTGAACTCTGCCTAACATGGCTTTCGTTACAAACTCAACTCAGCTCTTTCACCTGTTCAAATGCTTCCTTCATTAGTCTCTATTGCAATTTGGCAACGTTTTGTGCGCTCGTATGAACTGATCGACAAGACGAATTCAAAAAGGCGGTTTGTGCGCTCCAGGTGTACACAGAGATCCAAAACTTAGCTGCGCGCCACCTACAATTCAGTTTTCCCGCGATAATCTTATCCTCCTCAAAAAGGACCGCAAACCCTTTTCCACGTTTCGTCTCAAAACAGGCTCTTCCTCCTCATAATGCGCCTAAGCGACCCATTGTTAGGTTTTGTTTGCTCAACAAGAGAGCTTTAATAACACGCCCGAAGGTGGCTCTGCTGACAGCAGCTTCTGCTTCTCTTCTGGTTGGGACTAATTGTTTCGGCTGGGGCTTTCTTTGCAACGAGCGGGCTGAATTTCAGACAAGATTAACGGCACAATGCAGCCCCTTGATTCGTGTACAATTGGATTAGCTCTCGCGGCTCCTTGCCCAAAAATTCCCGAGCGAGGTGGTTGTCTGTCTTCAAGCCCGGTGGAAGGATTTCGTTTCGTTGCGTTCCGGCGGTAAACGGCTTTCGGCGAAGATGGTGCCGTAACTTTCGTGAAAGGCAGTTGCAGTGTGGACTTGGCGTGGGAATAAAAATCTGGAGCAGCTTTGAAAAGTTCGAGCATCGAGGTTTTATTAATAGATGCTGCCACTTTTCTAACTCTTCTACTCTCTATTCGTCCTTGATTCTCTCAAACACGCTCTTTTTCTTGATATCTTGTCGTTTCTCTCTATCTCGATCACTTTCCCCATCTCCCTCTCTCTTTTTCTTCCTTTATCTTTCACTAGTGATCCTTTACTCTCCTTCTCACTCTGTTGCTCCCTATTAGAGTGCTGTAGGAAGAGGATTTCGTTCGAGTGTCAAATAGTTCGCACGGACGCCGCTAGATAGCATACGGAATTGAGACCTTCTTCTCTCGAGCGAATAACGCTCGAACGGGCAAGACGAGCGTATACACGCAAAGCCCAGTATTACACGTATATAATGTTGATCCTCAAAGAAACCTCACTTTACTTCAAAGAAAGTTCCGAAAGATCAGTTTTCCCCCTAACAACCACATGTCAGGTCCACGTGGAGTGCAATAAATCGTCCCCTGAAACCTTTCTCACCAATAGCGTCCGTCCAAGACATGACAGCTCTCGTCAAGTCCACGTGGACTAAATGAGATGTTGCTAATTCAGTTTCTTTACATATTTCTGAACATGAGGTTGCGGTTCTCTATCTTTGCTAGGTTGTATCATTGTGTTTTGCTATTTTTCTATGCAATATAAAGACCTTGGGAGTAAAACGTCACAGTGAATGAATGGATGTATAAACACTGCAGGTAAAAGTGACAACAGCGCTTTACAGAAAAACAGGTGGTGGCTCGAAACCAGATACGGTTCTGCCAAAAAATTTAAATTATGCTTGGAATTTTGGTTCTTTAGCAGTCTGCTTCCGCTTGGGTTATGTCAAAGATACCGAACTGTTGACGCTTAGAAGACTTGGGGTTGAACCGTAATTTGCCTGTGGTAGCGGGACCTCAAATATGGACGCAGTGAAATTGAAACTTAAGTGAACATAGACATCACCTTCATCTTAAAATGTAGTTTCGTCTATCTTACCAATACATAGCAATATATGAAAATGAAATAGATTATTGTGGGCTGAAACTACCAAGGCGGATATTTTGCACATGTGATTATTGTCACATTAAAATCATATTCCATTGTATACGGTAGAGCGTAGCACGATCGAGGGTGGAAGAATCGAACGAGTATGAGCGAGCGAAAGTTGTCCCATATGGATATTTCTTGCTATTACCAATTTGCTCCTTCTTGCCCTCTGTTTCCCAAGCCTTCCATCTCTATATTGCGCTGTTTTCAAGTCCATCTTTTCATTTCTCTTTCCTCATCGTTTTCTCTGGTTTCCTTTCTCCATCTTTCTCACTCTCTTGCACTTCTCTTTCTCGTTACTTCCCTTTCTATGTCCCTCACACTTAACCCTAGCTATGGACAGGGCTCGAAAAATCCCGGTCGCCAGGTCGCCACGTCGACTAAAAATTTCAGCCTGGCGACTGTGATCTTTGCTGTAATATTACATGTACGAAATTTTGAAGAATCTAAGTTCAAATTGCAGTACTGCGTAAGTTAGCAAATTATTTTTTTATCAACGTCGTGAACATTCCATACAATCAGTAACAACTTCTTACTCTTTGTCCCCCACCCCCGATTTCCCGCTTTCTCACATGATTTAGCGAGGTTTTGAAAACGATGATGCTCAGCTTCTTATAATGATTTGCTTTATTTTACTTCGCTTTTTGTGCCACTTTTGACTAATTTGCGAAGATGGAGATCAGTGATGATATGATTAAATTGATGAATGAACACTCACAAACGCCCATGCCCAGGCCGGGATTCGAACCCGGGACACCTGGCGTCGTAGCGTGATGTGATAACCACTCCGCCACGGGGGCAGGCTCAGCTTCTTATAATAGGCACAATTGCTAGTTGGCGGTTTCCTGGCGCCTGATTTTCAGAGCTGACGCCTAGCTCTGAAGAAGATTTCTCGACCACTGGCTATGGAGAATTTTCATCAATTTATGTTACTTTTAAATCGGCATTTTGTATTGGACAGATCTGTGCGAGTGGCATATATTTCCAAACGATCTCACAATGGAACAACCATGCATAAAATAACTGTATCGCAGCTTTCAAAAACGCAATAATCTCACAACATCCATTTCCAACGGTCGTGTAGTCAAAAAACTTTACTTGTCGCTTGCAAAAGCTCGAATGGACCCATTTGGAAGTCAAATTGGGTAACTTAACTGAGGAAAACAGAAAACTCCAATCGGATTCCCACCAATCATCTGTAACTTTTCCCTTCCCATCCTCCCTTTTCCGTTTCGCTGAAGAACGGCCACGGAGAAAACAATTAAGAGCCATTATCCCTTCATTTAAAATCGATCATCTTCTTCTTCTACTTCTTTTTCTTATTCTAAACCGTCCATCGGTGTTCAGCGCTGAATCGGCGGAGTAATTGCCTTGGTAGGCAAATTGGATAGAGGTTTTTCCCCCCGTGTACTCTTTCCTTCCATATCTTTGATCTTTTTCCCAATTGTCTTGCGCTACATTTTTTTTCAGCAGTGAATTGCCTTCAAAACTGCCATGTCTAAAAAATGTCGTTCTAAAACCATTTTATGGTGGACCTCCCGATGATTGATTGATTGAATTGTTGTTTTAAGTCCACTTTATGGACAGTAAGGCTAATCGGGACTGTACCTACAGTTTAAAGTGGGATCCGAACCACTTGTGCCTCCAGCGAGTATCAAACCCAGAACCCCTAGATTACCACCCAACAAACGCTACTACTGCGCCATCGGGGAGGCCCTCTCCCGATGACGTCGTCGCCTTGTAATCAAGGCGTTCCGGGTTCGATACCCGGTGGAGACACATAGTGGCTCGGATCCCACTTTAAACTGTAGGTCCAGTCCCAATTAGCTTATCTGTGCATAAAAGTGGACTTGAAGCAAACACTCAAACTCTTTCCTTCCGTAGCATTGCCCCCCCCCCCCGATTTCATACACTAGAGAATCTTCTCCTTATATGGAAACAGGTTTGGGGGGTACAGGGGACGAGGTCCTTCAGCCACCTCTCTCCTCGCTCACAATGTAACCCTCTCTCCCAGCTTAGTTGCCGTATATGGCATTTCCTTTTTGCCTATTTTTCGCTGGGAGCAGTTGTGCCCCTCTAGGATTATGGTTTTACTACAGTGGAGTTGGGAAAGGGAACATTGTCAAGGGAAAGATTAAGCTACCTTGGTTCCTGAAGATTAAAACCAAGGTCTGTGTACTACGGGTTCCTATTTTGTTTTCGTGTTTTAACAATAAGAAATACAAGATAAATAATATATGAAAAATACATATATAAGAATAATATAATATGACTATTAAAGAATATAGTGAAATATAATTTAATATTATAATCTTAGATCAGTGGTGTCTAATAAATAAAGAATTGTATGAGTGTTGTTCAGGCTATGAAACAGACACCGTTTGAGTCCGTAGACCTGTTTCCAAAAAGAAGTAGTTATGATGTATAAGGTCCTTAGACCCTTAGCTTCTCGATGTTAGGAGAATTGCTAAACTTGTAACCCTTAGAGGGTGGGTTAATCGCTTCTTCTTCTTTCCTTTTCCAGTTCCAGTTTCCCTTCCTTCCTTACCTTTTTAAGACAGTAGGAAAACATACAAAGAACACCATTAAAATAATATATTCAAAAGAACAACATAGAATTAGAAGAAATACAAACAAATATAAACACTGGAAACACTGACTTTGGCGGCACACCATTCGTGAATAGTTATAATTACGTACAAAAAAATCGATCTTAGTAGCGGAGTGGTTATCACAGCGCGCTACAATGCCAGAGGTCGCGGGTTCGAATCCTGGGTAAGACATGGGTATTTGTGATTGTCTGAAATAGAGAATTGAATAAAAATTGATGTAAGAGAAAGAGATTGACGGCTGATACTACCCCAGAGACGTTTTTCTTTAAATACATTTTTAAAAATGTATAGCTCCCTCCCCTCTGGTGCGATCGGTTCCGGGTTCGATCCCTATAAATTTCGGCGTTGACTCAGCGTTGTGAGGACAATTGGAGAGTTACTTGAAGAGAAGAAGTAGCTGTTCCGATCTCTAACGCCACAAAACAGCGGCGATGGTAGCGGTAGCCCACATGAAAGTCACAGCGTAGTGACGCACTGCGCAACGTGCAAGGAGCCCAGTTGTTGGATAAGATCAGGAGAATCGTCACCAAGTGGGAGAGAGGGAGCTTTAGCCCGCCGTGAAATATCCTTTGCCCACCCTTATGCTCACTCAAATAGGTTACATGGGAAGTTGTCACACACACACACAGAAAGAAAGAAGTAAAGTGTTCCCCTGTGCTTAGCACCACAGCATGAAGGCGTATAGGGGTAACGCCCCACACTTTCTTGATCCGGTCGTGAGTGGGGGTGATGTGATCAGCACCACGCCCCTGACCGCCTTTACCCCCCAGGGTTTCCCCCAGGTACCCATGTTATTCGAAGCTGGGTGGGCACCGGGGTCGCTTCCAACGTTAGAAAAGTTCCCGGATTTGAACCGGCCGGGGATCGAACCCGGGACCTTTAGCATGGTAGTCAGACGCGTTACCGACTGAGCCACCGCGGCCACAGAAAGAAAGAATTAGATAAATTGATAGGAAAACAGAAAGATACGGCACACAAAAAGGAGATAGAAAAACAATTATGAAATCGGTAGAGAAAAGAGAAGAAGAAATGGACAGAGAAGGAAGAATACAGATAAAAAAGAAATAATACAGAGGGGAAAAAAGGAAAGTTAAAGATATAGAGAAACAGAGATACAGTAGGTAGGGAAACAGAACGAAAGATCTAATAAAGAGAAATAAAGAAGGAGACAGAAAAACAAAGGAAAGAAAGGAAGATGGAGAGAGGAGAAAGTAAAGAAAGAGGGAAGAGAAAAATAAAAACATACAGAAACAAGAGAAAAGGGAAAGAAAGAAAGAATTAAAAAGAACGGAAGAGAGAAAAAGACAGAGAAACAGAGCAAAAAAAAATTGAGTAGAAAGGAGAGGAAATGCTGCCCAACTGTGTCCGAAAAAGAACTCCGGATTTCAAATTCGAGTATATTATTTTTGTTGCAGCATAACAATGGTGTTTTGAGCGTAACCGTGGAGCGACAACAAGCAAGTTTTACTTCACCCATTCCTCATCAGATAGCAGCATCGTCACATAATTGTACAGGCTAAGCTGTACTGCCGTGCAACCGATTCCCAGGAAAATGGATATTTATTTAATTTATTTAATTAGCTCTTATTTGATATGGAGGAGATGAAGGCTCATGCATTGTAGGGGAGACTGGGGTACATTTGAACACTGTACCAATTTTATTGTTTTATTTTATAGTAAAAATTGATATACAGTAAAACCTCGTTAATCCGGAGTAATGAAGGGGATAAGTTGACCGGTTTAACGAAAGTCCGGATTAACTTAAATAACCTAAAGAACAGTAGAAAGTGCATTAAAATTCCGTTTATAGCAACAAGACACGTTTATTATGGTGTATTTAAAGGGCATAGGCCTAAATATACTATACAGGAGCTACAGTACAAAGTCTGCAGGAAACAGAATTTCGTCAGTGGTTGACTGCCTTTTCTTTGGGAAGTTCTGTTGACTTCTAGCCACATTTAAAACCTTGCAATCTGCTTTTTTTGGGGGGGGAGGACTTGTGCCTTTTTTGATTAAGCGAAGTCCGGCTTATCGGGGTTCGGATTAACGAGGTTTTACTGTATTACTGTTTAATAGAAAAATAAACAAAATGAAGTCTTCTAGTACATGAAAACATTTTTGCACACAAAAATCGGAATTAAAGTAATATTCAAAAAGCTTCTCTCACACACACACTCTCTCTCTCCTCGTGTGTGTGTGTGTGTGTGTGTGTGTGTCCTACCTCCGAAGTTGCTTCCACGGATTTCCAGTCACACAAAGTGTTAACAATGAAACTGTAAATGACGAGACCAAAACTATAAATATTAACTAATAACACACGTCAGCGGGAGTTAGCTAAAATGATCCGTGCTCAGCCGCGTATCCATGTGGCTGGAATAATCCATAGCCTCGCATTCCGTTTGGCTGAACTCTTTGTTCTCTGTGAATCGGCTTAGGAACACCATTATGCAAATATAAATTATTCCTCGCATATTATTGTCCGCGGCTGTTGTACTATTGTAAACAAGCTCACCGTTACCAATTGACTTTAAACAGAAAAATGTAATCACAAAAGAGAAAAGCATTGCCATCTTTCATTTTGTGTAGCTGTAACAACGTACGTCAGAAGAGCAATTAAATAAGAGCAGCTGTTTCTAGAGTAATAAACGAAGTAAATATATGATCAAAAATAAACTTTTCTTACAGTAATAAACAGATAAGTAAATATCTACTCAAAAGAATAGATATTTCTGGAGGAATAGTAAATTGTGTTCGTAGGTGTTCAAAACAAGCAGGAATAGACAGAGAAGAAAATATCTATTCAAATACAGTTATCTATGTAGTAATAGGCAGATAAGCAAAAATCTGCTAGAACAAGCGGGCTATGAAGACAGGATTCCCGGGATCGAATTCTGGCCTGGGCATGGGTGTCCCTTCATCAATTTCAACATCATCATCATTATCGTCGCGGTTACCCAGAAGTGGCACAAAAGCGACACTAAATAACAGAAATCAAAATTACTTGAACCAGGCAATACTGCATGATGAACATTGCCATATCGATGAGAAACCAGCGATTCTTGCCCCTCTCGCTCGCTTTGCTTTCACCACATGTGGCAACAGCGCATTTCTGCCAGGACGCCTTTTTCCGTGGCAGTTGCTATAATGCCCTTTCTTGAAGAGCTGTCAAAGCTCTGCATATAATAATTAGGGAGCGTGTTTTTAGGTGCTAAAAAAACTGGATAATAAATTTATTTTTTATGTTCTAAAACTAGTGGAAATATGTGGCTAGAGGCAAAAAAATATTTTTATTCAAAATTCACTCATTGAAAATGAACGCCGATTATCTCTGAACATTGACTTTCATTTTCAAAAAGATCTTTCCACTTCACACGTAGTCAGATACAAGTGCGAGACATCATGCACACTTACACAACGACTTTCACTCTCCAGAACGTGAGGAACTTAACAGTTTTTGGTACCCCGTCTTTTTTTCGAACAGACTTCGGAATTTGTCTAGGCACTTGCCTGTGGTCTCAGATAAAGAGTTCAATTTCCATTCAACTGTATTAATGTCCATCAATGTTTCGTAAAGGAGTTGTGTGGAAGTTTCCAGTTTTTCTACCACACCACACAAAAAGCTTAGACTTGCAGATAGAACCCCGAAATCGTTTGTAAGCATCCATTCTTAAAAAAATCGTAAGTATCGTAAAGTATTTATTTAATTTATGAGTTAAGGGCATGCGGCTTTTCCCTCCGAGTCAGTGTTGCCAACTTAGCTCTCTTGTAGGCAGATCTGGCTTATTTTTAAAGGTGAAAATTAGCTCTATCTTTCGCACCACGTTTGGCAACACTGCGAGGAGGCAAGGAGAAATGCATTGGGCATATGGGAGTATTATTTGATTTGTTCTCTTGTGAATATCAAACTTCCGGTGGAATAGAAAAAGATGTCAACGGGAAGACGGCAGTTTGAAGATTCATTTTACCAGCGGAAATGTCGAAACTTCCATTTGATTAGCCGTAACTTGAAGTTGATTCCCCATAAGGAATATATGGGATTCTGAAAATTCTTATTCTTCATATTTTTTTAAATATCGTGTCCAGCTTAATAATCAACATAAAGAAACTCTTCCAATTGCAACATGGAGAGAAATTCATACTATTGATACGCCCAGTTTTTTTTTTTTTTAGTAGAAGTGCCCATTCGGTCGCTATTGAAATAAATTCACAATTGGTGCGTAACTGTACCTCCTCCCTTTAACTTCAAAATATGCAGAAATTCGGAAACTTTATTTTGTCTGGAATGTCTAAAACATGTATATTTTATGGTATTTCCCTACAAACATAGATTACATTGTAGCCATATGGTTGACACTCTTAACGAGTATGGCCGACTTTTGAAGCAAGGAAAATAATGTTGTTACCTAAAAATTAGCTAACATTGAATTCAGGGAACACGTGCAAGAAGGGAGAGGGGTTGAGGGGCAGCATCCCTGCTTATCCGCAGAGGATGAAAAGCCGATGCTGAATCAGCAGACGAAGTTCCAACGAACCTCAAGAGGATCGCGAAGCTTAGTTCAGGATCGCGATTAGCTAACAACCCTCGGTGGAGGTTTTATCTCCGAGAAGACCGTCTCAGTTTTTGTTTCTTGTGAATTCCAGACTCCGCGTAAACCTTCACCGGGAGACGATAAAACGCATCGGTAAAGTAAGCGGCCTGATTACCCATTCGCTTTGAAGCCAGGAGGAGGAGTTGGAGTTGTTGCTCTGTGCAGCAATGAAAGCATACAGAGTTAGGGCATTAAATGAAGGTGAATTTAACGTAATTGGAGATGCATTTAAGTCGAGCTAAAAGTGCCATGCTTAGCAGTGTGAGTATATGTGTGTGTGTGTGTGCGTAGGTGTCGACATGAGCGGGGCAAGGCACTTAGTTATACCCCCCCCCCTTAAGATGCCCCTATTAGGGACAGAATATCTGTTTTGACTTCTCTTTCGCCTAATGGCTTATCAACATAAGATCCAAAGGTCCCGGGTTCGATTCCCGCTCGGGCTTGGTTGTTTGTGAATGTCATCATTTCATTATTTCATCCTTCATCTTCGCAAATTAGCCAAGAGGCACGAAACGCGAAGTAAAATAAACTAAATCAATCAATCAATCAACATAAGATGATGAAATTTGACAAGTGTCCGCCATTTTAGGCGAAATGAGAATTCCCGTTTCACCCAATTTAGTAAAAAAGGAAATAATTTTAAATGAGGGAAACAAAAAACAATATTTTGCATTACGACTGTAGGCCAGAGTATTCCACAAGCTCTACCGATCATTATAGAAAACAAGGAGCCGATCTTCACGGCGGAGTGATTATCACAGCGCGATACGACGCCAGGGGTTCCGTGTTCGAAGCCCAAACTAGGCATGGGTGCCCTTTGTGAGCAGACGCGGAATGCCTACGTTATTAGGTTTGGTTCTCCTAGCATAAATACACTGCAAATGTATTATATATGCTAAGAGAACTAAACTTAACAGTCCTGCAAATGCATTATTTATGCTAAGAGAGCGAAACCTAACAGTCCTAACCTAACAACTTAGGTCCTGCTCCTTCCACGTAGTGCACCCAATAGTCAACCTCACTTCCACGTAGTACACCCTGGACTGCAGACTAACGAGACTCTGGCGACTGGCCCCATGGCCAGTATAATTCTGTGTCGTCCTGTGTTTTGTCCTTATTTGTGCTGAGCGCCCATTTTAGCCTCAGCTTTTAACCAAGGTAAGGAGATTTTAGTTTTCAGACACGCTTTTATTTTTGTTATGATAAGGGGCTGGACCCCGTATAGTGTGACGGGTGTAAAATAGCCTCAGTGCTGACGCACCCAACAAATTGTAATTCAAATTCAAACTTAGGTCCTACCCTAGCAATTAAAGCATTCCGCTGTGACGTGAGAACGAAGGTTGGTAGCGCATTGTGCAACAAGGGAGACCCACACATAGTGGTTAGGATCCCACTTTAAACTTTATGTCCTGTGCTGTCCCGATTAGCTTTTCTGTGCATAAAGAAACATTCATTCAGGTTTGTCGTAGGATCGATCACCATCATCAACAAAAATAAATTTGTTTACCTGAAAACGGAAGAAGAGGCTCTCGTTAGAATAAGTGTAATTACCCTGGTTCGATACCGCGTGAAGGCACATAGTGGTTCGGATTCCACTTTAACTTAATGTTCATTCCCGATTAGCCTTTCTGTGCATAAAGTGGACTTAAAACAAAAAGTCAATAAGCATAGTTCAAAGCACTAGACAATCGGTAATGTCCAATTACCATTGCACGCTAATTCATTTCTTCACAAAGATTCGAATGTGAAACCTTCGATTTCATCTCTAAGCTAACGATTCTTGATTTGATGTTTTAAGTCCACTTTATGCACAGAAAAGCTAATCGGGACTGGACCTACAGTTTAAAGTGTGTTCCGAACCACTATGTGTTTCACTGGGTATCGAACTCGGGACCTCTAGATTACAAGGCGACGACGTAGCCACTACGGCGTCGGGAAGTCCCACTAAGCTAACGACCCCGCCAAGTAGGCAAACTATTTGTTTTATAATGATCAATTTGGCATCCATGAGTCATCAGTTATTTTCTAGATCTGTTACACTACAAGTTTGAAGGTGGACTTCGGAAATGCCTTTAAAGAGAATTTCGGGAAAGAACTGATATTTGACAGCGCATTTTGCGACTTTCGTATCAGCCCTTAAGTGAGAAGTAATATTGTGGATGGTTGAGGACATGCCTAGGAGATGAGCCCCGACAAATCCTTTCCAATACGCTTCTGATTGCACGCACAAACATCACAGGACTGAGTACACAAGATAAACAGTCCGCTACGCTTTCCTTCCTTCCTTTACAGCATCCTCTTCCTTTTGTCATGATCTCTCCTGTGCTGGAGCCGGATGCGCAATCTCTGATTAGTGTTTGCATCCGCAGGCTGGTACACTGGGGTCTCTCGAGGTCATCGACCGACTTAGGTCATCAATATCGAAAAACCTTCGACTTCTATCCCCCTTCCTTCCATCTGGATTTCCCGGAAGAGGATCGGGAAGACGGTGTCCCCTATAAAGAGGCTTCGGGATTTGCCAGAAATGCCGTTATCCTCTCCCCCAGGCAATACAGCAGGGCATAGACGGCAAATGCTAGTATGAGGAAATGCACAGATTCAGTACCGACGTTCGTAAATTGGTGCTTTCGCTCCGTTCGACTCTCTCTCCGGAAGGGTGGAGCTTCCGAAATGTACGTATCAAGGTCAGTGTTGCCACAATCTGAGGGCACAATTTCCCATTCCAAGGGGCAAAATTTCCCTTTTTGGATTATTTTTTCCCTTCACCTAAACAAATATAATAATAATATATAATAATAATAATAATTAGCATTGGTACTAGTAGTAGCAGCAGCAGCAGAAGTAGTAGTAGTAAAATTTCCGTTTGTCCATGTTCGTATGAATAAAAAATGTTTTCTCATACATGTCAGCTTCATCGCTTTCTGGTCAGATGTGCCAGGTTTCAATCATGGTCAGGAATCCATTAAATTATTATTTCTCATCGTTACAATTATCCGAAGATACAGAAAAGCGACGGACAATAAAACAATAAACTTAAGAGAAATATAAATATATACAGGTTTATTGTCAAGGGAGCAGAAATAAGAAGGATCAGAAAAAAAATTAAAATGTCAATATGAAACTGGAACTTAACATAAACTGTAATAATGTAGCCAGAAGTCTTAAAATTTCCCTGAAATTGTGATATTTTTCATCGAAATTCCCCTTTTCCCTTTTGGCTAAAATTTCGGTCGGAATTTCCCTGCGAAAGGGAAATTTCCCTTCATGTGGCAACACTGATCAAGGTTCTTCGCTGGGTGATGGAAAAGATTTTCCAGTTCATTTTACGTGGAATGAAGACAGGAAGGTGCTACTATCGCTTGTCATTAATTTATTGTCCTCTCATTTCAAAGCTGATTGACAGCGTTTGGCATCCATTCATTCTGCTGTTCAGCATGTATTCTATAACTGTAATTATTGGAAATTTATTACTATCTTTAAATTATTATTATTATTATAGTATTTACTTATATACATTCACATTCAAATTTGTATTTATTCCTCAGTATTTCTCTACTCATATATATTTACATTTGTATTTTTTAATATTTTTTTGTTCTTTCCCATTTATATTACTTTACAACTAATATTACTGTAATGAGTATATTAGTAATTGTAGGTATATGTGAAATTATTTATTTCTCTTTAGTTTAATCATTCTTTCAATTTGTATTAATGTATTATCATATTATATATACTTATATTTTCTAAGTATTTGCTAAGCACAGGGGAGCACTTTACTTTTACTTTTTTTACTTATATTTTCTTATGTAGGTCATGACAAGAGTTAGGTGGTAGAGCAGCCTACGGCTGAACCTCGCCCGCTAAATAAAGAAATTATTATTATTATTATCTATCACCTGCTCTTAAGATTTCGTCGCCCCCTTGTTCTGAAAACCTGTGTTCACATTATAAATAAAATATCCATTCTATTGATAGTAAGTCATATTGCAATGTAACGACCTTAGTGATGTACTTTATATTCTGACGCAATTTAAGCAAATGAAGAGTGGCAGTAGTTAGGTATCAACCTGTGTATTTCAATCGGGACGGTAATCTTTACATTATCTCTGCTGCTATTTTGTGGTTGTTTTAGGAAAGGAATTACTAATGTTATTTTCACAAATTAAAGGTTGGTTAATTATTGCCGGTGTATTATAATGTTATTGGTTCCTTGTAATAACTAATTGTTGTATCGGTTACTGTGGAGAGATTTTGTCGAAGATTTAGGTTGGAAGTATGACATTTGCCGGGAGTTCAGTGTCTCTCTTACTATAATAATAATAATAGCCGTGGCGCAACAGCTCTTGAGGACAAGGGGCTACCTTCTGACTGAGAACCTCACTCCCACATGCTTCAGTAGAGGTGGGCGTTTATCCAACGTGGTGACGTGAGGTCAGCATGATGTCGTCCTAATTGCGAACAGTCCTAATTGGGAACACTTGCTGCCTGAACAGGAATATACTCGAAAGATCATGTCCTAATCGCGAACACATTTTTTTCTGCATTGGGACCTTTCTCTCACACTTCCCGAGTCTATTTAAATACTATTTTAAAAGGGACTCAGTTCCAGACTTGAGACTGTTCAGTGTTTTGCTGGATAATAGAAAATTCGACATGATTAAAGTAGTTGCCAAAATACAATTTATTAATAAAAGTGTGGCCTATTGTTTATAGGAATACGAACTGCACACATAACTGAATAGAGCTTTGTCATTTAATAATACAATTATTAACTTTACTTAAATTTCAAATTCAAATTTAGAAACACACTGTTTTTAAAAAATTAGGAATAACACCAATCTTCTTACACTTGTTAGTGCTTCTCGTCCAAAAACATAAACACATTTTTTCTTTCATTTTACATCTTCCAGGCTCATTTCAATCCTAAGAATCATGCCATTAGACTTTTGTACCTCAACCTTTAAGCTTTATACAGTGGCCTACCTAGCTCACTGTTGATTTTACGGTTCCATCAACTCCACTACATTATTTGTCCGGTGCTTCCTGTTGAAGCAGTTTCACATCACTTAAGGTACCAAGGGGTTTTCAAGTCATTAAGACACGAATGAAACCCAGATTACGTCGAGAGACTGAAAGGGTGAAATGACCTTGGAGGGATTTACAAAGCAGAGGACCATGATAAGTCGACTACTGTTGTTAGTCAAACAAACTGTCTCTCTGCGTCTGTTTCTGAAAACAGGTTTTTCAGTTTCATGTGTTCGCAATTAGGACATTAAATTATTTCTCACTTTTGTGTGTTCGCAATTAGGACACAACCGTCAGTGCGGCGAACCCCCAATCTTTTTTCTAGGTTTCCATGACTGGGTTACGCTACTAATTCGTGGCCAGCGGTCTCATACATTGGCCGAAACCTCAGGAGGAAAGTTGTTACACTTCCTCCCCAGGAGATTCGTACCAGCGTAAGTACGTACGTACAGTCTTTGACACTTCTAGCTTGTAACGAAACCCAGAAGTGTCCATGACTGTACCTTAGCAAGAGCCCAGAGATATCGCCTTAGGTCGCACGGCCACGCTGCGGGACTTAATTGCGAGATCATCTGTATATAAATTTAATTTATTATTTCATGAAAGCTCATTAGATAAGATAAAGACTTATCTTACCCATAAAGAGCTGAGAGAGCCGATTTAAGAATGCAGGATTACCATGCATCCTCTTATCCACGGACATTTTCTCTTTTCAGACAATAAAAAGGGCGGATTTTAGTTTCAGAATAAAAATGTTCAAATCCTTAACAAAATTTTAAAACGTTGCAAATAAGGTTAACGAGTCACAAGATGCTCGCTGCATGTGACGCTAGTTTGAGTATGAATACGAGCATCGCTAACATCGATACTCATACACCGTCGATAGCGACCGATAGATTCTCGGACTCGAACTCATATCTACTTTCGATTTGAATTGAACGTGGTATCGTGGTATCCAGTTGTGCTGTTATAGGAAAATTTGCAAATAAGGCATAAACAAACAGGTTAGTGTTGAAACACATGTTTAATTCATTTAATTTATTTTTATGATAATTAAAAAAAACTGTACAGTCCGGCCAAGAGAAACGAAACTAGCTGGAAAGTACGATTCCAAACGCGAGAGGGGAAGCAGGTAGAACACTCATAAAACCACCCTGTGGCATTTTGCTTGTATGTGTTTGCTTGTTGTGTTTATTACTGCTTGCTGTGTTGAGTTTGTGGAGTCTCTTACAATCCGTAACAAACCGTTTCGAAGTGGAACGAGGAAAACTGTGACATTTTGGTCCCTGTTGTACATTCTACAAAACGCCCTCGATATAATACACAATGCCACAAACCATTCAGTTACTACATTTTCTTTGTTATATTTATAATACTATGTATAATAATACTATTATTAGTGAATACTATCCTGATTACTGCTGTGTACGTTTGTGCTAATTAAAATATATAATTCGTATTCGTAAACATCTCTATGTGTTTTGGCGGCGAGGTTACTACGTTTAAAACTTAATTGTTGTTTCCACAGCAGACAATTTTCACGGAATCCTCTTCCTGAATAAAGTGCCATCACCTCTATTTTGCCACTGAACACGTCCATTTGGCGCATGCGCACTTCCGTCCATGGTCTTGGCTAAGGCAGCCAGACACTACGAGCTCTTTTTCACTTGACAAAATATGGTAAATCTGAGTTAATGTAAGCATCGTTATTTTGCAAATACCTTTACACGGATCGAGAGCCGTCGTGGTCTAGACGCTAGTCTGCCACGCGGGATACCTGGGTTCGATTCTGGGGGTGGATGATCTAAGGTCGGGCCTTGTCGCAGAGCAAAGTGGCTCTGGGGTTCACCCAGAATTAAATCAATGGGTACCTGGGGACAACCCTTGAGGGATAAAGGCGGTCGGAACGTGGTGCTCATCACATGACCTCCAAAATGGCCGAGATCGTGAATGAGTGCAGCCATGCCTCCCACATCCAACGAATGTGCTTTCTTGGCACAGTCCTATACATGGGAAATTTTGCCTTTAAGTCTCGACTGGACCTTTGGGATCCAAATGGGCGAATTTTTTTCAAATTTTCCTCTCCATTCGAAAAACTTCGTGGATATTTCAAAATATGAAACATTACATCAGCTTAGAATGAATTTTCATGTACTTTTCTTTCATTGTTGTCTAGATATTATCAATAGCTTAATAGACTTATGTAATCACAAAACTATTGATAATATCTAGACAACAGTAAAAGAAAACTACACGAAAATTCACGTCAATGCTCTAGAAGGAATTCTAAGCTGATGTAATGTTTCATATTTTGAAATATCCAAGAAGTTTTTCGAGTGGAGAGGAAAATTTGAAAAAATTCGCCCATTTGCATGCCAAAGGCCCAGTCGAGCCTTAATGTTGTCAACAGTACTTAAAATTATATAAAAATGTATAAATTGTATGAAAATAAATATAATTTTATGTTATGCAGAATTTCCGCATCACAGATGCAAATTACGGCCACTAAAGATAAAAATAAAGCTGTAAACACGAGCGGGATTTGCATCTTCGTTTGGCGGCTCGGAATTAAAAGGCTGGAATATACTATACTTGCTTTGGATGGGGTGTTTCGCCGCCTCTCTTCTCGAGCCCAGGACAGACCTGAGGGACGCAATCCACTTTCTCGTCACGTGAGTCGGGAGAATTGTCAAGCAAATCGGAATCGTTCAATTAGCTCTAATTGGCTTCCATTAGCGAATCGAGCGTGTTTCTCAACCTGCGTGTGTCCTAATGGTCGTCTAGGCTCAGTCCTTGCGGCCTCTGTCTCTAATCTGCCAACCGGAAATGATATTGATTTGGCCTTCCTTATATAGTTTTGTGGGAGAACCATATACATAGAGAGGAAGGCCGGCCTCCGTGGCAGAGTGGTTAGCGCAGCGAGCAACAACGCCAGAGGTATCGGGTTCGAATCCCTGCCTGGGGATGGTGTTTTAAGTCCACGTTATGCACAGTAAGGCTACTTAGGACTGGACCTACAGTTTAAAGTGGGATCCGAACCACTCCACCGGGTATCGAACCCGGGACATCTTGATTACAAGGCGACGGCGATACCACTGCGCCATCGGGAGGAAGGATATTTTTGTGAGTGTCTCTTCATCAATTTCATCACATCATCACTTATTCATCGCCGCAATTAGCCAAAAATGGAAGAACAGCAACGTAAAATCACCTAATTCAATCAATCAATCAAAGCATGGGAAGAATGAAAGATGTCCAGTTTCCGGCATCCTGTTACGACCTTACTTATTTTGTAACTTTGCAATTCCATGTTAAAAGAGAAATTGATATAGTGTTACCTCGAGTTCTTGTTAATGTCTATGATACTACATGTTGTGACGCAAATATGAACGCGCCAATCAAGGCGTTGTTGAACTAATGTATTAACCTTCCTGTATCAATCTAATGAAGTCAGCTCGCTTAAGACAACGGGCATTTATTATGATGTAAATATAGATTTGCCAATAAAAGATTATCAATGTTTGATGAACTAACCTAATTGTAATTAAATAATGGCGGAACATTTAAATTTGTATAATTCCAAAATGTAAGATTTTATCAACGTTAAAGAAATAATTGTTAACTCAAATGAATATGTAAACTTTCTTTGTAAATTATTGATAGCCAACCTATGTATTTTTCAAATATCCTTCTGTTGTAATTTGGAATATTGTAATAAGAAATTACCTAAAGACAGAGGTTCGAGGCTGGAACTTTGGGTATAAATACGAAGCAGTTTGGTCTGTGAGGAGGTCTGTTCTGGTGTCAGTCTAGGAAGAAGTGAATAGGTGCAAGCCGCTCTTCTGTAAAACCTAGACTGGCCAAATAGGAACGGTCTAATCTAGGAAGAAGTGAATAGGTGGATGCCGCTCTTCTGTAAAACCTAGGTTAGCCGAATGGGATATAAGTTCCAATTTAGGAAGAAGTGAATAGGTGCAAGCCGCTCTTCTGTAAAAACCTAAATTGGCCATCTCGGGTGATAACTCCAAGTCTAGGAAGAAGTGAATAGGTGTATGCCGCTCTTCTGTAAAACCTAGGTTTGGGCCATCCTAGTTTGACCTTTCTAGTAAGTTTGAAATTATCTATTAACAATTGATCTCCAAGTTCCAGTTATGAATCACCTAACCACTGGCTGTAAGTACTCAAGCAGTAAATAAACATTTCATTAAAACTTCAGGACGTTGGTTGGATTTGTTCTGCACCTAACCTGAAGATAGGTTTCAGTGTAGACCCTTAGAGCCTCAATGCTCCCGGCTATAGGAGTAAAGGGTGAGGAAAGTTACTAGGAACGTAACAATCCCAAATATATTAAATTTTTAATTGTTACTACTATACTATTATTACTAGCTGATTACCCGGCGTTGTCCCAATCTTGTATTACACAGAAAATAATGAATTCTAACTATAATGTAAAATGTAACTAATTTTAAATGTGATCGTGAATGTCACCAATTACCTTAGCGACTCCGAAAACTATGGATTCGACACTAATCTAGGTCATTTGTGGCATTTTATTTTTCACCCCCTCTCACCCCGCATAGGTGATGAACTTGGAGTTCAACCGCATTGGGAGTGTCACGAAAACTGGATTCCATTCGCAAGACAGCCTGAATGTTAGACAACCCGAGAAACACTATCGTTGTGCGGATTGCATAGAGTCACGGATGTCTGTTTGTGCGGAATTTAATATCGGTGGTTCTCGATTATTTTTACATGTCACCCTTTCCCACCCCACCCTAGGGGCGCCAGGGGTGTATTACCCCCCACAGTATTTCTTTCCAGGTTGCAAGTGATACGTGTACCAAGTTTGATTGAAATCGCTTCAGGCGTTCGAGAGTTATTGCTGAACAAACATACATACATACATACATACATACATTTTATATATATAGATTATTATTACATTAAGGAATTTTAAATTAAAAGCTCTTCTCTGTGAATTGCTCCATGCCACGAAGACATAGCAGCTATGGATGTAGGGCGTCACACATTCTCTATCACGATTGTAGTGGAGGTGATATGATCGGCTGCTTTAACCCCACGTGTTATAAGAGGCTGTGAGATCCCCAGAGCTGCTTGTGCAGGGACATTAATGAGAAAATTTCATCTGGATATGATTATAACAATTTATTCAGTTACGGAAATTGTATTGCTAACACAATGCTAACAAAATAAGCAACTTTTTTCTGTATTACTTTTCATTGTTTTTTGATTAATTTTATGGTGCTGATTATTAATATATCATTAGCTTTCCTGTATCATAAATACTTTACATAACATTCTTAGCTAATCATGTCCAATAAGAGGACAGTAAAGATGGTGAATTTGATACTATAAATCATACTATTTAGCTTAACAACTTTCAAATAACTATTATTGCAAAGTATGTAATATACACTAAAATATATTATATATGGTACAACAAATAACATCTATATTAACAAATAAATATTTCTAAACAATTTGAGTGGAGGATTGACTTTAAGTTCATTTATAATATTCTCACAATACAAAACATTTTAAACACGAAACATCATAGCACTAAACCACGTGGGGCAACAGCTTTTTTGAGACCATTGGGCGACGTGTATAGATCCACCAAGCCATCTGAAGGTTACGGGGAAGGCTGTAGTTGGCATATTTTTCGAGATCTCAGAAAGCTTGGTGGATCTATTGTCAGTTCATTGAGCTCCACTTCTACTCTTATCTAACTTCCTATATATGAGACCACGCCACGGGTCCCGGGTTCGAATCCCGGTCTGGGCATGAGTGCTATTTGTGATTTCCCCATCTTTAATTTCATCGTATCATATCTTATCATCATCTTCGCGATTGGCCAAAAGTGACAGAAAATGCGAAGTAAAATAAAGCAAATCGATATCAAAGATCAGAAACAGCTACTGTCACTTCCAAGTATCCCCCCAGTTTTCCTCACGGTGCTCGATCAACCTCGAAGTCTTTGAACCAAGACTAGGGAACGAACCCAGAAACGTTCGCACTAAATGCGAGAGAGTTATTCGTTTGTGTGTAGGAAGGGGGGGTTACATATTATACTATAGAGGAGAAGGTTTAAATATGGGTTTTGGAGTTATCAGCGCTCCCGGGTGCTGCAGCCTGGCAGAGGCTATGGGAACTGGTTATCTGTCAAGGACAAAGGTTGCGGCGCCAATTCGCAAGAGAATGTGGTGGTTAGTTTCGACCTTGGACGCTGTTATATAATTGCGACCTCCGAAAACTTTTTGCAGGTATGTTTTAACTCAGCGTTTTCTGAATTTTCAACTGCTTTGTATAGGTTATGATATTAGCTGTTTGTTTGTGAAATATGTATAACAGAGAGCGACAATAAATTGAAGAAGAAAAATAGCGTGATGGTCTAAATATGGGCTATGACATGAGGTCTAATGTTGAGATCACATTTTCAACAAATATTAGGATGTTTTTCTAAATTTCGATATTTCCCATTCCGCGTGATTTTCAAAACAACAGATTATTCATAAATTTAAATTTTATAATGTTTTAGCGATAGATGACTGTTTTTTAAAATTTTAATTGCTTTTTGTGATATTGCCACTAGTAGCCCATATTTACACCAAAATTTTGAAATACATAATTTTACCATTTTTTGGAAATTGCATTTTTTTTAAAAAAATGGAGACTTTCTATACTTCATCATGCTATTACATTTAAATATATATTTCATAGATATGCATTTGAAAGTCAGGTGCTTGATATATTAATTTTTTTCCTCCGAAAATGACAACATGAAAAGGGGGGCCCATATTTAGACCTTTTCCTCTATATTAAGATTTTCAAAATCTTTTTCAACCAATGTTGTGCTTTGACCAACTGTGGGGATTTATTTGATTTAAAAATTAGTTTGATTTGATTTGATTTTTGTTAGTTAGCGTCGCTTTTATGCCTCTTTTGACTAATCGTGAAGATGATGAGTGACAAGATCATGAAATTGATGAAGGAACACTCACAAAGAACATCCATGCCCAGGTCGGGATTCGAACCCAGGACGCCTGGCGTCGTAGCACGCTGTGATAACCAGTCGGTCAATTTAAAACTGAGTGCGTAATGTTTATTGTATCAACGGTATTGTTTCGGATACAGTCTCCCCTTACATATTGAGTATAGTCAGAACATATTCTGAGCCATCCGGGTCCTGGATACCCGGTTTTAACCGGATCCGGATATATTCGGAACCACGTAACCCGTATCCGAATATTTTTGGCTATCTCCATAGTTCGTGGTAAAGTACCACTTTCTACTATACCCTATACCAGCTACAATAGCAGCGAACTTAAATGAACGTTGATAGATGGCAGCACCGTGAATCAAAGTTTCTGTAAGTTGTTGTAAGAATAAATCAGACAGAATGAAAATAAATTTCAGATAAAATATTGATGAATGATTATTAAAATATACACGAAATAATTACGAGGTAATGGAAGAAGAAAGAGATGCGACATAAACAATAAAGAGTAAGAACTTACTTTAGATGGTGTGAGACAACACATCTAGTGCATAATGTTTATGGTATCAACGGTAGTGTTTCGGATACAGTCTCCCACTTACATATTGAGTATAGTCAGAACATATTCCGGGCCATCTGGGTCCTGGATACCCGGTTTTAACCGGATCTGGATATATTCTGTATTCGGAACGACTTAACCCGTATCCGAATATTTTTGGCTATCTCCATAGTTCGTTGTAAAGTATCACTTTCCACTATACCCTGTACCAGATAACTGTAGGGTACGAAAACAAGAACAAGTCTCTGCGCAAGTAGTGACGCGAGACGGCTCCACCAATGAAGAGTGAGAGAAACGGGATTGCGTAATGGGCGACGGGAGTTAACCGATTTCCTTGCTTCGCTGTGTAAGCGTTGCAAACTTTTAAAAGCGACAATACCGTACGCACGTGGCAAACGGACAGTATTTTTGTCTCCAGGTCAGTACGCTTAGTTTAAGAATTTCTTAGGGAAATATTAGGGATAAAACAGCAAGTGTAAATTTTGATAAGCTGTACATTTAGCGTACGGACTAAGGTCTGGACCGTACGTCCGTACATGTACAGTCAGGACCGTACGGTTGGCAACGCTGCGCTTTCACCACTCGATTTCCCTCCTCTGCCGCTATGCGCAGCCCTGCTCCAAAGTTAGCTGGGACAGGGTATACCACTTGTCGATTCGGTGTAAAATCTGTACCACTCTCATGAGATGGTGATTTTGGGCACTCGACTCTCACCTTCCTGTGTGCCTCTGAGTGTGACGCAGCCGGACGAAGAGACACACGTGTGGTACACGTGGAGTAGCCATGGGCTATTGACCGGCTGCGGGATAGGACCGGGGGGAGTGCCACCGGACAATGCATCTCCTAGAGCGTGGAATCGACCATATCGTTCGCAAAGCTTCTGTCTCCGTGGACGACGATTGATGTCCAAATGGAGACATCATTGAGCTGGTTTCCATTTCGAAGTGACGTCATCAAGCAATAATACCTCGTCTGCCTACAGGCTGACTTCCCCCACAAATGCCTTTCTTTATATATATGAAACAGCTCAAAGATATATATATATATATATACAGATAGACTAATTGGGACTCCCCCCATTCCCCTCCAATCGCCGCCCCTGCTGGTAGCCTCGCATCACCAGTTATAAAACTAAAAGTACCCAAAATCGCAGACTGCAGACTTCTGGAGACCGCCTCTCTACAAACAAACACATTCATTTACTCAAGGACAAAATTGAAAATTTTACCGGTTTCAAAAATAGTCTATGTTATTTTCGTAGCTTTGTATAGGTTCACATATAAAAATTTCATGGCTCGAGGGGGGGGGGCATGGCCCCCATTGTCGCACCCCTGGCAATAGCAGCGAACTTAAATGAACGATAATATATGGAAGCACCGTGCATCAAAGTTTCTGTAAGTTGTTGTAGGAATAAATCAAACAGAATGATAATAAATGTCAGATAAAATGCTGGTGAATGATTAAAATATACACGAAATAATTACAAGGTAAAGGAAGAAGAAAGAGATGCGACATAAACAATAAAGAGTAAGAACTTACTTTAGATAGTGTGAAACAACATATCTAGGTAGTAATCAGAGATTTGGTTACCCTGAGATTAAGTTTTTCTGGTTCAAGTGCAAGCAGGCAATGTGTTGCTATGCCTCCAAGAATGACGCAGCGAGTGCGTTTTCATCTTTGACCTAAAAACCAATATGGACTATAGTTAGTGGGGAGCGCGTTCTAATCGTTGCTCCAGAGGAAATTAGTTTGACTTTTTATTTTAAGTCCACTTTATGCACAAATAAAATAATCGGGACTGGACCTACAGTGTTAGTATTTGTGAATAAATTAGAAAACGAATTCTCGGACATAATATGGATCATTATTTCTCTTGTAGTTTAAGGTTTTTGCAAGTATATAAACACAATATTAGATGTGATGATTCGGGAGAACACTTGCTCCCTTCATCAGACAGTCATCCTTAGTTTAATCAAGATGACTGTTCTCCCGAAAAGTTACATCAAATATTGTGTTTATATGCTAGCAAGGACCCTAAACTGCAAGAGAAATAATTCTACAATGGAAGCAATACGTCCAGTCATCGGAAATAATAGTGGGACACCTAGCTTCTGCAATTCTCAGTTCCCTGCAAGACGTTAAATATTACTCGCATGACATGATTTTGGGGGGATGCGCCATTGGCGTTGGGGGGGATGGGCACCCCTGCAGTCAAGGTCGGAGCTTCCCCTTGTCCTCCAGGGTTGCCACACTTCTTCTAAGCTGCGCGGTCGATACTTCGCGCGTTGTACGTATGCGGTTGATTTCGTCGGTTGAAATTGTTGCTCATTGGCAACACTGTAGGTGGGTAGCGTGACCTTGACTGGACTGTTTTCGTGCCGAGAGCTCTAGTTCCTCACAAACCTACGCTTTCGAGCTACGATTCCTGCGATACCAACAAACCGATCATTAATCTTGGAAGCAAGATCTACATCAGTCAACTCCATTCAGGATTGCCAGTGATTAAGTTTCTTTGTAATTGTGCAAAAGGACAATAAATACGACCTTATTGGAAGAAATTTCTATAACCTTTCATTTCAGACTAAAGAAAGGTATAAAGTGACCAGTCAGAGCCTGGTCATCTGTTACCCAAACTGAGAAGTCCGATTTGGGGTAACCCAGCTGTGACCAGTCACAGGTCCTAGAGGACCAGAGGAGGCGCGTGTCATTTGGTAATACTTATGTATCTCACCGTACGCCCTGGCAGTGCGAAGTCAAGTTAAAGACTTCTGCAGCCGCACTGAAGCCAGACAGAGACTGCGTCTTTAGTTCCCGCGCAATATTTTCCCCCATTTAGATACGCAACATCGTCCGGGATGATAATGAGGAAGAAAGACCTCCGAGAATAAAGTCCTTTTTTCCGCAGCATGCATTTACGGCTGGGATGAGGAAAGAGAATCTCATCCCCATCTTGGCTACCTGTTGCGTTGCGGAGGGAATTGGAGAAAATCGCCCTCTGAGGCTTAACACACGCCTTAGACGAGAAGTGACGATGTTGCAGCTCACATTGACCTAGTTCCGAGGAAACTTCTGGTCCCGCAATTTTCCTCAGCTTCTTTTTTGCTCCTTGATTTATCTCCGCTCGCCTACATCCTCCTTAAATCGTCATTTTCTTCTCTCAACGTTGAAAGGGTGACTTAGAAAAAAAAATTGAAGTAACATCATAATAATAATGCATAAGGTCTTTATGTAAGGTGACAAGATTTTTGAAACAACAAAACGAGACATTTTTTCATATTTTTCTGAAGGAAAACTGGGCAAAAGTAGGGGTACATTCTTGATCTCGACCATTTTTGAGGTGCTGTGATCAGTACCACGCTCCGGCCGCTTTTAGTCCGCAGGGTTGCCCCCAGGTACCCATTGATTTGAGACTGGGTGAGTCCCGGAGCTACTTTGTGCGGGGACAAGGCCGGAAAAATTAGAACTTTAGATCATCCATCATGGGAGTCGAACCCGGGCCTCCCGCGTGGCAGTCAGACGCCATACCGACTAGACCATCGTGGCATAAAAAATGGTTTTATTATCAATACTTATGTCTAAAATTAATTAATTGAATAAATAAATACTATGTAAGTAACCCACATAATATGGTGACATGCACAGCAAAGCACTGCACGTTGGCTTAGTGTATTTTGAAACCAGGCTGGCCGCTGGTTTCTTACCAATGCGCAGAAGAACGAAAGTCGACACATCAGTGGCTTCTCATGCCCCCACATAACTGCAGCGGCGCAGACCACTAATATAAACCATGCTATAGACAGATGTGAATGACTGAATGTTACTATACCATATTGTTCATAGCAGGGTGGATAAAAACCATGATTTTTATTTTTAAAATCTATTTTTTATTATTTTTTAAGAAAAACATGCTTAAAATTCCTTTCATGGTTTTTGGCACCATGCACATAGATATATGTTTTTTATATAAAGGCTTTTTTCTAGTAAATGGCCCTGTAAAATATTTGAACAGTTTGATTAAAGCAAATAAAAAAATATACGTAAACATACTTTTTCTGATACTGAAACTACTATGGAAATGTTTGTTGAGTTTGGTAATGAATAGAGACCGGATGTTAGGCAAAATGCCTATTCTTTCCTGTTAGAGATATGATGAAAACGAATGTTGCGAAGGCCAGGAGGTAGGGATTAGTTTCATTTAAAGGCAATTTAATTTTGCCTATTTTGCCTATTTCATACGATATTGCCTATATTATTTCATAAATGCCAGATATTGCCTGTTTTAGGCATTTTCTTTAAAATTGGGACATGACTGAACTCTGTGCATACCATTTCCTGTTCGCAGGATTAGTTTCCGATGCTTCCAAGAAATTTAAAAATAACAGTTAGCGAGTTATTGCAGCTAATAAGGACTTGGACAAAATAAGGGCAATTCAACAAGTTCTGAAAGGTGAAAATATACAAACTGAGTTAGATCCACATGTTCTCGCGTGCTTTAAATATGCTCCGGTAACATTTGTGGAGGTTGAAAGATCTTTTTCAATTCTAAAAAATGTGTTGTCCGATCGCAGACATAACTTGTCGGTTGATCACCTGAAGAAATACCTTGTTGTGATGTGCAACCACAATTAGTGCTTCTTATTCAGAGACTGCCAAACCGTACAGTACAAACTTGAAATGCATTTAAACAGTTTCTTAGTTCGAACTGCTGTGTGGAATATATAGCGTAAATTATTTAACTGGAATAACCCTGTGTGCAGTGATAAAGTGTATATTTAAATAATTTGCGTACTGGTTGGAAGTAGCCAACAACTTCTTTTGTCAGACTATTGTGTGTAGCCATTATACAATGGAAAATTTTGGGCTGACGTGACTCCTGTTTGCAGTGGTTTATTAAGTACAATATTGGACTGCTGTCTCTAATGATGAGCTCCTGGTTTATTTTAAGCAACTATAAAGAATGTACAGGTATGTTTCTATATTTTTTAAACACCTATTTCTTTTTGTATGTCTCTCTTCATTATTTTGAGTTAAATTTCATTGCCTTTTTTATTGCCTATTTGTATTTTAATGCCTATTTTGAAAATTATAAGTGCTTATTTGCCTGCCTATTTTATATGTTTTTAGTGCCTAAACATCCGGTCTCTACTAATAATAATTTCAGTAACTTTTCTTCCATTGAAACTAAAACATTCTGGATGTACTCCATAATTGTAACTTAAATATATTTATAGTCTTTGTACCTAAATTTCGGGGATTTTTAATTTTCGAAAAATATAGGCTGCCGTGTTTATTTACAGTTTAATGATATTGATACTATTTATGGTTTAACATGATTAGTATTTTGTATATTTTTCTACACAAAATGTTTGCTATTTTGTCAAAATTATTGAATTTTAAATCAAGAGAAATCCTGTGTTTACATTTCCTTTCGTATGAGCTTCACACCATCAGTACCCTTTATTTTCCTATCTTGGAACCTAATAATCACCATTAAATGATTACGAGAGTAATATACTTTCATCAAAAGTGATTCTGATATCTACAAAATCCTTATGTACAGTGGGATCCATGAGTATTATCGAGCAAATTGTCCATCACCATGTTCGTGAACTTTATTTGACCCAATAAGAGCTTCAAAAATCAAAAGAAAACTCAAAACAAGCTGTTAACAATTTCTGAACCAGCATACATAAAGATCCATCGTTTTAAAAAAAACATAGGATGTAAGAGAAAATGAATGAAAATAGTCATGGACAATTTGCACGGTGATACTCATGGATCCCACTGTACATTATTCTATAAATTATTTCTTTAGAGTGATTTAAATAGATGATTTTTTAAAAAAAAATCTCTTGATAGAAATCGCTATCTTGGTTCATAGTAATAGAAGAGAAGGTGTATTGTTCCAGTAATTATATGCCGATAAGTCGTTGTCACAATGGCGTCCCGTTTTAAGTTTAAAAACAATCGAGACAGAAGCGGCTAATATGGAACATCTGGTAACCTTATCATTATGGGACGTATTCTCACATCGAAACGCAACGTTGTTACAGAAGAATTACAACACGAGCTTACACCTTGAGAGTAACGTTAGTAAAGCGTTACCGAAATTACATGAGTAACTGCAGTAATGCTACTTTACTTGTGACACCTTGATAAATTCAGAACTTGATTTACTTGCCAGGACGAAACATGCTTTGTTGTACTGTAGTAAGCATTTGCATGCAAAGTTATACGGGGACAAAGTTACACGGGGGAAACAGGAGGTTCAGAGACCATGTGTGATACTTGTGTGAACAGTTCAATGTCATTATTGTACAACTAAGTAAATTGTAACACGTTACATTTAAATGTTGGAAGGGTAGCGTGTTACTTGCTTGAACAACATATTCAACTCTGCAGACGCTTTTCTACCCACTGAGGTAGCAAAAGCGACATCACAACTACAAGACACTTTATTACTCAACATGACATTTGTTTTCCAGCACATTCTAGAAGCCATAGGTCTTCAGGCTACTTTATAAGAGGCTTATAAACGACCGTTTTCAATGGGAAAAAAACATTTGTTCTCATCTTGCATGTGTTATTGCAGCAACAAAATTAAAATGAAGAGACGTGAAAATCCGTTTTAAGAGCGACAAACAGCCAAGCTGAAAATATTTAGTTTTCATTACGCCCTGTTTATCCTACATTATATGCAACCCGATTCGTTCTAGTGCCAAGACAGTTGCCAACCCTAAGGCTTTACTATGATCGAATGTCACAATTTCTTATCAAAGGAAGCATGTTGCTTGTTTGATTTAACGTCACGTTCAAGCGCGTCCGCAGGATTTTTTCCAGGGGGGGCAGTCATAGAAACTTATTATTATTATTATTATTACTACTACTACTACTACTACTACTACTACTACTACTACTACTACTTACTATATATATTTTTTAAAAGTGCATACATTTATAATTTTCATATTCTATATATCTATACATATTTGCATAACATATTAATTCGTGTAGGACAAAAGAATCTGTTTTTTCTAGTTAGATATTAGACTGAAAGCTTAAATGTAAGCCTACTTCATTAACAATAATAATAATTGTTGCTGTAACTTACGGCATGTAAGTCACAAAAAACAATATTTTTGTTGTAAAATCTTGCTACAATTTCACCATTCGAAATCTCAGGCGGGGCCCTCCTGCGGGCGCTCTTGGTCACGTTTCTTCTACTTTTGGCTAATCGCGACGAAGCAGATGAATGGTGATACGATAAAGTGGATGCCACTTGTTTGTTAATATAAGAGATATGTTCTCACTTATTTACGAGCCAGTTCTTTTTCTGTAAGGAAACGCTTTACCAAATTTACACGAGTAATTGTAACGGAAATTGCTACTTTGAGTTACTTTACTTACGTAAATTTACAGTGTTTTTTTTAGTCCACTTTATGCACAGATAGACTAATCGGGACCGTTTAGAGTGGGATCCGAACCACTATGTGTCTCCATCGGGTATCGAACCAGGGACCCTTTGATTACAAGTCGACGACGATACTGCTACGACATCGGGAAGGCCTTTGATAAATTTACAAGTGGGTGGTTTACGAGCAGATCAAAACTAGAGATGGCCACAATATCCGGATTTCAAATTATCCTATGTCTGTTTCGGAAGCAGCGGATAATATGGATATCAGACTAATATGGTTATTCCTGATATCCGAGTTCAGTAAGTTATTCTGGTGAGAATGGTGTCTGAAATTAAGGAAATAATTACCAAATAATGGATCGGGACACCAAACTGAGAATGGTATATTGTAAACTATATCCCTTTTATGTTTTTTTGTTACGGCGTAAAACTTGAACATAGTAATGCAGAGATCTGTTTTAGAAAAAAGTTAAACATTTAAAAATTATGTATAGGATCCGTGAAACGGATAAACGATAAATTATCCGAACTGTTCGTATAATGCACACATTCAGGTATTTCGGATATCAAAATATCCGAAATCCGGATAGAAAATTATCCGATATTTCGATAATGTTTTATCTCGGTTTGGCCATCCCTATCAAATCGTACTTTGTTATGTTGTATCAGTCGTATTAAACTTGTGCATATAAACTTACTCTGGGAAAACATGCACTACAGCGGACAGATGCGATATTTGTATAAATAGTTAAATGCCCTTACTTTATGATAAAGTAACGGAAACCCTAACATGTTACTTTTGGACGCAAGGTAACGGCCGTTCCGCAAGTAATTTACACATGGAAACAATATGCAGTTGTTATATAAAGTTTCTCTACAAGAACACTGCAGATACACCACGGGCACAGCTTTTTCCTCGCAATCCATTGGTCCACGCAACTTTAAGGTTGAGCAAACAACCTATTCTAGGATCTCATTTGCACCCCTTTGTTCGTCCTGGAGCACGGCCCATGTCTTCTTCTAAAAGCCGGGATCATTACAATACCACTGGATCAGTAGGCCAAGGCCGCGCTCCAATTATCTTTCTGGAATCCCGGTCTTGGTGATTACAAGGGTGTTTTCTCCCCCTTCCCCCCCAGCTCTCCCTCATCCCGAGGGGACAAATAAGCACAGCCTTATGCCACGCTTGCAAATGCTGGGCACGGGTAATTGAGATGTTCCATTAGGAATGCTGGGGATGTGGTCGTAGCATAACTCCCGGTGAAACTATTCCAAAACTTCTTGGCTTGTTTTGCGTGTAGTGTGGAAACACGTTTGAGCGGCGCTTGCGTGTCCTTCGGTAGGGCTCGATTGTATACAGGGTGTTTCCGGGCTGATGATACAAGCTTTCAGGGACGATGGAGAAGGGCACATGTATCAATTTGAGATAAGGAACCCTGGTCCGGAAACGACTTATTCGAAAGTTATAAGCGAGAATCCGTGTATGAAGATGTAATACTTTTATTACCTGCACAAGTTTCACAAGCTGCTACATTCACAACAGTTGTTCAAAGTGGGGTCCCCCAGCTTCGCTGCAGGCATGACATGGTCGCACAAAGTACTGGCGTACCCGTTGGAACAACCTCGGGGTCGTTCGAACAATGTCACATTCTACGAGAATTCTTGCCAGGAGATCCTCTTCAGTCTCGACAGGTGTGTGTCCCTGAAAGTTTGTATCATCAGCCCGGAAACACCCTGTATAAAGGCATACGGTGTGTCCGATACGGTCATTTGTTGTATGTCGTCGGCAATGTACGAATATCCTTTTACTGTGTTTGAGGCCGTGCTTTCAATGGACCATATTAGTGTGACGTCATGAGTCCAAACAAATCTACCACGTGTTTTTTTTCCTATCACGAGCCATTGAAATTTCCGTCGGAAGGTTTAGCTTTAAGAATTTCGACAGCAGTTATGAAGCAAAATTGTGATGCGTATCCTACATCAATGTAAAGATGAGATTTCGGAGAATACGTCTATGTATAACACATACATTACAGATGAGAATATAAAGAATAAATGGAGTGGGAAATCGAGTAAAGCGAAAGCTCCTAACGACGTCCGATCCGGAATCGCAGCTAATGGGCGACGCCGCTTCAGTCACGTGAGGCTGCTGGTTTCCCATCATCCATAGCGGCAGCGTGACCGACTTGAGATCGGGTGAGTTTCGGGCCTGCTTCGGCTGTGTTCGGAACTGGAATGTAGATTTTGTATAAAAATGCATAATTTTCTTACTCCGGTTATTCTCCATCTTATTCTCTGTAAGGTATGTATGATATACAGACATATTCTCCGAAATTTCATATTTACATTGATGTACGATACACATCACAATCTTGTTTTATAACTGCTGTCACAATAATTAAAGCTAACCCTTCCGATGGAAATTTCAATGCCTCGGGATAGGAAAAAAATACGTTTCCACTTTGTTTAGACTCAACACGTGCTCCGTCGTCTCCTGTAACGTCATCACTAATACTGTCCACTACTGGATTAGGTGTTCAAATGAAATACATATACAGTCAACTCTCGATTCTACGATATTTCACGGTTACAGGGGAGAGGATCCTTACTACTATCCTTATCACTATAGCATCCTCTCAATAGCTTTAATTTTGTAGAATGGTGAACATCTAAAACTATTTCTCGCTCTCTTCTAAAGGAACAAAATAGACAATTTCCCTGAATTCCGAGGTCTAGTTATCAGCTAGGACAGAGGTTCCCAAACTTATTCGTTTCATGGGCGCCCTTGGAGTTTCAAGATCTTTCCGCGGCGCCCAAGTCAGAATGTAGGCCTATCTAACTAACACTTGCTATGCTCAGTTAGTGTGGTTAGGTTGCTTGCCTTAAGTTAAAAAATAAACACAGATTTCAAATTCAGAAACATTATATGTGTAAAAGTACAAAATAAGCACATACGTGGAACAGTCATATGGTTGGTTAACAAGTGTCATTTCAGTGAAAATATTGGAACATTTCGTGGCGCCCCAGCGCACATTTTGGGAACCACTGAGCTAGGATGTTCATCCTTACCAGATCAGTTAGCTACACTGCTACTCACGGAAACACTTGAACTTGGAGCAGAAAAATACTATCAAGGCAACTGTACCTTGTGAAAGGTCGCCCCCCAGTCCCTGGTTTCTATCCGGCCCTTTGGATTACTACCCTTGTATCCTTTCAATCTCTCCTTCCACCTTACCCTGGGTGCCAAGCGAGCAGATTATATTAGCGCTTGAATTACGAAAGGGGGTTTTCAGATAACAATTAAAAATTTTCAGTCCCTGGTACACATGTACAGAAAGTGAATAAATATTTGGTTTAAAACTGGACAGTTCTGTAGTTCTTAGAGTTAATTCAGCAAATCACAACATTTCTAGTAGGATTATATTAGTTTATTATACGTAGTTCCTACATATTTACATAGCGTTTCCATGTGTGTCTTGCATAGACCAAATTAACAAAACTCTAAATCAACATAATTGCGCACCTATGGCTTACACTATCGGCACTTCCCTTACCGCAGAGTTAGCAAAACTATCTCTGCGGGCCTACCCTCAGCTTAAATGATATTCTGTTCATTACAAATGCGTTTCCTTTCTTTTGGGCATCAATTATTCAATACAGAAATATCTAAATATTCAAAGCTCTTTCGAATGGGGACTTGGGACAGCAACAGGGGTTGGTTTACACTAAATGCTACATTATTATATTAAGTCTAGCCACCAAAAGTGGACTAAACTTGAGGAAATGTTGCTCGTCGTCGATCAATGGGGAAACACTGTTTTTTACTAAAGCCCATTGGCCTTTTTGATAGTCGGGATAAACGTCCGTGAACGTGGACCCCGTAGCGTTGGAAAATTCAACTGTAACGGGGAGATAAAAAAGCAGGGGAATCTAATATCCAGTAAAGCACAATTCATTAAGCACATACACTTACATGCAATAATAACATAAAAATACACTCATGGAAACATATTACTTAAGCCTACACCTTGTAGCTGGCCAGCAATTAATTAACACAATAACACAAAACCAGTAATTGTCAATATACATTATATTATACAATATACTATATAATTACATTATAAAGAGAGGTTCTTATTATCACATAATATGTACTATATTAAATTAAACTATAATTAGAAACTATTTCACGAAAATTTCCCCCCATTTTTAATTATCCAAGTCTCACGCACCTAGAAAGGGCGCCAGTGTAAGAGCCAATAGCATAGCGCCACGGCAATTAGTAAAGGAAGCTGATTAGCTGCTCGACTCACGTAATCGCAATGTTGGCGGGAAAGGAACAATGGCCTGGAGAAAAATGGGGAAATGTTTCATTAAACATGCCAAGCCTGATTGGCGACGGCAACAATCGGGCAACAATGGGTCTTCAAGCAAAGTTCAAGCTCTCCTTCTTCCCCCTCCCGAGTGCAACAGTGCCCACAGACAAAGACGCGCCTGGCCACACGCAGGTTGACGATCCTTTTAGCATGTTTACCGTATCAAATAATCTGCTTTTCTGCTCAATTGCTTCCTTTTCGAGCGTCGCTCCGAGCCTAATTGCAGCTTCGGAGGGAGTTTCGTGCATCGCTGCCCGCTTCAATTTTACCCGGCGAGCCTGCGGTTTTCAACCAATCGCTCCCGCGGCATGGACAATTGAACAAGTGACTGCAGGCAGTGGGGAGAAAACGCGGGAAAACATTAAGCGATTCCATGTTGGGTCTTTTCTTCCTCGTTCCGCCCAGCGCGTTCTCTGCACAGAATGATCTGCTCTTTCAAGTTCGTACGTGGTGGACAGAGAGAGTGCAGCAAGTTAGAATAGGGAAGTTTATGTAAAGCTCATTTTGTACCAGTGGCGTCGCTAGGCCCTTTTGGAGGGGGCTTCAGCCTCCCCCAATCCCTCGATAAGCCCCCAATTTTTAGCTATTATTACATACAGTATTTCGAGAAAACATATTTGAACAATTGTTAATGCAGGAACATACCTCTAGATACATATTCTGGGAAAGACTCGTTTCGTTTTGACAGTTTTTTTTTTTAAACCGCGATCTTACATCTAACACGTCATGTCTTTAGCTGGCAACAGTGCAAACGATCGCCGTCATTTGTTCTATTTTCACAACAGTTGCTACGCGAGGTGTTTTGCGTTTTGTGTTACGGAGTTTGTGACATTGTGTGTTTGTTATCAAAGCTTTTTGTGACATTTACTGTTGTTCATACAACAATGGACAAATTATTATTCGAAGTAAGCGCCTGAAATCGAAAATCGGAAAAGGAAGAGTGTCATGAATTGTGTGTGGATGGCAGGATATGGAAATTGCGGAGGAAGAAAGGTGCCGTCTTTGATTAGTACAGAACAATAATACCCCACTTTTTTTGTACCGCCGACAATTGATAGCCATGCAAACATTATTGAGGAAAAGTGTTCTCTCTCATTGTTGCACGGGAAGTAAAGAAGTTTCGTTCTAATTTCTTTGCCTTTTTCGCTTTTCACAAAAATCAGTCAAAAGTAAAAATAACATTCGGTACATTACAGCCCCAACTCTACTCTATCCGGTATGGGAGAAATTCGAGAGTACTGTTGTGCATATTTTTGACTTTACTGGGAATATTTCTGCATTTTCTGACATACTCGTAATTTTTCATGACATATTTTCCAATTTATATGACATAATTACATACATATTTTACAGTTTTATAGGACATAAAGTCCCGGGCCCTACTCATCACCTCCAAAATGGCCGAGATCGAGAATATGTGGTACCCTACCGCCACATCCCCTAAATATGCCTTCATGGCACGTTGCTATATGCACGGGAAACTTTATCTTTTCGCAATATCGTCAACCCTTCAAAAAAACTACCCTTAAGTTTTATGTAAAGCCTTTACAACAATTAACACAAATTACTGTGACTTAAATGAAATTATATGTGTGAAATACATAATTTTAAATAGGCATTGCATTTCCAAGGGAGCGTGCTCCCCTGACCCCCCTTCCGGACGTCCATTCTATATACTAGTAACGTAAATTTCAGATTATGAACAGCCCTGAAAGAGAACAGTTCAGATTACGAACAGACCAGATCACTAATGGTTCAGATTACGAACAGTCCTAGAAGCAAATAGTGGAAACTACGAACAGTTCTGACAATGAACACAACCAACTCACACATAGTCATTTTCTGCTCCGTTGTGCTGTGTCTGTAATGTCGTTTTAAATGTTTAACGTTCCCAACTGTTTATCATACATGTTTGGAGGAGATGATGATTTTTTCCTCGTATAATTTGAAAGGTGCAAAATGGCCACGTGTGCCGAGGCAACCAACACTTTCAATACATTTACTTTTGTCATAATTTTAATTGAGCGTCTGGAGGGGACGTGAGCCCTATAGCGAGGGTGCGAAATCTTGGGGAGGACAGGGGGGAATTCCTCCAACCAACGATCTTGTCCTAAAATTCCCCCCACCAAACTTTTTCGGGGGAAAAGTTTTTGTTCTAACAACAAAGGTAAACAATTAGTTTTAAAGTCGAATATACTTTACTGCAATAATATCGAAAACACACACAAAGAACGAATAACAACTCAGCAATCGTGTTCCCTTCTTAATATTTCTTAATTTTTACCCTTTTCCCTTGTAACGCAAATCACTGTTCATAGCATTGATGTTATCGTATCATGCCGAAGGCATGACTCAAAAGCGGGACCCCGGGCGCCATAGTCAGATAGTCTAATCATTTCATAAAAAGGGCCCGAGTATGAAAGAAGCTGGAAAGAGCTTCTTTCAAGCAAATGCCACCTGTGATTCTTCCGGAATCGCAGGAAAGATACTGCAAACACAGCTTTACGCTGAAAGCACCGTTATCGAGAGACGCGGTCTCTCAACGGCCGAAGTTCGAATTTCGTTTAAATAGCTCGGGAGAATATTTCTTCAAACAGGCGGTATCTGAAATCTATCGCGTGCACAGTCGGTGCCTAGGAATTATACAAGTTGTTGAACTAAGAAAGTTATGGCGTGAATAGTTGTTACCGAACGTTACAAAAGGAGTTACAGCGAGGAGTAAGTACACTATCGGAATGGAGCTTCATTTCAGGAGAGTTCATCAGAGTTTCATCAAGGAACCAGCGAGTCGGTTGTCACTTCGAGATCTACAGGTAACGAACGTTCGTAAAATCCTTGTCTATCATTCTCTCACACCCATGCCAGACCAGTGTTGTAGTGTTTGTTGTAGTGTTTAAAGTTAATCGTGAGTGTAGTTCTTATTTCCCGGGGTTAGCCCCCTTGCTTGGTTAATTATAGACGTAGCTTTTCAGAGCTATACCCCCTCTTACGATACACCTCTCGCAGCCAATTAACTTCGAATATCAGGCTTCACATAGCCTATCAACGATCCCGAAAGATAAACAAACTCTTGTTTGTACGGTATATTAAAATCTTCAATTTGCAATCGAATTCTGAATGTAGGACAGTCCATATAATATATTGTAGGCATATTTTAAATTACATTATACACTCTGTAAAGAAAAAAATAGCGACACTTGCTCGGATATGGTATTCGCAAGGTTTTGAAGTGAATTAAAACAATAAGAAAAGTAGGATTTGTCCACCAGCCGTATTTGTGAAGGAACGTTCTCGAATACATTATACGGCGTACGCTTTTAGAAGGAACATGAGTTCAACCAATACGCTGCCAGCGCGCTTGCGCTGTTGTCAAACCAACTGCTAGCGGAAGGGAAACGCAGAGAATTCGTTGTGTCCAATATTCAACTTTTTTATATATAATGCATGCACGTGATATTTGAGTACGATGAAATATATAGTGAAGCATTCTACACAGGATTATATATTATCACTGCAGCATATAAGATAAACTCGTACCTGAAAGAAGTTTGAAGGAATTCATTATAGAGGAACTCCAAGGTCATCATCATCATCGCTCGTTTCTGTTTTCTGGCATGTTTCCCAGGAGATCTGAATAGGGGGTCACCGATTTCTGTGGTAGATACTTTACCTTGTTTTATATTACGTAACACAGTAAAAACAAATACACCACACGCTTTAGCCGTCAGTTCTCGACTCTGAGAAAACACTGTTTCAGCACGCATTTCTTCCGAAGCCAATTCATGAAGTAAGAATATACTTTAAAAGTAAGATTTCTGTCTTGTGAACGTAATATTTTACCCTCGGTGCCTGTACTACTGGTACTACGTTTCGAGAGCAACGTTATTAATTTGATATTATTTGTTTTACTTTGCTTTTCTGTCACTTTTGGTTAATTGCGAAGATGGGAATGAGTGATGATATAATGAAATTGAAGAATGGACATTCATAAACATCCATGTCCAGCGCGGGATTCGAACCCGGGACACCTGCTAACCACTGCGCCATAGGGGCCGGCGCGACATTATTTAATAACACTCACGGAACACAAACTATTGCACAACTATCGAACATAATGGCTGTATTACACAGCGCGCTACGACGCCAGGGTTCTCGGGTTCAAATCAGGGCCCGGGCATAGGTGTTTGTAAGTTTCCCTTCATCAATTTAAACATATCACCACCCATCCTCATCTTCGCGATTAGCGAAAAGTGGCAGAAAAGCGAAGTAAAATAAATCGAATCAATCAATCAATATGGGCTGTATTGAATCCTCTCACAACTGTTCTTCGTGGCGTACGAGTATAATTACCTTACACCGCTCTTGTTTCGAAAACGCTGATCATAAACTGACTTAACCGACTCGCAATGTTCGTGAACGCCCACAACAATGAAGGGTTATTGTGTATATTCAGCCGAATTTGACACCCATAGCTTTACCAAGACACAACAACTCAGCGGGGTCAACACGGTGGTAACGAAAAAAATCAAAAACAGACGGAACACGGATGGAAAACGAAAGGCTCATTGTGTGTGTGTGTGTAGAGTCGTGTTGTTTCCCGTGTTTCTTCGAAAAGCGATAACTCCGGCTGTAGGCGACGGAAATTCATGGGACTTGGACGGTCATGTTCAAAATGTCGTGCCCCATCTTATGATTAACCTTAAAGTGGCGAGTTTTATGCAAACTTTTTGCGCGCAAGAAAAAATACAGAACACGGCGTTTAACTTGCGCGCCGCAGTCTCCTAACTGTACAACGTTGCACTCCTGCCATTGGCTAGTCGCCAAGGACACGCTCTCAGTAGCTCCGCCCGATATCGCTTCTAAAAACGTGCGCCGTATAGTAAACGGTAGAAAGAGAAGGGGTGCTATTCGCGATTAAAATTACCACCTGAGCGCTAGTGTCGCTTCCAATATGGCCGCTCTAAGTAGGATAAATCTTTGTTTACATTCAGCACTAGTACAAAATAGCAGCGTGTTGTCATGACTGGTATGGTAGAAAACGTTTAAATTACGCATTATTTTTAAATATTGCGAATGCGATGTGAATTCCAGGTACTCTAACAAACGTGAAGCTGTACTGAGAACGAAGCATTTAATTATGATAGGCAAAAATAACACGGAAAATGCAGACGAAACTATGTATACGCACTGGTTGTCCAAAGCAGTGCTGTATCATCTGCACGTCATGTTGTAACTGGGGTTCTCGGAAATTATTTGAAAATAAAGGAATTGAAATTGACTTGTACTTGAAAAGCTGGGACAGGAGAAAATTGCGAACATATATATCGTCGCAGTTCTTTCTCGAAAGAGAAAGGCTAGTTTAATAATAATATTCACGATTTCATGACCAGGCTATATTCACTGAGAAAGGACATCGTACTGAATGAAACAGTAACATTAGCATGTCCACTTTTTTTTTCGGGTTACATTTGACATTAATTCATTTTCAAACTATTTTCATCTTCTCTCTTAATCGACTTGCACCTGTTCCAAATTTCACACATACGTAATACCGGTAATACATGGACGCATTGGGTAAGACGCTTCATGATTTTTCGAAGAAAAAAAAGCAGGCTTTATTTATGAAGTACAATTTAAAACTTTACTTTCATGGTAATATATATTTATCTCTCGAAAAATAAAGTAAGCAGATTCGTGCATTCTTCCTAATTTTCTTGCAGAATTATAGTGTTATATCCCCCATATCAAATCTTCTGTCAATTACGTTTTCCCTGATTTATTAACAAATTTCATTTTGTTGATTCCACGGGGTGGAAACACATGAAATCTTTTAATTTGATCTGACCCATAAAACGATTTAGAGCACAAAAAAACCTGAACAGTAGACCTTTATCTCTCGCATATTCCCCATGCTGAAAACGACTTCAACACAACGTATCCTACTTAGAGTACTTCGTGAAAATCCCACGAGATGGCATATCGGTTAATTTTAAACGCGAATAGCGTTGCAAGGGAGCAGATAGGAGGGAGTGAGAGAGGCAGGAGGCATCGTTCGATGGAAAACCTCTCATCATGTGATGCCTCACACTCGCCTATCATCGCAGACGAAACAAGAGGTGGTTTTGCAAAAACGATGACATTTATCCAACACCCCCAGTTCTTTTCTATTTTCATTTATTTTTTTATGTTTCAATGCAAGAGGCTCCCTCTGGTGCTACTTTGTTGCTTTTGAGGTGTATTGTGCAGGCGGGAAGTTCGCATCGCACGAAGCACTCATCGGCCTCCATGCAACAGAGTAGCACCAGAGGGAGCCTCTTGCATTGAAATATAAAAAAAATATAAATAGAAAATAACTGGGGGTGTTGATTAATGAATCTTGTGAAAACCATATTCGAGCAAGTGTTGCTATTTTTTCTTTACAGAGTGTGTGTGTGTGTGTGTGTATATATATATATATATAAATCCCACCCCCTGAGGTCGCAACTGTTCCGAAGGCTCGTGTTGTTGTTGAACCAACAAACTAGAAGACCCGGTAGGGCGAGAAAACTTGAAAACAACCGTCTTTTGGTCAAGCAAATTGAAAGAAAAGCGGCGGCTAAGTTAATGGGATTGGGAGAAGCAGCGGGAAACGTACTGTCAGACCGCGGAAGACGAAACTAGCTCGAGGCGACGAATCTACACGCAAAATGGGAAGCAGGTAGAAACAAGCAGGGCAGTATTACGTTTGATCGGTTGTTTTGTTTATTGTCGCTGGTTTTGATGGCTTTTACAACTCTTGACGCATTCTGCCAGCGACATTATTACGTGTGAAACTTCAGTGATGTTCAAGCAAGAAGCAATTTTCACACAAACTGTTTCCCTTGGCCGTTTCACCCCTACTTTCCCAGTGGACTCGCCCTGTTAGCGCATGCGCACTTGCATCCGTGGTCTAGGCTCATGTAGACGCACTGTATTAGTGCCATCTGCCCGCGTTTGGATGCCAAGGAATATAGAAGTACTTTAGGATGAGCATTCCGAGACACGGCGCTCTCCCATTGGCCAGGAGCCGCAACGAGCTCTGACGTGACCAAAGGGATCTGTTAAGTGGCGAGGCTCGCGTAGCAATGGAAGCTTACGGGAAATATTTTCATTTTTAATTGTCCATATCTTGGTTCTATTAACCATTTGCAGTAGAATAATAGGCAAAAAGCAAGGAATAGACCTAGGCAATAATATGAAGATATTTACAGCACACAATTACAATAAATGGCGTTATACAAATCAAGCAAAAAGTAATCACGACTATAGTCTTATATCACCGGTACATTAAAATCTGAAGTTGCGTATGGGTAAATAAATACAATTTTACGTATTATATATTTTGCTACCACACCAATACTTATTATTCTTCATACCTTCAAATTTTCACAGATATTTGTTATTTATAATGTGTTCATAATAATTTATATATCTAGTATTCATAGGATGTCGCTGTCGCTGTTGTTATCAGGGTTTCGGAGCGGAGCGGATCGACGCTCCGACTGTTGCCAACGCTCCGGAGCGAGGAGCGAGATTCGAAGAAATGGTTCGCTCCGCTCCGGAGCGGAGCGATGTCTTATCCCGCTCCGCTCCGGAGCGGAGCAGCGGGAATCGGAAAATTTCTCGCTCCGCTCCGGAGCGAGGAGCGAAATTTTAGAAAATGGTTCACTCCGCTCCGGAGCGGAGCGCTACCTTGACACGCTCCGCTCCGGATCGGAGCAGAGGAAGTTGGAAAATTTCTCGCTCCGCTCCGGAGCGAGGAGCGAAATTTTAGGAAACGGTTCACTCCGCTCCGGAGCGGAGCGATACCTTGTGACGCTCCGCTCCGGAGCGAGGAGCGATGTTCTAAGAACTTGCCCACTCCGCTCCGGAGCGACTCCGGAGCGCTCCGAGGTTGGATAATACGAGTGTATACAGAAAACTAACGATCAAAGGTTCCGAGTACATTAGTAATTTTGCTTGTGAAATTTGTACGGCATTTGAAAATCGCCCGTTATTGTTGTTATAAAATTGATTATTACTAAAGCTAACGCCACGGAAACAGTCCAGAAAAGATTATATCACTCACCTACAGTGTTGCCAATAAGCAAGGAATAATCCTTACACAATACACCAGGAAAGGCACAATCAACCGCATACGTATTGTCCGTGACTGTACAACGCGCAATGTGTCAACTGTGAAGCGTAGAAGAAGTGTGGCAAACCTGGAGGGCCAGGGGTGTGGAGGAGGAAAGGGGAAGCTTCGATCTTCACTGGACTGTTTTCGTGAAGAGAGCGATATTATTATTATTATTATTACATTTTCATTATCACTTTTACTACTCTACTACTACTTCTGGGGACAAAATATTTCAATAGCAGGTGTGCCACCTGCTGAAACTCATTTCGGTTCAACTTCTGGTTCGGGCTAAGCACTTCGGCATATCGGCCCGACGTTACAGTCCACGCCGCGGGAGAACTGAGTTATTCCGGAATATTGGTTCGAGTAACACTGGCGAAATTACTGCAGAGAATCCATTCGACCTTCTAAAAGGCCAGAGGAAAGGCGAAGCAACTTGTACGGAGGAAGATAAAGGCAGACAGGTGTTCATGCAAAACACTCGCTGGTGCATGATTGTCATATCTAACTTTCTTTTACGCTGGTTATGTATGATACTTTGAATGTAGCGAAAGGGAAAAGTTTAAAGTAATTGGAAATTCAGGTTGCTAATTTTAACTTTTCGATTTTTGAATGTATGAAGTTGAAAATCGGAATCATGCTTATTAATGTTACCGTCGGCCAATAAGGAAACGTTTTAATTTGAAATACAGAGTTTTCGTATCTAACTTTTTAAAAATTCTGACACTAGAAAGTTGAAAACCGGCTTAACCAAAAATGTAAGTTGCCACATTTGGTTTACTTTTATGAAGGTATAAAGTCGAAAATCGGAATGCTGTTTGTATACAGCCGAACAGGGGAATTTAAATAGTATGAAATACAGGGTTGTCATATCGATTATTTTCCCCAATTTTAAAGGCAGGAAGTTGAAATAGGTATTTAATGGTTACATACGTATACTACTGCAAAAATTACAAAATGTCTGGTTGCCATATCTAACATTTCAAGTTTGTAAGCAGTAACCTGGAAATAGGCATGGTCGTTATAAGAAAATTGAAAAAAATTTGGAAAGACGACGAATGGAATGTTGCTATATTTAACTTTCTGAGTCTAGAAAGCCAGAAAACGTATACGTATAAAATTAATATTTTTTGTATTGAGTACGTTGTACACAGCAAACTGAAAGCAAGTTTTCAGTAATGAACAATGTGTAGTCAGCAGATAAGTCGAAACAAGATGTATAAACCTTAATAACCGTGATAAACACAAAATGTAATATTATCTACTTGGATAGGGTCATGTCCTGAATTTTATGGTTTCATTTTGAAAAACAGGGCTGCGAGCAATACGTGCCTTCCTCACTGATGGCATTTCATTTGATTTTTGTAACTTAGCTTTGAATTGTAGCTAATCACGACGATGATAATGAGAGAATTGATAAATGTGTACTGAAAAAAAAAGTAGCGCCCTGTACCCCGATAACATAGTGGTAACAACGTCTCCTTGTAATGAAGGGGCACTGGGATCGATACCCGGTGGAGGGACATAGTGGCTCGAATCCCACTTTAGGTAGGATTTAAACTGTAGGTCTATTCTCGATAGGGTATTGTTGAGTCTTAAATCCACCAAAAGTCCATAACAAAAGGCATTGTTTCAACGTATGTTGAATGTATAATTGCAATGTATATTGTGATAAATTAATCCTTAAGCAAATATACATTTGTAATTCTGTTTAACAATAAGAGATGTCACTTTCCTTTAAATCTATTCACAAAATCATAAAAATACAACTCGGAAATTCATTTCCAAATGAACAACCTCTTATGCATATCTTTTACGTATGTGTGTGTGTGTGTGTTTTTTTCCTGAAATTTGGCAAAGTTCTAATAATGTATTCACTTCATAAATGTCTATTACATAACAGAAAGCATCATTGGGTATTCAATATCAGACGAATAATGAATTCCATGGGAATATTTCAGCGAGTTCGTGGATTTGAGTTCAGCTCTCAACTACAAATGGTGTTGGTTTGACCCGCGTTAATGTCATTGGTGTTTCCTTTGTGTTTGTTTCTCTATCACAGTACATTTCTTTTCCATAGTTTCGGTGTCCTATTTTTTACCGACTTATCTAGGATTTGTTTAAAATTACGGATCATGATAAATGTACGATTAAAGGCAAGGCAAAGTCCGGAAAAAACAAATTGAAACTTATACTTAGTTGAAAGGACAATTGGTTATTGTTGATTACAATTATAGAAATAACTTTATCGAAATACTTGGTTTTCTTTTACATACATATTTGTAATTCCTTTTGTGCACCATTCCATTCCTACTTGAATATGTAGACTATAAATAAAAACTCGGCATGGTTTCCTTCAATTCATTATTACAGTATAGATCTTCCATGATTCTCTTGGCTTATGATGCATAGAATTAACAATTACGGATTTTTTTCGTTATTTTTTGTTCCTTTATATTGATTTAACAAATCTAGTCACCTTATTATTCTATTAAACGATACTGGTTGGAATGATTTCTCCATTCGCATGGACGTCCGGAAATGGAGGGGACCACGCCACCCGGAAATTAAAGGTAATCAAGAAGTACATATTTCACGCATATAATTTCATTTCAGTTACAGTAATATATGAAGGGCCAGGGGGAAAATCGATGAATGTTCATTCGAGACAATTTGCCAGGAAATGAAAAACAAAGTATTTATTTCCATAAGAACGTTAATATATGCCAAAATAATAATGCGTTTTTCAGGCACTTCTCATCGTTTCCCAACCAAGGCCGTTCTCATTCTTATAGTACAGCTTATGAACTATCAGATGGCGTTGCGATCTCAAAATGGGCGAAAAATCGACATTCATCGTTTTTCCCCCTGGCCCTTCATATGTTAATTATTGCAAGGGCGTTGCAGGAACATGATAACTTCAAACTGTAGAATATTTTTAATGGGAGTAATACTATTTTGGGGAAATTCTGTATAATTCTGCCCCCCTCTCTTGGACAAATATCTTGCTTGTCCCTTCCTGGAAAAAATCCTGAAGACGTCCATGTATCAGCGGCGTTAAAAATTTCATTAAATGTCCATACATCACCGTTGACAAGCACACATAATATGCATGTAATGATACAAGAGAACACAGCTTTTAAAGGCTTCTTTTTATGACAGTGAAGAGAAGAATAACACGCGCAAGTAATACTTTTAAAAGAGAACAATCTAGACAGAATTGGTGTAGCATAATTCTAATACAACTGGCAACACTTGATCTGTCTGGCAAAGGCGATGTCTCTACCATGTACGGATAAGTCGAACGCAACGTATAGCGCAGCGAACGAAGTTCTCAACCCCGAAAGCACACACAAACAAGCTATGTACCAGTTTCACCCTCCTCCCCTCTTGAAACGGGCACAAGACCAATGAGCTAGCCGATTGCACTGAGTCACCTGCAAGGAACACGGAATACGGCACAAAACGAAGCTGTCTGTTGTATGGGGGAGGTGGGTCGGACAAATCTGCAAAAAGAAAAACTGATTGCTTGAAATTATTCGTAACCCATTCAACACATAACATTCAAACCCTTATATCTAAGAGTCACAATACAAAATTTGAAATACCCCACGGATCCCTGACGTCATAGGGTGCTGTGCTGTAGAGCGACCACAAACAAAAAAGCTTCGGTCAAAAGTCCCAGTGCACCTCCTCCTTCACCCGTTCGACTAGGGCCATAAGGAAGCATGATTCACTCTGTCCCTCCCCTCCAAGCGGGGGCGATCATACAGACAAACAACTAGAGTACGTGGAAACAGGACTGCAGGCTCTTTTCCATGTGGTCCCATTATAACCACTCCGTCACGGAAGTCGGCTTTAACGCGCCCATTCCATTATTCATAGTTGCATTACAGCATGCGTGTAAAAAAAACTCCTAAACGGATCGGAGCGTGCTGTCAAAGCACCACGCTCCGGAGCGGAGTGCTGTTGCCTCACGCTCCGCTCCGGATCGGAGCGTGCGTCTAAAAAATCTGAACCACTCCGCTCCGGAGCGGAGTACTGCTGTATCACGCTCCGCTCCGGATCGGAGCGTGCGACTCAAAAAGTCGAACCACTCCGCTCCGGAGCGGAGCGTGTCTCTCAAAAAGCTGAACCACTCCGCTCCGGAGCGGAGTGCTGTTGTATCACGCTCCGCTCCGGATCGGAGCGTGCGATTCAAAAAGTCGAACCACTCCGCTCCGGAGCGGAGCGTGTCTCTCAAGAAGTCGAACCACTCCGCTCCGGATCGGAGTGCTGTCGTACCACGCTCCGCTCCGGAGCGAGGAGCGAAGTAGAAATGACGCTTCGAAGTCGCTCCGGAGCGCTCCTTTAGTACGCTCCGCACTCCGCTCCGAAACCCTGGTTGTTATATGACGTCGCTTTTCTACGTGTTTAGGGTAACCGCAACAATAAAAATGAATGATGAAATGATAAATTTGATGGGAGCGTAGGCTAGATGAGTGTGGCAAGCACTGGTGTACGCAGGGGGGGGGGGGGCTTAAGGGGCTGCAGACCGCCGAAATTCTTAGAAAATAAAAAAATCAAATGAAGACAGTAATGAAGTAAAAAAAAGATCTTAAAATGACCCCCGATAACTATTTTTGTGTTTGAATAACTTTTAAAACGAAGGATTAAAATGATAATTGGAGCTCGTATCTAATGAAAATAGAACGGCGACAACGGGATATCAGCGAAATTGATTTTCGGCGATACATTCTATGAACCAATCTCATTCTGTTCAGTAAAGGTTAGATTCATTACACTGAACCCGCGTTCACATTCAGCTGTAAATATTGGTACAATTTGAATTGAATTAATATAATCCTTGATTGAGGTGGAAATGGATTTTGGATTTTTTTTTGTAGATGTGAGAATCTTTAACTAGTGATGCACACATGCTTTCGCTTACATTAAAGTTTACACTATGGTAAAATTGCACAAAGATTCTATCTAAACTGATATGTGTTTAAAAAACCGTAGCATCAAAATATGTTTTTTAGAAATTAATAAATAAATAATAAATGGATAAAATGCAATGTCGTGGGAAAGCGTAATCCCTTAATAAATTCAAATAAACTCGTGCCAGCTCGATGGCGAATCTGGTCAACCGCGTGTTCGACTTTGAATCCCGTCACTGAAGTTCCCGACTTCGAGTCACGTCGTGGGCATTGATGTTCTTTGTGCCTGCCCTTTCTTCAATTTCATGTGATCATCACTCATCGCTGCGATTAACCAAAAGTGGTAAAAAAGCGAAGTCAAATAACAAATACATGAACAACAGGCCTGGCCTCTGTCTTGGTTTAGCAATGTGATTTGTTAATCACTATACGGTGGAGGCCGAGGCGGAAATAAATATCAGTAAGAATAAAAATTCATTACAACTTACCCTTCCTGGAGACTTATGATTTTGAAGACGATGCTACCCACTGTCGTCTTTTTCTCGCTGCACTTGCTTCCATGGACTTGAGTTTCATTAGTTTATTCAAATGTCGAATTCTAATAAAAGTTCTTGTTCTGACATAAAGGAAAATAATCTTTTCGTTAACTTCAGGAAATTTTGACTGTAGTACTGTCTTTAGAGTGTCCATAACTTTATGTTGCTTGGAAACAGTTGACCCATGGAAGGATGCAAACACAATCTCAAATTGAATAACTTTATCCATCCACTCCTGTGTTGGATGGGTAAGCCCTCCTTTGATATGATTGATATCGAGTCATCGCTGCAATGTTCTGGAATATCTACTTCCCCCCCCCCCCCTAACACCTAATGTTTCGTCAACTTAACGGCATTCAAAGGCCACGTACCCACCCAAGTATTTAATGGTATCTTGCGACACGTCATTATCACTAACAGAACGATCTGAAATCTGCGTGTCGAGTAGATAATCTTCTTCTTGGATGTGCATGACCGTGGTTGTTGCTTCCTCAGTTACATGAATACATAACTGGTTCTTCACAAATTCCATCAAGTTGTCCCCATCAGCTGCTTGCATTTTCTCTACATCACCCTGAGAAATATTGTTGCCTTCTTGAACCACAGAGACACCTCCAGACAAGGGGATGTCGTCTACGTTCCTGGTTAGCAACAACAGGCGCAGCATCTGAACGCAGAAATTTCCTTGTCGGTAAACCAACTAGTTCGTTTTTCATATCCCTTTCATAATCACTAGTAAGAAAATGTTTAGAGCACACTCGAGTATTATTTACATTAAATTCATCAGATCGTTTACAGCGAGAAATCCACACGCGCTTCAACTCTTCATTTTTTGGAAACGTATGGTATGTGGTGCCAGATTCCTTAAAGCCCCAATTGGTACACTCTGCAACAGCACAAGAATGTTTACCTTTGACACGCTTGTTCATGGTACAGACACCGAATAAACGTAATACGACCTAAAATTACTCGCTTTCAATATTCAAGACAAACAGCACAAGCACTTCTGTAAACGAATACCGGATCGCTACTACTGGACCTGCAGATTTTTCTGACATCTGGGAGAAATCTATGCCTCAAAGTTGGCTTATACCGAACAATGAAAGCCATGTCGCTTTCGGAAACTGGAAGAAATTACTTTCCATTTGAATGTTCCCAACTGCAGGTATGAACTTCCTCGGTGTACGTCAAATCGTCTATCGTATATCCCTTACCTGGAGGAATGGCTAGCGTAACGCTCTATGGACTCAGAAGCGAACCCTGGTTGAGGCATGGGTGTGTATCATTCTGTATCTTATCTATTTCATCTTTCATTTTCATTTCATTGCCCTAGTTTGCTCTATAGGTCAAAAAGCGACGTGAAATAATAAAACATTGATTGATTGATTGAATTGGCGTTTTAAGTCCAGTTTATGCACATTCAGGTTAATTGGGACTGGACCTACAGTTTAAAGTGGGATCCGAACCACTATGTGCCTCCACCGGGTATCGAACCCGGGATCCCTTGATTATAAGGTGATGACGCCACCACTACGCCATCGGGGAGGCCCTCAAAATAGAAATAGATGAGAACGTTAATTGGTTCAGTAACGATCTCGCTACCCAGCGAAGGTTTAAGGCTCGAATCCCGCCTGGACATTGTGTCCCTTTGCGGGTGTCCATCAATTTCATCTATTCATTACTCATCCTCGCCTTCCAATTAGGTAAAAGTTACAGGAAAGCAACCCAAAAATGAGAAAAAAATATTTGCCTCGTAATGACGCAATTTGCCAAGGACGCCCGCAAGATTTTTTCACAGGAGAGGCAGTAGTGCTCAAAGAGGGAAAGGTTTTGAAATGCTATCTCTCTAGATAAGAAAATCCTCTTAAAGAAAATTCCCCCACTAGGATAATTTGCATAGAAATCCCCACCCACTGCATTTTCTCTATGATTTTGTAATATACTCGTACTTATTCTGTTATGCAGCAGTAACTTCAATTAATTCTTGTCAACAATAAGTCGCCCCTGCAAAGAAGTTGCTGAAATACTACTGCTGGAAATTCTTAAAATACAATACTATATATGTACAATATATTGACATATTTGATGCATGTTTCTTCCGTATCAAAAAAAAAAAAACACTACCTGTTAAATAAAAATTAAATGTAAGGAGGATACTGTTATAGACATTCGTATTATCGAAACTGATGGCAATATTTGCATTCATACGGCTTAGAAGTTTATTATTGCGTAACTGTAACTTCATAATAATAATAGTTTTACTCACACGCACGCGACACCGAAATTTTGGAGCTTCCCGTGGATGCAACTCGACAGGACTCATACCAAAGACTACAAAAAAGCCTAAATATAGGGTCGTTACACACACACACACACACACACACACACACACTATATATATATATATATCCTGAGAACAGCCCAATTGTATATTAATTTCCACGCAGTACACCCTGGATTGCATTTTGCATAGTAGTGACTAGCGAGGCTCTGGCGTCTGGACTCGTGGCCATTATAATCCTTGGTGGGGCTCGTATTGTGTTGTCCTTACATCTTTATGATTGTCCCTTCATCCGCCTCATCTTATCACCATTCATGCTCATCTTCGCGATTAGCCAGAAGTAGCAGAAAAGCGTAATAATAACAAATCAATATGTATGTATGTGTCGTTCATTTAAAGACGATTTCTACTGCGTTGATCGCTACTATGAGGATGAATGATGAAATATTGAGTGGAGAATGAGACAAACATTGCTATATGCCTTACTATGGTTCAAACTGGGGCCTCTGGCTTCCTAAAGCGTTATGCTGTCATGGAGACCGGTTATATACATGTAGAAAGTCTTACTTAATCCTTTCCGTTCAATCTTACTCTCTCGATCCTGTTTCAGTTATGTCCATGGTATAATTAATTAAGTTAGTAATCTATTTGCATGAAAATATGCACAGGAGACTCTACCCCCACCCCCACCCCCCTCCAGCACACACAGGCATTTCAAATTGTTTCACTTTACGATTTTTCGGGTGTTCTAACTATTGTGCTCGTCTCAAGATGAGACTCATCTAATAATTAATCATTTAACTTCATTGCTGTGTCTCGTAATCAAGAGGTCCCGGGCAGTGGCGCAGGAACGGTTTTTCATTTGGGGGGGTACAAAATTCAGTCTCCCATATATATAAGTATTTCCTGTTTTCTAAATTAAAAATTGGCATAAATAATTTTTATTTCTTTGTTTTTCTTAGTATTTATGGTCATTTTAAAAACAGATTTTAACCAGATAACAATTCTGAAAAATATAAAGCTCTGGACCTTATTCATGGGCTCATTTTGAATTTAACGAAACGGAATATCAGGAGTTCGAAATGTGAAATTTGCGAACAAAGATACAGCTATTGATTTTTAATGCAGGGTGAGATTAAAGGGAGTGAGGAGGATTCCCCCTTCTCCTCTATCTTCAGCTATCCCAACCAGGAATAATCGTCTCTCACCAACTGGATATAGAAACCATACGTATTATTGAATATATCATACTTATAGAGTCCACATTAGATCAGTTCAGTTCATTTTAATTTTAAAGTCCCATAGCTAAGCATAAAAATCTTTAAACAATTTATGGCAGATGTGCACCACATCCAATGCCTTTTAGAAGCCATGTATTTGGTACAGACATCTATAGGGTGTTGTATTTTTTAAAAAAAATATAGAGTTGAGATGGTTCCCGATCAACTCGTAAGAGGTCTAAGTTTGGAATGTTTGTAAAACATTTGACAAAGCATTTATTTGTAACATAATTATTTGTACCTAACGACGTTCTTCAAGCACTGAAAATACTATAATTACATATACAAAACCGAAATCCTTCAGATCTCAGAGCAAGCAAGGAAAGCCAAATACTCGAAAGTTGTTTTATTTCTCTTTTCAATCTTCGGTGGATAATATGAAGAGCTGGCCAAGGTTTCTTTTCGTACTTAGTAGTACTAAATGCATATACATGCATGTTTTAAGGTGACTTGTTTATTCCTCGTTTCCGTGAAAAGGTGAACTTTAATGTAAGCAAAAGCATGTGCGCGTCACAGTTAAAGATTTTCGCATCTACAAAGAAAATCCAAAACACATTCCCACCTCGCCGGCCTCCGTGGCGGAGTGATTAGCATAGCCTTCTACGACGCCAGAGGTCCCCGGTTCGAATCCCGGCCTGGGCATGGGTGTTATTTGTGAGTGTCCCTTCATCAATTTCATCATACCATCACTCATCCTCATCTTCGCGATTAGCCAGAAGTGGCTGAAATTTGAAGTAAAATAAACCAAATCACTCAATCAAACATTCCCATCTTGCTCAAAGACCTTGTGAATTCAATAAAAAATCTACCAATATCTACCAACCGAATGTGAAATGTCATAAACCAACCTTAACTGATAAGAAAAATATTTTAGAAGATTTAAACATACTTTTACATAATTTTTCATGCAGAAAAATTTGCAAGAAATTGAATGAAGTGTAGTCTAGATAACACAGTGGCCTTGACAAGCCAACTGGCAAACCATAGGACCAGCAGTGAGTCTCATTTATCCCGTGCATTCATTTGACTAATGTAATTTTCTTCCAGTTTGACTTTAGGGTTTAACTTCAAATGACGTTGTGTTTGTGTTGTATTCGATATCAAAATTAGTAGAGCAGCCACAGGCTGAACTTCGCCCATGAATAAAGAAATTCTAATTCTAATTCTAATTTTAAGCGATTAATGTCCAATTCTAAGTACTATATCTAATACTTAGGTAGAAATAAGTTATCATCCTCTGATAAAATCACAAATTGCACCCTGTTCTAATGTCTAGGAAAGGGGAACCTTTCATTTGACCTAGGAATGACATCGAGATGAGACGAGTCGAGAATTGTCACAGCCTTATCTCGTCTCCTGTGTGGTGAGTTTGAGTTTGTTTGAGTTTGTGTATTAAGTCCACTTTATGCACAGTTAGGCTAATCGGCATCCGAACCACTGTGCCACGTGCCTCCACAGGGTATCGAACCCGGGACCCCTTGATTACAAGGCGACGACGCTACCACTGCGCCATCGGGGAGGCCCTCTGGTGTGCTGAGGTCCTTCTCGTTCTTGTTTGTGCTTTTCTTTTGTTTCGGTGTCCAATCAGAAGTTGTTAAAACTTATTCTATGTACTTTATATCCACTTCATGGGCTAATCGGGACTGAATCTGCAGTTTAAAGTGGAATCCAAAGCTCTGTGCATGTTGGACCCTTCAATTAGCCTACAAGGCGAGATATCTCGTCCTGACCCGCGAAATGTTTAGTATAAGCAACACGTACATTGTGTCACCACTCAAAGTTTCACAACGTATATGTCATTAAAGCAAAACTTTTCTTAATAACGTTTTTCTGCTTTATATCTTGTTTCGATGCTGTAAATAGATTAAACCGGGCAGCACAGGCTCGCAATTATTACTAATGCATTAACTTTGCAATTACAGTAAACAAAATACACGACATTTTGAAAAAAAGAAGTCAATAAATTTAAACGCTTGGTATGTCTGATAAGACGCACAGTAATTTAAATTTATTTTTACCAATTTCTTCAAATATGATACCAGAGTTTCGAACGAGATCATCTCGGACATCAAGTATCGCCTCGCTTTGATTTTGCAGAGATTTATTTCAGTCTCGTTTCGAAATTTGAGAGGAAGCACAGACTTTTCTTGTCTCAGTATCATCTCTATGTTCAAAAATCTCTTAATATATAGGTTTAAGTATAGTTTTCCCTCTTACAAAGTTATGAAGTACAGGAGTACATTGAACCCCCCAATGTCTCGTCTCATTTGTGTAAGTATTTCGTTCCGGAAAATTCCATTTGAAAAATTTAAAAGAAGAGGTCAGTATATACTCTTCTAATGAAGATTTATATATTATCTTTGAATCGACTCGACCACTTCTTTAGAAAAGTGTACCCCCCCCCCCCCCGTTACGCAAAGGAGCATTCATCTGGAGAGTGATTTTCTGAGAACAAACTTTATCTGATTCCATCGTTTCACAGAAATTTTACACAATTTTCATCTCCTTTCCAAGAACACAGGTCAATGAACTAACTACATAGTAAGAAGCACAATGTAGTAGAATAAGTTTACAATGGCTTGAATTTCTGTGGTAAGTAAGTAAGATAAATTAGATAATGCTTGTAAGTTATAAACAATAGGCTATACTTAAACCTTTTTTATTGAGCGAATTGAAAATATGTTCCTTTAACAGTAGCACCTTGCGTCTGTCAAATTATCTAGGGGGGTACAGGGGGTACAACAGGATTTTTGGATTTAGGGGGGTACAGTACCCCTTCAAAAATTTGAGGTGGTACAATGTACCCCTGTACCCACCCGTTCCTGCGCCACTGGTCCCGGGGTCCATAGCCGGTGAAGGCACATGGTGATTCGGATTCCACTTTAACTTGTAGGTCCAGTCCCGATTAGCCTTACTGAGCATAAAGTGGACTTAAAACACCAAATCAACCAACCAACCAACCAACTTGAGAAGGTACGGGAAAGCAGTGAAGAAGAACTACATGTTATAAACATTGCTTCCCAAAAGTTATAATCGCCTCTATGAGGCGATAAACTTATATGATTTTACATGTTATTAAGCGGCCCGCAGCTGAGGGCTCCCCTTTTTGACGTCACTCTAGCAGAAGACCTTCACGTGCCGCCGTAGCGCGGGAAGCCGGAATAGCACCCTCTGTTTGGATGCAACCAATGAAAGGATCAGCTTGCAGCTGCGCGCGAAAGACAAATAGTTGGGCAAAGCTTTACATTGAGTTTGCTCCACCAGTGAGACCGCTCCAGCCACTCTACGCCCTTAATAATCTCATTGGTGTCAGCAGAATCGCAACAGTGGACAACCACACAAATTGCGCTCTGCAGACCACAGATAAATTGCACGGCTCAATCTGACTGCGGTCGTCACGATAATCTTTAGCCCGCTCATGCATGATTAGACCATGTTCGCACTATGCATATTCATAGTGCTTCCCCCTCCCCTCCCGTCGGCAATATTTCGGTCGTTTAGATACGCTCTACTGCCTGCGGTGCATGTGAAATGCAAACACAAGCTTATGACATCATCATTTACTGCAAGCGAGGGAGTGGTTGGGGGGGGGGTAATTCAGCTGGAAAGAAATTAAACATGGCTGAAAGAATTTACCTGCTCTGAATGATTATTAGGAATAACATCCCGTACAGGGTGTCCCAATTTTACACACATAATATTTGTCTGGTGCAGTTTTATGAAGTACTGAGTTTCTTGTAACTCAGCGACAAGTAAAAGTTACTTCAAAAGTAACTAGTAACGAAATTAGGGTTTAATTTACGTTTTCCACGGAAGAAAACTTTCTTCAGCTAGAATTTTGCAAAACCTTGAACCAAAAAGTTCGTGTGAAAGAATGTGAAAAAATGTGAAAAAAATGTATTGCTAGAATTGTCACCGCATGCACATACCACAAGTGTATTCATTTTAGAACATCCCTGGACATTCCACACTGCAAATTGTCCATCATCATGTTTATTCTCTTTGTTTTATCCAATGAGAGCTTCAAGAAATGCCAAAAAAGCTGCTGACAATACCTGCACCAGCATATGTAAAAAATACATTCCTTAAAAAAAATCAGGATGCAAGGTTAGTAAAACATTCGTTGTGTTGAAGCAATACCTGCCCAATCGATTGATTGATTTGATTTGGTTTATTTTACCTCGCTCTTCTAGGCCTTGAGCCAGACAAGTTGTCGGTACCACTCGGGGAGAACAGGTTCTACTATGATTTTATGGTCAGGTTGGGATGCCTAGAGATGAAAAATATGCGATAGCATGTCATAACTCTTTGCCTTCTGTGTGTTATCGCTCCACTTCCCAGATACCTTGATGTAAATGGAAAGTTTTGATAATTTTTAATATTTTGACTTTTACTATTAGAAATAACAATTTCAGTAATTCTGATTTAAATTAATAATTATGATGATAATAATTATACTAATTAAAATATGAGAATATTTTAATAATTTAATTGACAATTTGAATGGGATTTAACACCATTAGGATTCAACTGGCTATTTACCCATCAATAATATCGATATATCTGAATTAACAACTGAAGTGCGCAGTTGTGAGAATGACAGTAGCAGTCCAAGGACAGTGTGAGAGTTCATTGACGAACGTGGGTAAATGGTAGAATGCCTCTAAAGTGCGATTGACCTGAATTGATGGTGTGGAGAGCCTTTGGAAGGATGGAAGCTGGACAGACAGCGAGAGGTATATGCAGCGCTTGGAGTGTCTCAAAGTTCCAGTTCTCGCCTGTATATTCGGTTCCAAACAACGGAAAATGTGCGACGAAGGCAAGATCAAGGCCGTCCGCTAGCAACAACAGCAAGAGACAACGGGTACCTCTTGTTAACAACCGGTTGGAAGAGACGACAGAATGCAATGAAACTACAACATGCCATTCTCACAGCAAAAGGGCGCAGGTGTCATCTCAAACTGTCTCCAATCGCCTTCTTAAAGATGGCCTCTATGCATGGTGTGTGTTCCATCACTGTACAGCATTCAGTCCGTAGAAACTTGGCTGAGGAACATCGCAATTGGGGCTTGGATGGAGTTGAGCGCTGTTCTCCGATGAGTCACGGTTCAACCTCCAGCCTTACAACAGACGTGCCTAATATGTGAACACGCTATAACCCTGCTTTTGTACAAGAAACATTCTAAAATGTAGACGGTGGCCTGATGGTGTGGGGTGGTATCAATATTGTGGGACGTACGGACCTCCACGTTATCCAAAATGGTAGTTTGACGGTCCTTAGATATGAGGACGATAACCTCAGACCTCTTGTCATGCCGTGCGCAGATGCAATAGGTGATCGTTTCCTTTTCATCGGCGTTAATGCTCGTTCTCACAGAGTTCTGTTAGTGCACAACGTGCCGGAGGACGAGGGAATAGAGAGTAAGGAGTGGGCAGCGTGATTACTGGACTTAAATCCCATAGAGAATGTCTGCTAAGCACTTGGCGGACGCATTCTAGGTAGGATGGCACCTCCCTCAACTCTTCCAGAGCTGAAATTGCCCAATGTAAAGAATGGTGAGGAATCCTCCAAGCTCTCATCGATCACCTCATCGAGTCCATGCCACACAGATGTACAGCGGTGTTGGCCGTTCGAGATCACACACCATACTAGTGAGTTCCTCCTGTGACCCTGTCAGTTTCTGAGCTTTTCTATTGATACACACATTGCTCTATAGTGACGCACATCATGTGAGCATTGGGTCAAGCGACTGTAGGGTCTTTCTGTTACATGTACTAATCCATACTCTAATGTATCTGTTCCCTGAATGTTCTTTCAGTTGCATAAACATCGGCTGTACATGGTTTTCGTCTAGTTCTTTCTGTTCCTCTCTTGATCCAAGAAGAAGGCGATGGATAGTAATGGCAGGTCAATTATCAGACAAGACACTATTTGGTCGAATTATTGTGACCGCAAAGAATTGAAATCTTCAATGAGCTATCTCTTAGAACCATTATCATGGTGCGACGAGCCAAAGGACATTCGCTCAATTTATTAATTTAGTTCAGTTATCCACGACTCAATAACTGAATCTCAACTTTGCCTGGTAACGCTGGTGACGAGTGCAGATCGCTGGAGATTAAAAGTTTATACTTTCAGATTTTCAAGTAGGATTTCAGATAATTTACAACTAACAATAACCCCTTTCCATAGCCACAGCAATAACCCAATTTACACAAGCGAAATTCCCCCCTTCTGAAAGAGAAGAATTAATCATTTAAACATTTTCATAAACACCAAATACAAATGGAAGAAAATATTTTAGCACGTAAATATGAACATCAGAAACAGTAAACTTATTTATTGTATTCAATTTAACACATATTTCCTACGTATTAAAGCATCAACAATCTGTCCTTATTAATTAAGAGACGTAAAATAAAAACTGTCGATACGTGTATGAAAATTACCCATCAAAGTCATATAGCATGCACCTTTAATGCCATATAAGGAATTACAAAGTCCTAATTAGTTCCTATTTTGACATAGATCCAATCTGGGAACATGCTCCTCGTTTATTTGATTAGTGCTATGCGTTTCTTGCACGAAAATAAATCGTTTTACGTGTGCACAGAGCCCTTTTCAAACATGGCGTCCATGGCCATTTTGTAAATAACGCATGGTCTGTGACGTGTACTAGTACCGTTTCCCGTAAAATTCAACACACGCGAGATAGCTATCTCATGAACAACTTTGCTTAAACGTTGTAAACACGATCTTCGAGAATTTTCTTCCTATCGAAGTCACTTAAGATAATTAATTTCCTCACCTGGTGTGTCGGGAACGACGAATCCAGCACGCCCGAGTCCACTCTTACCTCTCTCTTCCCGAGAGCTCCATTCCTTTCCAACACCTATTTTTGCGATGTGCTTTCACTTCTTGCTATTATCTGCCGTTTTGTCCTAACTGCAGATGTAAAATTCCTCCCTAAAGCACGGAAACAATTCTGATTTCCTCCACTGTAGTGACATTACTCTGTTCACTCCATGTTTTTTCTTCCGGAAGTCCTTCTCCACCACTGCACACCCCTATCGATCACTGTTAGTCATTTTTGCAGAGCACATTTGTCTTTACCAAACAACAATTTTTCATGATTTAAATACCAAACGTTAACAGATATGTATATGCGTTAAGGAACCCAGAGTAATGCTCAATAAGATAAACTTTTTGCTGATAATTAACCAAAGGCATCTAGATCAAAACGCTGTATATTTTATTATTTTGCGCCATAACTGCGAATTGCCCATGCGTGCAGTGACCGACACATCAAAATGTCCTTGTGCATAAGGAAACCGCGAGAAAATCGGATCTCAGACAAAGGAATTTACAATTCAACTGCGCACAACGGTCAGAGCCATCTAGCGATTCTTCGCGTAACTATTAAAGCAACAAAGTTTTCATATTGCATAGGCATTCCACCTATCGTGAATTCTCTGCACTAGACGAGTTCATCGTCTTTGGACCTGAGTTGGGCTACTTTGCCCGAGCAAAACACACACGAAACTCAAGTTTCCAGAATACATTATGACAGTTCGTCATAAATGGCGCCCAACATAGGGATGAACCCTCACACAATACTTTTGTTACAATACTAAAGTTAGACTTACATCAAATAAACATTCATATTCTACATATTCACTAATATACATATTTAATATATACAGACATATTACTTTATTGTTTACAATATGAAACATCCCGGATCACCAACTCTGGTGACTCCATCATTCTCCAGAAAGAAGGAACCCCGCATGTGTTTTGGCGTCTTGTAGAACATAGTGGCTTGTATATTTTTGGTTGGAGCAGGAAACAAATGAATGCCTAGGCCCACCGCAACATTATACTTACTTGACTATTAGCCCGCCGCAAGCATAACCTAACTTGACCTCTACCGCATCATACCTGCCCCCACCCGCAAACTCAACAACACCCCCATGGAACTACCTAAACAACTCTTAATTCGATTCTGGAATCATTCTATCTGAGCCAATAACTATTGTAAACGTTTCACCTTATTTTGGAGCAATCTGGAAGATTTCAGGCTCATCTCGCATGCTAGTACGCCGCATAAATTTCACCTACTTGGTCAACTCGCCCGCCGCAGGCTCAATCTCACTTTACCCATACGAGAAATTTTAACCTTGAACTTCCCCTACCCCGCCTATATCTACACTGTCCTTAACTACCACGTCTGATTTACAGCTCAACCCCATCGTCTGTAGCATTTCAACCACACCTTCCAAATTCAAATCTAGTAATCTTTTCACCCACATTTTTACCTTGTCCCCTGAACAATTCCAAACTTTACAATTTTCTATCGACTGGTGATCCAATTTTTCTCCTGTCACACAATCTATCAATGAAAGCGTGGAATCTTTACTGTTCTTAACACAAAGATAAGGGCCGACAAAGAGGTCACAATATTTTCTTATCACCTTATCTCCGGTACCACTTAAGGTCTGATTCTTAACGTGTTAAATTTACTTTTACGCAATATCTATATTCAAAATGAATCCCATAAAACTCAAAATTTGGTGTGTCAGATAGCCAGAAATATGTTTCTCTTACAAACACAATTCGATGTTTGGACAAACTCAGTAACCTTAAATGCGACTGTGCAAGGAGAATTCACTGAAGCCAGAAGCTACATCAAACAGCTGACGTCAACAGCCCCGTAATTACATGGCGCGCAATCACTGCCACCAAATGTACCACTAACATTTTTGTTATTAATACTGGAACCGAACCAGGATACTCGCCTTGAGTAAACCAAAGATTCGTTTTATATGACTTATAATTTTATGTTGCCATGCAAGATTAATTGAAATTAATTTGTTCCCTCTTGAATACTGGTTACCATCGGGTGGCATATCTCAGATACCCCCTACCATCACCATGTCATGTATACAGAGAAATCAAACCTATTGAATGTCGTTACTTAAACTTTCCAAAATACAGACTCCAGACGAACTTGTGTCAGGACTAAGCCGACACTAATGGCAAATGTCCCCTCGACACCCTATCGTTCTCACATTTTCTATGTGTGGAGACGTATTTTCCCAAGGACGAACAAATACAACATCCAGTGTCCCTGATGTTCCCTTGTGTTTCTTTAGAACGCCAATCAACACGATTCTACCCGAGAAATTCGCACAAAAGTTTACAATGAAACTTGCATGCACATGTGACAACAAATTCAAAATGATACTGCCCACTTAAAAGCTGTTGGCTCCAAAATGATAGTGAGGCTGCTTGACTTGTTAAATACTCCCACTTCAAATTTCCCGCATAAGACTGTCCATCAGATATCTTTCCTGAGCTATAAATTTGACACCAGACCCCAACTGAACTGACGTTTGAAAATAAAATAAAAATAGTATTCAAATGATAATTATATTCAAAAATTTATTTTAAACTTTCCAAAGATCCATACGTTATTAAATCCTTCAAATTAAATATAATATTATCTTTAATATTTACATTTTGTACAAAGCGAAGTTACTTTCACTGATTAAAGAGTGATGATCGCTCCGATGATCTCATCAGGCTTCATCATTGAGCAATCATACTCAACCATATGCATCCCATGCCATTTTCTTCTGACATGAGTGCGATGCCAGATCATTCTAACCCTGTACCAAAGAGACAAAGCCAAGAGAAGACAAATACTCAAAATTTCCCCCAAAACTTTTGTGCTGGTACTTTTCCGAGGAGACCTTTTTGTTCTTCTCTTCCTAATATGGCTTGGATGGAGGGACACTCTTCCTCCAGCAACAGTTCGACTTACTACCAAAGTTTTCTTGGGAAGTGAGTCAGTAGGTGACTTCATTTTAACTCTGATGCGCCTCCCATATCTGACTGAATAACCAGTGCCTAATTTCATGAAAGAAACGACACATGCCATACTGGCAATTCTTTTGGGCATAAGAACACGCATAGAACCACACCTAATGCAACTTCTGGGTTCGATTACTGAATTCCTCACACCAGTCTGCAATGGATAACCAACTACTGGTATGACTACGTTGTGTACCGAATGATCTTGAACTATCGACACTAAAGGTAAGTCAATACTATTTTCCCCAACAGACACAACAGACAGGATAGATTTGTTCTGAGATGATACTGAATTTGAGTGTAGACACTGAGAATCCACCTTACTTTCCGGACACCCTGTATCAACTTGCACCGTGTGGACACGCTTACTCAACGAAGATGAACCTAGAGAACCACTTTGTTTACAACCAACACCCAGTAAAGGAATTTGCAAGCTCGGTTTTGGGAAAGATGCATCTTTTGTGCAGAAGCCGACAGGGAAAGACTCGTCTCTGTTACCCGACACCCCAAAAGACCACTCCTCGCTTATCAAATATTTTCCTTTAATACCCTTGTGGTGTTTTTGCTCTAACGTTCTGTTTCGGTTCAGTTCGCCGGTACTCTGTGCATAACTTTCCGACCAGGAAGTCAGAGTGCCTGTGCAGTGGTCATGTTCGACCGAATGTGAAGTACACATGCAATTGGTGACCGCAGAAGAAGTTACAACACCATTCATCAGTTCAACTTTACTCCCTGACAAATCAAACTCCTTCGTCAAAGACTCATGCCTTTTTTCTACCAACTCAGCCCTGTATTGTGAGACCGACAACGTGAGATCATTTAAACCTTCACTTGTCTTTATTACATCTTGCTGCAGCTCTAATATGCATTTACTGGTGTCCTCTAGATCAGACTGCAGTTTACCCACTACCTTACTAGTATGAGCTGCAAGTTCTGTTTTGAGCAACTGATTGCTTTGATTGAGTTCTGATTTGAGTAACTGATTGCTTTCATTAAGTTCTGATTTGAGCAACTGATTGCTGTCTCTGAGTTCTGATTTGAGTGACTGATTGCTTTCAATAAGTTCTGATTTGAGCAACTGATTGCTGTCTCTGAGTTCTGATTTGAGTGACTCAGTGCATTCCTTGTTCCTTTCCTCACTCTGTTTAATAAAGGCGAACAAGGAATCTAATATAACCGGTTCCTGCTCAGTTGCCATTATTAATATTAGCTTTAACAACAGCAATTAACCAACTAAAGATTAACCTACTTGAAACCCAACAAAAAATTCAATAACGCAGCCCCTCTGCACTTGAGTCCTCGTAATCTTGCGACGAGCCAAAGGACATTCGCTCAATTTATTAATTTAGTTCAGTTATCCACGACTCAATAACTGAATCTCAACTTTGCCTGGTAACGCTGGTGACGAGTGCAGATCGCTGGAGATTAAAAGTTTATACTTTCAGATTTTCAAGTAGGATTTCAGATAATTTACAACTAACAATAACCCCTTTCCATAGCCACAGCAATAACCCAATTTACACAAGCGAAATTCCCCCCTTCTGAAAGAGAAGAATTAATCATTTAAACATTTTCATAAACACCAAATACAAATGGAAGAAAATATTTTAGCACGTAAATATGAACATCAGAAACAGTAAACTTATTTATTGTATTCAATTTAACACATATTTCCTACGTATTAAAGCATCAACAATCTGTCCTTATTAATTAAGAGACGTAAAATAAAAACTGTCGATACGTGTATGAAAATTACCCATCAAAGTCATATAGCATGCACCTTTAATGCCATATAAGGAATTACAAAGTCCTAATTAGTTCCTATTTTGACATAGATCCAATCTGGGAACATGCTCCTCGTTTATTTGATTAGTGCTATGCGTTTCTTGCACGAAAATAAATCGTTTTACGTGTGCACAGAGCCCTTTTCAAACATGGCGTCCATGGCCATTTTGTAAATAACGCATGGTCTGTGACGTGTACTAGTACCGTTTCCCGTAAAATTCAACACACGCGAGATAGCTATCTCATGAACAACTTTGCTTAAACGTTGTAAACACGATCTTCGAGAATTTTCTTCCTATCGAAGTCACTTAAGATAATTAATTTCCTCACCTGGTGTGTCGGGAACGACGAATCCAGCACGCCCGAGTCCACTCTTACCTCTCTCTTCCCGAGAGCTCCATTCCTTTCCAACACCTATTTTTGCGATGTGCTTTCACTTCTTGCTATTATCTGCCGTTTTGTCCTAACTGCAGATGTAAAATTCCTCCCTAAAGCACGGAAACAATTCTGATTTCCTCCACTGTAGTGACATTACTCTGTTCACTCCATGTTTTTTCTTCCGGAAGTCCTTCTCCACCACTGCACACCCCTATCGATCACTGTTAGTCATTTTTGCAGAGCACATTTGTCTTTACCAAACAACAATTTTTCATGATTTAAATACCAAACGTTAACAGATATGTATATGCGTTAAGGAACCCAGAGTAATGCTCAATAAGATAAACTTTTTGCTGATAATTAACCAAAGGCATCTAGATCAAAACGCTGTATATTTTATTATTTTGCGCCATAACTGCGAATTGCCCATGCGTGCAGTGACCGACACATCAAAATGTCCTTGTGCATAAGGAAACCGCGAGAAAATCGGATCTCAGACAAAGGAATTTACAATTCAACTGCGCACAACGGTCAGAGCCATCTAGCGATTCTTCGCGTAACTATTAAAGCAACAAAGTTTTCATATTGCATAGGCATTCCACCTATCGTGAATTCTCTGCACTAGACGAGTTCATCGTCTTTGGACCTGAGTTGGGCTACTTTGCCCGAGCAAAACACACACGAAACTCAAGTTTCCAGAATACATTATGACAGTTCGTCATAATGGGCTTTAGAAACATACTTCGCAGAAAAATGTTATCCCGCCTGAGGGAATACCTGGATATTCAACCACGGAGATTGATGACATGGCTCTTATTCAAGAGTAAAAGAAGAGGAGTCAAAACTTCGGTGAGGTCTATCTGCATGCTTTGAGGAAGGAAATAGGAGTTCAAGAATCGATGTCTGTTTGATACCTTCAATGGGAGAATAAAGAACACCGAAAGGACAATCACATGGGAGGAACTTGGGCATCAGTCACAGAGCATCTCATCTTCCCAGATTGTCAGAAAGTGAAGGAAATTCCTAAGTCACGTAATGAATAAAACAACTCTAATTGCATTTCCTGTTAATGAATGCAGGAAACCCGAGGATTTTGTAAAACGTTTGAATACAACACTTCGCGAACTGTGGAGATAAATGATGCTACATCACATCTGAAGGGAGCCCCAATGTGCTCAATCTCAGCAGTAAACATGAAGAAGAGATGGTAATTTTTTGGTGAATAACTGCCGCTGCTAATGAGGGTTATGAAGCTGTAATGAGAGTCTCAGATGAGACAGATGTGTGTATTATGTGTTTGAGATTCCATGAAAGAATCACGGCCAGGTTGTCTTTGAAATATAGTACCAAAATACCCATGATGGTCCTTGACATTGGGAAAATAGCTTCAATTCTTATTAAAAATGTTTGTCGAGATATGATAAGTCTCCATGCGCATTTGCAGGAAAAGGAAAAGTAAGTGTATTGAAAATCCTTCCTGCCAACGGACATACACAGAAAACAAATCGGCAATGATGGACAAATTTTAGTTCTCGTGCTTACTGTATGCTGCAAGATCTTCTGTACATTATGTGAATGACATGGCATGTCGTAAATTCTGTGCAAAGAAGAGTGAGATAGACATTTATCAAGTTACACCTTGGAGAAACTGTCTCAAGAAACATGCTTAACGTGCGATTATCAAGCCACTATAAGCAAGCGATGTCTTCTGAATGATCCATGTACACTTAGTCCAAGTGGGAGAAAATGGACATTTAAAAAGAACACAAAACTGCCTCCCCGATGGCGCAGTGGTAGTGTCATCGCCTTGTAATCAAGGGGTCCCAGGTTAGATACCCGGTGCAGGCACATAATGGTTCGGATCGCACTTTAAACTGTAGGTCCAGTCCCGATTAGCCTTACTGTGCATAAAGTGTACTTGAAACACCAAATCAATTAACCAACCAATCCATTAGAAATTACAAACTGCGTCACTTGTCTAAATAACATCAGGTGCACTGACAAGTGCAGACTACCCACATGTGAAAATGAATGAGTGATGACGCCTGTTCATACGATGATGATGATGAATGTAAATAAAAAAATGTTGTTTATGTAAAATTAGAACATAGACGCGTATTTAAGATTTTTAGCGACTATTATTATTGAAAATTGTAAGTAAAACTTATACATTTTATTTATGTCAGTATATAAGCAATATAATAAAGTTTTATTATTATTATAAGGATTAAAATAATATTATTACACTTAATAATTATAATTATTATAAAATGATATTGAGTTTAATAACTCTGTTAAAATTAAATTATTTATTCAAATATTGTGATGAATTTATATGCTATTTTTAAAAAATATGAAAGAAATATCATTTTTCGGACATAGTTACTAATTCAACAATATTATATAAAAAAGAAAAGAGTTATGAGATGCTATCACACATTTTCCAGTTCCAGGCATCCACACCTTGCAAGAAAATCATATGAGAATCCATTCCACGAGTGGTACCGATCGCCTAAATTTGAGGTCATGGCTCATGGACTATTCCGCCACTTTAACTAATCGCGAAGATGAGGATCGGTGGTTATATGATGACATTGATGAAGGGACACTCACAAAGAACACATATGCCCACGAGTGCGATATGCTAACCACTCCGCCATCGAGTCTGGCTGTGCGCTATTGACGAAATGCTTGTAGATAGCAGCGAAAACTCTTCTTCTTAAGAACACGTTTCCCTCTTGCCTTAGACTGAGATCAATTTTTGTTTCTCCTCTCGACGCCTGCCCCTTCGAATTGCAGGTCCGCTAACAACGAAATAATAACGGGAGCAGGCGGTCCACGGATGATACATCCAAGAATGATGGAGGCCCGAGAGATCAAAGAACAATCTGCTGCAGTCCGATTTCAAGACAATTTAAGGGTGATTTGGAAACTGCAAAAGCTCCACCATTAATGAAAACTCTGGATATTTTGTTATTCTTGCTCTTGTAAACATGTGGTGGAGTACTGTCAACGTAATACAGCTTTGATGGCTACACGGTAGTAGCTTAGGCATTCCTATAACATTTTTGCTAGCATAAATGCTACGTAAATGCTTCTAAAAATCTTATAGCAGCGCCATTGTCTTGTACCTAAAACCTTTTTACACGAAACGTTATTCCTCTCGGTTGAATAGTTATCGGCTTTTAAAAATTTGAAGTGATACTTTACATGCCACGCGGCCGACATTACATTTACACTCGTGACCTAGAGGTCGCTTATGATTGGTTATGCTACGGAAATAGAGCTGGTTCTATCCTTGAAAAATGCCATGGCATCTGTAATGTCATAAGATTTTTACTTTACACGGTAGTATTTTGGTCATGGTAGCATTTTGGTCATGGCGTAAATGTTAAGAAAAATGCGAAGGAAAATGCATTCGTCTAAAGCGAGCCTTAAATGAAATTGTTGGTTTAAGAGCAGCTGCTTAACTTGTGGGGAGGTGAACCTCATGTTACAGAAGGTTACATTGATTGATTGATTTGGTGTTTTAAGTCCACTTTATGCACAGTAAGGCTAATCGCGATTGGAGCTACAGTTTAAAGTGGGATCCGAACCACCATGTACCTTCACCGTGTACAGAAGGTTAGAGTAATTACTTATAACTAGGGCTTGGAAGTTGAAGACCTATAAATTGCCAAAAAAGGCATATAAAAAGACCTAAAAATGTCAAAAAAATTACCTAAAAACGGAAAAAGGACGTATAAATGAGATCCAAATTAATTAATAACTTCAGTTTTAATTTCATATTTAATGAATATGCGCGGCACCTCCTTATCTGACTTGAGATCCTTTCAGGCGCGTGCTGTCTGGTCGTATACACCGTGCTGAAAGCTTCAAAACAAGAAAAAGTTGTCAATTACAGCGCGACCTTCCAGACAAGTTACGATTAAAGGACCTTGTACCGTACCTGCTTCAGTCGTCCAAAAATGTTTTTCTCTCGTTTCAGGGATGGTTCAAATATTTTTCTTTATTTATTTATTTTATTTCTTTACTACAGAAAGGATGTTTAAGAGGTGATGAACTGATGATGAATCGAATTGAGAATGGGAAGTAAAAACGTAGTCGAAAGAAGGTGAAGTTGCAAAAAAAAAAAGCCGTTAAGACCTTAAAAAAGGCTAAAAAAGGACCAATAAGCCGAAAAAGGCAAAATAGGACAAATAAAACCCACCTTTTTCTGGCCTACAATGACCCAAAATGAACATATATTATGTTGGGCCTCGTCTTCGGACACTAGGAAAAAAGAAGGATTTTTCCTCAACTTCCGAGCGCTACTTATAACATATAAATATCAATAAACCTGGGAATTATTGAGGACGAGGGCCTCCCCTTGCCCTCGTCAAGTTACTCCTATAGTTAAGAAGATGTTTGATGGAGGTTTGGGCAGAGTTGGAGACTAAAGTAAAGTACTCGAATTAGTAACGCGTTAGCAAATTTGCGGGAAATTGTAACGATAAGTTATTCTTGCAGGTAACTAGTGTCGGAATTAACTGCATTCCTAGAAATACTTTATTGTACGTTTCAACAGTAATGAACAGGATTCTGATTTGTAGTTTCATTCTTCTATATACACATTTGCTACCAGCAAATGTCCTGTGTGACGAAATTGTTTCCAGTGAAAGTTTTTACTTTGGATTAACTTACAGTTAATTAATATCAATTTTAGATGGTCAACGGTAGAAAAAAATAACAATAGTTTATCCACGGATTAGGTTCTATAAGTGACAGTTTATGTAGTAAAAAGTATGTAATAATAAAGATCACTTGTAGTTAGTTTGTAAAAAGTTAAAACTCTACTTACAAACATTTTTAAAAAATCAACCAGGATTGTATAAATATGTTTTTTGTTTCTTACAGATAAAGAATGTGAAGACTTGAATCCACCAGAGCTGGGGAAGGTCCAGATGTCGGGTCATCAGTTCGGCGACAGGGCAGTGTACTCGTGCGAGGATGGCTACCAGGTGGTTGGCCTTGTGGAACGCGTCTGCCAAGCCGATGGATCGTGGTCAGGGAAAACCCCGAGTTGCAGGAAGAACAGTAAGTTGTGTTAACATGAAGGAGGGGCGAACCAACATACCACGAAATGGAGGAGACAATATTTTCACAGGGAATCCTTAGATTTATGCCTAAAATCCAAGGTTCAAGTAACTGTTCAGTGTTTTAATCCTGCGGGTAAAATCCCAGGTAGACAAGAGTTCCCTCCAAGATCACAGTAATACGGAAGTTAGGATACGGTGTCGCGTATCTTGCAAGGAGAGACACCCTTTGTTCAGGACAGAGGAAGACAAATTGATTGATACTGCGAATTTAGAGGTGCTGGATTCGAATCCACGTTAAGGTCTTTCTTGTGGTTGTTATCTATTGAATTTCATCAATCATATCGTTATGAAGCTAGGAGAGTATAAAATTGATCGGCCACAGAGATATAACTTAAATTACTCGTTAACAAATTGCATAGTCGTCACAAATCCGTACGATAAATTCGTATACGCGCCAAGCTAAAAGTACAGTTTCATGTTCGATTTGCGACCGTTAATTTCTACTCCATGTGTGAGGCCTTTCTATGCCTGTATGCAGTTAAGGTCGCTTTTTAATTCATTAGGTTAATGGCAACATGACGGTAACTGCCTATTACACCCGGAGCTGTGTTTGGAACTTATAGGTATGAACGGATGAGTAACGAGTACGCTCACGAACGACAAATTAGAGGTATCATCAAAAAGTTCGCGGAAATGTTGGTGTACTCGTACAAGAATAGGTGCTATGTGGTAAACATGAGCGCCGTCGCGACAAATAGGATGACTTGTGCAACAAGTTCTTGACGGAGAAGCACATCCTACTGGTGCCGCAGGCTTCTTACTCGCCTGATATGGCACCTGCATACTCTCAAGATGGGGGCTTCGTGGTAAAGATTTCCTAACACTCGAAAACATTGAAGCGAGTGTGACAGAGGAGGTTACGAAGAGATATTGGAGCATATGCGCAGATGGGCAGTATCTCGAGGCTGAGCAGACAACCAATAGTAACGTTGGATGCGTTTTGGGGGTAAATTCTGGGAACTTTCTAATAATGCCGCCTCGTAAGGAGAATTAGCAGAGGAGTTTACCTTGAAAAGCCAAAAGATTTCTTTTCATAAGCAATGGCGAAAGATAGCAATTAAAAACCAATCTTGACATTCTTGCACCGAAGACTAAGAAATCTTCTCTTCTCCCTCAAAAACCTTGATGCTCTTCAGAATCTACAGACATTTCAATTAAACTTTTGTGTTTCTCAGCCAAAATAGAAACTCCCAAAGTTTAGCAAGTTGAGCGAAAATTTCCCCCTCGGGGGACAAGAATTTGCATAGGGCAATTCCTGCCTCAATATCGAAAAGGCTTTAATCTTGGATGAATAAAAAATACGAATTAAGTGCCCCTTCTTATGTCGCTTTCAAAAAAATGTACGGTGATGACGTTTAGGCTATTAGCGCCAGGAAGACTCCCCCCTACCTCTGTCAGTCTCCTTAACTCTTTCTCGCTCCGAGTTGGTCTCAGGCAATGAATTTTACATGGAGGGAAAAAGTAGTTCTCTCGGAAAAGTCATTTGTACTTAATGCAGTGGTGGATTAAGGACTTTTCCTCGTGGGGCGGATGACTTTTTAGCAGTTGCTCGATAGGTTCATTGAAGGTTTCTTCTTAGGTCTAGGCGTCGTCACCATGGGGGAGGGGGTCGTTTATTTTTAGGGTAAATTTCCCATATCCGGAAAACGGCTGAAATTTGCTAGTTCTTGTAATTTCAATATTCGTACTTAAGTATTCTGCATTGAGAAACATTGTTCAAGGTGGCATTTCGCTTATTTCACGGAAATAAGCTCTATTTACGACATATCGAGTAAGTTTTGTTCGTTTTTCCTTCGGTAACACGCTTAATGGCGGTTACAGTTTCACTACCGTAGTCGGCATGCAGTGTTTCTACCCCACTCCACCCAAAAATACCTCCGTAGCCCCACAAACCATTGACGCATAGCCCCACGAACCATTTCCGACAAGGTTAGGTTAGGTTGGGTCACGTTTAGGTGAGAAAAGTTAAAAATTGGTTTAGAAAAAAATGCATAGCCCCACACACCATTCTCGCATAGCCCCACAAACCATTAACACATAGCCCCACAAATCATTTGCGGAAACGTACCTTCTTCAGTTACAAAAACACGTGTTTGGAAACTCTGACCGGGATTGGCCGGGATTACGTCATCACACACAGGCAACATCTGGACGGAAGGAAATGGATGCTAGAGCTTTCGTGCATCGGTCACAGATTTGTATCGAAAAATAGATTATTTACCGGCAAAATTCAATGAACGATGCGACAAAACACTTCCCCGAACTTCCACAACTATAAAGAAACTGCATTCGGTAAGTAATTTCTCCTGTAAATTTAAAGAAATCCGTTTTCCGGATATGGGAAATTTACTATTTCTAGTCATCCAGCAGCTATCACAATTTTGTCTTTCGTTAATTGGTGATTTATTATTAATATTAGACTTTTTCAGATAGCAAAGGTAGCATATTTACTTGTTAGACGGCTTGTTATAGGTCAGAAGGTTATAATCCTTATAGAGTTCGCGCCACTTTAGAAATGCAATGTACATATCATGCACACGCATTGTCTGAAAGTAGCAGACATTTTAACTGAACAAACCAGCCTCCTGGTCCGTGCGTTTTGACTTAAAGAACTCTATAAAGAACTTCACCAAGTTCACGACAGGACTTCTGGAACGGCCAGTGGCCATAACTCGCTTGACGCGTTAAACTCATACGACTTTCGGAACGCACCTTATTGAGCAGACGACACATCATCTAGTCAACAGTAACAGGGTAAGCCTTCTGAGGGTCGTCTCAATTAATCACACCATGACTTAAAGGAAAGCACGTTACTTATTTCTAAAACAAATTTTATTTACGCTACTGATCAATAGGGCTCAGAAGTTTAAGACCTGTATATTGCCAAAAAAAAGACCTACAAAAAGACCTTACATTGTCAAAAAAGGACCTAAAAACTGAAAAAAGGACGTATAAATGTGATCCAAATTAATTAATTACTTCAGTTTTAATTACATATTTAATGAATATGGGCGGGAACCTCCTTATCTGACTTAAGATCTTGGCAGGCGCGCGCTGGCTGGTCGTATACACCGTGCTGAAAGCTTCAAAACAAGAGAAAGTTGCCACTTACAGCGCGACCTTCCAGACAAGTTAAGGTTAAAGGACCTTGTACCGTACCTGCTTCAGTCGTCCAAAAATGTTTTTCTCTCGTTTCAGGGATGGTTCAAATATATTTATTTCTTTCCTTTTTTCTTTACTACAGAAAGGATGTTTAAGAGGTGATGAACTGATGATGATTCGAATTGAGAATGGGCAGTAAAAACGTAGTCGAAATAAGGTGAAGTTGCAAAAAAAAAAGCCGTTAAGACCTTAAAAAAGGCTAAAAAAGGACAAATAAGCCAAGAAACGACGAAAAAGGCAAAAAAGGACAAATAAAACACACCGTTTTCTGGCCTATAATGACCCAAAATGAACATATATTATGTTAGGCCTCGTCTTCGGACACTAGGGAAAAAGAAGGATTTTTCCTCACTTCCGAGCCCTACTGATCAATATCCTGGTTCCGGCCGAATTTCTAAACTGATAGAAAATGCCCGACTACCATAGAAGAACCAAGACCATGTTAATGCACGTATTCTGTCCCGTCGACCTTTGTAGCGGGTTGGTTACCACAGTGCGCTACAACGCCAGGGGACCCAGGTTCGAATCCCGAGCCTGGAAACATGATCATTTCATTACCAGAACATGACGGTGTAAAGCCAGAATCACACGGAACTGGATTTCGAGTAGGAATGTCCTAGTTTGCTAGTTTTCGCCTCACACGATACTTTTTACCGTGCTTATCGATAGACTTTTGTTCCCATAATACATTGCGCAGAGCGGAACGAGAAATTTGAAGAATGTTGTAGGAGAATTACTGCTTTGTGCTTTTATTAAAAATTAAAAAAGAAAAGTATGGACTAGAGATTGGCTCGAAAAAATATTGTAATCAATGCGTACCGAACAAGCTTTTTAATTAACTCGGGTATGCATATTCATACATGAGATTCGCAGGATTCATTCACAAATTTAAAAAAAATCAATCAAACATTTAATTTAATACACCTATAATAATAAGTATTTCGATTTTCGGAAATCATATTTGCATAAATACCTAAATATTAATGAACTTAACACGAATGCACTGCACGTCATCTTTCTGTTTCTTTTTTATCGAGAAACTAAACAAAAACAGCCAACACTCGGAAACCACAGACAAAAACTCTCCTTTGCAAACTCACAGATTATCTTCACGTGGCCATACTCTTCTCTGATTGGCTGTTCCACAGAACCAGGCAGCCATCACATTCGGGCAGGTACCCAGTTTAGCGCCAACTAACTGGATGTCCAGTTCCGTGTGATTACGCCTTAAAATTCGGCAGAACTCGGATTTCCCCTAGGGGGTATAATTTAACATAATGTTTTCGTTCTTGAAAAATCCATATCAATATAAATTCATTTATTTTATAATATTTGATGAAAAAGATTATGTTTAAAACGCAGTGAATGTATGGGGTATTAACGGTAGAGTGGGTGCATTAGTATTACCAAACAAATTGTCCGTCACCATGTTTCTTCTCTTTGTTTTACGCAATGAGAGTTTCAACAATTGAAACAAAATACTAAACAAGTTGCTGACATCCTCGGCACTATCATACAAAACAATCCATTCCTTAAAACCACGTAGGACGCAAGGGAATATTTGATGAAAATAGTCATGGACAATTTGCAGAGCAATACTTGCGTATCTCACTGTATAAGCACATATATTCAATTCCATGTGCTTGTTTTTATGTGCATGTGTATGTTGGGCAAAAATTATTTAGATATAGCTGTAAGTTGAATAGAAATTAATAGATCTTATGAATTGCAAAAGTTCGATGATACACCAATATGCACCGAAGTTGCATATATAAGGTATTCGACGAGATAATTAAATGACATCCTTGAAAGTTTTTTATTTCCTGATGATTCATAGTATTATAGCGTTTTTTTTTCCCACGTGTGCGTAAATGTACTACGTTGATATCCTTGAAGAGTCATAATTTGGAAAAATCTGGCGCTTCGAGGATATTCGTGAGCACCTACGTCACACGAAAATTCACGAATTCAAAAAATTATCAACAGATCCACCTCTACAAATTCGATCTAAATATAGACCATTGGACAGATTTTCATTATAACTCTGAAACAACAGGTTGTATTGATAAAAGTGAGCAGGTGCTAAAAAAATTGCGGAGAGGCAATACGTGCCCCAAGAACTAATGATATGAGCAGATGCATATATTTACTCATACGAGCAATTGTTCTATTTCCTCCCTTCAAAGCTTTCCCCAATTATTTACAACACTGTTAACTTCATTAAAAAAAATCACTAAGCAGCATCAAGTGGTCGAATGAATTAACACTTGATAGAACTTCGCTTATGGTGAAATTTAGATGCAGAGAATATGTAGATAGAATGAAAATATAGTACAAGATTTAGCTTTAGAGACAAGTGATCCTCAGTGCACTTTGCATCCACTGCACCTCGCAAACAGTTTCTATGTTGATTGTTAAAGCTATGAATATTTCGGAGAAAATAGTATTGTAGAGCTGCTCTTTGTAGATTGCCACTTTTCATTGGCCACACTGAAACCACACTTAGGTTGGGTTTGATTGGTAAACGAGATGAAACACTATGGAAGTATCTTCCATTAAAAAATACACGTCCGCTTTCTGTCTTAACAGAAGTAAAACTACAGAGATAGCTACTTCAGTTGTTGAAAACACGACAGCGGTAAGGAGAGAGAACAGACATAGTAATGAAAATGACTGGCAAACACTTCTTGTTGCATTTTACATAATAGTACGGACGGTTCTATTTCTAACCTCCATTACAGCGCGGACACGTTTCAAGGACATGCTCATCTGATTGGCTGTTCCATCCATCCGCTATGACGTGTAAGAAACGCGTCCGTGTAAGGCCCAATCGTGTCGCCTACTCACTTCATAAATGAACGTAGTGACATGCATCCACGCACGTGTTCTCCTCTACCAATAGGCGTCAAGGAAACCAAAACGTGATGGGAATGTAACCATACAATGGTGTGGTTCAGCTTAATATACCTTTGCCAAAGCTCACTTAACTCGTGACGATAGTATCCAACAATTCTTCGACAGTAACGTCGCCAGAAAAGGATAGGGAGCGGGGGGAAGAAAATATTTTGTTATTATGCCCCTATCGTGATAAGAAGGATAAATAATAATGATGAAATACGATAAAACTGAGCACTAGTAAACAGAAGTCAATCACAAATGACAATGTAATGACGAGTAAGTCAATAAGATTGCCTTAAAATGAATATCTGAATCGTAAAAGGCATAGATAGCATTGCCCTAAAGCGGTATACCATTTCAAGGAAAATTCATATTGTTGTCCTCAAAAGCCATAACATTAGCCTCGTCTAGTTCGTTGCACTTTTTGACACTGCGTGTAGTGCAAGTGTATCCCTGTGTGAGGCTGGTGCAAGGAAATGATGTTCAATCAAGTAGACAAATAGACGTGTTCAAGATTCAGAAGATTCAATAAATGCCTGTCTACTGCTTTAAACGTTCATTTCATTGTGTAACATACTAGACGCATGAGTGCAGAGAGAGTAAAAAAGTGCAGCGAATTAGACGGGGCTATTGTCTTAAAATGTTTGAAAGAGAACATCATTGTCATAGAGGACATACTTTTTCACTTTAAAAGCCACACAGTTCCCTAGAAAGCATACCATTGCGCTAAAAGAAGGTATACTATTTGCTTAAAAACGCAAATCCTTGTCTTGAAAAAGGTACCACTCTCTTAAAAACCATACCATTTCCTTTAAAGGTATACCAGTACCTTAAAAATGAATACGAAAGTTCAAAAATGGGACACCATTGCCATCAAAGATATACCATTGCATCATTAACTTAAAGATATACTACCTTGAAAAAGTAATAATGTATTTATCCTACAACTAAATAAGCAGTATAGGAAAACATCACGAGCACCAGTTCCGCAATCCTATTTTCTCCAGAAAACTCTGTACGCTCATTGGTGCTTTGCATATAGTTGAGAGTTGTAGAAGCAGTGGGAATGCCCAACCTTATGCTTACAGATTTACCCTCCCATCTTCCAGTCTACTGCACCGAACCTCCCGTCATAGAGCATGCCAGGCACAACGCCCCTCGCGATCAAACCACCTTCGACCTGGAAACCACCCTTCAGTATCAGTGCTACCTTGGCTACATCACCAACGGCTTCACGAGAGCCCGATGCCTTACCTTGGGCGGGGTCGCCAAGTGGTTCGGTCCGGACCTATCTTGCGAACGTGAGTAAAAGATTTAAAAAAAGAAAAAAAAAGTTAACAAAATATAAAGTGCTCGAGGGAAGAGACATTGGAGTTTTTCCAGAGTGTTATTTTCACAAAGACCGAAAGAAAACATCCCTTGTCTCGTGATTGAGAATAAACAAGTGACTGACGACACTTGACAGGCAGGAAACAAGCAGCTTGGACCATGGGAAAGGGGGAGGGGTTGGTTCTCTCTGACACTAAGATCCTTGTAGATATGGCCATTAATTACATCACCCAGGACGAAGTCAATCATTGCGAAAATTCCAAGAAGTATAATATGTGTAGTTGCAGCTGAACCACTATGAGAAGAACAGCGGAAAACTCGCGAACCAAAGTGTTTTGTTTTCTACTCGCGAGCTTGTGTCCGAGTGCCGTCGTTTGATTGAATTTTTATTTGAGATTTTCTGCCACTTTTAGCTAATCGCGACGATGAGGATGAACCCATGTAACACGAAACTGTGGGTCCAACGTTGCCAAATTGTTGTCAATTTTGTGTGGCGATGTCCGCCTTGCCATCCATCTCCCAACCAACCATTTCTAAACGGTGCCGACAATCTCCAAACGTTGGGCCAACAACTTGTGCTACATGGAAATGGTGATAAGAAGAGATGAATGAAGGGCCAATCACAAACATATACGGACGACAGGACACAAGCCCCACATAAGATTATATTTGCTGTGAGTCCAGATGCCAAAGCCTTGCTAATCTGCCAAATGCAGTTCTGGATGTACTATGTGGAAGGGATGTTGACAATTGGGTGTCTTGAGAAAGGTTCATCCCTTAAGCGCCCGAACTGCATCCGTATTGCCATGTGTATAGCTTCCCTCCCTTGCTTCATGGCCATGAACTTCAAAAATCTTATATACATTTTCCTCTTCATGATGATACAAACACTTGGCACTGACTAAAGGTGAAGCGAAGTATTAAGAATGGCGCACATTTCGACAAAGCAGGGACAGCATTATATGGTAAGCCGCTCTTCTGCTTTTGAAAATTCGATGACAGCGCCATAGGGGTTTTCTCATATTGGTTAAGTTGTACTTTCCCCATTCTCCTATACGTATTTTCATATGAGCCATAAGATATCAACCGATTCTAAGTTAAACTTCTTTTTCCTACTTGAACGTCCTGACACTACTAGGTATTGTTGATTCCCTTGCGTGTTGCAATTCAACTAGGCTGCACATAGTATTTAAGAAAGCAAAGTTCATCTGCATAAGTTATATTATAAATCTTCGAAACACTAATCGAACAATTAGCAAGAGGTTAGTGTAAGTTGAGAATCCAAGAGGTGCAACCTCGCTTGTGAATGATCATTGCTTCACGATGGTAAATGCTAGCGTCAGAGATATATTTCACGGAAACAATTGGACATTGATAATATATACTCGTATTTCCAAAGATAAACACGAAATATTTGCTAATCGAACTGTGAACTAACTGCTTCTAAGACAGGAAATCTAATATTCTTCCTAGTAATACAGGAGTTAGCCGAAAAGCCAGAATCAAAGATAAATTACATCTGTAATGCGAACACCTTCAAGTTCCACATGTTACTCCAATTTCATCATTGTTCACCTGCTCCTGCAAAGATAGCACTATAAACGACTTAATAATAAATAATGCAGATTCTGACATTTCTCCATGAAACAGGACTTTTGGACACCCGGTAGATTAATTATGAAGACATTTTTTATTTCATCTGTTATATGTTCAGCATTTTACCTATAAAGAAATATTTATATTCACTTTTGGTTTTTCAGTGGACTACTTAAAAGTATAACCCTACCAGAATGACTATTTTCATAGGCGGGATTTGAAGATGGGGATAAATAGAAGGAGGCTTCTTCCCCCTCCCAAAACTTGTGAGAAAATAATGTAACAGCATTGATGTATTTCAAGTCAGTAGTAAATCAGAATAAAATGCTCTATTCTTGATCCCTGGTATCAACGTAATTGTCAATGTCATTTTAAAAATCGGTACTTTAGGAGCAAGGAAAAAAATTCTAAAAATTTTACCCTTCCTCGGGTAGAAGTCATGAATTCTCGCTCATGGTCACTGTGGATTGTGGAATCAAATCTAAAATACTATAGAAAAGTATCAAGAAGTAGGAAGTTGGATAGTTATCTAGATTAAAATGTGATTACAAGCGAGAAGACCTAGCACTTCGAAAGTATCCGTTTTGCCACGAGTGAGCCATATTGTATTCGATTCAAAATAAGAAAGAGAGTGACTTTTATGATATAAAATCATGAATAAACAAGGGCAGCCAATATCGAGTAGGCTCTATCTCACCGTGTTAGCTAAGAGTCCACACATCTGTCCACCGAAATAACCTATACTACGTCCAAGGGATCTGTGGAGCAAGCGAACGAAAACAAGTCCTCTGCGCAGGTAGTGACTCGACCAATGAACGCTTGAGAGGGGAAGTGAGTATATGGGAGGAGCAACGTGGCTGCAGTTATCAGCCGTTTGCAGCAGCTCCACCCACTCGTTTCAATGCACGGTGTTGCTCTACAGACTTCTGGGACGTAGTATGCATAAGAAAATTTCAGAACGATTATTGAAGCGCAAGAACCGCACCTGGAAAGAGAATGAATGAGTGACAGAAATAAGAATGTGGAAAGTGAGGGAAATAGATGATGAAGAATGAGGAAGAAAGATAAATATAAAGGAATAGAAGATGAAAGAGGACAGAGGAAAGAGAGAGTAGAGGAAAAGATAAAACAAAACAAAGATAGAAAGAAAGAAAGAGATAAAGAAGAACACACACAGAGAGAGAGAGAGAGAGAGAGAGAGAGAGAGAGGAAAGAGAGATATTCCTAACCACAACTAGAGAAGCAGAACGTACCTGAACAAATTTCATCTACACTTGAACCCACTCGATCCAAATTATCTGGCCACTTCTCTCGTGAGACAGCCTCTTGAGGTAAAGTTCACAGTTCGAATCGGGACTATATTATCAAGAATTAAAAATTAAATTTGCACAGTACGTTTAAACTTGGCTAAACAGCCTACGAGGAAAGCGTGGCTTCACATTGTAAATACATCACCTCTACACATGTAGATACTTCATTATCACAAATTAACTTCTACTTCACGTGCACATGTCATATTCCACATCTGTTCCATTCAACGCATTCCCCCCGATTCCGTTCAACGCGTGAGCGAAAACTCATGTCATGATTACTACACACACTCATTCTGCATACATTTCACACATGCATTCACCTGCTTCATTCTCACATCAACCTCAGTCCTTGTTTATTCTCATTCCACCTCAAGCACATTGTTCAAGCATTAATCGATTCGGCACTGACGTACCAGCCGGGGGTGTAATGTAACGTTCACAAAAAGTAACCTCGTGTTCGCTCGTGCCCCTTTAGCGCGATCTAACATGGTACTCGGAGCATGTAAGGGGCTCTGCCAAAAAGAACAAACTGCACTAAATTCTGACAAATACTGCACTCTAAATTTCTAAACTCGCATGTCTCTTCCAGCACTCTCTTTCACACTCTTCTATTGGTAGATTCGTAGTTGAGCACTTTTTTTAAATGTTCCCATTGCATGTTTTCATGATAATCTAGTTGCACGTACGTACCCACTGAACTGTCTGTTTCCAAATGAAGGAATCAAACGATCATGGAAGACACTTAACACTGTATGGTAAAGTAGAAAAACACGATAGCATTATGTTCAACATCTTTATGAAATGCAAGGATACGATGCTTGAAGTGACTTGAGCTGTTGTGACATCATTAGAACGTAAAAAAGAAGTTACAATAATGTGATTGATATCTTTGTTATTATACTTTCTGAAAAACACACTTGCCATTACAGCAACTTTCCTTGTACACTTATTTTCATTACAGAGTAACCAATTTTAGTATGCTGTGTACATGTCTCTAACATAAATCTTCAAGTAACTCAATAGGCTGATGGATTTAGCAAATTGCACACAATTAGACTGTCATAAATACTGAGTCATGCTCTTCTATCTGAACGATTTGTGTATTTACGTAATTTTTAATCAATTACTGTAGATTACTGTAAGTAACAACTTTCCGCGATACAGAAATACTTTCGTGATCTTTATTGTTTTCTTTTTATGGGAAAAAATATTCTGGTACTCTTCAGCAGTTGGTTTGATCTGTTGTCACACATGGCAGTTGTGCAAAGTTAATCTTAACAGATATAAAAATACCTTATCGTTCTCATAAATTTAAATAATCGTGTATTCACACATTTTTTCTGTTTCTTTTGCTAACACAACATATTATAAGTTGTTGTTTCTCAACTATGATTATAAGATACTGAGACGTTGGATACTGCTAGGAAAAGTACTTGTCTCGGTTTGATATCAACATACTTTTCTGTTTCAGCACAACGATATAAACACATAAAACTAAATACATCATAAGATACAGGTGTCTTTGTGTCTCGAGCTGTACTTCAATTCATCAATGCGTATTTTGATGCACCGCATCTTTCACAAAGATGCAGTTAAAACTTTCTGAGTTACAGACTTTAAACTGATGCATTTACTTTTGTGTGTGTGTTAAGTTATCTGTGATAGTTTTAGATTAATTAATTGTTTTGACACTTGGTATCAGATCAAAACGGAACACTAGAGAATTTCTGTATTTTTAGATTAAAATTTTCTATATGATTTACTTAGAATTCTTAAAAAGTTAGCAAAAGCTGATAACTGTAGTCCAAAGCAAAAGTTGATAACGTCTCCTTGTGATTTGCTGTCGGAAGTTTTTGCACAAGGAAGGGGGGGGGGGGAACAGGGGAAACATCTAATAAATCTGTACTTTCCTTTTTAAACGACTGTTTTGATCCTGAAAGTGATTTCTCGTTTTGTCCCTGCGGGCCCCGACACAGCCCGCTCATGCGGAGAGCCCCCGGACATTGTTCACGGCTGGCAAGACGGTGACTGCCACACCTTCGGCTGCAGAGTCACCTCCCGCTGCAACGAGGGCTTCGAGCTGGTTGGAAGGGCAGAGAGATACTGCCAGGCGGACGGGACATGGAACCCTAAGGAGCTACCCACGTGCGTGCGTAAGTGTACGTCTTTGGACAGTTGCTTCTTAACTTTCTTTCAAAGTAATGAGTAACTAACGGTTACTTTTTTCGAGTAACGACATCTGTAACAATTTACTTTTAACATTAGTAACTGGAAATGTAACTTACTTTTTCAAATGACTAGTAACGAAATTAAGAGTTAGGCCCGTATCCCAGTCAGGCCAAGTGAAGGAAGACCTGAGTCTTCCAAAACAGTCACTCTTTATACTCCGTTATGGTGCTGTGGTTACTTAGTTCGCATTTCTCCCTCTTACGTTTAATACAAACAGGATGAATGATGATTATGAGATAAGTGAAATATCGAATACTTACGATCTGATCTGTGTGTATCCATAAGCATCAAGCAGGGATAAGAAGAAATGACACGTAGTTACTTTAGAATGTACATTTTTATAAAATAGGCTTTTCAAAATAAAATTTGCAATTTTAAGAGTGACGTCATTTTTATTACGAAATTCAAAGCTAAATAGTATGCTTAAATGGATAGAAAGTATAAACAAATTCAAATGTTGTAACTTCATGTTCAGTATGACGTCTTTCTGAAAGCGTCACATATTTATAGGCCAAATTTTTTACCCCTTCTTGTTGCCTACGTTCGTGCTGAGTTGAGGAAGAAAGTACAGTCCTCGAGAGTAAATCAATTTTCTATGTTCCACTTTCAGCTGTCCAGTGCCCTACACCGCAGAATCCGCCTAACGGGAAAGCCATCTTCACATCATGCTCGTACAACTCCGTGGTGTCCTACGAGTGCAAGTACGGCTACATGCTGGTCGGGAAACCCACGAGGAGGTGCGGTGTCGAGAAGACGTGGTCTGATGAAGAACCGTACTGCAAAGGTAGGTCCATGCCGTCTCTTTTGGCGCTGAAAAGCTGTTTCTCTTAGTTTCCACTGTTAAGAAACGTGAATTCGTGGAACAAATTAGTATTAACATGTTTGAAAAGCGACATTTCAACATATCGCAGGGGGTTTGGTTCTGAATTTCTTTTCTTCGTATTTCCAATCTACAGAGTGAGTCAAAAGTCCCTGACCACCCCTTATAAAATGAAAGCAATTAGTCATGGCAGTAATATGTTAGCCTATGTCCGCCATCTTGGATCCAACTTCATTTCTTTAAATGGAAAGGGGGGCATGTTGGGTATTGTTTTGGGCTAGAATTTCACCAGAAATTCAGTGGTGAAGTCAGATTTATGAAAACTTTAATAATAAGGAAGTTATAGGCAGATGAAAGTTACGCAATGTGTTCAATATGCTGTCCTTCTTGTGCTATGCTCATGTTGCGACGGTTCTCCCATGCTCTGCGGACACGGAGCAATATCTCAGGTGTGATTTGTGCACAGGCATCCAGTATCCGTTGCTCCAAGTGACCCACATCCCGAATCTATCACGCTTGCTCTAGCAATATATCGTGTAATGATTATTACAGTATCCGTTTTGGGATATAAAAAATACTCTTTAGCCTTCTTAAATTCGAAGGTTTATGGCAGCAGCAACACAAGCCTTCCATATGTCTCTATCCTGGGCAAGATCAATTCAATCTTTTCCATCCTTACCGATTTCCTTTAGGTCTATCTCACTGTTATTATCCCTCCATCTTCGTCTTGGCTTTCCAACAGGTCTTTTACCATCAGGTTTCCCAAGAAGAATCCTATAAACTCTTCTTTCCTCTCCCATGCGTGATCCTAAGGAACACAACTTTTTCATTGTCCCACACAGAGGTGAGAATATACCCAAATGTAAACCTCTCTTACACGTCGTACACCCTGGACTGGATTTTGCAGCCTAACTCACGCCAGTATAATCCTCTGTGGGGTCGTGTTGTCCTGTGTTTGTCCTCGTGTGTGTTGAGTGCTCTTTTACAGCCTCAACTTTTAACTATCGTATGGAGAGTTTATCCTCGGAGACATTATAATTTTGTCTCATGTTAAGGAATCTCTCGTATGACTGTGGCAGTTTTAAAAATTGAGCGAAGAAGATTTTAACAAATATATTTCAATATCTTGTTAGGTCCTTCACCTCAGCTTTGTTTTATATAGTTAAGGGGCGTATCACCGTATTGCATGAGGGGGGAAAATAGCTTATGTTCTGATGTGTCCACAATATAAAATATAAAATTTATAAAAAATAAAATAAATGAAAAAATATCCCACACAATAGCATAGGATTTTATTTGGAGAGGGGTTGAAACTCAGGTTCAATATTATATCAAAAATTGATAAGATTTTCGAGTGTGTGTACATACATAGACACATTCAGTTTCAACTAAAACGTGAGTGGGAGAAGATACATTTATAACGGAAATAGGTCAATTCTAATTTTTATCTGCTATTTATTCTGAAACCTTATTTTGTCATTCATTGATTTGGGAGTGGTTACAGCTCGCCTCCCTGTATACGTCATTGATCCCACAGCTAGTTTATTCCTTATACCAGGTGTTCCCAAACTTTTTCGTTTTAGGTTGCTTGCCTCAAGTTAAAAAATAAATACACAAATTCAGAAACTATTTATGTGTAAAAAGTACTAAATAAGCACATACTTGGAAGAATCATATCATTTCAGTGAAAATATTGAAATATTTCGCAGCGCCCCTTTAAGCTAGCCACGGCGCACTCTTTGGGAACCACTGCCTTATACTATTAATCTCGCAGCAATTAAAGCGATTTTGAGATAAGGAACAGCTATGCTAAGACGTGCACATACAGCACAGCTTCACTTGTCCAGATCTGTCCGTTTAAGTCCTTTGTAATTTTCTGGCCCCCTTCTTATCGTAACAAATCATTGAACCCTTTCATTTTCTTTTCACTGGGGGATTTCTATTCGCAACTAACATTATTTATTTATTTAAGCAATTGAACGCGACAGGTATATTACCTATTTATGGCGTTCTTTGCACAATAGTTGAAATGCATTTTAACTCAAATTAATGCAATATATATACATACATAAATATACACATAGAAACAGACACACACACATTTAATAAACATGCAATTCTCATATTCTATTGCTTTTCATATGCTTTAAAATGGTCCTTTTCAGTGTTGAGGTCGAAGAAAATAGATCCACATTGTTTTCACATTTAACAATCTCGTTAAATGCCATACACATCCTCCAAATTGGCGATATTTCAAGTGCACAGGTTCTACTGCGTTGGAGGCTAAACAGTTGCTTTCTTGATCGTAACTTACTTGAGGGGACGTAGAAATCCAGCTGTGACAGGACGGATGGAGCTTCAGTGTAATTATTTAATATTTTGTGAAGGAAAATGAGCTGGTGCATGATTCGTATGCTGCTAAGTGTTTTTAAGTTAAAAAATCTGAGAAGGCTCTCACGGGATTCCAATTGAGGGTAACTGCCATCTAATTTGTATTTTACACGTATCAATCCGATTTTGGATCTGTCACCTCGCAAGAAAGGGGTTCCTTTAGCTAGTATATCTTGCTGGTATCCGCTTTACCCTAGATAGAAGGGAGAGTACTTGTCAATGAGATATAATCCCCTCCTTAGAATAAAAGCAATAAATCTCTTTTACCTTATTCATTTAAAACCGGATTAAAAATGTTCGCACTGGAGGAAATTTCCATCAACTTACCGCCACCTAGTTAGAGTTCAAGGCCGGCTGTAGACGGAAGCATTTCCTATAACATTTTTGCTAGCGTAAATCCTATGTAAATGCTTCCAAAAATCGTATAACAGGTAGTACCTTACACGGAAGCATTTCATGGAACATTTCGATTAACTTTTGCGATTACAATGTATATATAGCACGAAAGACACGTCGAGTTACACGATCTATGGTGAGTTCCAGGAGTTTACAATTGAAACAACTAAAATATTCTTCGATGCGTATACTGTGTATGCTATAAAGTATGTATTTAAGCAACGCTATTGTTTACTACCTAACACCTTTTTATAGGAAACGTTATTCCACTCGGTTGAATAGTTATCGGCTTTTAAATATGTGAAGTGATACATCGGCCGCCATTACAACTGCACTCGTGACCTCGAGGTCGCTTCTGATTGGGTTTGCTACGAAAAACGCTACGGAAATACAGGGTGTCCCACGAACTGGGAATTAAGAGTGGCGTTACTTTGTAACCGAAACCTATACATACATAAGTCATACACCAAATGTTAGCCCTGTCCAAGTAGATATTTTTAAACATAGAAACAACAAACGGGGTGCAGTGTTGTTCATGCAGTGTTGCCAAATGTAAGTGAAAGTGTAAATTTATTTTTCCACAAAGCATGGAAAATTGCATGTCAAACATTCGTACGGAAATTTGGACGTCAATTTCCACCTTGGGTAGGTGGACTATTTCGCCATCTATAGTTCAGAGAAGAAAACCGATCGTTTTCGCGTATAGCCAATCCTGAAATGCCTCGTAAAGGCGTGCCGGTCCAAATGGGTGTTTTAAAAAAAATATGAGGTACAGCGGCAACACTGTTGATGTTTGAAGGCAACGAAAGGTGTGTCTAGTAATGGTCTATGACTTGGAAATACTGGAAACAGAAAAAAAAGAAAATGAAAATTATGGTGAAAAAAGTGTTACTTACCTACTCCTGGCAACGGTAGCATTTTGGTCATGGTACAAATGTTAAGAAAAATGCTAAGTGAAATGCTTTCGTCTAAAGCATGAGTTGCAAGAAATCTGTGTCCGTCTCTGGAAGACAACCCAATAGAAGGACTCCCGCACGTGTCCTACACACACAAGGGCCTGCAGGGGGCATCCGAATGTCCCGATTACTCTCCCTCGTCCTCTCTGGGGACTCCCCAACACAGGCATCGATCTTCGAACAGGACCGCAGCAACGCTCCATTAAAACAAGCTTCAGCTGTACAGAGTAACTCGATCTTCGTCTTTTGTCAGTAGAGCGCTTCCCTTTTATTAAACTTGATTCGAACTATAGATTCCCAATTTTTGTCACTACAGTATCACTTTTCATCAATATTTTAACCCCGCTGACTATAGTCTAACACTATCACCCCCAGGGTGGCCACTCTAGCACCATGATAAATCCAAGTAAATCCAGTTTTCAAGGCAAACTTCCCAAAAATTCAAGGGTACAAGCAGATGTTTTCTCTATTTCAACTTTACATATTACCGTCTCTCACCACCCACACGCAAATACACATAAATATATTAACAATACAAAGGGTCTGTGTGATTCCAATATATACAAAATTCAAATTTTCAATTAAACGGTATAAACAGGGTGTCATTTTAATGGCGCCCACGGACCACGGAAACGTATAGAGGACATCAAAACAAACAACTTTTTTCAGTAACATTTTTCTCGTTGGAGCGTCGTTTCGGCGCTACAGTCGTTCAAAAAAGCCCGTTTTTCCGCCTGAATGCTGGCAACCACACACAACATTTGATTGCATTTGTGACATCATATCCCGTCGTGAAGCGATGCGTTACAGGGTTGCCAGGAACACACATATTCTGTGAAAATGACATAGCTACAATCAGCCACATTATGTACCGTAAAACAAAACGAGAAAACACGTTCTGTAACCTAACAGGAAGTAAACAAACGATACGAAAAATGGTAGAAAGAAAATAGAATTCAAGTGGAAGTGGTCATATCGAATTTTGTATCAGCTTGGATGTCAAATATTTGCAAATCTAGTTACCAAGTTGGCATCTACAATTTAGTCTATCGATCCACTTCGTCCTTCTGATACTAGTTGTCTGTGACACACTGAACAGATGACAAAATGGAAATGAAACAACTCAAAATTCCAAAGGTAAGCAACACATAATATAATGTATATTCAGGGCATTATGAGGCAAGTGGCAAAAATGGTTGAAAATACAGGGATATAAGTAGTAGTAAAAAAAACTCTCCAACGACTGTGTTTATCTACGCACCGGATACACATGTAATAGTTTGCAACTCTGAACAGGGCAGTATATTCGCTACTGATTCATCATTAGATTGTTACTGTGGTTGTACGTGTTTTAGCCGTAATGTAACAACGTGAACCTCAGATACTTCCGTTATCAGCACAAAGTACCACAAGGCATCTGGACACAAACCTGTAGATATCAACCTTGCAACGAGATTTGCAAATATAATTGACATGTAGCTGGGCGTAAACAGCCACATGTAAGTTGTAAGTACAACAAAAGTTATTGTTGTTGATATTTGACATGTAGGCTGAGACAAAATCCGATATTGACTCTTCATTTTCAATACGTTTTTACCATTTCTCATATCGTTGGTTCACTTCCCCCTTCCCCTGAGATGACTGCTGATCTTCTGTCTGGTAGGCTATGATGTTCGGTTTACTGGACGCGTTTCTCGCTTCGTTTTACAGCTAATAATGTGGTTGGTAGTTTGTCATTTTTCACAAAATTTGTGTTCCTTGCAACCCTACCGTGCGATGTTTCGCCGCAGGAAATGACGTCACAGATACGAACAAATGTTGTGTTGGGTTGCCAGCATCCAGGCGGCAAAACGGTCTTTTTTGAACGGCTGTAGCGTCGAATTGACGCACCAACGTGAAGAATGTTACTGAGAAAAGTTGTTTGTTTTGATGTCCTCTACACGAATCTGTGGTCCGTGGGCGCCATTAAAATGACACCCTGTATATATTTAAAATATTTAATTTAAGGTGCAAAGTTTACATTTGCCATTTTACATACTCAGACTCGAAATGCATCTACAAACACAAGTCACAAATGTTACGGGATATATTAATCTACGAAAATTGTCAATTGTACAAGAATTTCAAACTCAAATTTGCCTAATCAACTTCTAGATGTCTTATCCGGCAATCTTCCGTTTGTCAGGTAGATTGTTCTGAAAAGGACATTAATAAACTAAACGGATGGAGAGAATTCTGTTTTATTTTCCACGCAGGCTAAACTGTGAAAAACTTGCCTCAGGGCATTTATAAATATGTATTAATAGAAGTTGCTATTTTTCATGTCTACGGCTAAAACTTTAAGCAGAATTCACGCAGCCAATAATAAATACGGAATTGCCGGTGAGTACCCAACCTGTACCCACTACTATCACATATTCAGTAGCCTAATGACTAGCACTTTAGCCTTTGGTGCGAGTGGTCCTGGGTACGAATCCCTGCGGGAGCTCCAAAATGCCGTTGTCGACCAGCATCGTGAGGTCAATTGGGGAGCTACTTGAAAGCCACACAAACAGCGGAAATGCGACACGATGGGCTGAACGCACGTCACCCAATGGAAATCCCTTGGCCGTTCAAGTGCTATTTATGCCACGGGGAAAACCGTATTACACCATTGTCTCTATATTCTGTTCCCAACCAACCTCGTGTTTACATATTCTTCCTGTACCTTACCACTCTTTCGCTTACATATTCTAATCCCTACAAATCTCTTGCTTCCATCACCTCCTTATTTCCATATTTTCACCCTTAACACTACGTTGCTTCAATATTGTAACACTCTCGGGGACAAGAGGAGCACTCGCCCCCAAAATTTCCATTTTTTAAAAAAAAATGTACATGTATGGGGTATTTTTTAAAACCTTCTGGAACCAGAGGTTCATCTATTTCTATTCAATGGTGTGCACTATAATTCAAACGAACCAATCAAAAATTATTCCAAATTACGAAGACTCAATTTTACTGGCAAAGTTTTGATCAAGTTAAATCATTCCACAAAAATGTAATGTACACACACAAGGCATAAAGACAAACATAAATGGAGAATGTAATCGGACAACATTTTAAAAATATAAATGAGAAATATTGAGACAAGTGGTTTTAAAAATTATTTTAAATTTGTCACTTTAACAGTTTGGTTTAAAAGATAGCTTAAAAGAAAAAGCAATTTTGGCTTGTCAGGAAGAATATACGAGGGTTGGGGCAAAAGTCATTGCAACTATTTTTTTTCTTGCAGATACCAGCCCGGTTGGAAAATGCGACATATACAGATGAAAGGACGAGGGGGGAACTACATGTGGGGACAGTTAAAACACGCGAACATTGTGCCTCACATATTTATTACGATAGTGTACAGGACAATACTGGTTTGATCGTGCAAAACAATTACATACCTGTTCTACAGTTGACAGAACAAAACTGGGGCTAAAGGCCTTCAAAGTAGTCACCTGCCATGTGCAGCACATGCTGCCAACGATGTGGGACACTCGGAATACCATCTGCGTCACCATAGGTTGCACCATGTGTGAATCATGTCATCTGTTGTTGCACAGCATTGGCAATGTCCTCTCTTGTCGCAAACCGCCTTCCACGTAGTGGTTCCTTAACCTTGACCAGGATGATTGCACTGTCCAGAAGGTCCGGACGTTTCTCCCGAACGCACAAGGAAGTTCCTGTAGTACTCTGCTGTCACTGTTCTGCCATTGTGGAACAAAGTGGCACACAATGACACCCGTGAAATCATCCTGCACGACAACGCTAGATCACGTAAAGCGGAGTGTGTACGGCGGCAACTGCAACGCTGGGGATGGGAAGAATTGGAGCACCCGCCGTACTCTCCTGACATTTCGTCCTGTGACTTTCATCTCATGCGGAAGGTTAAGGAACCACTACATGGAAGGCGGTTTGCGACAAGAGAGGACATTGCCAATGCTGTGCAACAACAGATGACACGATTCACACATGGTGCAACCTATGGTGACGCAGATGGTATTCCGAGTGTCCCACATCGTTGGCAGCATGTGCTGCACATGGCAGGTGACTACTTTGAAGGCCTTTAGCCCCAGTTTTGTTCTGTCAACTGTAGAACAGGTATGTAATTGTTTTGCACGATCAAACCAGTATTGTCCTGTACACTATCGTAATAAATATGTGAGGCACAATGTTCGCGTGTTTTAACTGTCCCCACATGTAGTTCCCCCCTCGTCCTTTCATCTGTATATGTCGCATTTTCCAACCGGGCTGGTATCTGCAAGAAAAAAAATAGTTGCAATGACTTTTGCCCCAACCCTCGTATTATTGGAAGTGCTTTGTAGGTAAAACTGATAGGGTTTACATTGTAATTGAAAACCATTTTGCTTGTCGTATTGGTAATAAAGACGAGAGTATGGAAGAAGAAAAGAAGTAGAAAGGATAGAGGTGGTTGGAAGACATGAAAAAAACCCTGTAAATCATGAAAATTGGAAGGTGGTGGGAGAAGACAATGAACTGTGGACCCCTTGTCCGCCCCCCTTACTTCACAGCCTAGATGTGCACATGAAACACATATAATACTCCATTTGAGCAACCAATTTGTATATTTCGCAATGTACGCCGAATATGAACAGAGCTGGTTGCACTGGGATGAAGATAATCAAAATGTTGATATATATACAGGGTGTCTCAAAAGTAATAACGCAAACTGACACAGGTGAAAGTACACGATAATAGAAGCAAAGAAGTCTCAGTAAACATGGGTCTCCAAACGTCCAAACGTGACCTTTTCGAGATAATCGCGAATGTGTGATTACAAGCCGCCACTGACTTCATTGTTTGCAAACGTCGTCGTAGTTGGTAAAATGCTAATAATACAGCAAGAAAAGTCCTTGGAGATCTCATTGCTTTTATTGAACATTCTACTCTAACTGTGTACTGATTGTATCCATACAACGCCACCTCTCGGAAATGTTCTGTTTTGTAAACAAAGAGCAAACCTCGGAACGCGCAAGGAGTAAAGCACTCGGTGTTTACAAAATGCAATCAGTGACATTCGCACACATTATTATCATTTTAACAACTAGGACGACGTTTACAAACAATAAAGTCAGTGGCGGCTTGTAATCACACATTCGCAATTATCTCGAAAACGGCTCGTTTGCGGACCCATGTTTACTGAGACTTTTTTGCTTCTATTATCGTGTACTTTCACCTGTGTCAGTTTGCACTATTACTTATGGGACACCCTGTATATGTTCCGAGGAAGGTTAGAAATTTTCAAAATATTCTGCAATAATAACAAAATATGAACACTTGCCTTACAAACGAAATGAGAACACTGCAACAAAGATATCCCATACGCACATCTTGGTACTTCTTTAACTTGAGTTACTTCATTTCTCGCTCGCTTCTCGCACTGAAACTGAAGAAGAAATAATAGAGAAAGCAGTCAAGTTAGTTAGTTTAGTTTTAAACATTTGAACATCATAAATAAGCAATTTCACCTAATGTAACATATGTAATTCTACTTACAACTTTGAATTCAGTGGCCTGCCCAATTCGTAATGGTCTTGTACGACCATTTAATAGACTTAGACGTTCTGCTTTTTAAGATATGTTACCATGACACGAGGGAATGGTAAGGAACGTCACAGCGACTACGCCAAAGGACTCATATGATAGTTTTTTAAGAATCTACTCATCCAGAACAAACCGAGACGATCTTTTAAGATTTTTCAAATTTCAAAACCCCATATCTCCGTTACTATAGAAGATACATGAATGGTTTTATACTCGTTGGAATCAGCTCGATGCCCTCTCTAGATTTGTGGTGAAACTTTCTTTCCAGGTGTAATATTAATGCTAGGTTGCCACGATAGCAACGTCAGACACTTCAAGTATTGTCAACGGGCCCTCTGTAAAATCCAGAAACTCTTTGCCTCATTCGAGACTTTGGTAAACTGTAATGGATGAAACTTATAAGCCAAAATTACATGCTATGTGATTTATATATAAACGATGTCAAAATTTGTTTTAGATTTACTTTATGCTCACATGGGTTGATCGGGACTAAACCTACAGTTTAAAGTGGGATCTGAACCACTATGCAATGTACCGTCACTGAGGATCGAACCCGGGACCCCTCGATTACAAGGTGACAGCGATATTACAATGTCATCGGGAAGGTTTTGTAACTTAGAGATAGGTCATATATTTTATCAATGTTAATCACAAAGTAAATTGCTGGTAACTGAATCTGTGCTGCCAGTTGGCATACTTTCAAAAGAAAAGTATATTTTTTTCCAGTTTTTCATAGAGTAGAAACGACCAAACAGAAAATCAAATCATTGTGAAGAAAAAATTAAAGTTCGTGCGTTTACAAGCTGGATACTTACTTTAATTTTTGTTATTTAGCGTCGCATTTCTCACCATTGTGGCTGATCGCGACGATGAGGACGAGTTGATTGATTATTGATTCTACTTCACTTTTCTGCCACGTTTGGCAAATTGCGAAAATGAGTGATGATATGGTGAAATTGATGACGAGACAATCACCGAGAACATACATGTCCAGGCCAGAATTCTAACAAGGAACCTCTGACGTCGAAGCGCAGTGGGCAATGATGGAGATGAGTGATGATATGACAAAAATTGATGAAGAGACAGTCACAAAGAACACCCATATCCAGGCTGGGATTCGAACTTGGTACCATGGCGTTGTAGCACGCCACGGTTGTCGGCGATAAACAGGATACGTTTCTTATACTATTTATTTCGAGACTCGAGACTGGGAACGAGACGAAAACGAAACGAGTGTTTTAAATCGTGACGATACCTAGAACGAGACGAAAACGAGACGAGTGCTTTAAACCGTGACGATACCTAGAACGAGACAAGAGCTTTAAATCGTGACGATACCTAGAACAAGACGAGTGCTTTTAATCGTGTCGATACCTAGAACGAGACGAAAACGAGACGAGTGCTTTATATCGTAACGATGCCTAGAACGAGACGAAAACGAGACGAGTGCTTTATATCGTGACGATACCTAGAACGAGACGAAAACGAGTCGAGTGCTTTAAATCGTGACAATTCCTAGAACGAGACGAGTGCTTTTAATCGTGTCGATACCTGGAACGAGACGAAAACGAGACGAGTGCTTTAAATCGTGACGATACCTAGAACGAGACGAGTGCTTTGAATCGTGACGATACCAGAACGAAACGAGTGCTTTAAATCATGACGATGCCTAGAACAAGACGAAAACAAGACTTGTGCTTTATATCGTGACGATGCCTAGAACAAGACGAAAACGAGACGAGTGCTTTAAATCGTGACGATACCTAGAACGAGACGAAAACGAGACGAGTGCTTTAAATCGTGACTATACCAAGAACGAGACGAAAACGAGACGAGCGCTTTAAATCATGACGATGCCTAGAACGAGACGAAAACAAGACTTGTGCTTTAAATCGTGATAATGCCCAGAACGAGACGAAAACGAGACGAGGGCTTTAAATTGTGACGATACCTAGAACGAGACGAGTGCTTTTAATCGTGTCGATACCTAGAACGAGACGAAAACGAGACGAGTGATTTAAATCGTGACGATACCTAGAACGAGACAAAGTTCCTCACACACAAGACGGGACTACAGTATGCCAAGTCTTGCCATCCATAGACAGAGACAACCTAATTCAAGCATCCCCTGCTGCGGGAACACTGCAAACCCCATCAGAATTCCTGGTAATTTCCTTCCAGCACTATCTCTCGGTCCTCACCGGTTGCAGCAGAAGTCTAGGGCCTTTATCTTGGAGGCCTCCCTGGCGTCCGACCTTATCTCAGCAACCATCTTCAAGTCCCTATCGTTATAATGAGACACGCCTGGAAGACAATGCAGCGCCGTAAAAGTTAACCGCACGAGGGAGCCACTGAGCATCCAAAGGCACCATTCAGCACAGAATAATTGCATCCTGCAGGAAGCACGATTCCTGTAATTATTAAACGTAATGAGGAAGGGATGGGGGGACACATAGACGGTGAACAAACGCTGGATACCACTTCTTTCAGATTGCTCTAAACGGAAATGGAAGATATATAAAAAAGAGTTCACACAATGAAAGGTATAAGAAAAAGTTCACACAAACAGAAACAAAAGTGAACGGTAGATTTTAAAAAGGCACACATCAACAGAAGCACAAATGAAAGTTAAAAGAAGAAGGAAAAGAAAAAAGTACCCATGAACACAAACAGAAACTGAACAGAAATAAAACGTAAAATATAAACGTCATACCAAGAAACAACAATGAAAGATAAGAAAAAGTTAACATAAATAAAGATAAATGTAAGGTATAAGGTAAAAGTTTGCAGAAACACAAATGAAAGTTTAAAAAAAGTTCACACCAATATGATCAAATGAAAGGTAAAAGGAAAGTTCACACAAACAGAAATAAAAGATGAATGAAAAAGTTCACAGGAACAGAAAGATGAACGGTAGATGAAAAAGGGCACACATCAACAGAAGCATAAATTAAGTTAAAATAATAAGGTACCATAGACAGAAGCAGAAATACAAGGTAAAAGAAAAAGGTGCCCATGAGCATAAACAAAAACGAAACTTAAAGCACGAAGAAACAACAATGAAAGATCTAAGAAGTTAAAAGGAAAAACTTCGCACGTACAGAAACAGAAATGGAAGTTTTAAAATAAGTTCACACGAACGTGCGCAAATGGACCGTAATAGAAAAAGTTCACATAAGAAAAACACAAATAAAATATAAATGAAAGAAAATATTCACACGAACAGAAAGAAAGGTAAACTGTAGATGAAGGAAGGCACACATGAACAGAAGCAGAAAGAAATGTAAAACAAAAAGATACCCATGAAGGGAAACAGAAATGAAATTTAAAAGTACAAATGAGCAGAACAGAACTGAAAGGTAAGAAAATATAGATATACAGAGATGTATAAGTTAAAAGTAAAGGAAAAGATACACGAATATCAAATGAGTACAGAAATTGTAACTGCGGTAACGGTGTTTAATCCTAAAATACTCTCTTACATTTCGTGAGATATTCGTTTTGAATGAATTAATGGAGACCTTGAGTTTATACGTACATTGCATCCTCAGCGAAGCGGAAGTTATTATGATTAGCAACAGTATCGTTGTTACTCATTTCTATTTAATGATACACGTATTTTCAATATTGTCAAATTACTATAGGCCAAATATAATAATATTAATTAAAAATTAGGCTCATATGTAAATTCTTCAAATTAACACACATACATTACGGTTTACTAAATAAAGGGTGTCTCAGAAATATTTTCATTTCTAAAACTATGAAAATAAATACTTAATTTTTTTGTATAAAGATAAATTTATTACCAAAAGAAAGCTTAAACATTAAATTTTTATTTGTGGAAAAGAGTATTGGACAAATGGTGACCGTAATGTTTTCACATTCAATTATTCTTGAACTGAGGACTTGGTAAACGTTGTAAATGCCAAAAGCGGAAGTATTGGGAAATCGCATCGTTCCGCACATCAGAAAGTAACAACGTTAACACTAGTGACCTCTTTACACGGCCATTGAAAAACTTAGAGGGCTACCAGTCACTTTTCACGTGTACCACATTATAAACCATGGCAGTTCAACGTTGAAAACGGTGTTCGAATGATTTTGGCACTTACAGCGTTTATCATTTTAGTCCTCAACTAAAGTTTTCGATCACTTGCCGAAGCATTGCACGAGGATTAGCATTGATTTCATCTGTAATTATTTGCTTCAAATTTTGTGGAATTGAGGTGTATACCTTACTCATAAGGTAACCCCTTAAGAAAAAATCTGCTGGTGTTAAATCGGGACTCCTCGGTGGCCAGTTAATGTCCCTTCTGCGACTGATGACCCTTTCTGTGAATAACTGATGAAGAGCATTCAGTGAATCATTGGTGACGTGAGAAAAACGCTGGAACAACTTGTAATAACAATTTTGTATGGGTGGAAATGCATATCCTTGCGAATAATGCGATGAACTGTCGACTTATACAAATTTAAAGAAGCTGCACGCAGTCTTAACGATTGGCGAGGATCCTCACTAAAACAGACTGGCGCACACGGTCAACGTTTCTGTTCGATCGTGATGACCTTGGACGTCCCGGCGGTTTACTCATCATAGTGCTTCCAGTGTTTTCAAACTTTCTCAACCAATATTTAATTAAATTTGGGCTTGGGACGTCTCTCATTCCTGCCAGGTTATAATGATGCCGGTACAAATGACGCACAACAACATAGGAATCATTATTTTTATAAAACGCACGAACACAAAAAGCACGTTGATGCCCCGTAAAGCGCTGCATGGCAACTAAATATTAACAATGGGTGCGTTCCGAAAGTCTTAACGAAATGAACGCATTCAACGAAAATAACTGGGCTCGTGAATCTGGTGAAACCAGTTATTTTACAGACTTATGGGACACACTAGGCGAAAGCGCAGGCGCATCGTTTGTTTAGAGAAAGTTTCCGCATGGCGTCAGCGGAAGGAATGTCCTTATGGCAAAAATAAACTCTACTGTGGACACTGTTACTCATTTTAATCACATTCTAAGAACGGTTAAGGCATACTCATATTGTGCATGTTGCTTCATATCGCTCCCTGTTAAAATTATAATACATTTTCCGAAGTAGTGCAGTTTGAATCCATCAGCACGCGCTTTGTCTGCAAGGAGCAGACGATTCTCACGGAACAAACCAGCCTCCTGGCCGTTGCGTTTGGTGAATCTCGTTCTTGCACGAAACGCACGGAATGCGACTTTTGGGACAGCATAATGAAACTCACTACTCGCACGGAAGCACCTATGGGACAGCCAGTTACCATAACTCGTTTAACGCGTTAAACTCGTGCGACTTTCGGAAAGGGCCCAATGTTGCCAAGCGTTAGCGATCTATCTCATTTCTCCGTAATCTGCGAATTGTCCCAGAGGGCGGATTCAAAAACGAAAATATTTCTGAGAGACCTCTTATCTATAACATAAGAAAACAGCTTCAAGTTTTTAGTTATTTTTCAAACTACGCGGAATTTAGTGTAGTTGTAATGCAATGATTATTATTTGTAAAATTAAATAGTTACATTACCACCGGTCGACTCATCCGGGTTCCCAGATCTCGGCTGGGAGTGTCCCTCCGTCAGTTTCATCTAATTAATTATCTCCATCGTCACGATTAGGCGCAGTAATCGAGTAACTAAGAATTAAGACGTCGATTTAAAAAAAAACGAACGGAAAGCTGAAGAAAAAAACCGTGCCAGTGGCGTGCCTACAAGGAAAGAAATATTTTTGAATTGCCACACGCAGCCTACATACTTGATGACGCTCTATATATTCAGCGCCATTTATATTCATGGACGCAGCCTTCGGCGTTCTTTCCGATTGCTTTAAACAGAAATGAAGCTTTCCGGTTCCATCCTTTACTTCCATCGTCTTCACCTTCACGGAATCCATGTGAACTCCTTTTCTCGAAACGGCTGTTTGCGTCTGTGAATAATTGATCCGATGCCCCCGAACGTCTGCTGCCATTAAAGATTGATGCATCCATGTCTTCAGATACCACGTGGAGAGGCGTGCAACTGGAAAAAAAACTCACGAAGAGGTTCTACGATGGAATCCAGCGACGAATTCGCTGAGAGATCAGCTCCTCGCCTCTTAGGCTTCCCGAAATGGTTCAGATTGTACAGCGCGTTCCGCTTAGAGGATAATTGATGATTTAAATTGTAAATAATGGTTCATTAACACACGTTTTTACATGCCTTGATGTAGAAACTCTCCGAGTTTAGGAAAATGGTCAACGCAACTCGATGTGTGCGCCTTGAGTTGCCCTGCAGACTTCTATACCAGAGCCATTGTAGTTTCCAGCGTGAATCCTCCCCTTTCAACTAGGCTGTTGCGTCACTGGAGTAAGTACAGCACGTGACGTGATTGGTTATTTACGGGGTAGCATATCCTACGCGTCACAGTAGGCGCTCGAAACAGCTAATCAGACGAGCATGTTCTTGAAATCTGCCCGCGCTGATATGCTATTGGAGGCCTGGAATAACGCCGGCCGTACTTTAAACGGTATTCAATCTCCCGCCAAGTGTCAAGTGTTTGTTGCTCTACTGAATAGTGCCAGGCTTGTTCCCACATTACACATTGGCGCACATGCGCAAGCACCTGTATTCATTGGTGAATGCAATCTTGTAAAATGAAAATTATAACAATATCTTCCTCTATTTTTAAACGGTGAGCATTTATTTCTCGCGCCACATCCTGTATTGGGGTTTCTTTTTACGTATATCGATCACCACAAAAACCAAAGTAAACAGGGTGTCGTGGATCCGGAGATAAAGAAGGTAAGAAGAAAGGATTATGTTGAGAAAAAGAGAGGCAGGCAGGAAAGTAAAAGAAACAAATGAACCGAGAATGTAACATAAAGGAAAAAGGGAGATAGAAATTCTCGAGAAGAAAATGAGAACCTGGAGAGTAAGGAGAAATAGAATGAACGACAGTGATAAATGAAGGAAACGGGGAATGGACAATGAAAAGTCTAAGAAGAAAACGATGAACAAGAGAGTAAACAAGGAGAACTAGAATACTCAATGAATATTGAAGAAAGTTATGTAAGTCTTGAGTATAAATGAAGACATTATCTTTTCTCATACATCGCAAAGGACTTTGCACCAAAAGCTCAAGTATTTAGGTACCAATTTCATTTGATACCAAAATCACGTTGGATATGACTGCACTTTAGCTATTTACACCCATAACTTAATGTGGACTATGCATAAATACCCACATGTAATACCAGAGAACATACGCGTGGTTACCGTAATTGGTACGTGAGGAATATCACGGTCTTCTTTCGTTGAAATTTGCCTCTGCGAAGTATCCAGTGCAGCAACCCCTGGCCGGTCTCTAATTACTACCAAATACGGCACGGAGCAGAAATAGAGTCAGCAGAAAAGTTAGCACCGTAGCGGGATTTTCGCTCGGCCCCTAACTACCGGAAAGTTCCCCCATTTAGAAGCTAGCATGGTTTTGGTAGGGGCACTGTGCGAAGGCGCACAGGTATTTCCTATTTCCATCCAGATAGGCTCACGCTTCCGTGGCAACAGCGGTGAATATTCGTCGTTGGCAGGTGCGATGTTATTCCCTCATAACAATATTGTGTAATATAAATATTCCCATTACATTTTCAAAGGGGGGAAATATTCCTATTAGATTTTCAAATGGGAATATCAAATGAGATAAACATTCCCATTATATTTTTAAATGGAATAAATATCCCAATCATATTTTCAAAAAAGATAAATATTCCCATTAGGTTTTCAAATATGACAAACATTTCCATTACATTTTCAAATGGGATAAATATTCCCCTATGATTTTCAAAGGGGATAAATTTTCCCATTAAGTTTTCAAATGTGATCACCATCACATGGTAATCAATATTACCATTATATTTTCAAATGGGATAAACGCTCTCATTAAATATCCCCATTAGATTTTCAAAAGGGATAAATATTTCCATTAGGTTTTCAAATGTGACAAACATTCCCATTAGATTTTCAAATGGGATAAACATTCCCATTAGATTTTCAAAGGGGATAAATTTTCCCATTAAGTTTTCAAATGTGATCACCTGATATTACCATTATATTTTCAAATGGGATAAACGCTCTCGTTAGATTTTCAAATGACGTAAATAATCCATTAGATTTTCAAATGGGATAAATATTCCCATTAGATTTTCAAAGGGGATAAATTTTGCCATTAAGTTTTCAAATGTGATCACTATCACATGGTAATCAATATTACCATTATATTTTCAAATGGGATAAACGCTCTCATTAGATTTTCAAATAAGGTTAATATCCCCATTAGATTTTCATATGGATAAATATTCCCATTAGATTTTCGAAAGGAATTATAAATTTCCACATAGTACATTTATTTTATACTGATATAGGGCGTGTGCATTAGGATGTAGAATTAAAACACTTAGCACATACAAATTTGGTCAAAGGCTCTTAACGGGGGCAAAAGAGGACGTTATCTTGCAAATATTTTGACTTAGAAATTCAGTGTAGAGAGATTTTTTCGGCGTAAATAAACAATAGATGAAGCATTTTCAGTCGATGAAAGTTCAAAACAACGAGGGAAGGAGGAGGGGATATTATTTCTTATAATCATCAATGGACGAAGACTAACATTGTAGGATGGGATATTTTCACAATGCTACAGAAGTTTATTCAAATGTTGAACCAACAATGTTCCATATGCTGTACAATATTTATAAATACATCTGCATTAAATTTGCAAGTGCGTGAGTAGTGCAGGTTTTAGCACAGGCAATATATATTTATAATACGTTTATCTGTGGTTTTAGTTTGAGAAGAGCCGTGAAATTCGACTTTCCTTCACTTGGAGTAAATATGAGTTCCATTTCCGCACCAGAGGTATGACACCGATACAATTATGTCTAAAGCTACATTAAATGTGCACAGGAATGGGATTTTCGGAGGTCCGGACCAACTCTAGATACGCTCCTGTTGTAATGCGTTTTCCTGTGAAACGTCTGGTGTTGCGAACCAGGGTACACATATTTTGCATAGGCCTTTGTTTAATTTGGATTGGTTTTCCTACTGGTAATGTCATTCAGTATTAGTATATCGTTTCTTGCTTAATTCTCTTTTGGAACATATGTTATCAATTATCATTCTTGTAACATAGCTTTGTTTATTTCCTTCTTTCCTATAATGATAGTGTAAAGTTGCAATTTCTTCTTAACCTTTAATTTAGTAACGTTTTTCCTAGGAATGTGGCATTTACTAACATGACCTTTAGATGACCACCCATCTATGTCATCCGAAACGTTTGCTAATGCAGCAGTATATCAGGCGTTGTCAGTGTCTGGTGTTCCTTATTTTAACATAAATAAATTTATAAAATGATTCACGAGAATGGAACGTAAGGAATTTTTACTTGTATAGTATAGGTAAGTGATAACTATTTGGTCATATCCATTGTGATGTGACTTTAAAAACTAATTCATTCGCTTCTGGGTTGAAAACATAAAGGAGAAATGGTTTCACCAATAGTACCATATTGTCTGTTTAGATTTGTGATGGTACTTTGTTATATTCGCTGCTTCTTGTAAGTTCCATAGAAACTCGATCACCACGTTTCAAGAAATGTCTGCAAATGGAGAATAACAACAGCAATAACAATACGAATTACTGCTGTTAATGGTAGTAACATTGATATATCTGTTCTCAAACATATATAACTTACATTTACATCAATGTATACCGCTATAACATGCACATTCTTCGATAACGTTTATAATTTTACAAACAAAAATGCATATAATTTTATTTATTTGTTACACATGATGCTATTTTTACACACTAATGTGTCAATGGACTGATAAATGTTTAATATTTTATGTTTAGGCTTACATATTTGTTTATTTTATATAAAGTGCAAAATTCTAGTTCATATGTACTGTTGCGCATATAATTATTTGCTGTTTCACAGTGTTTATTTACTCGGCTGTAATATAATATGTATATGTGTGTGTGTACAGTAAGCATGTGCATGGATTTCTTTTTAACAATGTGGTGTATACAAGTCCGTTCTTGTCTTGTGTAGTGCCTGTCCCCTTTTCTGCATGACCTAGCTTGTGCCTTTTCCTTGATCCGGCATGTTTTGATTGCTGGTACAGGGAGAGGTTCCCGAAAATACATATTATGTTTGTTTTTTTATGCTGCGACAGCCAAAAGCATGAATTTTTACTGCGCTGCATTTGACACTAAACGACCAATTTTATGAACTGACTGAGGGGATGAGAAAAATTTATGCAAGTTATGCGTCAGCTGGTAACAAAACGCCATTTTTTATATTCACATTTCTTTTTCATTATTCTAATTATGCACATGAGGAGTGATCATGGACAACCACATTCCTCAGAGCTTTATTTTCCCTCTGCATTGATGCTGGTTTGTTTTGAATTTTTTTTGGGAGAGTGAAAAATAAGCACTTTGCAAAGTAGAACCCAATTTGATTTGATGTGTGTTTATCATTAGCGCCAGATTCAGCTGTGTTACTTGAATGGCTTGGTTTTTTGTTGCAAAATTCTCACTAGAAGATACTTTTTTATCACAACTTCACACAGCCGGCCACACTGCTTTCAAACAAGGACCAAAAATACGACTTAACACAACTGTAGAATTAAGGGTAGTGAGAAGGTAAAGATGATTTATCTTTCCACCAATAGATGGCAGTGTTACTCTCTCCCTCTCCAGAAATCAACTGCGGAAGCCCGGGACATCTCTACAACGGTTACATGGAGGGAAATAGAACTACTTTGCAGGCGATTTTCAACTTCCACTGTTATAAAGGAATGACATTCGAGGGGACATCTAGGCAAACTGTATGCCAATCGGATGGTACATGGTCACATCCGATTCCCATATGTTTAGGTAAGAGCGATGGCCAGAGAGTTCATTTTTTTAACACAATCATGCACATTTCGGACGCACTATTTTTTTGAACATTATGTGCACTTCAAACTACATATTACGGGGGGGAAAGGCACATGCAGGGTATGTTGAAGAGGAGACATCGTCTAATACGAGTGCGTGTGTGTGCGTGCGTGTATGTTTAGTGAGTGGTGTGTATTCAGACGGCGCGATGGTATGTGCTCGGTAAGTATGTAATATGTTTCGTTTGTTGCCTGCCGTGGACCCTCAATCGTGTGTGAAGCATGGTTTGCAAATAGTATCTGTAGTATAGACATGTCAATGAAAGTCTTTCGCTAAATTTGACACACATAAGACATTTTTTTGATACAGGTACGGTATAATTTATTATCCTCCCAAGAGGATTACACAACAGAAACCCCGTCCTCAATTTCCACATTGTTCCTTAAAATGTTTCTCTAAGGTGAATTTATGGTCAATTGGCACTTCATTGGAAACCATCAGAAGCGATCAGACTCTCACTAACGGGTAGACATATCTAAGGACGACACTGGGGCAAAAGCAGCTATATCCGTTAAAATGTTGTCGTCAGGAATACATCAAACGAGCGAACGAAAATTATTTTTTATTGTCAAAGCTGAAGTCAATAGTATTAATGCAAAGACCTTATCGTGAATATTTTACAAGAAATGTCCCTTCTGGTTTTCTAATGTATTATCTAGTTCTATAATTGTTCCTGTGGGATATTTGTTATTGATTTTAATTGATTTAGTTTATTTTCCTTCGCGTTTTGTGCCTCTTGGCTAATTTGCGCAGATGGGGATAAATGATGAAATTGATGAATGGACATTCACATCCGAGCGGGATTCGAACCCGGGACCCTTGGCGTCGCAGCACGATGTGATAACCACTCGGCCACAGGGTCCGGCCTGTGGGATTCCTTGTAACTACGTAAAAAAACAACTATTCGTACAAAAATCAAAGGTGTAGCAAAATGAACTTTGGCCCATATTGTGGAAAATTAACCCGAAAGGGTAAAATGGGGCACCATTTGAGGGACATAAATTTCCACTTCAGCCTAAAATTATTACACTTTCTGGAGCTTTGTCTCAATTGTAAGTCAATTCTTTGCTTGAATTATACCTTCAACCTCTTTACAAATCTTCTAGTTAATATCGCATTCCAAATAAGCAAGAATCAATTTGAAAGTTCATCCATTCTGTCAGAATAGCACACTCTACTGACAAAGTTGATAGATATTACATCCTACTTTCGATGGCCATATGAGTAGCGACATTAGCATTCCACTAAATTGCGAATAGCAATATTATGATGCTATTGTGTATTGTTTATTCTTTTCACATGTTGTCCCACACCAAATTACTAACCAGAAGAGTACCCATAATCCGTGAGTTGCATTCTTCAGCTGCTAACAGTAAATTAGCTCTCTTCAGCTTGCAGGTAAGTGATAAGCATGTCAAATTTTGCTGTACTGTCTTCCCCGAGGGAAAAGGTAAGTAAGTCTAGCTGTGGCCGTTGTGACTGGTATATAGCCTCGCCCCTAGTCGTCTGAGGAGATAACAGACAGCCAGTATGTTTCTAGAGATCAACTGCGGACACCCTGGAGTCCTTTACAACGGTTGGCTGGAGAACATCGAGTCAGGAACAACCCTTGGAGCTTCCATCATCTTCCGTTGCCACGATGGAATGAAGCTGGAGGGACACACGTCGTCCGTCTGCCAGATAGACGGATCATGGCGATACCCACTTCCCAAATGCCTTGGTAAGTAAGAAACCAAATCTTCTGGCAATATTTCTGCCTGTTTCCATGACAACTTGGTTGAGGAACCAAAGTACCAATGCTTTTTCCTTTATAGTATGAACCCCTCCCACACGAGAATGTCAATTTGGGAAATGATAAGATCACTAGAAATCCTTTACTTTGAATCCTATGAAAAAATGGTACATTCAATGCATAAGTTTCCAAACTCGAAGTTGTACTAGAAATACATGACCATTGGTGAAATGGGCATGTTAGTACACAATAACAAGAAAAAGAATAAGAGTAGACGTAGCAATGTACGCTAGCTAGTGTTCAGAAATGTTTTTCCGCTACATTTCGACACATTCATGTGTTTGTCAAGATTAGGTAAAATGAATGAAATAATGCTTAAACAATTGTTTAATTGTTTACATCGAAATAAATTCTAGTTTTACAATTAAAATGTAATATTCCCTGAGCACACACATACACCTACTCAAAATTTCTCTAATATTTAATTCATTCCCTCTGAAAAATTACTGCGCAATGGTTTAAAAATGAATCAAGAGGAACTCAGCACATTTGTTGAAAAAAACTGGACCACTTCGACGTATATTCCTTTGGTTAGGTTAGGTTAGGTTATTTCAATCGCCCCAGACATGCAAGAGGAACATTAGCTTTTCAGTAGGAATAAATTAAATTATTGGGTGTGTGCGCGCGCATACATCTTACAGTGCCCAAATCTCAGTGGGCAATCTACAAATTATTGCTTCCATACTCATGACTAAAGTGAACTTTCTCTTTTTAGAAGTGTACTTGCAGCACACAAAGTGTTTTATTTTTCTGTTTTCTAATCATTTCCCAAATTTATGCGCAGGATACCCCAGGCTACTCAAAAACAGCTACTTGAAACAGCTGCTTAACTTTTAACATTCTTTCCAGCGTCTACCTAAGTATTGCATCATCATGTTCCTAATTTTTTCCAGGCATCATGCATACATCGGATACCAATGCATGTTTATTGCATAGATTGTGTATTACTTGCAAGTTGTTATAATTTCTAACGTTTTTGCCTCTATGAAAGTTACATTTTCCCAGCATGTAAAAATTAACATTGTATCATTATTTTTCAACTAAATACCCATATTTATACTTATCTGATGTGTAGGTTGTACCATTTCGCCCAAATATTTGTAAAGAATAATAACTATTACATCTGTCACTTAAAGATCTACAAGATATGCACACTGTGCATTATAAATAATAACTTTGAAAATTGACGATTTTCTTTCATGTCGATGATATATGCATGTATACATGCATAGCAGTGCCCATAATGCTATTTTAATTTAAATATTATTTATTATAAAATATGCCAAATGTAGGGAAAATGTCACCTTACCTGATAAATTGCTTGGCTAAATAATTTGCAGGTCCATAAACAACCATAAAGCATCATTTAATCCTATAGAAGAAGAAAAATATAATATTAATGATAAAGGTAGAATATACACGATACTCTTAAGTAAATTCATCACAGTTGTGAATCAAAGATGAGTTGTAATTAGCATTTTTTTTTACAATTAGTTACCATTGTAGTGAAATCATTACAGAATTATAGTTCCAAACAAATTTAATAGAGACACGCCTCAGTAATTTACATTTCTAATTCGAAAGGAAATATTTATTGAACGTCACTTTATGCACACTAATAGAGGTTGGACCAACAGGAATGTAATTCTCCACATCATTCCTTTTGAAATTGCGTGATATATAAGGAAATAGTTTCAGTTCTGGGGGCACTGAAGTCCCTGTAGTGGTAGGAATTTTATATTCACCCCGGGAGCAGAAATGTATAGTTACGGCTCTACTAGAGACACAATAAATGTGCATAATATCGTACAAAAAAATTTCAAATATCGTGCATAAAATTTGTGTAATTCTACCAGTCACGCAAGTGTAAGGACATTATTAAAATACAATGCTAGAAATATTTCCTCTTCAACTTACAAGTCTCATGTTCAGCAAAATATTGTTCTAATAATCATGTTTTGCTAATTTCAAACCTATTATTACTACGTGATTGAAGTAAGTTTTTATTTTTCGAACAGTGATTCATCACTATAATGAAAAGGTCTTGCAAATATTTTAATTCTTATCTACTTTAGGAGTGCACTCTCACAGAATCGTATTACCTGAAACCAGCAAGGGGTCGTCCGATATTGTTTTCCCCAGGCCATTAAATGTATAAATCTGAGCCTACATTTTGAACAGTGGCGTACAACCTGGGGAGGGTGGGGGTGAATTAGTATTTTTTAAATTAAAATGCTTGTTTGATATGTTCACTTAAAAGTGAAAGAAGTTGAAGAAAGAATTCATTTTCTTTTATCAAATTGATACCTTAACGGACTTTTTGATTACCCCTCGTATATTAACGTGCAGCTCGATTGTGGCAAACATTTTGAAATGTACTTTATATTACAGAAGGAAACGTTTAAAATCAGAATCGATTCTCATATCTGTTCCTCCCAGAATGTCAAGATCAATAGTTATCTGAAGGAATCGTATTTTTTTAATTCAGTGGGGAAAAGATGCTTTCGGAGTTGACCTTGCAAACCTCTTGTACGACATTAAACACATATTAACATCTCTAACGCCCGCTGCTAATTCTACACTTGTCGCCGTGTTGTAGATTGCATTGTCTACGCAACTGTGTATATTACATAGTCACGTGTGGCGTGGTGGTGCATAGACGCACATAGCGCGGCTAATCAGGCTATGTCAGGAGTGAAAGATGATATTACACCATTGTTTCAGAAGGATTTATTTTTGGACCACGTACACCATTTAATAAGAATAAGAAGGCCGAGAGCCTGCTCGCACATTGAGCATTTATAGACTGGGACAATTTTCGAAAATTCTGACTAGGAAGCATTTTTGAGAAAAAGCGGGCAAACAACGTTTTCTGAATGTATTTGATGTGCTGATTACGAATATTTTGTTTGCCACTCTCGATTTTGGTGCTATATGCTTCAAATCGCTAAAAAACAAAATGGCGGCCATACGAAATGAGTTTCTATTAACTTTTGAAGGAGCAGAAACAAAATAGTGATCTTGGTGTCAAACATTGTTTTTGGGTATGCTGAATCCAAGTATTATGTTTTCTAATCGAAATTTTAAGCTATGTGCTCCAAATCGCTAAGAAACAAAATGGCGGAAATACGAAATGAGTTCCTAATAACTTTTGAGGGAGCAGAAAGAAAATAGTGATCTTGGTGTCAAACATTGTTTTTGGGTATGCTGAATCCAAATATTATGTTTTCTAATCTGAAATTTTAAGCTATGTGCTCCAAATCGCTAAAAAACAAAATGGCGGCAATACGAAATGAGTTCCTATTAACTTTTGAAGGAGCAGAAAAAAAAATAGTGATCTTAGTATCAAACATTATGTTTTTGGGTATGCTGAATCCAAATATTATGTTTTCTAATATGAAATTTTAAGCTGTTTGTTCCAAATCGCTAAAAAACAAAATGGCGGCTACGTGCTTCAATGCAATGTTTCGTATCCATACTTTTGAACTAGGAATAGAACAGTGTAACAGTAGGTTTTTAATACAGAAAAAAGTATAGAACATTGCTAAAGTAAAGATGCAAAATAATAATATTATTCAAAGCATAAGACCATATTGAAATATTAACAGTACCAGTGTATGATAAATCCGCACGTTATCCTTATTCAAACTTATTTTGCCTACAAAAATAGTATAACATATTTCTAGTCACGGATATTCATGCACTTTTTACAGCCACATTTCTGAGAATTTGCACCAGGCTATTACCTCTTCGGTGAACATGTGCTCACACTTTCATATGAATAAAAGACTGAACAGTCTCAGAAATTTAGCAGCAAATACGTGAATGCCTGTGTGTGCTCGTGCATACAGGTCGTCAGGTTATTAAAACAATTCTGAGAAGTCGCTAGGTTGGAAAATATGATTGATTTGGTTTATTTGACTTCGTTTTTCTGCCACTTTTGGCTAATCGCGAATATGAAATGATGAAATTGATGAAGGGGCGCTCACCCAGGCCGCGTGCTGTGCTAAGCACTCCGCCACGAGGTCGGCTAGGAAAATATGCGATAGAGGACTTTATTCATGTTATGTTAATACGACCCAATGAAACTCACCAACGCATTGAACATTTCAGCTTCGTTGTGTCGAGACACATTGATAAAATATGCAACCTATCCCCTTCCCGCCGCTCTTCTAGATAGGGTGACATTTTCTGTATGTTTGATGACTTCTTGCTGCCACGATCTTCTATTGTTGTTTAGTAATAAAGAATAGCATAGCCATTATAATTCTGAACCTAATCTATTCATACAGTACCCCTTTTAGTAGTTGCTTCTGCACGTTTCCTCCCCGTGTACCTAACCAACGAGTGTTAGAAACCAGCCGAGTTGAGATTTATATGTGAGGATGAGGGAGCATCTGTTGATGGATGAGTGTGAATTATGGCTCTCGGCAATGAGAACAACCTCGATTAACTCCAGCTTCTTAAATATAAGGTCTGAGCACGGTGTTTGCTTGTAAGCAACGTCATCGGTGGTAAGTCATGGTCATGGATTAGAACATCATATCGGCGTGAAAGTTGCAAATATATCCACTCTGCAGAAAATTCACTTAGTTTGAACACAGTATTTCTAGTACGTCTGTGGAGAACGTGTAATCACTAGACCTCGGATTTTTAGGTTCTAAAAAGTGTGCTTTTAGGTACCTAAAATAGGCTCTAAAAATCCTAAAATAGACTCTAAAATCCTAAAATAGGTTCTACAGATCCTAAAATAGGCTCTAAAAATCCTAAAATAGGCTCTATAATCCTAAAATAGGCTCTAAAAATCCTAAAATAGACTCTAAAATCCTAAAATAGGTTCTACAGATCCTAAAATAGGCTCTAAAAATCCTAAAATAGGCTCTATAATCCTAAAATAGGCTCTAAAAATCCTAAAATAGGCTCTAAAATCCTAAAATAGGCTCTATAATCCTAAAATAGGCTCTAAAAATCCTAAAATAGGCTCTAAAATCCTAAAATAGGCTCTAAAAATCCGAAAATAGGCTCTAAAAATCCTAAAATAGATTCTAAAAATCCTAAAATAGGCTCTAAAAATCCTAAAATAGGTTCTAAAGATCCTAAAATAGGCTCTAAAAATCCTAAAATAGGCTCTAAAAATCCTAAAATAGGTTCCTAAAAATCCTAAAATAGGCAATAAAAATCCTAAAATAGGCTCTAAAAATCCTAAAATAGGCTCTAAAAATCCTAAAATAGGCAATAAAAACCTAAAATAGGCTCTAAAAATCCTAAAATAGGCTCTAAAAATCCTAAAATAGGCTCTAAAGATCCTAAAATAGGCTCTAAAAATCCTAAAATAGGTTCTAAAAATCCTAAAATAGGTTCTACAGATCCTAAAATAGGCTCTAAAAATCCTAAAATAGGCTCTAAAATCCTAAAATAGGCTCTAAAAATCCTAAAATAGGCTCTAAAAATCCTAAAATAGATTCTAAAAATCCTAAAATAGGCTCTAAAAATCCTAAAATAGGTTCTAAAGATCCTAAAATAGGCTCTAAAAATCCTAAAATAGGTTCCTAAAAATCTTAATTTAGGCTCGAAAAATCCTGAAAAAGGTTAAAAAAAACTTAAAATAGTTCAAAATTCCTGAAAAATGCTGATTAGGTATAGTCATCGCCAATGAAAATGGGACGCTTATATCTTGCATAACGTTATGTGTGTTGCCTAACCCTACGGCGATGGCAGAACTTACCATTGGAAATTTGCTATTAAAATCAACTCTTTGCCGTATAGTTAGGCAACAATCGTTTTTTATGTTATCCACAGTAAAACTCCGCAAAAACGGTGTTGCAAACTTGAATGATGAAATGTTAGTTTGGAAGGCGTGAATGCCACAAAGCACCGAAGTGACGCGAAAATTAGCAAGATCACGCAGATCAGAAGTTTGCACTTTGGACTGTGCAGGTAACAGTGGCACCAGACATTTTGCTTTGTTTAGAGATTTGAAAACTAACCATGGACTTGGAGGAAGGGAAATCGGCAGAGAGTACGTTTCAGAGACGTGAATTGTTTTCGTGACTAAACAAAGCAAATGCCTCTGGTTGACATAAAAATCCTGTACAACCTTTGAAAAATATAAAAACCTTTGAAAAGGCTTCATTTAGGCGTATAAACCTAAAGTAGGTTCTAACAAGCAAAATAGATTTTTTAGGCACTACAAAACTCCATCAGTTGTTGCATTTTTTAACGAAACTCTGATATAACTTATTATTTCTTACATACCTGTAAAGGGAAAAAAATAGGTTAAAAACCTAAAATCAGATGCCTGTAATAACACACATTTGCGATTGTAATGCAGATATCACGTGCTAACGTCGTCACCTTGTAATCAAGCGGTCCCGAGTTTTATACCCGGTGGAGGCACAAGTGGTTCGGATCCCACTTTAAACTGCAGGTCCGTCCCGAGTAGCCTATCTGTGCATAAAGTGGACTTAAAACAACAACTCAAATCATCTACCACTGATGGCGTTGCTTGTAAACAGTCTCTCTGCGAAAGACTTTTTACAGTCACCAGCAATAGAAATTAGACAACTAGATCCTGAGATACTCGCTTCCCACCAAGGTGTTATGGATGTTGCCTAACCCTACGGCGATAAGTGTATTTATATATGACGCGTTTACTTCCTTAACGTCCAAGATGTGAAGAGTGCTGCCGCCACGAACGTGGGTGGGAAAGAAAAGAAGGATAAAGAAAAGATAACAATTCCAATCTCTCTCTCTCTCTCTTTCTCATTCTTTCTTTTTTCTCTCTTTCCTTCTTTCCTTTAACTATTTTATTCTTCCTTCTTCTCTCCTTTTTCTCTTCTGCTTCGCTCTGTCCACTCTATCCCCCCTTCACCCCTCTCACCTTCTCTTCCACGGAGAGAAGGAGAGAAAGCGAAATTTTTCTCTCTCTATCTCTCCCTCTCTAGGCGAGAGAAACGAAGAGAGAGAGAGAGATAGAAATTGTCTCATCCTTCTTTCCTTCTTTCTTTCGCTCTTCTTTCTTTCCATCTTTCTTTCTATCTTTGTCAAGTAAGAAGAAAGGGAAATACAAAGAGAGAATGATAAAGGTTGGCGGCAAAGGAGAGAGAGAGAGAGTAAAGAAGTCTGCTCTCTCTCTCTCTCTCTCTCTCTCTCTCGAAGAGGAAGAGGAAGAGATTATCTTCTTTCCTTCTTTCTTTCTTTCTTTCGGAGAGAGAGAGAAAGAGAGAGAAAGCCCCCGCTTTCTCTTTCTCCTGTTCTCTTTTAAAAAGAGAGAGAAAGTTAGATAAACAGCGGGCGAGTTGTTTTCGTCCAATCACACTCAACCTTCAGCCAATGAGCGCAGCTGTCATTCTGCTCGTCTACTCCACGTGGAGTCTCAGTCACATGACTGCGGATACGCTGTTGCCGTACTTTGCAACTTCAATGTGCAGACCGTGTGAAGGCGGAGGGACAAGGTGGCGTAGAGTAGATGTGTGGCAACACTGTGGGTTAAATGTGATTGTTGCAGCTGGTGGGCGAGCTCCGTGGACTTCAAAGCCAGCCGGTCGTTAACGTAGCTAGCGCGTCGACTATAACAGCAAATTTTCAATGGTAACTTCAAGCACCGCCGTAGATTTAGTTAACACACATAAGAAGCGAGTATTTAAGGAGCTAGGTGCCCCATTTTTATTGCCGGCGAGTGTACGTAAGAAGGTGTTTATTACACAGGCATCTAGTAACCACATCGATATTGGTCAACTTCAAGCCAAAAAAATGCAGGTAGGATATTTGTGATATTAATCAAGTAAATATACGGGACAAACCTTATAGCACACACGAATATGAGTCGGAAGTGACGTAACTCAAAATTTTCAGAAACAATATAATTATTGGTGCTTTAGTGTACGATTTACGAAGTAATGGAGATTTGCCAAGGGTATGAATTCACTCATAGAAGTGATAACAAAATAATATTTTGAAGGTAAGTAATCCTATACGTCGTAGCTGCCCATTATATCTTTAAATTAGGGAATATCCCACTATCAACAGCGTATTTGCAAATTTATTTTGAGGCAGCTTTCTCTTTCTTTCCTTTTCTTCGTCGGTGCTGCGAAACAAAGTGAACGAGAAATGTTCATACCCTTGCATTGCTGTAAACGTAGAAGGAAAATGGATATTCCATGCAATTTGAACGAATTAACAAGAGGAATGGGTAGTGATACTCCGCATCATTAGACCTAAATATCCCTGGCGGGATAGGTCCATTTTCCTGCCAGAGATGATATTTTATATTCATCCACCGTAACAATACAATAATTATATACGCCCCCCACACATATACTTTTAACACACCTACTAACATTAGATTTTCAAACATAACTGCATTCACGGAGAAAGAATTACTTCTGTTTTCAAACATTATCAACAAAGCATCTTACTACTTTGATACTAACAGTGTCGAGCTTATTGTCAAGAATACTTAACATTTTTTTTTAAGTATTGGTATTGTTGGCAAAGCCTAAATAACTTAATTGCAAGAGGTTCATATGGTAAGGAAATATACGCCGTTGCAAGGTTTCTAGTTTCGTCATCTTATGAACTTCATATTATGATCTAACAAAGCTTTAGTTCTACATAAAAAGATAAATGTATTGTAGAACAAGAAAACTACTAATAAGTTTTCAAAATGCAATAGCTATGAGAGAGAAATACAATTTCATCAGCGTCATTGATATACAGTGAATCCTCGGGAAAATATTTGTGTAAGGAAATGAATACTTTATATGTAGTCTCTCTATTACTAAAATGTTTTAATTCAGTTACAGTTAATATTGATAATAATAGTAATATGCCTTCATTTCCTCTACCCCAAGAGAGTGAATTTCCCTGCAAATATTTACATTTCCAGCTTACAACTAAAAACTACCAATAGATAACACTCCTCCCCCAAAAGCAAAAAGGTTATTTCGCACACTCATATAAACTAATGCAAATGAAACAATTCTTAACATGAGCTATCAACAAATTAGAAATAAAAACAATCTCTAAATGAAACTTAAATTCCAATTTCTACCAATTATTTCAGATCATGTCCGATTTTAGGAAACATAAGCAGACAGAGCTCCAGAATCCAGAATAACTTCTACACCCTCAACAACGATATGCAAGGCTTGAAACGCATACGACAAGAAGTACAGTGACTCAAAACTCGTAACCGTCAATTTTATCGCCTTACTATTATTATTATTATTATTATTATAAAGTCTCATCTATTGAGATTTTTAATGATGTACTAAACTTGGCAACGCTGCAATTTCTTACGAATCAATGATTATGTGAAATTGGTGATTTATGGTTTACGATTGCGAATGTGTAGTCAGTTCAGTATGTCAATGATATTGAAAAGTAGCAAACTTCCAGTGTTTCCAGCCCACATTATATTTCTCTGAAGTATAATTTATATAGCCCACAACAGTGCTCGAAGTGGGAAGGAGGTGGCAGATGGTATCCGCCAGCTAGGAAAATTCTCACAACTGTGTCATTGTCCCCATATTAAAACATAGAAGCTCACTCCAACCCAGCTAACACCAAGTCTCAGGCAAACATCCTCCCAGCTAACAATTTCTACTTTGAGTCCTGCCCCACATAATTGCTGTTCTTACACACACACACACACACACTCCCAAATGTTTCGCACCACCTCTGTTGTTTGCAAATCGAATTACCCCCACCTACTTTTGTGGAGGAGTGATCCTCGTAACGGGATATACGAAGCCAGAGGTTCATGGTTCAAGTCCTGGTCAGGTATGTATGTATGTATCACTGCGTTTGTCCCAGTAGTCATTTCATCAGTTCATCATTTTCGTCGGATTAATCCAATAGGTAGAAAAGAGACGTGAAATCAATAGAAATAGAGAATCACATTACCACATAGTACCACTTACAATGATGCCCTTGTGAAAATTTTACGATAACTCTTTCCTTCGATTTGAACAATTATCATTTCTAGACGTCCTGTATGACTTTGTGAACTAAAGTAGACTTTTCAAAATGCCTATCAATGAATCAGGATTTGTACCGTAAAAAAGCGTAGATACCACTTACTATATTCGTGTTATTAGCGAACATGTCACCAGTTGCAAGTACTCTGAAATTATTTACAAATGACAAAATGTTCCTTCAACATTCAAACATACGTTGATATTTTCCCTCTTTACTGGTGTGTGTTTAATTCTCTGATTTCTTGAGGAATACCAATATTCACTTTATTCGGGCATGAGTCATTTCTACAAAGTAATTGTCCCATTCCTTTTCTCTTGACATATTCTGTGATATCCTTAAATAGCAAGTCCATGGAAGCTTTGAGGAAAATATATAAATATAAAAGAAAACAATTAACATTACGCCTTCACATTTCGTGGTACAAGTATTAAAGCTTGAAAGCTCTGCAGACAAACACCAGTGAAAGTTGGCATTATAATGGATGATATTCAGCGAAGAACTTCTCCCACAATTCATTGCGCGAAATCACACCCGCTGCTTTATTTCAGAGCACCTTCCTTGAATGTTTAGTTACATGAAACAATAAAAGACAACGTTCTAGAAGTATTTGAAAATTTAGTAATTATACATTACTCCCTCCCTCCATTCATTTCACATTTAATATAATTGCTATTATTATAAGGTTTTTCTTGCTTACATTCGATGAAGTAACTAGAATTGATAAGCGGAGAAGCTCGGTTTCTTTAGATTCAGGTCATCCGCTGTAGTTTGAATGGTGTTTCGTGAAGTTTCTGATTACCACTTCCATATTTCATTCTTAACTAATATATTGTCTTCTTCCTGTTGAGCATTTAAACTCGAAATAATATTCACTCAATTGTCCAAATTAACTCTTTCGTTTTCACTAAATTGGAATAATTGCAATGTTTATTTTTATTAATATGAACAGCCAGGATTTTCGCAAGGTAACTTCGACGTACGAGCAACTCGTGCTAACATTTTACCACAGATCATACGAACAAGATACAGATGGTGGATCTCCTTCAAGTACCTGGGCCCGAACGGCTGCACCATCTAGCGGTGCGCGCTAAAATTAAATGTATATGCATACGTACGGTAATCTAGTTCGCCTGTAAAATAAATGAATCCCTTTGTTTATGAAGTTCAGCCAAATATTCAAGCAAACAGTATGTTGAAATAAGCTTTGCGAATCTTGCGAAGTGGTAATCAATAGCTTTAGCAGCTCCTCGTCCTACAGTAACTTCCAATCAGGCACGTACAGACTTTTTTCTGCCATTGTTTCCGAAACTTCTCTCTTGTCTTTAGCAATTCTTTCCCCCCTGCCATTATCTCTCCTTGTGTCCTATGTTAAACGGGAAGTTAGCACAGAGAAAGGAGGAAACCTTATCAAAACACTAAATTTCCCTTCCGTTACTGATAAGGACACAAAGGACTCTGTGCTCTACTGTTTATAGGTGCTTCCAAAGCTCTTAACTGGTCTTTTCACGTGCGGCAGAGGAAGGGGGACCGGGGGGCTTTCCCAGGAGCACAGTTTAACGTCGGTTCTGGTTGACTTTTTTCTCTCGTTATCGCTAACGACTGGAGTTCCCCATTAAACGTTCTTGAGCACTGAACAGACAAGTATCGTGTGCATTAACAGATGAGAATTTGCTACAGGGTGGTGAGCAATTTCAGTTTTACTCACTTTGTTGAGAAACTGGCCGTCGTTGACTCCGTCAAACAGTGACAAATATCAAGCATTTTTCTTCTTTACTTGCTTCTTTATTTATTTATTTATTCATTTATTCTACCTCCCTTTATCTCTCTCTCTCTCTCTCTCTCTTGTCTATTCCAGCACCTTCTTTTTTCGTCCTTCTCTTTCTCTGTGTGCATATGCACTAGCATAAATAATTTTGAAAATATCTCATGTACAGTGGGATCCATAAGTATTGCTCAGCAAATTGTCCATGACTATTTTCGTTGGTTTTTATCTTCATCCTACGTATTTTAAGGACTGTATTTTTACGTATACTAGATTGTTTGGTGTTTTGTGTAAGTCTTTGAAGCTCTCATTGCAAAAAAAAAAAAGGGAGTAAACGTGGTGATGGACAATTTGCTTGGTAATACTTTGGATCCCACTGTACGCTATTTCGGTGGGTAGGAGGGTGGACTGAGACTATTTCACAGTGGGATAGAGCCCATCCTCGTCCAACGACGACACTCCTGCTGGAAGATTACTGATTACCTATAGTTTTCCAAATAGCAAACTTGGCAACAGTGATATGATAATCGTTCTAAACTCTTGTAGTTCCCATACTACACTATACGAACACTTTCGAAACAGTAGAAACTATAATTTCTACTTACTACTACTACTACATAGATCTTCGCTGACATAGGCATCAAATCCAAACCTTCAAATTTTCCTCAATATGCGCCAGTTTACTAACAAGAGATTTTAAAAAATCAGCTGCTAAACTAGCAACTCTAAGGTTTTCTCGAGGCAACTTCTTTCCTATTTACAGATAGTTTTAATGAAATGTCATATATTTTATTCGAAACAGACTGTGCTCATGGCTTCTCGTGAATATAATCAACTTTTCTACTGCATAATAAAATATATATTTCTGATTATAAGAATTTAAGGAAATTTGAGCCCTGTAAATAACTTTTATAGCTACCCTCAAAGTCGAAGGATATAAATGAATACTTCTAATACGTAAATAAATGGCAAGAGCTGAATGAAGAAAATGCATTCCGCCCAAAAATATTAAAAAAATATTTCAGAATATACATTGTTGCATTATTATTCTATGGAATAGTCATTATTCCACGTTAAATAAACAGACCATCAGCCACCACCTCTTCCCATTTTGACTAAATACGCAGAATTTCTTCCCTCAGGTTCCCTGACTATACATGTATTTTTTTCCGAAAACACACCCACCCTCTTCCGAGTTGCTGAATTTTCAAAATTTCATGTTTTTAAAAATATTTGCATGTTTTATCTGCTGCCTCGAAAAACACTATTTTTTTTAGCTTTTAGAGCTACGCATATTGCTCATGGTCGAATTCTCAAAATTTGAAATTGTTGAATTTTTTTAAAAATTTTGAATACATTTTCGGAAATTACTCCGCAACGATTTTATTAATTTGTTAATATTTTGTAGCTAGATGAAATATCAATTCAGTCATAGAGTGTGCTGAATATAATTTTTATTATAAGGGATATTTTAGAATATATATTTTTTTGAATTAATTTCAATTAATGCAAGGGAGAGGTCCACAGGGGCGCCAAGATAAAGAGGACACGGAACGATTAAAATAGAGAGGGGAGAGTTGAGAAAATAAGCGTCGCAGCGCCCTATTAAATTTAAATTATTGTCAATTTGCAAATAAAATATTGTCTTGCTTCGCTCACACTAAGACCATTTTTTGTACCTACGAGTCACTGAAATTTGTATGTACGTACTTACTGTTTAAAAATAGGTTGTTTGCGATTTGTTCATGGTGACAATTATCATGTGTAAGGCTAATTTGCGAATATGAGGATGAGTGATGATATGATGAAATTGATGAATGGATACTCACAACCATCCATGCCCAGGCCAGTATTCGAACCCGGGGCCCCTGGCGTTGAAGCGCGATGTGCTAACCACTCCGCCAAGGGAGTTGATTAAAAGTGCAGTTAATAAATGTTTGGCGTTTTTGTGTATTAATTATTAAGGAAGCAGCTGCATTAAGAGAAAAAATATGTAGTTTTAATAATTTCAGTTATAAAATAATACGTCCTCTTTATATTATACAGAGCTTGAAATTGTAATTATTAGCTGCTGGGAAAGTTTGGTCAAGTTTTGGGGCTAGCGGGAGAACGCTTCTATGGTAGAACACGATGACAATGAAACCGATGGACGGTTGCTCAAACAAGGTGGAGTGTGGCGCTGAAATATTTTCTCGCCCTGGGCATAGAAATCTCTAACTACGGCTCTGATTTTATCTAGACGTTAAAAACGGCAATGTTAAAATGACAATCATAATTATAAAAATAATCAAAGATTTAATTTTTAAAGAATTATCCCAAGAAGTATAAGAAATAACAAGAAAACTGGAATCACATCCATATTTTTTTTCAAAACTTCGTTTCGGAAAATTTTATCACAAAAAATTGTTACTTATTTCAGTCCAAGATGATTTTACACAATTTTCAACCTGTACTTTTCCTGGACGACAGTTTTCTTAACGTTTATTCGAGAACGTTCTTTCTGTCGATAGGAAACTTAGCGGCCCTGTAAATTCATTCCACGTCTGCTTAAAATTGATTATAACATGAGCAAAAAGATAAGAATAAAACTCTCATTCTGAAAGTATTCTAAAAGTTTGTTAGCTTAGTTAAAGTTAAGTTTTCTAGTTTCCCACCATTAGTCGAAAAGAGATAAGCAACCAGCTGACTCTGCGTGACCGGTTTACCAGTTGCGTGATTCAATGTTGCCAGCTGTGCTTGTTCGAGTCATAAATTGCATTCAGCAGCCACACAATTGACCTTAAAGGCCAGCAATTTAATTTTAAAGGATGCCACACGCAATGTTTCCACACAGCTTTTGCAAAAATCAAGACCTACAAGTCCTGAGTGCATTTCCTTTAATGTTTTGATGATTAGAAAGCAGTGATCTTACGATCCACTTTGCTCCTGTAAATAATTCTGTAATTTTCTTTGAACGGCTAAAAACAGAAGTCATATATCTCTACCTTTTGAAATTAGTGGGTTCTCTACCAAATGCATCTTTACACTTGAATTATTGGCGGTTAGCGAGCAAAAGTGGATTTGAAGATCCAACAGGCTGGGTTGGTACTGCGTACCATGCTAATAGTTTAGAAAAGGATTGCAAATCGCACAATGCATGAACGAAATTCCAAAAACACATGTGGTGGGGATTGGGAGTGGGTCGATGATGTGTTATTTTGAACGTATGTGGTGCCCAGGGGGTACTTTGAAAATCTCAAATTCTTAAGGGAGTTCTGTTCTAATTTAAAATAAGTGAAGAAAAATTAATTGATTGATTTGGTTTATTTTACATCGCTTTGCTACTACTTTTGACTAATCGCAAAGATGAGAATGAGTGATATGATAAAATTGATGAAGGGACACTCACAAAGATATGATATATCCTGCACCTAATCTATGGAGAACACTGCTGTGTGTCATGGCCGTAGGCAGCAAAAATTTTCGGCGGGGTGGGGTGGTTCACTCATAATTGTTTTCATGGGCGTCGCAAGAAATTTGAATAATATAAATAATAATAATTAAAATTTCATAATAAACTAATTGATTCCAAACGTATTATTATTATTATTATTGCTGTCCTTATATCTTTGAGGAGAGTTTTCCACTCTATCAATCAGAAGTGTGAATATGCAGCACAACTCTTTTTACTTTATATATATTTATTTATTTTTACGTTTCATGCAGTGTGTTCTGAAATGCACAGTTATTATATTTTGTTATTACATTTTAGATACCTCAAGAAAAAAACTTTAAAAGTAAGAGAAATTTTAGTCAAAGTTTATGTTGTTTGGCCATTCACATAAAACTTAATTTTTGGAATTTTGAAAAACTGTGGAACCAGTTATTCTTTGGATTAAATTGTAAAACATAACCTGTTACCTGTATTGTCACCTCAATTTTCGATCTAACGCAGTTTTTCTTTGGTTGTTCTGTTCGGATACTAACTAACTGGACATTATTTCCGTTATTAACAATAAAACTAACAAACGTTCTGCTATTTTGTAACTTGCAATAAACTATGTCAATTCGGGGTGAGGGGTTCTATAGGTCAGTTCAATCCCACTTTCCGACGCTCATATTTTTCCTATACTTACCAAACAGCATTATATACAACCACTATGCACTATACAAGTATGTGCTTTATAGGACCGCATATATATGATATATATATGTACTATATCGACCGCTTGGTGAATGGTAGTGAATGTAATGCACTACGAAGCTGGATATCCTAGGTTTGAACTCTTATAAAGAGGGATTTAAACCCTTATCGAGCAGGGAATTTAAAAGTTGGAACGGGAATTATGAGACAATCACAAGGGAATTTTCAGTCTGATCCAGGAACAACACTGGAAAGAGGACAGCAGAAGTGAAAATGAAGGGGTCGCGGGTGGGCTGCGATTCTGAGAATAAAACCCGTTTCACTCAAATTTCAGAATTCAAAAGGTTTGAAAATTCTAGCTCGATCATTTCAGGATTGTCTCCCTGTTGTATTTTTGTGAAACTGCGAATACATTTTTGAAAATGTATTACAAATTTTGATTTCTGAACTGTTGTCATTAATCCAACATGGCAGATGTTTCGGGGGGGTTGAACCCTAAACCCCCCTCTATATATGGCCATGCTGTGTGTATAGCTTCCTCTAGCATTTTATGATTGTAATTTAATTGTGGTGCAATACGGTTGACTGTTCATTGATTTTAATTCTGCATTTCTTCCACACTTCATTCCCCACAGTATTGGAGCTTGGTAACATACTCCACAGCATAATATTTACAGATTTATTCTATTTCAGCTCCATGTGTGATTCCTAACATTCAGCAAGGGCGTGTGAAATCCAACTACTCCGGTCCTCTTGTTCAACATGGTGAGAAACTTCTAGTAGAATGCGAACCTCGATATGAAATCTCATACAACAATACTCCAGTTACTTGCAACAATGGAACATGGACACACATTCCACGTTGTGAGCCAGGTAAGTTTTGACTATAACCGCGTTTCTTACAACCAGCGTTGCCAACTCCTCAGCTACGAAAAGTGCTGTTCGAACTGTGAAATTATGCTAGAATGCCACCCAATTATGCTAGGGCAGTATTATTATTATTATTATTATTATTATTATTAACAATATATTTTATTACTATTTTCAAATGTCATATTTTATCACACATGCTGAAAAATACACTGAAAGACGCACGCATGAAGAATTAAAATCATGCACAGGAACAACGCATTTTTCGCCGCGGGAGACTGCTTCCGAAATGGTAAGATGTCGAGTTGACTGAATCGAACCGAACACAAGTTGAAGACAAAGATCCCAGATTAGACAAAGATGGTCATAATTTGCCGACAAAGGAGGGCGCCACATGAGCTTTATTTGTCAATGAAGCATTCCTCGCGAAAATACAGGCATCGCAAATGGCTGACCCCTTGTGTCGGTGCTGGGAAAGGACAAACATTTGAGGGTGGGCCGCCCCAACCCTCCTCTTCGATTTTATGGCAGGAAGATGCTGAAGAGATGAAAGGCGTTGGTAGGGGACGGGATCCCTGGGCCGATTTACTCTCTTTTGTTGGAAACATGTTCACTCCTGAAATAGAGATGTGCAGTTACTTTTATATTTACTTATTCAGAACACTTTCCTTTGGGGTCAATATCTACCGACGGTTGCAGATTATGCTAGATTTGGCTGTTATGCCAAACACAGGGTGCTAGGTGCCAAAGAAGGTTAAATTATGCTAGGTTTAGCACCATTATGCTAGGGTTGGCATCGCTGCTTACAACCTGTCCCGGTTCCCGCGCTAGTTGCTCCCTGGCTTTTCTCGGTGCTGGGGAAAGTCAAAGCCAGGCAGCCAATTAAAATACGCAACGTCGCAACAGCGTGTACGTAAGCGCCTCTCTTCTGGCTTCCATTCGCTCCTCGCTGCCCAGCAGACGATTTTTTCCTCGTTTCTCATTGGCACCGAAACTGTCGAGCGCTCCCTAGCGCGGGAAAGGGGATAGGTTGTAACAAACGCGGTATACATGGCACCAAAACCATCGTTCCTTTTTTTTTTTTTTTTTTGTAGGGTGGTTGTCAAAAATAATGGACAAGTTAAACCTGCTGGAATTGAAGCTTTCCTCATGATAACACAAACAGTTGCTCTCTTGATAATCAGTAGTCTATGTTAAATTGCAGCTTATGACCAATGTTTAGGCTTACCATACGTCCGGGATTAGCCCGGACAGTCCTGTTTTTTCTAGTGCTGTCCAGGATTGCAAAATGTCCGGGGTTTTGAGAATCTGAACATGAAAATAGCTACCGGTATTGAATATTCACGACCAGAATTTAAGACAAACAAGCCATTTCTGGAAAAAAAAAAATAATTAAAAAAAATTGTCTAGTGAAAATAACAACTGAGTCAACTAAGAGATAATGCTACCTAGAACACAGAGGTTTCCTAAACATCAGAAAATGTATTATTCAATTAAACATTCGAAAATTAATTGATTGATTTTAGAAAATAATGTTAATATTTTTTCTTGTACAATTTATAGCTTAATGTTCCAATAAAATATTAAGGCTTTTAAGTAATTTCAATTTATTTTTTGTAAAAAAACTGAAATTTAGCAGTAACGAGTTGATCGCCAATATGTCCAGGGTTGGACCCAAAAAAATATGGTAAGCCTACCAATGTTTCCACAACTGGCATAGCTCTTATCTTTAGTGAGTGGAATGGACTGGATGCATATCTGTAGTGTGGAGGAAAGAGGTTCGATATGAGGCCTATGATTCATTCAGCCGAATACTGGTTATATTCCAGTCTCTTCACTTCATTCCCTGAAGATGAGAACTATGATAATACTAACAATAACCCATGGTACAACAGCCCATTGAGGGCCCGGGCCGACCTACCTAATGCCAGCCTCACTCCCACCTCATTCTACTCACTTACTCACCCAAGGTGGGAGTTCATCAGCCAATTACGGGGTGACATATGGTCAGCACGATGAACCCTCAGTCATTGTTGTAGGTTTTCATGACCAGGTTATGCTACTCATTTGTAGCTCCTCAATTTCCTCATGAAGGTGGATGGCCACCGGTCCCATACACAGGAGAAAAGTTGTTACGCTTCCCACAGGAGACTCAAACCTGCATGTGTCCCATAGCCCAAAGCATGATGCCTTAACCACACGGCCATGGTACGAGACAAAGGTGAAAACTATGCCAGATCTGAAAATGTTCAATGTAGCTTCGATCTAACCTGAATGTTCACCCAAGAACAGTATTTAAATTAAATCCTATTAAACTTCCCTCCCTTGAAGAAAATTTGAATAATTGCTACTGTATCACTCAAAAGGTTAGAAAATCAATGCATTTCACGGCTCCAACAATCTTTTGCTTCTGTATGAAAAGGCTCTGTTTTACTGGTGTAACACGATCACCACTTTGAAATTTGTTTTCTATTGTCAATTACACCATGTGTTGTCCCATCTCTTTTGGTTAACAGCTATACACCATGTGTTGTCCCATCTCTTTTGGTTAACAGCTACTATACACAAATATGTATAGATCACTTTGTTTCACATTAATTACTTAAAATGTATGTACCTATAATGTGATTATTGTGTTCCTATTGTCTATGTATGGGCTCTCATGTAGCTCAATAGTTACCACTGTTACCAGGCACGTATCTAGAAATATGTTACGGAGGGGGTGCGAACCAAGTGTCTCGGGAATAATAATAATAATAATAATAATAATAATAATAATAATGTTTAATTTAAAATAATTATATTAAATCAAATTAATACTAATTACAATACATAAATTAATATTATATTATTATTACACGAATAGGTAAAAAGACTGTATAAGAATAGAGATATAACAGTGCATATTCATTATGTAGCATACCTGTAGTTAAAGTCGGAAAAATTTACATAAAAACAAGTGACCTGGCAATGAAATTGATGTCAAATAGATGAATAATTGAATATTTATGGAATAATAAAAATGATGTTACATGTAGTTGGAGAAAAGTAAGTTTCTGATTAATATTTTATGCATATTGAGTAGTAGTGTACATAAATCTTCTTTGTAATATCATTCAAAGCCGTATGACCCCAATATAATCCTTGCCTTCTAAAAAGTTCAGAGAAAATTAATAATCATCGATTATGCAACAAATGCTAATATTTTAATTACTTAATTTTCGTAGTTGGTAAGTCTTTTGGGGGGTTCGGACCCCTGGGCACTCCCCCTCCCCCAAATACGTCCTTCCTGTCCTTCAAAGCCCATAATCCCAATAAGTTCAGAGGAAATTATACAACAAAGGCTAAACGAATATATTTTTCATTATTTCATTTTAATACTTGATAAGTCTTTCAGGGGGTCTAGAACCCCTGGACCCCCTAAATACGTCCTTGACTGTTATCCTTGATACAAATTAGGCAGCCGATGCCGATGTATCGGTATCGAAAAGTATCGGTTGGAATTCATCTACCAATACCAGTCGATACTTTTCAGCCATATTGGTGTATCACGGGGTCCACAAAAATCTGCGCGACATGTTCGTGGGGTTTAATTATCCTGGAAATTATGCAAAATTCAAATTTTCTTTTTATTGTGCACCAATTTTGCACATAAAGCTGTATTTTTGCGATTACATGATATCTATTTTCATGTTCTCATGCAATTTTTGAATGTTCTAAAGCAAATTCCTTGGTAAATTGATGCATAAAATTGGAGAAGAATATTTACACACCATTATTGATCAATATTTTGAACAAATTTTAATTATTGTAATTTTCAGGTATCGGTGTGAATCGGTAAGAGTATTGGCATCGGTATCGGTTCAAAGTGGTATCGGCTAAGCCCTAATACAAATAGTCCATAATTTCTTCAAGAATTTTATAACGTCAATGAGTGAGATTAAATAGAATTAATAAATGATTATCTTCATGAGCCTAATGTTATCTCCCAAAATATAAAAGATTTCTTCCAGTTAAAGATTTGCCATCTACAAATAAATAAATTAATAATAATAGTAAATTTATTTCTGTAAAACCTGTGATACATAAGCATGAAAAATGTAAAGATAAGCAAAAGGAGTAATATAAGTTTTGTCTACTTATAGTTATATAAATATAATATATTAAGATAACATAATAAGATTATGCACAGTGGTATATCTATACATATTTTCCATATGTGTACAATATACTAGTCTTCCATTCTATTTTCCATGAATTCAGTTAGACTAAACAGTGCTTTATTTAGTAAATAATCTTTTATAGTTAACATTTGTTTATTTCGGGGATTCGTATTTTAATATTGTTCGATGAATTATTATAAAAACAAAATCCAGCATTCAGTGGTGTATTTTTTGATAACTGTAGTCTATTTTGTGTTAGGTAGTAGTCATTTTTTGTTCTAGTATTATTGGTATGTATTTGGTGATTTTTGGTTACTTAAAACAAATAAAATAAAATAACTTTATAAATATATAGAGAAAATACAGTCATAATTTGATTCTCCTTAAAATCTCTTTGCAAGATGTCTTATGTCCTATTTAAACATAATTCTCAAGGCTTTTTTATGTCTTAATATTCTTAGTAAATAGTAATAAAGACAAAAACAGATGATGCAATTATAAAATTGTACAGGATTATGACATGCCCTTTTATACTTTACTTATTATTATTAAAATAACAACATGGTTACTTGATTTTTTTCTCAGCTCGCTGCAAGAAGCTTCCAAGACCACCACGCAATGGAATGGTCATTGCTCCTAAGACTGATCACGGAATGCGAGCTAGATTTAAGTGCAAGGACGGATACATTCTTCGTGGAAATAACATAACTGAATGCCGCTTTGGAAATTGGACTGGTGAAATGCCCTATTGTCAGGAAGGTGAGTGGCAGTCTATTCCCATGTAGCGTGTGTGAATGTGTGCTGAGTACACTCATATGTAGTGGCAACTGAGTGCCAAAACTAGAGGAGGGGGGGGGGGGGCGAGGACAGTTTACCTTATCTTGGTAGACAAGGCCACAGTGTGGGGGGAAACCACCCCCCACGTCCCTCTCCTAATTGCTGCCACTGTCTGCAAATGAGATGTTTTGTTGAGTTATTGTTTGAAGTCCACTTTATGCACAGTAAGGCTAATCGAGACTGAACCTATAGCTTAAAGTGGGATCCGAACCACTATGTGCTTCCACCGGGTATCGAACCCAGGACCCCTTGATTACAAGGCAATGACACAACCACTGCTCCATCGGGGAGGCCCCATGTGCAGCTTGAGATTATTATAATTGAAATGAAAATAGGTGAGAGAATGCTTATTTAAGCCTTGGAGACAGGATAGATAGATGAGGGAACATCATTGCTTCATCGCTTCAACCACTACATATCTATGAACTATCTATATTTTTGGAAGAGGAGGGAAAGTAGGTTGGCAGAAGTTTGTTTTAAGTTCAGTTTATGCTCAGGTAGGTTGATCAGGACTGGATCTATAATTTAAAGTGCCTCCACTGAGACAACTTGAATGCAAAGCAACACTTTTATTGCTGAAAAACGTGTTTCTTGAGAATAATATATGTGATGATGACTTGATTTTATTTATTTATTTTACTCCCTTCATATTTACAACATAAACTGTCAGATTATTTTGGCCACTAGCTTAGTCTAGTAAAGGATTTATGATAAATATTTACTCAACAACATTAAATCAACATTTACTCTTCAGCTATTTTTTGTCAATTATCTTTCAAGTATTGCATAAAAATTAACATTGTTAATGCATAAAATTGCACAGTGAAAAATCAGGTCTGCAAGGTTTTTTTGATTATGAAATTCCCTGACATTTCCAGGTTTTCCAGTTCAAAAATGAAATTTTTCAAGACACGTTTATCATCATGATTTTTGCTTTTGAACCTTCCGTTTTTCAATTAAACATATAATCCATTATTTTGAATATTCACTTTCACAACTTTTCTTTCAGCAAATTTCATTCTACACACAAGAACACGTGAAAATTTGAAGAGTAAAATGTGAAATTATAATCGGCATCAAATGTATTAGGTGCTACAATCATGTGCATCTAGCCTTTTGGCTAACGTAACAGAGGTACATTATTTCACCATAACAGATCTCCACAGTATAAAAACAACAGAAAAAGTTCATACACAATTTTTCATTTTCTGGCGGATTTATAGTGTCGTAGAAAATGCTGCTTTTTCACTTACATTTATAAGTACACAGCATCTGGAGAATTTTTGCATATAGGAATTCTATAGGAAATGCCAAAAAGACTAAGATGTATAAAATAATAGATGATAACCTCTTATTTACCAACCTTTGGATAATTAGGATCATATTGTCAATGTACTTTAGTTATCAATCAGATATCTGGACTGCAAGTTTTACTTTGATATTCTTTCGAAAATCTAGTATTATAAAAGTGAAAATTTATTACACAAATTTGAAGGAACCATAATTTTGCACATGACTGACAATCATAAGAACGAAAGAAACAAGTTTCTAAACTTTTTTCGTAGTGGAATCAGAAGAACTGAATCCAGAAGTGGAAGTGAACGGCTTGTTCATTTTGCAACGTTTTCTCTTATAGCTCCAAAATGCACCCACATTCCAGACGAACTGCAAAATTCCCTGACATTTCCATGACTTTTCCAGGTTTTCCAGATGCGTAGCAACCCTGAAAATTTTAATTAACACAGGAAGAATACTATTTGTCTTAAACATAGAACTATTGAAGAAAAGCATAAACTAGGAATAATAATAAAATAAATTGTAGTTTAAATAAGCCAAGTTTTATATTTCTCTCTATCTCTCTCTTTCAGTGTACTGTCCTTACCCAGGAACTATAGAACATGGAAAGGTATTACTAGTGGGGAACATGGGGCTTTATGACTATCGGCCTTATGTCAGAAAGATAACAAATAATAAACAGATCATATATGAATGTGTTCGTGGATATGTGCTAACTGATGGTCCTCCAGGTGCCACTTGTATTGGAGGAAGATGGAGTCCCAAACAGCTCCCCAGGTGAGTAATTTTATAATAAAGAACATTCAAGATATTTCAATATGTTCTTAACTTTTCACAGTGAATCTGTGTGTGTTCAACAAATATGATATATAGAGCCCGGAAGTTTGGCAAAATGCCTCTTTTTATCTACTGCATATATTGATAAAAATTTTCCGGATATACGTTTTTTTTATGTTGTTTATGTTTTAGAACCCTTTTCATTTTGCCTATTTGAGACCCCAGTGCCTATTTTTAATTATAATGCCTTTTTTGCCTTTTTCAATTAAATTTGACCATTTTTTTTAAAAAAAATATGTGTATATAAATTATTTTTCTCCCAGAAAACGTTGGCATTTATTTTTCTTCCGTTTATTATGTGAATAATTTTCGCCTTATTTAAGTAATATTAAACTCAGGTATGTTTCAACATTGCTGAAGGAGAAAAGTGTGAGGAAAAAGTATTTCATGCTGAGTTAGGATATTGCCTTTCGGTTAACATTTCCTTGTGCATGATTGACTGCTGAAAACCTGTTGCTGAACACCTGCACATTTTCGACAGACGGTACTATTCTTCTCTGCAAGATATGTGAAAAAACAATCAACCATGAGAAAAAATACTTTATATCTCAGCATGTATCAACAGCAAAACATAAACTGCAGCTGCTAAAATGATCGGACAGAAGAAGATATCACTAATTTCAACAGTGGGCACTTCATCCAACAGGCAATCTCAGTTGTCTCTTGAACTGTGCAATGCTTTCATGGAAGCAGGAATACCTTTCTGGAAAGTGGAAAACAAGTCACTGAGGAAATTCCTGGAGAAATACACTAAAGAAACGGTGCCGTCGGAATCTAAGCTGCGGAAAACATATTTAAGCGTCTGCTACGAAGAAGCTCTGCGAAGAACTCGTGCTCAAGTTGTTGGAAAGATGATCTGGATTTCAATAGATGAAAGTACTAACGGTATGGGATGCTACATAGACAACATCATCATAGGAACTATGGAACCAAATGCGGAGAATCCTCGTCATTTCTTCTCACGTCAGAACAACTAGAGAGAGCCAATGGTTCGTCAATAGCTCAGTTATTCTAAATTCCCTACTTCTGCTCTGGCCAGATGGTGTACAGTGATGCAGCTCCCTATATGAAGAAGGCTGCCATAGCATTGAAAATTCTCTTCCCGAACATGCTTCATATCACATGTGTAGTTCACACAATGCACAGAATCGTCGAAGAAGTTAGAGTGTTGCACCCAGAAATGGATAGGTTGATTTCGAACACAAAGAAGATATTTCTGAAATCTCCCTCTCGAACCCGAAAATTTCAGGAAGTTGCGCCTGAACTTAGTTTACCTCCGCAACCAGTCTTGATGAGATGGGGAACCTGGATATCAGCAGCTTATATTATGCTAACAACCTTGAAAAAATAGTGAGGTGATCGATGCTCTTCCAGAAAATGAAGCGGCTTCAATTCGTGAAGTGAAAAAACTCCTGTGCTATTCAGAACTGAAGAATGAACTGTCGTTTATTTTTGCACATTATGGCGCATTGCCAGAGACAATTACAAAGCTAGAAGAAAGAGGTGAGACTCTTATAGCATCCATGAAAATCTTCGAGGAATCTATGCAGCAGATGATGGAAGTGCCAGGAGAAAAGGGGTCAGCTGTTGCGGAAAAGTGCAAGTGGGTAGTGAGTGCAAAGGAGGACTTAAAACAATTGAAAACAATATGTGATATTCTAAAAGGTGAAAATGCTGTTACCGAAATTAGTCCAGCTTGTTTTATGTATGCTCCAATATCTTCTGTCGAAGTAGAAAGATCATTTTCTATTATGAAAAACATTCTCTCTGACAGATGACTCTCAATGAATATTGAGAACTTAAAAAAACACCTTGTAGTTATGTGCAATCAAGACGGAGAAAATTGAAATGCTCTTCCCAATGTAGATTTTAACATTTTGCCAGAAATTATATATAAAAGTAAGTGACTTCCAAATGTGCCTTTTTCGGTTTATTTTGCTTTTTTTTTCATTTTAGTGCCTATTTTCCACATTATAAATGCCTTTTTGCCTGCCTATTTTAACGAAAATAAATGCCTGAACTTCCGGGCTCTAATGATATATATTTCCTGACATTTAACGTCCTGTGTATTCTCAGTAATTTTCACATTTTAAAATCGCATGTGATTTTTACTAGTATGTCAATCATTGGTAAGATCGTTTGTAAGTGATGTGGTTATACTGCAATACTGTTTTTGTTTATGCTAGCTTTTCTCACTCCAAAATAATTATTTCTGGCAAATGTATCCTCTGCATTTTCCTTTCTAAATTTGCTTTGCAATGCTTGGATATTTTCACTGCACAACTCCATCATTTTTTCATTCTCCCATTCTTCCAATCTTTCACTTCTGGAAGGAGAGGTGAAGGTGGGAGATGACGTCACTGCCAAGTTATTCCTTCTGCGCTGTAGGTATAGTTGGAAATTAAGAAAATAGATATTTTTATTCATAAAACATTAAAATACTGACCAAGGTAGAATGTATTGTATAAAAAATATATATACGCTAAAAAGGTAACGTTTCCACCCTATAACAGGGTCTTCTTCAGACGAATATTAACACTAGAATGATGAAAATTACAAAACATCATCTTATATATACACACTCCCCCGGGCCTCCCTGATGGTGCAGTGGTAGCATCATCGCCTTGTAATCAAGGGGTTCCGGGTTCGATACCCGGTGGAGGCACAAGTGGTCCGTATCCCACTTGAAACTGTAGGTCCAGTCCCGATTAGCCTTACTGTGCATAAAGTGGACTTAAAACAACAAATCAATCAATCAATATACACACTCCCAGACAGGGTCAATACACAAAACAACATGAAGGCACCAGTTCTTATCTTAGAACATTTCCTGTCAGGAATTCCTGAGTGTGGAATCTCCTGACAGGTAATTGGCACTACCTGACAGGTGATTGACAGGTACCTGGTGAGAGTCTGTGCCTTATCAATTTCTCCACTAATGGACCTAGACAGATTCCTTATCTCCTGGACTACTTCCCTCCTCTCTTCTTTCTTCATTATTCTTCCTTCTTCTTTCCTCCTTCCTTTCTCTCATCCTTTCCACTCTTTTTAACACTAGCTGGCAAGAGGCATGAAAATGTCATCACTAGGGCTCGGAAGTAAAAGACCTAAAAACGGAAAAAGGCCGTATAAATGTGATCCAAATTAATTAATAACTGCAGTTTTAATTACATATTTAATGAATAAAAAAATACAAAATTCTGGTGGTATGGAACACACAGTGTGAAAAAACTATATGAATGAAATGCATTTTATTTCAGACATTATATATTTTTTAGATTAACATAATTTGAAAAATCATATTTGAAGAATCATATTTGGCCTAACCACACTAGGGTTACAGAAATAGTACTTCAGATCCTATTTCACTCGTCCAAAAATGTTTTTATCTCGTTTCAGGGATGTTTCAAATATAGCTATTTCATTATTTCTTTCTTTACTACAGAAAGGATGTCTAAGAGGTGATGAACTGATGAAGATTCGAATTGAGAATGGGAAGTAAAAATGTAGTTGGAAGAAGGTGAAGTTGCAAAAAAAAGCCTTTAAGACCTAAAAAAAGGCTAAAAAAGGACCAATAAGCCAAAAATCGCCGAAAAAGGCAAAAAAGGACAAATAAAACCCACCTTTTTCTGGCCTACAATGACCCAAAATGAACATATATTATGTTGGGTTTCGTCTTCGGATGCTAGGAAAAAGAAGGATTTTTCCTCAGCTTCCGAGCCCTAGTCATCACTCTCCTAGGAGAAAAGATAATTAAATTCAATTTTCTGGACAAACTATAACGACTGGTCGCTCTACTCGTAAGTTTACATATTTCATAATTACCAGCCTTCATGCTAGAGTGATCAGCATACCATGCAACAAAACCAGAGGCCCCAGGTTCGAACCCTGGTTAAAGCATTCAATTTCATCTCCATGATTAGCCCAAGAGGTAAAAAAAGTGGGATAAAGTAAACAAAATAGAAAGAAACAATATTGTATAATTGTGTTGTGTCTTCCTTAGATGCATACCAGGAAAGCATCCACGATTGAGATGGAGTCGATCTATTCGCCAGAAAAGAGAAACTGATGCAGAGGAACTGAGAAGGCAGAGAAGGAGGAGGAACAAAAAAGAGAAAAAAAGACCAAAGAAAGGAAAGAAGAGAGAGAGGAAAAGCAAAGGTAGGTCACTAAAAAAAATATATGGAACATTTTCTTGGATGTTGATTAATCAAACACTTGTCATCAAATAACAGCATATTTGAACGTGTACTATATTTATATGTAGATATCGAATACATAAAGTATGAAAATTCAGCCAGAGTATAGTCTCTGCTTCACTCCTCTATGTTGTCTTTCTCTCTGTGCAAGACACAAAAGTGTGTCAGTCTTTGTTAAAACACTAAAATAACACACAAACAGCAAGATGAAAAACACTTAGGAGTTCTTCCAAGCTTTCGACTTCTTCACGGAGTCATCTTCAGGGCTGGTCGAGGGAAGACGGAGTGGACGCGGTTGTAGTTACACTGGCGTTACTTGAAGATGACTCTGTGAAAAGTCGAAAGCTTGGAAGAACTCCTAATTGTTTTTCATCGTGCTGTTTGTGTGTTATTTTAGTGTTTTAACAAATATGTTGCCGGCACGTGACGTAAGAAGTTTTCTACTATCATATGTGGCAGTCTTGTCATGAGCCAGCGCCGATTCGCTTTAGTCCTTGGTTTTGTAATGTAGTACATCTTTGTTTCATCCAAATGTTATTTATAAATATTTTATTAGCTCCATGAAGTCAATAGTGCTTAATTTTCGAATCTCTTTTCTCAAGTAGAAAAAGGTTTAATGTAAAAATATGGAGGTACAAAACACTCATGAACTAAAAATGAAGCCATATCTTCCACACTCCTTTTACAAAAAAAACTAAGGTACCCTTATGTTACTTGTATTAGTTATGGTTAACTGCTGTTAACTGCTGCATTCCAGTTAAGTATGTTTTTGTGCATACAAATGTATCATGAAAAACACATGCACAAGGTGGAAATTTAAAAGTCTTACCTCTTTCTCTTTCACATGCACACACAGAAAGGGAGGAAAAAGAGAGTGAATACCTATGTATGTGCATGTCTGTGTGTCTCTCTCTCTCTCTCTCTGTGTGTGCGTGTTTTGTGTTTTTGCTTCATTCTTTAAGTTCCATAGTTTAAAATCCCCTCACATCAGGGCCGGACTGGCCCACCCGGTACGTCCTCTCGTCTCAGTGCCCTTCCGAAAACACAATTTTTTTCAACTTTTTCTGTTGTTTTGAAATGAAGAGGTGTATCAGAATGGATTTTTTCCACAGATTCTGAAAATGACCTTCAAATTCCATAGCACATCAGGTTTTTTCACAAATCACGAAAATGTGAAAATGTAAAAAAATGTGATTTTTTAATGACATTGATATATGACAATGTTTGTAATGTGTGAAAATGTGCTCTGAAGGGACGGAATGAATGTGTAAGGAATAAACATAAATACATACTTCAAAGCAAACATATCTAACTTTCACCACTGGGCTCCCCTTGAAACTTCCTCTTTTTGGATTTCTTCGGTGTTCTTCCGTACAGTCTCTTCTCAACATCCAACAATAGTCGGCCATCATATGTACAGACCTCTTTCCTTGGTATCTCTTTTCAATCACTTTAATATCCTGATGGAAGCGCTCGCCATGTTCTTCCGTAAAGTCACCAAGATTGTCAGGAAAGTAATTGAGATAAGCGTGAAGAAAGTGAACTTTGATGGTCATGTTGCAACCAAGCAGATTATAGGATTCCAACATCTCGTTGACTAAAATGGTGTAATTTGCAGCCTTCGTGTTCCCCAAAAAGTTTTGTATGAAATTTCTGAATGCAGTCCATGCTTGCAATTCGTACTCACCAGCAACCTCTTGGCAGTCCCAGTCCGATCCTGCCTCACATACATACTTTTAAGCATTTTAGTGTATATAAATGTATATCAGTTAACTCGGGAAAGTGCATACTTGAATATGTGATAAAAGAACCAAGGTAATATAGGTGACTGCATGGAGTATTAGCTAAGAAAGCACGGCAAGTGACATATTTCAACCTTCTTACAATAAATACTGTATGGGAATGTTACTATTTGCAACAAGTAACTTTTCAATGACACTGAAGTTTTTTTGACATATTTAATTGTTTCAGGTCCTTGTGAGAGGATAGCCGAAGAACCCTACGTGATGGTGGATATAGAGAAAGTTGGTCGTAACCCCAACCAAACATACTCTCCTGGTACGGTAGTGAGGGTGTCATGTGGTAAGGGTTATGGACTCAACATTGGAAACAGAACAGCAAAATGCTTCAGGGGAAAATGGAAACCTAACAAACCTGAATGCATTATTTGTAAGCATTACATTATTTCCTTTGTTTACATTTTTTGCATATAGTGTGATCACCATATGATCTCAACTTTGTAAGAAACCTATTTATTTTAAACTCCTGATCACCCTATAAACAATATTACATCAACCTAACCTAACCTAACCTTATCTTATCTTATTAAGGATTCACTTGAATGTTTATATTCATAAACATTCATCAGTTAATACTCTTATCCATGTTGTATGACTTTGTAAATGGAAACTTTCATTTATCAAACTAAAAACCAAACTAAACTACATGACACAACAGCCCTATGAAGACCAGAGCCTGCCAAGTGGCTCCACATTGTAAACAAAATTTATAAATTAATTTTATTAAAAATTAAATGACACATCAATAAAAGAAGTATATTACTGTCCCCAAAACACTTACCTGCATAAGCTTTTACACCTATCTTTGCTTTAAAATATCTTTTATTATTCTGTAGTCTTCACTTTATCCATAATATTTATTAGCCTCCAAGTTCAATACACTACCTGATGTGCTATTTAGATGGATAGATATTAAGATGCCTGTTTAATTTATGCATCACTATAGGTGTTTAGTACTGGATAAATACACTTTTATTTTTCGATTTGGTGGCACTAAGAATTACCAGTGTGTTTAATTAGAATTGTTAATGTGTATTTTTTATTTATAAAAGAAGCAACTTTTCTTCACAGACCATCTAGTACTAATTCTACAGAATTGTGTCGGGCTGCAAGTGATTGTATACACATTTCAACAACAGCAATAAAATGTTTCAAAACTTTAATACTAAATGTATACATATGTCAACAAATGACATGTTGTGTTTGCCTTCTACTCGTATTACAACAGGTGCTCACAGTGGTCATCATTAAAATCCAGATACTTCTAATTTTGTCAAAATACTGCTCGAGCAATGTTGGCCAAACTATTCACTGGAATTGCTGCACATGACATTTCAATTTCTTCCAGAAGAACTGAAGCCATAGCTGGTTTTCTACAAATATATCACATTCTTCTGTTGCAAGCTCACATTCCACACATTGTCATCGTACTTTGCACATATTCTCAAATCTAATATATTACTTCAAAATGTTCTTGCACTCTTTAAACAACAATTTGCTTCTGTCATTTTGTTTGACTATCTTGTTGACTTCATATGTGACTCCAGCACTCATGTGATTAACCTTTTCCAGATGGGACTTAGAATATCAAGTTTTCCCCAAGAGAAAACTTCCTGTTTTTAAGAAAATCATAGAAAATATGTTGTTAAGTTTCTTATTATTTTACTATTTTTTCCTAAAATCTATAACACTTCCTCTTTCCACATATATATAATTTTTTTCACATTTATGTTTTTTTTTCTGTAACAAGTTTTTGAAAGCAAAAAAATATATACCATTGCATTTGTTACTGAAAACCTATTTTGAATAGGAAATATAAAATTATTTCATGAAAATAACATACAAATTTCTGTAAGGATAGAAAATATCACTAACTGTGAAATCTGAAGCGGAACCAGAATAAGAAATTTCTGATATAAATTATTAAATGCTGTTCTCAAGAGTATAAACAAAAGTACAACTTAATTCGACACGAGTACAAGTATATTTCATCAACCAAGAAAATGTGACATCTAGCAGTTGAAATTTGAAATAGGTGGTTAGAATATACACGCACAAGAGATATGGTGCAATTATAGCCCGTTGTTCATTCACAGTGGAATTTTATAGTGAACGATGGGCTATGCCCATTGTCTGTCTTATTGGACAGTAATTGGGAGCTCATCCACTCATCCAGAAAGGGTTAACGACATCTTTTAACCCTTTCATGCATGAATTTTGAAAAAAAATTCAAAAGTCGTTCAAAAAATTTATTTGTATAAAATTGGTCTTATAAACATCCCTGATAAACTTTGTTTTACATTTTGATGTATATAGGGCCTAAAAATTGAAAAAAAAGGGCGCTACCTCAAGTGAGGCTTACATGCATTGATACATATATTCTTAAGATATACTAACATTGAACATTTACAATTTTTCAGCGACTGTGGAAGTTTTCAAAACATTCTGGACACAAGTTTACATTACACCGTCCACACAAATATCGGGTTTTCCTCTTACATCTCTTGTCTTTGCATAATAGGGCAAATTTTCCATCACTCTTCTTTGGATAATGTGGTTTTCCATCATATCGAAGTGCATCTGGTACACATTGAAAAGCTCTCTTTGGCCGGTAGGTAACAGGGCTTGTGCTGCTAGGTCTTCCTCGTTTTTTCACATTTTCTCCTTGATAGATATAGGCAGTTGCAACCTGACTTTTAAATTCTAATAAATCCATGTCCTGTTTTCCACTTGCCTTCCAAAGTATCCATGAATTGACTATGGCGACATTCAGCATATGATGAAATATTCTCATATACCAACGCTTGTTCTTGATGTTGTGACTGTACAAGGCCACTAGAAAGTCCATCTTATCTACGCCACCCATATGTTTATTGTACATCTGTATAGCATATGGTCTAGATATGTCCATGTATTTCTTATCTGATTTACTGTATCTTTGTACAGTGTCCATTGGCTCCAATCCTGCGAATGAAGACACAACACGTACAACATTATTGTCGTGCCACTTTGTGACTGTTACATTCTCCGCTGAGGTTGCAACACATACATTACCACGTTCTCTTTTCTTCATTTCTTTATCTTCTTTCAGTTTTGTTTCTGCTCCCTCTAGTCTATTCGACCTGCAAGTTCCAATTACATAAATATCTTGTTCTTTTAGTTCCATCACCAAAGGCACTGAGGTAAAGAAATTGTCACAATAGACTTTGTGGTTTTTTCCCACAATATCATGGCACAGACGAATCACTACATCTCCTGCCACACCGAACTGAGAAGGCTGTCCTCTTCCACCACTCGAACATTGATATGGCTCAAAACAATACACATAACCTGACACACCTGCCCTAACCCATATTTTGAATCCCCATCGCTTCGGTTTTGATTTGATGTACTGCTTCAAGCCTGAACGACCTTTGAAAGGAATCATCATTTCGTCCACAGATTGAGATTCTTCAGGATCGGCAGCAGCATGAAAAGTTTCATGTAATTTTGTTAGAATTGGACGAATTTTGATAAGGCGGTCTGTGTTATTTTCAGGTATTGTTTCATTGTCAATGAAATGTAAAAACCTCCTGATGTCTTCGAAGCGATTTACAGACATGTGATCTGTAATAAGTGGCAAACGTAATCCTGAGCTGGTAGACCAATAACTTCTGATTCGTGGATACTTTACGTATGTCATAAGAAAGTTGATGCCCAGAAACTGTCTCAACTCATACAAAGTGAGCTTGAAATTCTCTTTCCCTTTTTGTGCTGCATATAAATTAGTTTGATACACAATATCATCCAAAAGCTCATCAGGAACAAGTTTGCAAAATAAATCATCAGGAGAGTTCCCATCAATGTTGACATTGTGTTGACCTTTGAATTGTGGAGGTTTGCTTGCAAAATCGTTATCCTTTCCTGCAAACCAAATAACACTACGTTTTTTGGGTGGCTTACGGTTGGTTTGTAGTACATCTGTGTCCATCTTTTGAACTTCACTCGAACTTGAACCAGCCTCCATGTCCATCCTTGGTACTGCACTTGCACTTGGACCAACCTCTGTGTTCTGGGATGTGGGTAAAACTGAAACCTCTTCTTGTGAGAATAAAGTTTCATCCTCGTCACTATCAGTTAACCCAGGTATATAATTCTCATCACCACTGTCATCTGATTCAAAATTGTCTTCTGAGGAGGATGGATAATCTAAGAAACGTTGAATTTCATCCTTGGATATCAATTTTCGAGCCATTGACGTTTCTGGAACAAGCGAAACACACAATCAATTTCTCATATTTCAGTTATACAGTAACCACATTGTCAAAGTATTTGATTTGGTGTTTAAGTCCACTTTATGCACAGTAAAGCTAATTGGGACTGGACCTACAGTTCGAAAGTGGGATTCGAACCACTGTGTCATGTGCCTCCACCGGGTATTGAACCCGGGACCCCTTGATTACAAGGCGACGACGCTACCACTTCGCCATCGGGGAGGCTCCATTGTCATAGTATGTTCCGTGACTTACTAAATATAGTTGAAGTGATATTTATATTCCTTTAGATCTGTAAATGTGCATAATGTACAAAATAGAGCAATGGTTTTTGCAAGTAAAAGTTTTAGTAAACTGAATTGCAAATGAAGCCTGAACTTTCATGGAAAAAAATTGACATCACACGAGGAAAAAAGAAAGGAGAAGATAAAGAGAACTAGTCAAAATATACCATCACAAAATATAATTGAAGAAAAGAAAAGAAGAATTTTTATACCCTTACTTAGCTATAAACATAATTCGATCTTTTCAGCCATTGGAAGAAGTTTCTACATTGCATTTGTAATGATTATGAATCATGCAAACAATGCATGCAGGCCTCATATGAGGCATCCTTTGTTTTACGAACATTTACCATTCTTGCATACTAACCTCACTTGAGTCTGCACGTGTTTTTTCAATTATTGTTTCAACTACTTCAGTTCAGTTTCTAAATTTTACATCTACGTATCGTCTATGAACCCAGAATATAAAATATATTTTTCTTACCTTTCGTACTGTGCTTTTCTTCACAAAAAAATAATAATTCTTGCTCCTTCAATGACTGGCGTCCTGTTTCATGCAATCTATGACGTCATCAGGTCTACTTTCTGGATCAAGCAGACTTAGCAGAGCCAGCCACCTATTGCTGGATTCACGAACTTCCTAAAACCTCACTCGATGCGTACATGCATTTGCAGTTGCAATTTAGTTTCATTTTTGCCACTAAAAAAAATAAAAAAATCACGACCTCATATGAGGGCGCTATGCATGAAAGGGTTAAGAGAACATCACACTACACACTGTTACTGTAATTCAACTTAACTTAGAAAGAAGTCCATAGGCAACATCTATTAAAATGTGGATACATTTTTTTTGTGCCCCTCTGTATAGACCATCCACACTACCAATTTACATATGATGGTAAAATTGGTTACAAAATCATAATGCAGAATTAAGCCAGTTGTACAGGTCATGTGGAAAAAATGCTTCTTGCACATTATTGGTTGTATTTTAGATCCTGTGCAAAGTAGCTTTTTAATTGAGTGTGATAATGATGTAGTTTTATTTGCTTGGAAATGTTAAAGTAGGTTGTAAGTGTAGATTTTGAGTTTGTTTACCATGGTATGGTGATACTTAAAAATACATTAATGCTAGATTCGCCTCTTGCTTGATACGAAATGAAAAATTGTTATTTATTTGTAGAGAATAATTTTACATCATCTGGATTAAATAAAGAGGCAGGTAACATTTACATGTGGTTGAAACTGTGGTTAAATATGAAGTAGTGCGAACAAGGTTGGCGGTAAAAATTCAGGCACCTTACAATGCATTATTTTAAATTTACTCCTGGTTTTAACACAATGTAAGTGCTGGAAAGATTCCATTGGGGTAATAATCAAGTAATATTTCAAGTTTTCAAGAGCAAATGACACTCTCACTGCATACTGAACCCTGAAGATTAGTATGCAATTAGCTCTGAAAGCTATCAATCTACAATAAAAACTTAAAAACTTCCTCAGAACTTACTTGGTCTGGACATGAGACTATCAATAGCTCCCAAAAGTTAAGAATCTATGGCATTTTCTGAGGATAAGTCTCATTAATTCTAAAAAGAATGGAACTTACTTCATCTGAAGATGAGTGCTCTTACTCTCAAATGTTTTGAATCTTCTCCAGAACTTATATCATTTGAAGATGAGAGAGTCATTAGCAGGGAACGGATTTATATATAGTAAAAATGTGCTAAATATTTAGTTATTTTCACCAAAATAACTACGAGAGCTACATAAAATATAATATGCTTACATTGACATTAATTATAAAACAAACCAAAATGGGTTTTCATTTTCTGTTTCCAATACAATGAACATTGTAAGCGTTTGAACATGCATTTTCTTCTGTTGTCTCCTAAGCAGTGGCGGCTCATACTACTTATTGTTAGGAGGGCTGCATTCATAATATATATATATATATATAAATATATATATATATATATATATATATATATATATATATATATATATATACACACACACACACACACACACACACACACACACACACACACACACCTTAACTATTTGAAGATGAACTCCATGCGGTGATCTTTCATTGAATTATTCATTTTTACTTGTATGATCTACCATTCAGAATACCAGATTATATGACTTACTGTCAGAAAACAAATAACTCTCTGAATCGATTCGAAAACTTAAACAATCACACACTTACTGACAAGCAAAACGAACACTTTACATGGCCGGCTACTGTTTCTCTTGGTAATCACATGTTCATGCACGGTGTCCACCGTCATTGTGAGAGGTTTCGATTTCTACCACTTGGCAGTGCCACAGTACATTGGACTGCATTAAATGCAGCCTGCTTTTTAGCATTACAAGGGCCTAGCAGGGAGGGAACTGGAAGCAGTGCTTACGTTATAGCTCACATGGAGATGTACTGGCAGTCCCCGAGGTGGAAGTGGCTTCATATACCAGTTTGCCTCTTGTCGTGCGCCAAGAGAATTTGAAAGCTCCACACACGGAACAGGATGCAGTATAACAGGGGAAGTATAAATATTTAATTTTTTCACTAATGGCAACAAAAGATTATTTGTTTTGGGGGGGCTGCAGTTCTGCAGCCCCCTTCATCGGCTGCCACTGCTCCTAAGGTGGATTTATATTGATTAAAACTGTGTTCAATATTGACAAAAAGGATCGGAGTGTATTTCAAATTTGTCAGTTATTCACAAGAAATTCGCCCAACTCTTTCGGTCACATGGGGACATGTAGTTATTGCTTGAATATGGAAAATATGCTGAGAAATGTTCTGAAATATGGAAATAATATGTAAAAATAATGGTAAAAAAAGGTAAAGTGTTCCCCTGTGCATAGCACCACGCCATGAAGGCGTATAGGGGGTGTGAGGGCAATGCCCCACACTTTCTTCATCCGGTCGTGAGTGGGGGTGATGTGATCAGCATCACGCCCCTGACCACCTTTACCCCCCAGGGTTTCCCCCAGGTACCCATGTTATTCGACGCTGGGTGGGCGCCGGGGCCGCTTTCACCGTTAGAAAAGTTCCCGGATTTGAACCGGCCAGGGATCGAACCCGGGACCTTGAGCATGGTAGTCAGACGCGTTACCGACTGAGCCACCGCGACCTCTAGAAAATATGTAAAAATAATGAAAATATGTAAAATATGAGGCAAAACCTAATATATGGAAAAATATGGAAAATAAAAATGGAATTTTTCGAGTCTACATACCATGATTCGCAAAGTTAATACAAAATATGACTGATTTCAGCTTCATACATAGAATATGTATTTACTATTTACATATAAATCCGTTCCCTTCTTATTAGGTTTCAAATGATTGGAAATTTCTCCAGAACTTAAGTGAAGAAATCATAAGCAGGAAAGTTTCAACTCGTACTTCATTGTAAGAACTAATTGCATGTTTCTTTTGCTCTAATGGCATACCATTCCTCATTACAAAACATTATATTTCAATGTGGACAGCCAAGGTAAAGTATATTATATATTTCTATGCAACTTATTAGCATGTAGCATAAATTATGCACTGAGATCTGTAAATGCAACATTAAAATGCTTGACTAGGCAAATCTAATGGTGATACCAGTCACCTTTCACCATATCCTTATGTAGCGCACTCCCTAAATCTATGAGTTTACTAGTATCATTGACTATAAAATGAATATAAAATCATTTAAAGAGCTGAATAGTAACAAACATGTTAAAGAGTTCAAATATTAACATGGTTAAATAAGTGAGGCGATACTGATACCAATGTGCCAGTATCCATAGCTTTGGTATCAGTTTGAATATAATCATTGATACTGAGTGAACATCTTGTATGGAGTCTGGATATTCTGGGAAATATTCAAATCCAGAATGTCCTTAATTCTGTACGAGTAAATAATAATTATTTTAATGCTCTGATTAACTCTTAAGAAACATTTTAAAGTAATATTCTACAGGGTCCAACACAAAGATCTGATGGTTTTATGTTCGCTAGTTCTTATGCTGCAGGCTAGATGGCATTATCAGTATGCTACTACTCTCACCATTTCAGTTACCATGGAGCTGTGTGTGGAATCCTATGCGTAGGGCGTTTACCGTGAACACATTTTTTAAACGTAATGAATCTGCAGTGAATACTCAGGAAAAGTTGCATGTACGACATCTTCACTGTGAGCAAGTGACAGTATATGTAAATTTGGGATCATTGACCTGGTTTTTTTCTAGGTAGACTGTCGTACTGTTACTGTCAATTCAGATTGCTGCATTTCGATGTTATGCAATATCCTGGCACCAGAACTATCCCAGATAGCATGTAAGTTAACTGCAAGTTAAATCGAGATTCGATTTAACTTGGAGTTAACTTACATGTTATCTGGGATGTAGATGTTGATTAGATTGGTGTGGTTTCAACAAAATGGAGCAACATCCCATACAGCAAGGACTTTAATTGCAGTTGTCACCAGCATATTTCCAGACCATATCATTTCCCACGGATCATGGCCACTGCTATTGCAACATCTCCCTACATGCAACTTCCTTTGGGGTACCTGAACAGAAAACCAGTTGCCAATCTGGAAGAGGTGATTTGTTGCAAAATTCACGCCATATTTCCCGAAATAATTCAACGAGCTCTGCAGAGCCTCACTGACAGGCTCATGAAGAGAATCTGCAAAGATGGTCATCATTTGGATACCGACATTTCTCCGACCTAAATATTGTGACAACTTCTCTTTCACTCCTGTAAATGACACAGATATCTGCATTCAAGGATGCAATACAATACTTTCTAGCAATTCACACAACTGGATAGTTATCTTCCCTTATCCGTCAGATCTTTTTGCCTGACCCTGTAGTATATTGGTATGGAATAGTTGCAATTTAATAATTACATTTTAACCATCCAAGCAACATAAAAGTATATGCAGAAATCAGTAAGACCATCAGTAAAAATCAGTAGATTTTAATTCCCTTAAAATTTAATTTTAAAGTTTTAATTCATTCCGTGCATCACCACTAGATCTGCAGAGTCAAGAACTTCATCTTTTGTCAAATTGGTGATTACACACACACAATCTTAAACACACTTTGCATTGTACTCATCCCTGTAAACACTGTTTGAAATTCTTTATTGTTCCAATTGCAGTGCCCTGTCAGTTGCCTACAACTGAGCATGGTATTTATAAGTTGAATGATAAAGAAGCACCAGAAGTAATTAAGAATGGAGAGGTTATTAATTTCAGCTGCGAGACAGGTTATAATGTCCAAGGAACTTCCAACGTAAGATGCTGGCATGGAGAATGGGACGTTACCCAATTACCCGAGTGCACACCAAGTAATGAGCTTTACATCTTAACCTTTTCTCTCTTTTAAATCTAATAGTAACAACTGCTGTTGGGTTGTACATAATGCTTAAAACAATGAAAACAAACTTATTTGCAGAAAATATTCTAAACCAAGACAGTGCTTAAAATTCTTACTGCAGAATGTTTGTGTATTACATACATGTCAGGAACCAACTGTGTTTCTCACTAGTTTTTTAAATAACTTAACTGAATCGATATTAAATCCAGAGCATAAATTGTTTTAAGTTAACTTTGATTTATAGATTGATTTGATTGATTGATTTGGTGTTTTAAGTCCACTTTATGCACAGTAAGGCTAATCGGGACTGAACCTACAATTTAAAGTGGGATCCAAACCACTGTGTACCTCCACCGGGTATCGAACCCGGGACTCCTTGATTACAAGGCAAAGACGAACTTTGATTTATAGAAATCAGAGTTGATTCACACAGTTGGAACTTAATTTGGCTTCAAACAATGCAAGTAATTAACAAATCATAACTGAGATTTTGTAGTGAGTGAATAATAAGTGATGCATACAATTACAAAAAATAACTATGCTTGTACGTATTTCATTATTTAACATCACTTTTCTACTCATTGTGGCTAATTGTGGTGATCATGATGAAGATTGATTAAAGAATATAGGGAAAGAAGAGTGAACATTGTTCACTCATCATTGTTCAAAAATGTTAATTTCTACCCATTTACAAAGATTTTTATGCATTGTGTACAAAGAATAAAATAATACACGTAACTAAATTAGGTATTAATATTATTGCCAAAACTGATTTACAGAGAGACCAGGGATTGAATTACAAAGCTGGAACTGAATTCATACTGATGCATTTGCATCACCATCATCATCATGAAGAAAATATGGTTCAATGAAAATAGTAATTTCTAACAAGCCTGTCTGCTAAGTTAATTTTTTAAAAAAACTTTTCATTTAACATGATAAATAATGTCAATATTTGTCTAATAACTATTCAGTTCCTTATCTAAAGAGAAGTAAGTTTACTGAAAAAATAAGACATAGATTAATATCCAAATTAAACTAAACTTTATATATTTTTTGTAAATGTAATAAAGTTAATACTCAAGAATTTATGAAAAATGTGTGTAATAAACTGTAGAACTGCATGTATCAATTAAGATACATAATATTTATATGATACAGAGGTTATATTGCATGAAAAATTTAGAATTTCAAAGTAAAACACTGGAAGTTTGTTGTTCTATTAGCAGTGGTATGCCCAGGTGGGGATGGGGTACAAACCCCTTTTGGCCAAGTTATGAAATTTTATGGCATGCTGCTGACTATTTGAGTTCTGTTAAATGGCAATGAATCATTCTATTAGTAAGTAAAAGGGTTATGGTAAATAATTACACAATAATAACAATGACACTTCAAAATATATCTGTAGTATACTTTTCTGAAAAGATCATTAGATACAGCTACAGCACAGTGGCAGCAATTGGGTGCCAAATGGGGGAGGGGTCTCAGTAGACAAGGCTTAGCATTAAGAGGCCACAGTGCATTGGCAAAAAATTGTGGGAAAAAGTGGGGAGGAAACAACTGCTCCCCCTTGTCGCTGCCACTGCTACTACATAAAGAGTTTTCTATGAAGAGAATGATAAGAATAATGTACTTATATTTAAAAAATAGTTAATATACTTGTATTGATTGATTGATTGTGTTTTAAGTCCACTTTATGTACAGTAAGGCTAATCGGGACTGGACCTACAGTTTAAAGTGGGATCTGAACCACTATGTGCCTCCACCGGGTATCGAATCTGGGACCTCTTGATTACAAGGCTACGATGCTACCACTGCGACATTGGGGAGGCACAATATACTTGGAGTAAAACCAACAACTATATATGTTTTTCTCAATTTACTTTCTATAGTACATTAGTTTTATTATGTTATCCTAAATCTAAATCAGTGGCTTGCCCAAGAGGGGTGGAGGATTATAACCCCCCTTTAGCCCAGAATTTCTAAAAAACATCAAAGGTAGGAAAAGATGGCAAAATGAGAGCTGACTACCAGAAAAAGTGTACTTAACCTCCGCTTTTCAAAAATCCTTGGCACACCACTGATCTAAATCATATTAACATTTATACTTCGCCTATAATGTTGTTCTACAGATATGTGATTTGATTTTTTGATTTTCATGTTTATTATTTTTCATCATTTTCTGCCACTTTTGGCTAAACGCAACGATCAGGATGAGTGATGATATTATGAAATTGATGAAGGGGCACTTACAAAGAACACCAATGTCCAGACTGGGATTCAAACCTGGACGTAGGCTACAAATATATGAAATGGGACATAAAAGTGAAAAAAAAAAAATCAAAATAACCCATGTGTATTAGGAATGAAACAAACAAAACAATATGTTACTCATTTTTTCCAGTGCCATGTGAATTACCCATGATAACCAATGGACAATACTTGTCTGGATATAGAGCAGGGCTCACAATTGCTCACGGATCATCTGTTCAGTTCCAATGTGATGAAAACTATACAAAGAGCACAACACAACCAATAGAGTGTATACTAGGTGAACTGAAACCACGTGTTCCTGCTTGCCGCCACCACACTACCCATGTGGTCACTGTCAACAAAGGTGTCTTTATTTCTTTATTATAAATAATTTATCACTACTATTTTAGGAGTAAGACAAACACAAAGGGTCCTTCTTATTATTAAAAAGTGAAAAAGGTAAACATTGTTACTTGTAGGAAAAATTAGATGCATGGCTTGATAAAAAAATATGTGTATTGAAATGTCGCCAATTAAAAATAAATAAAAATAACATATATGATTTTGTGACATTGAAGTATTCATATTTTTTTATACAATACGAGAAACTGTGATTTGTAGGAAATAAACTTTTACAACGTTGGGTAAGCATTAAGAAACAAATTGAGCTTGAGTCTTGTAATGGGTAGAACTTGAAGATTGAATTTTGAATGATTCAAAACTGTAATTGCTACATGCTAAAGTACCACCTTTTAAATTCCGTATTCCTATGAGAGAGGCAACTAATTTCGAAATAAGGAAAAAAACAATATTTGTTTCCTTTGAAGGAGAAAAAAATAAGTGCCCTTGTATAATTTGGCACACATGTGTCTATGTCTTGATAATATTTGTATAGTTTATACACAAATATTTTAAAAACATAATTATGAAAATTAATTTGAACATGGTGTTATATCTGTTTCTTTCCTCCATAAGCTGCACTGAGCAATATAACTACAGGTAAGCAATGCAAGAATTACTACTTATAGTAATTCTCAGTAGATATATATATATATATATATATATATATATATATATATATATATAGTTCAGAATTATATTATTTTCATATAATATCGGCATACATACAGCACAGAAATTGAAACAAAATGTTTCGAACATTCCATAAACGTCTTGGTTTGCATTATCAGGGCCCAGAGAATTCAGATGAGAAGATCAAATAAAAACGTGGGGACTGAAATATTAAATACGCAGGTAGTGAAAATATTAAGAAATCATAAATGCCAGATTCTATTTTGCAATGTTGTATATTCTAGATGAAAAGTTTCTTTTGTGATATTTTGTATAATTTAAACTGTGGGTGCCCTTGAGCCAATGTAGTATCATTATCGTTATCTTTAACCCGTAAGGATGAACGAGGTTACCCTTCACAGTACCTATCGAGTGAACTCTTCCGATTGTTGGGATCTTGAATCAGCTTTGAGACTTGGTTACTTCCATTTGCAGGGCCGTATAATGCACTGCCCAGGCAATTTTCACCCAACACGGTCATATGAAACAGTTTGGGGATTCAACATGTTCTTCTTTTCTCATTTTTATCAATTATTTGATGCAATAAAAATGTTCAAAATTAATAAAATTAGATTAACCAGTGAAGGTATTAATATTTACAATATTTAAAACAATTAAGATTCGTACTTGAGAAGTTTGCTTGTGGTATTTTTACCCAGCATGCACCCTTGCATCCTAGCAAAGAGCATGCTGGGTCAACATCTCTCTTGACTTTATTTCTGTTGTGGAATGGTTATGAACATCTTTGAATCCTTTTGTTCCTGATGATGCAGAACAGAAGTTTGTGAACACTGAAAACATTTTCTTGCAATTTTCATGCTGTTTACACTAAGATTATATATAATAATGCTATTTATGCCACTTGGTACTGTCGTATGTGTGACGCTTATTGCGTAAATAGTCTGTATGGTTTATAAGACCTTTGAAGTGTCAAGATGTAGGTAAAAACAGATTGTGTTTTGTCTTGTATAAATGGAGTTCATTATAGTTTGTTGAATGGAATTTTGTGATCAATTAAATATTGTTGAATTATGCGTGCATATCATTTATAATCTATTCGACACCTTGAGTGCGATCTGCGTGTGTTCCAAATACACAACAGATGTATTAAATGGCGACGAGAAAAATATTTAACAGCGTAGTACAGATTTAGGTGAGTTTTGTCTATGATTAATTGGATTTAATCGTTGCTGTAGGATCATGTCGTATGTGCCAGGATTTGACAAATATGATCCACATGAAGGAACCATTAACTCTTATTTTGAAAGATATGATAATTATTGCCGAGTTTTCAACATATCTGAGAAAGCAAAGTTCCTAGATTCATATCTGTAATTGGCGCCAAACCTTATGAAGTGCTACGCGAGTTGTTCTCTCCAATACTACCAGAGAAGAAATCGTTCAAAGAAATTTCTGATAGGCTCATTTCTTATTACAATCCAAGTAGTAATTTTATAGTGCAACACCTAAAGTTAAGAAAATGTAAGCAATTGGATGTGGAGAAGGTTGAAGATTTTACAAGAAGGCTCCGAAAGATAGGTGAAGCATGTGGATATGGTGAGTTTTTACCTATTGCATTGTTTGACACGTTTGTGAGTGGTTTAAGGTCTGACATTATTAGGAAGAAAATAATAGCAGAAGACATCATGGAATTCCAGAGAGCTTTTGAGTTAGCTAGACAAATGGAAAAGCTCGAGAGTGATATGAAGGATTATTACCGTGAAGTGAACTTAAAAGGCACAATGAATAATATTAAGTGCAAGGGCAATGACAGAAGATTTCATGAAGCGAATAACGTTTCACGTAAAAATGAGATTGATTCCAAATTTAGCAATCAGCAAAGTAATCTTCATGGTCAAGGTAATCATTCAAAATCATATGAATCAAAGTCCAAAGTGCAAGGGCATTATGAAGGAAGTTACTGTTCGTTCTGTGGGAAGAAAGGCCATAATTATTTGAAATGTTATAAAAGGATTAACATTGAACGTAGAAAATCCACAAATTATGAACTCAATAACAAATTTGTTGCTCATACAACTGAGTTAGAATCCGCACCTAACTCTGAAGCTAGTCCAACAAACACAGCTGCAAGTCAAGATTTATTTATTGCCACTATTTTTACGCATTCTAATGATGCACAAATGAACTTTAATAGTAAAGTTGATAAAGAAGAAATCATGGATCAGGCATCCAAACTTCAATCATCACAACATGTGATCAACGATTCTGAAAATGATATAAAAGTGTGTACAAGGGAACTAGATTCCAACATTAACCAGCGCACATATTTAATAGAAATTAATGTACATGGTCATGAAGCAAAGTTTGAGATTGACACTGGATCCTATGCATCTGTAGCTAGTAAAGATTTTTATCAAATGTTTCTGCAAAATATACAAATGTCTGAACCTAACTGTACATTGAAAGGTGCTGATAATAATGTGATACCTTTACTGGGAAAAGTTAATGTGAATGTTGCGTGGAGAAATCAGTTCTATCGTCTAGATTTGTACATAATCAACTGTCGTTTAGAATATCCGCTTTTAGGAAGAAGTTGGATTCAAATTATGATACCCAAGTTACATTGTGAGTTGACTGAGTTTTGTGCAAGGGGAACTTGTTCTCCGCAGTCTGATATTATTGCACACAATGTCACAGGAAATAATGCAATGAACTCTGATGTTCGTAATTTCATGCATATATTAAATAAATGTGACAGTTGTATAAAAACTAATGATATTCAAGGGATCGTTGATATTCTAAAGGAAGAATTTCATTCTACATTTGATGGCGATTTAAGATTGCCTATAAAGGATTTTAGAGCTGATATTCCATTAAAACCTGACGCAACTCCAATTTTTAAGAGATTTTACAATGTACCTTATGGAATTAAAGATAAAGTAAAATCAGAATTGGATAAATTGGTAGAAAATGGCATTTATGAAAAAGTCAATACTAGTGAATGGGCCAGTCCGATGGTTGTCATTAAAAAGAAAAACGGAGATTTACGCATTTGTTGCGATCTAAAAAGTACATTGAACAAATATGTAGAAAATGCTTCTTATCCCCTACCACTGTTAGAGGATATTTTCCAGAAAGTTAGAGGAAATGCCGTATTTGTTAGTTTGGATTTACAAAAAGCTTATTGGCAAATAGCTTTGAGTGAAAAAGCAAAAAGGTTGCTTGTAATGAACACACCATGGGGATTATTACAACACACAAGATTACCGTTTGGAGTTAAAATTTCGTCTCAAATATTTCAGAGAGTAATTGAACAGATATTACAAGGTCTGCATTATGTAATTCCATATCAAGACGATATTCTAATTTGTGGATCTGGACTGAATGAAACGGTTAGCAGATGTATTGAGGTCATGCACAGGTTAACACAATATAACGTGAAGGTTAATTTGGAAAAGTGCAAGTTCTTTAAATCATCCATTCAATACTTAGGATATGAACTTTCTGCGGAAGGAATTAAACCTTGCCAGTGCAAGATTGAAGCATTGCTTAATTGTCCACGTCCGCATGACGTGAAGGAACTGAAGTCGTTTTTGGGAGGCATTAATTTTTTTCGAAGGTGCATTCCAAATATGGCTATACTTATTCCAGCCTTGTACAATTTATTAAAGAAGAATGTGCAATGGAATTGGAGTGATGACTGTGAAAGTCAGTACAAAAAGGTTAAAGAAGCACTGCAGTCATCCGAAACTTTAACTCCGTTTGATCCTAGCAAGGATACAGTAATCATATGTGACGCTTCGAGCTATGGACTAGGAGCTGAGATGTGCCATAGAATTAATGGTGAATTGAAAACAATAGAGTGTGCATCTACTACTCTTTCGCAACATGAAATGGCTTATCCTCATCATGAAAAGGAAGCTCTTTCAATTATATTTGCCGTGAAGAGATTTAGAAAATATATTTATGGAAAGCAATTTCAAATATGGACTGATTCACTACCCGCCAAACAACTACTTCAATATGGAAAGGCTATACCCATTATGGCTTCATCCAGGATTCAACGTTGGTGTTTGTTCTTGGCTAATTATGAATATGAAATTGTGTACAAGAAGAATGTTGAAGTAGCGGATCTGTTGTCGAGGTTGCCATTGCAAGGGGAAACAGTTGATATCGACGGGATTCAGTTTGTAAATGCAATCAAGCTCACGGATCGTCTGAAAGATGTCTTCCGAACTTTGCAAGAACAAGATGTGATGTTGAAACAGGTCAAAAGGTACGTTATGAAAGGCTGGCCAGAGTCTAAGATTAAGGATCCAAATATAGATGCAAGTGAACTCGAAGCGTTGAGAAGAAGAAGAAATGAACTACAATGTGAAGATGATATATTGCTGTGGAGTGACAGAGTTATTGTACCTAATTCAATGAGGCAGCAAGTCTTAGAGAAAGCTCATGAGAATCACGATGGCATAGTTAAAATGAAGTTACTATTGCGTGAAAGATATTGGTGGCCTGGTATAGACAAATGCGTTGAAGATCACGTAAATTCGTGCAACGTTTGTAATGCTGTAAAACCCGACACCAAAAAGAAAGAATACAATGATTGGAAGGAAGTAACTAAGCCGTGGGAGAGAGCACACATGGATTTCTTCTATTTTCAAGGAAAAGTGTTGCTTCTCGTAGTTGACGCATTTACTAAATGGCCAGTATGTGAAGTTGTATCTTCTACATCATTCAGGGATGTAAAAGGATTTATGTCGAGACTAAGTTCAATGTATAATCAGCCATACACCTTAGTTACGGATAATGGTCCTCCCTTCCAATCTGCAGAATTCAAGAAATATTGTGAAGATCAAGGGATTGCTTTGATGCATTCACCAGCTTATCATCCGGCTAGTAATGGACAAGCTGAGAGACACGTACAAATTATAAAAAGTGCTCTGAGATGTAAATTGTACGAAACTAGAAGAGATGACAAGCATTTTGATTTAAATAATGCTTTGCTGGATATGCTACATAGTATCCGAATGGCTCCAAACACTGTTAATTTGAAATCTCCTGCTGAAATGATGTATGCATTTGAGCCGAGACCAAAAGATGATATAGGTCGGTTGCAGGATATTCCTGATAAAAGCAAACGCGAGGATACCAGTGGAGGTGTCAAAGTTTGGGTGAAACTTGCCAACCGAGATTCCAGTGGTGCATCCTATGTTCAAGGTGAAGTTGTCCGGAGAGCAGGGACATATACTTGGTATATTAAAGTTGGTAAAGATGTTAAGTTAGTGCATGGGAACCAGATAAAATGGAGAAATGTGAGAGAAAATGATATAGGAAATCATCATGATAGTGATGAAACAGGCGATAAGAATAATGACGCATCTTCAGAAGTCCACGAAGGAAGATATTTAGATGCGAATGATACGTTTAAGGATTACGAGAGAGGAGACAATCATGAAGTGGTGGAAGAAGCTGCAAGAGGTAACATAAATTTAGATAGACGTGAAGCAGCAGAGTCAAGAGTAAGGAGAAGTCAGAGGCAAAGAAAACCACCTGACAGATTGGATTTGAGTGATTATGGTTAAAAGAAGTAAAGACATAAAACCAAAATTTTGCTAATGCAAAATTTCATCGACGCGGGGGAATGTCGTATGTGTGACGCTTATTGCGTAAATAGTCTGTATGGTTTATAAGACCTTTGAAGTGTCAAGATGTAGGTAAAAACAGATTGTGTTTTGTCTTGTATAAATGGAGTTCATTATAGTTTGTTGAATGGAATTTTGTGATCAATTAAATATTGTTGAATTATGCGTGCATATCATTTATAATCTATTCGACACCTTGAGTGCGATCTGCGTGTGTTCCAAATACACAACAGGTACTATAGTGCATTTGAAACACCTCAGAATCTATGTAGGAATATCAACTATTATCTTTCATAATTTTGTTTTAAATGAAAACTATATTATCACAGTGGAATCTCCATTTTACACTCCACAGAGGTCCAAGTTGACAAACTTAAAATGCGAGGAAATGTAAAATCCATAACAATTTTAGAACATTCTGCTCCATTAGGTTTATGAAGAATGAATATATAATGAAGGAAAATGTAAAATCCAGGAACAAAACTGGATTTCCATTTATGATTAAAGCATGAAAACTTGTATTTTTTCTTTTACGTCATGTTTAAATTTTTCCTTTTCTTTGAATTATTTACTGTTTGGTACTGTAAATAACAAACGTTGTGTGATCTATTTCCATCTGTTTCATTCTTATCCACTTTACTAGATGGCAGTAATGAAGCAGACACAGAATTCAAAGGAGGAAGTGACATCACAAATGAAGGGGACATTGGGGCAATCATCTTCCCCGCAGGATTCCGTCGAGCATGTGGACCACCAGCAAGGGTCCAAGGTTCACTCATATACAAGGATGGAGAGCCAGTGAAAGATGGTGAGCGAAGGTATGTGCTTTCTCAATGTCTTAAATTAGAAATGCTTTATAATTATGAAGATATTGCATCAAAATTATGAATATAGGTGATTGAATTAATTAGTACATGCAGTAATATTCTCTAGTTTCTACTCTTTTACTGTTGAAAACATAATAATACATTCTGTGAAATGCCTGTCCATCATGTTGAACCCATGTATTGATAATATATATTAACTTAGAATACTCCAATTTTATGGGCACATAGAGCCATCTCTTAAGAACTGAAAGGAATAATTCTACCCTTCATAAAAAAAAAAATCAAAAAAATCTGAAGTGGTGCAAGTTTTCAATGTTAATTGCACTTTGCTAACCATGTGCCTACAGGAATCCCAGGAATGTCAAAGATGGCATCTAGGAGTATGTTTCACTATTTGTGCTACCTTGTGGAAGCAGAAATGGAAGAATTACTAACTATAAATGATTTTGATCAATTATTTAGTTCCAACAGTGAAGATCGATTAAGTGATTGATTTGATTTATTTTACTTCACTTCTTTTCTGCCACTTCTGGCTAATCACAAAGATGAGGATGAGTGATGATATGATGAACTTGATGAAGATGAAGGGACATTCACAAAGAACACCCATGCCAGGCCAGGATTTGAACCTGGGACCTCTGGCATCGTAGTGCACTGTGCTAGCCACTCTGCCACAGAGGTCAGCAACAGTGATGATTCAGATGATGCTGATGTACAAATGTGGCAACTTAATGGATACCTCCATAAACGTACTCATTTAATGTGTTTTAATTGATTTTACGTAAGAAAAGGTCATTTTCAAGCCATCGAGATATTGCTTGATCTTCACACATCATCTAAGGTAAGACTTATATTAAATTAAACTCAATTAATAATTGCAAAATTTATTCAGCACGGAGCATTGTCACAGGAATATATCTTCAGCAGTGAAAGGGTTAATATAATATTTTTGCTGAAAATTTTACCAATCAATATTATATTGAGTGCACAATATCACCATTTTAATAGGTCTAATAAATCTAAAGGTATAATTCATGCAGCCTGCTTTTGTGTAAAATTTCTAACTACACAGTTTATTTTCAAATGTAAAAACAACCATTGATGGACACAAAAGAAGAAGAATGGATATTTCAAGGTCTGCATGTAATGTTCGCCACCTCACTTGTACTGTACATAATTTTCCTCTTTAGGCTAATCGCAACAATGAGAATGAATGATAATTGGATGATACTGATTAAAGGACACACATACACACAAAGAATCGCCCATGTCCATGCCAGGATTTGAACCTGGGACCACTGGTGGCAAGGTTGTTAGTCAACCATTGAATATGCTCAATCACAAGTATGATGAAATAGGTTATACTTTTGGTAAAAAGCTTCAGTAAACTGTGAATCAGTGACTGACATTTTCAAAGAAAGACAATTTTGTCACACAATTTTATCACTGAAATGAGCTCACAAGATATTTGGATTTAGGAATGGTATTTCTTGGTATTGGATATTGAATTAAATTCAGTGCCCTGTGGTATCTTTGATAAGGACATGTCCTGATACATCAGTATTTGTATCAGTTTGTTTCTAAAACAGTCATAGTAACCAATCTTACGACGTATGGAAAGACTCTCCTGGGTTAACAATAAGGTGCATTCATGGAGTGAACACGTTAACCCAAGATAACTTTTCCATTGTTGCAGAAGCTGGAGGGTACTGTTTTTCACCTCCTAGCACTTTCAGGAGTAATTTTTGGAGGGAATTGAAGTACAATTATAATTAATTCCACCTTGGAACAGACCAGGAATATGTTATGCCAATTTTAGGATTAGCGTGAGGATGCTGAAAGCAAGCGGTGAGAGGGATCCAGAAGGCAATGATGTTGCATTTGTCCTCTCCCCCCTCTCTGTTAAACTTGTTTAGCGACAGTTGCAGAAACTTGCTGTCTGCCGGGATATACATGTTGCAATAAGTCAGCCCAGTATAGCATTGCAACAACTTTGTCAGTTATAAGAAGACACATCCCACCATTGCTTCCAATGTAGTGTAAGCAGCAATGTGTAGTATTTAATTTGTTTCACTCTGGCAACTTGAGATAGTGCAATGCAATAGCACCAAGCTAAAGAAACGGCATAAATCCATTTTGTATCAAAGTGCTGTGAACAACACTAGTGGGGGGGGGGCAAGAATGATGCCCTCTCCACAGACAAAAGTATTAGCAGATTATCAGATGACAATGACGTCATCTTCCAACATTATTTTCCATACTTAAATCATCACTGTATACCTATACAAACTGCATTTCTTAACAATGGTTTTGGTGTTAATAAAACGTTTGTATCTTGAAAATCAACGACGCTACACTTATTCCAAAAACATGCATTCTTTTTTGCGCCATCCTGTATTTCGTGAGCCCCCTCAAAAATATTCTTACCCCTCTCTCACCTCACTTTTTTTCTGGCACAGTCACTGGTAAGGAGAGAAAATTCTATAACCATACCACCATTTATAGCATGTCACTGAGCTGTGTGCAAGTCATGGGTTAAAATCTCAGGAATACCCACTTCATTATTCCTTTATCATCACTCCTCAATTCCCATTGTTAAAGCTAATCTAACAAAATAAATATGTGATAAACAAACTTAATTCACAACTAATCATAGGGTTTGAGTTTGTAAGTAAGTCTACTTTATGCACAGATAAGTTCATTGGAACTGGGCCTACAGTTTAAAAGTGGGATCCGAACCACTGTGTTCTAAAAACCTGTATCGAACCTGGGACCCCTTGATTACAAGGTGACGATGCTACCACTGCGCCATCACACTTCGAACTAACTAAAGATAGGGGAAAGTGGGGGAAGGGCTTGTTGAGGCTTTCTATACTTGAAAATTAAATTAAATTTACTTTTATATCTGATATAATTATTGGTTCCTACTTATCATGACACACACACATATATGTGTTACAGATAATACATACTAATACCATTACTAAATAAATTAGATAAAAATCTTTTTATTTCTTGTGGGCTCAAGGGGACCCCCTTCCTTGTGAGTATTAACTTCCTGTTTCAATACCTTCTAAGTGTTAGTTTGTTAAGGTCCTTTTATTAGATGTATATCACGCAAACTTATATAAATTCAAGATTTTTGTTTCTTGGAATAATATTACATACATACAATTTAATTAGTAACACCCTACCTGTGTATGTGATAAAATACAACTGCACACAGTACATAGAAACAACATATAAAGATTTAGTATTTCATTTATATTTGTAAGATTATGTTTATCTCATCACACCATGCGAGATAGTATCCTACCTTGAATCAATATATGAGGGTTATCCAGAAATCAGCCTCCAGTGAGCTGATAAAACAAAACAAAAGGGAAAAGTGAACACATGCATTTGTTACTTACATATCTATTCTACTTCCCAACATAATCATCAAGCAAATTGAGACACATCGATGCCCTCTTCAGTATTTGCAACTGGAAGCATAGGGTGGTATTCATAGGGGAATGTGTCTGCTACAGACAAAACTTCACAAGTGAAGGGTGTGTGGGAAAATGGTGTTGCAAATTTCTAAATGTGTGAACTGACATGAATGTTATAAGGTTATTAAACGAGGAAGTCTTTAGTGGTAAGAATCAACAATTTGATTGAACAGCACCATTGTTTTGTTTCATCAGCCTTCCTACAGTCCAGATCTTGCACTGAGTCATTTTCATTTTGTTACCAAAGATGAAAGTGTTCTAAGAGCACAGCATTTCAAGGACAATGAGAAGCTGGTGAGCGTCATTCAAAGGTGGATGAATCCCACCCTAAGTAACCACAAACCTTGGGCTAACCACAGGTTTTACGTGGGAAAGGTTGGTTCTACATTGGTTGGCAAATTGGTTGGTCTTACGTTGGGCCAACACTTACCCAACCATGAAAAAGTGAGTCAAAATCAGTTTTAAAACTACTTTCTCCTGTTAAGACAACTTTGAAGAGTGTGCTGTAAATGCTAGTGTGTAAAATAAATGATGTGTGATAGTGTTTCTGTCCAAACATTTCAGTCAAAGCACATACTGAAAATATAATATCTTGTTAATGAAAGTAGAAGCTATTCTTAGCTTGTAGTCACCCACCAGTCGTTTGTCAGCTGCCATAGATGAAAATATCTCTGTGCTGGAAATTGCTTATGGTTTGTTTGTTTAGCTGTAGGAGAACAAGAACATTCTTACAGGTATTCTTGTGAAAGTGGTTCCATTATCTACATAATTAAAATAAACAATGTTATGTGCAGTAAACACTAGAAAGTGTTTTGTGCTATCACTTGAAGGTACCTTGAAAACAATGATACCATATTAATGAGAAAGTGCCACTTATTTATTTATTTTTTACAGAAAGAAATTGCAATAAGTTTATATTAGGCACCAATTATGTATATCATAACACAAACCTATCTATACTTGAATTTTCAGTATGTTGGCCCAAAGTAAAAACCACATGTTGGGCCAACATTGGAACCATAGCCAAAATTACCATTGCCCAACTGTATGTTCTTGCATTTGGCCAAACACTTTTGGTTACTTGGGACGTACTTAAATGAAGAAAGTATGTGAAAGTTTGTGCATCAATATGACAAGTGCCTGAATTCAACTGATGATTACGTTGAGAAGTAGTGTAGATATGTAAAAAATAAATGTACAGTATATACCAACTTTTCCCCTTGTTTTATTTCACCCTCACTGGAAATTGATTTCGAGATAACAATCAAAAATACACACATACATACGTTAATGGTCAATAATTATAAAATACTGTGTTGTATTGTGAATGTTTATACTACATATAAGGTCCCAAATAATCTCAGTACATGCATTTAAAATGTTTGAGTGATGAATTAAGGAAATGTTAGTGTTAAATTAGTAAGTAAATGTATAAAGGATGTAATTTTATTTATCTTTTCTGTCATAAAAGACAATTTCTAATTTGGAAGTCAATTACAATGAAATATGATCAAAGAAGTACATTCTAAAATGACTGATATGTGTTACGAAATAACCTGGACTGGCCAATGGAAAACTTAAGTGACATATGTCAATAGGTGAAAAATTACAAAAATTACAAAATAATTGTCCAGTGACTATTAAAATTATTATTCTATGTAAAAATATTTTCATGTTGTTGATATAATATAATGTCAACATGCAATTCATTGACTTAGTTGCCTATTCCTTAGTTCATGTCTCTCTGTTAACTTTTCCTGCATCAGAATGTACATACATGGATGTTGTGTTGTGTCAAATGTTTATACAATATATATATTCAGCATAAAATTCTTATATTTGGAAGTATGGATAGGTATTAAATCTTTCTAATTTTTACCATCACTAATTTTATCCTAGCTTCCCTGATGGAACAGAAGTTACATTTAACTGCATAGCAAGCATCATGGGAGAAAAAGCAACATGGAGGATCATATGCGAAGATGGAAGCTGGGTGGGTCGGTCCCTTAACTGTGGTAAGTGAATACTTTCTTACATAGTGTGTACTACAGCACTGCATGGGACCACTTTCGTTCACTAGTACTCCTTGAAGTCTCCCACCTTTGAGCATGCTATGCTTAAAGTTATATACAGGGTGTCATTTTAATGGCGCCCATGGACCACAGATTCGTATAGAGGGCATGAAAACAAACAACTTTTCTCAGTAACATTTTTCTCGTTGGTGCATCGATTCGACGCTACAGGCGTTCAAAAAAGACCCTTTTGCCGCCTGGATGCTGGCAACCCAACACAACATTTCATCGTATCTCTGATGTCATTTCCTGCTGCGAAACAGCACACGGCAGGGTTGCAAGGAACACACAAATTTTGTGAAAATTGACAAACTACCAACCACATGATTAGGTGTAAAACGAAGCGAGAAACGCGTCCATTAGACCGAACATCATAGCCAACCAGCCAGAAGATCAGAAGTCATCTCAGGGGAAGGGGGAAGTGAACCAACAGTATGAGAAATGGTAACAACGTATTCAAAATGAAGTGTCAATATCGGATTTTGTCTTAGCCTACATGTCAAATATCAACAACAACAATACATTTTATTGGACTTGTAGCTGTTTACGCCAAGCTACATGTCAAATATTTACAAATCTCGTTGCAAGGTTGATATCTACAGGTTTGTGTCCAGATGCCTTGTGGTACTTTTGTGCTGATAACGGAAGTATCCGAGGTTCACATTGTTACATTACGGCTAAAACACGTACAACCACAGTAACAATTTAATTATGAATCAGTAGCGAATATACTGCCCTGCTCACAGTTTCAAACTATTACATGTGTAGATAAAAACTGTCGGAGGAAAGTTTGTTTTACTACTACTTATATCCTTGTATTTTCAACCATTTTTGTCACTTGGCTCATAATGCCCTGAATATACTAATTATGTGTTGCTTACCTTTGGAATTTTGAGTTCTTTCATTTCTATTTTGTCATCTGTTCAGTGTGTCACAGACAACTAGTATCAGAAGGACGAAGTGGATAGACTAAATTGTAGATGCCAACTTGGTAACTAAATTTCCAAATATTTGACATGTAAGCAGAGACAAAATTCGATATGACTACTTTCACTTGGATTCTATTTTCTTTCTACCATTTTTCGTATCATTTGTTTACTTCCTATTAAGTTAAAGAACATGTTTTATCATTTTCTTTTACGATACATAATGTGGCTGATTGTAGCTACGTATGTCATTTTTCACAGAATATGTGTGTTCCTGGCAACCCTGGAACGCATCGCTTCAGGACGAGATATGACGTCACAAATGCAATTAAATGTTGTGTGTGGTTGCCAGCATTCAGGCAGCAAAACGGACTTTTTTGAACGACTGTAGTGCCGAAATGACGCACCAACGAGAAAAATGTTACTGAGAAATGTTTGTTTTGATGTCCTCTATACGTTTCCGTGGTCCATGGGTGCCATTAAAATGACACCCTGTATAATGGAATATCATTTTAATGTGACCACATGTAAAATATTCACTTTGATAGTTTCAGCCCACAATCATGTATTTCATTTTCATATATCACTGTATTGGTAAGATAGACTAAACTACATTTTAACATGGAGATGACAATTGTGTTCACTTAAGTTTCAATTTCACTTCATCTTTCACTTCATGATCCATATTTGAGGGCCCACTACCATAGACAAATTACGATTACATGTGTGCTACTGAGCTTCGAGTGTAAAGCAATAATTTTGCCCATTTGGGCGTTATTCGCTTGAGCGAAGAAGCTCTCAATTTCTTATGCTATCTAGCGTTGCCTGTTTGAAATATTTGGCACTTAAATGAAATCCTCTCCCTGCAGCAATTTAGTGTGTTCATTGATTATGTTGAGCATCATGTTCCAACTGGTTGATTACCTTGCATTGTTGCAAGTGAAGTGTGTTATTGTCCATGACATCAGCATCAGTTGAGACTCTTAATATGTGTTTTGCCTTGCAACTTTTAATCCCATAAAACTGATAGTGGTTGGGTTGAGTTAGAGTGTTGAGGTATAAATTACGAAAACTGTGAATAGGCATGTGCAGAAATAGTATACAATAAAAGCATTGTAGTTTCACAGAGTACTCATACTGACTCGGAATGAGTTAACCAAATGTAATATTAATGTAATTGAAGGGTCTGGGGGAAAAACAGGTTTTTCTGTCATAAGCAAAGTAGTGGTGTCATATCGTCCCATGTGAATGCTGTACTGGACTATACATTTGACAATCCAAGTTATCAAAGCATATGTTTTTGTACCTTTTCATTTACATGTTCAGTACTGTTTCACAATTAAAAGTTCATTTTTCTGGAGTTTGAGAAGCATTGACTTACCTGCCTTTTCCCTCTGACCATTCAGTTGTTTTCAGTGCTACATAACAATATTACTGTATATGTATTCACGTTTTCCGCGAAGCTGTTTTAAGTAATTTTCTATTAATTTCGGTAGACACTGCCACCATCCTTGGCAAGCAACGACACAATGAATTCCAACGAGGATGGTGGCAGTGGCTACCAAAATTAATAGAAAATTACTTAAAACAGCTTCGCGGAAAACGTAAATACATGTATTATCTATTAAAGTGTCTCTCATTCCCATAGTATGAATATTATATGGATAAAATGTCTTCATTAAGAGTAACAAAAGCTCTAGTTTTGGCATATTTCAATATTTTCTATTACATTTTGATAAATCAGTAAATGTACAATAAGTTAGATCCAGTCAAGTTTGTGCCAACCTCTGTACAGAATGCTATCATGCCAGTGTCTTGGGTTCGAATTCCAGGCTATGCATGGGTGTTCTTTGTAAGTGTCCTTTCATCCTTTCATCATAGCAATAGCAGGGGCCTCCCCGATGGCGCAGTGGTAGCGTCGTCGCCTTGTAATCAAGGGGTCCCGGGTTCGATACCCGGTGGAGGCACAAGTGGTTCGGATCCCACTTTAAACTGTAGGTCCAGTCCCGATTAGCCTTACTGTGCATAAAGTGGACTTAAAACAACAAATCAATCCAATCCATAGCAATAGCAATACTCCTCTTCATCTTCACAATTATCCAAAAGTGGCAGAAAAGAGAAGTAAAAATAAGCTGAATCAAAGAGTAAAGTTTGTGTTGTAAGTTGCAATCTGAAGTTCAGTGGAACCCCAATTTTACATTCCCATGTTTCACATTCTAGCACTTTAGCCACAGTGTTCCAGTAGGTATAACATTTGACTGCCATGAAGGAGACCCAGGTTCAAATCCAGGGGGTGGGTGATCATAGATGGAATTTTTTCTGACAGTGTCTCTGTATAGAGTGACTCTGGTGCTAACCCATTTTCTAACCCTTGAAGGATAAAAGTGACCAGAGCATGGTGCTGTTCACATCACCTCAATTATTGCCTCAGATTGGGAATGTATGGGTCTCTACTAGGGATGGCCAAATCTGGATAAAATTTTATCCAGATATTGGATAATTTTCTATCTGGATATCAAATATCCAGATATTCACATTATCTGGATATCTGATGTTCAGATTATCCAAATTATCTGGATGTTCAGATTATCTGGAATACAGATTTTCTACAAATCCTTCATCAAATTTGAAATATCCAAATATCCATATTATCCAGATATTTGGATTATCTGGATATCCATACTATTCAGATATTTGGATTATCTGGATATCCATACTATTCAGATATTTGGATTATCTGGATATCCATACTATCCAGATATTTGGATTATCTGGATATCCAAATTGTCTGGATATGTGCATATTTGGATTATTCATTGCATCCGAAACGGATATCAGATAATTTGAAATCTGGATATCTTGTTATTCGGATTCTGTTGCCATTTCTAGTCTATACACCCACACCCCTATGTGCCTTTTCAGCATTATACAATGCACAGGGGGTTAGCCTTACCTTTTATCAATATATTTACATGTGCCTCCCTGATGGTGTAGTGGTGACATCATTGCCTCGTAATTGAGGGGTCCCGGGTTTAATACCCGGTGGAGGCACATAATGGTTTGGATACCACTTTAGCCTATTTGTGCATAAAGTGGACTTAAAACAACAAATCAATCAATCACTTTATTTATGACTGGTCACAATGAATCAAAACATCGTAACATTTTCTCAGCTTATACATTTTCCAGCATAATAAGTTCTTTATCCAGAGATCTCTGCAAAATGTATAATGGAGGTTCCACTGTATTGCTTAATTGTCCAAGGCAAATTGAATTCACTGTAATTTTACATTCAAATATTCTATGTAAAAAATCGACTTAGTTACATAAGCAGAGATGTAAAGTAAAAAAGCAAAAGAACATTGTAACTGCAAGCCATGGTGGTGTAGTCGGTATGGTGTTTGACTGACATGCGGTAGATTCAGGTTTGATTTCCTCGTGGGTGATTTAAGGTCAAATGTTTCCAGCCTTGTCCCTGCATAAAGTGACTGACTATGGGAATCAGTGTGCACCTGGGGTGTATTGGTAACAGCATTGCCTCATAATCAAGGGGTGCAAGGTTCAATACCCAGTGGAGGCACATAGTGGTTCGAATCCCACTTTAAACTGTAGGTTGTCTCAGTTAGCCTTTCTGTGCATAAAGTGAACTGAAAAACAAAACTAAAGGATGTGGGGACAATCCTGGGGGATAAAGGCAGCCTGATTTTGGTGTCGATCACATCACTTCCAAAAAATGGCAGTGATCAAGAATGGGCAGGGCCCTATCTCCCCCCTTCCCCTTTCATGCATGGCACAGTGCAATGTTACCTTACTACATTGCAACTGGCCATAAGAAATTCTCATGATTTGGTTTAGAAACAAGTGTTAGAAATTAACAGTTGCAAATCATGCCAAAAAAAAAAGAGAAAGAAAGAAAAATCTGATGCTGAAATAAAAGAACTTGTAAAGTACTAATTTAATTTTTTACGTACAGTCATTTGCAATAAAAATGAGGGTATCTACATCCTGAAATACAAGTTTCACTGAATGGAGTTATGTATGTTACATAACTCTAAACTCTCTAGCTCTCCTGTATTTCCTGGGATCTCTCGGGTTAGAGGTAATTTTTTTTGGATCCCCCCGACTCATGTACTGACATTCTATTTCTCCCATATATTTATTTCATTAACAACCAAAATTGCAAAATTTTAAGTTGCAATACAAAACTTCAAGTTGACTGCAAGATCTTGCATGTTTAACCTTTGGTGAGCGGAAGTCATGTCAAATCTCACAGTAGTTGATTAGTTCTGGAGCAACAGTGGACATATATCTGTGTGTTACGATTAAGAAACATGCCCATTTGTAAATTTTTATTCTCTATTGTGATCTGTATATTATATAAAATTCCATAAACATTTGCCGGAGTGATGCCACACTGCTAAAAATGTGCAATATTTGTCATGACTAAATCTCCCGTAAATGAAACACCAAAAATTGGAAATCTCCCTTAAATTCATGGCCGAAATAGCAAGTTCACTCATTGCCATACAGTTAGGCAACACACAAAACATGATGCATGGAAGCTAATATTTCAGGATCTAGAAATCTCATTGTGAACGACTGAACACAGTTCTGATTCTGCTTGTACGTCCTTCTTTAAAACTTTGTATGTTTCTTAGCACAAATTGTTTGGTCAAGTTTTCTTGTATGTCTGTATCATCCTTAAGGCTGTTAATGCATGGAAACAATTATATAACATCTTTCTCTCTTCCATGACTCAACTGGTGACTGCTAGCAGAAGGTGAAGATCTGTTGGAACCTGGAATTCTACGGAACAGTTCTTGTGTGTTTAGGAGCACCGAACCTAATGTTGTATCGTTCTATAACGATCAACAAATTACAGAAGAAGTTGTGGAGTTTGCACCTGGAACCACGCTGGTGAGTATTTCTCTACTTAGTTTACTTTGAAAAAAAAATAGAATGATTAATGATTAATCAACAATCTACCAATTGCTACATTGGTAAATTTTTCCCAATAATTTTTCAAATCAATATGCAATTTTCTTGTTATGTAGTTCCTTTTTTCTATGACTAAACCTCCAGAAGATGTCTGGTTATGTGCTTTTATTAACACTTTTAAGTGTAGATAACATGTGTGCTGTTGCAGTGCAGAAAGTGTATATATACGCTTTGTGTTTGATTCAACTAGATTCGACTGCAGGTAGCATATATATTCGCCCAGACATTGAGAACATAAAAATCTTGTTAGGTGTGATAATAGCTGTAGTAAAAATGTAGTAAAAACAGTTAGCAGAAGAGGAAGAAGATGAAAAAGAAGAAGAAGAAATTGATTGATTGATTTGCTTTATGTTACTTCCTTTAATGTGACACTTTTGGCTAATTTGCAAAGATCTGGATGAGTGATGAAATTGATGAATGGACATTCAATTCACAAGCATTCATGTGCAGGCCAGGATTCAAACCTGGGACCCCTGGTATCGTAGCATGATGTGCTAACCACTCTTGCTACGGGGGCCGGCAGAAGAAGAAGAAAGAAAATATAAGTTAGACCTAAGAAAAGTTGTCTGCTCTCGTTTGGCATAATTTGTGTGTAATAGAAAACCAAAATATAGCTCAAAAATAAAGTTTGCATGGTACAGTCATTGAGTTGCACTTGTTTCAAAGAGTTCCACACCAGAAAGATTGGCATGCTATGTATTATTGTATTACTGAATAATTGAATTTGTATATTATTGTATTATTTACATTTGTCATGCACTATGAATCCAATTCTATAAAAAAATACTACATAAAAGAAGAAGGCAGGCAAATACTGGTGTTTCATTTCAGTTAATTTTGTTCAATGGAATTCTGATAAAAAAAAACCTACATTTTCCAGTAGTGACTTGCTCAGATAATTCCGCACTTAAGGGGCTAAGGAGACATCAGTACAATTTTGTTTTTGGTGTATCCACCATAGTTCGTGTCAATCATTGTACTTACTTCATACAAAGTTTCCACTTATTTTTCTAAAAGGATTTTTCTGGTTTTTCGAGTTTTTTAAAAATAAATTTTCAGGCAACTCTACAATGATTTTAACACACTAATAAATAAGTGTTAAGCCTTCAACTTCACATGTTGTTTGTGAAGTTTGTTCAACAATACATCTAATGAAACATGAGATTACACTTAAATATTCACTTTTCGAAATATGCTAGGTACATTACGTACCATCTGTTGTCATGAAATGATGTGAAATAAATTCAAACATGAAATTTAGGGTTTATTTATCAACATGACCCTTTCCACAGTCTGAATTACCCTATTAGTTATGCAAAAAGCCCAGAATATTGCTTAATACCTACTGCAAAATTTGGGATACAAAAACCAATAGCAGTGCACAGGAATAAACTTCATAACAACAGTATAGCATTAAATTTAGTTTTTAATAAAAATTGGGATTTATTTACTTATTTTAACAAGAAATATCATGCAAAATGTGCTCGGTTTTTGTACTGAAATCCTGATATTTCATCCCTCATTAATATTGTCCCCCTAGTAATGACACATCCACGCCTTATCCAGTGTTCAAACCTGGGACTTGGCAAAACCACAGACAACATAACTTATCTGTGGTATGGCCATTCTGACACAGAGACTAGTGAATGTAACCAATAAAGCACCATTTAATCTGTACCATCCCTAGCATATGTAATGTTAATGAAAAAAGTTCCAATGAACGTTTGAATAGAAACTGTGAACTGAACTATGGTCAAGAGAGAATGCTGTCAGAAAAATTGGGAATATTTCAGACAAATAATAGTCTCTGGTCAAGTAAAGTAAATGTTGCCAAATTTCTGGCAATTTCCTCATGCTGTTAATGGAATCGTTTTTCCCTTATCACTGAAGGACCACCCTAAGGCTTGCACTATGTGATCAATGTTCTTGAAGCGACGTCCTCGTCGAGGATCCTGTAGCTTCCGAAACAAGTCATAATCACAAGAACTCATGTCGAGATTAAAGGGAGCTGCTTTAGCACTCCCCAACGCCTCTGCTCAAGCAGTTGCCCCACTGAATTTACAACATGGCACCTTGAATTGTAGTGCAGCACAATTGAATGTCTCGCCAGAAGCAATGGACGTTTCCAACGAATAGTTGGACAAAGGTAATTCTCCAGAAAGTTACTGTAATACTAACTGTTCATGGTAACTCGCTTTGGTACTGTGTGACAAAGAAAAAATGACTTTGTAGTCATATCACTTCAATGTTGCTGGGTGCTTGTTGGAATTTTCGCGGTCTTGGCAAATCAGTAAGCTGAAACACTTAACCATTATTGTATATTGAACTGCACAAGCTTGCACACGTTCTCTGTGACACTTAACAGCATTTCTTTCACGTGCGACTTGAATTTTGACGACTGCAATTTGTTCTTTTTGCGAGAATATTGTTTTAGAGTGCACAATTCAATATGGCTACAATCAGCAGTGCTGCCACCACATGCCAATCTGTGGAACTACAACATGTCACATGTAGAAGTGGGAAAAAAGCCATTTTCTGATCCACAATTAATTTTTGCTGCAAGTGACAAACAGTGAACATATTGTTGAGTAATTATAACCAACCAAAGGTTGGGTATACATCCCCAATACATACAGGCAGCACTCCACTCCAACCAAAGTACAAGGCCAATTCAATCCAGGTAAAATTAATAGGAATAGACATTCCCAGATATGTTAAGATTAACAGAAATTAGGCCTAATTAGTAAAAGTATGATAAAACATCAAAATATTAAGTAAATAATAAGCCCCAGACCAAAATTCATTGGTTATCAAAAAGACAACCTTTTGTGGATAAGCAGAATTCAGAGACCACATGTTGCTTTTCATGCAAATTTTTTATTAATACAGATATTTTCAGGATAACATTTGTGCAAGCACAAATTGACTTGCTTTCCCTGAAAATAACTCCAAGTCACAATTATTAGTACAAATAAACCACAAAAACATAAAAAAATCGATGTTTTTGACAAGAGACAATCGGTCTCACAGCACCAGAGCCATCTGGTGAGTGCCAGTGGAACTAGCCCCAACTAGACTGCCATCTAGTGGATTTCTTTAGGTACTAGATAAAGGCAAGTAACCCAAGGTGCTGTGGACCAATCAGATGGCCTCATGGGCGTGGCTACCAGACAATAGGACTGAGATAGCTCTTATCATGAGAGGAAGCCATCTTGATTTCACTTCGTGTTGATACTTGGTACAGTTCACATCGCTCCAAGTTTTGGGCCAGAGTCATCACCCCCTAGAGCTAGAAGGCCACTCCCTTGCCGCGTGACGTCATGCCGATCCGACCCTTCCAGCAGTAGCCAGAGCTGTTCGATTCTCAGCATTTCCGAATATTGCTTCTACAGCGGGAAAGAATTACTACGTAATGTTCAGCAGAATGTTGTTAAACAAGAATAGTAAATAAGGATATACAAATCTGCTGAATACCAATTATTTTAATATACCAAAATATAAAGTAATATATATACATTGTACTAGATAAGTTCGAACATCTAATTTTTTCTTCCAAATGTAGTGATTTACATTTATGTACGCACAATTTTTGCATTTTGATCTTAGCATTGAAACGCATTCGAAAGAAAAATATTAATAGATACAATTTAGGAGGATATACAGATTTTCAGTCAGCGATTAATTTAAACAAGTTAAGGCATGTACATTTATTCATTCATTGTCGTTGACACATTTAACCTGGAAAGGCAGCAAACAGGCAGAAAAATCTTGTTTTTAAAGATAAGAAAATTGTGCACAGTGTAATTACTAGCTTCTCTTAACCTAGCTGCAATGCATGGCTCTAACTTATTCACTGACCAAGTCATTCATGTGTCACATGGATTCACCCGCCCTGGCTGACTTTATATTCCATTAGGTCATTTTAGATCTACATCTACCGACTTAAAATTTTAAAATCACAATAAAAAAATAAAATCATTCTGAAATGCCATTACCTCAAAACGTCTGATGGAAATTAAAACACCAAGAACATAAGTTTCATGAGCTCATTCTCAAATTTACTGGCAAAAACACATAATGTAAGTAAGCTACAATTACATCAAAACTAAGCAGATTAAATAAAAAATAAATCGCCTCTGAGCAAAATGTTAGAATTTCAGAATTATCTCACGCAATTAAACACAAGGATTCCTCCCTCCTAAATTAAACAGCCCCCTCACAAAAATCAAGCACAATTACACAATGTAAGTAAGATACAATTACATCAAAAGCGTGTTAAATTATCTTTTTTTCATAGTTTGATAGGAATGTCTTTCTTGGTATCGTATCAAGCTGGAAATGTTTGTATCGTTCTCGGTTTTTCATAGTTTGAAATGAATGCCTTTCTCGGTTTCGTATCGAATTGAAAATGTTTGTCTCGTTTTCGGGTTTTTCATAGTTTGAAATAAATGTCTTTCGGTTTCGTATTGAGATGAAAATGTGTCTCGTTCTTGGTTTTTCATAGTGTGAAATGAATGCCTTTCACGGTTTTGTATCGAGATGAAAATGTTTCTCTTTCTCGGTTTTTCATAGTGTGAAATGAATGCCTTTCTCGGTTTCGTATCGAGATGAAAATCTTTGTCTCGTTCTCGGTTTTTCATAGTTTGAAATGAATGCCTTTCTCGGTTTCGTATCGAATAGAAAATTTTTGTCTCGTTCTCGGTTTTTTCATAGTTTGAAATGAATGTCTTTCGGTTTCGTATCGAGATGAAAATGTTTCTCATTCTCGGTTTTTCATAGTGTGAAATTAATGCCTTTCACGGTTTCGTATCGAGATGAAGATGTTTCTCGTTCTCGGTTTTTCATAGTGTGAAATGAATGCCTTTCTTGGTTTCGTATCGAGATGAAAATGTTTGTCTAGTTCTCGGTTTTTCATAGTGTGAAATGAATGTCTTTCTCGGTTTCGTATCGAGATGAAAATGTTTGTCTCGTTCTCGGTTTTTCATAGTGTGAAATGAATGTCTCTCTCGGAGTCGTATCGAGATGAAAATGTTTGTAGTTCTCGGTTTTTCATAGTGTGAAATGAATGCCTTTCTCGGTTTCGTATCGAGATGAAAATGTTTCTCGTTCTCGGTTTTTCATAGTGTGAAATGAATGCTGTTCTCGGTTTCGTATCGAGATGAAAATGTTTGTCTAGTTCTCGGTTTTTCATAGTTTGAAATGAATGCCTTTCTCAGTTTCGTATCGAATTGAAAATGTTTGTCTCATTCTCGGTTTTTCATAGTTTGAAATGAATGTCTTTCGGTTTCGTATCAAGATGAAAATGTTTCTCGTTCTCGGTTTTCATAGTGTGAAATGAATATCTTTCTCGGTTTCGTATCGAGTAGAAAATGTTTGTCTCGTTCTCGGTTTTTCATAGTTTGAAATGAACGTCTTTCTCGGTTTCGTTACGAGTTGAAAATGTTTGTCTCGTTCTCGGTTTTTCATAATTTGAAATATATTTCTTTCTCGGTTTCGTATTGAGATGAAAATGTATCTTGTTCTCGGTTTTGTCATACATTGAATTGAATGTAGGTTTCGTATCGAGTTGAATATGTTTGTCTCGTCCTCGGTTTTTTACTAGTTTGAAAGAAACGTTTTTCTCGGTTTGATATCGAGTTGAAAATGTTTGTCTCGTTCTCAGTTTTTTCATAGTTTGAAATGAATGTCTTTCTCGGTTTTGTATTAAGGTGAAAATGTTTGTCTCGTTCTCGAATGTCTATCTCGGTTTCGCATCGAGATAGTTTGAAATGAATGTTTCACTCTCGGTTTAGTCTCGAATTGCAATTATTTGTCTCGTTCTCCGTTTCTTATTGAACTGCAAAAATGTTGAGCCGTTCTCGGTTTCGCCACAAGTTTGAAATGAATGTCTCGTTCTCGGTTTCTTTTGGAATCGGAAACGTTTGACTTGTCCTTGTCTTCATAAGCGAAGATGAAATATATCTCATCAATTCACTGTTTGTACTCATCATCGTGATTAACCTAGAGAGTCTGAAAAGCAACGTAGCATTTTTATAAAGTACAAAATTATTCTAGATTGTCTTTATTTATTACCCAACTAAATATTAGAGCAAAGAGATAAAAATATCAAGGGAGTTTCCGTTTATTGAAGTTAAGCATAATGTAGTTTAAAGTATGTGCAAGTGGAGGAATATCATAAAGAGAACTACGTCTAGAGAAAAGTAGTATTGTCTATAAGAATGAATAGAACATAGATTCTTGTCTAGTTAATTACTCAGGTAATAATTTTAAACGAAGGAGAGGAATTGCTAGCTGTTTAGGAGTATACGAAGGCAACTTGAAAACGCCATTTCAAACAAAACATGCATCTTATACTAGCTACTTGAAATTACCTTGGAAGGTTTTGTTGGTGAAAAATATTTCCTGTGTATAGCTCTAATCCATTTTTCTCCGCTTTCTGGATGGTTTGGAAACGAAAATAGTTGTCACTGTTGACTCATTGTCGTAATTGCCTTTACAATATGGCACACAACTACGAAATGGCATGATGCCATCAAAAGTTTACTTCTTGTACAAAAAACAAGAAAAAAAAACCCACTAAAACACTAAATGTAAGGCGAAAGCACATCCACCTGTAAAAGCACACGTTCACAGTACACAGCTAGAAGCTCAACTAAGTAGCATTTTTGCAGGGTGTGGAGAATTTTCACCCTCCTTTCCTTGACCCCCAAGGGTCTGCCTGTCCCTACGTCACGAGGGGGAGGTTGTTGACCGAAATGGCCTTGAGTTTCAGGGGGTGATGCCAGAGTAGGCCAGTGGAGAGAGGAGCAATGGTGGCCATTGTGTTCCAACATGTGAAATATCTACTAAGTGCTTGGAAATAGTCCTGTAGTGTATAATATGAACGAATTACAGCACTTAAAATGCCTTAAAGTGCATGGAACCAATATCCATGAAAATTCGGAAATTTTCAAAACCACATGGTGAGGACAATGAGCCTTCAGGAAACCATGATGCTTTGTATCCAAAGACATCCATGATTATTCGGCCCATCCTTTGTGATATAGCTCCCTGAAACTTCATGTGCAAGCCAATACCCATATGTCTTAAGATACCGCTATATTTTTAGTGCAAATTCACAGAAATCCCCCCATTTATAGTTGGAGTGATAAGTGTTTGTCGCAAGGCCCATGTGTGATGAGGCGGAAGCAGAAGATGTAAGTACAATGTTTTTGTTACCCATTTGTTGGTTCTATGTGTAAAAACAAAGCTATAAGTTTGTGCAGTGCTTGTATATAGTTAAATGTGATAATTCCCAGAATATTAAATGTGTCTTTCCAGCATCTTGATCTATTAATTCATATTTGGGCGGGTAAGCCCGGGAAGCGTGCTTCTCGCTCCGGAATAAATAGGCTGAAAGTCCCTATGATAAAGCAGCAATCACTCCTCGGAATGGATGCTGGTCAACTGGGGACATCCTCCATGTTAATGGTCACTGGAGGACAGCGTAGAGCTGCACGGGGATAGGTGTGTCCAGGTTGCATAGCCAGGTAGTTTCGTAGGTTCAATCAAGCCCAAAGTGGGTGAGAAGGTTAGGTTCATCCATCCTATTATTCGGCAACGCAACCTGGAGGCACGTACCCCTGGACCAGCCGCGTAGACGAAGCCATTCAACTCCTGAATCTATCGTCTGTCTTTTGTCTCGCGGATCGCATAATCACTTTTTTATTTTTTGTAAATAGGGCAATACTACAAAAATTCAGTCAATCAGAGAATCACAAAGAAAATAACATTAAAAGATGCCATAAATCACTCCAAAAAGGGTTACAGTGAGAATAATGGAAATGACACTTCTTGTAGACTGAGAATGGGAATGTAAACTCCATAAATATTCACTTTCAGACAAACGTGCATAGAAACTTTCCACTTGATCAAGTGCAACACTTGTATTTATAATTGTAGTAATTAATTCATCCATAAGATTTCTTTGTCACTTTTTGCAGGTATCTCGATGTGTGGACATTGGTAAATATGCAATGATTGGATCAAAACGCCGACGATGCATTGGAGGTGAATGGGATGGACAGAAGCCTGTCTGTTTTGGTCTGAACCAAGAGAATGACTATGCCTGTGAGTACAAGGGATGAGAATTTCCTCTGAAAACATTTACTGTCTAGCTTTTTGAGTTACCTCTTTGTGCAGGATAAACAGATTTAAAGATGTTTGTTCTGCAGTGGCGGCGATTGGCTTCCAAAACTAGGGGGCGGGGCAAGGTGCCAAAACGGGGGGGGGGGGCAAAGACAGTTTACTTTCCCTCGTAGATAAGGTTTAGCATAGTGTAGGGGCAAAGAGTGGGAAGGCATTTGCCCCTCTCGCCCCCCTAATCACCGCCACTGTCTATTGGTATTATATGTACACAAATAATTTAAACTTATGATTAGTAACTAACATAAGAAATGATATGGAATATGTGTAAATGAAACATAAACCTTACATAATTGATGGAAATTGATATTAGTGACAAACAATGTTACCTTATTTATTTATTTATGCAACAAACAGTGTTAAATTAATTTCTTTGTATGAAATAGTAGCAGTTTAGTGTTGCTTGCAAAAAAAAAAAAGTATTTTAACTGTCTATTGATTTTAGTTAATTAGAATTCCAGAAGAATAACATCGGAAAAAAAATTAGTTCAAAAAGTAGTATAAATGCATCAATTAGGTCAGAATTTCTATCACTTAATCCAAAAAATAAATGGTGTTTTCTAAATCACATAAACTTTGTGAATAAATTTTTTTGCCTAATCTGCATGTTGAAATGTGGCAAAATTATAACAAAATAGAATGATTTTGTATTTCAAGGTATTATTGTTCTGAAATTTGAAAAATAAATAAAAATAGTTATTATTCACTATTTTTATAACAGGTAATGTCTCGCATACTTCTCATTTGCATCATCAGACCAAATGAAAAGGTAAACTTGCATTGTGGATTACACAGTTTGCTGAATCATTTCCAAGATGATTAATTGTTTGCTGATGACAGTAATAAATAATATTGAATAATGATGTATTTTCGATTCAAGATGTAAGGCAGTTTCTTGTTAAAAAGTCACAACAAATACCTGTCTTATCATCCTCGATCCTTCTTTGACTAACTGTTCCCCTGACATGATTGGAAAATCGAGTTTTCATACTTTTTTTTAAAGCTATTTTAACATTTTCCATGCTTTGTTTTCTCTCATCCCTAAAGTAGGATTGAGGTAGATCCAAACATCAGGGCAAAAAATAATTGAAGTGTTGTGACCTTGTCTTATTTTTGATATACTGATGTTATGTGGCATGACAGCCATCTAAACATACCCTCCCAGTGTTTATCTAGAACCTTTTCCTTTTGATTCCTTACTCCTATGTATTTTTCACATTCAAAATCCATATATATTTTACTTTGTTCATACATCTATTGCTTAGTGTGTTCTGTTCTTTCTTGTAACCAAATCATCACCGATCTTTACAAAAAGTCATGCAATGTTTTGCCTACTATAGAATTAACACTGAAGGAATTACTAATCTCTTCACAGTAGAGAAGCCCCCAACAATTCTGTTCAGGCATCAGTTGGGCCCAATTGCTCAAAGCAATGATGGCAAACTCATTGTTTACCCTGGAACAATTCTTCACATGGAATGCCTCTGGATACGCCGCTTTGGAACACCCAAGTGGGTGGTCAGCCACAATTACAGGTAAATGACTTATGTAACTTGTCTGGGATTTATATATTGCAACTGTAGCATCCTATCTTTATTCTGAGAGACAGTGATCCAGTAATAAATTATAAATGAATACATTAGTAAATAGAGAAAGAAATATTCACACATTCTCTTCTCTTCACTGAGCATGTTAATCTAATAATGATAAATCTAATTTGTATTATGCAATGATTTATCAAGAACTAAACTCAAGGGCACAACAGCCATTTGAAGACCTAATCTTGAAAAATACTATTGTTTAGTTTTTCTACCAGTATCTGCTAGCATTTCCTTCAAAGTAGCTACCCAAATGCACCCAATGGACATGGGCACCCATCGACATTTTGGGGTTCCCACCAAGGGACAAATTTGCACTAAAGGCAGGAACTGTACAGAAATCATTGTTATTTTTAATTGAGTTGCAACATGTTACATATGTAATGTTACATCATGTGAAATTGCTTTCATATGCTATGATAGCAACAGATAAAAAATTTTTGTGCATCTTTAAAATTTACTAAAAATTATTTTGGATAAAACAGATTTTCAGATCAATAATTTTTAGTGCACTCTAATTTTAGAGCTTCCTCATCAGCAATTACAGTGGAACCTCCAATTTACGTTTTTCGGGGGACCAAGCTGAAAAAACTTAAAATTCGGGAAAATGTAAAATATTGAGGAAAACTGTATAACATTTTGCTATGTTGTCACCACCAAGGGAGAATGCATAATGCGGGTAAATGTAAAATCGGGGTTCCACTGTATATCATTAGGCCATAAATGCATAGAGAGTTGAAACAAAATTACCTGGTTTAATAAATATTTAAATTCAGAACACCAAAATACTAGTTAGTAGCATCCTCATCAACAGGGAAGGAAGGCTCCTGTGAAAGCTCATTGAAAAAACAAGAATAGCACTCAAGCTTCATTGTAAATGTATATTTCTGGGAAGGAGGAACAAAGACGTACAGAGTCACATTCTTCACTTTAGCGTAAAGCTACCAGTAGAGATGGCCAGGACCAAATCTCTGAAGATTCAGATATCGGTTCCGGAAGAATCAGAGTTGGATAATGGATCTACAATTTTGCCATTTGGATGTCAGATCCAGGATTTGAGATTCAGATATTAGATTCATCCCACAGTGTTCTGCTGAAAATAGTTTTTGATTTGGATAATTCAAACACTTGTCCCTATGTTCTCCCATTACAGGAATGCCTTCCTAGTTGACAGGAACATCAGCAATGTGTTAAATTAGCAGGGACAAACTATAACAAAATGTGAATGTAAAAAAAATAACTACTTGAATGTGACGATCAAATTCTTATGTCAACATTTCAAATCAACACTATATCTGTACCATCTTCACAGGTTTTAATGTTTCCATTTCTTTCTTTCTAATAGGAAATACCCAGAAGGCTGGACCACAGATCCAGGCAGAGACTCTCAGCTGGAGTTCAGATTAAGCATCTACCATGCCAACAGGGACGATTCAGGAACTTTCACATGTTACACGCCAACAAGACATACACATGCTGTTGAAATTATTGTTAAAGGTGATTCTTTTTTTCTATATCCAAATTTTCAAGCATTCACATGATTAAATGTTAGGGGTGGAACTGAATAATTAACTGCTAATGGTGTAATGATAAAATAAATGGCTTGAGACTTCCACAATCGTCAGCTGAATTGATGACCGAGTACGCGAAGTGCTGACTCACAGTCATATCGTACCCAAGGCGTTGGGTAGATGTGACAAGTCTGCTATTATCCTTAACATAGCAGGAACCAGAGAAAGGATGCTGAATAAATAATTAGGCAGATGTTAGGTTATTGACTTGAGAGGCGGTTGTGGAATGAGAGGTGGAATCGAGAGAAAGTGGGGACAAGGTGAGTGAGTGAGATGGAGTGAGGATCGCGGATTGAGAGAGCAAGGAAGTTGGGGGGCGATTACTGAACAGTGGTGCATGAGCAGAGTGAATTCTGACAGGGAGGTCAGATGTGTGACAATTACCATTCTTCAAAGGACAATCTGTGTGAATAATCATTCAAACGGGAGGCAAGTAATTTCCTTTTCCTAACAATGTCCCTATCAGTTCAGTCATGGAGAGTACAAAATCAATTTATTGTACATGTAAAATCTTTTGCCATTCCTTTGAATGTAACCTCTCGCATATCTCACATTTAGGCCAAGCGAGTGATAACCATCTGGAACATAAATGATTCTGGGTCTGAGGTTCGATCCCAACGCAGTATTAACATTGTGTTACGTAAATGGAGATGCTTGGGCTTTTCATCCATTTCTACGGAAATGCGATGAAAAATTAAGAGCGTTATGAACAAAGTTTCTGGGTTTGAGTCCTAATCTGAACTTGAATGTTCATTTGTGAGTGTCCCTGTAACAATTCAAATTTGTAAAATGTCCGTAATAAGATTTGAAAAAAAAAAAAATTATTTGTATCTGATTTCTGCTTTGCTTTTTTATAGCCGTACACTGCTCACTGATACCAGAACGTCGAGGCCTTCACGTAAATACTCGTAATACTCGAATGAACACAAAAGTTTTGTTTTCCTGTCAAAATGGCAATTCTCTAATTGGAGCTCCAGAGATCACATGTCTTCCATCAGGAAACTGGAGTGCACCTCCACCAATTTGTGAAAGTAAGTACATATCGTCAATATCAATTAATAACAAGAATCTTTTTCCATGTCATGCACTTACATTATTAGCACAGTTGACATTATTTAAAGGAATAAAAGCAGAACTGGTTTTAGATATTACACGTTTGTCAGGGAAGTGAATATTTGTGTATCGAATTTCATAATTTATTATCTCCAAGCTCAACATACAAGGTAACCAAAAAAGTTCTTTCCGTTTTTGACGTCCCATTAATCATGAGCTCACAGAGAGGAAACGAAATGACGCATGTGCCTGCCAAGCGATCGGGAGTTAGTCTTACCGTCGACTGTCAGTAATACAGGCACGTTGCGCACACACAGCAGTCATAGCTCGTCCAGTGGCGAAGAGAAATGGAGGTATCGAAGCAGATTGTTCGCGTGTGTTTGTTGTATGACTTTAAAGTGGGCCTGTCAGCTTCTGCATCAAGTCAGGCATTTGGGGAGAATGCCGTGAACGAATGCACTGCCAGGCATTGGTTCCAGAAATTCCGTTCGGGAGATGTGAGCCTTTCGGATGAACCTCACAGTGGACGACCACATGTGTTGGATGACGAGGCTCTAAAAGCAGCCATCGAGGAGGACAGTGGTCTAACATGTGATGAACTTGCAGAAAGGTTCCATGTTTCCGCTGAAACAGTCAGACTGCACCTGCATGGGATAGGGAAGTCATACAAGTTAAGTAAGTGAGTACCCCACACATTGTCGGCAGCCAACAAGAAACAACGAGTGACAGCCTGTTTGTCCTTGCTCACTCGGCACCTGAACACACCCATATTTGATCACTTGCTCACTGGTGACGAAAAGTGGGTCCTCTATGACACTTCCAAGCGTACCAGACATTGGTTGTCGCCACGTGACCCTGTTCTTCACACCTCAAGACCACCTCTGCACCCACGAAAGGTTATGCTCTCTGTATGGTGGAATTGTCGGCAAGTGATGCATTACGAGCTCCTTTCACCTGGCCAGACCATCACTGCTGACCTCTACTCTCAGCAGTTACAGAGGGTGCACCGTGCATTGTGGCAGAAGGAGCCGGCATTGGTGAATCGCAAGGGTGTGCTGTTCCTGAACGACAATGCCAAGCCACATGTGGCAAAGAGGACCCGGGAGACCCTTCAGCAACTTGGCTGGGAGACGCTGTGTCATCCACCATATACACCGGACCTTGCACCAACAGATTACCACCTGTTTCATTCCCTCCACAACCACCTCTGTGGGAGATCCTTTGCAAATGAGGGAGACCTGCGGAACGCACTCACGGACTTCTTTGCATCCAAGCCCGCCGAGTTTTATCACCAGGGTATTGTGCAGCTGCAGGAACGTTGGCAAAAGGTGTTGGATGCTGAAGGAGATTACTTCGAAACCTAAAGGTACGTACCATCCACTGTATTGCTCTTTGTTTATCACTGCTCTAGAACGGCAATTACTTTTTTGGTTACCTTGTATCATGTGATGACAACTGAACAAGAAAAATTTGGGACTGAGGAAATATTCCCCCCAGAAAGTATGCATTTGAATCTGGGTATTCCCGAGAATCTAAATATCTGGGAAGTTATGCAAAATTTGTAATTTGTATTTATTCTCCCCCTAGCACTGTGAAGATAAATTGATTTTCTGATTAAACAACAGTTCTTTTAATGTTCTGACTTTTTTTATATATTAACTTATGCTTGTGCTGAATCTGTATTAGCCAATATAGGTATATCTGTTGTCAGTTTATCTATAAAGTTGCATTGGGGGGGGGGGGAGGAGGCGCTAGAGGTAGCCAGGCTGTGTTGCTGATCACTAGACCTTGGATTTTTAGGTTCCTAAAATAGGCTCTAAAAATCCTAAAATAGGTTCTAAAAACCTTAAATTAGGCTCAAAAAATCCTGAAATAGATTGCAAAAAGAGTTAATTTGGTACAAAATTCCTGAAAAATACTGATTAGATACAATCGTTATAAACAAAATTTCACAAGAACCGTAATAACCAAATATTAATTTTCTAAACAAATTTTCATTTCTTTATATCATTTTCAAAATTATCTACAAATTATTATAATACTGCACTTGTGCTGTTAGAAAAAGTTACTTGTTGATATGAATTACGTACGTATAATTTGCTGCACAATATCAGGGTGGCTACTCACTTGGAATTCCTTGAATTCTGGGAATTACACGTGAATTATTGGCACTGGAAATTATACGTGAATTATTGGATATGGAAATTATTCATGAATTTTGGCAAGACATGAAATAAGGTACAAGCGGATGTTTTCTCTATTCCATTTTTTTTCTCTGTAGACGTGAAAATTGCAACTTTTATTAATCCATATCCCATTAAATTTAAACATGTTTATAAATGCCCTGAGGCAAGTTTCTCTCAGTTTGGCTTTTATTTTATTAATTTTTTTGAGGATGAAAAAGAAAGCTACACAGAAAAGAAAACAAAATTTTCTCAATCCGTTTACTTTGTTAGTGTCTTTTACAGAACAATCTATCTGACAAACGGAAGATTATTACAAAATAATATATCTTGAAGTTGATTAGGTAAATTTTTTGTTACATTGGAATCATACAAACCCTTTATATTGTCAATATTGTTGTGTATGGAAGGGTGAGAGTCGGTAATACGTAAGATTGGAATAGAGAAAACATCTGCTTGTATCCTTGAATTTTTGGAAAGTTCACCTTGAAAACCAGGAATTATACTTGAATTTCATCATGGTCCTAGTGACCACCATGGATCTTTTTGCGTTATTCACACTCAAACTCCACCTTTTGTCTGTGAGGATCATTTCAGGTGCTGAAAATTATCTTTCAACAGAAACATAGTCAGTAGTGCTAATTTGAATGCTGAAATATTACTTCGAAAGGCGTGAATGCCAAAAAGGACCAAACTGACGCGAAAGTGAGCAAGGCCACACAGATCAGAAATTTTCACTTGGAACTGTGCAGGCAGTAGAGACGATTGGGTGCCAAAACTAAGTATGGGGAGGAGGGGGGGGGGGGCAGTTTACTTTATCTTAGTAGGCAAGGCTTAGTATTAAGAGGTAAAAATTAGGGGAGAACTGTCCCCTTTCGCCGCCACTGTCTGCAGGTAACAGTGACGTCAGACATCTTTGTTTTGTCTAAAGCTTTGATAAACATCATATACTTGGAGGGAGGGAAATCGACAGAAAACATATTTCAAACATATTTCGCCTGTAAACCTTAAAAAAATATAAAAACCTAAAAAAAGGTTTAATTTAGGCACATAAACCTAAAATAGGTTCTAACAAGCAAAATAGGTTATTTTAGGCACTATGAAACTTTGTCAGTTCTTTCTTTTTGTTATGAAATACCGACATAACTTGTTATTTCTTATTTACCTGCAAAAGGAAAATAGGTTAAAAAACTAAAATCCGAGGTCTACTGATCACATCACCTCCACAAAAGGCTGAGATTGTGTATCCTAAGTAGGGCTGAGCCACAGTATCGATGATTAAATTGGAAACAATATTTTCCAATAACCATGCAATGATATGTTGATATCAATTTATCAGCCATAATAATATTTATATAATAATAATAATACGAGGGCTAATTTTTTTCAACCTCCGATAGGGCATGAAATCAAAACCACAGTGAATAGGAAAAAGGGTTTATTGACAAAAGTTATGTACACATATAATCTACTTTTCAATGTAATCACCAAGATGATTCAGACATTTATCGTACCGATGCCACAGCTTTCCAATACCCTCTGCAAAAAATGATGCCGCCTTTCTGTTGAGCCAGGTCTGCACGGTGTCTCGAAGCACCACGTTGGTGTGAAAGTGTAGTCATTCCAACCACTTCTTTATCACTCGGAAAGTGTGCAAGTCCCTCACTCTGGGCTGTAGGGAGGGTGATCAAACACTTCCCGGTGGAATCGTTGAAGAAAGTCTTGGGTTGATGCAGCAACATGCAGTCGGGCATTGTCACAAAGCAAGACAATGCCTGAATACAGCATGCCTCTCTGTTTGTTCTGGATGTCTGTGCATTGTCTCACAGTATGAAGCCATGTTGATTGTGCCCCTCTGCCTGTAGAAATCATATCACATACGCACCTCCCACTTGGCGGGAGAGTAGATTGTAGCAGACATCTCTGCGTGCCCGTTGCTCAGCTTCAACTGAAGCGTTGGCCTTGGCAGTGATGGTGGTAGTGGCAGGGGAGGACGGCAATCACGCTCCGTGATGCCCCGCTTCCTAGCACTTCATGGGCCACCTGGCGGCGCCATCGGAGGTTAAAAAAAAAATAGCTCTCGTAATAATAAATTGTTGAATACTGCATGATTTATATTAATATTTGGAATAAGTGTACTACGTTTATCCACATGTGTTTGTTTCCTTCTTCAGGTATTGAATGTGCAGACTTGATAAATCTTACCGATCCCCATCTGAGACTTTCCATTCTAAGTCGAGAAGTTGGAGGAAGATCTGTATTCAGTTGTTCTCAAGGGTATGGACTCAACGGTCCTCTAGAATCTGTATGTCAGCACACTGGAGAATGGTCTTTGCCACTTCCTACATGCCAGGGTATGTTTAACACACTCTATTATCTTTAATCTTATGCAAAAGAGAGTTAGTTTCACCAAATGGGTGCACAATATTTAAGTACTATCAAAATGCACTCAGTACTGAAAAAAACGCCTGGGGTGTATAGGTTTTGTATTTCTGCTTGTGTAAGTAAAGATGGCAGGACTTCCTTTGCCAGACAGATGGAAGCCCAAAATGGAAATCATAAGTAAATTATTAATTTGTTAAAAACACTAAAAAACACACAATAAAAAACACTTTAGGTTCCGAGCTTTCATCGGAATCATCATCAGGACTGGTCGAGGGGAGATGGAAAGAATGCGGTTGAAGTTCCACTGGGTCTGTTGGACAGGCACAGCAAGTAGCGCCAGCGGAACTTCAACCGCATCCTTTCCACCTCCCCTCAGTCCTGATGATGATTCCGAGAAGGAATCGAAAGCTCGGAACCTAAAGTGTTTTTTTTTTTATCGTGCTGTTTGTCTCTCTTTTTAGTGTTTTTAACAAATATGTTGCTGGCACGTGACGTAAGAAGTTTTCTACTGTCATAAGTTATTAATTCTGAAAATAATATTTAATTTCACTTAGTGATAGTCTCAAAGTGCAAATGTTGTGGTGGTGGCACTTCTTGTTTCAAGGAATAAGTGAAAAGATGTCTTAAACAGGGTGAGGCAAAAAAAGGTAACCGAAGTCATGTCCATGAGCACGGTGTATTTATTGCACAATGACATGTTCCACATGCTTGCCGTCATTGCGAATAACAAGTTCCATGCATTCAATGAGTTTAGACACCATCTGGGAGCATTTGTTCAGGGGATACATCACCCAGCACTGAGTCAATATTCTCCCATAGTTGTTCCAGAGTTCTTGGTACTGGTGAGAAACATTGTTCCTTCAACATTTCCCGCAGAAATGCACAACATATTATCAGATCCAGACTTCACGGAGGAAAAGGGAAGGCAGTCTCTCTGGACACAAGGTGTTCTGGAAACAGTTCCTCTAACAGTGCCCTGTTTCCCAGGCCATCTTGCTGATAGAAATCCAGATTACTGAGATCACAAAATGTCTGTAAATCCTTAAAGAACTTGCAAATACATAAATAAATCACCAACTTCATCTCATTTCCATGTTTCAATTACCATTTTTTTTGTCCCACCCTGTACTTAAGATAGATATGTAAAAAAAAATGGAGGGCAACCTATGTGGTGGAGTGGTTAGAACAGCATGCTACGATGCCAGGGGTTCCAGATTTCAAGCCCCACCTGGGCATAGGTGTTCTTTGCGAGTGTCCTTTATCAATTTCATCATATCATCACTCATCCTCATTGCAATTAGCCAAAAGTGTCAGAAAAGTGAAGTAAAATAAACCAAATCAATAAAATTAAAAAAAGATGTTTACGTAGAGTTGTTACTATACAGGGTGGCCCAAAAGTAGCTATACAGTATATAGTATATTTGAGATGGATAATGTATACCTACTTTTGGGCCACCCTCTATATACATTTGGATCAAAGCTGCTAATTTCACAGTGCATACTAACAGGTAAATCTTACCATATAAACTCTAAAATACTTTCTCCATAGAAGCCCTCAGCCACTGTCATAACATTCTTTCCAACTCATGTTTCAAATTTTTCAATATTGTGTGTGGCTAGACCATTCAGAAGCACATAAAGTAGACATGAAATCATTATTGGAAGCTCTGTCAATGGGTGGAAATTTTACATCAAGACTTTTTTCAGTTTCACCAGAAACCTGATTTTGATGTGCAGCTTCCTTCTTCAGGTTTATCATTATCCAACTGACAACACAAATACTGTATGGGAAAAGTTATGTATTTCCATGTTGGTCTACTTTGTTTTTGACAGATTATTTTCAAGGGTTCACTATCTTGATTACTGTAGGTGGTATTAAGTTACTGCATAGCTGACGAAAATTCCAATTTCTACTGTTCGGCAGTGCTGGACTCTGTCATGCTGGTCTGTACTCTGTGGCTGATGCCTTTTTGGTTGGAGATGGATGGAGCCATACATCACATTTGTAATTTAATCACGTTTCAGTAATGAAAGCATCACTTTGACTACAGTGAATGTCACATCACCGCCATTCATTTTTTTATTGATAAAAAACAGGAGGTGCTAGTTCTGTTTCCCGTGCCACAGCAAGCATTGCCCATAGCATCTGCTGTGCGACTCAAGCTGCAGGTCACATAAAAGCAAACAAAAGTAAAGGATAATTTCTCTTGTATGTACGCATTGCTTGCATTGTAGAATTATTTATCTTGTAGTGTACGGTTGTTACAAGCATAAAAACACAGTTCTTTGTTGTGATATTTCAGGAGAACACACGCAAGCTTTCATCAGACATTTATTTTTTTTAAAAAATAAATAAATAAATGTCTGATGATGGGAGCGTGTGTTCTCCTGAAATGTCACAACAAAAAAAACTGTGTTTTTATGCTTGTAACAACCGTACACTACAAGATAAATAAAAGTAAAGAAGTTTATCACCCTACAGAGCCAATGACCACTCTTCAGAAGGAATATTTGCATCACGTATCCCATTTCCATTGTTTTTCTGCCTTCTCCTCAAGTTGTTGACTTTAATAACAGAAATAGATCAAAACTGAAGAAGTTCATGATAGCTTGAACACAAAAACTTAATGTGCTGGAGTACGTAATTATTAAAGGTCGCTCTTCTATAAGTTTTTCTTTAAAAAGTGACAATGAAGATGGATGATGATTAGATAAAACAAAGCATAATAGAACATGGATATCCTGCATGCAAAAAGTAAAAAAAAAATTCACACAACCTAAAGTGTTCTCATGACAGACTACAATTACCCACAGTTCTTAAAATTCATCACATTCATCAGCACCTACATGATGGAAGAGGTGGAGCATGATGGATCCATCGTTTAATCCATTGATGAAATAACGAATTGGGTTGCAAGAGTGACGTATACTGAGTCCAATATCTAGGCTATCTCACTATGTCACCTGGTCCTAGGCTATGAATAGAAATAAATTTACCAACTCCTAAGAAATCAGGGTGCCAACCCATAGGAAATCAGGTTGCCAACTCATAGGAAATCAGGTTGCCAACTCATAGGAAATCAGGTTGCCAACTCATAGGAAATCAGGTTGCCAACTCATAGGAAATCAGGTTGCCAACTCATAGGAAATCGGGTTGCCAACTCATAGGAAATCGGGTTGCCAACTCATAGGAAATCGGGTTGCCAACTCATAGGAAATCGGGTTGCCAACTCATAGGAAATCGGGTTGGCAACTCATAGGAAATCGGGTTGCCAACTCATAGGAAATCAGGTTGCCAACTCATAGGAAATCAGGTTGCCAACTCATAGGAAATCAGGTTGCCAACTCATAGGAAATCAGGTTGCCAACTCATAGGAAATCAGGTTGCCAACTCATAGGAAATCAGGTTGCCAACTCATAGGAAATCGGGTTGCCAACTCATAGGAAATCGGGTTGCCAACTCATAGGAAATCGGGTTGCCAACTCATAGGAAATCGGGTTGCCAACTCATAGGAAATCGGGTTGCCAACTCATAGGAAATCGGGTTGCCAACTCATAGGAAATCGGGTTGCCAACTCATAGGAAATCGGGTTGCCACCTCATAGGAAATCAGGTTGCCACCTCATAGGAAATCAGGTTGCCACCTCATAGGAAATCTGGTTGCCAACTCATAGGAAATCAGGTTGCCAACTCATAGGAAATCAGGTTGCCAACTCATAGGAAATCAGGTTGCCAACTCATAGGAAATCAGGTTGCCAACTCATAGGAAATCAGGTTGCCAATTCATAAGAAATCAGGTTGCCAACTCATAGGAAATCAGGTTGCCAATTCATAAGAAATCAGGTTGCCAACTCATAGGAAATCAGGTTGCCACCTCATAGGAAATCTGGTTGCCAACTCATAGGAAATCAGGTTGCCAACTCATAGGAAATCAGGTTGCCAATTCATAAGAAATCAGGTTGCCAACTCATAGGAAATCAGGTTGCCAACGCCACAATCAGCACCATCATCTCACTGATATGAATAATTATTTCCAATTTTTTATCGATTTTTCTCCTGTATTTTATTCTCTACACTTCAGGCTTTGCAGATAATCTAGCTACCCTAGAATATACGCTCCTGGGTTGCAAAATTTCTCTCCCACATGCAGAGGATCAGACAGAGCAGCACTTCCACATCACCCAGTGTCACCAAATGTTAGAAACAGGAACTCAGCCCAGTCAAGTTCACACAATACAGTGACATGACACAGATACCATAACCTACGTTAATGAAAGTGGAAGACCTTCTGAACTAATCACCTAAAAAGAAAAGAGAGCAACATGGAAACATGTAACTTTTCGCCACACGATATTGACTCAGAATTCACCACCTAATGAACACAAATACGTCTTCACGCAAACTCTTCACAATACAGGCAGAGTGAAGTAATCAAGTTGATACACTCTCCACATTGTGACATGATGAAACATGCTGCATGGTCTATGCTCATGTTTGATGTTTTTTTCTACGTTTTCAAGATGCAGCAGCGATCATGCTTTTGGTCACACCTCATTTATTAATACAGTGAAATCTCGATTTTACGTTTTTTAGCGGACCGGGGTGGAAAAACTTACAATGCAGAAAAATGTACAATAGAGGAAAATTTTATAACATTTTGCTATGTTGGGACCATCAAGATTGAATGTATAATGTAGGAAAATGTAAAAGTGGGAACATAAAATCAGTATTCCACTGTACTTACAATATTTCTAGGCCTGAGCCGATATCGACAGTATCGGTATCGGAAAGTATCAGTTGTAAATTATTTACCGATACCGGAAAATTCTTTTCCGGCATTTGGGTCTTTCAAGAGGTCCACAAAAATTACGCACAACACATTTGCAGAGTCTAATTATACTGAAAATTATGCAAAATTAGAAGTTTCTCTTTATTTTGCACGTTTTGTGTAAAAGTAAAGTGCTCCCCTGTGCTTAGCACCACGCCATGAAGGCGTATAGGGGGTGTGAAGGTAACGCCCCACACTTTCTTGATCCCGGTCGTGAGTTTTGTGTGAAAAATATTAATTTTGTGATGCATAATATGTATTTTAATATTCTAATTGTAATTTTTGTATATTTTAAAGCCAAAATCTTGCTTAATTGATGCATATAGAGTGAAATACTTACACACTATTGTTAATGAATATTTTAAATAACTTTTAATTATTACAATTTTCAAGGATGGGAGTCAGTGAGTGTGTCAGCATTGGTATCAGCTCAGTCCTAAATATTTAAAAAATAAACACAATTTTCCATAATTACTGAAATTAACCTATATATTCTGTTCCACTTTCAGAAGTGCAATGTGATCCACCAGAGCCTCCCGAGAATGGCTTCATCCAGGGCCATGGTGTGTACAAGGCTGGGGATGTGATTCAGATCCAATGCAACCCTGAGTACATGATGGAGGGACAGCCCATAATTGCTTGCCAAGAGACAGGTCGATGGTCAGGACCTGTGCCCAAATGTGAGACATTTACTATTTCTTCGACTACACATGTTATTAACTTTGTTATAGGTAAATGGGTATATCCATCATTACTCTTGTGACCATCCAAGATAGTATTGCACTTATATCATAAAATTTACTACTTCAGTATTACAAAGCTTGAATAAAGTCTACATTTATTAACCTAATATAATAAAATACTAATCCATGGTGCAACAGCCCTTGAGGGCCAGGGCCTAACTACCGACTGCTGGCCTCATCCCGCACGTGCCTCAGCAGAGGTTGTAGATCATCCAAACAGTTACAGGGTGACGTGTGGTCAGCACGACAAACAACCAGTGTAGGTTTCTATGATCGGGTTACGCTACTCATTCGTAGCTCCCCAATTTCCTCACAATAGTCGATGGCCACCGCACCCATACACTAGCTGAAATCTCAGAAGAAAAGTTGTTACACCTTCCGCCAGGTAACTCTAACCAGCACGCATCCCGTAGCCCGAGACCAAAAGCCTGATGCCCTAGATCACATGGGCATGGTGCAAGACCAATATTCATAAGAATTTGAACTTCAGAGTAAATTTTATGGCATTAGTAAAAAAGTATCTCTGATGGATACAAGTAACGTGGACATGTCAAATACAGCGTAACTCAATGTTCTAATATTTCAACAACACCAATGACCAGGCATGTAACAGGTGTTACTGAAAGTAACAGCAAAATGTGAAGAATTAAAAAATTGCTTCAATAAAATACCAACATTGTTAAATATGCCATCAAGTAGATACTGCAGAGGACATTTTTTCTGCAGCTGACAGAAGTGAAGAGGAATGCCGGTTCCGCTACCCTGAAGAGGTAACAAAAGGAGAGGATGCCAATGCAAGAGAAGACTTTGGGGCAAAGTGTGCTACGGGGTTATTCATATGCCTGTTAAGGGGCCATGTTACCGTCCAGGCCGGCTGGAAACAGGCCAGTGTTGACACATTGGATTGGCAGCAAATATCTAAATCCTGCCTAAAATGGGGATACTACTATTTCTCTGAAGCAACAAGAAGCCAAGGCTGGATCAAACTACAACTGAGACCTGTTAGGTTATAGAAGAAAATATAGTTAGTTCCTTGGTGCGATTCGCAATTTGGACAAACCTTGCTCCAAAAAACTAAGTTGGCAACAGTAGTACGTACAGCTGGACTTCCCTTTCACAATCTGACTGTCGCTGGAGGAGCGGGATTCTGTCGTCTGCTCGCCACGTCAAACACCCGAGAAATGTGTGGTTCTTGTTCTCTCCCTTTACACCTCAATTACAAAGAATTTAAAGGCTCGACCACTATTCATTGGATTTTCGCAGTAACTGTCTCATGAGTGGTAGTTCTTTCTAGGAGTGTTTGTGGCTCAATCACTACGAAGATTGCAAAAAAAGAACGAAATGAACAAAAATCTAGATCGAAGGTATGTTTTTTTGGGGGGTGGGGTTGGAGATGATAACTTGTAGCAGGCATAATTGTCATACTGATAGCTGATAACAGTTTCAAAAAAGTCACGCCACGCCACTGTCAATAACCATTCACCTCTGTTGTGTTTTAAGGCAAGGAGATACAGTTACGCACCATGTGTGCATTTATTTGAATATCGTCGGAATGGGCAATGCTACTGAAGTAAAACGTGGAGGTACAAGAGATTATGAATTTCTCCACATGTGGCAGGTCGAAACGTTTTTCAAAGTTGATTAGTAATCTAGATACAACCTGCAAAAAATATGACGAATAAGAATTTTCGGAATCCCATGTATTCCTTATGGGGAATGAACTTCAACATCAAGTTACGGCTAATGAAATGGAGTTTCAACTTTTCTGCAGGGCAATCACTTCTTCAAACTGCCGTCTTCCCATTGATACAATTTTCTATTCCATCGGAAGTTTGATATTTCCAAGATAACAAATCAAAAAATACTCCCATATGCCCAATGCATTTCCCCTTGCCTCCTGGCAGTGTAGCCAAACCTGGTGCACATAAAAGAGCTAAATTTCACCTTAAATGGAGTTAAACCTGACTTTCAAGGAGCTAGATTTATGAAGTGCTTCCTAGAGTAATGTTAGTTGTCAAAGGGGTAGGGCACTGCTATTACCATTAACTCTAAATTGATGACAATTTATTCTTAGTTTTCACCATCTAGATCCGGCAGCATCACCCATCTCATGGTCGTAGAAATCAAAAATAAAGGATTCCCTAATAACAATATTATGCCAATTTCAAGTGAACACAGCGCTATAAAAAAGTAGCTGGAGATATAAGAGGGGATGGGGCAACATAGCCAATATAACAATATCACGTCACGTGCAAAATGTATAATCATGGCAAAAGTTGGTCTATGTCAGCCGGAGGCATGGGGGCAATCGGCTCAGTTCACAGGCAAACGAGTGCACGAAAGAGCAAGATCTGGCTCCAAGAGAGCTAAGTTGGCAACACTGACTCGGAGGGAAAAGCCGGGCGAAGACTGTCTCGCATGTCCTTAATAAAAGAATTAATAAATATCTCAGAATACAACATAACAAGCTGCTGTTGCTTCTTGATGGTGTAAATTACTTGTCAGCATTATTATGATTCAACTATATTACAAACAAAATAATCAATAATGTTATTTATGTGACACAAGAAACTGTATCATGCATTGTGTTTGTAAACACACTAATATTATAAACAATACATTCTTTCTTTTTACAATTCTTTTTACAAGTAGTGATGATTCAGAAACTTTAATTCTCAGCATGAGACGCCAACAGAGTTGAAGAAACCAGTACAATAAACTACACATTGTGTTGAATACAGGGGGTGGACAAAAATATGGAAACACCACTACATCGGAACAGGTGATATTGACATTCTTTTGTTTTGCGCTGTGAGATAGGACCCTGTTGGACTGGTAGGTTGCACTGTAGATAGTGTGCAGTGCAGTTGATACTGAATCATGTCCAAGCTGACAGTGTTTCCAAGAGGGCAAATCGTTGGTGCCTGCCTTGCAGGTGCCTCTGTTACCAAAGTAGCCATGTTATTTGGCGTATCGAGAGGGACTCTATCCAAAATCATGATGACATAATAATGTGTCCGGAAAGACAACGTCAGATAAACACCAGAAGGTTTGTGGCCATGTTTTGCATGAAGGATGGTGCAAGATCCAATTATCCACCATCCACGACTTGTATTTGTCCATTCCTCGGAGACTGCAGGCCGTTTTGGAAGCTAAAGGCGGTCCTGCACCTTATTAGCTACAGCATTCCAGCTTTTCTTCGCAGGTGTTTCCATTTTCTTGTCCATCCCCTGTAGATTCATGAGTCATTTCCCATGAGTTTCTTCTTTCAACTCCATTTAAGTCTGATGCTAGAAAAAATAAATTTAATATTTATAATTAGGCAACAGATTTTAAGGTACAGCACCTATCCAAAAATAGAGCTGTTTTCATATCGATCGTTTGAGATATGTATTTTAGAATATGAAATCAAATAAAATGAACACACTTTGTTGCACCTTTTCATGAGATTAGCACATTTATTCCATTTTTATCCCCTCTTTAATGCTTCAGCAGCTTTTTCCTTCCTTTCCTTTCATGTTCCTGAGCAGCTACATGAAATCCTATAGTCTCATTTTGTAGAGCACAACAAAAGCTACAAAATTGTATTGCAGCCCCAATAGTTCCGAAGATAATGTAGAAAAACCCACAACGGAAAACACAAACTTTAGCAAAACCTATTCAGCAGAACCACAGAGAGCATTGAATAAAGGCTTTTTATCAGCACCTTTTTTGCATCTCTTTGAAAACATTTTCAAAAACTATTTCTCCCTTTCCCGACCATAATTTTGAACCTTAAAATCCTTTCCCTATTTACAATAAAGGAACATAATATCACTTGTACAAGTTTTGTTGTTCATAAAACATTTTCTTTTCTAGGTGTTCAAGCCTGTTCATACCCTGGAACTACAATAAGTGGCCGGATGTCTTCAGTGAAATTTTTCTACAAAATTGGAGAAACTGTTACATTTACATGTGATGATAGCTTTCAACTTAGGGGAACATCTATGCTTAGGTGTCTAAAAAGTGGAAAATGGTCCAATGCAATACCAACATGTGTGCCTAAGGGGAGATAAGTGTTATTGCCAATGAAAGACTATAGCATTTGACACAAGGAGAGGTGAACTTTGAAGATAACTATACTATGTCTTCTGAATTGATGCAGAGATTGCGCTACAGAAACAAAAATGTAACTGGTGCTGTGGGATTGATTATGCACAAAAAACCAACTTTACAGTATAATGGAAAGGAGGACTGATTTACAATAACTGACAAAAACATGCACAATGCGGCCAACGAAGTTTGTATGCAAATTCCTGTTTATATCCTTGTTGATATCTTTGGGTTGTGGTCTAATTGTTTCGAAGCATGCAAATATTATACAGTTGGCAGCAATTAATTGTTTCGAAGCATGCAAATATTATACAGTTGGCAGCAATATAAAGATTATGAGCTAGTTGAACGAAAGAACTTTTCGTGATGAAGGTTGCACGGTGCGGAATGCAAAATGCTACCTCTTCAGACATTAATCTTGTTTCAGTGTTTACATCTCATATGGTTAGGGTGTAAATACCAAATGTATGTTCGTTTGTATGCATGTACGTCTGTCTGTTGGTTTTCACAAAAGATGAAGAGGAGATGTATGTGACGTGAATTTGTATCAATACACTAAGATGAGCACTGCACATATCAGTTTCATTGTAATCTAAGAATATACATATAAACATATATAAAAAGGGAGCACACATCTTTTTCCTGTTATATAACTTTACAAAAAAGTATTATGTATTATTACTGTAGCATTTTACCCAAAGTTATGGTAGGTTGTTTATGTAATCAAGCATTGTTCATGATGTACATCTAGTGCATAATGATAATGCACTTATTTTCCTACTGAACTAGTTGTAGTAAAAGCACACTGAGATTATACTCCTGTTTTGCTTTTGACTAATGTAAAAATACTTCTATCTTCATGTCTAAATAACAGTCTAGGCAAGGACATTATAAATAAACATTGTAAAGTAAAAACAAATTCATTAGATTTCATTATACAATGTAAAATTCTGTGTGTTTTGTTGTTTGTCTACAAAAGAAATTCCATTCATCTTTGTAGCAGTTATTAAAGACAATTACTTTTTACTTTTTTGATGTTTCTCTTACAATATAAAGCATGTCACGAGGTTAGTAATGATACAGTTGAACCTCGATTTTATGTTTTTGAGGGGATCAAGGTGAAAAAATGTAAAATCGGGGAAAATTTCGTAACATTATGCTATGTTGGGAAAAAGTTTTGTACAATACACTGTAACTTTATTTTTATTTACACTTGGGCAATGAAGTGTCATGTGAACGTACTTTGGTCCTTTATGTAAAAGTTGATTATACAAATTTCATTTCAGTACTTACAGGTGAGGAACAATGAACAGTTAAATAAACAGCCGTACCCACCAATGGTCATGATAGAATTACTTTACAAGCCCAGAGATGACTCAGCCACAACATTCAAAGAGAGCTGATTCCTGTGTACGGGGATCAGACTTTGGACAGCAGCAGTATCCAATGATGGTTGAAAGGTTCAAGAGTGTTTTCAGTCTACTGGACCAACCTAATACACAGGAAGCAGCTTTCTTTGAATGTTGTGGCCGAGTCGTCTCTGGGCTTGTAAAGCAATTCTATCACGACCATTGGCGGGTGCGGCTGTGTATTTACAGGGCTATTCTAAATGATCTTCCCAAATTCAAAGTTTAATATCTCATGTTTATTTAGTCATAATGACATGCAAATTATTTGAGTCTGACAAAGCTGATGTTTAGTTACGCATTCTGCCACTAGGGCGACAGTAAATCAAGATTGCTGGAAACGAAGACAGAAGAGCATTTTGTGTCCTGGAATTTCATGTACAATAGTCAGTTATTTGTGTCCAACGAAGTTTTAGGATGAAGTTTGGGTTAGATCCACCAAGCGGTCACCCCCGTTCGCCAGATATCACCCCATGTGACCTTTTTTTGTGGAGTTATGTTAAAAACCAAGTGTATGAGCCACCCCTACCTAACAACTTACCTGAACTTTGAGTACGCATCTAAGAAGCAGTTGCGTCCATTGACTCTGAGATGTTGGGAAGTGTGTGGCAAGAATTTGACTATCAGCTTGATGTGTGCCGAATTACAAAAGGCACTAATATTAAGCACCTTTGACGTGGAACATAACACATATGTATGTAAAGAACCTTTTTGAGTTTTTCTTTCATTTAAAATAATTTGCATGTCATTGTGACTAAATAAACGTGAGATATTAAACTTTGAAATCGGGAAGATCATTTAGAATAGGCCTGTAATTGTCTATTGTTTCTCACCTGTAAGTACAGAAACAAAATTTGTATAATCAACTTTTACATAAAGGACCACAGTATGTTCAAATGAAACTTCATTGTCCCAGTGTAAATAATAAAAACGTTACAGTGGATTGTGCAAAATGTTTTGACTGCCCTTGTAAAATTGGGGTTCCACTGTATAACACATAAAATATTCTACATCCACCACCGTATTTGAGCATGGTAGTCAGATGCCCTAATGACTGAGCTACCGCGGCTAACCGATTTTATACAGACTTTTATTCAGCGGAGTAAAGCTGTATGCGGAATGTGGCAACAGGGCACACAGTGATGTTCGTTGAACCGTGAAAACTACGGGCTCGCGCTGCGAGTCAATGCTTGCTATGTTGCCAAGTTCCACGTACAGCTTTACTCAGCTGAATAAAAATCTGTATAAAATAGGTTTTGCAATGTGAATTGACAATGATAATGCATTTTAAAAACAGATGCAAAGAACTTCAAAACAAGACCAAAACTGTATTTATAGGGCTACCAAATACTAAGAAAGTTGTTTCACAAAATTAAAGAAAACTGTTTTTTGACAAATTTTGAAAACTTGAAAATTAAGAATTGTGTTTAAAACCTTTCTGCTTCCACTGTACTAAAATTTCACAATGATCGGACAAACTGTTTTTGATTTACAGAATTTCAAAGAGAGTGATCGCTTGCAAAACTAAAAAAAAACTGCCCTTTTTTGTTCTCATAACGATAAAAAATATAAGGCCTACTCGAAAAAAAAATTGGTTAGTACAGATTAACGCAGAATTGAAAAATCTAAATTTTGATGTAACTCCTCTTTATGTAGGTCTACTTGTTAATTTCTAATTCAAGTCTAAACTCGAGTATCTATAATTTTTAATCCGATAGTAGTGTCGCCACAGGAAAGCCTGTAGTTCGCATATCTTCCGAGGTTTCAGAAGTCTTGGTACTAGTTTAGTTATTCGTATGAATGCATTGTACACTAAAATACAATAGCACCTTTCATGCCATAGTTCAGTTCTACACATAGAAATTTCATCAAACCAAATGTTATCAATATGATTACTGGTAGTGTCCTGGGTTCAGTTCCCTACGGGAATCCAAATATTTTAGAGTTTTTCCAGCACCATTAAGATAATTGGGGAGGCAGTCTGAAAATACACCAGTGATTTCCACCCAATGAAAAGGCTTTCGTAATTAGATGTAAGAGAGTTACTAACTTTTTTCTGTGAAACATACTTGTAGAGGTTCTATTAAATTCGGTCTGCCACCATCCACTTGGGATCTTGTTGTTTCACTGCTTGGCTGGCTTGCGGTTCCTGTCATTTCCTTGCGTGCTGCTAGGAGCGTCAGTGTAGCCAGTTCCATCTGCTGCATGCACTGGGTTTAAGTTGTTGAAGTAGCGGGAGCCAAATGTGATGAGCCTGACTGCCATCGATGTTCAGTTCATGCAAAAAGTACATAATTGCATGATGTAATGGTAAATGCACCCACACTGGGTGTTATATACTCCTGGGTTGTAAAGGGGTGCGAGGAAATATTGTTTGTTTGTTGAGAGCACTTGCTATTTTGGTCACTGATTTGTGTACTAGTTTGATGTTGAACTGTCTTAGGGTCTTGGCAAGGTGGTTGAATGTGGTACGGTGGTAAGGGAAGGCAATCCATTCCATTTTATTGTTGCTTGCATAGGCGCCGACTCCATGGGGCTTGGGAGGCTCAAGCCCCCCAATGTTATCGATGCTGGGGCACAGCCCCCCAAATAATTTAGCTGAAGAGAATCTAATGTATTATTTTGCTTCTCTTGTAAAGTTTACTCTGAATTGTGCCACATGAACTTAACTTTTAATACACATTTGAAATGTTCTAGACCATCAACTTTGGGGGGAGCTATGACCAGAGACAGCAAAACACATGACTTATTACTATATACTAAGTATATAATTATGAGTATTGTTCACATTTTTACTAAAAAGTGTTTCAAAAGAAGATGTGCATGAACTAGGAGAGTGGATGGGACGTTCGGGATAAATGGCTCTCACATGACATTCAGAACGAGATCATTGATATATTAGGGAGATCCGTTTTCCGCTCCGTGGTAACAGATATTAAAAGTCGGGAATATTTTGATATTATGGTTGACGAAACTTGTGACATATCCATCCGTGAACAATTGACATTTTGCATTCGAACTGTAAATGAAAATTTTAATATTTTTGAGGAATTCATGGGCTTTTACGAGATTCCGAACACTGAGGCCAAAACTTAAAAAATGGAAGTAGTTAGTCATTCATTAATTTATTTCAGTGATCAGAGCCCCCCAATAATTTTGACAAGTCGGCGGCCCTGGTTGATTGTTTGGTTTGGCTGTCAAACTTGCATCTCTGCTTTGCTGCTCCTAGCGGCACGCAGGGAAATGACAGGAACAGAAAGCCAGTCCAGCAGTGAAGCAACGAGTTCCTAAGTGAATGGTGGCAGAGGCCACCAAAATTAACCTCTACAGTCGCAGAGAAAGTTAGTAACTCACTCACTTACGTCTAATTATTATCAACCATGTATTTTATTCCCAAACTTGAGAAGGCTTTATTGGTAGCTCTAGCCCTCAAAGATGATATATATATCTGTACATTTTGTTATTTAAATCACTCTTCTGACACTTTTGGATAATCGTGACAATGAGGATGAGTGATGATTAAATGAAACTGATAAAGAGACACTTGCAAAGAACACGTATGGCAGGACTCATACCTGGGAACTTCTGTGGCAAGATCAAAAGTTGACAACATAACACTCAGCCACCTGAGTGGCTAAAGGGATGATGTACCGTGAAGTTTAGTTTAATATTACTGATGATATTTGGCCTTAAATATCAATGTATAGATTGATGGATTGATTTGGTTCATTTTACTTTGCATTTCTGCCACTTTTGGTTAATTGCCAAGATGAGGATGAGTGATATGATGAAATTGGTGAAGCAACATACAAAGAACACCAATGCCCAGGCCAGGATTCGAACCTGGGATCCCTAGAGTGTGTCAATGTGAAGAGAAAACATCACCAACAATAAGTATTACTTAGGGTTCAGTCAAAAGCACTTTCAAGTGATGCCAGTACTCTTACCAATTTTCCCACCGGAATCGACACATAAATATTGTAACCATTAAAAGTTATTCAAAATATTGATTTATATTATTGTGTAAGCAGTGATGGCAATTTGGAGGGGTAAGTTGCCCCCCCCACACTTTTCACCACTTTTGTCCCCGCACTATGCTAAACCTTATCTAAAATGGGAAATATACTGTCCTTGCCCCCCCTCCCAGTTTTGGCACCTTGCAACCCAACCCCCCCGTTTTTGAACCAAACCTCCGCCATTGTGTGTAAATATTCCACTCCAATTATTTGCATCAATTAAAAGAGTTTTGCTTTGAAATAATCAAGAATTACATCACAATATTGAAATACCAGTTATGTAATCACAAAATTAAATTTTTCACAACAATTTTTCTACACATTTTTTTCTGCAAAATAAATTAAAACTTTGAATTTTGCATACTATCCAGGATAACTAGACACTGCAAAAGTGTTGCACAAAATGTTTGCAGACCCTGCAAAAGACAAACAAAATGATAAAAAATGATGACCGGTATCGGTAAATAAATATCATTGGTATCGATTCAGCTCTAGTAAAATTATTTGCTGGCAAATATTGCAGTAACTAATTACAATTTAAATACAAGGTACGGTAAAGCCAACACCTGGATATTGCAATATGCCATGAAGGTACCATATTTACTCATGTATAATGTGCACTTTTTTCCAAAATTTTTGACCCCAAAAACTGTGGTGCGTATAATGCATGGAATAATTCAGACAGCCAACATTAAAACCATGCATGATTTCACTATGTCACTGTATATAACACGTATATATACCAGGTGTTCCGGTTAATAATTCTTCATTGATCCGAAAGAAAACAAGTGTATCTGGGGAGAAAGGTAACAAATGCTATATTCAAAGTATGTGTCATCGCTAGCTATACATTTTGCCCATCTGTTCGTTAAATTGTGGATGCCCTACCAGAAAAATAGTTCACATTTTGAGGTGATCCAGTCAGCAAGCCATTGTTCGACATATTTGTAATTGTTGAAGTGTTGCTGGGAAAGTGAGTGAGACATCGATGAAAACAAGTGGTAGTTCGAAGGGGCTAAGTCTGGTGCGTATGGTGGGTGGGGCAAGAATTCCCAGTCAAGTGCAGAAATGGTTTCTCTGACGCCTTTCGCTGTGTGTGATGAGGTGTTGTCGTGCTGCAAAATCACTTTTCCGTGTCTTGTCGCCCAATCTGGATCTTTCCCATGGCATGAAGACAATCAGATGTGGTTTGGCGACCAACATTTAACTTCTCTGCCAGTTGTTGTTGCATTTGTGTATCGTCTTCATCCAACAGTGCTTGCAATTTGGCATCTTGGAATTTTTTGGGCTGGCCCGGGAGGTGCATTTTTTTTTTCAGTCAACTTGTGAATATGGGTTCATTTCTTGCTCTCTGATTGGCTGTTGGAAAGTTACGGTGCTCTGATTGTGAGAATATCTTATTTCCTATTTTCAGCGCAAATTTGCTGCTTTCTAATCTAATCTAACCTAATGTACAGCGCAAATAAGATATTCTCACAATCAGAGCACTGTAACTTTCCAACAGCCAATCAGAAAGCAAGAAATGAACCTGCATTCACAAGTTGACTGGAAAAAGAAATAGTGCACCTGGGTGATCTTTGTCTTTCAAGTCGAAATCACCACTTTTGAATCGTCGAAACCAACGCACATACGCATCTTGCATTAAGACATTGTCACCGTACGTTTCCACAAGGATACGGTGGCTTTCACTCGCATTTTTCGTTTGATTGAACAAGGAAAGCAGGATGTGCCGCACATGATCCTTATTTGACTTGAAGGTCAACATGTTTCCCACACAAACCCAATATCACGATCACTCGCACTCGGTTGCACATTCACGGTGTTTTGACAGGTACTGTCCTGGTAACACACTGACATAACAGTTGAGACTGTGCACCAACCCTTGCTTCCAGCGCCATCCAGTGACGAAATTAAGAATTATTAACCGGCACAACTGGTATAAACAGGTGCTAATACAAATTACCAGGTTGGATTTCTTTAGTACTAATATTTTTTTGATAAACACTATAAAAATGAAATAGCGATTTTAAATGATTTTTCACTTTGTAACAGAACGTTTTGCGACACCGAGGAATGGGGCACTCCGCCATTCTGGCAGAATTCGAGCATTCACCTCCTGTCTCATGGGATATGTATCAGCACTATTTGTCAGGCAAGAAATAATAGAAAATAACTTCCTGAGCGCTGCAAATACATAATTTTGATCTCGCTTCCTTCTACTACAAAATAAACAAGGTGGTTGTGAAGGGAAAGGATTGGGATGGTAAATACAGTGGAGGGAGATGGGGAGGTGGCATGGGTTGGTGACTCATTGTAAACACAAGATAATATTCTCCTGTAGGACCAAATAGCAACAGGCGACTCATTGAATAGGTATGATGTCATTTGCTCTTGATTGACATAGCAACTGATTTACAACTTACAATTAAGAAAGCCATTTCTTGAACCTGAAATGTACTGTTCAATATGTGCGATCCCATCAAAAACCAGGATGTGTGCGCATTACACACATGTAAATACAGTATATGGAGGTAGGACCCCACACATGCACAATCTGTTATTTGTGGAGGTGATATGATTAGCACCATGCTCCAGCTGCCTTTACCCTGCACGATTGCCCCCAGTTACGCCAAACCCACTCCTCCTGAAATCACCCACCCTGGGAATCGAACATGGGTCTCACATGTGGCAGTCAGACACCCTACCAACTGAACCTCCATGGCTCTTGATTTAAATACTAACAAGTGGAATTAATAAGCAATGTGTACAATTAAGAGTATAGGGATGGGCCGATATGAAATTTTGGCCAATACCGATAACCGATATTCTACCGATCCGATATAAAATTAGAAATGGATCTTGAAGAACCTGAAATGTTCATTGATCTCCTTAATAAATGTGTGTTTTGAGGTGTCTGCAGTGCAAGAGAAACTAAATATTTAGACATTTACTTTTTAGAAAGAAGATCATGGAAATTATCCATAAAAATTACAACAAAATGGCAGAATTTTGCACTAAATAGCATTTTGTAGGTTTGGTGCGTATTACTCACAATTCCAGAATATACAAAAAAGACGTTAAAAACTGTACTTACGTATGCGAGTATGTTGTTCCTATTTTTCCTTCTGTAGAACGACGTTTCGGAGATTAACTATCCCCTTCTTCAGGTTCGTATGAAAAAACTAGGTACTTAGCATAGTACCACGTCAAAATGTAATATAAGGATTGTGGACAAGGGTTGGTGTGGATACATTTAAAATATTATATCCTCGCCCTAGAGGTATATAAAAAGCTCGTCGTTCACTAAAAAAACTTGCACAATAAACCTATTCTCATGTTAAAAAAAAACAAGGGAAAATAGGAACAACATACTCGCATACGTAAGTACAGTTTTTAACATCTTTTTTGTATATTTTGCACTAAATTATCATATATTTATCGATATATCGGATCGGTAAAATAATCGGTAATTTTACCGATACACCAATATGGCTATATCGGCCAATACCGATAGAGTACCGATTAATCGGTCCCATCCCTAATTAAGAATATTATGTGAAGCTTCAGATTTAGAAAAAACGATCAAAAATTATTACACATTATCACATTTGCTTTACTTTATTAGTCACTGGGTAGCACAGTTCTTAGGAAGCCACAACTTGGTTTCTTTCAATTTCCTGAAGCCTATTCTGTAGCATCCATAAATAGCAATAACAAAAAATATTGCTGCTATTGCAATATAATAGAACCCATAAACTATAAACTGATCACGTATGTTCAGAGCTAATCCAGCATCACTAACAACAACAATGGTAAGTATAGTTTGAAAAAGAATTGCTAGAAATGTGTTGATTCCAAAAACTAAACCACAACTGTCTTCATAGATATATTTGGCTACTTCGGAATTTGCAATTGTTAGTGTTGTATTGTGCGAAATTCCAAATATGACGTATGCTATATACACGATCCAGATATTGGATGTCTTGGTGGATATTATAAGTGCTGCTCCTTGTATCGCTGCAGCAAACGCCATGGTAATTTCTCCTATTACCTTCCAGTTCAAACGCAACCAACCACATGCAAACGTAGTCACTGCACCAAATAAAGTGTACGCTGCCACAACAGCTCCGTTGTACACACTATCACCATCGCCTGCAACGTCTTCCCACAATAGCTGGATAAAGCTGATAACTTGAAATGAGCCGCAGGTAGAAAATGCCCACCACAAGGACCATTTCACAATATACAGATTCGAAAACGCATGGAAAAAGTGCTTCAAGAGTAAACTGCAAGCCTCGGAGAACCTTTCGTGAAAGGGCTTCACCTGTCTAGTAGACGTCTCTGTGTTTCCATCGCTAGCACGCTCCTGGTGAAAATAGATGCTGTGCTCTACAGACGGTAAGGATAAACTAAGCAACGTTGCAAGGGAAACGCTAGCAAGAGATATACAGTGCAAGCCGAAGTAGTCAGTCACGTGTAGCTGTATTAGAATCTGTGCAAGAATTCCGGACGATGCTTGCCCTGCTAAATAAGCTGCTCGTGTATGGCTGGTTACAGTCTGAAAATGATCCTTACTGACTTTAGCATAAATATACGTGTAATATGCGACTTCAGCTGCAGTGAAAACTCCGAAGAAAAATTCCATGACTATCATGGAAGATATCCCTTGACCCCAGAGCAAGAGAAAAAAGATCACCATTGCTGACAAACCTTCTACAATTATTACGGGCTTATACCGCAGGATATCAGTTAAGAGGAACACAACCACAAGTAATGGAAGGCTTGAATAGATCCACACAGGGTATATTTCTTGATTCACTTCACTTTCAGTAAAATTCTTTTGTGGACTTAACAAATAGAGCACTACGAATGGCTCTGATGGGCGAAATTCTTTAAAAAATCCAAAGGCACAAAGTAGCAATGATATCTTTAACCAAACTTTCATCTTGTCACTTGTCAGCTATCTTTCTTAATACGACTGGAGTAAATGATGGTAAGAAAATAGTGTGGCTGACAACCTATTATCTTATCATTCATTGTTTTACACAGATTAAGAATATCATCTGAAGTTAATAAATCAGCTTATCTTGAGTACATTAATCCACTAATCTATGTGTATATATACACAACGGAACCCTGATTTTACTTTCCAAGATATTGCATTCTCCCGCATTATACCAGGTGATCCGTTTGGGATGTCATAAAAGTAAAGTGTTATACACACAAGGTTAATGTACATTTCTCTGAACAGTTTGCCGTACTCTAAGCAGTAAGGTCGTAAGTTTCGAGTGAGCGGAGCATTGCAGACTTCAACCGTATGGTTGCGCTAGCATGCTGCATCAGAGACAATATGGTGGTAACGCCACAACAGCGTGTTCAGTGCGTCGTATGGTATGCAAAATTGGGATACTGGATACCATTATCTTTCAACAGGACGGTGCTCCACCATATTGCGCTCTCATAGTGCAGGATCATCTTAATGGGTGGGATATTCAACGATCGCTAGTGTGGTCATGGTGGACCCATCCCATGGCCTGCGAATAGCCCAGACCTAATACTTCCAGATATTTTGTGTGGAGGTACGTCAAGGCATTAATGTATGCACAAAAACCACAGACGGAAGCCAACCTGCGATTGCAGATTAGAGCAGGTTTTCAACAGACCACTCCAGAAATGCTGCATGCCACGTGGTGCAACATGTCTGCGTGGAATGAACTATGTCGAGTCCGCAATGGCGGGCCTGTTGAGTGCTACTGGGATACAAAAACTGTGAGTCTCCTACACATGTATGTACTATTAACAGGCAATACATTTGAATGGTTTCTGGTATATAACACTTAACTTTTATGACATCCGAAATGGATCACCCGTACAATCAATCTTGATGGTCCCAACATAGCAATATGCTATAAAATTTTTCTTGATTTTACATTTCCCACATTTTTAGATTCTCCGGGCTGGTTCTCTAAAAAAAGTAAAATCGACGTTTCACTGTATATGTGTGCACTCATTGTTATAAAACACATTCACAAATCAGCACCTGCAGGATTCTTTTTACAGAGGGGCAGGGTAGCAAGAAAGCTACGAATTTAAAGTAATTGCATTCCTGCAGTTAATTTATTAATTATTTAATTAATTCATTAAGATTTTTGGGTTCATCTGCACCCTTCAATGTATAAGGAGAAATATTTCCTTAATTAAAAGCCTTACCTGAGAATTAAGAAAGGGTGTAAAAAGCTCCTTGAGAAAGGTTAAAGTGCAAGGTTGTACAAAAGTAAGGATACAATAACTTATTCAGAGACAGTGGAAAAGGCGTTAGAGGCTAAATGATTAGAATTCCTGCTTTCGATGAGAGTGGCCCAGGTTTGATTCACAGTGGAAACCTCTAAATTTCAGCAGTTAAATTTATAATAACTACAAATCCATGTGTCATTTCAGAAAAAAATTATGAATTAGAATTTCCTTCATATGCTTTTATGATTAGTATTTAGCACAAGTTGCCTGTGCCTGCTCAGAAAATTCTGGACTGCTATTGTTGTTAACTAAAATTACATGAGCCATGTTCATGGTGGTTGTGGTTTAAAATTACTTACGAGAAATTTTCAAAAATTTCGCACTTCCGCATTGCACAATATAATGGTTAAATCCTGTTAATTTCGAAGATCCACTGTCTTCATTCACAAAAGGGTACAGCGTTTGAAGCAGAGATGGTACCGCGTCACTGCATTGTTTGTTCCCGGGCGGCGGTAGTTGTGATTTCTCCCGTTCAGCAGCGCTGATGTGCGCATCCTGGTTTGCGTCGTCTGCTTCCTGTTGTCAGGTGGCGTTGCCAGTTGGTGGTTGGGGGGCTGGGCTGTGCTTCTTGGTATGGTGACGTTCCTATTTCCCATGTAGCTGGAGGGGGGTCGAGGATGTGCACAGCATCTTTTCTTTTTCTGGTCGGGGATCCTTCTGAGGACAGGGTGCCTGGTCGGGTATGCCTGTCCATTGTCCAGGTTCAATGCTGGTTTCTGTTGGATGATAGCATGGGTTTTTTGACAGTATTTTCTATGACAGAGCCGGTTGGGTGAAGTATGGATATGAAGGAGGTGGTGTGGTTAGTGGAGTGGAGGTGTTGAGAGAGGCCTGATTTTGGTGTGTCATTTTTGGCATCTTTTAAGTGTTCGTTAATCCGTTCTTGGACAATGCGGATGGTTCTGCCAATGTAGGTGTTGTGGCATTGGCATGTGGTCTTGTAGACACCAGGGGATGCAAGTTTGGTATCTCTTGAAGTTGGGTAGTGCTCTTCCAATTTTGGATATGGGTTTATGTGCCACTCGGATGTTGAAAGGTTTGAGGCCCTCGACCCCCCTCCAGCCACACGGGAAACAGGAACGTCACCATACCAAGCAGCACAACCCAGCCCCCAACCACCAACTGGCAATGTCACCTGACAACAGGAAGCAGACGACGCAAACCACGATGTGCACGTCAGTGCCGCTGAATGGGAGAAATTGCAACTACCGCCACCCGGGAACAAACAATGCAGTGATGCGGTAGCATCTCCGCTTCAAAAGCTGTACCCTTTTGTGAATGAAGACAGTGAATCTTCGAAATTAATAGGATTTAACCATTATATTCTGGAATACGGAAGTGCGAAATTTTCAAAATTTCACATAAGTAATGAGCCATGTTGGTCACAAACACCAGCTTAGCCTGTCAACCAAACATAACTGCAAAATATGACCCTGCAGTAATTCCCTTTTCCTTTTTCTTCCCTGAAATTTCCATTCTGGGCGGAATCACTCAAATTCCCGAGCCGTTGATTCATATCTACAATTTCCTGTATGACAACCAAAAGTATCAAAATTACAGTGGTGCCTTACTGTTGGAACTGGTAGGAATTTACTACACTATAAGTTATCATGTGTGACAATATTCGCATGTGGTTTGTAATGCTTATGCACATGTTCATTATGTGGGACATTTGTTGTGTGAGGCTCCATTGTACGTCAATATAAAAAGACAGAAAACCTGGTATGAATATCTCACATTTTCATATTATAAGCACTCAAATATAGGGTTGTGAAACTTTTGAAACATACTGTATTATTGGCAGAACTGAAGGCATTACTCCACAAATACTACATTTACAAGCCATCCTTTATGCCACTGCTTGTGTAAACAACGTCCATACATGTTACATGCTGAAATGTAACAAATCCTTCCCCTTGTTTACATTTCCATGACACACATTCATCAATAATAAAAAATGCTCTCTATACTGAATCAATTTGTTTGTCATTTATTACAAAGGCTACCAAAAATTAAAATACAAGGCCCATACCTCAGGATTATCATCTAAGTGGTATATTAACAGCTTTCAGGGCATCCTCTGCCCACTGTGGGTATTTGTGGTCTGGATGAAGTGTTTCCATGAATTTCTGAACATATTCTTTGAATTTCCCTTCCTTGATGCTTTCTCGAATAGATCTCATTAGTTTCATCTGAAAGGAAGGAGCATTATGTATAATGTGTCTTCAATAAACTGTTGAATATTATTACTTTATTCTGATAAGTATACTTATTTTATACCTGTGCATGTGTCATATTATTACAGATACAATGGTATGCTTGCTGTGGTGTATTCCGTTTCCTTGATGGGAATGTTTCAGTAGCATGTACAAATGTCTTCTTGAGCCACTACATAAAAAAAATGTTTTAAAATGCGAGAAGATGAAATATGTACATGATAAATATGCAGAAACTAGAGTTGACGAACTGTATCTCTGCAGGTGACCTTGACTAATTCACGCAGATACAAGTCCGTAGATGCTACCTACTCGCCGTTGAGTGGTCGACAGCTCTTACAAAGTTAAAGGAGAATGAGACCCATTGGCTAAGGCAGCCAGTAGCTCCTCCCTTTGCTACTGCGCAGCCAGTCGTGGTCAAGAATCATGCGCAAAGATACAACTCGTCCACTCTAGTACGTACTCACTTTATCCGCGAAACTGTTTTCTCTTCTTTGTTCTATTAATTTCAGTGTCCACTGCCACCATCCTCATTGGAAACTTGTTGTACTGTTGGTTGGCATGCTTCTATTGTTCGTCAAGCAACAGTACAAGTTCCAACAAGGATGGTGGCAGTGGCCACTGAAATTAATAGAACAAAGAAGAAAAAAACAGTTTCGCGGATAAAAAGAGTACTAGTTTCTCCATATTTATCTACTACCGCATCTCTCTTCTCCTAATTATTCTGTACATGATGTTGAAACTTTTCAATGGAGAGAGAGAAAATCACACAGCACACCACAGCTCGAATATCTTCGCTATGATTACATGGACTTACATGAAGCATGTGTGTCTGCAACAACACTAAGAGTAGCAATGATGAAGAATCATGTTCTCTATTTTTATTTGTGCCTTGGATGTGAAAGATACAGTAGCACATTAACACACTGAAAATAAATACTCAATTGTCTGCAAAACTATTTTCATCTGATCTATTACTCTAGGTGGCCACACAGAACTGCCTCCAACAATATCAATACCAATATGTTTATTCATCATTAATAGAGGCACATATTTTTGGTAAATAAAAAAGCAAAATTTGGTACAAAAACAGTGTCATTTTCGGGTTCAAAAGTGGTAAATAAAATGAAATTTTGCTGTTATAGTGGTGAAAAAGCGGCATATAAAATTACATTTTGGTTTTAAAAATGTGAATATAATTCCAAATTTGATTTAAAACCTGCAATAAAGTAAAAAAAAAAAAAAGTAAAGTGCTCCCCTATGCCTTCATGGCATAACGTCCCACACTTTCTTGATCCGGTCATGAGTGTGGGTGATGTGATCAGCATCATGCCCCTGACCGCCTTTACCCCTAGGGTTTCCCCCAGGTACCCATATCATTCGATGCTGGATTGGCACCGGGGCCACCGCTTACAACGTTAGAAAAGTTCCCGGATTTGAACCAGCCGGGGATCGAACCCGGGACCTTGAGCTTGGTAGTCAGATGCGTTACCGACTGAGCCACCGCGGCCAAATATTACATAAAATACGCATATCCCTTCTAATAACACATTAAATCAATACCAGAATATTAAGTTTATTCCTGTATAAAAGACTCCATTGCTTCTCAAATGTTTGCAGCAGAATTAATCAATTTTCCTAGAATTCCGTGAATTGCATAACTCACAGGATACTTCAGAAAGTGTTGCATCGGTAAATAAACTCTAAATTTTGTGTTTAAGAGTATATTTCACATTTTGCAGTTCATTTTGCGTCATTTCGTGACAGAAGAGGGTAGGAAAATGCACCTCATACCTTTCAGAAACATGAAAAATTAATATTACAATGTGTTACTTCAAATTTCGTGTTTTCGTCAAGGGCCTCCCCGATGGCGCAGTGGTAGCGTCATCGCCTTGTAATCAAGGGGTCCCGGGTTCGATACCCAGTGGAGGCACAAGTGGTTCGGATCCCACTTTAAACTGTAGGTCCAGTCCCAATTAGCCTTACTGTGCATAAAGTGGACTTAAAACAACAAATCAACAAATCAGTGTTTTCGTCAAAAACGAAATATGCATGCCTCTAATCATTAAGCATTGCAATAATGCAATAGATATCATCAGTACAAATACAAAACATAATACAGAAATGGCAGAAACACACAGACATATAGAAACCTCTTCTGTAACTTCCACTTAGGACTATAATAAAAGAAACATTCATAACATTGAAACAATTAGTTCGAATTATGGAAAATTGATATCATTGTGAAGAGTAACTCAGAAAGTTTAAGAGGCAACATGCTGTGACAGGTTGTGCCCGTGCAGGAGCTATAGACTCGTTCAAACAACCGAGTTCTCAAAAACGTAATGTGTGGTGTGGAGTCATGAAACACAAAAATCATTGGTTATTTTATTGTCTTGAAGCGCACTGTAAATGGAGCAAATTACATGGGCATGTTACAGGAATATGCTGTGCCTCAACTTCCAGAAGAAAGAATCTTCCCGCAGCCACGGAAGTCCAACGCTTCTTAGATGATCGCTTCAATGCAGGATAGATTGGAAGAGGATCACAGTTCATGATATGGCCAGCATGGTCACCGAACTTCACTGTGAGTAACTTTTTCTTCTGGGTTGTTTTGGTAAAGACCAGGTTTATGTTACAAAGGTTCAAAATTTGCCAGACTTACGTGAAAGAATTCATGCTGCAATCCACAATTTGATGCAACTAATGCTAGAGAATGTATTATGGGCTAAAGTTCTCTTTACACATTTTCCGTGCCACCAATGGTGTGAATGCTAAAATGTACTAGGCATATAACAAAACTTTCTGGGTTTTGTATGTGTGTAAAAAGTTTTGGAAATCAATTATGGTAAGTGAAGAAAATATAACAATTTATTTTATTATAGTCCTAAGCAGAACAACCAGTATGGTGGCTGCGGTGGCTCAGTCGGTAACGCGTCTGACTACCATGCTAAAGGTCCCGGGTTCGATCCCCGGCCGGTTCAAATCCGGGAACTTTTCTAACGATGGAAGCGGCCCCGGCACCCACCCAGCGTCGAATAACATGGGTACCTGGGGGAAACCCTGGGGGGTAAAGGCGGTCAGGGGCGTGATGCTGATCACATCACCCCCACTCACGACCGGATCAAGAAAGTGTGGGGCGTTACCCCCACACCCCCTATACGCCTTCAGGGCGTGGTGCTATGCACAGGGGAGCACTTTACTTTTTTTTTTTTTTTTTTAGAACAACCAGTATGTCTATGAACAGTACTCGAAAAATTTTCTTCAGAGCTAGCCGCCAGGAAACCACCTACAGGCAATTGTGCATACTATAAGAAGCTGATCATCATGGAATTCAAAACATCATTAAATCAGGTGAGAGTTTAATTATGAAGTGCTTGCCAAGGGGAAGCGGGAAGAGGGGGGGGGGGACAAAGAGTAAGAAATTGTTACTGATTATATGGAAAGTTCACAACGTTGATAAAAAAAAATATTTGCTAACTTACACTGTACTGCAATTTGAACTTCAAATGTTTGAATCTTCAAAATATCGTACATGCAAATTTAAAAAAAAGTCAATATAACAGCAAAACATCACAGTCCCCAGGCTGAAATTTTCAGTCACCATGGCAACCGGGCAACCAGGATTTTTTGAACCCTGTCTATGAATGACTGGTATTCATCAAACAGAACATTAATCTTTTTGAAGCTTTAACACCAAAAATAAAGAAAAAATTCTTACTCTCTATAAGGGACCAAAAAACTCGGCAGTTGACTTGTAGAACAAATTGCCCAAAGAATTAAGCCATGAAACAAAAGTGGAAAGATTCATGTCTTTTATTCCATACAAGAATATACACAGACAACTAATGATTGTAGATGGATCTACAGACATATGTATTGAGCACAAGTGTAAAGTTGTGACACATGCAGGGTTGTGTGTACAGGGTCCAGCAGAGGAGTTAGACGGTTTTGAAATGTGAATAACACACTAAATTTTCAAAGGTACAGAAATGTATTACTACAGAAATACAAGTTATTGTATGCCATTTTTATTTACCATGACAGTTCGTGTAAATAAAAAAATGATGTCTTCAATTTACTTAACATATCGTAGATTGGTACGTATTACTCACTATTAAAGGAAAACAATATGTTAGATAGTATTAATACATTTAACTACTTACGTGTAGTCTACTACTTATGGAGTCTTATTAGGACGACCTGACGAAGGAGGCAGTTTGACCTCCGAAATGTTGTCCTAATAAGAATCCATACTCACTCACGTTAAGTAGATAAATTTATTAATACTATCTAACATATTGATTTCCTTCAATTTATTTCTATACACATTCGAAGGCCTTTTTCCTTTCCTTTTAAATGACCTACGTAAGATCTTGAGTCAGCACTTTGTCCGTTTGAACAATTGAAATAAATTCACATCAACAATCGGCGATCCGGTGAGAAGTTGGTGGCCTGCTTAACTGTTTGTCAGTCCAGTAAGCATGGAGCCCTGGAATGTGCAACATTGAGCATTTGTTGTGGAGGGATTCTCCAAGATTGGAGAATCTGTATTGAAAATGCAGCATCTTTTTCGACATCATTTTCATGTGGCACGCCATGGGCATGTACCAAGCCACAACACTATCCTCAGGTGGATGCAGAACTTCAGATTGACAGCTTCAGCTATGAATAGGTCACCACCTGGTCGTGTTCGAACCGTAAGGACACCAGAAAACATAGGACGAGTAAGGGAAGCTATCGTTAGGAGCCCAAGATGGTCTGCCAGCCAGCATGCTGTAGCGTTGGGGATTTCAGATCGCTCTGTACGACGAATGTTACATCTGGATCTAAAATTTCACCCTTACAAGATTATGCTTGTGCAGGAGCTGCATGATGATGACTTTGTCAATCGTAAAAGATTTGCTGAACAGATGCTCCAAATGTCCGAGCAAACGATTATTCTTATGAGTGACGAGGCACATTTCCATTTAAATGGATCTGTAAACAAGCAAAACTTTAGATATTGGTCAAACGAAAACCCGTAGGAGCTTCATGAACGGCCGCTTCACAGTTCACGAGTGACGGTATGGTGTAGCTGCATTTGGTGTCATCAGCCCGTATTTCTTCAAAAATGAAGATTAGAATTGTGTGACGGTAAACTCCGAACTCTATATCGCAATGATGAATACTTCTGTTTTACCAGAACTTCATCGGCTTCGGCGTAGGATAAATCAGCAAGACATATGGTTCCAACAAGATGGAGCAACAGCTCACAATTCTAGATCCTCTACGGCTGTTGTTCGTCAACTTTTTCCAGGACATGTCATTTCCGATTTGGTGACATACCCTCGGTCACCAGACCTTACAATCTGTGATTTTTTTCTGTGGGGATTCCTCAAATTCAAAGTGTATGTGAATAAACCTCGCACATTAGACGACCTGAAGCTTGCAATTAGAGATGAAACTGCAAACATTGATGGTGAAATATTGTAACGTGCCATCCGCTGGGAGAGGCTTTGAATGTGTGTACACGTAAATGGAAGTCACTTGAAGGACATCATTTTTAAGTCATAAAGAATTGCCATGGCAATTGGCATACAATAACTTAAAATGGCATACAATAACCTGTATTTCTGTAGTAATACATTTCTGTACCTTTGAAAATTAGGTGCGTTTTCACATTTCAAAACCGTCTAACTCCTCTGCCAGACCCTGTATAATCAAAGTATTAAATCAATAATGTTAATATGGTTAGTTAGCATACATGCAAGGTTTGTGCTGTTCCTCTCGGGAACCTGTTGTGCTGTTGTTTTGTGAGCACAACAGAAGCTTGCCAAGCAGTGGTACACATTTCCGAGAGCATGTGGCAGAATAATTAATAGAACATAAAAAAAAATTAAAAAATCACGATAAGAGAGTATATCTTCCCAGTATATAATTACATTTGAATGGCTTATTGCAGAAAGGGACCTGAGTCACTTTTTCACAATTCTGAGAAAAACAAGAAAAATCGTATAATACTGATAGTGTAAGAAAGAAATGTGCCGTTGTTGGCTCAAATATTCAGCATAATGAATAGTTAATTTTGCAACCCTCAATGCACCCCCCTGCAGTATGCTGCTAGAGATAGTGGAGATGAAAAAGTTATGACTCCAGTACCTTTCTGCAATAAAAGTGGAAACGTTGAGAAATAAGACGAGAAATATCCTACAAACGTTCGTTTGTCGTTCCCACATAAGATAGGATAGGTTAAGTTATGTTATATATTCAACAGAAAATTATAGATTCGGAAAAAAATTACAGTGCATTGCACTTTCTGGACTTTATTGTCGGTGTTTGAAGTACAATAATGTACGAGCTCATACATGCGTGTGTCATTCTACATCTGAGTCTGTTTCATTGCCGTGTGTAGTGGACCACTGAAGAATATCTTCATAAAATCCTTTGACGTCGTCTGTACATACGGCAAGGCAGTTCATATGTCCTTCAATTTAGTAAGCTTGATCGTCATACGTGCAACTGGGAACGTATGTGGCGTAGGAATTACAATTCTTGCGCCTTTGGACAGATAGAAGATGTAAGACGTGAAAGCTTTAATGAATTCGGAAACCTTGACAGTACCCTTATGTTTAACGCAGTATTCAAAGTAATGATATTTGGAAATCTGAAAATGCTGCCTATTCTTGTAGGAACACATGGTAGTTTTCACAGATGGCACATTTTTTTGTAGACATGAGGTCACCACATTGCGAGACCAATAATGGTACTGGTGTCAATAAGTTTGACAGTATTTTTACCGCTCCAAGCTGCATTACAGATTAGCATACACAGTTCGTACAACGTATAAATACGGCTAGGTTTATTGCAGAAAAGGACCCGAGTCAGTGATTGTGTCTCCAGCGGGACCCCATTATTAATTATACATTTAGAAACAGCACATCGATTACTGCCACTATCATTGGTTTCATTATCTAAAATGCTGATTCAATGATTACACGACAAATGGTTATAAATCCATTTTTGGACTGAAATAACAGGGTGAAATGCATTATTTTATAATAGGTAACATTTCTCTTTTGCTACATTAGACCCTATAAAGTCGTAAAAACACTTGTATAATGCATAGTCCATTGTATCAGTTCCAAGATGACTGGTTGAGTTGACAAAACACAAAATCTCATAGTTACCATATAAAATATAGCACTCCAATGGTCTTTACAAACTCCAATGATGAGCAGGGGCGCCGACTTGTCAAAATTATTGGGGGGCTCTGTTCACTGAAATAAATTAATGAATGACTCACTCTCTCCCTTTTATAAGTTTTGGCCTCAGTGTTCAAAATCTCATAAAAGCTAGGGATGTGCGGGATAACGAAGTCGGGACTGGGATCGGCAAAAAAATTTCCCATCCTGATCCAGACTTCGGGAAATGATTTCCCGACTTTTCGGGATCCCGAGCAGTCGGGAAATGCCGAATGCTCATTTTAAAATGTCATTATTTCTCGATGTTTTCTGAATTGTCAATTTCTGGAACTTATCGTAAATTGTTAGTTTTTAATCCAGAAATCACTTAAAGTGAAAAATGACGTGTAGAATTCGAGATTTTCAGAGCTTCGGGAAATTTCGAACATTTCCCATTCTGAAAATTTCCCGACTTAGTCGGGAAATTGAAAATTTTTCCTGTCCAAATCTCGTCCCGCACACCTCTAATAAAAACCCATGAATTCCTCAAAAATATCAAATTTTTTATTCACAGTTCAAATGCAGAATATTAATTGTCCACGGATGGATATGTCCCAAGTTTCGTCAACCATAATAGCAAAATATTCCCGACTTTTAATATCTGCTACCACGGAGCGCAAAACAGATCTCCCTAATATATCAATGATCTCGTTCTCAATGTCATGCGACAGCCATTTGTAGCCCGAACGTCCCATCCAATCACCTAGTTCATGCACATTGTTTTTTGAAACTCTTTTTAGTAAAAATGTTAACAATACTCATAATTACATACTTAGTATATAGTAATAAGTCATGTGTTTTGCTGTCTCTGGTCATAGCCTCCCCAAAGTTCATGGTTTATCGGTCTCAGCCCCCCAAAGTTGATGGTCTAGAAAATGTTAAATGTGTATTTAAAGTTAAAAATGTTAAATGTGTATTTAAAGTTAAGTTCATGTGGCACAATTCAGAGTAAACTTTACAAGAGAAGCAAAATAATACATTAGATCCTCTTAAGCAAAATTATTTGGGGGACTCTGCCCCCAGATCGTAAATATTGCGCGGCTCAAGCCCCCCCAAGCCCCTTGGAGTCGGCACCTATGATGATGAGATCATTAAAACTATCAAGTTTTCTTTCAAGAGGAAGCAATTACGATCATCAATAGATGAGCAGTCTTCAGTAAGTGTAATTCAGATAAATTGAACAGGAATATCACTCAATAGTATTCCATTATAATATGCCGTATTTACTCATGCATAATGCGCACCTTTTTCCAAAAAACTGTGGTGCGTATTGTACACGGAATAATTTGGACAGCCAACATGAAACCGTACAGGGTTATTCCATGATTTTGTGACACTCGCATTGATTTTTCATGTTTACAGAACCCTATCATGTAATATGTCGTTGTAAAGCTTAAATCATGCAGTGTCTGAACATGGTAACGGTATTCTATTCAAGATGGCGACACTAATGTGCAATGCATTTGAAATAAGCTCATCATGAAATGAAGGAACGTTCTCATTGTTATGGTATTTTGGATGCAAGAAAAGAAAAGGAAAAGTAAATAATAATTAAAATGTATTACTGGCCAAATAATATGACATATATGGAATGTGTAAATGCCTTAATGGAAGAAATCTTGTGCTGCTAACTGCTAGTTTGAGGGTCCTGAATCTGCCTCTTGTAAATGTTATGTTAGTCACGGAAAATATATACATTTTGAAGTTTTTAGAAAAGGTAAAGAGGAAATTAGCAAAACCACGTATAAAATTTAAAAGTCTATATCCCACGATTTTTCACTTTGAAATGTAATGTTCTGCAATATCAAGAAAAGCAGTGCCGTTCTGGCGGAATTCAAGCATGCACCTTCCATTACATGGGATGCATATCACCAGTATTTGTTGGGCGAGAAATAACTTCTGAACACTGCAAATCCATAATGTAATTTTGATCTTTCTTTCTACTATTACAGAATAAATAAGGTGGTTAAAGAGTGAAAGCTTTGGGATGCTAAACACAGTGGAGGGAGAGGAGGGAGGAGGTAGCATGAGTTGGCGACTTATTGTTTACACAAGACTATATTCTCCTCTTGGTCCACATAACAACAGGTGACTCATTGAATAGGTAGGATGTCATTCACTTTTGATTGGCATAGCAACAGCTTTACGACCTACAACTTAGAAAGCCATTTCTTGAACCTGGATTATACTGAGCATTATATAAGAGGTATAATTTTTTTGTCACTTTTCCCCATCGCAAACCAGGGTGAGCATAATACACGCACATGCATTATACACACGTAAATACGGTATTCTTAATGTATTGTACCTACCTGGAAAGCTAAGTTGTGAACCGTTAGCAAATGGCAGGCAACTGTCTCTTTGGTAACGATGGAATGGAGATATGCCCTGGTATAATGCTGGCATGTACTGCAGGAACAATTTTCATCAATCGGTCGGAAATCACAAGCAAATGTATTTTGTTTTAAATTAAGCTGGCCTTGGTCCACTAAGGCACATCCAAATCTCTGCAAAGTAATTACTTAGGATAAATCCTGTATCAACACTGACACAAATTATAACAACACATATTTTTGAATAATTTAAGCATAGTTGATTAGCTATAATTGATCTTTAGGCAGCGGACGGTCAATATTTCAACCACACTGGAATTGGAGGACGGACAGTCAATATTTTGGCCAGCATTGCACAGAAGCAATTTATGCGCAATTTCTTGAAAACTACACACAATATTGCAGTTCTGTCTTGTTTGTTCATTAGTATACATATGAAGGTATGACATACTTGAATTACAAAATAATATATCCATTGTTACTATTATTAACAAGCGGAGAATGAAAAAAGTCCTTTAAGTCCTTTGCTTTCCCTGTAAATTAGAGGATAGATTTACAAAAATCGCTATAACTCCTAAACCACATAGGTTTATTGATATAGGCACATTAACCAGAAGTCACCTGACATCTTACGGTACTAACACTAGTGGCAGCTTCTGCCAATTTGCACACACTGTAATGCAATTAATTATTATTATACTTATTCACTGAACGCCACCTTTTTGTCCCCACACCACTTCACTTTTCATTTGCGTCTGTGTATTTCTATCTGCAGTTAGTCTCTTGCATTGACTGAGACAGGCACTTTCTGAAGTTGAGCATTCTCCCTCACTATTTACACCAAACGAGATTTTTAAACCTTTTTTTTTCTTTTTTTTTTTTTTTTAAGTCCACTTTATGCACATATAGGGTAACTAGACCTACAGTTTAAAATGGGATCCAAACCACTATGTGCCTCCACTGGGTATCAAACCTGGGATCCCTTGATTACAAGGCAACGATGCTAAAACTATTTTAGACTAACATAGTATAAATGAAACGGAATATATATATTATACATTTTACTCACACAAATGAGTACGAGTGTGAAATTAGGAATGGTAAAGGAGGCAGCTATGAAAAACTTACTGCAGTTCTTGTTGGGAAAACACAGTCGAACATATCAGCTCCCAAAGCACAACAAACAACGATGTCTTCAGCAAATCCTACTCCCATTACATATCTGGGTTTACTGGTTGGTAGAATATCGGTTGATACATTCACCATCTTCCAGAAGTCATCTTTGGCCTCACCTCCACTGTGGAAATAAATATGGGCTGTCATGTTATTAAATTAATTATAAGGAAAGAATCAATTGTACATCAGTGTTCAAAACAAGACCTTCTTATTTAGGTGTCATTTTTTACTTAATGCATTAACCCTAGCAGCTAAATTCCTCTGTTAAAGAAAGAAAAATACCAATGTCTGAAAGATAAACATTTTTTTTCACTTAGGTAGCAATTTAAAATTATAAAAAATAAAATTAATAGCATTTTCAATTTTCTGAACACTCCTAGAAGTAATTCAACCACTCTGTTGTAAGACATGTCTCAAATTCATATTTTAAAATTCACAGTACAATTTCAATGTTTAAAAAATTGTAGAATTTTGTTAAAAAAGGTAAAAAGTAAAGTGTTCCCCTGTGCATAGCACCACGCCATGAAGGCGTATAGGGGGTGTGGGGGTAACGCCCCACACTTTCTTGATTGTTAGATATAAATATTTTAATTGCTATCTAATCATATTCATTTAGTGCTTAGTAAGAATATTTTCTTACATTTACACAAACAAAACTAGCACACAAGCAATTTGTTCCTTCATGAATGAAAGACCTAAATAGGTGGTGTCATTGTATTCACTCGGAAGTGATTTGTAAATTGTTCTGTATTTTAGAATGAACGACTGCATGTAGCATGAGACTTACAATTGCAAACCGTTGGGTGGAGTACATGTAAATTTCAAAATACATATTCTCCCTTACATAGAATGGTCGAAGTGAGGGGAAGGGTATCCCCAAGTTAGCAAAATGTTTGCACAGCATGTTCCTAGCATCATCCATTTTCACCTAGTTAAACCATAGAAGCATGCACTCCAGTGGCGTATGCTGGTTTTAACTTGTGGGTAATCTCAGACACTTGATGCATCTAGCCACTCCTGAAGTCTCCCTGCAAATTTACCTCAACATACATACAGGATTTATGAATATATGTGTGAAAAATTTGACCTTATTGTTGTGACCACTGTCGAATAATTGTTGTGATTGCAGTTAATCTACGTTTAGAATTTCAAATAATAAAACAAGAAAATATAATGAACCTATAAGAAAGAAACCTGTAACAAAGAATATGAAAGGAATGCGGTAGTGAAATAAAAACCCTCAATATTAATTGAAGTGTAAAATTCAAGTTGCCCCAGTAACCAGTTACTCGTGCATTCCCAATTTTTGTTTTTATACACGAAAGTTTAAGTTCAAGACCTGTGGTCCAAGAGTTGCTACTTGCCTACCTGCATTAACTATTTGCAATTTCTCCAGAAAAGATCCTGTTCCAAATATTCTCACACACAAATATTGTATTATATCCATTGCCTTTAACTTCAGTAAACACAGCACTAGCACGAAAACTAAACCACTAACAGCTAAACAAATATTAAATTTTCGAATTGCTAATAGGAACAACAGCACAAAGCCACCTACAACATGCATTCAATTCCCTGCGCCAATCTTCTATTGTGGTTCCTTTCTGCTTGACTCAGAATTAAATTCCCTATGGATGCTGAAAAATTCCGTTTCCCAGCTTTATATTCCCTGAGATGCGTGAGGTTCTATAATTTGGAATCATTTCGTTTGTTGCTTGTATATTTTACATTCATACATCTTTTATCTTTATGATCATTATTAATCTAAAGAGGGGGGGAAAAGGTAAAGTACTCCCCTGTGCTTAGCACCACGCCATGAAGACGTACAGGGGGTGTGGGGGTAACGCCCCACTCTTTCTTGATCCGGTAGTGAGTGGGGATGATGTGATCAGCATCACGGCCCTGACCACCTTTACCCTCCAGGGTTTCCCCCAGGTACCCATGTCATTCGACGCTGGGTGGATGCCAGGGCCGCTTCCAACGTTAGAAAAGTTCCCGGTTTTGAACCGGCCGGGGATCGAACCTGGGACCTTTAGCATGGTAGTCAGACTGAGCCACCATGGGGTAAGCAACTTAAATTAACTAATATATATAATTTACGTCTGATAGCTTTCCCTTTCAAAAATTATTCATTTCTGTGAAAGAAGTACTCTCACTGGTTTTGAAGGCTACAAAGAGAAAGTAATCACGCATTTGAAAATACAAAAATGAAAACAGTAAGCATATAAATAGTTCAATTACTTCATTAATCGATTGATTAAATTGTTATCTGACGTCGCTTTTCTGCCACTTTTGGCAAATCACTACGAGTGATGATATGAAATTGATGAAGGGACATTTACAAAGTTCACCCATGCCCAGGCAGGTGTTTGAACCCTGGAGCTCTGGCATCGTAGGGAGCTGTGCTAACACTCCACAACAGAGTTCGGTGTAATTTCTTGAATTTCTAGTTCAAATTTTAATTTATATAATTACCTTCATCTTCAATATTAAATTTATTTTTCCTTTGACAATATCTGTTGAAATAGCAGAGATCAGGAAGACAAAAGCAAACTTAAAATGAGAATTAACATAGAACTGGCTCGTAAATGTTGTTCAAATTTCCCTGTTTCTCGCGCACTTTCACATGTATTTTCTCTACTCCCTTTTCAGTACGTAATTTGTGAACCCAGAATTCTGTTTCCTGAGAAATTTCCCTGTCGTAAACAACACAGCTCCTACGATACAAAGGGCATCGGGGAAGAATGGCATGAGAGGATGCCAGCTGAGGAAACGATAAAGGCTCTGGGCTGGAGAGTCCAACTCCAACTGATGGACTCTCTCCAGAAGGAGGTTACCCTTGCCACGGAATCACCGAGCCTGAGAAGCAGTGTTTCCTTCCCCTCTTCCCTCCCTTCCGTCAAGGGATTTAAAGGAAGCCGGTGGAATCTCAACCTGACGTCACCAGATTCCACCAGCTGGAGAAAGTGGCTGAAAGCCTCACGGATATTCCGTGGCAAACGGTTGAAAACATTCGCGCGCTGGAAGGAAGGAAATATGTGAATCAAAGATTGGTTCGGAAGAATATTGAGAAGAAATAAAAACAACTTTTTAAAAAATTATAGCCGGGTCATCTCAGATTAACTAGATGACCCAGAGTATGCATCGCTGATGCACTCAGCTAACATTTTCACTTCAAACGCTGCTTATACCAAACACCAGGATCGCCGAATTTAATAGGATACAAAAAGACATGGAAGCCACAATTACAGTAAAATGACCAAACTCTTTTGGGTTCTTTATATTAGTCATCATTTCTCTTGTAGTCTACGGTCATTATTGTTATTATTGTAGTCTATGGTAATAACCACAGACTACAAGAGAAATAATTCTACAATGCAAGCAATGCGTACATACAAGAAAAATTTATATTAGTCTTTGAATCCACTGAATACTTCCAACACTTTAGCAAAAGGTGTTCAAAATACTCATTTGACCAGACAATATGTATTATTTACTCTATGCAAAAACCTCGTTAATCCGGATCCCGATAAGCCGGACTTCGCTTGATCCAGACAGGCAAAAGGCCAAAGAAAAGCAAAATACAAGGTTTTAAGTGTGGCTAGGAGTCAACAATCACACATCATCATAATATGGGTATCGAGTATGTATGTACTGCATTGTATCTACAGGATTGCTTTACATTTTACTGTACTGTATAGTGTATTTAGGCCTATGCCCTTTAAATACACCATAATAAATGTGTTTTGTTACTATAAACAAAGTTATAATACACTTTCTACTGTTCTTTTAGGTTATTTCAGTTAATCCAGACTTTCGTTAAACCGGTCAACTTATCCCCCCATTAGTCCAGATTAACGAGGTTTTACTGTATCTACAAATTAAAGCTGCTGACCTCTGTAATGGAGTGGTTCTCACAATATGCTGCAATGACAGGGTTTGGGTTCGAATCCCAGCCTAGGTATGGTTGTTCTTTGTGAGTGTCCCTTCATCAAATTCATCATCCTTGCAATTAGTCAACAGTTGCAGAAAAGTGAAGCAAAATAAAGCAAATTAATCAATCAATCAAAATAAAGCTGGTCTCACCTTTCAAGCTTGACGTATTCTCTAGATATATGCAACTGAAAATAGTGCTTTGTAAATAAGCATTTTTTTTCAAATACCTAAAAATCAAATTTGTTTTTTATTCACAAGCCTTATCAGTGGTCTCATAAAAATAGGATCCACACTAGCTCACGATTGATTGACTTGATGTTTTAAGTCCACTTTATGCACAGCAAGGCTAAACAAGACTGGACCTACAGCTTAAAGTGGGATCCAAACCACTGTGTTCCTCCATTGGGAATCGAACCTGGGACCCCTTCATTACAAGGTGGCGACGCTACCACTGAGCCATTGGGGAGACCCACACTAACTCACGAGAAATGATCAAAAACCTAAGAGGTCAAGGGTCAACAACTCACTGATTTGGCATGTAATCACCCATACATAAGGACCTTGATTTTTTGCAAATATGATAACACCAAAAGATGATAATTGTTGCAAAAATAAAAAGTGTTTATGCAGTGACACATTCTAAATGCATTTTTCATGCATTTGAAATCATGAAATAAGGCAAATTTGGCATAAAATGCAAATTGTGGTCTTTGAAATGAATTTACAGACATGTTGTGGTTAAAAAATGAAAAATACCATCAAATATAAAATGTATCATATTTATGCATGTATAACATGCCCATTTTCCAAAATTTTTATCACACAAAAAACTGTGGTGCATCTATTGCAACAGCTACATGAAACCATATGTAGATAGATGTTTCCAATGATTTATCACCTTCTATGAGAACTTTTTGCCTCACCGAGAGAGAAGCAGTGGGGGGGTCTGGCAGGAAATCTACTGTACATCTACCATCACATGGAAGTTGTAACACCAGTATTTGGCATGCCAGAAATGGAAAATAACTTCCTCAAAAATAATTTCGAACATATGAATCACGAACAGGTGAAGCATGTGAAACATACAAATTAATATATTAGTTTAAAGGCACAATGAAGGTATAGTTTTTGGAATACTTGGCAGAAAACTGTGCTAAATTAAAAATGCAAATTTTATGAAAACTAACAAAAAAAAATTAAAAATAACACTAATTTTGAAAAGAAAATAACAGCAAAAAATTGAGGATGCTACCCATACAACAACCTAGATAAACTTTGAAGTCAAAAGTGAATCTCAGATAATCTGCCTGCAAGTGACTTCCATTAAGAGTCAAATGGAATTTACCTTAAACCTCCAATAGCAAATCCAGGTACATCTCGCTGAATAAGTTGCTTTGCACTTTCAGTCCGTAACTCTGAATTTAGACCTCCCTGCACAATTGGGAAGAGATTCTGCTTTTCTGGGTGCTTGTGAGCTTTCAAGCATCTATCCAACCATCTTGTTGTTCTGAAAATAAAATAGTTACACCAGTGAAAACAGGACACGAAGTACCTACTTTAAGGAGTATATCTTTTGTTACAAAATTTATTCTCCCCACCTTTTTCAGCAAAAGCTCGAACATTACATGTGGCTTATGGCTTACCAGGTTGCTAAACATTGATAGCAATTTATAAAGTAGACAGCAGAAAAGAATGTAGCGTGGGGGGAAAAAGGATAAAAAAAATCACGTTAATATTCTGTACATACAGTGCATTTATTTGTTAATTGTGTTGCTGAAACGTATGTCTGTGAAAATATTTCACAATTACAATTAAACCAATCATGTATTGCTATCACGGAAGATGTTGGAAATGCCATTATTTGTCACAGTTTGTTATCAAATAAGAATTGTACATGAACACTCTTTGTTCTAAGAAAACTAATAAGCCTATTGGTTTATCACTTATTACTAGGGCTCGGAAGTTGAGGAAAAATTATTTTTTTTCCTAGTGTTCGAAGACGAGGTGCAACATAATATATGTTCATTTTGGGTCATTGTAGACCAGAAAAAGGTGGGTTTTATTTGTCCTTTTTTGCCTTTTTCAGCATTTTTTGGCTTATTGGTCCTTTTCTAGCCTTTTTTTAGGTCTTAACGGCTTTTTTTTAAAACTTCACCTTCTTTCGACTACGTTTTTTTTGCTCATTCTCAATTCGAATCATCATCAGTTCACCTCCTCTTAAACATTCTTTCTGTAGTAAAGAAATAAAAGAAAAATAATAATAATAAATATATTTGAACCGTCCCTGAAACGAGAGAAAAAACATTTTTGGACGACTGAAATAGGATCCGAAGTCCTATTTCTGTAACCCTAGTGTGGTTAGGCTAAATATGATTCTTCAAATATGATTTTTCAAATTATGTTAATCTAAAAAATATATAATGTCTGAAAGAAGATGCATTTCATTCATATAGTTTTTTCACACTGTGTTCCATACCACCAGAAATTTATATTTTTTTTATTCATTAAATATGTAATAAATACTGAAGTCATTAATTAATTTGGATCACATTTATACGTCGTCTTTTCCGTTTTTAGGTATTTTTATATGTCTTTTTTTGGCAATTTATATGTCTTCAACTTCCGAGCCCTACTTATTACCATAATCAAATACACAGAAACATACAAATCTTTCTTCATCACGACACTGGTGAGAAAGCAAATACTGACATTCGTGCAGACAAAGAGTCATCATGTTCCGACATGGATCTGTTCTCAATAACATGTTGTTGATCAGAGTTAGATCTATTGCAGTGTTCCACAGTGTGCTCACCAAAGAGAAACTTGACGAAACCTCAGCTTGGAAAGCTACCAAATGCACTTCAGTTGAGGGGATACGCAGATTTGATTTCGCCAGCAAGCAGTGCGGTTCCAGGCACTAGAAGAGTACATGTTCAAACATCACAAAAACCAAATCAAGGCACTGTATGTATTAGTGTGCTGCATGAGACTACTTTTGCTCAATCAAACTTGTTCCAGTCTCCCATGCTTAAGTGTACTGCACTCGTAGTAGAATGATTGGCAGCACTGTCAATGGAAGGAAACCACTATACACAATTACAATTCTAAATCATAATTCCGTATATTGGTAACAGTATGGTACAGTCAAAACACATTTCTTCAAATTTACAGGAGAAACTACTTACGGAACTGAGTTTCTGTAGACTTTTGGAAATTTGTGGAAGTGTTTTCTCCCTTCGTGCAATTTATTTGGCCGGTAAATCATGTATTTTTCGACATTAATGTATCTCTTGTCACCATTACCGTTGACTACGTGAACCAAATGTTCCCTGCGTTCCATTATGTAACCCCCTGTTAGTGTAGCAACCAGGTACAAGATGACGTGAGAGCAGGTTTTTTTTTCCAATTTAATTTTCTGTTTGCCTAACCTAACTGAACCTAACCTAACCTTCCGTGAATGGTTTGTGGATCAATTTTCACTTAAAAACCTTCTGTGAATAGTTTGTGCTGCATTTTTAGGTTAATAAGTTAGGAAACAAGATGACGTGTGAGTGGTTTTTTTTTTCCAATTTAATTTTCTGTCTGCCTAACCTAACTGAACCTAACCTAACCTTCCGTAAATGGTTTGTGGATCAAGTTTTGCTTAAAAACCTTCTGTGAATAGTTTGTGCGGCATTTTTCGGTTAATAAGTTTGGAAACACTGCATACCAGCTGACGATAGACAACATGAGTCAAGATTTGGCTGCCATATTGTGTGTAACAAAAGCGAATTAGCAACGAGCAATAAATACTTGTAATGCAAAAAATTACACTTTTCTCAGTGTAAAAAGCAAAATCCCACGTTCAAAAATGTTCTGCTATGCATAACAGGTAAGTACAAATGTAAATAATTAGGAAATAAATGAGTGAAATGTGTTTTCACTATACCATACTGTTACCCCGTATATTTTTATGTAAGACTCAAATACAATATACATGAAAGTATGCAATATCTACAGACAGCAACATAAAATGGATACAAATGCTGACAGATGTGCCTAAGCAATTAAAAATATTATATCACAGTTCAACAAGAATGTGTACATCATTGTTTACTTACCGAACACATTCTGCAAAATAATAAAATGCAGTTATAACATTCAATCGAACATCATTTTAATGTGACAATAATCGTAGAAACATAAAATGTCAACCTAAGTAGTTTCAGCCCATAATCATCTATTTCATTTCACAAAATCACAAGAATAAATTTCAACATGGAGATGATGACTATGTTCACCTAATTTTCAATTTCATCGAGTCTTTTATTTCACAATCCATATTTGAGGGTCCACTACCATAGACAAATAACGGAAATTGTGTATTAATAGGCTTCAAGAGTTTGAGTGTATTCCGCTCGTTCGAGTGTTTATCTTTCAAAGACCTATCAATTCTATATGCCACCTAGCATCGCTCTTGTGAACTATCGACTGCTCGAAAAACCCTCATTAAAGTACTCTAGTATGTACTCCCTCTGTCCCATAATTATTGTCCGGTACACTTTTGTTTGTTGTCCCATAATATTTGTCCGATAGGCAAACTGTGACATTGGTGTATACAGAAGAAGAAAATTAAACACGGGAATGAGTCATACAATGTTAATACTCAAGGATCAGTACAAATTTGCCGATCAAGTATCCAAGAGAACATAAATAAAAAAGTCACCATTTTGGCATACTGGACTATAATTATGGGACAGAGGGAGTATACTGTAACTCATTTTTCTAAATAGCTGTAAATGAGTTACGATGCTCTGTACAGTACACTAAAACTGGAACATTTCACATCAGACAATCTACCTGTGCATTGCCTCCTCAACCCGGGGACCTGTCAGTGTGGAACTCACTACATCATCAAGCTGCATCATTATGTCAGCTCCAATAGAATTCTGGATTTCTATGGAATGCTCAGGAGTCAACATCTTCGATGAGCCTGAAATACATTAGGATGTACATGCATCACTTTAGCACAATATGAAGGCATATATAAAGAGATTTTTTTTTTTGTTGCAAACATGTGGACTGCCTAACAGGCGATACTACAGCAACATATAATTTATAATTAAAAACTGAAAAGTAAATTCTACAGTGTAGTAGCTCTATCACATATGTACCATACTTGTGACCCTTTTTTTGTAAGAGGGTATTTTTATGATAAGTGGGGATTTATTTATTTATTGAAATTTCCAGTACAGCAGAAGCAATTTTAAACCGGAAAGAAACAACAGTTAAACAGTCCACTAGTGTTAAAAAAGAACACATGAAAGAATATAAAATAAAATAAAATAAACAAAATATAAATATGACAAGACAAGACAGTACCAAGGTAAACAGATTATTTTCACAATCTATTACTTATGTACAAATTATTTCTAAATTGGTGATAAAATACAAATATGAACTAAATATACCTACTTGGTTTGAGATATTGAATTGGTTCGGTAGCCTACAGAATAATGAACGTTGCATGAGTGAGTGTCTGGGAGTTGCAATGTGGAAAGTCACCTTGCTCAGTGTTTTATGTCTAGGCACTCTGAGGGAGAGTTTGTGGAGTGGGATGCTACATCTTATGTTTCCATTAATGATCTTATGTAGTAATTTCATATCTGCAACGTATCTACGTGATTCTGGAGTATTTATGTTTAAGTTTACAAGCAGATCTCTCTCTTAGGTAGGTGTCTCAGGGCTGGCACTCTATATCGAACGATGGAGAGGAAAAAGCTGAGAACATTGTCGGTCTTGGAGGTATGAGAAAGGGGCAGCCATGTTCCAGATGGGTGAACAGTATTCTAGAATGGGGGACACAAATGTTTTCAAGTAAATGGAAAGTGCTTTTGGGTTATAGATTTCAGTGAATCTTAAAGTAAGGCTAGCATACGCATTGCCTTTTTTGTGATGGTTGATATGTGATTATCGAAAGTTAGTTTAGAATCTATGAGGACACTTTTGGCCAACACAGATGAAACATTAATATAAAATTGCAATTCTTGCGTAAGCAACATTAATGGTTCATTAACCTCCTTAATTAATGAAAATATTCTCTCGGGCTTTTGTTTTTTAACCACACACCTTTTACCAATCCTATATCCTGTACCTATGAAGAGGGCGACGTGGTTATGATTTATACATAACCTAAACATGAGCAGCCTGAGGAAGGGAGCAGTTGCATCCCGAAACGTCGAAGGAGTTACCTAGATACTCACAAAACATAAGTTATTAATATATGTATATTGACCAGGGAGTTCTGAAAAGGTTTTCGAGCTTTCAAGAGCTAACATCACTCTCATCATCAGGGTAGAAGTACAGTGCCCCTTTACATTGGAAACCTTCCTCTCCAAATACATATAAAATGGGTTAATGCTCAGTTCTTCGTGTTAGCTCTTGGAAGCCCGGAAACTTTTCCAGAACTCACCCGATGAATATCTATTGCCAGGAAAACTCGAAGACTTATTCCTTAATTAATGTTTATAAGCAGGTCACTAATGAGCTTTATCTATGAAAAGAAACTGCGCATTTATACTTTTACTTTTGAAAAACAAGACATACGGGCTATATGAGGTGTGGCAATAAAGCTTCCAGATTGATTTTCTTATTTATTCAGGTTACGTCGATAACAAAGAGCTGGGTAGGATACTGACCAGTGGACTATCCTCTGCCTGCACACAAACTTTTACGCACATGCGTGGAACAGTCTGGCTGTAGCATTTGTTAGAAGCGGACCGTGCATCTGAGCTCCGTCGGAATTATGTTAAGTTCGAAAGTGGAACAACGTGTTAATGTTACAAAACTTGGGATATCCACCATGGAAACTTACAATTAGTTGAAAGAAATTTGTGGGGATCAGCGTTTACTTCACACACTAGTTTTCGAGTAGTTTAAGAAGTTTAAAGAGGGTAGAGAATGCATCAGGGACGATCCGCGATCAGGCTGCCCTTGCTCTTCGAAAACTCAGTCAGTATCGAGAAGGTCGCTAAAATTGGTCCTTGATTAGGTGCCTGAAGGTCATGTCAGACTGTCAATCAGTTGTATTATAAGAATCCTGGGGACCCTTCGTGAACGGGTGAGAAGGAGACCAGTTATGTGGAAGAATGCCTCACGTATTCTTCATCAGGACAACACGCTATCTATGAAGAAGTTTTTGATAAAACACAACATTACAGTGCTGGAATATCAACCGTACTCACCGGACGTAGCCCCGTGCAACTTTTTCCTCTTCCCAAAAGTCAAGTCTGCACTAAAAGGAACCTGGTTCGAGTCTGTGGACACGGTGAAAGCCAAAGTGGCACAACTCTTTAACAGCATATCAGAAAATGACCTGCAACGCTGCTTCTAACAATGGAAGATCCACGTGGAGCGAAGTAGGGATCGAGGAGGGGACTACATTGAAGGGTACAACATTTCGATTGTCTGATTATTTTCAATAAAAGAGTTACAGCATGAGTCCGGAAACTTTATTGCCACACCTCGTATGTTTATTTTCATAAAAATAACAAGAAAATGGCAGAATTTTGCATTAATTTCAGAATATCTACTGATACATATCAGATCGGTACTTTTACCGATAAACTGATACACTGATATGTCTATAATGGCCAATACTGATACCAGTAAGGATTAATCATCCCTTCCCTACAAAAATATACTTGTATTTTTTACTATATTACAGCACTTTTCTATCTCTCTCAGCTGACTGCAATGATGATCATGAAAGATGATTAGATGAAAGTAATGAAGACATATGGAAAGAAATACTCATACCCAGGCTGAGACTTGAACCCAGTGCTTCCAGTGGTAAGTGAGTCTGGGTTTCTTGTCTTGCAGCTAAGCAAAAATGCCATGCAGCTAATTATCCTGGAAATTATGCAAAATGCATGTTGTATTTTTTAAAATTTACAACCAATACTGTATAACACAAGTGGATTTCATGCTCTAAGTAGAGTTGAATTATCTCGTATGTAATTTAAATACTAGTTTGAAACTCATTTCCTACACAAACCAAACCAGAGATAATTTTCAGAAAAATGTTGTATTTATACACAGTTCTGACCCTGAAAAGCAAAGCAGTAATAAAAACACGCAAGTGAATTAAGCCTGAATCACACGGAACTGGATTTCCAGTAGGAATGCCCTAGTTGGCGTTGCTAGTTTTTGCCTCACACATTACTTGTTGCCATACTTATCGATAGACTTTTGTTCCCATAAGACATTGCTCGGAGCAGCCAATCTAAAGATGGACGAGCAATTTGAAGAATGTTGTAGGAGGATTACTTCTTTGTGCTTTTATGAAAAATTAAAAAAGAAAAGTATGGGCTAGAGATTTCGTCCACATCGCCAAACTTTGCTCTGATTGGCTGTTCCACAGAATCCAGTCGAGGAAAGCCAGTAGCAATTAGAACATGTCCTATTCCTCCAAACCAGTCAAGCAGCCAGCCAGGTAGCCATCACATCTGGGCAGGTAGCCAGCCAGTTTAGCACCAACTAACTGGATATCCAGTTCCGTGTGATTCGGCCTTTACTAATTTTCTGCAAAACTTACTTGTAGAGCGTAGATATCTCAGTGAAATATGCAGGCTCGACCAGGACTCAAACCTGGGTCTCTGGCATACCGTGCCATTGCTCTACCACTGAGGTACCGAACCGGCCTGGCCTCCTCCCCTGATTTCTTCCTGTCGCTGTTTTACCTGTGTGGAATCGTCTCTGCCAGTGCTACCACAACGGGATCCGTTTGTTGCCTTTGAAATACTGTGAACTTCAACGATTCCAAACAGGTAAAACAGCGACAGCGAAAATTCATGCAAGGCAAGGCTGGCTCGGTAGCTCAGTGGTACAGCAAAGGCACGGGATGTCAGAGACCTGGGTTAAAGTCCTTGTCGAGCCAGCATATTTCGCTGAGATTTCTACGCTCTACAAGTAAGTCTCTCAGAAAAAGTTAGCAATTAATTTACATGTATTTATTACACAACCATGTCTGTTATTCACTAAACATGAAAACTGGTAAATTAATAAGGTGTTAATTGCACTGCAAAATTCATACATTGATATACATAAGTATTCAGAACAACCTTAAATTGTTGCAATATTCAAGTATCCCCAGCCTCCCTAGGGAGGGGTGAGCCTCAACAACTGGCTGGGTCACAGGTGGCGGATAGCGAAAGGTCACCAGATATGGTGGTTTGCTGCGAATAAGGCACAGCCAAATAAGCAGTCCTGGACTGAGGCGGCAGAATCAACAGGGTCTGGTGAGGATGGCTTTGGCAAAGCCATGCTTATTAAAACTCCAGGAAAGCCCTATGATGACACTGTGACATAGCGAGAAAGTGCTGCCATTAAAAAAGCACTGCCTCTGCTGCCTTACAGGAAGGGTAAGGGAAGGAAACCCTGACAGAAAAAAGAGGGCCAGGAATGACTCCGAAGGCACGGTAATGCCAACCTACCTAGGGGAGAAAACCCTATGCAAATCCTGGTCCTCCATGTTGGGGGTTGCACATGGGGCCGACAACCCCACCCTGCAAAAAAATGAAACCGTTGTGAAACCAATGCAACAGCCTGGGATGATGGATGGATATAATGGAATTTGAACCTGGCGATCTTTACGGACTAATGATTTATCACTTGTAACATGGAATGTCAGGACTTTGATAAGACCTGGGAAAATGAATGAAGTGTTAAATGAGATATTAAAATTTAGGTATGATCTGGTTGCACTTCAGGAAATTAGATGGCAAGGGCAAGGAAGAATTGATAAGCTAGGGTACACATTACTTTATAGTGGATCAGAGAAGAGGACCGTACAATTTGGTGTAAGCTTTATAATAACCAAAAAGATGAGAAAAAGTCTTCTGGAATTTGAATCTATTAATGAAAGTATGTGTAGAATACAGTTGAGAGGCAGATTTAGAAACAAAACAATTATAAATGCACATGCGCCTACAGAAGAGAAATATGAGAAGGAGAAAGAAGAGTTCTATGACAATCTGGAACAAGCATGTGGAAAGATCCAAAAGTATGACATGTTAACCGTATTGGGCAACTTTAATGCTCAGATAGGAAAGGATGAGAATCAGCAAGGGGTTGCAGGCCGACATACTCTACATGCGGAGAGCAATGAGAATGGAAATCTTCTTTGCCAGTTTGCTGTCAGGAACAACATGATCATAACAAGTACCTGTTTCGAACATAAAAGAATTCACTTGGGGACATGGAAGGCACCTAACAGAACAATAAGCCAGATTGATCATATACTGGTTAATGCACGTCATGCCTCATCAGGTATTGATGTGAGAAGCTGCGGAGGACCCAATTGTAATAGTGACCACTACCTGGTAAAAGTAGTAATGAGGGAAGAAGTTGAAGAATGAAAGACGAAGAAGTTGCTAGTGAATATGTAAGGTACAGAGTAAACTGAAGGAGAAAGAGAATGACAGAATACGAGTGGTTGAGGAAGAATGGGAAATAATAGGAGTGATAAAGGACGTAGCACAAGAAACTTTTGGAGAAGAGAAAACTAAAAGGAATGAGTGGTTTGATGAAGAGTGCAGACAGGTTATAGATGAGAAGAATAAAGCTAGAAAGAGAATGTTACAGAGGGAAACTCGAAGTAATGCTGAGAGGTATGAGGAATTAAGAAGAAAAGAACATAGAGTATGCAAACAAAAGAAGACAATGATGTACAAAAAAGAAGATGCAAAAAATAGAAGAACTAAATCAACAAAGTGAAATGAGAAAATTCTATAGAGCAATAGATAGAATGAGAATAGGATTTGAGCCAAGAATAGAAGGATGTAATGATAAGAAAGATGTAATGATAAGAATGGGGAAGTAATTGTAGAAGAGAATCAGATACTCAACAGATGGGCAGAGCACTTTAAAGAGATTTTGAATAAAGTGGAAGACCAAGAAGAAGAGCAGAATAATAAGAATATAGGAAATAGGGATGGTCATGAGGTACAAGTACCTAGTATTGAAGAAGTTGAATTGGTAATGAAGAAAATGAGTAATAATAGCGCTCCAGGCGAGGATCAAGTGATAATAGAACTTATTAAGCTTGGTGGTAACACATTATTGGCAGCAATACATAGATTGATTGTAATGATATGGGAAAATGAAACAATGCCCCACAAATGGAAATCTGGAATAATATGCCCAATTTATAAGAAAGGGAATAAATTAATATGTGGAAATTAGAGAGGCATCACACTTCTTAGTGTGGTGTATAAGATCCTGTCAGGATTGCAGTGAGAGAATAAAATGTTACACAGAAGATAAACTGGGAGTTCCAATGTGGATTTCGTCCTGGCAGAAGCACTATTGATCAGATTTTTATTATTAGACAGATGATGGAGAAGTTTTATGAACATGACATGGATTTGCATTTATTTTTGTTGACTTCAGGCAGGCTTTTGACAGTGTTAATCGGAATGAACTGTTTAACCTCTTAACTGGGTAATTTCCTCGTCGAAAGCCCAAACTGCCCTGGGAATTTTTGTTGATAAATTGATGAATTTCGTAAACCAATATTTTAGTTAATATTTCTGTGCTCCATGGCATTCCATTTAGGTATTCTTTATTCTTTTATTGGTCCTTGTTGTACTTTTTACAATATGCGAGATTTACAACTACAATATATCTCGGATTTCCTCAGCAGGAAAAACACGCCGTCGCTTCCGATTTGCCTGAGCCATTATTGCATACGCGATAGAACTGAACGTCGGGCTGTGTTCGTTGCTTCCCGCTAACTCTAACGGTTACAACAGTCTGGAAGTCAGAGCCATCTGGTGAAACAAAGAAGAAAGTAATTTTACGAAGTATCTCGTCATACACAACAGATATCAGCAGTAAGAACATGAGAACGTAGTATCCCGTCATGCCCATTATAAATCAGTAGAGCCAGAACGGAGTATTACGTCATACCCAGTTAAGAGGTTAAGGTACTTGAGGAGTATATTCCCCTCAAAATAATAAGACTAATAAGAATGACTATGAGAAGTACTAAGGCGAGAGTGAAAGTTTGTAGTAAACTGAGTGAAGAATTTGAATTCAACACAAGCGTGAAACAAGAGGATGGCCTTTCGGCAGTATTATTTAATCTAGCATTGCACATAGTTGACCAAAAGGGAACAATATTTGGAAAGTCCAGTCAAATTTGCGCATATGCAGATGATATTACAATCATTTCTACAACAATAAGTAGACTGAAAGAAATTTATTAACAAATGAAAGAGAAGCATTAAAAATGCAGCTTACTGTAAATGAAAAGAAGACTACTATCTGTGACAAAACTATTGAGCCCTCTGTTCACGTGCTTGTAAAATTGTATTCCATGGGAGAAAAGAAGTCAAATATATCTCATTGGAAAGCCAGAAGTGTCTGCTTTTAGACAAAAGCACGACAAATTGATTTTAGCTCTATCTGTTCTCTATTCAAACAAAAATGTTCATAAAAGTGTGGTTTTTTCGTGTGTTTTTTATGTAAGTCAAATTCAATTGTGTGTATCTTCTTGCAAACCAGTCATAAAAATATGATATTTCTTGTGATTGAAGCTTGATTATTTGGAAATATCTCAGCCATATATAATGTTATCATTTGTGGAACAGCCACAATTAATGTTTAATAACAGTGTTGCAATCTCGATAACGGTTAGCCCAATGGCGATGCAAAGAATATCCAAATGATGAGCATGGAATAAAAATCAAATTTCCATGCCTTATCTTTTCATATTCTGCGAATTGAAAAGGACAGTCAGAATTGTTTTTCTTGGCAACCCACTCGCGCATTTTCCTTCTCGTTGCTATGACGAAGTGTGCTTTGTTGCCACACACCGCTGACAGCCCTTTAAACTCTTCGTTCAGCCAGCAGCTTTGACGTGGAAAGTAAGCCGCGAGTTTTGGTTACAAAGGGAATTGTTGTGCACAGGGAAGCATTGTTCAGATACTGTAATTGACGAATGGAAATTATCACTCTTGTGTTCCAATCATGAATGTTAACATCTTTTATCACCTTCATCAAATCGTGCTCTTCGTTGCACTTACCCTGTTGAAATGAGCGACATAAAATGATACAGATACGGAGAAAATGATAAAGATTGGAAAAAGCTAGAAAATTAACAAAAACTAAAGTATACAAAGAAAATGACTTTCATTCATAATATGACAAATTGTTTATTCACCATTTAACACTGCTACAATGCTTTGGATCGGACCACACTTCCAATATTCCCACATGCCGTGTAGCGAGGCAGCAGCGCTGTGCAAGTCACATGCAGCCCGCGGAGTCTGAGATTGGCCGCATCTCGCCATACGTCATCCACGCGTTCTCCATATTAGGAGTAGTCAATAATAATTTATATCTGTGGTCATACTTGAGTTACACACGTTAAACTTCTGGATTTGGATCAAATATGTCATATGAATGGCTTTTTACAATTTCATTGAATTTTGCAATTATGCATTTAAAGATTGCACGTTTGCCTAAATTTTTGAAGAATCTAGTGAAGATCTTCATTTGACTTTTTTTTACAGAGGTAAAAAATAATCAATCTTTAAGTACAAAAAATCTCAATTTTATATCAATAGTTGATTATGAACTGTATGATGTTAAGTTCCCCATTCTTGCAAAATGGAATTAGTGAATTTTTCATTATAATAAAAAAATGCAATGAAGAATAATTTTCAGATGACGCTTATTAAAAAATAGACACTTGGAGCTTTCCCATGAGGTATATTTGACTCTTTTCCACCCACGGAATACAATTTTACAAGCACGTAAACAGAGGGCTCAATATTTTTGTCACGGATAGTAAGTACATGAGAATGTCTAACTCTGAGATCAGAAGAGCACCTCAGGATCTGACAATTGGAGAAAACAAGTTAGAGGGAGTCCCTTGTTTTATATATCTGGGGACAATGGTATATAATGATAATGATATAAGCAAAGTAATAAAGGAAAAAATACAGGCAGGCAATCGTGCATATTTTGCAAATAAGCAGTTGTTCAGAAATAGACTGATCACAAGAAATGCAAAGCTTAAAATTTATAAGACACTGGTGCGACCAGTTGTTACTTATGGATCAGATAATTGAACTTTGAAATTGTCAGATGAAAATGCCCTCAGAATATTTGAGAGAAGGATATTAAGAAAGATATATGAACCTGTGAAGGAAGAAGACGACTAGAGAATAAGATATAATGCAGAGCTAGACGACTTAATTAATAAAAGGTCAGGATCTAGTGAGATTTGTCAAAGCCCAGAGAATAAAGTGGTTGGGGCATGTGGAGAGAACGATGGAAGACCGGATGCCAAGAAGAATGTTGAAAGAAAAGCTTCACCACGCAAGAAGAAAGGGCAGACCACGTCTCCGATGGATAGACGACATCGCAGCAAACTTGCAGACGATGAAAATTAAAGGATGGAGGAGAAGAATTGATGACAGATTGGAATGGAGGCTGATTGTGGAGGAGGCCAAGGCCCACCAAGGGCTGTAGAGTCAGAGAGTCGGAAAGAATATTCAAGTACAAGGTGGTTATAATTAAAGTGACGGTGTTCAGAGTGGTATAGCACGGGCTGTAATGAGAGTAGCAGTCTGAAACTTCGTAGATATGCTAATGAAGCAATGCGCTCGCGAATTATGCAAAAAAAAAAAAAAAAATAGTTCCAATTCTCGCCACCAGGGTAAAAAATGGCGCTGTAAGCAGTCAAAACGTGGTATAGTTACAGGAAAAACACTATAAATCGCAGAAAACAATACTCTTTGTAATAAAATATCGCTACAATTTCACTATTCAAATTACATGAACACTACTAAAGGAAAAAGCAACAAGCATCACCAAGAACAACCAGGGAGCTCACACAATGGTTAGGCAATGTCACCGACTTTGACGTCAGAGTTACGGAAAATTCCACGTTTTGACTGCTTACAGCGCCATTTTTTACCCTGGTGGCGAGAATTGGAACTATTTTTTTTTTTTTTTTTTTTTTTTTGCATAATTCGCGAGCGCATTGCTTCATTATCATATCTACGAAGTTTCAGACTGCTACTCTCATTACAGCCCGTGCTGTACCACTCTGAACACCGTCACTTTAATTATAACCACCTGGTATAAGTGGGAATGGGTAAAGAGTATTAGTAATGGTCTTGGTTTAGCCCTGAAGAATATGTGATAAGATTGTGGACTTGATGGTGCTTCCAAGCTAAAATAAGAGCAGAAAATTCAGTTGAACTAACATATGTTACATTGTTATCCAGAGTAGTTACATTTGGTTCACTTAGTATTTCTGCACTTCTTGCCCACTCACGAACATTTATAACATGATAATGAACGTTAACAATATAAGCATGATAGCTCACTATGATCTCTGGATCAGTTCACACCAGGCCTTGATGGCTGAACAAGTTAAGTGGTCAACTCACATATAAACCACTGATGATTTTTCATTTGAGTCACAACCTTGGCATGAGTTAATTTGTGAGTGTCCCTTCATCAGTTTCATCTATTCCATCACAAGTCCCTTCATCACTTTTATCTACTCCATCACAAGTCCCTTCATCACTTTAATCTATTCCATCACAAGTCCCTTCATCACTTTTATCTACTCCATCACAAGTCCCTTCATCACTTTCATCTACACCATCACAAGTCCCTTCATCACTTTCATCTATTCCATCACAAGTCCCTTCATTACTTTCATCTATTCCATCCCTTCATCACTTTCATCTATTCCATCACAAGTCCCTTCATCACTTTCATCTACTCCATCACAAGTCGCTTCATCACTTTCATCTACTCCATCACAAGTCCCTTCATCAGTTTCATCTATTGCATCACAAATAACTCAAAGATGTAGAAAGAGCTGCCAAAAAAAAGAAAAATATTTAATGGAAAGGCACATTAATAACATACAATAATCAAAGCATGTTTACATACCATCATAAGGAGATTGGAACTTTACACCTTCCTCTGTGATCTCTGCAAGCTTTAACAGGGACACCATTTGAAAGCCACCAGAATCTGTCAACAAGGCTCTCTTCCAGTTCATAAAGTTGTGAAGTCCACCTGCCTTCTCTATTAATTTTGGACCCTGAAAAAATTTGATGACAATTTTTGAACAGAGACATGCATATTTTGTTTTTGACAGAAACACGAAATGTGAAATAACATGTTGAAATGTTAATTTTTCATGTTTCTGAAGTTTTGAGCTACATTTTCAGATCATAATTTGTCATGAAAAGATGCGAAATGAACTTCTAAATAAGAATTAAACTTTTAAACATGAAATTTAGAGTTTATTTAATGACACAACACTTCCTGAGGTCTGAATTATCCTGTGAATTATGAAAAAATCCTATCTAAACGTAAAGAAGATTTTAAAAACTTCGACAACTTTGAAAATAAGTACATATGAAGAGAAGAACATAACAAATAAGGTGTTACATGCAAGACTGTATTGTGTCTGTGGTCTAAGAAAAATTCAATTTACTTTCCATACCACCACAAAAACAAAAATCTTGATCCTTAAGTAACCTAATTAAAATTAAATGCAATAAAAACAAACACAAAAGTCAATTTGAGTAAATTATTTGGCATATAGGTTTAATAAATAAAAATTATAAAAACTGAACTTACAGGTCTTGTTCCAAGATGGTATGTATTGCCCAAAATGATCTGACAGTCTAACTTCTCCAGCTGATCTGGAAGCATGCCTTTTAATGTTCCCTGTTTAAGAAAAATATATTGACTGTATTTAGAAAGTACAGTAGTATTTCAAAAGACTACTATCCATATGTTGTGTGGATATAAATTTTATTTAACTACTTCAATGTACATCACTTTCCTGTCTCTTTAGGTTAATTTACATGAAGAGGCACTTTCAAAGAAACAACCATGCCAACTGAAACCTATGGTGGCAAGATTGAGAATCCAGCATTCAACACACTTGGCCACCAAGGTGGACTTTACTTATTTGAGTATCACAGTATGTCCATTGTACAAAAGATTAATTTATGTATGAGATATGATGAAATGTGAACTATTTTTAGATGCAGGTTAGATTTTTGTCTCAATAGATACCTTTCTTTTAATTTTGATTATATGATTTTGAATAACTTCCTCCATCTTTTGATTCACTCACAAGTAGGCTCTGTGAATACATGCTCTTTTATCCTTGTATCAAAAAAATAGAAAACCAGGTGCTGTTTTCATTAACATAAAAACTACACTCAATGACACAAATTTAAGCAGTTAGGGGAATCTATGTTGTTGCTGATACACTGCCTCACTCCAACATTTATGACAATGTATGTTTTCATTTTGCAATCTGTCTTTACAGCATATGCCATGCTATAATGGAATCAGTATTTCTTGGACATATCTAATATAACAACAGTCTATTTTGCCTTTGGGGAGAGGGTCAACATCACATGGTTGATTGATTGATTGAATTAAAATTGTTGGGTGCGTCGGCACGTGTGGCCATTTTGTACCCTTTAATGTATACGGGGAAATACTCCTCATCTAAAATTCTAACTTAAAATGTTAAAACAAAGGGTGTAGAAAGCCCCTTGAGAAAAGCTAAAAGTGCAAGGTTGTAAAGGGACCTGCACAAGACAAACAAAATACATTCAAAATGAAGGATAAACTAAAAGCTTCCTCACAGACAGTGGAAGAGACCAGCTCTTCTCAAAAAGCTAAAAACATTTGACAAAACACTGTTGTCATCTGCCAACAGGGATCACAAACAGTTCGAAAGATTAAGCCTGCCTGAGGATAGCAAAATTGGCATTTTCAACAAGAATATGCCGAATACTTAAAACGACATTATAAACACGACTTATTGGAGGGTCCAGCCCTCGCAGGAAGTGAACATGGGTTAGACGGCTGTGTCCAATATGCAGTCGAGTGAGAAAAACTTCTTCTCGATGAACCTATGGTGGGCTTAATAGCGTGGAGCTTGTTCCCTATTACTGCATCCACTTTTGCTGCAAAGTGTCAAGAAGGCAACAACGAAACACATTCTGCACGTTGCTAGCTGGCAGACGGTGGACGAGAACATCACCAACTGCATCTGCAGACTTGGCGACAGAATTTTCTGTTTCATTCCTCTTTATGCCCACAAGACTATGGACCCAGCAGAAGGGGACATCAGGACTGGCAGATAAGGATGCTGTCAAAAGATGCGCTGCACTACCGGAGGCCGGGAATTCGGCGATTTGAAGCTCACTGGTCAAATCAGTGCAGACAAGGACATCCTTCAGACCATTCACGCCAGCAAAGTCCAGTGCCTTTAGAATGGTGTACAACTCTGCCGTTTAGATGGAACAGGCAGGATGTAACAGTTAACATCACATGGACAACACTGCATATACTGTGCAGGAATCAGCAAATATATGCTCTTGCTTGCTTTGTGTTGTCCATATTTTCAGAACACTGATGTCCTAAAGTGATAAATAAGATATATTCTCTACTTATTTGGAGGAATTGACATGCAGATCTGATGTTGATATTAAAGATAAAAACTACAATAGAAAATAGTCCACAAATGAAATTCTGACACCAGAACTATATATGATGGGGAAATAAAAGCAGTAAAGAAAATCTCACAACGTTCTTCAATTATCAATTACAGGGTGATTCATAATTCCCTCTGGGGTTTCGAATGTCTATAGTACAAGAACTATAACAAATGTAGCAAAAAGGTGCACATAAGTACATAAAGAATCTCTCCAAGTTTGGTAAGTACCTTACAGGTGCTTTATATGTGCACCCCCCCCCCCTGGTGATGAGGCACACATCATCCTGAAATCAAGTTCCTAACTTACAATCTTGCCTGGCCATTTGTTCTGCATCACACAGGCAGCCAGTCTCCTTGAACTTGGCCCACAAATTGTCTTGTCTGTACGAGTCTCTCTTCAATACTTTGTATGGAATTTCCATTCTACCACCACAACAGACTCACATTTCTAAGCGCTAAGTGAATTCTAAAATGCAGAATGCTTTGTGTTCACCAGTGATGCTGTGTTTGCATTAACTTCATTATACTGCCACCTAGCGGTTAAATCTACAATTACGTGATGGGGCCTATTGCGAGTGTCAACTTGGAGAGATTCTTTGTGTACTGATATGCACCTTTTTGCTGTGTGTTGTAGTTCTTGTACCATAAACGTTTGAAACCAAGGGTAGAAAAACTAAAACTCGGGAGCCAGCTTTTTCTCTTGGCAAATATGGCATAAGAAAGACACAAATCCAACCAAGATAAAGCTACACATTTTGAAACATGATCTTAAATCATTAAATGTATTAGTAATTAATACAAGATTGGATTAAAAGTAATTAATTCTTGTGCCAGAGTAGTATTACTAGAGAAGAACCAACTGGTAGCAGCATTAATAACTATGCAATACATTTTAAGGCTCGACTGAACCTTTAGCTGCCGCCAGGGCGATTTCTTTCAAATTTCCCTCTCCATTCAAAAAACCAGTGTGATATTCCAAAATCTGAAAAATTACTTCAGCTTAGAATTCATTCTAGAGCATTGACATAAATTTTTGAGTAGTTTGCTTTCACTGTTATCTATTCTCAATAGTTTTGCAATTACGTATCTATTAAACTATTGATAATATCTAGATAACATTGAAAGCAAACTATACAAGAATTCACGTCAATGCTCTAGAAGGAATTCTAAGTTGATGTAGTTTTTCAGATTTTGGAATATCACTGTGGTTTTTCGAATGGAGAGGAAAATTTGAAAAAAATCATCCTCACGGCTGCCAAAGGTTCAGTCAAGCCTTAATATATGGATGACTCTACCATATCGACACAATTACAGTTAGCAATAGTTAAAAAAATAATTATAATGGCATGTTTATTCTGATTTAATGATGTATGTGATACAGAACCATTAAAAAAACACAAACTATAATCGTCATTTTTTTTAAAATGAAAGGTAATGAAAATTTCCATAAATGAATTTGAAAAATATTTCTTAGCAATGAATTTGAAAATTCAGATGACATTGCAACCAGGCACCCTGTATTTTTCTATCCCTGTTTGAAATCTCCATGCATCACCCTGTATATTGATTCATCGGTAAAATTTAAGTATCCCCGAAACGTATTTCTTCAATTTTACAGGCAAAATTACTTACCGAACGGACTTTCCGTACACTCTTGAAAGGTCGTGGAAGTGTTTTTCCCCATCGCTTAATTTATATCGCCGGTAAATCATGTATTTTAGAAGATTAATGTCTCTCCGATGCATGAAAGCTGTTGCCTCTATGTCGTACTACTACTACCAAATGCTGCATGCGCTCGATGATGTAACCCCCAGTCAGTGTTTCCAGCCATGCCATTTTTTTGCAAGAACATGACAATTTTAACTATGTTTGCCTAACCTAACTGAACATAACATAACCTTGCCGTGTATGGTCCGTGGGGCTATTTATGAATGGTTCGTGGGGCTACCTGTACATGGTTCGTGGGGCTATTTATGAATGCTTTTAACAATTTTGAAGATGACAATTTTAAGTAAGTTTGCCTAACCTAACTGAACCTAACCTTGCCGTGCATGGTTTGTGGGGTTATTTATGAATGGTTCGTGGGGCAATCCGTGCATAGTTCGTGGGGTTTTCGAACCTGGAAAAAAAACAGTAACACGAAAGTAGGTATTTTTCGATGAAGAAGATTGCAACACTACATAACCACTGATCATCGACAACGCTAGTCAAGATATTTCCGCCATATTTCGTGTAACGCAAGCGAAAACGAACAAACAAGAATTACTCGATATGTCGAAAATTGAGATTATTTGCGTAAAAAAAACGAAATGGCACCTTCAAGAATCCTTAGGAATGCAGAATACATAAGTACCAATGTGTAAAGAGGAAAATAAAGGAATTTCAGACGTTTCGGTGATACTTAACATTTAATGATTCATCTAGCAATTGACAGATCACATATTCATGTTGACAGAATATTCAGATAATATTAACTTCATAAGACTGCATTTTAAAAAAAAAACCTTGTGTGCGCTGGAACTATTTTCACATCATAATTATGTACAAATTTTTTCTTTACACTATTTGCTAACATGGATCCTACACCCTGTTAATCTTCACCACAGGAACTCTCTTGGAGTAACAGTTATGTACTAGGATAAAATAGGGTGACCAGACATACTCTTTTTAAGAGTATTATACTCTTTTTGAGGTTTATATACTCTATACTCTTTTCAATTTGCAAAAATCCCCAAATATACTCTTTTCCTTACTAGTTAATTTCATTCATTATTTTACGCATAAAAATGCCTTAAAATCCACAGGACGGAAAACGTCAGGATGTCAACAAACTGAAGTATTTACTCCTTGACTCAAGAATTTCCTATGAAAAATTTCAAGTCATTTTCATATTCCATCAACAAAGCAAGACATATTTCAAATTCATTGGAATTTAATGGTAATGATTAGGACCGAGCCGATACCACTTTGAACCGATACCCATACCGATACTCTTACCGATTCCCACCGATACCGATACTTAAAAATTGCAATAATTAAAATTTGTTCAAAATATTCATCAATATCGGTGTGTAAATATTCTCCTCCAATTATATGCATCAACATACCAAGAAATGTGCTTTACAATATTCAAGAATTTCATCAGAATATTAAAATTGATATTATGTAGTCACAAAGTATAGTTTTCGTGTAAAATAAAAAGGAAGTTTCAATTTTGCATAATTTCCAGGATAATTAGACTGTCAAGAAGTCGCGCGGGATTTTTGCGGACCCCGTGAAAGACCAAAATGCCAGAAAGTATCGGCTGGTATCGGTGGCTGAATTCCAACCGATACTTTCCGATACCGGTATCGGCTCAGCCCTAATAATGATATTTTTGAAACTTACTGTGCAATTTCAAAAGCTGTTGAAAAACATCTTGAAGATTGGGTGGGAAAGAAAAGAATCAGTGATGGGTAAGTGATGTAAGTGTGCAAAGATTTAATACAGGCTGCGTCAAATTTAAAAGTGATTGTGCCTCTTATAAAATTCTTGTCTACTCTGCTTGGTACAAATGTTGGTTGTGAAAGACTCTTCAGTGTTATTAAAACTTATTGGCGAGAGGAAAAAAGTACACTCCTGGTGTCAAAACTCGAACAAGTAATGAAAGTGAAATTCAATGTGAACATGACCTGTGAAGAGTTTGGACTGGCAATAAAGGACGATTTAAACATACTCAGGAAAGCAAAATCATCCCAGAAGTATGAACGATGGTGCCATTGGTGAGTAAGTATTTGTAATTAGCTAATTACATTAGACCCATAAGTAATTTGAATTTGTAGAGTGTAGGCCTATTTTATAGGGGCTATAATAGAAGCAATAAAAATTAGCCACCTTATTTTCGTTTTCTTTTTATGTTTTGTGCATGCGCACCTTCAACCTATAGACTATACTCTTTTTGGTCAACAAATATCTGGTCACCCTAGGATAAAAAAAGGAAAAAAAGTACATTTACTTATTTATTCACCATAAATATTTTTGTAGGAATATTAAATTATGCATTGTGCAACAGCATACAACTAATTCAAGGAACTCATCACATGCCCCGTATTGGTGACAGTTTCATACGTCTGAGACACATTATCAATTTTACACAAGAAACTACGGTACTACTTTACTATACCGGAGACACCTATCAATGATTTATTTTGCAATTTTTTACACTGATAACGTACTATTCTGCGTTGCAGAACATTTCTTTAGGTAAAATAATGGATTTCTAACGAAAATAATGTCTATTTCTTACATACGATAACCCCACAAACCATCACGGGGACGAGGTATGCCTACTAGGTTAGGTTAGGTTCCATTAGCACTCCTTTCGTTCAATTTAGAATATATACGGACAACATCGGAATTACAAATTCCACGTCATCTTCCACACCCGGCAACATGTTCACAATGCATCCTGGACACATCATGTTGTAGCAGCAGCAATAGCGCGTATTGTGCTCTCGTGCAGAAAGCAAATGGCGGCAGCAGCAATAGCACGTCGGAAATAGATTTTCGTACAAAACCACATGCATTTGCATTAAAATGGATCAAAACTACATTCCCGAACATCAACAACGCTGCAGAAAATGATTTGCGTAAGTACTTTCTCCTGTAAATTTGAAGAAATCTGTCTCCAGTACAGTAAAGTGTTACCGAAACTACTTACGGAAATGAGTTTCTCCAAGGTTTACAACGTTCGTAGAGGTATTTTCTTTCATCATGTTATATTTGATCGGGAAATCATGTATTTTTCAAGAGAAATATCTCACCAACGCACAATTGCCATTGCTTTCATTTGCCTGCCTTACGATGCTGCGTATGTTTGATGACGTAAGCCCCTGTCAGTGTTTCAAACCCCTATTTTTTTTACTATGCTTGCCTAACGTAACCAAACCTACCATAACCTTATCGGGATATCGTTCAGCTACCGTGCATAATGGTTCGTGGGGCTATCCGTGAACTGTTTGTGGGGCTATCCGTGTATGGTTCGTGGGACTATCCGTCAGCTACCCGTGCATAATGCATAATTTTCACAGGTGACGAACATGATAGTAGATATTTTTCGGTGAAGAAGGTTGAAACACTGCATACCCACAACGTGAGTCAAGATATGCCCACCATAACGTGTGTTACGGAAGCGAAGAAAGGAATAAAAAAAAAGCACTCAGAATGTGAAAAATTGCGTTTGTTTTCATGTAAAAAGCAAAATGGCACCTTGAACTATGTTCCGCAATACACAATTGGTAAGTACGAACCATGCGAAACACAAAATATCCAATTTTAATGTGTCTCCAATCTATGAAACTGTTACCAAATGCCCTAATCTACTAACCAGAGGTCATAGATTTTTATGAAACCAAGTGCAATGCTGTTTTTCTTACATGAGGGAAATTAAAATTCCAGTGCAGATTCTCTTAACGTTTATTGAATTAAAGTAAATTACTATTGTAATAATCTGATGTAAAGTACAAAAAAAAATGGGTAAATATGCGATATTGCCCAAAGAGATTTCTTCAAATTTACAGGAGAAACTACGTACTGAAATCAGTTTCTGTAGCATTGTCGAAGTTCTTCGAGGTTTTTTCTTTCGCAGAAACTGAAAACTTCACCATAGAATGCTGCAGAACAAGAAAAAATCACTTTTTTATGTAAGGAACTTGCATTTTCTGTAAAGCGACAATATTATACTGTTGTTTCCATTATGTACCTGCAGATGGTGCGAGCGTCGAAAGTCACGCGGTCTCGCCAGTGTTTCCAAATGTGCCTTTTTGTTACAAAATTATTTCTTTTTAACTATGCTTACCTAAGCTAACCCAACCTTGCCGGAAATGGTCCATGGGGCTATCGTGAATGGTTATTGGGGCTATCGTGAATGGTTTTTGAGGCTATCCGTCAATGGTTTGTGATGACATAATGAACACGAAAGTAGGTATATTTCGGTTAAGAAGGTTGAAACACTGCATACCCACTCCAAATCGACAAAACAAGCACGACGTGCGATAATCCATGACGAGTGTACGCCATATTGTCTGTTACCCAAGCGGAACAAGGAAAGCAAATAATGACTCGTAATATGAAAAGTTGACACTATTTTATGGAAAAAGGTATGACTTCACCTTAAAGAATCTTCCGCAATGCAGAATAGGTAAGTATCAATGCTAAAATTAACGAAATAAACGAGTTAGAGGTGTTCGGGCGATATCGCATTATTACCAAAATATGTCTCCTTCATACCTTTGAAGACATGGTAACTTCGCCCGAAGTAGGTCTTGCAATGGGCACAACTAAAAGATAAAAAAACGGTACTGGCTCAGACGATCACGTACGGGTGTAAATTACGGGTCGCCCTTTATTTGAAGCTGTTTTAATCTCGGTTCCATGTTCTATGTCCGTAGAAAGAAAAGAACCCTAACCCATTTCCTATTAAATACTTAAACAACGGAAATCCTAATTGTAGATGCTGAAATGCACGTTTTATTATTTTCTAAAGTGAGAAGGAATGATTTCATTCACCCGTTATCTGCTATAAACAAATTATCAAGTTTTTTGTTGCACATGCGTTTCTTGGGGCCACGCTCTCGTATGTCAACTGTTTGAATTTCATGTGTGTCTGTGTGTGTTGACGTTTCGTGTCGTTGCTGTGAAGATGAGCAGAAAAATTACCTGTGTTCCAACTGGCATAAATACCGGAGTCTCGACTTCGTAGTGGGGAAGTGTCATTACTCCAGTTCTGGCTTTCGATAAATTACATTTCGCCAGAATTTTGAAAGAGAGAGCTGGTGAACTTGCTGAAGCACTGGATGTAGACATTTTGTAGACGAGCATTGTGGGATTGCACAGCATAAAGATGGCATCTCAAGTAACTGCAGATGCTGAAGATGTTTGGGATGATCTGTCTCTCACACATGTTGTGTATCCAAAAGGTAAATTATATTTTCAAATACATTAGTTGGAAGAAAGGCTGTCCCATTTGCATGAAAAGAGTAGTCACGCGCATTGAAGAAGAAATTATACTCCCCGACCTAGAAGAGCTCAATTTCGTAATTTGCATCAATTTCATCTTTCTCGTAATTTAAAATTATTAAAACACTAAAGAAATTGGCAATTTATTTAATGTTTTTGTTACTTGTCGTTTGTAAGGCCATTACCTGTAGCAGTCGTTCTGTTTCAACATTTCAATAATTACGTCCTGCAAAGCCTGAAGGCAAGGAACAGTTGGCTTACGTGGACCCAGTGTGTTATTTTAAAACTAAATCTAGGGGGGGGGGGCGGTGGAGTAATTACTGCAACTTCTCATAAAGCATCGGGATATTATATGAATTGTATATATAGTTCCCTCTCCAGCTCCGGAAATTAACAAACCAAAGGTGGGATGCAACAACTAGAAGGGTATATCCCCTTATGTCCCCTACAAATACCACCCAGTGTGGACCTGTCGCACTTGTTAACAATTTGTACAAGAGAAGAACCATCGCTATGGGCAATGTCTTTCTACGATCACCAACCATGAACTTAATTTTAAATAATCTACGACAGAAAGATGTCTTCTTTGAGATGATTAACTGTACTGGCCGTATATATGTACAAGGATTGTACTTGCACTTTTCTGGATGGTGTTAACAGATAGGAACGTAGTATTTTCTTGTGACTAACACCTGCTCAGAAGTTAAGAGTGAAAGGTAAAACATTAATAGAATATTTGTGTTTGCAACAAGGCTAATCTTGGTATCACTGGTGCAGCATATATTATTCTTGATTATTCAAATTGTCCTCACAATTGTGAGCACCACTGAAATTTTTGAACTCCGGACTGGTGGCACCAAAAGCCAGCTTTTTAAAAATGTATATTTTTCCCTTAATTATGGCAAATTCCAGTTCAAGTTCCAGTGTGAGCATGAGTGTTCTTTGAGAGTCTCTCTTCGTGAATTTCATCTTCTCATCAGTCATCGTCTTCATCACAATTATGCATTCAGAAGTAGATGAAAAGCAACGTAAAGGTAACAAAGATTACAACATGGCAACATTTTTTACGATAATTTCATGTATCTGAAGTATATAATGTAATGTGGTTGTTGTTTTTTATTTATTTTTTATTAGCCAGTCGGAGTAGGCAAATCAAGCAATTTATGTTTCTTTAGAAACTTTTAGATCTTCCCTAAGTGATCTCATTGTCAAGGTTTAGTTGCACATTCGACTGAGAATGTTTCTAATGTATTGGAGGATTATTGTTATCATTTTTTTTCTTGGTATGTTGACAGAGGTTTCAAGTTCACTTTTATGGACAGATAGTCTTATTGGACTGGACCTACAATTTAAAGTGGGATCCCTTGATTACAAGCCTACAGTGTTACCACCACACCATCAGATTGGTGCTTTTGCAATTGGAACAAATATGTGAAATTGCCCATGGTTCCCTCAAAATTGCTTCCATCATCTGCAGGATTTATTCAACCACTCACAAGCCACTGAAAATATCCCTGGGAGCTGCCAGTATAAATTATTGCAAATAAGGAAGGTGGGTTTCTTGCATATTAAGGAAAAAGTTTGGGTAACATTATAGTATAGGGGTGACAGATTTCTTCAAATTTACAGGAGAAAGTACTTACGGAAATCATTTTCTGTAGCATTGTGGAAGTTCGTGAATGTAGTTTTGAACCATTTTAATGCAAATACATGTTGTTTTCTGCGAAAATCTCTGTCCGACACGCTGTTTCTGCTGCCGCCATTTGCTTTCTGCAGGAGAGCACAATGTTCCACGTAGTCAGTGTTTCAAACTCACCGTGTTTTCACTAGAACATGACGTGTCGAGTATTTTTTTACCAAGCTTGCCTAACCTAACTTAACCTAACCTTACGGAAAATGGTTTTTGGGGCTAACGTCAATGGTTTGAGATGTATTAGCAACCTCGGTAAACGAGGTTGCAAAACTGCATAAATCGACAAAACACTCACACAATGCACCCTGAACCAGTACGCTATCGCCTGCCATAATGTGTTACAGAATCGAAATAGCAAGTAACAGTAAGTACTTGTAAATGTAAGAAATAGACATTATCTTAGTTAGAAATGCATTATTTTACCTTAGGAAATGTTCTACATTCCAAAATAGTATGTTAGCAATGTAAAAAAGTGCGAAATATATGATTTATAATTGTCACCCCCATACTACGACCCTGGTAATAATGTGGGGGTCAGTTCCGGTTGATTGTAACCAAAGAGATTATGGGGCACACAAAACACATACATGGACCATGTTTCACCCAGGATTTAAAAATTTGCCCCTTTCATTGTGGAGTGCCATGCAAACTACACTACAGAGATTGGTATTTTTTACATTTTGTTTTCCACTAATGGTGTTCCTTATTAATAATTTACTTCTTTTTTGTCTTGTTATCAGGAGACTGGTTTGGAAAAATGTTAGCCATAGCAAGTTTGGTGCCTTTTGCAATCATTGCTGGCTTTTTGACATTAATCCTCTTCAGAAGAGATCTGCATACAGTAAGTATCAAGCTTCAGGTATATTTTGGCATAGTATATGCCATTGTGTTCTTTTGATAAAAAGATACAAATTACTAAAATTATTATGTACGTCTTATGTAACCAATGTCTAGTTTCTGAGTCATGGAATTCACCTTAAGCATGGAACAGTTTAATCGGCACTAATAATATTATTATCGGATGTAGCAAATTCTATATTTTTCTATGTGGTGGTACCCCAATGCAAAATTCTGGCATTTTGTTGTTATCTTTATAAGTATGAAAAATAATTTGTGCACCCTTATATTTTAAAGTAGAGGTGGACTGATAAAGAAATTTTGGCAGATAGCGATAAAATATCAATTTTCCTTTTTAAAGCAAATCCTTTTACAGTCATCTGGTGGATTAATTAAGGAAGCTACCTAATAAACCAATCAGGTTCTTCACGGAATGTTTTAGTTTTATGTCAGATCAGTTAAGAGTATCAAGGGTTTTTTTTGTAAATGTTATAGCAATACACATTGCTATTGTCAAAAATTTCATGTCTGTCTGTTGCCAATTTATTGTATTTTTGTTAAAATTTAACCAGTCATTTGAATGTTTTCCTTTATAATTCAATATTGCATCCCCACATTGATAAAACTGTAGTACAGCTCACCACTCACGAGAAGATCCCGGAATGAGGGGAGAGGGCATGCAGAGGGACAGGGGAAGACCGGTCTATTTGCTGATTTTAGGGGTAGAAGGAAGTCTTCCGCTGTTGTGTGGAAGTGCTTGTCTGTAGGTGTTTAATTGTGATTTCTTTGGGATTTTTCGTGGTGTTTTAAGAGTAATGGTAGTTATACATTATTTAGCCGTGTTGTGTCGGAAACGTTCGAATAAAAGAAATGATCAACAGTGTCAATATGAAACAATCATCCCGAGAATTTTCATGCTAAACCTAGTCCGACAAAGTAATGTTTAACATTGTTGACATTTGTAGCTTTGCACATAAGTGCAAATAAACGTTCTCCACTTTCACAATTCTTTTTATATTTTTTTCTTTGCTATTTGCTTCGAACGCCAGTACTGTAACAGCCAATTCCATCGTTGAAAATATCTTAAACATTGTAGTTAGTACAATCGGCAGGCTCTTTATTTTATAATTTAAAAAAATCAGTGTACTCTGTCAAGAAATCAACACCAGATTGACGATGATCATACCTTTACCGCTAATGTGGATACCCCCCTGACCGTGCGCCGACAGTGATTTGAGCGTAGATGTGAATCAAACCTTAAAGCTTACAGCAAGACCACAGTGCTTTTTTTTTACCCAGGGTGCACTCCCCAAACCCTAATAGTGGAGTCGCCTTAAGCTACGTCACTTGACTTCCATCAGGAATCTTCTCCTGAGCGGTGGACTGTATTAATTTCCAAAAGGAGTAAAGTTTGCACATCATCATAAGTGTTTTGAGTAGCCTGAAGGACAGAGGTTCAAGTACCATTGCCATCCTGGCCAAAATTTCTCGGAGCTATGAAGCTTTCATACCGAAATATAATTATTTTATTAATGTACTGCATTCATGCAACAAAGTCAGGAGCAGCATTAAGGGGGGTCCCGGGTTCGACACCTGGTGGAGGCACATGGCACAGTGGTTCGGATCCCACTTTAAACCGTAGGTCCAGTCCCGATTACCCTTACTGTGCATAAAGTGGACTTAAAACACCAACTCAAAAACAAAGAATGAACAGAGTGTATCAGAAGCAATAGCACAAACTGAGACGGTCTAAAGTACACAATAGTAGAAGCAAAATAGTCTCAGTAAACACGGGTTGCAAATAAACTGTATGCTAGATAATTGTGAATGTATGGTTACGATCTGCCACTAACTTCATTGTTTGTACACATTGTATGCTTTTCACGTGTGAGGTGCCATAATTCTACTTAGTAACGAATAACAGAATCAAAAGGTCCCCCTCGCTAGACATTACTGTTGTCTTTAGTTCCAAGGACTATTGTACTGTGCAGCACTGTTCAGTTTTTTAACACTAGAACAGCAGGAGGGGTCAAAATGACCCATAGCTTTTTCTTATTTTTCCTCAAAATTTTGCGACTTTTCATTATTCTTTGTCCTATTTAAGATGGTATATTGAAATCTACAAAATATAATTTCTTTCTGTGAAATTTCATGTTATATCCCTAGAACAGTGGGAGGGGTCAGTTTGACCCCTGTAAAGTTTCATTTATGCGTGCTGCAATATCAGAGTTAGGTTGTGGGTCCTGGGTCAACCTATCTTTAGCATGTTCCCACTTGCCGCAGTTTACATGGCATCGTGGAGGTAGTGTTCTTGGACTGGGAAGGACGTCTCGAAACATGTCACGTAAAGTAGCAGTTACTCGTGGTGAAATGTTGAGTATTCTGGAGTGTTCAGTTGTTGATTATTATAATTTTTATTTGTAATCAAAATGTAGTGCAAACCACCTAAACAATTTAATTATAATACATAGATCACAGATAATAATGTAAATTAAAAATATGGTCCCAGTATAAAATAATTAGAATTTTAAATGTGTTTCTTATGAGGGGTCATAATGACCCCTTTCCACTGTTATAGGGTGTATAGATTCTTCCCAGTTCTAGAGTTAAACAAAGAAACCTCGGAAGTGTGCAAGGAGACAAGCGTACAATGTGTACAAACAATCAAGTTAGTGGCAGATCGTAACCATACATTCACAATTATTCTTCAAATTCTTCATTGAGCGAATTCACATGGAATAACCCAATAAACCACCAAATTAGGGAGGTATGGACCCAATAATAAAATGAGCCAATAAACTAAGGTTGCACTTAATATTCTGGTATGAAGATTTTACATATTTTGTAACTATACAGGGCAGCATTTTGCCCTACACATTAAATGTAATGTTACTACTTATCGAATATATGATAGTACTGTGTATGCCAAATGCATAAAATGAATGTAACTGTCACAGAGTGAGTAAGAAGTATAAGTAATTTCATGTCTAGTTTATACGTATATGTGACTAACTGTTTAAAACAAAAAGAAAAAATTGCTTAAAAATGAATTGTGTTTGAGTATTTATGTTTCGCAGGGTAATCAGAACTTAAACTTTGAACTTGTGTGTCCCCACCAAAAATGATGGAGCAAATTTCTGCAGTATTTACTATAACAGGGTGTCTACCAGTCAAGAAATTATTCTTGTGGTCAAGAATGTTGCTATATTTTTATAGTATAGTGAATTTTTAAAAATATTAAATAAAGCAATGTGGCCATTCCCCATCGAGGCTAAAGTATGAAGTATTAATTTTTAATTAAAGAGAGTCTAAATTTCTTGTTAAAGTACAGGGGCCTCCCCAGTGGTGCAGTGGTTGTGCCGTCACCTTGTAATCAAAGGGTCCTGGGTTCGATACCCAGTGGAGGCACCTAGTGGTTCGGATTCCCCTTGTAGTATGGATTTTCATTGAATAAAAAAATACATTTTCTTAATTTCCAATTATACCTAAGTAGGGGGCCATTAAGTAAATGTCAGGAATTTTATATTTGTTGTTTTGGTAGACACCCTGTATAATAAATTTGCTTTCATGTATGTTCGTTTATTATTATTTACTATTATTACCACTTGAGATGAAAATGAGGGTGCAAAAATGTGTGTGGATTTGAATACAAAGGCTGCACAAGCAGTTGTGATTTCTTGATGTACATTGTATCTACCAATATAAGTTGGCAACCCTGTCAGAATGCAGGAGCGCATGCACAGACGTTTCCCATGCTTAGGCAGCTGCAAGTCTCGCAATTAGTCTGCCATGGAACGTTGACCGATTCAGACACAAATCATGGCAGTAGAGGCATTCATCCGAACGAGTCCCATTTAGGAGATGCAGGAGACACTGGGACGAAGGCCCATTGAGGGTCGCCATCAACCAGTACCAGAGCGTCACAACATGATACGATTGGTCACACAATAGAGAGCCAATGGCAGTGTGCAGAAACAGAAGTCTGCAGGTCGAAAGAGGCAGATTCTCTGATGCCCTGATGCTTCCCAGTGCAGTACCTACTGCGTCTCCTGAGTGGGACCCGTTCAGATGATCCCCTCTACTGCCTTGATTCGTGTCTGAACCAGCCAACGTTCCATGGCAGACTAATTGTGAGACTTGCAGCTGCCTAAGCACGGGAAACTTCTGCGCATGCACACCTGCGTTCCGACTGGGTTGCCAATTTCTATTGGTAGATACAATATGTGCCACCCTGTATATGATATCACCAGAAGGACAAAGATTTGCAGTCAAATCATCTGATACAGGTCCCACAGGTGTAGATATTTCTTTTTCAAGATGCAACGATTATGAAGAACAACAAAATAAATTGAGGAGCCTGGTTTCCAGTGGGGACATCATGAGACCAATTGGGGAGTTACTTTACCAAAATAATTTAGCCCTGCAGCTCCCTGGGGTGCCATGAAATGTTCCAATATTTTCACTGAAATGACACTTACTTGTTAGTCAATGATATGATTGTTCCAAATATGTGCTTATTTAGTACTTTATACATGTAAAATGTTTCTGAATTTGAAATGTGTGTTTATTTTTTAACATAAGGCAAGTAACCTAATCATACTAACTGAGCATTGCAAGTGTTAGATAGGCCTACATTCTGACTTGGTGCCGCAGAAAGATCTTGAAACACTGAGGGTGCCGTGAAACTAAAAAGTTTGGTGAATTCTGGTTTAGCCAGTAACTATCCACATGGATAAATTTTCATGAGAATGCCTAATTTATGGTTAGTTTTGTGAAAATTCTATCTTTACAGACATTTCCTCCACAAATCTGAAAATTCTACCTAAGTTGTCAGTTTAATCTGCTGTAAATTGAGTTTTTGGACATCCAGTTTTGTTTTTTATGTACACCCATTCTTTATGAAATTCACATTCATCAAGTTCATTGTTCCCATCCTCTTTAATAAGTTTCATTTAGGCACCTTGTACCTCTCCCTGATGAAGGACTCTTTTCAGCAAGATTGAATTCAAGAATTAATTGCCACGTAAGCTAACGAAACTTTGGGAGTCAAGGTTGTAGTTCTCATAAGGTTTTCTCTTTGGGTATTGGCTTTGTGCTTCATAAGCATTCATATTTTTTTTTCCTTTTCCAGATTGCATTTTTTATTGGCACAATGGTTAATGAACTAATAAATGTAATATTGAAGAACGTGATATGTGAAGAAAGGCCAAAGCATAAAGATATATCTTTTACAGAGTATGGAATGCCTTCATCACATTCACAGTTTATGTGGTTCTTTGCATCATACGTTGCGTACTTTGTTTTTATTAGGTAAGTAAATACTTTGCTTCAAGAGTGCTGTGTGTGTATTTTTTTAATTTTGTTATTGTTTTACAGATTCTATCTATCTAATATAATTTTGTATAGTGTTTCCATAAGTATGATCTATGTAATTATTCTGATAAAGCTTTTTATAGGCATGGGTTTGATTATTTTGATTGTATTGTCAAATAAGTATATCGGTATTTTAGTAAATTTCAGTTAATTTTTAAGAGACACTACTACTTCAGCACTTTATTGCAGCTACTTCGTAACTAAATATTTAATTACTTTATGAGTTGCATTAGGATTATGGTCTTTTTTAAATTAAATTTTTCAGAAGCAACAGTTGTAATATTTCCCAATGGATTTATACGCCGATGAGCCATTACATTATGACCACCTACCTAATGAGCTATCACATAATGTCTGCAGTCCCTTGCGCAGCAGTGTACAATGAACTGTGTACTGTGAAACATTGTCCTGGTCACCACTGTTGTACCTGTGAACGATTTCTCGCCCTGCGGTCACTCCGAACAATGCACGACAGCCTCCACTGGCATCTGGCATCAATGAGCCGCTGTCAACACACGGCTGGATGACGTGTCGTTGTTTGCCCATCGTTGCACCACTTTCGATACGCCCTCACGAGAGCAGCCTACAAGCCATGCCATTTCAGAGATGCTGGTACCAAGGTGCCGTGCCATTTCAGAGATGCTGGTACCAAGGTGCCGTTCCATCATAATTTGACCTCTATCAAACTGGGATAGATCAACCGCTTTTCCCATTCTGATGCCGATACACTACTAACAGCAGCAAGCCTGTAGACCTGGCCAATATATACTATGCTGCCAGCCTGTCAACTGTAACTCTCCGTGCTTCAGGCACAGTAAATGTTCCCGGGTCGGGGTGGTCGTTATGTAATGGCTCATTGTTGTATATGCTTGTTAAATACCACACAAACAGCATAACACAAAACACTTTAGAAGTTTGTCCAAGCTTTCAACTCCACCTTGGATTCATCATCAGGGCTAATCGAGAGATGGTGAAGAAGGTGCAGTTGAGGTTCTGATGACACTACTTGCTGTGAACGCTGGAAGATGTTGCAGTGTTGGACAGACAGTGTTTTCTTTGCCGTCTCTCAGCCAGCCCTGATGATGACTCTGACATGGAGTTAAAAGCTTGCATAAACTTTTAAGCTACTTCACATAGTGCTCTTTTATGTTTTGTGCGGTTTTTAACAAGAATGTTGCCACCACGTGAATCTAAGAAGTTTTTTAATGTTTGATTATTTTGACAGGGTGTCTGCAAAACCTGGAATTCCTGGAAGAGATCAGGAGCATACATTTTCTAGAAAGAAGTCATTTAGATTTGCTCTTTTTCTTGAAAAGACAATGTTTATGTAGTAATACATTAAAGGGAAGTTTTTAAACAAACAGAAAATGTGGCAAGAAAGACTTTTAAATTTGTTGTGGACAAACTAGTATATTTCAGTGTTGATATACTGAGTATGCCCAGTAGTTACAGTAGAAATTGCATATTTAATATTGTAAAAAATGTTTTGAACTCTTCATCGTATAGAAATCTATTACAATAAGTGATTGTTGGTATTTACGAGTTCCTTGTTGCAATTGTTTTAGGGGTATTTGGTAGATAGTTATATACTAAATTTACTACAATTACAGATTATTTGCACTATAATTCTTATGGATTTTTAGAAATTCACCCCTCATATTCACTTGCGTCCCTCCCCCTACCCAACTGTCAATTGCTGTTCAGTTCTCTTCACATTATTACCTTACTTGTGAAGTTAATATTCAAAAACTTGGTTGACTGAGATTCTAAATGTCTGTAGAGAATCACTAAATTTGATTTGATGCGTTTTTGTGTTGATATTACTTTTGTGTGTGAAGCTACACTTGTGTACAGTGAAGTACAACAATTCTTAAATTGTGTTTTAATCTATTTTATTGGAGTCCTGAGAGGGGGTAATGGATTTGAGAACCCCATCTACTGAGACATATGCTGGTAATCATAAGTTAATTATTAATTTACAGCTTATGAAATTTTGTAAGGCTGTTGTGTGCGTAAGTGGTTCCAGCTTCATAATTTCAGTGTTGACCTAGCATTGGGGCAACAATTGGGGAGCTAATTGAAAAGAAATAATGGGCTCTGATATTGAAATCCAGAAAGCAGCAATGGGTTACGATGCACTGACCACATGTTGTCTAATGAAAAGCCATGTGGCAACCCTTGGCCCTCATTGAGTTAAATTAATTTAGCTAAATGATTTTTCTTATTCTTAATGCTCCCTTCAACTAAAAAGATTGTTGAGTGAAGTGCTGACTTTCACCCATATGATTGGAGAATCAGTGTGTTGAGTTCAAACCACAAGTGAGGCCTCTTTGACAGCCTGGTGTTAACATCATTACCCTGTAAGCAAGGTGTTCCAGATTTGACACCCGGTGGGGTGTATAGGGTTCTAATCTGACAATAAACTGTAGGTCCAATCCTGATTAGCTTATGTACATATAGAGTGACCTTAACTTATTGAAAAGCTCAAACTCAAATCAGAAGTCATATTCAAGCGATTCTTTACATTTTGCTAGTTTTTGAGAACAGAATCAACTGGAAGAATCGTTTTTGTTTCCACTTTGATCTGCTGCAATGTATATCTTTAAAAGAAATGATGATGATGATAATAATAATGAACCTAATTCCTACACAAAAATTTAGTTGCCAAGAACATTCCACACATATTTTTTCTCCCGTATTATTAAGGAAAGTATGACAATAACAGGACGTGGTCGACTGTCTAGAATGTTTGTTAATATCTTCGTGACCACTGTACCAAATATCATAGCAATTATCACATTCATAGAAATGCTTCATGTAAAAGAATCAGACGTTGCAGCGAAAACTCCATTTACTTCCATTATAAGCAGTCAAACACTAAGCACCGGGGTCAACACCAGCATCTCTAACGGATCATTTTCGAGTGGAACCAGCCAGAGAGCGCAGAACCATGCTGTTTTCCACACTACGTTATTCTAGGCGCTGTAGCCAGAAGGCTAGATGCACATGATTGTAGCACCCAATACATTTGATGCCGATTGAAATTTTACATTTTACTCTCCAAATTTTCACGTGTTCTTGTGTGAGTAGAATGAAATTTGGTAAGAAAAATTTGTGAATGTTAATATTCATAATAATTAAAATGTTAATATTCATAATAATGAACAGATTGTATATTAATTGAAAAACACAAGGTTCAAAAGCAAAAATCGTGATGATAAGCATGTCTGAAAAAATTTAATTTTTGGACTGAAAAATCTGGAAATGTCAGGGAATTTCATAATCAAAAAATCGTAGCAACCCTGTCTCCAGAGTTTTGCTTTAAAATATTCATAATTGAATGTGAGATAATAATTTAATCTCACAATGTTGCAAAGATAATAAAAATTATACGTTTTGCCTAATTTCCAGGATATGTAGACTCCTCAAAAGTTTTGTGTGACATTTTTGCATACTCTTCAAAAGACTCTGTATAAGTATTGGGTCAGCCCTGCTAGAAACAATTTGAAATGTGATTTGAGTAATTTGTCAATTTGTGCATAAGATAATGAACAGGTTTACTTATGTATTTTCTCATATTCCAGGTTACATCATATGAACAATAATACTCTCATGGAGAATGTATGGAAGACAGCTATAATAAGCACATGTGTATCAATGGCTGTAATAGTATCATTTAGCAGGTAAGCTTGCATCTTGACGCTTGTAAGATGCTGGTGACTTGAGTGTTACCACAATGAATTTTCCCAGGATACATATATTGAGGTGTTAGGTAATAATCAAAATCTAATTATTGATAACAACTCGTTTGAACCAGTTTCCAAATTCAAATACTTAGGAGTAATATTAACAAATGAAAATCATATTAAAGAGGAAATAAAAAGCAGGCTTAATTCAGGAAATGCATGTTACTTCTCTCTTCATAAACTTTTGTCTTCTCAAAAACTAAAATATGCTGACCTTGGTCAGCATATTTTAGTTTTTCATAATCATGGAAACAAGGCTTAATGGTGTTATAATTTTGTCTTCTCGTTTAATATCTAAGAAACTAAAAGTTAAAATATACAAAACAGTAATTTTGCCTGTGGTATTATATGGATGTGAAACTTGGTCCCTTACATTGAAAGAGGAACATAAATTGAGAGTATTTGAAAATTAGATCCTTAGGAAAATCTTTGGACCTAAAAGGGATGAGGAGACAGGTGAGTGGAGAAGGTTACATAATTTAGAACTACATAATTTGTATTCATGTCCAGATATTGTTAGAATGATTAAATCAAGAAGACTTAGGTGGGCAGGCCATGTGGCACGAATGGGAGAGGAAAGAGGAGTTTACAGGATTCTTGTTGGGAAACCTGATGTTAAGAGACCAGTAGGAAGGCCAAGACGAAGATGGAGGGACAACGTTGAGATGGACCTAAGGGAAATCGGTAGGGATGGAAAAGAGTATATAGAACTTGCTCAAGATAGGGAAAGATGGAAGGCCTGTGTTGCTGCAGCCATGAACCTTCGGGGTTAAGAAGGCTAGGGAGTTAGTTAGTTAGTTACATATATTGAGGTTTGGGATTGGTCCCAAATGCAATAGCTCCCAAAAATGTTAATTTGTTGCAAGTATGTTACATACTTGGGTCATTCAAAAATGATTGACACAATTTTTCTTCACATCAAAAATTTATTTTAAACAAAGTGAGTACATGTTATATTAGAGGTATCCTCCACCAATTTATATGCACTTTGTCATCGATCTGGCATTTTTTGTGGATAGCTGACTGAAGCTCATCATTGGAAGTGAACTTCTCACTGCACAACACCTCTTTCATTGCATCTAACAGTGTGTAGTCGCTAGGTGCAAGATCTGGCGAATATGGAGCATGAGCCAGCATGGTGTACTCCTATGGAGAATACAAGGTGGCAATGGTGTGACGACTGAATGTGCTTGCACTTGAAGTCCGACATCCAGGTTTTGCTAACCTCATATAGATTTCCCAACCAGTCACTCTTCGCTCTAAAGGAACCACGCTGCCCATCATTGCCCATGAATATCTGCTTCCATATTTTCTCTGTTTGTCCACAAATGCACCCACACATCTGCACGAATAATGCAGCACTGTTTTTCCTGTGCAGTGCAGCGATATCAACTGATGACAATACGTGGCACTATAGCCTTCATGCACACACCAGGCATGCATTTGAAACTGCTACATTTCCGAAGTTATGGGGGGAGTGTCAATCATTTTTGAATGACCTAGAACCTTAGGTCTAGGTATGCACAGGAGTTGCAGTATACTATAGAAATTTAAAATATTAAGGCTTGCCCAGGACTCAATCCCAGTTCTATTCAATACTGCGCTATTCTTCTACCTAGTGTGTTACCAAACCTGCCGTGGTTTTGCTTGATATCTTTCTTTTGAGCACAGATGAGTCAGGCCTGGCTAATGAGCCAAGCACTAATGAGTTCAGTTGGTAGAGCAATAGCACAGTATTCCAGAGCCCCAGGTTCGGACTTGTGGTCGAACCTTAACTTTTGCTTAATTTTAAAAAAAACATTGCAAGAAATTATGCATGTAAGCTGTCCTCAGGTCGTTGTTCTAAATTCTTAACTGAGAAGAAATGTTGGTTCTTGGTTGAGGATTCACAATGCCAATGTAACATTTTTTCTTGTATATTCTGCATGCAGTTGTGCTAAATGGATAATCCAAACTTGACAAAAATAACTTGAAGAATTTAAGACCCTGTGCATGATAGTTCCACCTTGAAATTTCAAGTTTATGTAGGGAAAGTCTGAAAGTTTTCTAAACGTAACATTGACTTGTTACTTCATAAATTAGCCATGACTAATATTAAAAATAAATAAACATAATGTAATGCAAACATCATACAGGACAGTTCTCATTCATGAGCCCAACGCTAGCAGACAGTACATATCAGTTACTTCCTCACTGTTTTCAGCAAATGCCAATTTCCTTACATAGTAATTTTTGTCTTCTTGCTCTTCTGTCCTTTAGGATCACAGAGAGTGAGATTTTGCCAGCAGAGTTCGATATGTTGGTTTGGAAGAACTGTCATTATCCAGTTCCACCCCACTTGAAACACAGCGATACATACAGTTTTGAAATTAAATATTGTTTAAATGTAAGGCTTGTAGATTAATGCAATGTTTTTTTTTTTTTCCTTAAGCTGCATTAAATACAATAGCATCTACTCTTGTGCTACAGTATGTTCTAAATACGAGGGGGTATCAAAAAATTTCTTGCAATCACCTGGAAGGAAACAACTTTGGACAAGTACAAAATCATGGTGGTATTAGTCCTTCTCCACATAGTCGCCATGCTTGGTGACACATTTCTGCCAGCGGTCTTTCACCTTGCGTAAGCTGTGTTTATAGAACACTGCATTTTGGGGCTGAATCCACTGTTCCACCTCAGAAATGACATCATCCCTCGTGTCAAAGTGGCGTCCTTTGAGTGGACACTTCATTTCCGGAAAGAGGAAGAAGTCACTCTGTGCCAGGTCTGGGGAATGTGGAGGGTGGGGCAAAATTTTGCATCCTAATTGAACTGTTTTCGAAATGGATGCATGGGCAGAATGGGCTGGTGCGTTGTCTGTCAATAGTAGCACTCCTATTGTGAGCTTTCCTCGCCTTTTCACCTTCAATTTGTGATGTAACCAAGCTAGAAGATCACAATAATAGTCACTTGTGATTGTGTGAGCCTGTGGCAGGTAGTCCGTCAGGATGACTCCCTCACAGTCCCAGAAAATGGACAGTATCACCTTAGCAGCTGACTTTTGCACTCTTGCCTTTTTGGTTGGGGGCGGTGAGGAGCTGTGTTTCCACTGCTTACTCATCTCCTTTGTTTCTGGGTCATAAAGATAGATCCAGCTTTCGTCCATTGTAGCCAGTCTGCTGAAAAAATCCTCTTCATCCAGCTCAAAGTGGCCTAACGTCTCTAGTGCTGCTTCCTCCCTATTCCTCTTGTGGAAAGGGGTGAGCAATCATGGCACCCACCGTGCCGACACTTTATGAAGGTGCAGCTGGTGGTGGATGATATTCCAGATGGACCCATAACTAACACCAATTACAGACATCACACTTTCAATGGTGATCCTTCTGTCTTCCAATATCATCTTCTCCACTTTCTCCATCAATGTAGCATCATTTGTGAAGGACGGTCTTCCTGTCCTAGGGGCATCGGAAATTACATGTGACCGGTTTGGAACTGCCGTGTCCACTTGAAAACCATCTCATAGGATGGGCTTTCCTCCCAGTACACTACTCTCATCGTGAATTTGCTTCGCTGCTTTTCCCTGGAGATTCAGGAATTTGATGACGCTCCGTGCCTCAATTTTGTCCCTCATGACACCTGCCTTTATTCACCTGTTAAAAAAAGGATAGCAATAAACATCCAAAGCAGACAAAAATTTGTGTGCTTAGCTACTAGAAGAACGATTGTACAATACACATATCCGAAGGGGTTTCTAGTTTGTTTCCTTCCAGGAGATTGCATGAACTTTTTGATACATCCTCGTAAATTAGATGCAGGCAAAAACGTAAAGAAAGCAACAAAACACATCTACACTTGCAATCATGGCTACCCCTCAGCCCAAGACTGGGATATCAAGGTGAAGCCTTTATCATATTTATTTTCTTATTACATCAGGTTTGTCTGTACATATGGGATACATTGTCTCTCTCTAGCCTCTGCAGGACTGTCGACCTCTATGGTGGAGTGGTGTGGTGATAACAGGATGCTACAATCCCAGGTGTTCTGGGCCGAATCCCAGACTGGGCATGGCTGTTTTTTGTGAACGTTCCTTCGTGAATTTCATTATATCATCACTCATCCTCATCTTTGCAATTAGCCAGAAGTGGCAGAAAAGTGAAGTAAAATAAACCAAGTCAATCAACTTCTGCAGGATTCACAAAACTTGGAATCAAATACATTTTAAATATTCATTGTGTTCCAGCACAGGCAATAATGTGCTGTGTGGCTAAGTGGCCAAAGTGGTCAAATTTTGATCCCGCCACCAAAGTTCCTAGGTTTGAATCCTGCCCTGGCATGGGTGTCATTTGTGAGTGTCCCTTCATCAATTTTGTCTAATGATCACTCATCCTGAACATTGCGATTAGCTCAAGGGGCACTAAAGCAGTGCTAATTAACAGAGACAAATATAAGAATACGCCACATGCAGTAATTTCATGAATATTTTAAGTTTACGATACACAAAATGTAATTCATTGATTTCAGTGTTTCATAATTCATGATGTGATAAAATTTAAGTGTATTAATGTATATTTCTCCAAGTTTCAAATGTAATTTGTATCTCTTATTGTAGGGTATATTTAGGATACCACACGTGGAAGCAAGTACTTGGAGGAGGCTTTGTGGGATTGTTTTTGGCATCTGCGTGGTTTGCTCTAACACAAATAGTGCTCACACCTTTGTTCCCATTAATAGCTTCTTGGTAAGTTTCATAGTAACTGTTTCAATATAATGAAAACCTTTCATTTGTGTTTAATTGTAAAATTGGCAGATCCAGCTTCTCAGTTTTACAGTATTAATCACCAAAGGTCGAAGAAGAGTACCCCTTTTCATGCATGTCTCCCTGCCTGTCAACATCTCGCAAGCTACCAGAGGTGTGAAGGCAACATTCTGTGGACTTGTAGAGCTATCAAATAATAGCTATCTGGTCTGTGCAACTGTTGTGATAGCTTTATTACTATTTAACATACAAATATGAACTTGATGCACCCTATATATTCTCAGCTGTGGCGTCCATTTGTATTCAACAAACTATTCCTATTGGCTAATAGAGAAACAAAATATATAATTTAATGCATAGGTGTACATTGCAATTAACCCCCCTAATCATGGACATCCGCAGATTTTTTCACGGAGGGACAAGCAAGGTATTTTTACATGAGATATAGTACCCCAATAATAGTTTTGCCCGTCAAAAAACATCAATTGAATTTGAAATTATCACATTAATGTAAATTATTATGACATAAACTTCAGCACTTTTTTACTGTTTTGTAAATTTTTTATCATAAATTTGTATAATGAACAAATTCTATTAATAAATTTGTGTCCCTACCAATAGAGTACAAATTAATCTATCCCATCCGTTATTATTTCAGTAATATTTATAGTTTTGTAACAGTTTCATATTAGTTCCAGTATTCTGTATTCAAGCGTGCTTTTTTTTATGAACTACGCTCTATGTTGCTTGCTTTCTGTATACATTTTCATAGTTCATTTGTTTTCCTATGCCTATTATAAAATAACTGGAAAGATATAAGTGATTTTTTTATAGGCGGATATCAGAATTTCTCATGCTGAGAGATACAACACTCATTCCCAACGTACTGTGGTTTGAATATACCAATAGCAGACAAGAAGCCCGAGCCCGAAGCCGAAAACTTGTATCCATGAAGTCCCAATGACACTTCCAGGGCCACGGATTCCTCAGCTGTCTAATACAACTTTACAGGATACGGAAAAGATAGGAGACTGCTAAGTATAAATAATTATATATAAATATTTTACTCTGACTGAGACTGTAATCAGGAATTGAGACACTCCGTGATAACATGCTAAGCCTTTTCCAACCATGGCCGTAGCTGTTCGTCTCGTACCTGCCTGCCTATGCAGTTTTTGTAAAAACGTTTTTATTTTTTGTGTGGGGGGAGCATTTGGGTGTAAGGCTACCTCTTAACGGAAGGAGTTTATACTTCCACGCGTAAATAGATTTGAAATAACATGTACGGTAAAATTGTGGAGCTATATAGCTTCTTGTTACGGCAAGTATTTTTTATCGTGTGATGACGGGCGTGTGTATCGGTCATAGTTTAATTAATGTAGGTGTGAAACTGGTTGTATGGCAAGGGTCTGTTTGTTGTATGTTTGTATATATGTGTGTGTTCGTGCGATTCAGTTCCGTTGTGATCAGAATCCTTGCTTGTTTTTGGCAAAGGTGTCCTTTAGCTTTTTTTTACCTCCTGCCTGGGTAACTTTTTGTTACACCAGGTAATTTTGTTTTTGCGGTTCATTCATGTGGTGAGGTTAAGTGTAAACTGATAAAATAGCAGCTAGTTGTGTGTGCGAGTGTGTGTGTGTAGTTAACAGGCGTAATCCGTGTATATGAAAAGAGCCAAACTTGCATCTTGAAATGCCTTAATTATAACTTTTACAGTATATTCAAATCTTTTCGACACAAGCTTATCAGGTAAGAAGAAATAAGTGTATGTGAGATGCTTAAGCCTTATGACATTAATCTTTAGTACAGCTCTGTAATACTTGCCAACTTCTATAAACGTGCTGGTGATGTAGATGAATCTTAGTGTAAAAAAATTCTAAATGGGCAATACTTAGTTAAAAGCTTGCTAGCATTGTATGACCTGCATAAGAGTTATTTGTAAATATTATATTTTTTTAAAGATATTTTCCAATTGTTTGAGAACAATTGCTTGAAGTAAATAGATTATGGAATGGAAATCCAGATGAGGAATATTGGTTGGGTCACATTCTGTGCTGTACAAAGTATGTATTGTACATTTCATTACTTGAATCCCACAAAAGTAGTTGTACTTACAAGTGATTGGTCTTCATTTCGTCTTATCCAATGTTTTGGATCAGTGTCTGGATCCTTTGTCATTGAATTCCAGCAATTAAAACATTTTTTTTAAAATTTTAAAATCGGGACTGGATCAATACTGATGTGGTTTTGGTATTAAAAAAAACATTAGTCGAATCCCGATTTTACATTCCCCGGTTTCATATTTTCCAGCATTATACATCAATCTTGATGGTCTGAACATTACAAAATGTTATAAAATTTCCTGAATTTCACATTTTTCGGCATTTTAAGTTTTTCCACCCAGGTTCCCTGAAAGACGTAAGATCGAGGTTCTACTGTATTTCCAATTTATTCACTGATACTTGCTGATACTTTCAGAAGTTTTAGTATTTCATGCAATCCTCCAAAAAGTGCAGCATGACAGCTTTTTTTAAATATTGCAATGTAATTCTTGAATATTTTAAAGTAAACCTCTGATAAATTGATGTATATAATTGCAAAATATTTATCAATATTTTGAGCAACTTTAATTGGTGCAATTTTCAAGCATTGGTATTGGTAACACTTCAAAATGGTTTCATCTCAGCTCTAGTTTAAATGTTTAAAAGTAAAAGGATGAAATTGGAAATCAGGATACTGCTGAACATTAAACTTAGGCTGGCCTATGAGTAGAGGTTCCTGTCAGTAGTGTCCAGATATCCTGCATATCACACTCATGCTTCTCCATTATTTATAACATTAACCCTTTCCGGACAAGCCTGAAGAAGTAGTTATTTAACATTTATTTCTGAAATTTACAACCCGTTCTCTTTCCACAGATATATACAAATTTTCTCACATTTATGAACTTTTTCTGTAACAATTTTTGAATGCAAAAAAAAAATTTTTGGGATTGAAATAGTCACTAAATGTGAAACACGAAGCATAATCCTTGTAGAAAATGTACAAAATGTGCATATAAGGTATTCAATGTTGTTTTCAAGAGTATAAACCGAAACACCACCTAATTCAACATGAGTCCAAGTAAAATTCATGAACGAAGAAAACATGACATCTAGCAGTTCAAAAGAAGTGGTTACAACACATGCGCACAAGAGAGACGGTTTGATTATAGCCCGTCCTTCATTCACAACAGAATTTTATAGGAAACGACAGGCTATGCCTGTCACCCATCTTGGACAAAAAATTGTATGACTGGCTTTTGCCTGTCGCTTGTCCAGAAATGGATAAACACTGGGTATTTCCATCCATCTTCAAATATTTTCATTGTCTACCAGGATAAGCTATTTGCAAGAAAGCTTTATGCCTTTTATTTTTTACCTAAGTATGTCTGTATCAATACAGATACGGTTGTACACACATGAATAAGTAGCAAGATGGAACTCTTGATTGCCCAGGTTGAAGCTTTCGCAATGTCACCACAGATTTGAGATATTTTTTTTTAACCAACTGGTAAGCTCTTTTCTTTAGTTGCAGTTTTTTATACAAATGCATAATAAAAAAAATTGAATATCTTAGATAAAGTTGGCATGTATACGAGCATTGTACGACATTAGAAGATTCAAAATTCTCTAGTGAGATGATTTTATAAATTTTCATTGTGGATGTACTTCAGTGTTACCGATTAGCTGTAATTTCCTACACCTTCAAAGATTGATGTTTTTCTGTAAAATAAAAAGTCAGAAAACTTATTTTTCTATGTAGAACTATTGTGTAAAATACTTGCGCATTTAATACTGTGCGTATAAAAACATATTTACATAGTGACAGTGTTTCATCCCTTGAAATAATTTTATTTCTAGGGATGAACAGCTTGAAAGAAATGTCTCTTGTGATGTCCTTTTTATTTCTGTATAAGTGTTATTGTACTTAAAAAAAGAGAGAGAAGAGGTGCATGTGCTAATTCTTCATCATACTGGCAGCAAGTTTTTTTTATTAGATGCAACAAATCTGCACTTGAGAGTTGAGAATGTACAGAAGGTAGCATTGGGTTATAACTATTGGTTTTTCCTATAATTTTCATTGTCTCAGTATTATCCAGAGTACTTTTTATGGAAAAAAGTGTTTAGGTTATTGTAAAAATGATTAGTATGCTTATTAAATTACGCTTTGCTCAAGCTTGTGACGTGTTCTAGCAAGAAACTGAGTCTGAGGCTAGTTTTCCCCCATAAGAGGAGGTTAATTATTTTTAACAAAAGTCTATTGCACAACAAACATACGCAGCATTTATTATTTTTGTGATATAATAACCATGTCAGGGCTTCTTTGGATTTTGACTTACCATCAATTCTTGTAATAGGCATGCATAGCTCACTGGTTTATCACTAATAATGAAGTTTCACTTTTGTTAGTGAGCTGAGATAAAACCATGTGAAGATTCCATGTCGTCTTTGTCAAGCTGATTTCATTTCACTTCATGAAAAATGTTCAGAGGAATCAAACCATTGTAAAAGATTAAAACAATCACCACGTACACATTAAGAACCAGAAGATTTTTTCTTTCTTTTTTCTGGTTTCTAACTTGACAAGGAAGATATGATATCTTCGAAATGCTTTTTCTTTATGCGATCTCACGTACATACCTGAAACTTGACTATTACTCATCAATGTGTGACTTCACATTAAATTTTATGTGGATTATCTAAAGCTGTAGGTATCAGCATTATTCTCTGTCATATTCAAGTAGGCAGATGTACGTGGGTTGGTAATTTAATAGAGGCAACTATTTATTCTGAAATGATACACAAGAGATACCTCTGTGAGACTTTTACAGCCCTTTGATGTAGTCACCAGCATTGTGTACAACTGTTGCCAACAATGTGGAAGTCATAGTACACTTGTAGCAGCGCCTGTTCTGTTGATGGTTCAAATGGAGCTGTCTATTGCCTGAAGAATCGTTTGGAAGCTTCATCTTAGGGATCAAATCAAAGACACAGGGGCTGGTAGAGCATCTGCCAGCCCCATCGAGCTGACAAATCAGCCACAGGTTGCAACGCAGGTCGCTGGTTATGTTCCAAAAATTAACAGTAATACTTCACATTCACGGTCTGTCCTGGAGGTATGGCGAGAATCACAACAACTTTTAACATTAGTGGGGTTCTGACTACACAACTTTAAAATGCCAACTCCAACTATATTCTATTCCTCTCGTCACTGCACATACACCTAGTGTTGGAAGGAAGAGTCCATTTACTGGGAGGTAGCTTAGGCATCAATATCAAACTAACGTGTGGTATAAGTGAGAAGTACCAGTTCCGTTTCATGGAGTATATACAGCAGTGTTGCAACTATTAAATTTTCCAAGCCACGTATGTGCATTGTGAGAGAATGTGCGTATTAAATTGAACATGCATTGAATGAGTTTTCAACATGAAAGCTCAACATTTTTTCGTAATTTTTTTTCAACACTGACATATTTCAAGAAAACTGAATGTGGAGTGAAAACAAACTTTATGAAAAACATAAATTGGAACAGAATAATTGAAAAAGTTTTAGATACAAAATATCATGCAGATAACTGAAATGAACTTTAGTAACACTGATAAAAAATAATGCACCTTGAATTGTTTTTAATTTATTTTTGTCAGCATTTCAACACAACACACCCAAATTATTTTCAAGGGAAAATGGCAAGGAGATAATTAATTGTAAGCCACTTTTACTAAATTATTTTTATTCGTATTAACTTTAAATCCTTACAAGTTGTACATTACTTTTATTTTTATTTCTGCTCTTGGAAGAGTTATAAAACTATTTGTGCATAAATTCAAAAAGTATAAATATTTAAGTTATTTTCGTTAACATGTAATGTGTGGCAACACTCATATTTATTCGAAAATTATTGTTTTACTCTCTTTTTTTATTATTATTATTCTGCAACGTGGAAACTGATCATAGAAAGAAAAATTTTACTGCACAAGTACCTGAAAAAATGTGCTGTTTTATTTTATCTTGCAATACATTTTGATGATGTCACCTAGGGCTCTGAAAACTTCTAAAATGCATCGCAGCTTAAAATAAACATTTTAGTTTTTGAGGTGTTATTTTAGTTGCTGAATCCCTTGATGTCTCGTGATTGCATAAAATGCAAGGTGTGTAATGATAACTGATGGAGTATATTTTTTGATTCACTAAACCTTTAAATATTTAATATTATTGCAGTATTATTCACTGTATATTTATAAACAGCACATTGATAATTTTAAAACAGATAATGTTTCGCAAACTTCCTTGCTATCGACAAAACACACAAACCACGGTTGCCTTCTGTTTCTATATATTTTTATCATTTATCACAATATATTACTGGTCCTGCACGATGGCATAGTGGTAATGTCACCATGTAATCAAGTGGCCCCAGTGGAGACAATGCACAGTTGTTCAAATTCTACTTTAAACTGTTGGTCCACTCTTGATTAGCCTATCTGAGTATAAAGTGGACCTTACACAAGCTTGGCAATACTGTACTGCCTTGTACATTGTACTTGTACATTTTCTTAATCATTGGTTCTGCTTATAAATTAGGAATGGACCGATATGAAATTTTGGCCAATACCAATAAAGTACTGATACAAAATGTACCGATACCGATCCGATATAAAATTCTAATTGGTCCTTGAGAAACCTGAGTGGTTCATTGCTCTTCCTAATAATTGTTTGTTTCCAGGGGACTGCAGTGCAAAAGAAGTTGCATGTTTAGACATTTACTTTTTTAAAAAGTAAGTCATGAAGATTATCCATAAAAATTATAACAAAATAGCAGAATTTTGCAAAATATTTAGAGATATATAAATCAGTAATTTTACCGATACACCGATATGCTTATATCAGCCGAGACTGATAGGGTACCGATTAATCTGTCCCATCCATATTATAAATGTAATAGTGAATAATAATGTATTTTCCAGCACAAGGTGTAAAAAAGTTTCTTGTTTCAAGTTTAATATTCCGTTATTTGTAGTACCTTTAGTGTGTCTAAAACTTGAATTTCCTTCCAATTCATCGTGACAGATTCTAAAATATACATTGCAATGTAATGAAAATAGGACATTTTTTTTTTTCGCTTGTTGCTGCTCATTGTAGAAGTGATTATCCAGTCTGATGTCCATATTAGGCACTTTAATGCCTAGAATGTTATTTTTGAAGAACTGTCAAAGATGTCATTACATGTATTCATCCACAAGAAGTTATGGAAATGTTCTCTCCTTTCCTTTGTTTTGTATCTAGTTCTTGTTTAGTTAGAACGACACTTTCTAATGTGTTTATAAGTCAGTAGAACAGAATGATGAAAAGTGTGTAAAAATCTTAATGCCATACCTGAAACGTGTACCCAGGAGTTCACGCAGTAGAGTTGGAACTGTTTTAAATATTCTTCACAGTTCTTTAAGTCATTGGGTAAATAACACTAACACCGTGTTGGATTAGTGTCATTTACAAGGTAATCAATAGATGGCTATTGCATGTGTTGTTTTGAAATTTGTTCAGTGTACAAATGCAACTGAAAGGTGAAACTTTCATTAGTGTTAACATAGCCCATGGAAGATTTTAATATTATTTTCCTGTTAATGTGAATATCAAAGCTGTGTACGTTACAGTTGTAAATGAATTTTAATAGTGGGTTTTGGGAACATAAATAGTGCCATATATATTTGTAATATATTGCAGCTCTTGTGTGCTTCAGTTGTGGAGAGATGCTTTTAGCTGTGGATCCAGAGTGTAGGTTGCAATTTGTAAGTGACCCCTCTTCCCCCTCTCACCACACACATACATAAAAATACACTCCGAACAAGCTGAGAGTAAGTTTGGTTTATAATATACATACATAATAATTCTTTTCCTCTGCATATATCGTACAAAAATTGGCAAAAATAAAGCATCAGGACATAAAAAACGGTATGAGAGAAATAATTTTCTTGTTTCTCTCTCTGTATGTGCGAGAGAAAGAGATAGCTTCATCGTTATATTGGCAAGGGGTGCAGTGCGTGATTTCCTTGCACCTGTGCTTGGCAATGCAATAAGTGCAGGGTACAACAATTTGTGTATTTTTAATGCAGCCATCTTCGTGGCTAATCTCTTACGTTTGGAACTACATGTTTAAGAAAATTTTAATGCATCACACACTTGTGCAATGCAATGGAGGAAAATATACCTTATTTGCTATTGTCTTGCTGGACAACAAGACATTTGGATTAATTTTGGTCTGATGATGATATTGTCATTATCTTTAATTGAACTATGAACTTGACAAAGTATCAATTCCTGAATTGTTTCCAAGAACTGATCTTTCTCAGTATTGAACCGTTAATACAGAAATTTGACATTTATTTTTTCCCCCATTCCATTAACGTGAAAGTAAGAACCTCTGTACAATTTCTATAAAAATAAATGCAGTAAACGAAAATGATAATCATTTTGTCACTGAATGTATTGTACGGCATGGGATTACCAGGTTTGAATCCTTAACACATGCATATAAAAGTGTTTCTTGTTAACTGACAAAAGTGCAACTTTTTACAGTTTTCAAATTCTTGGCCAGCCCTAGTAACACCACCCCCCCCCCCCCTATCTTGGTGATAAAGTGAGAAAGGAGCAAAATAAGTCATTTAATAAGTAAAGATTATTTACCAATAATGCCGATATCTGTATGAATAGCCATTTGCACTGTTCTGCTCTAGTACTTGTGAATACATAATTTATGCATGCAATTATCACAAGCAAATTTCTAAATATGCAGTTTCTTTGTCAAAGATTGAACCCATTGGTCACATTTATGAAGTGGGTGAATGAATCACACATGTTCTGCCATTTTTTGTGTGCTACTTAATAGTGCAGACAGTATATTATTATTATTGTTTTTAGCAATAGCATTTCACAAGCTTGTTCATATTATTAGTCTCAATTGCACTCATTTCAACTCCATTGGGTCTGATGCGAAACATCACCACAAGGGAAAAGCCTTGTGTTTAAAATATTTAGTGAACAAAGTGTATTTTCTAGCACAGTGTGGTGTTCCACATTTTTATTGGAGCTGAGCCAATATATCAATATCGGCCGATATCCTTATCAGAGAGTATCAGTTCTAATTTAATTGACAATATATGATTCAGGTATTTTGCAGAATCCTCAAAATTGCCACAAGGCACTTTCATACTCTTAATTATCCTGTTAATTATATAAAATGTAATTTTATGTAACTTTGCACCAACATTGTGTGACAATAGAATGTTACATCTGTAGTGCATAATATGTAAAGATATTTATGTACAGTTGGGATAAAATATTGTTAAGAATCTAAGAAATGATTATGTAGAACCTGATGAATCATATTTTGCTTTAATTAATTTATGTGAAATGACTAATGGATTTTACCTAGTGAAAGGAAATTGCACATTTAGAAATTCGTTTCACAATAACAATAACAATTGTGCACTTCTTTACAGACTACTTTTGGAAATATCAGACCAGTAAGATCATCCATTCCAATTTTGGTCACTGTTAGAGTTCCATTTCCTAATTGATACCTTCAATTCTGACTGCAAATCAAGCATGACTCAAATATTTTCACAGCTAAAAATACCTGACTTTCTTTTCAAGCAGTTGCAATGGGGAGTGTGTCTACACATCTTTCCCCTGTATATTATTAATTATCAAATTGGATAACAGCAAAGCAAATTGCATAAATGCTTGAGAAAATGAAACTACAAGTGTTGAATTCTGTATGCAAAAATATAATGCTTTTTTTTTTTTTGTTATTCGTGCACTGTGATATGTAGTTTCAATAAACTTTCAAGAGAATAATTATACACTATTGCGCAATAACTAAGTAAGAAGTACATATAAAATTCCGGACAAACCGAAAGAAACATGGACCTTATCGTCCGCCTCACAAACTCAGATGCATGTGGCCACCACGTGTCCCGTCAATGTTGCTAGTTCTTGTAAGGACACACACACACACCCTGTTTATTGTGTTGTTGCTTCAATCCATGACAGATTTGAACTAGAATACAATATAGAATAATTTTGAATCATGTGGCAACTATGTGACACTATTTGTATGTTTTTAGTAATTATTTTTTAAATGCTGTACAGATGTGCTTTGAACTGATTTTTAAAAAGGAGAGTCTTACTTTTTATTCTGAAATGGGTATTGTAACAAAAGTAACATGGCAGAGTTTGTTTTTCAAGTTATTGTGTGAAGTGTTTTATGTTTGATATTGACAAGTAATCAAGAATATTGTGTTGGAATGTATGTGTTATAGCTTTTTTTTGTTTATGTATTATATTGTTTATTTTTGTTCTGCACATTTTTTTTGATAAATTTATTTTATTGTTGAGGTGAAAGTGTACAATTATAAAGCATAAGATTATAGGTTGTTGTAGCATTTTACCTTTGTAATAAACGGACAAAACATCTTTCGCATAAATGAAATATTGAAAGTTAGCAGTGTGCTGCCTTCCTTCATAAATTTGCTAATCTTGGCAACTGAAGTTTACTTTTTCTACATTATTTCATAACTTTGTGGTATAACAAATCATCATAAACCACTCCTTCTGATTTCATATAAGAGGTTTAGTATTTTTTTGTAGCAGCTTGGTTTATTTAAAGTCACCTTACTTTGTAATTTGATGCAAGAGTTGTTGTTACTTCTAAAGGGTGAGTAAGGGTAGGAGTAACATGGCTGAAACTTTGCTCCTCAAACCTGGTTTCTTAATTCTACAAATAATATCATGTGGCAAAGTTCAAGAAGAAATTAGGATATCAATTCTGAGGGTCTCGATAAATTTTATTTGAAATTTGCAACCTTGGTGGCTGAGCACTCGATCACCCAAAAATTCTTGGTTTGAATTTTGGCCTGAGCATGGGTGTTATTTTGCAAGTGTCCCGGATCTATAAAATAATTAAAATAATAAAATGATTCTTTTAAGGCCACTTTATACTCATGTTAATTGATACTGGACTAATTTGAAAATCGGATCAGATTCACTGTGTAATGTGGCTCCATCATGACTCGAACTGGAAATCTCTGAATTGGAATCTAGAAAGGAAGGGGAAAAAATACTTAATTGTAAAATGTTGTCATGTGATGAAGAAAGTGGGGTTAATTTTCAATTTCAGCCTCCAAAAATCTATAAAATGTTTATGGAAAAGCTTTTTTCTTCATTGTATACTTATGTTGTCATTCATCCTCATTATCACTATTAGCCTCTCTTTATTAAATAAATTAAAGATGATGTTCTTTACTCTTGCACATACAAACATAACTTTTGGTTTGTAATTAGAATGGAAGAGATTAGTCAGTACTTCACTATCAAACAATATAAGCACATGCATACAAGTGATGACCTCCATTGCAGAATGCTAAAAGTTTGGTTCTAAACTTTATACAGTGGAACTCTGATTTTACTTTTTCCCATATTATACAGGGTATACACAAATGAATGGTGCGGTTATAAATGTCGATAAAATTTCAACTTACGTGGTTGCAGCAAACACTGTTAAAGGCGGAAACTGTCCCAGTGTTTGCTGCAACCACGTAAGTTGAAAAATATTTTTTTTATTGTGCATACCCTGTACATTCATTCTTGATGGTCCCAATGGTGCAAAATATTATAAAATTTTCCTGCATTTTAAGTTTTTCTCACCTTGGTCACCAGAAAAATGTAAAATTAAGGTTCTACTGTAGTGACCACAGGGCAACATCATGGTACATCCAGTTGTCCGGTAATTTTGACTAGTCAATAATATTAACCTGTGGCGGAACAGCCCGCGATGGCCGGAGTCTACCTACCGACTGCCAGCCTCACTTCCTCATCCAACCAGTTACAGGGTGAGATGTGGTCAGCACGACGAATCCCCACTCTTTGTTGTAGGTTTCCATAATTGTGTTATGCTACTGATTCGTAGCTCCCAATTTTCTCACGATGATGGGTGGCAACTGGTCCCATGCACAGGCCGAAATCTCAGGAGAAAAGTTGTTACTCTTCCCTCAGGAGACTCAAATGTGCATGCATCCCGTAGCCGGAGCCCAAAGCATGATGCCTTAGACTACACGGGCATGGTGCAGGACTATACTCCATGGGGCCTTAAAAAGATCACTTTGCGGGCTTACAGCAGACAAAAATATGGAGGTGTGTCTGCGAGAACCAATCAGGTCCACGAATGAGCGAGCCCGGTTGCCACAGCTAGCTCACTGCACCCTTCTGGAAGGGTGAGTGACCTCTGCCTCTTGCTACCTCGGCCTGTTTGTTCGGCTGAGGAGCAGACGACACGAGAGTATCGGCAACAGTGTGAGAGCGACGTCTGCTGTTAGCCCATGAAGCACTCTTTCTAAGGCCACCTGCAGTATATGACTAGTCAATACTTGAGTAACATTTTTTCATTTGGCTGTTTCAACATGCACAAAATTTTAATTTTAACTATAAAAAGCGTAAAATTTTAGGCATGATTGTAATGTAATTTCACAGGTGACACTTCTCTACATACTTACTGTATGGACCATGGGATAAGGCAAGTAATCAGGTACACTTTTGTAGAACCATACTATGCCAATTGAAATTTATTTTTCATTTAACAATATCTAAGTCCTAAAAGAAGCATTCAATTGAAAAACCTTACTGTGATAGCTAATGAAATAGAAACATGATATTTTTTTATATTTAATTTTCTCACTGCAATGAGTTTGTTTTGTGATAGGAAACCAAATGCCCCCCCCCCCCCAAATGTATAAAATTCATTATGTTGAACTAGATCAAACAGAACTATTAATATCACAATCATTTTCTTCCTATAATGAATATGATTTTTGTTTGATGCCTATGACAGAAAAATTAGACGCTCTATGTGCAACGTTAGACTTACTACTCCTATTCCTGATCCTTAAAGTTTAATATGTGCTGTTATTAGGGCTAACGGAAAGTATAAATCAATTTTTTTCCCATAAGTCTGACATCAAAATTGTGCACAGCATTTTTTGACGATTTTAAATATCATGAAAATTATGCAAAATACATACTTTTCAATAATTTTTCACCAGTATTGTGTGATTCAATACCAGCTGTATTAATATTCTCATTCTCAGATGTGATACCGGTTCAGCAATTTCTAGGTCTGAACAGAATCATCATATGAAATTCATTTCTAAATAGCAGTGTCTATATTTAGAGATGTACAATTTTCAGTAGTGGTAGATTACATAGGTAATTTAATTATTAAATTGTCTATGTAAATCCATGCAATATATTTGAGAAGTAATGGCCCATACAGTCATTCTGGTGAGGGTAGACCACTGGATGACTTTCAAAGATGTGGGTGGGCTATATTTTAAAATATTTTCATATTCATATAGATCGTGAAATTTGTCAATTACATCTTGACAATGTGTACCATGGCCCACTATTTGTGCTCCCCTACCCATATACTGTCATTTCAAATTAAACATCATCTTATATACCTGAAGAAGAAGCAAATACAAAATGTGGGATTTGCATTACTACTTAGCTCTTATCTGCATTTTCATATATGTTTTTAACAGTCACTTTGTAATCCTAGGTTTGATTCCCAATGGAGGTATATTGGACTGGTTTGAATCTTGCTTAAAACTATGTGCAATTTCAGTTATCTCCTCAGAATAAAATGGCCTTCAACTGCTTTTTGCCTGTTTTACATTACTACTGGCTAGAACGGAGATTGCCAAACTCCCCAAACCACAGATAATAATTTTGTAGTTAATAAAAATTAAAATGTAAAAAAAAATGTGCATTAAAAATTTCATTTGCAAGATTAACTTTAGAATTCTCTTCACATTTACTATTGGTCATCTCTGCTCGGCGGGCACCCTACATGCTGGCAAGGGGAGTGGGGAAGCGACCAATCCAACGCAGTAAGAAACGCAGCAGCCTGTAGAACGAGGTGGGGCAGCACCTTCTCCCGTCAACGTGGTAACTCTCAGTGCCACCGTTGTTGTCTGGTTGGCCTGCGACGTAATCCCCGCTCTGCATTTCCCTTGCCAGCATGAGGGTCGCCTGCCGTAAGAGTAGAAAAGACCTATAGTTTGTCAAATATCGACAGATCACTTTTGATTGATTCTTTTGTCTCCCTGCCAAACAAGGGCTAATCAAGTTAATTGCTCTGAGCTACTATTGATGGGTCAATGAGTCCATACAGATTTGTATCTCTGGTATTTGCTAAGGTTGACAAGGGTAGTTGGACATTGCTGGCTAATGTTTTTTTTTCCTAATTACTACACTAAAATTCAGTATTTTATCTCTGAGTGTGAGACAAAAGATCATTGTTGTGAAGGTTTAGGTACGGGTGAGACTGGAACATCCACTACGTATGGTGGGGATGGAAGCAACATGAGCATGTGAAGTTGCCCCCAATTTTCGTCAAGATCATTGCCAGTACCTGTAGTGTGTAGTCAACCATTCACGATCCACTGAGAACATCTCCACAAACTATAGTTTGGCCATCTCTGGTCCAGAACTTACTCCCGTAACTGCAGCTGGAATTGTTTACATAATGTGCTTTGTTAGTTCATTTTTACAAGTTGTTATTATTGAATATTTATCTGCATGAGCTCCATGTACAGTCTAATTTCAACCAAACTTGATACGCGTATCACTTGCAACCTGGAAAGAAATACTGGGGGGGGAGACACCCCTGGCACCATTAGTGTGGGGTGGGAAGGGATGACACGTAAAAATAATTGAGAACCACAGGTATTAAATTCCGCACAAACAGACATCCGTGACTCTGCAATCCGCACAACGATGGTGTTTCTTGGGTTGTCTAATTTTCAGGCTGTGTTGAAAATGGAATCCATAGTTTTCGTAACACTCCCAATGCGGTTCAACTCCAAGTTCATCACCTATAGCATGGGGGGTGAGAGGGGGTGAAAAATAAAATGCCACAAATGACCTAGATTAGTGTCGAATCCATAGTTTTCAGAGTTGCTAAGCTCACGGTCACATTTAAAATTAGTTACATTTTACACTGTAGTTAGAATTCATTATTTTCCTGTCCAATACAAGATTGGGATAAATAAATACCTGGGCAATGCCAGGTAATCAACTAGTATTAAATAATATATGCGAGAACTATCTCTTCCATTTTAAACCATTATTACTTCTGCACAATCAGTTTGTTATTAAGTGGCTGGTCCATTTTCATTTCTGCTATCTTAATGTGGAATTTGCCTGCATTCAGCATTCTACACATGGAGCAATCAGCTTTTGTGCAATAAGCCTGTGTATGCTACAGAAATACTATGTATTTCGACACAAATATCTTGCATACACATACAATGTTAGATGCTAATGGCCATATCGCAAGAACATGCTTCCAATGTAGCAAGATGATTGTGCTTCGCAACCTATTGCATGCATCATGTGGCAGAGCAGCTTCCTCAGCTGAAAGTTGGCTCACCCAAAAACAATAAAGTGGTGCTTGGTGCAGTAAAACAATTAATAGAAGAAAACCAAATATCCGAATACATGATCATCTTTCTGAATGGAAAACATGTACACCCAAGGGCAAAGAAAATAGTTTGTGAATTGTCCATCCCAATTTTCCTTCAGTCATGATGTGATGATCATGAATTGAAATTAAAAAACCATCAATAAGCATTGGACAGCATGTGCTTTGTATCTACAGAATTTCATTCTTTAAAACAACACAGACTGTAGAATAGAAAGAATAAAAATAGTGATGGACAATTTACCTACTATTATCTTTGCAGTTGGCTGTACAGTCACGGACAATTCTGCATTGTAACGATCCCATTAACTTTCAGTTGAATCGTTACAACCCAGAAGTGTTCATGACTGTACATGTAATACAACCATATTGAAATGAAAATGTATGGCAAAACTGGAAAACTTTCAGATTTCTCTAGTCCAAACACACATATATTTAAAATTTTTGCATGTGTAATCACAAAATATACAAGCCCATCATTAACTACTCACCTCAACCATATGTTAAATGTGGAGAAATGAATCCTTTTATTGCCCTCCAGCTTCATTGAAGGTTTATTTTTAGTTTCAGACATTGAATGGGTGGAAGGGGGGGGGTTATCACTTGAAATTTAGACTTCAAGGGACAAACGATTGCCATTTACGGTTGAATTAATGGATTATTTGTTAGTCTTGAAATTTTGGGAGGCTGTGACCTAATTATAGATATCAAGGGTAGAGTGATTGCCTTTTTAAATGTTAAAGGGGGCACTTGCCACAGTTTTGTTGAGCTCTTAAGATTTTTTTGGTTTTAGGGAGTTTTTAACACTGATGACAAATGACATTCAACATAATGTCGTCGCCTTGTAATCAAGGGATCCCGAGTTCGATATCCAGTGGAGGCACATATACATTTGGATCTTACTTTAAGTTGTAGGTCCAGGCCCAATTAGCCTATCTGTGCATAAAGTGGACTTAAAATACAAACTCAACATAATTAACAGCAGCATTTCATACCGTAGCAGCACAACATGCCATGCAATCCTGGATTTGATTGGTGAATTTGTCAAGTTATCTGCCTTGTGTCTTGGGAACAGGTGAATGTCTTTTTTAAGCACCAAAGCAGTCTATCATTATTTATGTTAGTTTTTAGGGTTAGGTGCTTCAGGAGGCTCTATTACATCCCTCACCATCTCCTTTAATCTGGCACTGCTATCATCCAGCTCAGAAGATGTAAGAATGTGGACAAAGATTTTCAAGATTCCTACTAGATGCAAAAAATAGATTATATTTATTAGAAAAGTGGGAGAGTTGATTGGACTGCCACAATCCCACATTTTACAAATCTAAGAAACCTGTTTGGCTGCACAGATTCTCTGATCATTTCTTCTTTCGCACTGAAACATTATTGCACACATTATTTCTATGACTTGTATGTACACAAAGACCCAATTTATGGTCATGTTGGCTCTAAATTTACCCTCCCCCGACACACGAATGCAGGATAAACCGATAACCAGTATCGGAGAACTGCAGTGGAATTGAACTCCCAAGAGTTCTTATCGTCATGTGCTAAAAATATCAAAATTGGTTGGGCAGTGGTTTGTTTGCAGGTAATTCCAACTTAATTTGGACCTTTCATCACAAAAAAATCATCAACCACGAAAGTTGAATTCTATTGCAGATTTATTTGTTGAAGGCTGCAAGAAGACATATACTCTGTTTTACTCTACACCATCCCTAGATAGAGAAGCAGAATTGTTTCACAGCGTTCCTTGAATTTTGTCACTGTATTATAGTATATAGACTAAGGAACTGGACATTTTAACTAAAAGCTAAAATATTCATACTCTTGCACAAGTATATAATAATTCTGTCTCTTACGTAGAATTAGTTTCTTCCTATTTAAATTAATGACTCACTGTTGATTGCAAGTCTTCTATGATTGGTGGCTGTAAGTCATTGATTTTTTTTTCTTTAGAGAGAGAGAGAATTATTGGTATATTTGTGTAAGAAAGGAATTCACTTGTGTTTGTGCTATGAATTTAAACAATTTCATAGGTCTTGTTTGGTTAAATATTTTAGTTGTTTAATCCACAAGATGACTATTTGAAGTTTGCAGTAAACAATCATATTTCTGTTGGGACTTTGTAATGTGTGTAACCTTTGTAAAGCAAGTAGCAACTAATGATATGGCAGGGTCAAAAGCATCATGCAAAAATGTAAATTAAGTATACCAGATACACACAGTCGATGACAACTTCATATGGAATGAATTTCATTTTGGAAGATTTGCGGGTCTTTTCTTGGTCATAGAAGTTTGCAAAAGGCACAAGTTGACAATAATAACTATCACACAAGAGTATACAAGTTTTAAGACATGGAGAAAAGTAAGTTCCTTCTTATGAAACAAATAAATAGATAGATTGTGGAAGACCTATTTTTCATGAACATGTTCGCATATTTTGTTCAGTTGTAAGATGTACAATCTTACTTCATCACAATTGTAGGAATAAGAATATTTAAACTACCTGTAAAAGCTTATTGTGTTCGTAAGCAGCTAAACATGTTGGCAACATGTGTTGTGTGTCCATTTTCATGAAATAAATCAAACTCACTATATTATTCCTGGAGCATGTCAGTCACTAGCAATGTATGATAAATGAATGGAGATATTAAAATATTTGAGTCAAAATTCAGGAATTTTAGAGTACTCACTTGTCCGTTCATGCATTGATGTGTTCGCATATTTTGCAATTTCTGTTTTATTATTACCATTATAAATATGTGATGTCTTGGTTGCTACAAATGTCTTGTGCGTGAGAGTATAATATGGAATGATACCATTGACACACTTAACCTTGTTTTCTGTAAAACACAAATTTCCTAACACTAGTCTTTCACTAGATGTAATTTTCCCCCTGTGTACGTTATCTTACCTTGAATCAATATTCTAAGGTGAGTAAATATTGATGGTGAGAGTGCTTTGTTAAAGTTTAAATGTTTTCCTAAGCTACTCTATGGGTACTCTGATTTGTACAGGTTACATGCATGTAACTTGGAAGAACGCACAAATATTTCAACATGTACATATTATGTATTTATGATGAGGAGTGTTATTTCAACGTAAATAAATGTTTTGTGCACATTCATTGTTGTAATAAAAGACCTATATACAAATACACATTGGCTGTTTCCTTTCTAAAGAATGGAAGTTCATGATTTATAAATCTGTTTTGAAAACAAGATGAGCATGGCTTGTACTCGTTTGCTGAGAATATGGTAAGTTCATGATCCTGCCTTCCCTATTTTTTTCTTAATTGTTTATAATCAATATATTACCAGTATAAAACGTACTAATAACAATACCAAAAGAAAATGCGATATAAAATTGCTAATGTTCCATGGAGACCCTACATTGTTCATTCACCTCATTAAGGCTCGCCTGGATGTTTGGCAGCCGTAAGAGCAATTTTTTCAAATTTTCCCTCCATTCAAAAAACCGCTGTGGATGTTCCAAAATATGGAAAATTACATACACTTAAAATTCCTTCTAGAGCATTGACGTGAATTTTCATGTAGTTTGCTTTCACTGTTATATAGATATCAATAGTTTAATAGACTTACAGATAAAAATATATAAATGACTTACATGAGTGAGTAGAAATGGTTCAAAAAGACGTTTCGGAAGTCTGTACTACTTCCTTCATCAGGTACATAGAAAATTTTAGGTGCCAAACATGGTACCGCGTTGTCAAATCGTAAGTTGAGGATTCAGGTTGACCCCAGTCCATGTGTTCTACGCAACACTCACGGGAGTCACTAGGGGGCTATAATAGGCCGTAGATTTTTATTTGTTTTAGTTGTGTGGTTTTTGTTTTTAACTTTTTTAACCAGTGAAGGTTTTCATCGGAGTTTTTATGCTGTCACAGTAAGATTTTTACCTTTGTTATCCTCAACCCGAATCCTCAACTTATGATTTGACAACGCAATACCATGTTTGGCACCTAAAGTTTTTTTATTTTATTTACCTGATGAAGGAAGTAGTACAGACTTCCGAAACGTCGTTTTGAACCATTTCTACTCACTCACGTAAGTAATTTATATATTTTTATCTGTATTGATAGTGAGTAAAATGCACCATTGTAAAATAATAGACTTACGTAATCGTGAAACTATTGAGAATATCTAGATAACAGCGAAAGCTAACTACACAAAATTTCATGTCAATGCTCTAGAAGAAATTCTAAGCGTATGTAACTTTTCATATTTTGGAACATCCACACGAGTTTTTTGAGTGAAGAAGAAAATTTGAAACAATTCGCCCTTACGGCTGCCAAAGGTCCAGCCGAACCTTTATGTGTATAACAAGGTGTTTGTAATGAGTTTTACCTTAGAAAAGAAGCTGCTTATTTAGTACCTTTATATTCATAAAATTAAATGACAGAATTTTGCACTAAATTACAGGGTATTTATATAAATATTAGATCAGAAATTTTACCAATACATTTATAGGCTTATATTGGCTGATACAAATAGAATACCATACTGAGTAATCTGTCATATTCAACTTGAAGGGACTGATTGGTATATATGTATGCTGTAAAACTTTTTTTAGTGCTAATATTATCATTAAATTAAATTACTGTTATTGTGTCTGAATCAAGCTTTGAAAGACTTGATTGACATCAATGTGGCTTCAGAGATTTTCCACCAAAAAAAATAATAATACAAAGAAAAGTAAAATCAAAACAGACAGGACAGCTATCATAGTGAAATGGTAGGCACATCATGCTACGATACCAGAAGCCTGTGGGTTGAACCACGGTCTGGGCATTCTTTGTGTGTGTCCCTTCATCAATTTCATCATATCATCACTAGGGCTGAGCCGATACCACTTTGAACTGATACTCTTACCGATTCCCACAGATACCAATACTTTAAAATTGCAATAATTAAAATGTGTTTAAAATATTGATCAACATTGGTGTGTAAATTTTCTCTTCTAATTATATTCATCAATTCATAAAGAAATTTACTTTAGAATATTAAAAAATTGCATCAGAATATTAAAATAAATATTATGTTATCACAAAATATAGTTTTTCGTGCAAAATAAAAAGGATGTTTGAATTTTTCATAATTGCCAGGATAATTAGACTACACAAAAGGGTCGCGTAGCATTTTTGCGGACCCCGTGAAAGACCAAAATGACAGAAAAGTATTGGCTGGTATTGGTAGATGAATTCCAACCGATACTTTCCGATACCGATACCACTGGTATCGGCCGATTCCGATACATCGGCATCTGTATTGGCTCAGCCCTCATCTTTGTGATTAGCCGAAAGTGACAGAAATGCAAAGTAAATTAATTAAATAAATCAGTTGAACTGAATTCTTGTTGTAAGTCCACTTTATGCACAGATAGGGTAATCGGGACTTGATCTACAGTTTAAAGCGGGATCTGAAGCACTGTGCCTCCACCATGTATCAAAGCCGGGACTCCTTGATTACAAGGTGACAACATTACCACTATGTCATCCAGGGAGGCCCCAAATAAAACAATGGACATGCTCAACAAGTTAATGATGATTACAATAATTTTTTGGCACTTTAGCCTTCCAAAGATATCATTAAAGTCATTCTTCCTTTGATGTAAAACCAACATTCACACAATCCTGAAGAAAATTGTATATTTTGATGTTCAATGAACATTTTAGTAATTCATGCAATATAGTAACAATTTTTACTGTATTTGTGAAGAAATTGCAATGCTACGATACTCAAATAATGTTATTTTGTCAACTTGGTAGCCTACATGAAAACTTTTAACAAGTATATTTTTCTTCTTTTTTGTGTATTGGTGGCATCAGGGCAACAGTTCATATTTCCTAGCATCAAAACCTATGATTCGACAACTCACACTTTGAATACTGTATTCACTTCATGAAAAATGTAGAGATAAACTACATTGAAATAGTATATTTTGTTCAATATTGTTCTTTCTCATTTTGCATATTTTTGTCGTATTAATCTTCTTGCCGTATTTACTGCAAATGATTTACTGTGTTCAGCCATATCTCGTCGTGCTACAGATTGTGGTTGCCAAAGCAGTGTGTTTATTTTAACCACTCTTTGGGGCACTGGAAGAACTTTGTCTTTAGTAATACTGCTCATTTCCTCTTCCTCGGGAGCCTTCACTTCCAGACCACTTGTTCTTTTATCTGCAGCACTTGTTACCTGAGAATCAGTAATATGAGGCTCCTTAATTTTAAGTTTCTTTTGTACTGCTGGAGAACTTTTAGTTACTTTGCGAATGGTGAGGCTAGGATTTTCAGATTCTGGAATCTGTTTGCCTCTTTTCTTCAGATCTGGAATGTGCATATAAACTGGAAATTCTGGAGAGCAGACAAGAAGTTTGTCATCGTGGATCCATGATTCTGTACGTCTTCTCATTGGAAATTTCTTCTCAAATGCTTGTTCTGCTTCATCCCGCCTTTTCCTTGCTGTAAAATGTACAGTTATGTGTTTCCTTGAGGTTTTAGAAGGTGCCTTTTTATCCAGAACAGAAGGTTTATGCTCGTCTGCAAAGTAGGATTTTTACATTAAATATCATCAAAATTTTAGTGGATTGGTATGTTATGTTGTTGTTTAAAATTCTACAGAAATTAAATGATATATCATTCTCAATGTCACACTGTCCAAAGAATCTCTGACGCAAGCAAACAAAAACAAGTCTGCACACGTACTAATTCGAGATGGCTCGACCAAAGAATGCGAGAGGGAAAGTGAGTGCGTGAAAAGGAAAATGCAACTGCAGCAACATGCACTGCTTCGCTGCAGTCACTCACTTTCACCCTTCTCTGCCAAGACAGTGTGTAGAAAGATTTGCTGAAAGAACTAATGCTCACTTTCTTCCTTTACAGACAATGAACTAGATATTTGGTACGGTCAATAAATAACCAGATTAATACCGTGAAAAAGCTAAATAAAGTGACAGAGCGATGAAAATTATGGGATATCTAGGAGGCTGGGGTACGCCACATGTCTGCGAGACAAGTTCCAGATCACATCGCTAGGTGGCAGCACTGGCAGGGAAGGGAGGTTGTGCATGTGCAATTTGCCTCCAAGGTGCCTGTCAGTCATTCAGTGCAGTGAGTCGTCTTGTTCACAGTGTCAGGTGCCACAAAGGAGTCTCAGCAATCCGTGATACAGTTTTTGACGGCAGAGGGCAACACACCAGGGAACATTTATGAGTGTGTGACTGCTGTGTACGATGGTGAGTACATGTCCCGAACACAAGTGTATGAATGGGCAGGTTGGTTTCGAGCAGAACACAGAACATAGTCTGATGCGGCACGTAGTGGATGCCCTAAATGTGCCATTATGGATGAGTCCATTCTGCCGTTGACGCCATGACTCACCTCACTGAATGACTGACTGGCGCCTTGGAGGCAAATTGCACATACACAACCTCCCTTCCCTGCCAGTGATGCCACCTGGCGACATGGTCTGGAACTCGTCTCGCAGACATGTGGCATACCCCAGCCTTGCCTAATATCCCGTAAGTTTCATCTCTCTGTCACTTTATTTCGCTTTTTCACGGCATTATTGATCGTACCAAATAAAATTACTAAAATTGGGGAAAATACATACTTTTATAAGGTATTATGAAAAATACCTTCAAGAAAGTTAGAAAATAATAATAATAAAAAAAGCAAATTGAAACGGTAATATTAAACTTATATTAGGTTAACATTAATTTATTTTCCATGCTTTAAACTGGCAAATAAATTTTATGTATAGAAAGGTAATTTTCCAATGTGGAAAAGTAACTGTGTCAATCTCTTAAAGCAAAAGTCTTCCAAGTGGCTTGTGTCAGGACCAAGCAGTGGCGAGCTCAGAAAATTTCATAAGGGAGATGTTATGGCCTAATTTTTTAGTAATTTTTACAGTTTCTCATTCTGTGTGTTTAAGATATCTAAGTCAAAGAGGGAGTTGTAAGCAGTGGGATGCCGGTTATAACATTCCTTTTCACCCATATGTCCTATTATATCCTTATTACTCACATACAGTGTGTTTCATAATTCCCTCTGGGATTTTGGAAGTCTGTTGCTCAGAAGCCAACTCGCCCACAGGGATGAGAGCATGTCAGTGAAGAGAGTAAATATCTGATTCTGTAATCTTGCTCGTATGCAGTGCACATTCTAAGGCGATGGCCTTGGCCTACCTGTTTGGTTTACGTTTGTCGAGTCACCAAGGGAGGGCATATCCAACATTTGTCATGTGAGTTAAAAACTTCGATATTTGCTCTATTCATTAACATACTCTCATCCCCGTGTGCGAGTTGACCTCTGAGCAACTGATTTCTGAAATCCCAGAGGGAATTATGAAACACCCTTGATAACAAGAAACAACCCATTGAGATCCAAGTGGCTTTTCATGGGATGGTGCATGATTAGTACATATATTCCATCACTGCAGTTTTCTCGTTTCCGAGACTCTGATCTTCTACTGTTGCTTTAAAGAAGCTTCTCACTTGTCCTCACAATGCTGTGTCAACACGGACATTATTTAGCTCCTATCAGAAATCAAACCTGCGACTGCTTGCACCAAAAATAAGAGTGCTAACCATTAGGCTACATGTGAGCTCAAAATGAACAACAGGTACATGAAGGGCCTCCTCGATGGCATTGTGGAAACATCGTTGCCTTGTAATCAAGGTGTCCCAGGTTCAATACCTCGTGGAGCCTCATAGTGGTTCGGATCCCACTTTAAACTGTAGGTCCAGTCCCGATTTGCCTTATTGTGCATAAAGTAGACTTAAAACACAAAATAAATCAATCGTTTGCATGAAATGCTAAAAAGCAGCCACGTAACTTTTCCACCCCCTCCTTTTGAAATTTTTGGACAGGCTACTGAGGCTAATAGCCTACTGCAGACCTAACGTAGACATTATAAGCTAATTTTTAGTCTTTTCCAGTGAATGTTAGCTTGTATCCAGCAAAGGCCAAAATTCCTTTTGAAGTAAAAACTATTGGAGGAAAGATAATTTTCTCACCTTTGCCATAAACAGATACAGAACGTTCAAGTTTTCCACTTAAATCAGTCAGCTGCCTAAAAGCTTGTGTGCCAGGGATTAATGCAGCCTTTTGCTGCAGCCATCTGGATCTTGCTTCCCAACACTTTGGATGCTGGCAAGGGATACCACAGCATGTGGTTTGACCAAATGTTGCATTGCCATTATATGTCATTTTAGGAACCTGCAAGTGGAATGCAGGCTCTTATTAATAATGATTATTCTAAAATTATTGTAGTAAATCTTAGAGATACACTGGGGCACATCCGGTGGTGTATTCTCCCATGTGCTGTGTTTACTACTGGTAAACCAACTTTTTTCATGCACACACAAATATTTGAGTGATAAATGCATCTCTCGTTCCAAAAATATAATTTGAACAACTTACACAGTGCATCATTATATAAACTTTCATGGAGGTCATTAAGTCAAATAACTTTTCTTAATAGCGTTTTTCTGTTTGATGCTTCGTTTCGATTCTACAAGACCGCAAAAACAGTAAATGATTCTGTAGAATGTCACACATGCAAGATATACACTCGCTGAAAAGTTGACACTTGACAGAATATACCTAGGTACACACTGTGTTTAGACTCCAGTCGTAGAACAAGGTCCGTTTTGTGTGTCCTGTTGGGCCATGGCATGCGGCTCACAGGAGGGAAGATGTGCCTCCTGAACAATCTGTTTGCACCCTGTGTTTGACGTCTATGCACCTTAATATACAGAGTGATTCAGTTAAAGCGTGCAAAAATGAAACAGGAAATAGGTGATGCACCACTGATTGAACAGTTGGAGATAGGGAACTAGGGTCGAAGAAGCCAGTGTACTGAGATATGGAGCACCACCTCACTTCAGCGTAGATGTCCGCAACTATCTAGATGTTACCTTTCCTGCTCACTGGATTGGACGGGGAGTTCGAAGTCACCCAACCTTAATCCATTCGATTTTTTCATCTGGGGATATCTCAAATCATATGTTTGTGAGACTCCAATGGACAGAGCCAAGTTGCCAGGATTGTCGCCGCCTGTGATGTGATTTGCAATACGCCAGAGACATATGGATGGGTGTTGCAGAAACTCGTATGTCGCTGTCATGCTTGCTTTAAGGTAAGGGGCCGTCAGTTTGAACACTGTTGTGAGGTTTGCCAATGCTATGATACTAGTTTCCAAACGTACAAACATGCAACTCATACGTGTAAATCAGTGTCAATAAATGTGGTTCCTCATTATACGTCAGCAGTGTCACTAGCTGTCCATACAGTCACTTATTTGTCATTCCTGACGTTGGGCGCCAGAGCGCCACATGTTTCAGACCAAATCTCGTTACGCTGGCTTCTCCGACCCTAGGTTCCCTATCTCCAACTGCTCGGTGGTGCATAACCTATTTCCTGTTTCTTTTTTGCACACTTTTACTGAATCACCCTGTATAAACTAATCGTATTGTGCCCTGGTTACGTGGATCGAGGATTTTCGTCTGTTTTTTCCCCTCACTCGTAACTTACGCTAATTTTGAATCCCGATTTGCCAGAAGAGTCGAATGTAAAGTGTGCCGCACAGTGCACGAAGAGTTTCTAAACTGAAATTTAATTTGCCTAAATAAATTGAGTACCGTTTAAAAGTTGCGATCCCGACGCATCCACCATCCTTCTAAGATATGTTTTAGTATTATCTAGAAAGATGTCCTAATTGCAGTAACATGCTATGAAATGAAAATTGTGGAATTTTCATCAGGATTCACCAATTAAACTTCAATACTTTATGTCGGAATCACTACTTGTATAATTAGCAGCTTTATATTGAGGTTTCTCTTCTACTTTTAAAAGTACAGCCTCCACTGTTGTTAGGCTCGCTTTTCCCCCTTTTTTTGTAATTGTATTTTCCCAGAAACTGGACTGCAAAGTTATTAACAAGCGGTGTTAATTACTTCGATGTTGGGGTAAGTATCAAATTGCTTATTTCTTTATTAGGCTAATGTTTATTGTGTCAACAACCAATGTTTGCGATTTCACTTCAGTGCTTATGCCAACATTTTTTTCCTGATTAATTAATTGACAATGCCCGAAAACAACAAAAGGACGAAAGTCACCACTCACAAAACTCGCACTGCACAGTCTCTCCGCCAACCGTTGTTTACTTTTATAACACGTGAAGCACCCTCCTTGCCCCCTTCCCTCTCAGCATCGGCGCTTCCCCAATAGCCAATATTTCCTTGGGAACCTTACACTGCAAAAAGTCCAGTTCTACTACTGTTGCAATTTTAGTTCTTTTGAAACCAGATTTGCCCAAATCGCGAAACATTTCGTTTCAAATAAGACATATGTAGAGTAGATGTCTTCATCTGTTTCCTAACTACTCCCACTCCCATGTTTCGTTAAATCCACAGAAATTTCATTTCTGACACCACTAGAGGTAAAGGTGGTATTATGAGCCATTCATATATTATGAGCCCCCCCAATATCTGTTCAAGGAGTGGGCTCAGCCTGGTGGCGATGATTTGAACTGCTAATTTAGTAACGCCTTTTGCCGCCAGAGAGTTCTCGTTCAGTTGTTGCAGCTGATAGTTTATGAGTGAACGTGTTCTTTTTGTTTTCTCGATCTGAAAAACTTTGAAAGGTAAGTGTTTTGCTTTTAATTGCAGTACTTATTCATTTAAACACAACCTAGTGCATTATTGCATTGGATAAAGCATGTTTAAAAGATTGTTTTTGTGTAGATACTATGTAATTTTGCAAGTAACAAAGATTCGTTATGCGTGTTTTAATTCCAATATGGCGAGGGTTGTAAAATGAGCCCCATCGTGCTTGGTATATGAGCCCCCAAATTTTAAGGGACTCATATTATATACACTACAGGAGTGTTTTCAACTTTGTCTTTTCAGATGCCACGAAAAGTGCTAGGTCCAAAAAACGAGACCAAAAGAAAAAAAACTGGAATACTGAAGATATGGTTAAGGCGATCAAGGCTGTAAGAAACAAAGATATGGGATTGAAAAAGGCATCAAAAATGTTTCTTGTTCCAAGACCTACTCTTCAAAGACTTGTTCGAGTTGACAAACCACCGGAAGAGCCGCTTGAACAAAATTAGGGAGAAAACCTATAATGGGCGAGGAGCTGGAAAGTGAATTAGTCGAGTATTTACTTATCATGGAAAGTAAATTCTATGGTCTTAGCAGACAAGATGTTCGAAGAGTAGCTTACCAACTGTGTGAAAGAAATGGAATTAATCATCCATTCACAGAAGAGGGGTTAGCTGGTAGAGCTTGGTTAGACCACTTCATGAATCGTCATAACAATGTTTTATCTCTTTTGAAACCTGCTGCGACATCGTTTTCAAGAGCAAATGGCTTTAACAAAGAGGCAGTCGACAATTTCTTTGATATCCTGGAAGCCGAGCACGCCAAACACAACTACCCGGCAGATAGAGTATTTAATGTCGACGAGACAGGAATATCAGTCGTTCAAAGCAGAATCCCTCGAATCATTGGGTTGAGAGGAAAAAGACAAGTGGGAGCTCTAAGTTCTGCTGAACGGGGCTCTCTCGTGACAGTAGGCTGCTGCATGAGTGCAGGGGGAACTTTTGTACCTCCTATCTTCATTTTTCCCAGGAAAAATATGTCTGAGCTTCTCATGAAAGGCGCTCCACCGGGGTCAATTGGTAGATGTCATCCGTCTGGTTGGATACAAGCAAATATTTTCACAGACTGGCTAACGCACTTTATTGAAAAAACTAAACCCTCAAAAAATGACCCTGTGCTCCTTATTCTAGATGGCCACAACTCCCACTCCAAAAACATTGACATTGTGAATCTTGCTCGAGAAAATGGCATATCCGTTGTAAGTTTACCCCCACACACATCGCATAAACTGCAGCCTCTTGACAAAACATTTCTTGGCGCTTTGAAACATCACTACAGTGAAAACATACGCAAGTGGATGCTTCACAGTGAGAGACCTGTTGGACCCTATGATATTGCCGAACTATTGGGAAAGGCTTATTTGACTTGCCAGACCGGATCCATTGCTGTGAATGGGTTTCAGGTTACAGGATTATATCCGTGTAACCGGAATGTTTTTTCTGCTGTGGACTTTGCACCTTCCTCTCAAGAGGTACTGGATTTGGAAACCCTGCGAAAAGGCAAAGGGAAAATACCTAAATCCTCCAGCAATGCTGTAAGAGGACAAAACACAGGTACCGAAACTCCACAAGAAGATAATCAAAATGCATCTGCAACGAAAAGTGTAGAATCAAACGGCGCTGGAACTGCAAGTTCACCAGTTTTGGAGAATGTGCAAGTAACAAGATTCCAACCAGCTGCTGAAGATTTGGCATGGGCAGGGCCTTCCGGTCTGTGTAAAGATAAGGAGAAGAAGATTCCCGGACACACTGTGTCTCCAAAAGATATGTGGCCTGTTCCCGAACCAAAGAGGAAAGTGGCTAACAAAGGTCCTAAACCCTCCAAGGCAGCTTTGATTACATCGTCTCCGTACAAAGATGCTTTGTTGGCTACTGGAGAAAAAAGAAAGAAGTCAGACTCAGCTGAAGGGAAGAGACAACTGAAGGATAAAAAGAAAAGAGATGATCAACAGCCTACTGAAGAAACAGAACCTAAAAGAAAGCATGCAGTGAAACCGAAGCTTCATCAAGATTCAGATAAGGAATACTGTGAATCAGATATCAATTCTGGGGAATCTGTCTTAGAAACACCAATCGGAATGGAATATCCCGGTGATGAAGAAGCAGTTTGTTTGTTCTGCGAGGGTCTATTTTCGGATGATAACCGAGGAGAACTGTGGGTGCAATGTCTCATCTGTGAAATGTGGGCACACAACGACTGCGCTGGATGCGAGAAGGATATTTACATTTGCGACTTTTGTAAATAGACATTACAAAAAAACAAAATAAAACTTTTTAAATGGTTTCTTAATGACCCTTTCCATTGGTTTTGTAATGATTTTTTCAATGATTTTTTCAATAATTTTGTTAAGAACTCTTTTATGATATTTCACATCATAATATTTTTTTAAGGTTTTGTAATGAATATAATGTTGTTTGTATGATTTAATTTGTCATATACTTTTCTAAACCAGTTATTCTATTATTTTTTCCTAGGGGCTCATATTACCAGCACAAAACTTTTTTTTCCACAAAATGACTTGTTTTGTATTTTATTTTTTTCATATCCTTAAAGTTTCTCAAATTGGTTTATATTTTAACAATAGTTGTATGAAATGTTGTAGTTAAAGCTATCATAAGAATCTGAACAATAAAGTTAAAAATCAAATTTTAAAAAATACAAAACAAAATGGGGGCTCATACCACCCACCACCTTTACCTCTACTATTTCGTATATTTTACGTTCCTTGCTACCTTTAAGGCTTTCGCTTTATAGGACAATTGTAATCGTGACTATGAGGATGCATGGTGAATTATTGAAATAAAATTATTATTATTTTGTGTATGTAATTATTATTTTTTTATAATTATGTAAGTAAAAGAATAAAAACAAACATTGAAATAACAATTTCTTGCTGAGGATTCGAGCCTGCGACACCTGACACTTCAGAGTATGCTAAGATAACAATCGGGAAATTATGATTCTAAGTAATGTTTAAACCCATAAACAGTGCTGCTACCTCAAAAACATTGCTTCAATCCGAAATTATCGCATTCCTGCGACAACGTATGTCAATCTCAATCGGCCCTTTCAACAATTATCACAAATTCCTGTAACTGAAATAATATATGTGTGAAATATAGAATTTTAGGTTGAAATTTTTAGAAGGACAGCGGACCCCTTGACCATCCCCATGATGTCGAAGAAGGACAAAGAGGACTTTCGTAATCGCTGATATTTAGTGTAAATACAAAATATCACTTGGTAGTTTGCTTTCGCCAGTGTGAGTGGACACCTTCAGAGTAAGATAGACCCGATTAGGCGACTTAGCTCTTTTCTGTCAATTGAATATGGCAACACTGATCTGTATCCGGTAAGGATCACCGGCAACTGTGGAGGCTAAACAGGCAACGCCTCCTTCTCCCGCCCTAACAGTCTTTGCAGCAACGCGAAGTCTTCCTTGCGTGGGCTCAGGGCCCTTTCCTCATGTTTCCTCAGGAGGGTACCGGAACAGTCCTCTTCGCTTTTGCCGGTGTCAGAAAAAATGTTATTCTGCAATATTTACTTTACGACAATATAACCAGTTTATGGTTGATTTGGTTGGTTGATTTGGTGTTTTAAGTCCACTTTATGCACAGCAAGGCTAATCGGGACTGGACCTACAGTTTAAAGTGGGATCCGAACCACTTGTGCCTCCACCGGGTATCGAACCCAGGACCCCTTGATTACAAGGCGAAGACGCTACCACTGCGCCATCGGGGAGGCCCTATATAACCAGTTTATATATAATATAAATATAATATATATAATATACGACAATATAACCATTATGTATGTAATAATATTTTAAGACAGGTTCTTCAATTCTTTATATTTTGTTGTTACCTGTCCGCGGTGGCTCAGTCGGTAACGCGTCTGACTACCATGCTAAAGGTCCCGGGTTCGATCCCCGGCCGGTTCAAATCCGGGAACTTTTCTAACGATGGAAACTGCCTCGGCGCCTACCCAGCGTCGAATAACTTGGGAAACCCTGGGGGGTAAAGGCGGTCAGGGGCGTGATGCTGATCACATCACCCCCCACTCACGACTGGATCAAGAAAGTATGGGGCGTTACCCCCACACCCCCTATACGCCTTCATGGCGTTGTGCTAAGCACAGGGGAGCACTTTACTTTACTTTTTGTTGTTACCTGCGGTAACAGCGGTTACGTGCACGCCACGCCTCTGAGGTTTCAAGAAGCCTATTGAATGTGAGCGATTGTCGCTTTCCTAGAATTCATGAAGTTAAACCTTACATTTTACTGTACTTGTTTCTTGCCTCTCGTGCCCCCTCGTTCATTTGGCCAGTAGGTAGAAGGGCTGCCTTAATAACTGTTTCGCTACAACGCCATGGGTTCAGGGTTGGCATCTCGGCGTGTTCTTTGCGAGTGGCCCTTCATCAACTCATCATATCTTCACTCATCCTCATCGCCTCGATTAGCCAAAAGTGGCAGAAAAGCGACGTAAAATAACCAAATCTATCAATCAATGAAGGCTATGATTGGTAGATTGATTTGCTTTATTTTACTTAGCATTTTGAGCCACTTTTGGCTAATTGGGAAGATGGAGACGAGTGATGATATCATGAAATTGATGAATGGTCGCACAAACATCCATGCTCAGGCCGGGATTCGAACCCGGGACCCCTGGTGCCGTGCTGCGCTGTTCTAACCACTCCGCCACGGGGGGCGGCTGATCAATGAAGGTGTCTCGGGTTCGATCCTCTTGTGAGGAATATTGCACATTGGTTAGGATCCAAATTTAAACTGTAGGTCCAGTTACGATTAGCCTAACATGAACATAAAGAGGACTTAAATCAAACTTTAACGACATATTCTCGTGCCTGTTAAACTTGGTGATCAGACAGAACATTTGAGTCTTCAAGTTAGGTATAATAATATACAGAGGCGTCTCGTGAACGCATGCGCCAATTGTGGGGGAAAAGGACAGCTTGCTCTGCGACGACATTCATGAGCATTTCTACATTCTAATTTCTTCACATAGGAGAAGTATTTATTTTACACGAGTGCGCTGAACTAAGCTTAGATTACATTTCTTGGATCTGAAGTGAAAGAAAGTAATAATTCTTTTCCCACAATAGATGCATGCGTCACTTCAGATCCAAGAAATGTAATATAAGCTTAGTTCAGCGCTCTTGTGTAAATTAAATACTTCTGATATATGAAGAAATTAGAATGTAGAAATGCTCATGAATGTCATCGCAGAGCAAGCTGTCATTTTCCCCACAATTGACGCATGCGCAGCATGCACCGCATGCGTTCACGAGACGCCTCTGATAATATATAAAAAATAGTAGTAATAGTAATAATATATGAAAAAACTAGCACTTGGTCCCTACGTCCATATGAATCCACGCCTGCTTTGCGAGGCTGGCTTGGGGTAAGTGTAAGTACTAAAAGCTTTTGAGTTGATGTGGAACCAACAGGACAAAGTAGCAAGGATAATCCAGCACCTGTGAATGACCTTGTTGATGCCAGTGAGTTTGGCAGACACTTCATATTGAAAGAAACGCCAGAAGTCATTACCATCACTTGATCCATATCCTCCTGGCTTTGGCTGGTCAACGAGAAGCCCCCATTTCACTAAGAAACCGTTGCTTAATCAGTGTCTTTCTTTTGGGTATGGCATTTTCATTTCCCTTGCTTCCACTGGTGTACGCAGAGGGGTCCTGATGGTGCTATAGCCCCCTCCAAAATTTGAATAAAATCGACATTTCAAATAAAAGCAGTGAAGAACTCGCAGAAAAAGCCAAAGTGGTAAGGCCACTGAGTTGCATCAGACTGTATAGCTGACATACCCCACCAACCACCCCACCCCTCCCAACCCAACCCAATAGATCCATCCCTCGACCCTTCCGACTGGCCTACCAAAAATAGTCTAATTTCTTTGGGGACAGACCTTGTATATCTTCGAGCCACGGTGCTTTAGTCGGTAGGACTGCCACGAGAAAGCCGCGTTCTTGATTTCCGGGGCGGGTGATCAAAAGTCAGAATTTTTCCGGCATTGTCCCCGCATAAATCTGCCCTGGGGTTTTCTGAACCTCAAATAAATAAGTACCTTGGGATAAAGTGAAAAGACTGTGATATGAAAGTTTTGATGGTATCATGATATTGTAAATAAAGCAGAAATTCCTGCAACTTGTAAAATGTCAATAAGTTCCTTCACACGCCATATAAAAGTTTTTAAAGTGATAGAAATAAAGAAACAGCTGTTGGTGTTCGCACGAACACATTACCCCCACCCCCCCCCCCTCCCAACGTTTTGCCACTTTTGACCCCGCACTATGCTAAACCTTATGTACCAAGGGAAAGTGAACTGGTGCACCTGTTTGAATCTTACGCCCCTAGTGTTGGAATCCAATCGCCGCCACTATCTACAACATTCAGCAAAGAAACCAAAGCGTTCAGAAAATATATCATGACCCCAATTTGAAATATTTTTTTTTTTACATCGAAAGTAGCCTAATTGTTTACCTAACTATTCCCATCCACTTCTGTTTATTTTACGTGATGACTAAGAGATGAACCGGGCAAAGAATGACTCATTCATACCTTTCCAACCTCCGTGGCAGAGTGGTTATCAGCGTGTTACGACGCCGGGGGTCCCGGGTTCGAATCCCGGCCTGGCCAAGGTGTTATTTGCAAGTGTCCATTTGATCATATAACTTTTACTCATCTTTGCGTGTAGCAAAAAGTGACCAAAGAGACCAAGTAGCCGAATTCTATTCAATTTAATTTAACATCCATGCCTTGGATGTTGAAATACTTTATCCGCCTGACTTTTTACAACTGGCTTTAGTTTTGTTGATCTAAAAGTATTTAATGCCTTGGTTTGAAACTTACCTCAAACTTATTACAATTTTTGATGAAGCAACTCGCATCTTATCAGTTGCTGAAAATTTTGATTAATTATTTACTAACACAGGCATTTGTGCAAGATGACAAAACTAATTTAAACGTTGTTACCAGTTACATCAAGATTAACGAATACACAGGCATCTAGTGCCAGACAAGCCAAGAGCAGATCCTTTGCATACGAAAGATGGCGGCGATGCGCATTCTTTTTTATGTAGGAAATAAATTAGAAGAGGTACTGATGGAAGATTATACTTTCATCAATAGATAATTCTTGAAGGGGTATCCGAGAATATGGGTTCTATTTCCACATCCAATAATATGCATCCTCATGGCACGTGTAACGCACAGAGAATAGCTTATATGATTTTATTGCACTTGTTTTTCATGAAAACCTCTACCCCAGTAAGCCCTCTATTATATTTAAACAAGAATTAACAAATTCCACTAGCCTGTGCGCAAGGGCGTATCTAGGGGGGCTCCGTACCCCCTCCCCTTTCGAAAGACTTGCCAAGTACTAAAATTAAATAATCAACATATACCGTATTTGTTTAGCTTTTGTTATATTATTGATGGTTATTTATCTCCGCCGAACTTGTTGGAAGTCAAGGAATTTGGATCATACGGCTTTAAAGGACAGTTTCGAAGATATATGCACACTACTATTAATGATGATATGCATAAAATATAAATCAGCAACTTTACTTTTCGTCAATTTGTTCTAACTTCTTTTTCCTTGTTTTTCAAAATATTTTAATTTTTTATCTATTTGACATTAATTTCCTTGCCAAGGCAGATGTTCTAATCCTAATTTTGGCGATCTCAACTACAAATAAGCTATTAGCTACATAATGAATAGGTTCTCACATCTATTTTACCAACTTTCAACTATTCATGTACAGCAGTGACGTGCACTGAGGAGCAGTGACGTGCACTGAGGAGTAGCTAGTCTAGCAGAGATAGATCAATCAATCTCACGTCTCTAATTATTTTCAAATGACAATATTTATTGTCTTGTTAAAGCCACAGTTCAAATGCAACACTTCCTTTTCCACGCGCTTGTCGTCCATCGACGTGATCCGCGGGCAAATCTGGCTGTGGATACCCTAGCTCGCTCTTCGTCCGCCAGACCAGTTTCCAGGTAGAAACGGCCTACCCAAGGAAAAGGAAGATTTCTACCTCTACCTCCCTTGTCTCCTAGCCCCCCGCTCCAATGGTTGAAAGCCCAGGCTTTCAGGTCCCTCAGTCTATCTCCTATAGGACAGATAGGGGATTGGTTTCTCATAGATGTTTTTGTAAATCCTCTAAAGAACTCAGGGTAAAATTTTCTGCAGTACTTATGTTCTCTGTATTTACACAACCTTTTACACGTTGTACAATATGTACGTATGTATAATATGGGATGTAGTTTTATTATTTATGAAATGGGAACGTGTTACAGACAATAATGTTATGTTTTCTTTCTTTTTTTTCAAATATGGAATATATAATGATTAAATTACAAATATGTGCTCAGGCTCTCTCTCACTCTCGTTTTAGTAGTGTTTTATTTAAATATACTAATCTCTTGGCCTCTAACGGATGTATTCATTTGGGCAAGAACGCGCGTTCATATTGTTGTTGGTTTGGTTTATTTTTCTTCGCTTTTCTGCCACATTTGGTTATCGCGAAAAGGATGAGTGATGATATGATGAAATTGATGAAGGAACCTCATATGAACAATCCAGGCCAGGATTCGAACCCGTGATGAGCGCGCATTCTTGTTCCTGTGTGTTGTACTCTGCAGTGAATAATGAAATAATGTGGAATGGAAATGTATCTCAGAACTCAAGAAGCCAAATGAATATTATTGAAGAAACTACAAAAAAGTGTGTTTTGATACTTGTTTTGTTTCTGTGCATAAAGTGGGCTTAAAACACCAAATCAACCAACCGTGGGGGAGTGGTTATCACAGCGTGCTACGACATCAGGAGTTCTGGGTTCGAACCCCGACCTGGGCATGGTTGATCTTTGGGTTTGTCCCTTCATTAATTTTATCGCATCATCTTCGCAATGAACAAAATGTGACAAAAAAGCGACGCTAAGTAACAAAAATGAAATCAAATAATTTATTGATTGCTTGATCTGGTTTATTTTAATTCGCTTTTCCGCCACTTTTGGTACGATAAAATTGATGAAGGGACACACACAAAAGAATACCCATGGCCAAGCCGAGATTCGAACCCAGGATCTCTGGCTTAGAGTCAAATCAAATCGTTTTTTATTTTCGAATGTGGGTGGGGATTACGTGTACTTTTTTAGTACTCATTCATCATTTTGCAATCTTTTCCTGTTACTGACATTCTTCTTTTTTTAGGAATACTGGGCCCAAAAGGGGGGAGGGGTGTGACCCACACCAACCTTCCCCCCCCTTGAGCACGACACTGACTGCTACCCCAAGTGTCGAAGTCACCGCACGTCACTGCTGAGGAGTAGCTAGTCTAGCAGAGATAGATCAATCAATCTCACGTCTCTAATTATTTTCAAATCACAATATTTATTGTCTTGAAGCCTCAGTTCATATGCAACACTTCTTTCCACGCGCTTCTCGTCCCTCGATGTGATCAGCTGGCAAGGCTGAATACCCTAGCTGGCTCTTCCGTCTTACCAGATCCAGGTATAGACAACCCCCCGAAAGGAAAGGAAAGATTTCTGCCTGTACCTCCCTTGCCCCCCGCTCCCATGGTTGAAAGCGCGTGGTTTCAGGTCCTCCAGTCTATCTCCTATAGGACAGATAGGGGATTGATTGGTTTCCCTTAGATTCCTTTGCAAATCCTCTAAAGAACTCTGGGGAAAATTTTCTGCAGTACTTATATACTCTGCATTTACACAACCTTTTAAACGTTGTACAATATGAATGTACATTATGGGATGTAGTTTTATTATTTATGAAATGGGAACTTACTTTTATTATGTGCAGACAAAAATGTTATGGTTTTTCTTTTTTTCGAATGGAATATTAATGATTAAATAACAAATATTTGCTCACGCTCTCTCGTTTTAGTAGTGTTTTATTTAAATATACTAATAATTTGGCCTTCAATAAAAAGAAATGGGTAAGCTAAACAGTCAAATACGGATGTATTAATTTGGGCAAGAAAACGTGCGTTCTAATTGTTGTTGGTTTGGTTTATTTTACTTCACCTTTCTGCCACATTTGGTTATCGCGAAAATGAGGATGAGTGATGAAGGGACCTCACAAAGAACAATTCAGGCCGGGATTCGAACCCGTGACGAGCGCGCATTCTTGTTCCTGTGTGTTGTACTGTGCAGCGAATAATGAAATAATTTGGAATGAAAATGTATCCCAGAACTCAAATGTCAAATGAATATCATTGAAGAAAGAATAAACAAGGGTGTTTTGTTACCTGTTCATCCCCTCTAATATATTTATTTTTTGCCACCTTCCATCAATTTTTCTAGCTGTATAGATTTAATCGCGCTAAGTAGCTAATGAGCTTATGGAAGTCACTAGGGACAATCAAACAGAGAACTCTGGACTACTGATTTCACAGTACCCTGCAGATGCACTGGGAGGAAATTATTTGTATCTCTCCCCCTTTCTTTAGCGTCGCTTTTCCATCACTTTACCTAAATTCTGCCATGACGATGAAGGTTGATTAAATTAAACGGATGAAGAGTGGTTACAAAGAAACACTCATTCACAGGCCAGGGCTCGAGCCCGGATCTTTCAATAACGAGATCGTGAGATGGAGAAATTAGGGAAATCAAGCAATGTAATTTTTTTGGAAAAACGTTAATCATATACAAATATGGTGTATCAAAAATCCAATTGAAATTTACGTACCACTGAGTAAATACGCAGTTTGCTTTACAGATACCCACATATCCGAATAGTTAGAGCTTTCCACTCATCTTTGTTGTTTGCCGACCTCCGTGGGGGAGTGCAATTGGCCCCGGATCGGTACCAGATGGAGGCACATAGTGGTTCGGATCCAACTTTAATCTGTGGGTCCAGTCCAGATTATCTCTTATGTACATAAGGTGGACTTAAACACCAAATCAACCAACCGGGGGGGGGGGGGGAGTGGTTATCACTGTACGCTATGACACCAGGAGTTCCGGGTTCGAACCCCGACCTTGGGTGTTTTTCTCTTCATTAATTGTATTGTACCATTTTCGCGATTAATCCGTAGCGTTCCTCTGAACGCGGGGATCTTAAATAGGGATGTACTATTAGTACTAGTTGATGGTAGAGACAGCCCTGAACGGGCAGGTACAAATATCTAACTATACATTAAAATAGACTCATGATTCGTTTCTAGACTGAAGTGAGCAATGCAAATGGCAGAATGGGTGTAGACTAGCTTACCCTGTTCGGTTTAGAAATAAGACCAGTAGCTCCTGCTTCTCCGATGATCCCAGATTAAAAGACCTCGTGTCGCTCTCATGCGCACCTATTTAAACCCTCGCTTGGCCTCTCGTCACCTCTTGCCAAAGGCCAGTGTTCTTACCATTTCCTGTAGAAAGCTTATCCATCACATTTCCGAGCAAGGAGCTGACAAGGTCTGCCAGGGTCAATATTTCTTAATCGAACAGGGCATGGTACGAATCAAATGTGACAGCGACGCTAAGTAGCATAAATCAAATCATTGATTGATTGTTTTATTTGGTTTGTTTTACTTCGCTTTTCCTACACTTTTGGCTAATCGTGAAGATATGATAAAATTGATGAAGGGACAAACAAATAACACCCATGCCCAGGTCGGGGTTCGAACCCGGGATCTCTGGCTTAATAGTCAAATCAACATGTTTTGGATTTTCGAAAGGGGGTGGAATTAACACGTGCTTCTTTTCAGTAGTCCTTCCTCATTTTGCACTCCTTTCCTTTATTTGACGTTCTATTTAGGAATACTGGGCCCTAAAGGGGGGAGGGGGATTATGACCCACACCAACCTCTCTTGGGCACGCCACTGATTGCTACCCCAAGTGTCGACATCACCGCACGTCACTGACACTGCCGGCTTGCAACGATTCCATTGAAAGTCAATGTATTCATTACAAGCCGGCAGTGTCAGTGACTACATAATATAATTTATATATTTAATATTTTAATTACATAAAATACATAAAATTTTATTAATATTGAGACTGTCAAACCCCCGCCGCCCGAAATTTATTTCTAGATACGTGCCTGCCTGTGCGTATGCAACCCAACTAGCATAGTTGCCTAACCTCCAGGGTGCGTAACTAACTTATCGGAAAAGTGTTGGCCTAAGGCAGAGATAAGCTTATTTGTGCCTATAAGTTTGCCTCGATTACATCCAGTGGTGGCGCCCGACTTACTGGTGGAGTTAACCTACTCATCGGCCTTGAAAGATTAGGCTAGTCCAAAACTAATAAAAATATGTTTGATATTCACATTGCCATAGGATCCAAACAAAGTGAACATTGGAATTAATCTGCAAATTTAAATGTTTCATCTATTTTTTTAAAAAAATAAGGTCAATCACACTTAAGAAAAATATACAGGTTGTATATTGAAAGTTAATGTGATTGTCACAACCCAGTATTGTCCGTGACTGTACAAGCGGGCGATGTTTATCCCGATCAACCACAGTAATTACTACAATAAAGGAAGTAAGTATCGGCGGTAAAAATCGTTAAAAAAATAATTATCTTTTCAAATCAGATACGTGTATCAAGCAGCAACCCTTTATTCTCCAGACCTCCATGGTCCAGGGGTTGAGAGATCACTATGCGAAACTAACGATCCTGGGTTCGAATCTTCAAATATTTTCATCACAGCATTATCTACACAGTTACATTTAATTTTTGTAATTACAATTTGCCTATTAACATTCTTACAGGGTGGACCATGGCACCACCTCTTAATATATCCAACGGCTGATTTTAAGGTATTTTGTTTACCATTTTGAAGGCTAACACATGCAAGTGATAGCGTCGCAGGAATTTTTCCAAGGGGAAAGCAAGACACCCCCCTCACTCACACCAAAAAATGCTACAGTTTGAAGTTTGTGTGTTCCTGCAAACATCTCCACTAATCTTACTTGTAATTATCAGTCCTTACATATCCATAATTTTAGGCTGATATCCATTTTGGGGGGAGCAACACCTACCTCCTCCGAACCCCCATGCGTACATGAAACTGAACAGGTGGATAACATGCACCAACAGCAAATAACATTTCAAATGCTTCATTTACATAGCACAGATTTATTAAGTTAAATACAAATATACAGGGTATAAGAATATTAATGAACTATCGGAAGTTATATACAAGAATTAGAATGAGAGCAGCATGGTGTAAAGACCTCTAGTGTCATTAGTCAACTTATCTTTGGTTAATATATTTGTTCCCTGAAATGTTATTCCTCAACGATGTAAATACAATACAATAATATACGTACTTGAAACTAGATTGTGAACATTTTAATGTTTTTCTACTTTTCACTCTTATTAACAATATACACATTTGTGCAGCAACAATAATTTAACAACACAATTCAATTCACAGAGTTTAGGTTTCGTGTTAAATTTGCATCAACATGTCTTTAGAAATTAATTGTCAAATACGCAGATGCACGTGACAACTTTCAAATAAGCTTGTATAATGTTGCCAGTGCTTTTTTTTCTTCTTTACTGTCAAGAATTAATACTACGGCTTGTAAAAAAGCCTCGTCATTACTTTTACCTGCATTGGGGATGGTTCTGACAATATTATGCACATACTAAGTAATATTTGGCACTTCTTTAAATAACAGTCAAGCAGTAACTTTTCAAACAAAGCATCAATGTAACACAGATATTTCCATTTCCCCCTAAGTCTTTACAGTTTTTCTTTGTAAATATAGTTGATCACAAAACTGGGAATGACCAACGTCATATTCAAATAAATTAATCACCGATGTATGTACACATTACGAGTTGCATAAAATTCACAGCCTCAAAGATCACAAGATTCGTCAATAAATTAACATGTTCAATACACACACAAACAAGATAAAAAGCTGCTGTTGTGCAGTATAGTTTCACAAAACTTGTTCACGAAAATAGTGAGCTTGAAATCACAGCTTTGAAAATACGTAAGCAACAACCGCCTGTCTATAGAATTGGCCGTACTGTGATGCCAATTTCCAACTGTCCTTGCTTGTTACAATATGAAACAAGACTTGAACATGGAAGTTCAATTTCTGGAGCAGCTAGTAAAGCATTGTTTGTGGCAGGTAAAATTCCTTTCAGAACACGAACGTGACTTCTTACTTCGATCCAAGCACCGAATTGTCTGTTGTCTTCTACTTCGTTACTTACAGCGTGGAAAGTGATCCTTAGTTTCTTCTGGAAGAAGTAAATCTTACTCACGAATGTGGCAGAGTGGCAGTTGAGTGAAACCGCGTACTTTTTCCACTTCCTGTCACTCATGTCCACTCTCTTACGGAAATCTGCGAGGCACAAGGTTACATTTGCCCCATTTACTGGGATGAGGGAATGCTTTGATGACAAGTGTTCAACCACATCACCCCTCAGTCCCTGCCACGAACACAGACGAGATAGGGGGCAGGCAATGGGAGAGAATTGACACAGTGATTCATGTGAGGGACGCTCGACTTGTCGCAGGCGCTCCTTGCAGCCCCATCGTGCATAACGACACGGCAAGCTCAATGTTACCAGAACTCTTTCCATTGCCAAGTTGCGGTCCCTGGATCCACCACATCTGCAGAAGGGGCATAACCTCACCTTCTCCGAACAAGTTTGGCACATTATATTACCGCACACTTTGCACGAAACCAAAACTCTACCTTGCAGCGGTTCGCTGCAAATGATGCAGTCAACCAGCAGATCTAGCTCCCTGCAGTTGGTACAGAAACATGGATTCACGAAAAGCGTGTTGGTCAGTGGATAATCTGTCTCGGGCATCGTAGCTGCATTTACCAACTGTTCGGCAGCTGTAAGAAAAAATAAACTTGTTACTTGATTATGAAATGATGCATGACAAACTTACCTAAGAAGCACATACGAAGCTTTACTGTTCGGGGGCACTTTGGAAGTAACTGGTTTCAGTTCTACAGTCCTGAAATACGCCGCTGAAATACCACATCGAATGTAGTTTTGTAGAGCATTAACGCGCTTAAAATGTGTAGGAAAATAGTTCATTAATGGAATCTATGATGCTCCCTCATATTCCTACAACATACTTGGCCTTTTACAATGCAAATTTAAATATCTCTAAAGTTTATTTTTCAATGGTTACCTTATTGGTAAAGATCTTGCTTGAACTTAGAAACGTGAAAGACCAATAACAAAGCTACCACTCCTCTGGGATAAAATAAGAGACTATTGCATAGTCTTTTCCTACATTTCTCCCCAATACCTAGCAGAACGCCAGAAAAAAATGAGTGGGAGACAGAGGGGAGTGGTAGACATTTAATACACCCTAAATGCCATACAAAGAAAACTTATTTGGGCTAAAAAGAGCATTTACTTAAGTTTTCATGATGGTTGAAGGAGCGGTAGCGGGTGGGCTAGTTGACAGGGCTGGAGGAAATTATAAGCCCCTCCCCCCTTCTTTCCAATCTTGCCCAAGAAACCAGTAAGAAGTAAGGAGCCATTTACCGGAAGCGCTCAAATAGCAGCCTCACTTCCAGGTAATACACTCTGGACTGGATTGCACCACTTTGCAGACTAACGTAGCTCTGGTGTCTGGGCTTTTAGTAACTCTGTAGGGCTCATGCCCTCGTGATTGTCATTTCACCAATTTCATCTTATCACCTTATCACCTTTCATCCTCATCTTCGTGATTAGCCAAAAGTGGCGTAAAAGTAAAATGAAAGAAAATCAACCAATTTGAGAATCTGATGCAGACGTCCTCATAACCCTTAGCCTCAACGGTTCGTTGTTATTAATATACATTGAAGGGATGCACTTGCGAAAATAGGAAGTATCGACGGTGTTTGCAACATTTACCTTGAGTGAGGCTATGCTCTTCGTTTGTTGAAAGTCGCCGTTTTGCCAGTGCAGTCTTCTTGCATTCCTCCACCTCGTTGTCATTCTCGTGCGCCATGACCGCCTCTTCGGACAGCTGCTGCGAATCTACGTCGATCACGGTCCAGCTGGAGCGATGACTTCCAGGGGTCGTATCGCTCAGACCCCCTTGCACCAACCTCAATCGGATTCCCTGCAAAAGAAAACGAAAAGACCATCATAGATGCAGGCTTCTGGTACACTTTCTAATTCACTAAATACCTCAATGGGAGCAAGCAAGGAATATAGAGTATTTTAGGAAGAGCATTCCGAGACACGGCGCTCTCCCATTGGCCAGAAGCCGCAACGAGCTCTGACGTGACCAAGGGGATCTGTCAAGCGGCGAGGCTCGCGTAGCAATGGAAGCTTACGGGAAATATCTTCATCTTTAATTGTTCATATCTTGGTTCTATCAACCATTTGCAGTGGAATAATAGGCAAAGAACAAGGAATAACACCTAGGCAATAATATGAAGAAGTTTACAGCACGCAATTACAATATATGGCATTATACAAATCAAGCAAAAAGTAATCACGACTATACTCTTATATCACCGCTACATTGAAATCTGAAGTTGCGTATGGGTAAATAAATAAAATTTTACGTATTAAATATTTCGCTACCACACAAATACTTATTATCCTTCATACCTTCAAATTTTCACAGATGTTTGTTATTTATAATGTGTTCATAATAATTTATACACTAGTATACATAGGATGTCGCTGTCTCTATATGACGTCGCTTTTCTACGTATTTAGGGTAAATGCAACAATAAAAATGAATGGTGAAATGATAAATTTGATGGGAGTGTAGGCTAGATGAGTGTGGCAAGCACTGGCGTACGCAGGGGGCTTAAGGGGCTGCAGCCTGCCAAAATCTTAGAAAATAAAAAAAATCAAATGAAGGCAGTAATGAAGTAAAAAAAACATTAACATGACCCCTGATAACTATTTTTGTTTTTGAATAACTTTTAAAACAAGGGTTAAAATGGTAATTGGAGCTCACATCTAATGAAAATAGAACAGCGACAACGAGATATCAGCAAAATTGATTTTCGGCGATATATTCTATGAACGAACCAATCTCATTCTGTTCAGTAAAGGTTAGATTCATGGCACTGAACCCGCGTTCACATTCAGCTGTAAATATTGGTACAATTTGAATTGAATTAACATAATCCTTGCGTGAGGTGGAAATGTGTTTTGGACTTTTTTTTTGTAGATGTGAAAATCTTTAACTAGTGATGTAGACATGCTTTCGCTTACATTAAAGTTTACCTAACATGTCAATATAAAACAAGTTTTTAATCATCTAAATGCCATGTGTGTGCATTTAATACGACTACATGCGAAAATTAATCTAATAGTCTTCAAACCAGCTATTTATATTTTGCATCAAAGATTGAAGAAATTGCTTTTGAACGTATGGTTTGATTGATCTAACTTCTGAACTAGAGACCTCCTACACGGTGAATCGATCGTTTTCAATGTTTCAAGAATAACCATGTCAATTTTTTGCTTTGCTATAAGAACCGAAGGATTTAGTGTTGCATATGCAATGATAGTACACTCAGATAGTGTAGAGAGTCTTAAAGTAGAGCAAATTCGATCATAAATAACTACATTGTCAAATGTTCTACAAATCCTTAACCTGAACCTCCCACGAGTCGACTTGTTTAAGACACAACAAAGCACTGCAGATCTCAAAATCGCTCGAACAAGATTAGGAGACGAAACGACCCAACATATTCAAAAACACAGCCAGCCCATCGATAGAAATAGTACTTCTGAAACACCAGGAGTCTGAAAAACACTTAATGCATGGCATCTTAAAGAGCGACAGCCAGGGACTTTTCAAAAGCATTGAGTAGGCTTGAAAACTTGAATTAGAAGTTCACAAAAAATCACAAATTATTGAATGGGCTCGAACCCCATGAGCCTATGTAATTTGGCGTCACTGTACACAGTCTCTATAAATTGCGTAACGTAAGCAACTCATGTATGAATGGTGAACTGAAACACCATAAGTTCAATATAGTTTACAAGTGGGTTGGAAATAATGATCCCTGGTTGAGATGTGTCATTCATAACCAGAGATTTGATGGTTCAAAACAAGGGCGATATCCCTCCTATCGACCCCTCTAAATCGCACCCTGCATTAAAATTAATATATTTATGTTTGTTTACTACTTTCCAATGACGAACTTCTGATTTTCCGTTCCATCATATTCGAAATGAACCCAAAACTAGGTTAAATGTTTCGGAATTATATGTCTTTAAAATTACCATAAATTCTGAAAAGAAATAAAATATATTTACTTAAACTCTGGATTAAAAAAAGAGAATTCCGTGTTTGCTCTTCTAAAAAGGAATTCTCTATGCCCCAATATATACATTATCATTATATACAATATATATAGAGAACCAATTTTGTACCGCAGATTAAAAATGTTCCTGCGTCACCGAACGCACCAATGCACCATCCAAGTTCAGAAGTTCAGCCCCCCACCCCGAAAAATTCCTGCGTACGCCAGTGGTGGCAAAGCTATTGAAATCAACATTTCCCTGGTAACTGCCCACAAACTATGGGAAAACTGGAGAAATATTCTACCTAACTGATTTGTGTTTAGAAAACCGTAACTGAAATATATTTTATTTTTGAAAAATTAAAATATGCTTTTTAGAAATTGTAAAAGGATAAAATCTAATGTCGTGGGAAAACGTAATACCTCAATAAAAGATTACCCCCCGCCCCTTTTGTGGATGAATCACAAAGAAATTCGTGCCAGCCCGATGGTCAATGTGGTCAAACGCGTTACGTGTTCCACTTTCGATCCCGTCAGTGAAGTTCCCGAATTCGAATCACGTCATGGGCAAGGATATTCTTTGCGACAGCCCTTTCATCAATTCCATGTGATCATCACTCATCGCCGCGATTAACCAAAAGTGGTAGAAAACTGATGTCAAATAACAAATACATAGACAACAGGCCTGGCCTCTGTCTTCGTTTAGCAATGTGATTTGTTAATCACTATACGGTGGAGGCTGCACAAGCTTCCACACGCGCACACAATATATACACATCCTGTAGTGAATTTTTGCATACTTGCGAGTAGCGAGCCTCTGTCTTTGCGGAGCTCGTATTGTGTTGTCTTTACATGTTTATGATTGTCCCTTCAACCACCTCATTTTATCACCATTCAACCTCATCTTCGCGATTTGTCAGAAGTAGCAGAAAACCGAACTAATAATAAATCAATATGTGTGTATGTATGTGTCCTTTATTTAAAAGCTAATTTCTACCTCTTGGGTTGATCGCTACGATGAGGATGAATGATGACAAGATGAGGTGGTGGAAGGGACAATCATAAACATGTAAAGACAACATTGCTATATGCCTTACTATGGTTCGAACTGGGCTGTCATGGAGACCGGTTATATACATTTTACGGGACTTACTTAATCCTTTCCGTCCAATCTTACTCTCTCTCGACCCTGTTGCACTTATGTCCATCCATGGTATAATTAATTAAGTTAGTCATCTACTTGCACGAAAATATGCCCACGACACTACCACCCCAGCACACACGCACGCACACACACACACATGCCTTTAAAATTTGTTTACTTTACGATTTTTCGGGTGTTCTATCGATTGTGCTAGTCTCAAAATGAGACCCTCATCTAATAATCATTTAACTGAATTGCACATATTGGTTCGGATTCCACTTTAACCTGTAGATCCAGTCCCGATTAGCCTTACTGTGCATAAAGTGGACTTAAAACACCAAATCAACCAACTTTATTGCTGCGTGTAGATGTGTAGAAAAATAGTGTTAAAAAACCAAAGACATGGATTCCCTTTTTGCTGAATTCAGCATGAACTTATCATTCCATCCTCAGTTAACTTGAAAAGGTACGGGAAAGCAGTGAAGAACTACATGTTATAAACATTGCTTCCCAAGAGTTATAATCGCCTCTATGAGGCGATAAACTTGTATGATTTTACATGTTATTAAGCGGCCCGCAGCTGAGGGGTCCCCTTTTTGACGTCACTCTAGCAGAAGACCTTCACGTGCCGCCGTAGCCCGGGAAACCGGAATAGCACCCCCTGGGGAGCAAGGTACAATCAGCAGTGATGAATTTATGGGGTGGCCCGGGAAGGGGGGGGGGTCCCCCGAAAATATCAGTAACCTGGCAAAGCATTCGAACAGCTAAGAAATTTGGCAGCAATGTTCACTTTGGCTTGCTTTCATTCACTTATATAACACAGAACGTATTTTTTCTGATTTTTTCATAGTAATAAGCACTGATTCAGTCCCCTTTATAATTCAAAATAATGAACAAATTAAAATTATCGTCCGTTTTGATAACTGCTCCTCCAGGACCACTACTCGTTCAGAAATGAACTAGCCAGGCATTACAATTATGCAGATATATCCTACAAGAGTGTTTTTAAAAACAAAATATTAGTTAACTGCTAAACATGAAGTTGGTTGGAAATTCTAGATCATGGCTTCATTCACAAAACTTCGAATAATAACCCTGCGATAATTCTTTATCCTCTTTCTCGCTTGAAATTGCCATTCTGGAAAAAAATCGCCGAACTTTAGCTACTCATTTCTAGGATTTCCTGTTTGAGGAAAACTGGTAATCAAAAGTATTTCAACATTTGAATGGACGAGGCTTATGTTGCAAAAACTAATTATTTCTACCAGTTTTCATGTTATCTTAAACATGTATTTGTTATTTAGCTTCTCTTTGTCACTTTTGGCTAATCGCGACGACGATGATTAATTAGGTGAAACTGATTAAGAAACACTAACCTATGACAAGACTCGAACTCGGGGACTTGTGGAGAGATTAAAAATAGACCACTTAACGTATCACCCAGCGTGTATCATCACTAAGTTAGGGTTGCGTACATTTGAAACATGCAATACAAACATTTTTCCTGGGACATTTTCTCATATTAACTCCCGTTAGAGGGCATCAATGATTGGTTCAGTTCATTCCATAGATTCTGACAATGGTAGTCCCTTTCAAAATTGAGCCTAGTGTGATCAGAAGAGCGTTAGGTAGGGTTCGTAACCTACACCTAGCTAAATTTAACTAGTATAGCGTCAAACGCAGGGATATATAGCAGACTGACTGAAATAATGCGTAACATGCCATGTTCTTGCGACCATACTCCCGCCGCCATATTAGGTTTCTTTACACGCCTCGGGTTGGAACACTTTGTACAGACAAGCTTCCTGTCCAATGGAACGAGGATGCACTTCTGGCTATCAGTAGGGCCAGGATTCATAGGCACTAAAACTGCCCAAATAGACAGGCAAAAGGCCATTCAAATGCGGAAAATTGGCGCGATAAGGCATAAACGCTTTCAATATTGTGAATATCGAAATTACTCAAATTCAAATTCTTCTATCCATAATATACTTCCATTACATCAGAGACTACGATATTATAAAGCATTCAGAGGACCGTATATTTACATAATTTGGGGGTATAACGAACAGATTTTTTCATTCATTTAAGGCGAGGAGTGAATTTACCACCAGATTTGCATTTATTTCAGTATCATCCGAATGAGCAATGCTACTGAAAAAAACATTGCACAAGAGTATGAATTTCTCCCCTTGTTGCAAGTGAAGTGGTTGCTAGATACAATATGTAAAAAAATATGAATAAGTATTTACAGAATCTCATGTACTTGTTATGGAGAAGCAACTTCAAGTTACGACTATTCAAATGGAAGTTTAGACTTTTCCCCATCAGAAACAAAACCTTCAACCTGTGTTCTTTCCGCTCATGTGCTTTTCTACTCCATATGGAAGTTTGATATTACCAAGAAAGTGAGTAAAATAATACTCCCATAAGCGTAACGATAACTTTCCCCCCCTACAGCCATCTCCTCCAGCTCGCCGCAGGGAAAGGGTGGTTTTGAGTCTTTTCAGAACTGTGTGTCTGGCTGGACACAAACTGTTCCTCGTCGCCTTAAGGTCATGCGATACAGTCTCCACGGGACTTTTCCCAAGCTCTTCTGTCGTACCAGTGTGCCAACTTAGCTCTCTTGGAGCCAGATCTGGCTCTTTAGTGCACTCGTTCGGCTGTGAACTGGGACGCCCACCCCCGTGCCCCACTATGATGCCATCACCGGTTCCGGCCCACATAGACCAACTTTTGTCAATTATACATTTTACACATGACGTCATAGTGTTATATTGGCTGTGTCGCCCCACTCACTCTTATCTCCCCAGCAACTTTATAGCGTCCTGTTTGACGTGAAATTGACATAATATTGTTATCAGGGAATTCTTTATTTTCGATTTCATAGACCATCGGTGGATTATTGAGATGGACGATGCCACCGAATCTAGAGGTTGAAAACTAAGAATAAATTGTAATCAATTTAGAGTTAACGATAATAGCAGTGCCCCCCGTCCTTGACAACTGACATTACCCTAGGAGGCACACTATCCAGCCTTCGTAAATCTAGCTCCTTGAAAGTCAGTTTTAACTCCATTTAAGGTGAAATTTAGTTATTATATGTGCATCAGGTTTGGCAACACTGCCAGGAGGCAAGAAGAAAAGCATCGATCATATGGGAGTATGATTTGATTCGTTCTTTTGGGAATATAAAACTTCCGATGGAATAGAAAAAGATGTCAACGGGAAGACTGCAGTTTGAAGATGCATTTCACCAGCGGAAAAGTCGAAACTTCCATTTGATTAGCCGTAACTTGATGTTGAAGTTTATTCCCCATAAGGAATACATGGGATTCTGAAAATTCTTATTCTTCATATTTTTCAAACATCGTGTCAAGCTTAATAATAAACCTAAAAAAAAATGCTTCCACTTGCAACATGGAGAGAAATTCATGCTCTTGGATACATCCAAGATTTCGTTTGAGTAGCAGTGCCCATTCAGGCGATATTGAAATAAATGCACAATTGATGCGTAACTAACTCCTCCCCTTAAGAACATTTTAAAAGTATATGTACTAACATCAAGTAATATGAACTATTACTAGGCGTTTATCATGACGGGCATTCACAAAGAAACAGGTGTGCCCAAGCTGGGATTCGAAACTGGACCCTTTGGTACGTCGAGATTGTGTGTTATTCAACGTGCTCAGTCACATGGGGCGGATACAAGGCAAAGAGCAGTGACGCTTCCTCTCAACGGATCAAGATGAACACTTTCTTGTTGCAATCTACCATAAATATTGAACATGACCACCAAAGGGGAGTTTATCGAATATTTATTGTTAAGCTCTAGAGGTTAAAAGGAGGGGAAGTTCTTCCTGTACTCCCTGAAAACCCGAACAAAAAGACACGGACACACTTTTCGCAATTGAAACTTTATTTGGTCACACTTTCGTAACGTTTTAGGCACTAATAACTGAAATAGGCAATTGTAGGCACATACTTTTATAATTGTATTACCATTAAACTTACTTCTGTATAGGGTGACAAGACACATTCAAAAAAGAGGACCGAGTATAGCGAAAAAGGAGGGCAAAGCCCAAGAAAAGAGGACACCACAAAATATCGAAACACATTTGCCATTATTACTCTTAATCCTAGCTAACCCGAGGGAGGTGAAAAAGGGGGACCGTCATACACCACCTCTTCATAAAGACATAAATGTAGATTTATTCTTTCATGTGCGAGCCATAAGCTGTATGCACTACATAACATTTGGATTTTTTACAATACATACATATATGTGGAACCTTCCCATTCTGTCTCGTCAGTGTTGTAATCGGAGATAAAAAACAAAAAAACAGACAGCAGCATGGTAACGAAAGTAAAGCATTCAGTTTTGTGCAAATTTCCATTTTGAACCCTAGGCTGTACCGGACAAATTTTTTGGTCGGGTCGAGATCGGCACGGGAATTTTTTTTTAAATCCATGCGTTCGGGACAGAAAATATTCAAAAATTCCCGATACTACGGAAATCTCAATTTCTACACGTCATTCCCCATTGAGTGATTGTTTTCTTTTCTTTTGTTTCTTTTTTTCTGAAATAAATATTAAATTCCAAGAAGTTTCAGACACAATCCAGAAACCACCAATAATTTATCACTGTTATCCTGACTGTTAGGGATCGTTTAACCTATTTCCAAAACTGAAATAATATTTTATGGAGTTTAGGTCGGGACAAAAAATATAATTTTATTGCCGTGAACATTTCTGGCACTCTTTCATTAACAGGGGAAAGTGACTGACTACTTTACATCCTGTCTCACATTAGTTTCTCCCATCCTTGAAACCTTACCGCGCTTTTCAGATTTCACCAACGTGCATCAGACTGGTGCATCAAAAATGACGTCAATTTTGGTGAAATACGGAAAGCTTCATGCATGCTAAATTCAGATTGCGCGCGCATATTCACGTTTATAAGGGAAAAAATCACTGATTGTGACTAAATCACAGAAGATATTTAATAAGGAGCGATTTTACAATACCGGGAATTTCTCCATTTTGTTTGAAATTTGGCATACTCACTAATTTTGGCCCCCTAATCACGAATCTGCAGTTAAAATTTGGCGCTCACACGTGGAAATAGCAAAATAATCTAAATGAAGTTCTTATTTCTGCACCCTCGATTTCCAAATTTCCCGCCGGTTCCGGGCTCCGCCCCTGGGGTAATTGACTTACCGCCCCCAACCGCTATCGCGGCCCCGCCTATATCTATCGACTCCCTGTTAAGGGTATGTTAGAAATTGGCCGGATTCACCTGCCCCCAAATAAGCGCCAAATTTTAAGTGCAGATTCGTGATTACGAGGGCCAAATTAGGAAGTATCCCAAATTTCAAACAAATTGGATAAATTCCCTGTATTGTTAAATTATACCTTTAATAAATATTATATTATAACACCATTAAGCCTTGTTTCCATGATATGAAAAACTCCATATGAAGACCAAGGCAGAAATTTATTTAGTTATAAAACAAACTAATCGTTTATGTTTTATAATAAAATGAATTTCTGCCTTGGTCAGCATAGAGTTTTTAAATATTATATATTTTCACTTAACATCTTATTTTGCATATGCAGTACGAATTTAAGTGGTATTAGTTTGTAATGATATCGAACTTTGCAAATGGATGCTTTCCTGCATGTTGCAGCAGAAGATGGACGCATGTTTTGATGCATCGGCATATGTTATTTCACTTTGCGTCGAAGTGAAAAAGTAGTAGTATTTAAAATGTCGACAGTGTATGCATGCATCCAGTTTATTCGCCATCCGTGCAACAAAATCGGCGTAACATTCCGTACTATTGCCTACAGAAAGCATCACGAATCAGAAGCAGCTTCAGTGATTCACCAGCCGCACCAGCTCTTGAACCTGGTGTAAATTGATGACTTCATGATTTAACCTGGTGAAAGCTTTGGTGCGCCCCGGTGGCGTATTTACAAACCCGATAGTGCTGCAGAACCAGAGGTATATAAAGCTTTCTTATTGGCTGTGTTCACCGGAAGTGTTTATGTTCCGTGTCCATTGTTCTTCGTGTGGAAAAATAAGACTCGTGATTATATAGTAATAAAGTTTGTAATCAAATTGTCGAAATTATGTTAAGAAATATATGTTTATATAAAAAATATAATGTTTAAAATGATATACGTTGAACATACATAATTTTCTCAATTGTCATTCGTAGTTAAAATGTTTGCACTGCTGTGACTAAATAGAAAAATCATTCACTTCAAGATGAGTTCTGATTTCTGTCTTCTAAAACATTGATTTAAATAATTGTGCTAAAATATCAACCTTAGTATAAATGGGTTTCTTATCTTGTTGGAGTGGATATTTGAAATCTACACTGTTAATTTGAACCCTGCCATCTAGAGTTAGCCAATCAGAAGCCAAATATCGCTGGAGGTTTCTGCAGTACTATAGGGTTTGTAAATACGCGTCCCGGTGAAATACGGAAAGCCAATGCTTGCATCAGCGATGCACCAGCGCGTCCACCAGTGGATTCTGGAAAGCGGTGCATATATCGCGTATGTATGACTCATAACGGAAATGTAGAGACTGTATAACAGTATGCTCTCTCATGATACTGATGACATGTTTGAATAAAGTGATGGCAGATCAGCTCTCAGATGCTCAGCGAGCATTGCTCGAATATTTAACGTGCTCCAAGCGATGTAAAACATCCAAGCTTTTGATGTGAAAAAACAAATGATAATCCTTACGAAGGGATACATTCTTTGTGTAGCACATGCCGATGCAGTATACTCTTTCCAAAAAAAGGAGGACATGTCCGGATAAAAGAGGACGTCTGGTCACCCTACTTCTGTACTGAAAGCATACGAATCTTATCACATGAAGAAAATAGGCATTTAGGGCAATATCCAGACTTTAGTTATTATGTCCAGGGGCAGCTTAAGGGCAGGACATTGCTATTTGTTTTAAAAGAGCTGGATTTGTGTAGATAATAATTAAATTTACTGTTGCATAACACAATAAACATATTGCAAAATCATGTAGCAATATAAGCTAAGAGATTACTGTTATTTGTATAACAATATGTAGGTATTACATAAACACATCTACAATAAACGTGTTCTTCAACACAAAGTACAGAGTGTCCCACAAAGGGGTTTACACTATTTGAATGTTAATAATAGAGAAAGTATTACAGATAACCTGATGGAACTTTTTGTATCTGGATCTGTCATGATTAGTGCTTGTTGCCATTTATTTGTTTTTCTATAATTTCAGTTCAGTTGCCAGTAGTGACAAGTAATTGACAAGATGGCTGGGAACCTTTCCGTTGAGCAACGGACGTGGATTTTAAAGTGGTTTTGGAAATGTGAGAACATGAAAAGTGCAGAGACCACGGCGGGCAGAATTTGATACTGCGCCACCGTCACGTGCAACAAATTACGCGACACGTCTGAGAGGGAAGGAACTGTGTGTGTGATCTGGGACGGTGTGGGAGGAAGAAATCAGTATCGGACGAAAGAGGGATGGAAGCAGTGGTACAAACTTTCACAAGATCCCCAAGAAGTCCATACATCAAATTCTGCCCGCCATCGTCTCTGCACTTCTTTCATGTTCTCACATTTCCAAAAGCACTTTAACATCAACTTCCGTTGCTCAACGGAAAGGTTCCCAGCCATCTTGTCAGTCATTTGTCACTACTGGCAACTGAACTGAAATTAAAGAAAAACAAATAAATGGCAACAAGCACTAATCATGACAGATCCAGATACAAAAAGTTCCATCAGGTTATCTAATAATTTCTCTGTTATTAACATTCAAATAGTGTAAACACCTTTGTGGGACACACTGTATTTTTAAAATAAGGCTATTATTAAAACCGTAAATATGTAACATTGTCAAAGCTTTTATCGGGGGGAGGAACAAATAGGGGGGCTCCAAAACTACATATTGCCCGAGTGAAAATTTTATCTTGAGCCGTCGCCCCCGAGCGTCCTGATACACATGCAAGTGGAAATTTCACATAGCATAAGAGTTGGTAGCGAAACAACCACACTTATCTGCCTACTCGCGGTTTTGGGTATTAATTCCACAAACAGATAGTCTTACCCCATCCCATATATTTTACAACATCCTCGAACCTTGCATATGGTCACGAAGACCGCCAAGGACAGAGGTTGCAAATAAAAATAAAGTTCCACCCTGCAGGAAGTCTGGCTACCGCGTAGAAAATCCTGTTCAATCCCAGGGGGTATCATGACTAAGCTGAGGATCGATAGGCACTAAAACTCAAAATAGTTAGGCACAAAAAGGCACCGAAAATACAGTCAATCAAATTCATGGACAACAGATTTATCATTCTCCCGTACTAAGCAATCAAAAACCAGTTCTCTTCGAAACAGGCAACAACAGACAGCCAGAAAACTGTTGTGTAGGCTACCTATTTTCAGAAATGTCCTGAAATTGATTTGAAACTCAAACATCCTACATTTTCTGAATAGGAAAACCAAAGGCACTTTTGACGCACCAGGGCCATAGCTAGAATTGATCTCCAGTGGGGGCTCACTGGTTATCAGGGGGAGTTTGTAGACAAAGTCCATTTCAGAAACAGTATTAAATGAAGATAAATTACGTGTGGGGGAGGGTCATCAAGTTAATGTAAAACAAAATTTAGAAATACATGCAAATACTACAGTTTTTTCTATATCTTTTAAAACATCTCGAAGTGTAAATTGACGACTGACATCCTTACTACACACTCCATACTACTTTTGATGATAGATATTTACATCATACAAGAAAAAATACACGATATTCAATCATAGTGCCTACAGTACATTCCACCCCTGCCCTAAGCAATAAAACTCCCCTTCGTTCCCAAAAAATGGGAAGAGGCAGCGAAGGTACAGATAGAGAAGCTCCCTTAAAAAATAACTTTCTAAAGTCTAGAGAATCTTTACCTATAGACTTCGGCTCAAACAAGATGAATGAATGTAATAGCTGCTGTCTGCATTTTCACTGCACACAAATTATACAAAAAATAGTTTTACCTAATGACCTAATGTCAAGGGGACTGATGCAATCTCATTTTTTTGCAGATGCAATTTCTCTCAACTACAGTGCACCCTGATTGGTTATTAGTTTATTACTAACATAGTATGTACGAAGTCCTGCATCATGCGATAGACAAAGTGATAACATTTACGGACGTAGTCAAGAGAAAGAAAAACTAAATTCAACCAGAATACATAGATTCTCAAAAGATCTCTTTTTAGGTATTCAAAAAAGCTGCTGTCTTAAAAAATAGACGCTTATGTGTCAAAGAGATCCGGAAAGTTTGCCATTTTTATTATTTTTAGTTAGTATTAGAACAGGTTAACGAAAGTAAAAACTGAACTAGATTGTAAAATTGAGTAAAATACAGGTACCAGGTTGTTTTCATATCCCCATTTAAAGCAAAGAATAAAATGTTTCCCAGCTTTCAAATTTCCAAAAATTAAAGTTCCGTGTGAGAGGTCACAACTAAGAACAAAATTGCTGCCTAACTTTTTTTTCCTTGAACTATGTGTATAATAGTTATTAATATAGAATAACTATGTATTTCAGTAGACTAAGTGCATGAAATTTAAAATGATTGAAAACTACTGTTCTGGTTATTTACTCATATGCTGGATTGAGCAGCAAAATCCTCAAGGATAATAATTTGGGATACAATTGGTTATTTAAATCAGTTAATAAGTTATTATGGGCTGTTAATCAAATATGATTCAGTGGCCCCCGCAGCTCCTGAAATTTTATATAATCGCAGAAATTCAAATAGTGTCGTTCATTTAAAAAATCTATTTATGAAACCGGAACCTGGTTCCCCAGCAACAACATATGACTACGTATGCGATAATAAGCAGTGTCGTAATTGTCTCAGCCAGAGGGGCCCGGGTAACTTTGCATGTGCGCACTTTTTTAGCTATGCAGTTTGTCGTAAATGTGTTAAATGTCTACAGTTATGAATCCAGTAGAAAGATTCAGTTGCTCATCCAGTCGATTTCTTATTGCTGCTCGTGATATTTAAAATGTAACTTCCCACCAAATATTTTCAAGGGGGCCCCAAATATTTTCGTATTGAAATAAGAGCGGAAATGGATTTCCCATGTTGTCCACACCTGTTAAGTTTTATTTCAAAGGGCTCAAAACTCAGGAGGTAGATCCAAAGGGCAATTATCCCCTCGCCCTAAGTGTCATCATTTTCTCCTCCGCCACGCAGGATATACAGAGTATGAGTTAAATGTCACCATTATTTTGTGTAATTTTGTAAAGTTCCTTTTTCCTACGCATTGAAATTTTGTGAACATTTCTGTCGAACCAGTTCTTATTTTCCAATGTATTACAATTTTGTGATATGCAGTTTTCGAAGTAGAATTCCTAAATGTGAATTTCCATTCGAGCAGTGAAGACCTATTAATAAAACTGTTCTTGTTTATGAATAAGTCTTCAAGAAATATATGATCAGTGTCTATCGAAAAGACATGGCATTGTTAAAATTATGAATAATAATAAAGAGGTCCACTAACACAAGAATTAAACATGGTGCCTGCGGCAACAACTTCTTTTTAGATGCGGGGTGGGGGGGGGGGTGTTAAGTCCTGCCAAGCGGTATTTCATTGAGTGACAAATTTTCAGTAAATCTAGTTCCATCGCAGCTTTATTATCTCTCTCTCAAGACTGGAGTCGCTGCTATTTCTTCGTAGCAGATTGCAATTGACCTTGTGATGTTAGTTCAACCCTTGTAACTGAAGTGATAAGTTTGCTTTAGTATATTACTCAGTATTAGTCAGAGGCGTCTCGTGAACGCATGCGGTGCATGCGTCAATTGTGGGAAAAAGGACAGCTTGCTCCGACGCCATTCATGAGCATTTCTACATTCTAATTTCTTCATATATGAGAAGTATTGAAATTAGAATGTAGAAATGCTCATGAATCTCGTCGCAGAGCAAGCTGTCCTTTTCCCACAATTTACGCATACGCAGCATGCACCGCATTCGTTCACGAGACTCCTCTGGTATTAGTATTAGAAGCCTAATGCATAGGCCTAATGTGAGCGGCTCTTAACGTTGAATCATGATCTGGCGCAACCAGGGGATGGCATAGAAGCTGAAGGCGCATTCACCTAAAAGTCCAAAAGAGGAGTGTTTACTATCCTTTAAACAATTCTCCCCAAAAATATATTTTTCAATATCTTTGAATTATATGTAACCTCATTAAAAAGTGTTAAGCAAAAAAATACAACGAACACGATTCACGAGAAATAGCGGGAAGCTTTCCCCTCCTCCAAAATATATCTGGCTGAGCTGCTGCGTTGAAGTACAAGAGAAAATATTTTCAGATTAATCTTATCAGATTGAGACCCGCCTCATTTAGTTCCAAGAAGGCACTACCACGCATATAAGTCGAAGACAAAAAATTTGGAAGCAGAATCTTTGGTGTAAAAGTTAATTTTTCCTACAACTAAGGGGGGGGGGGGAGAAAGATTAGCAAACTATTGTACGTCCGTCTCATTCTGGAATTATAATTTTTTGTCACTAAAGGGGGCCACAAAAGTTTTACTTGCAGGGTGACCCTCAGAGAACTGCGCTACGCCACTGATATGATTAGTATTATCATTTCTTGTATGCAAGTTTTATCACCAATCTGACCCCTAAAAAAATTCTGGTGACGCCAATGGCACGAACGACTAACTAGGAAAAAAACTGGCACTATAAAACTCGTGCGTTCCTCTCAAATGGTCCGAAACTCCCAATCACAAGATGGAAATTTTGCAATGCTCGTTAAATAACACCCAGAACCATCTACATACAAGTCAGAGCAGAAGTGACTAATCCCAACGAAAGTTTTCTTTATCGGAAATTGACTTTAGTCTTCTTCCCCCTTTTCAGTTACGAGTACGAAATGACCATTTCTTTATCCACAGCACAAAATATATTACACCAACAGCTGTACTCCATTTGAAAATTTCGCACGAGACCAATCATAGAAAACCCACCACAGACAATGAATTGTACACAGAAGGATCAAGAGAAACGAATTAAAGAAGATAGAGGGAAACCGGAAGATAGGAAAATTGAAAGATCAAATAGGGAAATAGAGGTAGAAAGACTATAGTGAAATAGAGGAAACTAACAAGGAGAATAAGAAAGGTAGAACCTTAGAATGGTCACCAAAGTAGTGTTTAATTACGGCTTCATTTGGAAAGTCAATATACAACTTGCCTGTTTTTCCATTAGAAAATGAAATTGTGCGTTTATTTACTTCAATTTTACACCTACCCACATGAAAATATTAACTGAACACAAGGTTACAAGCTATTTATAGAAATATCGGATTGGTAAAATTATCAATTTTACAGATATGCTTGTATCGGCTGATCCAGTTCGATAGTCGATAGGGTTAGGTAGGAGAATAGGAACATTGAACTTCTCACTTTCATGAAGAAATTTCAAGTTGAAATTCAATATATATGTATAGTAATCCAGGAGTTTATCCAGCAACTTCCATTTTGTAGGGTGTAAGTAAATGTAGAACCAACATTTCTGGGGGTGTTAGAGTGCGTGAATATATCACATCACTGGACACTACTACTTTGAAGCATGGTTCCTGCATTTCGTCGACAATGTTTAGACGAGCTGAACAAACAAGAGATTCTTGCTACGTTGGACTTTCTATCGAGACTCATCCCATCTTGAGCAAACTAAACCTTTGGAGAATTTGGAACAACGTGTTCAGATATGGCCAAGGGCTGACTCACTCACTCTCCGCACCCGTTTGCAATGATTTTCAAGATTGTACTTTGTCAGTGTCACTGCCGTAGATTTATCGGCACACACTTCCAACACCCTTCATGGAAAATTGTGGTACATGGTGCCCAAGAATTATCTTTACAACTTCAAGTTTTAATAACTCCAGTCATATATTTACATGCTGTTGTGCATGATGCAGAAACTAAGTTTTTGTCTGTTGGAAGGTGACTCATTGGTGATTGACAATGTGGACGCCACACGAGAAACCGCAATGTGTGTCTTGATTCATAGAGACTAAATCAGACACAGGTACAGCGCAGCCTTCGGACTACGTACTTTTCTGTGGGGTTACGTGAGGGATTCTGTGTACTGCACATTGCGGACTTCACTGAGCAAGCAACGAATCATCGATGCGATCCACAACATCACAGATTATAGACAGTGTTAAAAATGTAAACAAACATTGATGAGGTCTGGCCCGGTCCCCCCGGAACTTCCGGTTTAGGCCAGTCCCCGTTGTTGCCAGTGCAGATTCACCAGCATACGAAGTAAGAAATGAGCGCTTGTTTTCATCAGTTGTGCGACGATAGTCAAGAAATGTATTTGTTAAAGTTCTACTATGAAGGAGTGGACGTCTAGAATCCGTCGGATGATCAACTGCAGAGCAGATTATTAAAATATGACGTGTCTTTGTGGCCGCCAGTTGTATAGCATACTACATACAAAAGTTTAGATATATTCAATTATTTTGTAAATGGAAAAGTGAGGGAAAGGTAATTGTATAAAACTAGTGATATTATTATACGGAGTGTCCGAAAAGTCACGCAACCCGGTGTTTACGACCGTATAACGGAATAGCGAAACGGAATGAGAAGAAACGCTTTCTGCCAAGAGAATGCCCTGTATATTGGGAAAATTTAGAGAGACAAACATATGTAAGAACATGCATGTTTTAATAACAAATAAGCAAAGTGTTGCCAAAGGCGGAAAAAAAAATATTTGCAAATCGTGTGTATTGATGCACAGAACTCACTGAGGTGAATTATTGCAACATTTCACAATACCAACGAACAATTTGGATGGCCATCTAATGAATTTGACAGAAAAAGAACTTTGACGAAGTTTCAAAAACATTGCAGACGGGAATAAATGGGCTGTTCCAAAAATCGATGTTTTCACAATATTACGCAGGACACTGGCAACACTGTTGCTGTCACGTGTCACCAACAGATGTGTTTCACCTCAGGCTATCACACTAAGGCACTTTTAACGACAAAGGAGAAAGTTGGTTATACGTTATACGGTCGTAAACACCGGGTTGCGTGACTTTTCGGACACTCTGTATTATAAAGTAAAGTAGAGTAAAGTTAAAGTGAATCTTTGCCAACAAATCTGCAGAAGTAATGACACATAACAAATGCTAAAGTAAATATGTGATTTCAACGTCGCCTTTCCGCCTGAGGGATTTAGGGAAAACTTATGATATGGCATGCCCCTTACACTTGCACGAATATACTTCAAACAAGGGAATTTTCTGACTGAAGCGACAAGCAATGTGGGGATTTCGCACAGAAGCATGGGATCTAAAGCAAACCATTCACCAGCCACGCTTGCGCAAATAACAGGCCGGGGCAACACAATGCACGGTATTTATAAAACTGCCCAGTCCGAGCGACACCTCCAATTTGTCGTGTCGCTTTAATTCGGAAGGGTTTTTTTTCTAATTTTTGAATGTTTCCAAGAAACACGTATCGCTGCAGTCTGAAAGCTTCCTTTCGAACCAATTCATCACGAAAAAATGCACGTGTCGCTTGGACTGGACTGTTTTGTCAGCACCATGCATCGTGTCGCCTCGGTCTGTTGTACTCGTATGCAAAGTGAATTGTTTCCTTTAGAGTAAAGGGCTGTTGCTTGTCGCTTTGGAGTGTATTCTCCGTGCCACTTAAAACTGAATCCTCAGTGATCAATGAAATTTTTCAAACCGAAGTGACACAACAAGCTGCACGTGTCGCTCAGATTCCCAATGGCGTTTATTGTGCCGCCTGAGACTTGATTTCCCATGAGCGGTAAATGCTTATTTATAGACTAAATGGGCCTGTGTCGCTTGTCACTTCGGTACAAACCACTGCTGTCGCGTGTCCCTTCGGTTTGAAACCTCACTAAGAGGCGTGCTTTTCACCACAACACAATACGCAGATAAACTATCAACATGCTTAACAAAATGTAAGTCGTACAAATACTTTCCGGGTACCAATCATTTCTTCGTTCTGCTTGTATCAACAGGTTTCGTCTCTACGTCCTTCGGAAACCTACGAAGTGATACTTGACTCAATAAATTTGTTCCCGATCGAACTGTGAAACCATATACTACACAGCCGACACCCTATTTCCTTGTAAAAGATTCTCCACCTTGATCTTTCATATTAACGACCATAGCACCTTAAGCGTAACCGGATGTTCGAGGGGGACCAGACGAGTGCGCATGCTCCGCCTTTAACACCGTCTATATGTTACAGCGTACATATCGGCTGGATGTGCTCCGCGCAACTAACGATGCTCGCATTGAGGTGCGCACCTGAAGGTGAAAAACAGTGTCTGCATCATGTACAATAAACAACATGTTAATATGCAACTTAGAATTTGAGTTAATAAATATTATTATTATAAGAGTTTTAAATCAACATGATAATTTCAGACTGAAGCAATGTTTTTTTTAAAGTTGTATCACTGTTGTGGAGCAAACTATTAGTCCTTTGCCGCCCCCGCCCCCCCCCCCGGACAAAAATTACCTTACGTGCCGCTCCTTGGGAAAAAATCCTGCGGAAGACCATGCTTGTACGGCACAGGCTAATGTTAAGATTAAAACAAGAGATTTGTTATAATTTTATTAAAAAATGTTTAGATGACACCAGTGAAAAAAATGACTTTTCTGCTCTTTATGCACACAACAGAAACAGATAAAAGTTACATCTTCTCTAGAAATAGCTTTAAAAGTAACAACTTTTAAATGTAACTAACAGTTACTTGGAGCAAAGTTACTGCAAATCAATTACTTCTTTTAAAGAGTAACTTTCTGAAGAATTATATTAAAACGGATTCACTAACAATGTAAACATACCGTAGCCACCCACCGTGAAATCAAATCCTCCTCGACTTAAATTTTCTACACAGGATTTAATAACTCCCAGCCATATTTAAACGTCGCACGAGACTAATTTGCAACAAAGAGGAAAATAACTGTTTCCCTTTACCAACTTCCAAACCTACAGCAAATCTTCATTTGACCTATATAGTCCGTGAGGTATAACGTCTATTCCGACCAGAACCTTTGACGCAATATAAAGCACGTGACAAACATCCATTCAGATTCAGTCACGTGCTTCACAGCGCCATCTAGTTTGTTCTCCTGTTGGCGCTCTTGCTAGTGATGTCACTCTTCGACAGCAGGTCCTTCATAAGCCAATGACTCAAACTCGGTTGCAAGTCTCTTGGAACAAAGGTAGGAATTTGCTGCAGTGGGCGGGTGCTGACTACAGCAAAACTGTGCACTAGATGTCATCACAACAGTGATGATATCAAGAAGAAAGGAATCGCTAACAAAGGAGTCACATAAGGGAAAAAGATCAATCTATTCCAAAATTGACTCATTGCAATGACGATGTGCCTCCCACTGGTTTCGTAGAACAGTCATTTTTTGCCTCAGCCGGAAGTATTTGATTCAGTGGGAACAGGAACTTTGAACAATAAGATTTTTCGCTTAACCAGTCAACGTGCAAGGAAAATTCGAGAGTGTGTTTTAAGCACACGAGTTAAATTGGATCACATTCGAACCCAATCACTTTAAATTAGATTCTTCTAATTAGGATTCTAAGCGGGGAGCACGATTGTAACAAATCGATAAGTGACAATTTCTAAATTCTAGAGGGGAGGGTGGTGCCTGGTAGAATCTTTATTCTCGCATGGTTCAATTTAGTGATAATCAAGAAGCTGGAAGATTTCTTTCGTAGGTGAGGGGGCAGTGTTGGCTCCAGCCCACCCGAATGGTGTATATGAAAAATATAGAAAGAGCGCAGAGGGACAGAAAGTGATACAAATAGGGCGGGAGAGAAAGATTGAAGAGGAAACTTAATAGGAAGAGAAAGAAAGGAGAAAGTAAGGGTAGATAAATACGAAAGAAAGCAAGAGAAAGGCAAGAGGCCGGAGAAAAAGCAAGAAAGAGGGAAATGTAAGATTAGATAAAGATAGGAAAGGAAAGATAAAAATAAAGAAAAAGAGGAAAAGGTCGACAGGAAATGAAAGGAGAGCGGCAATTAGCCGGAGATAGAAGAGAAAGAAGGCATAAAAACAAAGAAAAGCTTGAGGGGAAAAAGGTGTAACGCGACGTCTACTTATTTAACGTGCCTGACGTCGTTCTGGTTCTACATTACAATGGTAATGTCAAACCCACAAAAACAATTAAACAAATAAACAAAAGGCAATCATTAATAACCTATTTACCTTTTGTCCCAGGGTAAGTGCCATCAGTTGGAGCCCAAGAGATTACATAGGGTAGAACAAATCACACCACAGGGTTAGTTCTATATATACTGTAATTTCTATAAAAGAGCACATGCATAAACATTACATCATTGCCCCTTTCATTCTCACATTCACTCACGCATTCATATCTCGGCAATCCAATAGACATCAGTAATTAGTACAAAAATAGTTCGGCGGCATGTTTAAAGTTAGCTACATTGATTTAAACTGTTCTTAATTTGACATTTACTTTTGCTTTCCGGGAAAACCATGTTCCGGTAGGAGCTTAACCTGTACGACAAAACACTACTCCTTTTATGTTGTTGTAATTGAATGTTAATCTTTATATTGTTACTTTTGCAGTTAACTAGGATCACTGTTATATAATTATATTGACAATTTATAGCGTCGTACAATCTGAATGTTAAATACTTTGGATAATTGAATAAATGAAAGCTGTACGGTTTTACATGTTAAAAATATAGTTGATGCAATTTAATCACCGTAATAAGCAATGTCTTGGTAATGTTTACGTGATTAGCGAGTTCATTTGATGTCACGACGGGGCGAACGAAGCTTATCCATTTGCACGTTCCATTCACGGCTTACCTTTGTCGGCTCAGACTGAAGTCCTCGTGGTGGAGTCGTGGATGTTTGCGGCGTGGTCAATAGATGGTTTCCTGGCAATAAGATTGGATCTCCGCATCTTCAAGGATTGGCAACTAGGTCGGACGCCCCCCCCCCCCTAGCGGGGCCTTTCTCTGTCTACTCCATCTTGATAGTAAACAACCACGTGCGAAATAAACACAACACGGAACGGTGCGACACACAAAGCGGATACTTTAAGCGGGTGGTTCGCGAGAGATTGTGCACGATAACACGTCGAAGAAAATCTGAGTAAAACTGTGGCGAAACTGTGTCTCGCTATTCCAAATCATCCCTTTTATTCCAGATTTTAACGTAGTGACGCTGTACCCTCTATGATCAGGTGCTTGTTTATTGTTTCTGGTGCTTTGACCGTTGTCCTCCTATCCTGGTCAATGCTCACTCCGGTCCTTAACCCCTGGTAGCAGCCCCTCGCGCAGAGATTAGGCTAACTCTTCCTCCATTGTACTCGACACGTTCAGAGAGGCCAACTCAGTAGGGTTCAGTCTTCTATTCAATCCAGCGATGAATCTTTAATAAATCATAACTCCCGTATTTCTGTTCTGATTAGGCTCAAATCTTTGAATCAGTACTTTCATGATGTGGTCTTCCGCTGGTTAAAATCTCATCCAATTCGGTCCATTGGTTTAGAAGTTGCATTTTTCTTGCTATTCCCATAAGAATACATGTAAATCCGAATTCGGGCGAAAAACTGTGGTTGAGCAAGCTAGTGCTGACTAAGACAGTTCGCTAGACACCTGTATTCGCGACGGATATTAATATTACCAATTGCAATTAATTCCTACTAACGGGCAATTAGATTAATTACTTGTCACTCAATATTTGACCGTTATAAAGGGAAGGGTCAAAGCGAAAGGAATCTATACAATAAGAGAAAAAAATTACCACAGAAGCCAGACCACTTGAAAATAGTCAGTCCAAACATACATCTGTAGTGACGTCACTCGCCCCTTCGAGCAATAGCGACAACAATCACGATGCTTCCACAGGGTGTTTACCAAAATAACATACAAAATTCTAGACTTATTGACCTTTTTATCGTTTTTCTTAACCTTTATTCGAACCCTACATAAGTAAAGTTGGAAATTAGCAATTAGGAGAATAAATATTTATTTAATGAAAAAAACTATCAAAAGGCTAGTTAAGTTGTCTCGTCCCTATATATTTGCGATTGCTCCCCCATCCATCTTATCTCGCCGCTATAAAATAATATACATACAGTGTTGCGAAGTATTGACATACAGGGGTTTATCCAGGATTTTTCCCTTGGGGGGGGGGGGGTGTTGAAAAATTTTGGGGAGTGTAAGTTTGGGGAAGTTAAGTGCATATTTTGGACAGTTTTAAAAATGTTCGCTCTAATTCAATTTGTTCATGGATGTTTCTAGAGATTAACCCCCTCCCTTCCCTTCACGTAACATTTCAGAAGAAAAAAGATGTCAAATACAGGAAAAGATGGAAAATAGATGAATGTTAACATTTCAGTTTAACGTTTCGAGTATTGCTTTCCTTCCGATAATGTTCAGTACTTGATTTAATCAATCGTTAGACAAAACAAAATTTTAACATATTATTACCAGGAATCATTTCATGCAATTCTCAAGCTAGTTATAAAGAAATTAGGAACACGCAATATTTTAACTGTATTTGTATAGTTCTTGCCGTAGGTGTAACTGAGTTCAACTTGGGGGTGCCCAATTGAAATACCAATGAGAATGCATTGCATGGGTGTGCGCACACTTTCCTGTCTGAAGTAGTAGTAATAAATACAGATATAATATGACTTATATAAACTATGACCCTGCCAGCGAAGCAAGCAAGAACATTTTTAGAACAATTTCTTTGCAAACTGATTATGCATATTATTAGTTAAACATAGCGACAGTATCCCATGATGTTTACTCTTTACAATCTTGCTTTGCTCGTTCGTTGAAGACTTCAATATGAAATTCCTTGGCCGATTTCGTTCAAAAGCAATATCAGGTATCTATCAAACGTGCATCCCAACTTCCCACTATATTTTAACGTCTTCATGGCCATGCTCTAAATATATCGAGTTTCATTACTTCATTTCAGTTTGTGAATCATCGTTTAAACAGAGATTTGAAAACACCAGCAGAATTTGGAACTCACTCGCTACATAGAACTATTAAAATTATACATGCTTATTTTCTAACTGTTAGAACAGGAGGGGGCAGGGGCCATGTGGTGAGGTAAAGAGGACGCCGAACGAGCAAAGCAAGATTATAAAGAGCAAACATCATGGGATACTGTCGCTATGTTTAATAATATGCATATGCATTATACCCTTACGAAACTTTGGAAAATACGCTTGACGCTTTTGAGAGTTCATCTTTCAAATACTAAATGAGAGACTCCAGGGAATTAGGAGTCACGTGCCTCTTTGCCTTAAAAGAAAACGAAATAACATGTGCAAATAAACGCATGGCATGTTAACTGCAAAAGGAAGGCAAGGAAATTTCACTTCTAAATTGAGGCAATGCTTCATTTTCAATTATTTAAAAATTGAATAGCATTTATTTCACTATCCAACACAAAGAGCACAATGAACCAAACAAATTTTCTCTTTTCCAGCAGGCAGTGGCAAGCGCCGTCGTGCCCTCACTGGTGCGCCTTGGTCAGATATAAATTTGGGACTTAATGTAAATTAAATTTCTTTATGTTTAATTCCTTGCACTCAGGCCCTTAGCCAGGAATTCTTTATAGGGGGGACAAAGTCAATCCTAGAGGGGGCAAATTTTTAATATATTGTGTCGCATTGGCAGATATAGCAGGGTACACAGAGGCACTTAACACCTCCCCCAAAAGAGATGAAAGGGATGATATCTTGAAACTGCAACGGACCAAAAAAAAATAAAAAAATCGAGCAAATTGCATTTTTTCGATAATGACCTTTCCAGATTTGCCAAAGAATATAAAGTTTAACATAAATAGGCTAATAGGGACTGTATCTACTGGATATTTACAGGTTGATAATGTTAATAGACGATTAATGGGCCTCTCTGCAGAACTGACTAAGGGAGCCCTTTATAAATCATGCTTCAGGGCCTCCCCGATGGCGCAGTGGTAGCGTCCTCGTCTTGTAATCAAGTGGTCCCGGGTTCGATACCCTGGTGGAGGCAAATAGTGGTTTGGATCCCACTTTCAACTGTAGGTCCAGTCCCGATTAGCCTTAGTGTGCATAAAGTGGACTTCAAACACCAATTCAATCAATCAATAAATCATGCTTCATAATGATTCTTTCTAGTTTCCAGTATGCAAGATTTTTCCGCACAAAGGAATCTAACGAGAATCCAACAACACCATTGTGTTGTGTTATGCAAGAAAAATCGAATTAATTAAATAGTAATTGTTACATATTATCTACACTTTGATGAATTGTGTAAAAATTTGTAATACATTTTTTTGTACTTGCTAAAACATATGTCCCTTAGTCCACCACGGACTATTTCCTCCAAAGGGGAGACTCTTGCATCACTACAGACAACGTTTGTCCAATGGTTACGTTAATCATTTTGCAAAATATTGTGTGAATTGTATTATATTATAGTTGAAATACATGTTTTGACACCTGACAAACAAATAGGAACACCTTGATTGATCAATGACTTCTTGGATTACAGTGTCATCATTAATATTTCATATTAAGTTTCATAGTAAGAAATTGTTTTAATAGAGCGCAAATAATTTTACGGAGCGCCATGTCATTCTCTTTAACATTTTTTTCCTCATATAGATCGTTTTGCTCGCAGAGCCGACGCCCAACGCCCCATAACTATGGCTTTGAACGTGTACTATAAGAACAGAAGACATTACGAGCGAAGCGAGCAAGAAATTTTTACGAAATGTTTTTTTATTGTATAAAATTTGATATCGAGAGGGGGGGGATTGCCCCTTGGAAGTGTCCTTGGCCGTCTCTAAGAAAAATGCAAGGAACTCGTAAAAACTAATTCCATCATGAGTATCCAATTTTCCTGCTATTCTTAGATTCTCCTGCTATTCTTAGATTCTCCTAGTCTTGTTTTTTTTACTTCAATGTTTGCTTCCCCTAGAATAGACTTCCGTCCAAGGTCGGGAGGGTGGTGGTGGGGGGACAATTCCCCCTGCCGCCCTGTGGTTGCGGCACTGTTTATGAGTCTTCATGAATTTCACATCATTTATTGTTGCGATTAGCTATAAGTGGCAGAAAAGCAACGCTAAGTAACAAAAATCAAATATCCACTCCCTCTCTCTACCACATGAATCACTTACCAAAAAGGTAATCCCCCCCCAATCCTGATACGACATTATACTGAATCCCACACACCTTCATAAATCCCAAAATCAATAAGTGTCTTTGTTCTGTTGCTAGAGTAATTGTAAAGATGAGTGAGAATTCCAGGTGTTCTGTATTTTTCACAGGGGGGGGGCAAATCAGGCTCTCAGGGGGGCAATTGCCCCCTGCCCCCCCCTCTAGCTACGAGCCCCTTACACTTCCTTTGCTTCCTCTGAAAAGTTGAATAAAATTAAACATGTCATTATGTCAAGGAACCGACTAGATACAAAGGGAAAGACAATTTTTACTAAAGCTATATCTTTGCAAACTGACAATAACTTTAATTTAATAGGGTGCCAGTAATTTCACAGGGCACCACGACGTTCATGCTTTTCTATATTTATCTGTTTTGCTTGATCGGCACCCCATTTGTACCTAGCGCCCAGGCAAGCACCCCACGTGGACCCTCCCCTCTTTCAACTTTCTTTCTAATAGTATATAATTTCCTTTACGAAGGTTAAGAACTCTTGGAGGCACAAAAATGGTTCTTTATGAAATACTTGCCATTTTATATCGAATACTCTGTCAGTAAATTTTATATTGGTACTTTATGAATATCGGTTGGAAGAAATTATACCTACATATAGTGTCACTGATTTTCTATTCACCACTTTCGGTTTCTTTGTCTGGTTTTTCATTTTCTCTATATTCTTCGACAGTTTTGCAGTCAAGGTTCAGACATTGTTATACACTAAACAGAACGACAACACACGACGGAGATGCTACACTGAGACTGACCTAAGGCATTTGAGCATTTGACTGTTCTTTTCTCTACCACTCCAAAATCATTCATCTCGCCAAGTTACAGAAAATAGTGTTGCTAACCATAGTAACAGAATTCACTACAAGGAGTCGAACCTGTAACTTTGAATTTCTTCCCTTACTTTTATCGTACATTTTTCACATGAAAGAATCGAAAGGAAAATGCAACAAAATGTAAATTTCATTGACTCAGGGGTTGAATAATTGAATTTACGAATCTAACGTATTTAAGAAATATATAAGGTATTCAAACGTTGAACTGTCAACACTGTGCGCGGAATGTGCTCCCTGGAAGGAGGGCGAAAGGTCAATTTGACACTTTTCAGATGGCAGTGTAGCCTTCCCTACCCTTTAGAGCTGACCGAAGCCTTGTCAAGGGAGCTAGTGTTTCCAGGAAATAACCATGCTGCATATTCCACCCTCCTTCCTCGATTCTTTGGTTTTAGTTGATCGAAAGGTCCATTGGACTATGCTTCTTCAGCTACAAATGATTCCTTTCTGTTAATGTTGAAGTATTGTCATTCTATTGTTGATATAAACATACATATTTACACCCCCCCTGTAGGGGGGGTGTTCCACTTTTCTGCTTGTGGGGGTGTTCACCAAAATTTGGGAGGGTGTTGGGAGGTGTTAGGGGTGTGTGGATAAATCACTGCACGTGACCATACATCACAAATACACCGGCCCGGAAGATATTGCAGACACCAAATACACTCACTACTTGACTCCAAATCAACGAACTAGACGACTGTGTTGCACCGTGCAACCAACTAGACGCTTCGGTGCAAAGAGTCAAAAAGTGCAGCGAAGTAGACGGGGCTACTGATAGAGCCTCTGCTGGCATGGTTATTTCAAGTGTACTATCGTCTTTAGAATCTTATCAGACTGCAAAATAGATGACAGCGGTAACCCCGAAGATATCTATAGGGTTACCACACACACGATAGTGACATTTTCCACGCATTTCAGCATGAAGATTCAATGAGCAAACCGTTGCCAAGAAAATTTGTTCGCTTTGATGTCCTCTAAACACTGCGAAAGTTGGCGTATGGCGACTAGGGATGGCCATATCCGGATATCAGATTATATCCGAACAGTTTTATCGTTTATCACTCTTATGGACTGTCCATATTCTTTTATTAGTCATTTTCGTATTTCACTGTACAGATTTTCTACAAATTCATCAAATCTGTTCTATCCGGAGTATATGTTGCATCCGAAATGGATATCGAATTTTGGGGCCATCCCTAATGGCGACACCTTGTATATATTGAAGTAGAAAATATATACAGTAAAATAAAATATGATAGAATGTCCCTATTAGTTGAGGCAAAACTGGCATTGCCGCCACAGTTTTCGCTTGTATTTACTAACATAGAAATTAACGTTATCGCCGTATAATCAAGATTTTTCAGATTCGATTATCGGCGACGCCATGTTTCAATTTCAAACCGAACTGAAAAGTCTATTTGCACAGTACCACGTCAGTAGCAGGCCCGTAGCCAGGGGGGTCTAGCCCCCCTGGACCTGCCATCAGCCCCCTTGACATTAGGTAAAACTATTTTGTGTAATTTATTTCCAGTGAAGAGTGAAAATGTAGACAGCTCACAATTTTAAGGATTAATCCACAGAACATGAACAGCAGCTATTACATTCGCTCATCTTGTTTATGAGCAGACGTCGAAGTAGCTGCAAGTATTTAGAAGATTATCTAGACTTTGCAAGTTCTTTCATAGGTGCTTCTTTATCTGTGCCTTCACTGTCACTGTTGCGACCTCCCGTTTAGGCAGAAATCTGTGACTTTGATGTAATCGTGCAAATTCCCTTCGCATCTGCATCAAAGGTCAACTCCCAAGTTTTGGGAACGAAGGAGAGTTTCATTGCTTCGGCCGGGGGTGAAATGTACTGTAGGCAATGTGATTGAATATTGTGCGTTCTTTTGTGTGTGATATACATATGTGTATCATCTAAAGTAATATTGAGTGTGCAGTGGTTCCCAAAGTGTGCACCGCGGCACCCTGGTGCGCCGTGGCTGGGTTTCAGGGTTGCCGCGAAACGTTACAATATTTTCACTGAAATGATTATTGTTCCAAATATTTGTTTATTTAGTACTTTTTACATGTAAAATGTTTCTGAATTTGAAATGTGTAATTTTTTTTTTAACTAAGGCAAGCAATCTAACCACGCTAATTGGGCGTTGCAAGTGCAAGATAGGCCCACATTCTGACTAGGGCGCAGAGGAAAAATCTGGAAACACTAGGAGCGCCGTGAAACGAAAAATTTGTGAACCTCTACGGTAAGGAATGATTTCAGTAATCAATTAACACTCCAAGAGATGGTTTAAAAGATGTAGAAAAATGTAGTATCTGTATGATATTTATAAATTTTATATAAGTTAATGACCCCCCCCCATCTTCATATAATACTTTTAACTTTCTGAAAAATGAACTTTGTTTACAAAGCCCCCTGATAACCCACGCCCCCTCCCCCGGGAGATCAATTCTAGCTACGGGCCTGGTCAGGAGTCCTAGGTTCGAATCCCAGCCTGGGTGTCCTTTTTGAGTGTCCCTCCAAGTTCATCATATCATCACACATAATCTTCGCGATTAGCCAAAAGTGGCAGGAAAGCGAAGTAAAACCAAATTATTAAAAAAAAAACTTTGTGCTATTTATTTTTGTACTTCTTGGACTGTGGAAAGGATACTATTGAAGGAATCAGTTTTATGTTCCTCTAGCTTTTTTTCTGATATATAACGGTTTTCTAAAAAAACAACAACAATGCAGTCGGCTGGAGCAAGTTCAGTTCCACGTGCTTTTGACTTGAGAAAAACCGACAACGAACAAACGGTCTTTTGTGCCTTTGAAATGCCGACATGCGAGACATAGCCGTTGGATAAGTGAAATTGTCTCCAGACAGGTCAAACTTTTTCATTAAAGAAATTTATGGTTGTGTTAAAGGAAACTTCAATTTTGGTTTATTTCACCATGTAATGAATTGTTACATCGTATTTTGGTTATTTAAAGAGTCTTTTTCCCTCGCTAGGTTAATCACGACGATGGAAAAGGAACGTCATAAAACATCCAGATATATTTATTAAAAGTTATTTGTAATCCTATGAAAGCTAGCTTCTCATACGAACTATAACTATAGTGCCCTTTGTTAAACTAAACTAAGTCCGTGGAGCAAGAACCCCTTAAAGACCAAGACCTGCCAATCCCATCAACGCTATCTTTTTTATCCTCACAGTTCTGGGCCATCATTGAAAGATTTGGAGCCCTCACCCCGTAAAACTCAAAATTCGCTCGAGATTGATTTTGATGCAATAGTCTTCAATTATTTTGATTCATTTGCCATGGATGCACAGTAATGAAGGTTACTTTCAAGGACTTCGATTAGGCAGCCGATGCTTTGATGGTAAAGAGGTCGACCCACGATCTTTCCACTATGTTCTGGGTTCAAATCCAGACCAATGTCACCCTCATCGTGCGATTAGCCCTAACAGGACAGTGACTCAAAATAAAAGTACAAATGTAGTTATACACAGTATCGGCCATTAAGGGGGCCCAGGGGTAGTTGCCCCACACTATATGGCCTCAAAAACTGACCCCCAAGTTTTGGCAACAGCCGCTACTGGTTACAGATTCATATGCCCATTCCATGCACTGGTTGGGACTTCAGTCCAGAATCGTAACTGAATGCCCAAAGTTTGCAAATTACATGCGAGACATATTATCAAAAACTGAATTTAAGAATGGTGGCGGAATTGCTTGCGCTAAATGCTCTCGTTATGAATGCACCGATTGGGACTTCAATCCAGAACCCTTCGTTTTAAAAAGAACTGAATACCCAAAGTTTGAAATTACATGATAGAACTTATGAAAACTGAATTTAAGAATTGTCAAAACCTCCACACAATTGATTCGCATTGAAGTTAATTTACATGAACATCAGATAATCCCTTCAGAAAATTTACACACAAAATGGTTTATATAAGTAATACAATTCGACAACGTTTATTCGCTTGTGTGATGTTCAACTATAGATTTTAAAAAAGAAAAATGACGCCAGAACCCCATTAGCGAGCGATAACGCAATTTCAACGATCGTGTATGTGATGAAGTAAATTTTTAAAATATCAATATTTCGATTAGCAACTAACAGGCATTCGAAATTTAATAAAAATAAGTGCTGGGTAGGACCCAAATTTATAAGCTGTACATGTAAAAGAGAGATCAATTTACGTACATTTACAAAACTACTTTTAAAAAAATTGCACCGGCTTTGATCGAAACTGTTTTGTCTAATTCCAATCTGGCCAACGAAGTGCCCGGGTACGAGTCCCGGTCCAGGCAGGAGTGAGAGGCGCGACACACAAATATAGAATAAAGAATCGGCTGATCTTAACAAATCTTCCATTTCTCTTTAAATCTGCATAAATGCAAAAAAATCTTTACAAATAAGTGATTATTCTAGTTCTGCCTCATAAGTAACAGACTATTTTCTCATATTACAGAAGAGTAAGCCCAAACCATGTATCGTTCGGTCTGGCAATTCGCAGTTTTTATACAAAAAAAAAACCGGGAACACCTGCTTGACTAAAATTTTGGCTCAGATGTAAAAATACTCAAATATGGGGAAATCTCACAATTACTCCACGTTAGAGTGGTATCTTAACGATTGAAATTCACTCCGATCGACCAAATAAATATCCAGGTAGGATGGAGGAAATTCTGGCAATTCGCAGTTTTAACTGAAAAGGAACAGGGAATACCCTGCTTGACTAAAATGTTGGCCTACTTTTAAAAAGTACTCAAATGGAGGAAAATATAACAAGTATAAAACTAATGGCTAGAAAAAAGGCGCACCATCCTCATTGTAATTTGCCCTCCTAACGTCGTTTTTATATCCCTAGACTAATCGCAACGACGAGGATTAGACGAATAAATGACTGAACAGGAACCCTATTCAAGAATTGAACCCATAACCTTTGGATGCGAAATATTGAAAAACACTCCACCACTCTGCCAGTGCATAAACCTATTTTATAGTTATAACCGCATAAATTCTGGTTTCCAAGTTTACGCTAATTACTATACCATGAAGACCGGCTGGTGATATTTTAAGAAAATAAATATCAAATTATCTTTTCACGTGTTTATAATTGACTAAATGTGTTAATTTTTTCAAAAAAATTACACATGCAAGGGTTTTAAATTTTGTTAGATAACACGTAAAATTAAAACTCGCGGCAATAATTTAAAAAGGAAAAATTAAAAAGAGCGTCAAATACAGATACAAAGGATGGTAAAATAGGCTTTTTCCTAACGCTTAAAAAGTACATATTAAACACACTCTATGACCTGTAATCAAAACAAAATTGTGAACAAACGACTGCAGTCGCAACTTACCAATTGCTTTATCTTCGTAAACATGTCTTTGCTTTTTCCAGCCACTTAAGTTGTCCAGTCCTCCTTAACTCTGTAAAACACCGAGGTTAAATGACTCATGAGTTGCCGTGCGTGTTGCTCACGAACGTATGATTCACATGGCTAACAAATTTCGCGGTAAATATCCGAAGTAGATTAGCTTGCAATTTTGACCAATGAAGGTGCAGTTTGGAACACCCGCCTGTGATGACGTCACGGGGCAGGGTTGAAGTATGATTAGAAAGCCCTCCAGTGGTTTAAGATCAATACGAATACAAGATGGACTTCAACGTAAAGAAGATGGTCGGTGATGCAGGGACATTTTTTAGCCGTGCCGTGCAAGTGAGTATTATGAAATGAATGAACACGCCTTCTTTGGAATCCTGAAATTCAAATTATAATACTGCGAGCCTAGGAAGAATTTTATTGATAAATATTGAATGTGATCGTATTTGTAGAAATTGCTCAAAAGTTTTGATGTTTTTTAATTTAATGAATGTGTGTGTTTTTTTAAAAAATCAATAAAGTTTGTCTGCATTGCGTATATTTTACAAGTGTATTGAATAAGTTTATTTTCTCACAGATACGTATCAGACAATTACTTGTACATTTTGACGTATCGCCCATGCAAAGTGACAGAAGTACACGGTTGATTACCCGTGTGAAGCCTATCTTTGTCAGAATTGTTCGTGCCGGACAATGTCAAAATCCTTGTAAATAATCGTAATTTGTGATTCTCTTACCATGCTTCTCAATATTTCTGTGACAGTTTTGTGAAAAAAATCGTCTTTTGACTGATACAAATTGTAAATAAAATATTTGTGCCTGGTTTGAACTTTGAACTTTTAAGAAATTTTAATCTTGATCTTGCACCCAATATGTAAGAAAAGTCTTTGTCTTTTCTGTCTTGGCATACTGAAAATAGGTCAGGCGTCTTTGAATTCATGTTTGGCCTCACAGCCAACTTTCGAGATATGAACTGACTATTTTCATGTACATTTCTGATTAGTTAATTTAATGATCGTGGTTTTTTGTTGGTACAAAAATTCAAGCTGGTACTAATCTGGGAACGAGTTTACAATACCGGACCACTCCAATTTTTATGAAATTTCGCCTACTCCCTAATTGTGAACTAATCACGAATCTGCATGTAATAGGCGGTCAAGTATGGAAATCGAGAAAAAAACAAAATAAACTATGGTTGCTTAACGTAACGTAACCCTACCATGAGAACAATAGCTCCATGGAAAACGCCATTTTCTCAACATGAAGAAATCAATAGACAAGACAATGTATAGTTCTCTTAACTAAAATATTAATTTTTCTTTGTATTTATGCTAATGGAACCTAACCTAACAGGCCTAACCTAACCTCGTAGGCATTCCTCGTCTGATGTCAGCAAGGTTGCTGTGCGTAAAGGAAGATCATTAACAAATTTCGAAAGAAATATGGTTCTGAATTGCTGTGTATGGACAATCACCGTGGTAAATCGCAAGGTCTACACGTAAATGTGCAATTTCAACAAGTGACCACCAAATGTGAACTACAGATACGGGTAACAGTAGTATAAGCCGGAGACACATTAAACTCGTTTGTTTTCAAATAAAAATCATTGCTACTTACCTCATATGCATAGCGGAAGATTTTTCAAGCTGGGGATCACTTTTTTTCCATGAAAAAAGCGTTATTTTTAACATTATAATCATTTATTGGTCGTTGCTAATTCGGCGGGCAAATTTTGACTCACGTTGTCTATCGTCAGCTGATATGCAGTATCGTCAGCTGATGTGCAGTGTTTCCAAACTTATGAACCGATAAATGCCGCACAAACTATTCATGAAAGGTTTTGAAGCGAAAATTGAGGCTAGACTCTACTTTACATCCTTATCTGCATGGTGATTGCTTCTTTGCGTTCGTGGTGCGGCACCCGGCATCTCTTCGGGTAAGTACCTTTTTCTTTTTACACTTTCTGTTCACGATAGCTCCACTATCCATTCACAGGGTCGAGGTATGCCTACGAGGTTAGGTTAGGCCTGTTAGGTTAGGTTCCATTAGCACTCATTTCACCTATAAATATGTGCTTCATCATCTAAAAAAAATCCTCAGTACGTTCAATTGCGCATCTCTTCGGGTAAGTACCTTTTTCTTTTTACACTTTCTGTTCACGATAGCCCCACTATCCATTCACGGGGTCGAGGTTAGGTTAGGCCTGTTAGGTTAGGTTCCATTAGCACTCATTTCACCCCTAAATATGTGCTTCATCATCTAAAAAAATACTCAGTACGTTCAATTGCGCATATCCGGACATCGGTTTTTCTCGATTTACTCCTTCAGGAAATTTTTGCTCGCTTTGGGATTTACGTTGTTGAATTCCTTATAAAATAAGCTTTCCAACGATATATGACACGTATTCCTTAGGAAAAGGACGTAAACTAGAGTCTTACCTTACATTGGAAAAAAAAAAAACCTGCTCACACGTCATCTTGTCAAACTTCCGCGTGGTTGCTACACTGTGAGGGGGTTACATAACCGAATGCACGGAACATTTGATTCACGTAGTCGACGGTAACGGCGGCACGAGCTATAGTACAACGGAGATGCATGATTGACGAAAAATACCTTATTTACAGGCAAAATATGTTGCACGATTCTAAAAAACAATTTCTCCGGCTTCAGAAAGTCCCCAAGAACGCAATTCCGTAAGTACTTTCTCGTCTTTTCTCCTGTAAATTTTAAGAAATCAGTCTCCGGCTTATACTACTGTTACCCAGATACGTCATCAGGACACCGAAATTTGTAAGTAGGCAAAATTTTATAGTAATAGGAGAGTAGTCCGGTATTGTAAACTCATGCCCTAATCTGATATTCCCCGGACAGATTTCTTCATTTTTACAGAAGAAACTACTTACGGTAATAAGTTCCTGTAGCATTGTCTAACATCTGGAAGGTGTTTTGTGTGATGTGGGAATGTTTCATAGTGGAAATTCATGTTCTTTGTTGAAAATTAATTCTCCGATCCACGAACCATTGACGTGTGGTTAGTTTAGTTTCGATTAGGTTAGGCAAACATAGTTAAAATTTCGTGTCGTGGTAGTATCAGGATCTAGAAATTGCAAAATAATTGCGAACCATTGACGTGTGGTTAGGTTAGGCAAACATAGTTAAAATTATGTGAAAAATTGCAGTTACTTTGATCAAGAAAACGTGAATACACCTTACAAAATGTTCCGCGAAGCAGATAGGTAAGTACAAATGTCAAAAATTGACAAAACAAAGGAGTTATAGGTGTCTGGGGAATAAATAACAGCAGTATGATGCAACACTAGAATGGCTATTGACCAAAATTGAACCTAGGAACGGAGGCGTAACTTCTTATGATTTCTATTCCTGCATGAACAGAAGTTTCAGTATCTAGTTCTGTTTGAAAGCTGTCTAATTTAACATTCCTCAACACAGATATCATTAGCATCGCTAGTACCCGTTTTCTAGGCTTGAAAATACAGTATAAATTGACAATACTGGAAGTATCTCGGATTACTTTCAAATTCGTCATACTCACTAATTTTGGCCTCGTAATCACGAATCTGCAGTTAAAAATTGGCGGTCTGAAATACTATATAGACTACTGTAATTCATGGTTTTTCTCCTTTCTTAAAAAATTAGTCTACATCTCTTGTTCATTTTTTACAGTTCACAGAGGAAAAACTTGGCACTTCAGAGAAAACAGAACTAGATGCGCATTTCGAAAACTTGGCAGAACGTTCAGACACAACAAAGCTATGGACGGAAAAAATCCTGAGGAACACGGAGGCTGTATTAACACCAAATCCAGGTCAGTGGTATAAAATTCTTCAGCTATGCAGTCCCTGAAAATTTTTTTAAGACCCTGTGTACAATACTTACGGAATTTCAAGGTGTTTTGGCAAAACTACGTCAACTATTCCCCTTGTGGTATTTATATTTAGAAATGAGACTTGAGTATTTGAGGTTTTATTTGTATGAAGATAATTTTTCGGTAACATTATAGTATAAGGGAAATGGATTTCTTCAAAATTTACAGGATAAATTACTTGCGGAAATCATTTTCTGTAGCGTTGTGGAAGTTCGTGAATCTAGTTTTGATCCATTTTAATGCGAAAACCAGTCCTTTTCTGCGAAAACCAGTCCTTTTCTGCGAAAATCTGTCCAACATGCTGTTTGTGCTGCCGCGATTTGATTTCTGCACGAGAGTACAATGTTCCGTGTGTTAAGATGACGCAACCCCATAGTCAGTGTTTCAGCCTCGTCGTGTTTTCACTAGAACATGACGTGTCGAGTATTTTTATTTTTTTAACTATGCTTGCCTAACCTAACCTTACGGAAAATGGTTTTTGGGGCTAACGTCAATGGTTTGTGAGGCTAACATCAATGGTTTGCGATGTATTAGCATAATTTCAAATCCGGGCACGAAAGTAGGTATTTTCCGGTGAACGAGGTTGCAACACTGCATAAATCGACAAAACTCGCACAACATGCCCTGAACCAGTACGCTATCGCCCGCCATAATGTGTTACAGAATCGAAATAACAAGTAACAGTAAGTACTCGTAAATGTAAGAAATAGACATTATCTTAGTTAGAAATGAATTATTTCACCTTAGGAAATGTTCCGCATTCCAAAATAGTACGTTAGCAATGTAAAAAATATGATTTATAGGTGTTTCCCTTATACTATAATAGTACCAATTTTTCTAATCTGATGTTACTTATAATGTATCACTAGTGGCATTCGAAACTAGACAACATTTAGTCTTGTTAATTTGCATGCTTGCAATTGGTCAACAGTGCCAATGAGCGAGCTTAATGCACATGCTATTCCCATTTCATAGTTTAATTGGCCCAAGTTCCTTTTGTTTTATTGCGATTTCATCATGCTATGAATGAAATTTTTACATGGTTCAATTTCGATTTATGTCTGTTAACACATACTGTGTAGTTTTGGCGATCACTTAATATTATGTTCAATATATGCTATTGTGGTTAGGTGAGGCAGGTTAGGTTTGGTTCGCTTAGCATTAAAATAAAGTCCCTAAATGCATTCTACTAATGTTCCGATTTACTTCTACATTCATTCCAAAGCTTCTACGATATTTACTGTCGCTAGTCGACGGAGAATATCTTGTCCATGAGAAGTGTGTAAGGTAATTTTCAAGTTGTTTTGTTCAACATAACTAATTTTTTTACAAACAGCACTCATTACTTTAAAGAAGGTTCAAATTTCGTGTGACAATGCTTTGTTCTAGGAGAAATCATAAAACAATCTGAACAGTTACCATTTAATCCTTGATTTTTTTTATATTTTTTTTTGTCTCATTCAAGTAGTTCTTTTTGTACAGTTTTTGTGTTAGTGGTCAGTGTGTTCTGTGTATACTTGTACATTTTCATTTAGAGTATTACAACCTGCTTTCTCCACTACACGATTTTGACAGCAGGCAACAATCCTATCTTATCGCATTAGGTTTCCGCTTTTGAGAATTAACATATGTAAGCTGATAAAAATTATTGTTTACATGTTTTATGTGCAGCTGTCTGCATGGCTCTTGCATAATTGTCAACTCTGTTTGAAAAGCCAGACCGACATTTTGTAATGAACGTTTGAAATATTCAAAAGGGCATTTTGAAGTCATACAATAAGGATTTTAAGTAAGAGGTCATCATTTGTCAACTTGTTTTTGAATAAACGTGTAATATTTTTATTGCAATGAACTGACAAATTCTGAACAACTTAAATATGTATAAAAAGTGGCAGCATTTAATTGTTTTCAATTATATTTTTTAAAATACAATCTCACCCATTGTATTTCTCTAGTGCCAATATCTGCCACTTTCATGTATACGGTAATGTTTTGTAGCTGAAATTAAAACTCTTGAAACACATTTTGAACTTTTTTCTATTTGTGAATGATAATTGTAATAATTAGGGCTAGGAAGTTGATGCCAAGTCATATTATTTTTCTGGGCTTTGAAGACAATGCTAAACATGATAAGTCAGTTTCACTTCAGTTAGAACTAGAAAACATTGTTTTTTTTATTGTTTTTTCAGTTTTCCAGCCTTTGTGTTTTTTTGGTCATCTTTCAATATTGCATTTTTTATTTTTGAACTTTTTCCCTCCTTTCCAGTAGTTCCATGAATTTTAAATGCATTTTCTCGCATAATTTGCAAATTTTTGTTCCCTAACATGAGAAAAAGTTTAGTTTACCAGTACTTGCTTTAAAAAAATCCTGATCTTTGATTTTTCTTCAAAATAGACTATCAGTTTTGGGCCTAAATTTCAGACATTTTCATTAAAGATGGTGAAAGAAGATATAGAACATGAAATAAAGCTTAAAATGGACTGGAAACAATGCTTTTTACCACAGCTTTCTATCATTTTTTAGCAGAGTTATCATAATTATCGCAACTGTCTGCAAAGGCCAAAATTTCCGAAGTCATGAAACAAAAAATTGCCACCATTTTTAAACAGTCAAGTATTAGAAAAAATAATGCTGCTTTGAACTACCCTTGCATACGGGTTAGAACAAGAAAAATATTGAAAATTTTAAAAATGGTCAAACAACCAGTGCTATACCATTCGGTATGGATTGACCCATATGCATTCTGGATAAAATCTCTAATTTTAGTACAATTTCTGTCAGCTAAAAGTGGACACACATCATAGTAATGCTTCTCCTATGTATTCAACATTTCTAACAATATTGTGTAGTAATTAATATTAGTGGTAATTTGTCAAAAATATAACTGTGTGCCAGTGGAAGATTGGTTCGTACATTGAATACTGAAACCTGTGATATTTTTATTATGAACAATATTACATTTCTGATTTTGTAATATTATGTTGGACATGTATTGATTATGCTGTGTAACAATTTTGATTGCGGTAAAACCCTGGGAACCACTATCAAGCAATTACCAGTAGTGAAGTGTCTTTTTCATCACAACATATTACTTTATTTATGTCTAGATTTGGAGCGATTTTACAATACCGGGAATTTCTCCATTTTGTTTGAGACTTGGCATACTCACTAAATTAGGGCTCCTAATCACGAATCTGAAGTTAAAATTTCGCGCTCACGTGTCAAACTTGCAAAATAAGAGGGTCAGTCATCGCAACCAACAATGCACAATTGCTCATTATTTATCGCAAGATTTTCAGTTTCCAATACTTAAAGAACGAAATATATATATTCCTGATATTACTACGACCCTAAAATTTAACTGTTACCTAACCTAACCACGCGCCAATGGTTCGTGGGGCTAGCGCCAATGGTCCGTGGGGCTAGCCATAATTCAGGAATTTCTATACGTAAGCGCCAAATTTTAAGTGCAGATTCGTGATTAGGAGACCCAAATTAGTAAGTATCCGAAATTTCAAACAAATTGGAGAAATTCCCTGTATTGTTAAATTATACCCTAGATTTTTCTACTTTATGAGCAAGTAATAGTGGTAACATAGTTATTTTCTGTTAGGACTGTCCCTTTCTTCTCCAACTATACCTAAGCCATCACAATATTCCATATAGTTTCCGTGATATGACACGTGTGTCATATGGTGTGTTTGTTCGTCCACTCAATTTGATAATCTTCAAATTTTCAAAAATTTGTAACTTTCAACATATTGTTGGACAAGTCTAATATTACGTACTTGTCATGTTGGACCAAGTATCTACCAATAAGAAAATTGGAAGCAAATACGAGACTATGAAGCAACTTTTTGTCTTTCAATTTGGTGATTCCATGTGGAATGACCCAGGTTTATTTATGCAGCCTATTGAAGGAGGCTTGTTTAGGCCCATTTAAAGGATTTCACTACTAAAAGATGTGCTTGTATCATTGTAGGGAACCGGGTTGAAGACTTCCTGTTCGACAAAATTGAGAAGAAGAGACCAAGTAGGTTAAGCAACCTAGAATACTTGGGGTTGGATATGATAGATGCTGGAAATGAATTTGGCCCAGGGACAGCATACGGTATGTATCAGGTGCTTTTGTTTTGTAATTACTATTAGCTTCTTAATTGTGTTCAAAGTTTAATCAAATGAACTTGAATTTCTAAGTAGCTGAGAATCATGACCTATCTTATTTTCTTATTTATGTATGAGTCCCAAGTTACATTCCCAGAGAACCCCCCATTGGTTTGGATTCTATAAACTGTTAATGGTCACGTTACAATTACTGGTAGAGAAGATATGAATAAATATTTATCCCTTATGTATGAAGATGATTTGCTTTTAGTAAAAATGCGTTAATCTTCATGGATTTCATGCATAACCAAAAGCATTTTGTTACACTTATTATTAAAAATGTACTTCTTGTGTTTGTAACTTCTTTATGTGGTAGACTAGAAACTTTAAGGTAGTTCAAAATAATTTATAATTGTCAGTATATGTGTGGATTCCATTGGAGATAGACCATATAGATCTACAAGAGTTTTGTTTATAAATATTCATAGTTTCACACATGATATAAGGAAATTACTTTATAAATGTGGGATTCCTTTTAACACTGTTAATTAAAACTGCATCATTTTCAGTGACATGGCATCTATACGCTGGAAGTGTTGTTCGGAACAATATTTTTTTTTTCGTCCTTCGCAAACTAAAAGTTTTAAGAAATATTTCTCAAATGTAGTCCCAGAAAATTTCTCTCCTTTTCTTATGAGAAATAATTGAGAACTTTTTTCTCAAACTAAATTGTTGTATGTCAAAAACATTTCACTTTCTGGATCAATGTAGAAGGGTTTGTTTTAAAATATTTGTAGATTTGATTGCTTGTATAGCTTTTCCTCTTTAAATACTCCAATTTCCAATCACACATTTTTCTGGAGACTGTTCCGGGATTTTGCATAACACAAGGGATCCTTCAGTTACCGGAAAACATGACAGTAAATAAACTCAAGATTTTGAGTTTAATATGAATTTTGAATTTTAATTAATTTAATTTCTAAACAAAATATGGTTGGAAAGTGTACTTCAAACATTTAAGCACCAAAAGCTAACTACAGTGAACCTCAATTTTATGTTTGTGGGTTTTTACATTTTCCCACATTTTAAGATTTGTCACCTTAATCTCCAGTGAAAAGTGTAAAATTGAGAATCCATTGTATGCATGCCAATTGGTATCGTCTCAGGTCAAGTTTCAACCTTTATTTTTTAATAATGGAAAATATAGTTCCATGTCTATGTTTGAGTGTAATTCCATTGATTAATTCTGTTTATTTTCTTGTACTTAGGTAGTGCATTGATCAAGGTTGGCCAGAGCGAACAGAGGCTAGGTGCTGCGGATCGTGACTTTATTGGAACCGCCGTGAACTGTTACGTCCAGCCACTTAGGAAATTCTTAGAAGGCGAGATGAAAACAATTATTAAGGAGAGGAAACTGTTGGAAAATAAGAGGTAATGTTGAAATGTGTTTTTTGTTTGTAATTTTTAAGAGCTTCTGCTACCTAGTAATTTTTTTAAAAAAATAAACATTTCAGGGAGATGTAAGACTTATTTTTGTCAGTACAGTAGAGTTCAATATGTACGTCATGAAGGTGAATGACCATTTGGAAGACAGTGGTCTCACACGTAGCTTTTCCAAGGATGTTGACTGTGCATCAGAGCCACATTGCTTCACCATTGTATATATAGCCTTGTACCAAGTTTCTTTGCATTCAAATGCTTCCAATACATATTCTTTACCACTCACTTGGCTTCTTCAGAGATGACAAACCAGGAGGTGAAAGTTGTAGTACTACATGTTCATGTTGCAGGATAAAATGTTAGTTCCTAAGGTATGACAATAAATATAATACATTGTCATAACTACATTTGAAAATGGTTAGGCTAAGTCCAAAGTTCCACATTTGTGCAATATTTATAATAATTTAGTCATAAGATTGCTCAAAATTTTATTCAAATAATACAATTAAATGTCTGAAATTACTACTTAAACCTATTCCATTAAATATCATGTTTAAAAAAGCCAATTTGTATATCATGACAAAATTATCAAATTGTGAAATATTCTGAATTCATATTCATAACAGTTATTTTTGACTGACAAAATGAAAAACAAATATTTTAAATCATATGTGTTCTTTCTGACAAGAAAGATATGATACTTTCAAATTTATAATTAAATTTATTGAAATTATGTACATTTGCATTGGCATCAAGGTTTATATACAAAGGTCAACTCTTTAAAATTGTTCAATGTATAATATGATGTCATACTTTGTATTTTGTATAAACATTCAAAAAATGGTAATTGTAATCATTAGATAAGTATATTGTGATATACATAGTAAAATAGCTGTAACAGAGCAAATATGTACATTTACTAAACAAACATTCAAGGTGTTAAGCAGTTATGGACAAAAATATAAAACAAGAACAATTGAAGATAACTCATACTAAAAAATCTGGCTTGAACTAGTTGCTCTAATACTAGTGGTCTGTGACTTTAAAAGGATCTCAGGATGGAAAAAAGATAAGGACAGATTTAGCAATAGGGTATGGTGATATATTTGTACAATAATTGTTGCTTTTAAAGCATTAAACTGGGCAATGTTATAATAACTTGGATGTTTAAGTTATATAGAAGCCTTTTATGACTCGAATGAACTTTGAATATGATATAATCTTATAAAGATTCGAAAGTTGTGGAATGACACTGATATGTATAAGAGATGCCATGTTGAATTGGAAGCAGTGAATAGGTATCTGTTTTCATCTTCCTTAACGGGCAGGCTTGTAAACGTTACAGTTCCTGAAATGAGTGCTTTGAGGAAGGTCGCATAGAGTGACACTTATATGTTCTACGTTTGGAGGTGATTTGATCAGATGATGAATTTCGAAAACTGAAGCTCAGAATTGTAGATACAAAGACTTGCTTTATCCTGGAAGGAGATAACAAAGATATATATATTTTTTTATGTATAGCATTGATATCTTATAAATGTTCTTGTAAACATGTGCATAATTTGATGCTATTGTAATTTTTGTTGTTTCTAGTTTTTTTAAATTTTTTATCAATATAATAATTATAAAGTTATCAATATATGTAAATTTAAATTTCCTTTTCAATATAGCACCATAGCTACCTATTGTGCTGATACTGAGTTTGAATTATACTGACAAAGTCGTTATAAAGGGAGTGAGCATTGTATTTAACTATTAAAAACATTGGACAAATTTCATGCACTTTACACACGTCCTGCCAGTCATTTCACTGTAATGGGCCTGATTTTTTCAAGTACGTCCAGTTTGGCAGATGCTTCTTCTCAACAATCAGGGTTCCCACATGATCTCTAAATGTATTTTTCCTGAGTTTTCCGTAATCCTCATTTTTTCCCCATAGTTATCAATACATAGTGCAATACTATTTTAAATATACACAGTGTCCATAAATATGCTGTCATACTTTAAAGTGCTATTACGTCGCTTTGGATAATCGTATTTAAATGAAATTGGTGACATTTGAAAGAAAAACTCAAATATTTTTGTGCATGTCAACAATGGACACCAATATCAGCAATGGACGACAATGAACGAGATCAAATGCAGCTTACATGTTTTCCTTTAAAATTGTGTTGTTATTACAGAAGATTTAAGAACGTAGTTGGTGTGTTTTAGAATATCATTACACGCAGAGTTTGGTGAACGTGTTGGTGTGTTTTATCATTCCACGCAGAGTTTGGTGAAGGTTCAGCGTGCGGATTGAAGTGGTTATGGCGACCCCACAAGAACGTAGTTGGTGTTTTTATGGGGTTGCATAAAAGATTGTGTCTATGTACCCCATTGCCTCAAAACCTGCAAGAACTGCAAATTCGCATCACTTCTGCAATCCAGTCCATCCCTGTGGATATGTTGGAGCGTGTGTGGCATGAATGGGAATATCGCCTGATGTCTGCAGGGCCACTCGTGGGGACCACATTCAATGTCTATGAGTTGTAAAATAAAATATTTGAGTTTTTCTTTCAAATGTCACCAATTTCATTTAAATACGATTTCCAAAGCTACGTAATACCACTTTAAAGTATGACAGTATATTTATGGACACGCTGTATTTTACACTTGCCTTCTCCATTTTCCCTCATAGTCACACCATCCTCACCTTCTTTATTATTATTAGAGATGGGTCAGATTAATCAGTTGTTTAGCTGAATACTCTCCATGTGTTTTCAGATATGTGCAGATCAGAGTATTGATAATATTACCAATCACATATATTTATAAATAACCTGAATTTGCTGTAATATTCCACCATTTTATTTTTTTTATGAATAAAAACAATTCATATTCGAACTGATCTCATTTGTCATGGTTTTGTAAAGTAAATGTTTAAATACACAGTTTGTTTTTCAAAGGTAAAATCCATTTCAATCACAGAGTTACATACATACATTGATTAATGGGGTGAATGAACCATTCATGGTCTTCATGGAACATTCACAACTTCATATTATATCAGTAGAACATCAGTTATCAGTATTAGCAATTGCATTGAGTTCACTTTCTGATAGCAATAACAAAACTAATTCAAGAACAAAATGATACATCTGTGCATATAATTAAGGACTAAGGTTACAGGTTTTTGTGGGAGTTAAAAACACTTTTTCCAAACTACATCTAAATGTGATATCTTCAAAGTAGCTTGTGTAAAGAAAGTTACCAAAGATCTAAATTATTAGTACTTATTGGTTGAAATTATTATTATCAACAGGCAAGGTATATTCTAGTCCATTCACATTATTTCATTGGGATCAGTTAGACGGATTTCCGAGAGATTTTAGCATTTTTCAAATTGCTTGAGATTTCCTGGTGTGTGGGAACTCTGATAAGTAATGATCATCTATGCAGAAATGGGGGATGGTGGGCTAATTATCATAATTTGTCTAGTATTTTTGTAATGACTATTTTTACTACATCAAAAGGGTTGTTTCCATTTTCAATGTTTTTTTGATTTGTGATATTTCTGTTTATTCTAGGTTAGACCTAGATGCATGTAAGAATCGTTTGAGGAAGGCCAGAAGTATGCAAGGGCAGCAAAATGTAAGTCTTGTGAGTTTGAGATTTTGGTTGATGGTGATATATTCTTGGCAAATACAGTAAACCCTCGTTAACACAAATGCACTTAAGACGAACCGTTGGTTAACATGAACAAAATGTTGGTCCCGGCAGCAATGTATTATATCTTATAGAAAGTTTTATTGGTTAACGTGAATTTCGTTTACCACGAATTACGAACTGTTTCTTAGTCCATTGCGTCATTAGATCTCATTTAACACAAACTTTGTTTTTCATAATTTTCTTCTGTTACTTTGTCTGTAAGAAATCGCTCAACAATCTCTGTCATCTTGTCAACAGTCAACTTATACAGTATTGTAACGAACAAATTCAGATCAACAATGTGTTCAAATGTGTTTTTCTATTCTTTAAAACATAGCCAGTACGAGTAATATCAAGATTAAAACTTGGGTGCAATTGCTCTACCATCGTGTAAAGAATGAGCTTATACATATTTAACCAACAAATTCAGTTGTGTGTTCAGATGTGTTTTTCTATTCTTTAAAACGTATGATAAACATAAAGTTGCAAACAGTAAGATGGGAGTCATGGCCAAGAGGAAGAAGACCGGCATAGACCTGCAAAGAAAACTGAAAATCGTAGAGGAAGTAGAAATAAAATTGAGTCCCCGGTTAGCACGATTTTTTTTTAACATGAACTCTTGATTTTTCGGTCCCTTGGAATTCGTGTTAATGAGGGTTTACTGTAGTAACATGTTGTTTTTTTAAAATTTGTTTCATTAATATAGGCTGTAGTTACCGTAGAAATACAATTGGTACATTTTAAACATTAAAAAACTTGTGATTTTTGTGTGATTGCTCCTATCTACATTGGAAACTGATTTTATCATGTATTGCATAGAAATGGTGGCCATATTGCCACCATGGTAGATAGTATTTTTCATTTTTACAGATCTTTACACACACATTTATATTTGGAGTGTAAGGGGTGACGTGACCCCGGTCTCAAAACACCAAAATGTCAACCTCACTTCACATAATACATCCTGGACTGAATTTTGCAGACTAACGAGGCTCTGGCTTTTGGACCCGTGGCCAATATAATCCTCTAAACAGACTTGTTTTGTGTGCTGTCCATCTGTGTTTGTCCCTTTATCTTCTCATCATTCATACTTATATTCATAATTTGCCAAAAATGGTAGAAACGTGAAGTAAAATAAAACATTCGTTCATTCACACATTTATATCTCTGTAACAGTAAGTCTAGAGTCTACAGGCACTTTTTGGAGTACATGTCTTGCTTTTTAATAATTTCTGTAAGCTTCCATAAGTGAATCATTATATACTGAAGACTCTGCTGCACCTTTACCCAGTGCCAGGCCAGCTGTTCTAGAATTTACCTCTTCGACAAACCGCCATGATATTTCACAATCTGAAAAATTACATATTCTTAGAATTCACGTGTCTCTTTGTGTAGTTTGCTTTCTCTGTTGCCTAGATATTCTCAATAGTTTCCTGACTATGTAAGTCTATTAAACTATATAATACAGTAGAACGTCATGTATCTGCATTATTGGAACTGAAGGTTTTGTGGATAATCAAACATATGTTTATTTAACAAAGAAAAGCAGGTAGACAGGTTTATTTTATACATACAGTACACAGTACACGAAAACAAAAGACATGAGAACACTCGTAATATATGTACAGTACATGCCTAAATTACAGTACTGTACCTGTACTATGTTATTTATGCAGAAAAATAATCAAAACAATCGCTTTTTTGAGTGTGCGGATAAACTACGTTCTACTGTATCTAGAAAACAACAAAAGCTAACCACATGAAGATTCATGTGAATTGTCTAGAAAGAATTCTAAGAATATGTAATTTTTCAGATTTTGGAATGTGTAAGCAGTTTTTCAGAAGAGGAAAATTCCAAAGGTCCGGTTGAGTCTTGAAAGGTCGCATCCTATTTATTAGAATGGCAGTTTTTAAAAATTTTATGAACAGAATGAGATTAAGTTCAATTGTTCAAAATTTATCATGATACGCATACCAAATATGAAATCTTAGAAATGCCTGCTTCTCTAATTTAGCCAACCAATTTTCAGACTTCGTTATTACTGTCTTTAATTAATATAAAATTTGTTTTATGGGCAAACTATTCATGTCAGTTTTGGCTGTAGTGAAGTTTTGTATAGTAGTGAGCTTTAATTAAAGAAGAAAAATGTGGGAACAACAGCAGAGAGAAAATGTGGAGAAATGCAATAAAAATGTTGACAATACTAAATTGTATCTTGGGCCTAAAATGCAGATAGGTTATTTCACATTTTGTTACTACTAAACTGCTTTTTAAAAATTTGAAAACAGTTTTTACCTTTCCCACTATGTTTGATTAGGTTTAATATTAAATTTCATTCTGAATAATAAAAGTGAGAATTTGGTTTTAAAATCACACTATATTGTATGAAACCTTAATTATTACCGGTAAATACATGCAGGGTACATATTAAATGAATGCCCAAACAATCAAAAGCTGTTAGAAAACTTGTTGAAAAATTACTCGAACCACCTTTTCCATTTTCCATTCCCAAATGTAGAATTGGATTTCTGAATTCCCTAGAATGACTCTCATATTAACTTCCCCATGAAGAAAATATTTGTATCTGGAATGTATTTTCCTCCTTCATTAGTTACCTGTGTGTATAAGATAATTGAATTTTGAATTGTAACATCACATACTAAAAGTTTAATCTAGGCAGTGTGTAAACATTCTAAACATGTTCTCTGTTTTGTTGCTATCTGTAACAGAAGGAGGGAGTAAGCCCTGAAGTCTTGCTTGAACAGGTATGCCCATATTGTGCAGAAATATTGCATGTGTGTTTTAAATGTCTCGATGTGCATGTGAACCGGTGATCTCAATGTGGGACACCCTTGCTGTTTGCTAACAGTAAAGAAACAGGTTTATATTTCAAGTGATAAGTCTTGTGGTAAATGTGTGTACCTGGTCGAGTGCATTTTTCACATAACTTTTCAGGAAGTTATAGAACTTACATTTACAAGTGGTACAACAGAAAAACTGTAATTATTCAATAACTTCTTACATTATTCACAATATGTGTGTATATTTTACCATCAGTCACTGAGAAGAATATTGAATAAAACTACATGAATATAAACATTACATTATATATGTAGATTGGATGTGTTCACAGCATGAGGCATGTAGTATTGTAGACTGCATGTACTTGCCTTGTTTGACTACACACACACACACTAGTGGTTCTTAATTGTTATTATTCCATGACACTCATAGTGAGTCAGGAAATAAATGTGTAACATTTATGTTAGTTCTATTACAGTAAAATGATATTATTTTGTTTAAATATTAGATTTTTATTAAATTTCAAGGGGCTTTTCCTCATACAAAATTGAATGATTTTCATAATATATTTTTACAATACAGGGTGATTCATAATTCCCTCCAGGGTTTCGATTGTTTATAAGCGAATAGGTGCATATCAGTACATGAAGAATTTCTCAAAGTTTTCACTCGTAATAGGTTCCATCACGTAATTGTAGATTTAGTTGCTAGGTGGCATTATATTGCTGTTAATGCAAACATGACTTGCACCTGGTGAACACAAAGCATTCTTGGTCTTAGAATTTGCTATCCATACGAAATATCGAACCTAAACACCCACAGACAAGACAATTCGTGCATGGTACAAGTTCAAGGAGACCAGCTGCCTGTGAAATGCAAACGATATATTGGGACATGTGTGACAGGAACTTGATTTTAGGATTGATGTGTGCCATGTCACCAGGAGTGCACAGATGAAACCTGTAAGGTATGTACGAAACTTGGCGAGATTCTTTATCTACTGGCATGCACCTTTTTACTGTCTGTTTTTGTTCTTCTACTATAAACCTTCGACACCCCGGAGGGAATTATGAATCACAAAAGGTAAAGTGCTCCTCTGTGCTTTGCACCACGCCATGGAGGCATATAGGGGGTGTGAAGTTAAGACCCCACACTTTCTTAAGTTGGTGTTTTAAGTCCACTTTGTGCACAGTATGGCTAATTGGGTCTGGAGTGGGATCTGAACCACTATGTGCCTTGACTGCAAGGCGACGATGCTACCACTGCGCCATCGGGGAGACCCCACACTTGCTTGATCACAGCCGAAGGTGGGGGTGATGTGTTCAGCACCACGCCTCTGGCTGCCTTTACCCCCCCCCCCCCCAGAGTTTCCTCCAGGTACCCACTTTATACGATGCTGGGTGGATGCCGGAGCTGCTTGAACAGGTGGAAAAGTCCCGGTTCTTCCCTGCCAGGGATCGAACCTGGGTCTCTCGCATGGTAGTCAGACGTCCTTAATGACTGAGCTACCGTACAAGGTTTTGACTGCCTTAATGACTGATAGTTTTTCTTGTATTTACGCATTGCTTGCATTGTAGAATTATTTTCCTGTAGTTTACGGTTATTACAGGCATAAGAAAACAGTTTTTCGTTGTGATTGTTCACGAGAACACACACTCCCTTCATCAGACATTTATTTTCATTTTGACTAATAATACAGTTATATATAACCAATATCTTGTCAAAATGAAAATAAATGTCTGATGAAGGGAGCGTGTGTTCTCCTGAAACATCACAACGAAAAACTGTTTTCTTATGCTTGTAATAACCGTAAACTACAGGAAAATAATTCTTAATGACTGAGCATGTTGAATAGTCAGCTCACAGTAGATACCAGGATATAGTAGGTCAATCCACCGAAGATACCAGGGTGAAATATGACCAGGAGGTGGGTGCTCCTTCGTCAGTTTCATCCTCATGGTGCTTAGCCAAAAATGGGAGATAAGGTACACAAAATAAGACTTGTCTTTGACATGAAAAACTTCACTTGTGCATTTTACAGTCTACAATGTCCGCAGAGAAAGAAGAAAAATATGATCCCAGCTCAGTCTGTCTCCACATTGTAGGTGCACAAGCAGTTTACGTGCTTATTACATACATCATCCTTGCATGATGCTCAACTGTTATCTTCAAAATTGCCTGAATCTTAATTTAATTAATGTGACTTAAATTTTGACTTCATTGTCAACTACTGGATATTTGGTTAGGTTGTAGCATTATTTTGAAAGAAATCTACTGCATACTTGTATGTAGTCTTTCATACCATAATATACACTTTTGAAAATATTGCTTTAAATATTTTACAAATGTTATCTTTTATTATTGTGTATCGTATGCATAATAGGTTTACGTACATCAGAAGTTATCATTTGTGATGGCTTAAGATCAGTACAAATTTCTTGAAATTTCACAAAAGTATTTGTCTTGAGCAAAATCATTAATGAATATAACACGCTTCACATATTTGTTATATCAGCACAGTTCTAGCAATGCATGTTTTGTACCTAATTTTATAAATGTGTTGTCGTAAATGTTATATACAGGTATTGTCATAATTTTCCCACCTCTTGCCAACATTGCGAGATGGCCAGTGCAGTGGAGTGTCGGACATACGTAAGAGGAAGTGTGTATTGCAGCTGCACAAGTCGGCAGTGCCTATGCTCTTTTGCCTGCTAGAAAAAATACTGAAGAGGGACATATTCGGTACTCTGTCATCAGTATTGGCCAATATGGCCATATTGGTTTAACAGTAAAAATTCTAATATATACACTGATAGCACTGCTATATCTACGAGTAGCCTGTGATTTAGTGCAAAATTCCGCCATTTGGTTATTAATGTTTTAATTATAAGTATGTTAAGTATGGAAGCTGCGGTAGGGCATCTGACTGCCACACAGGAGACCCAGGTTTGATTCCCTGGTTGAGTGATATAACGTCAGAATTTTTCCGGCCTTGTCCCCGCATAAAGTGGCCCTGGGGCTCACCTAGCCTGAAATCAATATGTAATGCGGGGGTTAAAGGTGGCTGGAGTGTGGTGCTGATCACATAACCACCAATATGGGAGAGATTGGGAATAATTGGGGCCAAATTCCTACATCCCTTAAATGTGCCTTCATGGCAAGGTGCTATCCACGGGAAACTTTAACTATGCGAGTTTTGTTTTCAAGACAAAATCCATTTCAGTCACTTGTTTCAGTGAATTAATTATCGTGTATGTACCATTCATATTCCTTGAGGAAATATGCATTTTTATCTCTATTCAGTTGGTTAATAGAATCGGCAAGGCTTATATAGTTTATCGGAATGAGCAAAAATTTCACGTTGATTCGTCCCTAAGAAATGCATAGGTTCAGCTTTGTCTTCATTTTGCTTCGACAAAACATGGTCTGTCTCGAACTTTTTTCTACTCCAAGGAGTATTTATTCAGTGCTCATCATTTAAGCCATAATTTGTAGTGCAGTAGCTTGGCTCTTGAGTTTCATAACTTGTGATTCAGGCCTTTTTTGTTTTAGGCTGAGAAGGATCTACGAGTAGCACAGTCTGAGTTTGATCGCCAGGCAGAAATTACAAAGCTGCTTTTGGAAGGAATCAGCAGCTCTCATGCAACCCATCTAAGATGTTTACACGAGTATGTTGAAACCCAAGTGAGGTACTACGCTCAATGTCATCACATAATGCAGGACTTACAGAGGGAACTCTCCAGGTAAGTGCTATTGAAGGAAATAGTGTGTTTCCATGTTTGACAGCTTAGGTGTTTTATCGATAAGATTTTTTTTCCCCCACCGTGACTTAAAGCTCATGTTTAACTGCTTTGAAAAACAGTACCAGCACATTTCTAGAGAGGCTCTGGAAGCTATATGCTTATTTGTCTGTCCACTAGAGTCCTGCATGGGACAACTTTCACTCGCTCATAATCATACGAGTCCCGCACCGTCAAGCGTATCATACACACAGCAGAATAATTGGCAGTATTATCACCACGTGCAAAGTAGTTTTACGGGTCCTAATAAAAGGCAGTGTCTTTTGTAATAAATAAAGCCTACATGACAGTTGTGTGACAGGCAAATTCTTTTTTAGAGGACAAAAAAAATGTTTTCTAGAACTGCCAGAGGTTACAAAGTACTTGGTGTTTTATAATAATAATTGTGGCTCGACAGCCCATAAGTGCCTTGCCCTATCTCCCAACTGCCAGTCTGCCTACCACAATCCTACCTAGAGGTGTGGAGTTCAACCGGTAATTAGGTGACGTGGGGTCAGCACGTCGAACCACCAGCCGTTATAGGAGATTTCAGAACTGGATTACGCTACTCACTCGTAGCTCCCCAATTTCCTCACGATAGTGGATGGCCACCGGTCCTATACACAGGCCGAGAACCCAGAGACTGAACCCAGGTGGACTTTAACCATGCCGTCCTGCAGTCTGAGTCCAAAGTACAGCACCTCAGACCGCACTGCCACGGAGGACGACTGGTGGTGTTTTTGGCTTTTGCTTATTGTTCCCTGGGTCTGATACACGAATGTAAGGACATTTCCAGACTAAATATGCAAAAACCCTGCGAGATGTGATCATTACTTTTGTGGAGAACAACTTGTATGCAGAAGAAACAATATGGTGACCAGTTTAAATACTGCGTGGAATATAGCAGGTGGGACATCCTGGTGTGAGGGAATTGAAGAGTTTCCACCACTGAAAGTTCTTAATATTATTTTGAATTGTGCTGCTACTGTTTTTCTCAAGTTAAACACACAACTATGTTGTAAGTTATAAATAATGGTGCATTGAAGTGAATGCTTTGTAGTTGCCTTGAGATACCATATGTTAGGGATGGAACAGCTTAAAGTGAATATTTAAATATGCAGCTGCTTTTGCAATGCAAAAGCATGATTCATCTGGTAACATACATTTATTAAGGAGATCAGTGAACCATTTGAAATTTTGTATCTAATCTGTAGAATATCGGTTGTCAGTATCGGCCAAAATTTGATATCTGTCCATCCCTACTATATATTGTATTGAAAGGAAAGCAGAAGTTAACATCCAAATAATGTGTTAATATTTTGATTTATAAGAACAAGCCAGATTAATGCTTAAGAATGCAATATAATTAAATGCCCATAATAAAATGTGATTTTGTAATAGCTCGACATTAAAAATAGAATGCATGTGTACTCTTTGCAATCAGTATTCTAACTCTAACTTTAGTCAGTTGGAAATTATTATGTACTTGTGTGTGTGATAGCATGCCAGCAGCAACCCTCTTGTAAGAGATAGTTAAGAATCAAGCTTCAGTATTGATATTACCAAACAGATCAAGTACTCGTACTGTGAAGCAAGTAATTGTGTGTGTTTAATTATCAGAAATCTAATCACATTCTCAGTTTTCTCCCCATATTATTTTATGTAGTTATTTAAATTCATTGTGCAGTGCAGATTTTTTGCACGAATTTAGCTTTGTATCTTTATTTCCGCATCGTTGCATGTGAACATGATCTTGCTATAGTTAACGCTGCCCAGTGTAATGCTGATTGACTCTATTGCCCTGTTTTGTGTTATTTTCAGTGAAGTTAAACCTGGGCCGGTGTTACGTGTCAACAGCGAAGAGATAGATCTTTCTACTCCTGCATCTCCACCAGTAGAGTCACCCTTTTCCATTTCTTAAGCCCCTCCCACGCTCTTCGTAAAAGCATTATGTAATATTGCTTGTTCTCTTTACATTTTTGTTAAGCCACCACTCTTGTTTTTTCCCCTCTTACTAACCCCACTTGTGTGAATGCCTGTATTCCGTGCAATAGGCACTTATCAGAACAATGAGTGTATGAATTACAAGTATTAACATGATAGAGAACAATGTGTCAAGATAGTTCTTTTGTAATAGTACATTGTGTGCATATATATATATATATGAGCTATTTATTTGTTATGATACAGTATGTGTAACAAAGATGAATATTTATTGGTATATATATATATATATATATATATATATATATATATATATATATATATATATATATATATATATATATATATATATATATATATATATATATATATATATATATATAATAAGGCATGTAGATTGTATGTCACCAGTAAGGTGTTAATCAAAATATTTACTGTTAATTAGAAATACTTGTTAAATATGTGTACTGATGCAAAGATTCTAGCCGAGGGTTGACAATAAACTATGTACATATATGTAGTTGAAAGGAGAGGTGGAAAAAATATATATTAATATTTTAGAAAAAAAATGAAAGTTTTAAGATCCATTAATGTGGTTTTCATTCATTTGTTTAGTACTTGCCCTTAGAAGTTGTCCCCATTTTTTTACATCTTAGCTTGTCACTGGCAACGTCAGGTGGGGCTCCTTACCAGAACCTTCTTCCCCCAACACCAGACAGCACGGATGTCAATGAGGCTAATAAACAGAAGGCTCGAGTGCTTTATGATTACGATGCAAAAGATCTGACGGAGCTCTCTCTCATGGCGGATGAGGTAAGTTGATTCGCATGTGTAATTTGCTGTTCAGATGTTTTTGCATATAGGCCCAACACACTCTTGTTGACCCAAAACTGGGACATCTTAAAGAGGTCAGTTTACTCCTTCCTGAAAAATCTGTTGGGCTTAATTATACAATTATTGTTGTTAACATATTATTTATTAAAGTATGGATCACGTAAATGATACAGCGTATACAATAAATGAAATATGATCTCCCTTTGTCAAAAGGAATTATTATAAGCTTGGTATGGCTTACGTAGTGTTTCTGATTAACCTTTGATGTTAATTCTATGCTGAAGTTGAGAAATGCCAGAAATATTTATCAGAAGAACAAATCTTAACAGCTTTATTCTTCACCAACCGTTCAGAAAACTCCATGGAGGAATTACCCCACATATATTTGTCTTTTGAGTTTGTGTCTAGATGCAGGAATTTAAATTCTTGTTGCAGGTTCGTATTGACACTGCATGTACACTTCTTGGTCATGCTTATTCACTGCTCTACAAATAACTGAACACAAACAAAACAATACAACCTCTGACGTGAGCTAACTTAAACAGTAAACTGCTGTCTGTTTGAATGTTCCTCAGGACAATTGAACATTTTGATTGCTATGAAATACTCGAAACTCAGTCCATCTGTTTTACCACAGTGTTGCAGTGACACTAGTTTAAGAATTCCACTAACTAACTAACTCTCTAGCCTTCTTAAACTCAAAGGTTCATGGCTGCAACAACACAGGCCTTCCATTTGTCCCTATCTTGAGCAAGATCTATATACTCTTTTCCATCCCTACCGATTTCCTTTAGGTCCATCTCAACGTTGTCCCTCCATCTTAGTCTTGGCCTTCCTACAGGTCTCTTACCATCAGGTTTCCCAACAAGAATCCTGTAAACTCATCTTTCCTCTCCCATTCGTGCCACATGGCTTGCCCACCTAAGTCTTCTTGATTTAATTATTCTAATAATATCTGGACATGAATACAAATTATGTAGTTCTAAATTATGTAACCTTCTCCACTCACCTGTCTCCTCATCCCTTTTAGGTCCAAAGATTTTCCTAAGGATCTTATTTTCAAATACTCTCAATTTATGTTCCTCTTTCAATGTAAGGGACCAAGTTTCACATCTATATAATACTACAGGCAAAATTACTGTTTTGTATATTTTAACTTTTAGTTTCTTAGATATTAAACGAGAAGACAAAAGTTTATGAAGAGAGAAGTAACATGCATTTCCTGAATTGAGCCTACTTTTTATTTCCTCTTTAATATAATTTTCATTTGTTAATGTTACTCCTAAGTATTTGAATTTGGAAACTGGTTCAAACGAGTTGTTATCAATAATTAGATTTTGATTATTACCTAACACTTGGGTTTCGGCCTGTAAGCATATATTTAATAAGAAGTCCATTAACTTTTTTTTTTTAGCTTGCAATGTCTCGCAAATTTAGACTCTGTTTTCTTATACATTTATAAAATGGGACAAATAGTGTTTTTTTAATAATATCAATGGGACATACTTCTGACACGGAACATATTGTTCCCTTAGTACTTACTAGAGGACCATGGCTCTATCCACTACTCAAATGAATTCAAGAAGGTTTTTTTTAATAAAATAAGTCTAAAACCGTTTTTATGGGAACAAAGAGGTGTAATAGGCAGAGGCACCTCTATAAAGGGTCCATTTTTGCTTCTCAAATATTTACAGCAAAATTAATCATTTTTCCATGAATTGCAGAACTTGCAGGATAATTCAAAATTCAGAAAGTGTTGCGTCGGTAAATAAACACAAAATTTAGTTTTTAAGTCTCTTTCGCATTTTGCAGTTCATTTCGCAACATTTCATGACAAAACAAGGTAGGAAAATGTACCTCGCACCTTTCTGAAACATGAAAAATTAACATTACAATGTGTTATTTCATATTTTCTTCAAAACTAAATATTCATGCCTCTAGTAATAGGTTACCCTTTGTGAAGACTCCCCAGATAACAAGATCTCCCTAATGTAGTACACCCTGGATTGCATTTTGCAACTTAAAGCCTCTAACGCCTGGATCTGCAGCCAGGACAATCCTCTATAGGAGTTATGTCATCCATATGAGTTTGTGGTTGTCCCTTGATTCATCTCATCATATTACAATTCATTCCGGTCATTGCGATTAGCCAATAGTTGCAGAAAAGCAATGTAATAAAACCTAATTCAATCGATGATGATTACAAGTGAAGGCAAAATCAGATTAATTGATGTGTTGCCCACAGTATCACAGTGGTGGTACAATATAATGTATTACACCTTGAGCTTTGAAATATATTTCATTTACTATTTTTTTTATTAATAAAACAGTTCATACCAGCAGTATTGGACTGGAAATTACCAGTTCAAATTTAATCCTCGATATGGGCCAATACTTTTCCAGAGTCCAGGAATCATAGTCAGCAAAAATGCTGTGCATGTAATATCCGTGAAATTGTGAAAAATACACAAATTTCATTATTGATAAATATTCTGAAGTGGTATCTGTTCAGCACATGCTGTAAAGTACGGGGCTTCGGGGGGGGAAAACTAGGGAAACAACTGCATTTATTTGATAAATTACTTTGCCTTTTAATTACTGTACATTGTTTTCATACCAGTGTTTGACACACATTTGATTTTCATCTTCTGTGGTGTATTATGTTTACATGGTCATATGCTGGAAGTCCCCAAATATAGGATGTAGGTTGTGTTTGCTAAAAGTGGCAACCTCATGTCAATCAAATGAAAATTGCATTTGCTACCGATGATTTCCTAAGAGTCAGAAAAGATCATGAGACATATTGCCAGATATCCATTGGAAGAGTTATTCAAAATGGTGGCTTGATATGCTCATCAGGAACTTAACTATTACTAAGGAATATACGAACTACTTTTTTAAAACTGGTTAGCACTTTTCAACAGGATGCTGCTACTCTGTACTCACATGACACTACATGGAAGTGAGTATGTCCTATTCATTTAATACACTTCTGATAAATATGGAAGCCACTTAAAAAAAAAAAAAAAAAGGAATACCAGGCATGTGGAATTAAATTCTTTATGTAGACTAAAATTGTAGATCATATAATTTTCTGTCAGTTTACTTTTTTGCAGATTTTATATATCATGGAGATATTTGCAAAGATTTCCATCTTGTAAGGGTCTTCTGGGTGGCATAGTAGTAATGTTGTTTTATAATCATGGAGGTCCTGGGTTTGGTATTCAGTGGAGGCACATAGTGGTTCAGATCCCAGTCTGTGCTCAAGGTGAAATTCCTTGTAATCTCGCTTTTGAAATGATAGATATGCCACTGTACAGGTATTTCAAGCAACTTTTATTTTTTAAAAATGCCATGTTCAGATTTCGTTATATTTTTCTTATGTCTTTTCTACCTCATGGGTTAATCGTGATGAACTGATGAAATAGATGGGAAAACATCTTGTACCTGGGACCTTTGGCTTCATACTATGTTGTGTTTGTATCCACATAGTGGGAATTAATTTTGCTAGTAAGATATGTATAGAGAGAGACATGCATCTGAATTGCAAAATGCATGATGATAGTTCGGAATATGTATTCAGTTCAGTTTGAGAGATACCCATATTGTTAGTAAATATCAGATACTAACTGATTACCCGGCATTGCCCGGGTGTTTAATCAATTCTAACTATAGCATAAAATGTAACTACAGTCAACTCTCGATTCTACGACCCCGGGTATAACGACCCTTTTCCCGGGAACCGTGAAAAATTTAGAAATTTTTTTTTAAAAAAAAAGTTGAAAAATTGAAGGAAATCGGCCAAAAAATGCGTTGTTTTTTCCTCCACTCATTCCTTTACGAGCGCTCTACCGCTCACAATTAGGTCTGAACTAAAAATAGACACCACCACACCATGCTTGAGTGATATCCAATAGCACTTGACCTCTGCCCTCCCCTCCCTCAAGACCAATGTTACCCCACACCCGACTGCCACTACCCAACGCACCAGGCTTGTTTTGCCATGCTTGCTCTTGGATACGCGAGAAGAGAAGATCGAATGTGCTTGGATGTTATTTTAAATCGACTTGTTTCTTTGTCCTAAGAGCTGCTGAAAACTCGCGGGGGAGGGTGGAAGCAGCCCGAAATGACTGCTGGACTTGCAGTCTTTGCCAATGTGTATGGCAGGTCAAGCTCTTTCATTGATAAATACACCACCTTGAGAGATAAGATCGCAGGAATGTTCGAAAATACAGATGCGTGGTGCCTGGAAGTCTGGCCCATTTGTCCAGCTCTGACCTAGAGTTCAGCAGATTCCCGTGAGTGAGCAACTTTCGGCCTTGTAGCAGACAACTTCCGGTAACCGCTTTCATTCAAAACGTGTTCTTTGTTCCCTGCCACACTTCATAAAAAGCGAAACTGTTAGAGATAATCAAAACCACGTAGGTGAACTAAAGATCGTAAACCCGCTTAATGCGTTGTCATCCAGGTTTCCACAAAAGTTTACTTCGATCTTACGTGCATCATAACTCCAGTTTCCCACTTCATACGTTTTCCTAATTGTGTCGATGTCGTAATATCTGCCAAAAAAGTGTTCCGTTGGCTGACGGACTTCTCCCTCTTTTCCTGTCAGCAAACGTAGGGGAGGCGATGCAGATTGTTTGAGTGACGATTTTCTTGCTGATGCGGGCTGATTACAGGCGAGGGTGGAAAAGGAACCACCCCTCTTACTTTCCTTTGACGTCTAAAATGGGACAGCCAGTTCTGGATATATTCTTGAAAACACAAAAACCATAGAACAAGTAAAAAAAAAAGTGACCCTCTACCCTTTCCCCAGCTCATTCTCCGCCACTGGTGTGTACGGCAATGTTGATAATTGCAGATTTCAGTTGTTTTTTTTATTTATTATTATTTTTTTTAATGCTGTTGTCTGCATAGGAAATATTGCCCGTATTATTATCTGTTGCATGGTAAAACGTAAAGCAAGGGTCATTTCTTTCTTCTTTACACTGCTGTTAAAAGTTACGTCTTCGACAGTTACGTTATCTTTAAAATACTGGGACTTTTCTCTTGCTCGAAATTCCAGCCGGTCTCTTTGTTTTTACAATGCAGCTGGCGCCAGTGTTTTGTCTAGCGTCTGCAAAGCTCTTGCTTGCCGATAACAGCAATGACTCATCCAGCGCGAAGGAAAAAGTTATTGTTTTGAATCTCGCAAAGCTGTTTTGATTTGACGATAACGAAATTCGATCTCCAGAAAGGAAAACAAGAGTTAAAATAACTTCATGTTCTGCACCTTCCGATAAGCAAATCTGTAAATTTAACTTGCATCCGCTTTTCTTCAGAACCATTCATGTGGAGGGGAAAAAAAGTGTTCAATGTAGGAATGTTCGCTGAGACTGATTAAAAAGACATTATTCAAGGGTAAAACGTTTGGAGAGGTGGGTGTTTGACATCGAGAATACTCCTAAATCCAACATTAAATCGTCGATTAACGATTAACGTGAGAGTAAATAATGATCTACCATTTTGATATGTGAAAATGCGCAGTTTCATAAAGCTTGTTTTCAGTTCATTTTATGCTGATGGGCTAATCAGGACTAAATATACAGTTTAAAGTGAAATTCAATTCCAAACCCGAATGATTATCGACTGCCACGCTGTTTAATGATGTGTCCTAGAATACGCATTGGGTGAAAACACATCGCAAGTTGCGAGTTTCCTTTTTCACGCTGGATTACAATGCAAGTCAAGGAAGGAGTTTGGACTGCTCCTTGAATGGGGGAGGAGGGTGAATGAAGTTGGTTGAAGCAAAGAAAAGTGACTTTTTTTTACGATGTATTTTACACAGCCGAAGCAGAACGAAAATTACAGCCCTGCCTTTATTTTTTTTTGTCTGGTACCTAGAGATGTTGTGTTGTTTCTCCAGAGAGATCTAATCTTAACAGTTAATCTTGTAACAGACGATGCTCCAGTAAACCCATATAAAATCCAACATTCATTCTGCCCGATTATCTCCCGACTTTTGCTGGCACCAGTCTGACTGGTGTCAAGATTCTTCAAGTTCCGCTTGCAATAAGCGAGAGATTGTTTTCCTTTCCATTGGTCTCGGTGCAAACTGGTTTCTCATGAACTAGAATTGTAAGAATTTCCTGGAAAAGCAACAACTGTGCACAATTGAAACAAAGTAACATTATTTTAAATTCTCTTTTGTGAAAACTTTTTCATGTTCTATTTTCCTTCTCACAACACGCATCCTGTGCATAACAGGTTGTATAACTACCAGGATAAATGGTGTTACCATCTCCTAGGCATCTTTGTGTTCGTTTGAGCTCCCTTTAAGCAGAAAATTGGTGCAAATTCCAATAATGACCCCTTCGAAATAACGACCCTTTTCCCGGGAACTGTGAAAGGTCGTTGAATCGAGAGTTGACTGTAGTTTTATTTATAGGTATTTAAAAGTATAAGTACAATATACAAATTATGAAGTAATATCTTTTACAAATTCACTATTATATAAAGTTAACAACAATTTAAGAACAACATTTTTAGTTCCACCTCCAAGAGCAACAATAAATAAATTGAACGGCATTGGGAGTGTCGCTATTCATCTTAGCAACCCCGAAAATTATGGATTCCATACTAGTATTGGTCGTTTTACATGTCAGGGGTGCCAGAGGTGTCTTTGAGTTGAACGGCATTGGGAGTGTCACTATTCATCTTAGCGACCCCGAAAGCTATTGTTTCCACACTAATATAGGTAGTTTTTCATGTAACCCCTTCACACCCCAACTCCTAGGGATGCCAGAGGTGTTTTGGAGTTAAACGCCAGAGGTGTTTTGGAGTTAAACGCCAGAGGTGTTTTGGAGTTAAACGCCAGAGGTGTTTTGGAGTTAAACGCCAGAGGTGTTTTGGAGTTAAATGCCATTGAGAATGTCACTATTCATCTTAGCAACCCCGAAAACTGTGTATACCACACTAATATCTGTCGTTCTACTTGTCACCCCTTCCCACCCCCACCCCTAGGAGTGCGAGAGGTGTTTTGGGGTTGAACAGCATTGGGAGTGTCACTATTCATCTAAGTGACCCAGAAAACTATGGATTCCACACTAATATCGGTTGTTTTACATGTCACCCCTTACAACCCCCACCCCCAGGGGTGTCTTACCCCCACAGTATTTCATTCCAGCTTGCAAGTGGTACGCGTACCAAGTTTGGTTGAAATTGCTCCAGGCATTCGAGAGTTATGCTGGAACAAACATACATACATACATACATACACACATACATCCATTTTTATATATTATGAAGATTAGAAGCTACTTTATCATTGTCGACCAACATGATAATACTCTACAATTGCAGATCATTTTGCTGTTGTTATGTATGTAAATAGTACTCTTCCAATCCAATACGAAAATGCAAATGTTCCTTGAAGAACATGAATGGTTCATATATTTATATATATACTAGCTGGTGTTGCCCGGGTATTTATTTATCCCCATCTTATACCGTGCATTCATTTCGATCTTCAGCCGAGAGATCGGGAGAAGCGTGGCGCCTGTAATGCCTGCTTATTTTTATGGCCATATGCAGACATTTATATAAATATTGCAAAACGAGCACTAACCTGTGGTATAAGAGTGCGGTTTTAATTTTAGTAGCTTAGTGGCTGTATGTGCTGATGATTTTGACACGCCTATCTGTGAAATACGGCGTAGAGGTTTGTTTGGAGAACGTTCTAACGCTGTACTAATTTCATCGAGTTTTACTTTAACGATCCAGTTTCTCGTAATTTAAGGACAAGATGTCTAACCGTATCTCTGTGGAGGTGAAACGCCTGGTAATCTCTGTACAAATTGCCTACACACGTCTCGACACGAGTCTGTTTTCACGTAAGTGTTATACATAAAAATTCTTTCATAAAAATTCTGGCATTCCAATCGTCTCACTGACAACACACACACACACTGCAATAACACAAACAAGTAACTTCAAGTAACCAAGAATAACACTTTGGGCACAGTACGAAATTAACATGCTCATGGTTTACATCTGCGTGCCATTACATTCACAGCTCTTGTCTTAAACTAGTCGCGAAGGAACAAAGAACTCGAGCTCGGAGATTTCGGATTGCAAGGAAGCTCATGAAAACCATTGACATTTAACGGTTTCGTCTGCAGCTTAATCTTGATACAGTGTTGCACATTCGAAACCTCCAAATGATCCCCGTCGACACAAAACTCTTTCAAGGATATAAACTTAAGCAGGACGTTACTGGTCAAAACTATGATTAAAATGTTTTATTATCTGTGGCTCTTAACATCGCTTCTAAAGTGTATTTATTTGTGTATATAAGTGCAGAACTTCTTGCAGAAGAACTTTTGGGTGTTATAACACAGGTTAGGGCTAGTTTTGCAATATTTATATAAATGTCTGCGTATGTCCATAAAAATAAGCGGGCATTACAGGCCGCAAATGTCGGCATCTCTGTCAGCATCGCCCGCCATGCTTCTCCCGTTCTCTCGGCTGAAGATCGAAACGAACTTGTAGTTGAACGGCGTTGGGAGTGTCACTATTCATCTCAGCGCCCCCGAAAACTATGGATTCCACACTAATATCGGTCGTTTTACATGTCACCCCCTTCCTCTCCCACCCCTATGGGTGTCTTACCCCCACAGTATTTCTTTCGAGATTGTAAGCGATTCATGTACCAAGTTTTGTTGAAATCGCTCCAGGCGTTCGAGAGTTACGTCTGAACACACACATATAGTGGAATCTCGATTTTACATTTTTCAGGAGACCAAGCTGTAAAAACTTAAAATTCAGGAAATTTTTATAGCATTTTGCTCTATTGAGACCGTGAATATTGAATGTATAATGTGGGAAAATGTAAAATCGGGGTTCCACTGTATACACACACATACATCCATTTTTATATATATAGAAGATAATGTAATCAGCTGATTGCAATGGGTTTTGACTTTGGAAAAGAACTGCATATTTAAACATGCACTTGACAAAATCAGAATTCATGAACCATATGTTTTATGGTCGTAAAATAACAAATTACCAGAATTTTTGCACTAATGTTGCCTAGACAGGGTGATTCTGAACAATGCCGACATACATCAGGACACAATTCCTGATGACAAAGAGGAAAGAAGTCCATGTGAACATGTGTCCAGAAATGCATGTTTCAAGATAGTTGACATCGTCATGCCAGGAGTCCCTTGTAAGTGCACTAGTTGCATAACATTAGGAAAGAAATGCCTGTGATCTGCAATACAAGCACAGAATTGCAAATGTAGATAGGAACACAAGTTATGTCAGTTGGAATGCGCCTGTGCACGTGAATACTGACAGGAAAAGGGAAGCAGTGTCCTGAAATGCACAGTAAGTCTGAATAGGCATCATAACAGTAAGACATTGCACATCACTAGTACGAGGGTGTACCCAAAAGAAACCGGAATTTTTTTAAAAGCAGTGTTTTTTTTGTTTTTTACAAAACAACCTTATCACCTTCAAAGTACTCTCCATGACACTTAATACATTTGTCCAACCTGTGATACCATTCTTGGAAACATTTTTTAAACTCATCTGTTGTGATGGTTGACAGCTCCTTCCTTGTTTTTTCTTCATCTCTTCTATGTCGTCAAATCGCTGTCCCTTCATGTCCCTCTTCATTCGGGGAAACAAAAAAAAGTCACACAGAGCGAGGTCAGGTGAGTAAGGGGCGTGGGGCAAGAGAGTCATGCTGTTTTTTGCCAAAAACTTGCACTTGGAGCTCTTCTTTCAAAGCACGGCATGTTTCCACTCGACACTCTTTTTGCTGGTCACTCAGATTCCAAGGCACAAATTTCGCAGCGACTCTTCTCATTCCCAAATCTTCCGTTACAATTCGTTGAATCGAGCTCCAAGATAGTCCAGATAACTTCCAGGCTCTTCAATGGTCCGTCGTCGGTCTTCGAGCACAAGTTCACAAATTTTATCGACATTTTCATCTATTCTGGAAGTTGACGGACGTCCAGAACGGGGTTTGTCATCAATTGACATGTCACCTTTCTTGAAGCGAGAAAACCACTTGTACACTTGAGTTTTCCCCATAACGCTGTCCTTGTAAGCTGTGTTCAACATCACAACCGTTCCTGTGGCATTTTTTCCCCGAGCAGGAAACAAAATTTCACAGCTGCACGCTGTTCTCTTACATCGGCAATCACAAAAAAGGAGGTGAGAGCGAAACTGCTTTTACGACAAAATCACCGTGACCAGAGACAACCTTCCCCGGCGAAGCCACTGGGTGCACTGAACTCGCGAGTTGCTAGATGCTTGCCTGGCGGGAAAAATTCATACTATGGAAGCTCCGCCCAGTGCATCGTTATTCAGTTGTTGTTTTTTGGGTACCCCCTCGTATGTCAGTGTTCGGAGAGATTTGCAGTAGATTTTTGATGCAAGAGAGACCTGATTTCGATTGATACGAATGTCACATGTTTCTTTTACGTTATACGAAATTTCTCCAAACATCAAAAATTGATATTTTCAGCACCTGGAAATGTGAATTTTGGTCAGTTTGTGAAAATACCCCATGTTAACTAACTAGTCTTCTTACGGGGGACTGCTAGCATGAAAATGGATGGTGCCATCTATCTTGGAACACACGCATTTCTGGACATATGTTCATATTGTCTTTGTTCCTTATCCTGTCAGGAATCCTCGTGAAGTTTGTCGTATTGTTCAGAATCTCCTGTATTAGCCAATACTAACAATACCAATCGATCTGGCACATGTCTACTAAATAATTTGTAATTTAGTGAATAAACGACCATTTTGTTATAGTTTATGAGTGTGCAGGCATAATTCATAAATGCTGATTTTGTAAATTTCTAAATAAGTAGTTTCACTTTCTGCAAAAAAAAAAAAAAAAAAAAAAAAAAAGACTGAATACAGTCCACTAAGGTTCTTCATTGAACATTTAAATGTGATACTGCATTGGTAGAATATTGGTATCAGTAAATTATCTGTTGGGCAAAAGATTCAAGTTCATCCCCATGAAATGCATGTTGACTACATGACACATGCATTTTGTCATAGAAAGACAAACTACATTTACGTAGAAATGTACTTAAGACACATGTAGGTGAATATTACTTTCATTCATTTTAAGAAAATAACATCATTAAATCAAGGATGTTTGGGAAAAGGCACAAGTCATAAAATTATCTATTACTTTCAGTTGTCATACAGAATCAATTAAAGAAAATATAAGGATAATTTTATATTGAGTATGTCTAAAGATTCTAAACAATGATCAAACAAGTATATCATGTCTGTAATGTTTAGTATTAAAAGAATGACATAAATTACGGTTTGCTGTAAATTGCATTTTTTGACTTGAGTTCTTTTTCCCCAAACAGCCTAGAAAGTATGAAAGACTGGTCACAGGCTAGCTATAGAAATATTGTATCAGTAAGATTATTAGCAAATGTAACTATAAATTGCTACTAGTACATTTAATCTGTTTCTCCCTAATAGAGTAGTGAAGTTCAGATTATACCCTCTGTTAAATTCCATGCACAGTGGCCTATCATAGGAGATCTGTTACTTTTTGTAGTGTTTATTAAAATTTTATGAATACTGGCTTCTTGCTGATTTTGTAAACAACTACATGAGTTGTTCAAATTAAACATTGACTGTTTAATGATTACACTGTCAGTAATCAGAAAATCATACACTGTACAGGGTGCGGCAGAAATAGTAAACTGGTTTGATAATCCATGGTTTTGTTTGTTGCTGAGAAGGGGCAGGCATGTAGCGGGTACCTTGGAAAGTAGGTGGCAAGTGTGTGTTTCGTCAGTGATGTGTGCAGTTAGCCACGGAGCGCTGAACAGTGGCGGAGCGTATTTGTGCTGTAGATTGCTTTGTTAGGAGTGTGTGTATCACCGACACACAGAGAACTTTTCAACGACAACTGAATCGACATGATGCACCTTCTCTTGTTGCTATACGTTGTTGGGTAAGACAATGGTGTGAAGAGTAAATCACCACCTGGGCGAACAGAAGAAAACGTGGCATACGTCCGTGTCTCTGCAGTGCGAAGTCCATTCAAATCAGCACGTAAACATGCTTTAGCGTTGCAGATATCGGCCCAAAGCATTCGGCGAATGTTGCACGTATACCTTAACTTTACCCATGCAAGATGCAAGTTGTGCCATGTCTTGTCAGATTGCCATAAGGTGGCCCGTGTGGAATGTTGACAGCGGATGCTGGCATTAATAAGGCAACATCCGACATTGCTAGACACGTTGATGATGAGTGATGAAGCGCAATTTCATCTAACAGGAATAGTTAATAAACAGAACATCGATTCAGTTGTCGAAATATTCTCTGTGTGTGTGTGATAGAGACACTCCTAATAAAGTACGCTACAGCACAAATACGCTCTGCCACTGTTCAGCACTCCATGGCTAACTGCACACGTCACTGACGGAACATACACTTGCCACCTACTTTCCAAGGTACCCGCTACATGCCTGCCCCTTCTCTGCAACAAACGAAACCATGGATTATTAAAACCAGGTTAATCTTTCTGCCACACCCTGTATAATAATAACAACATGCTGAGAACAGTTCCAGTGAGCCTAAACTTAGGCTCCCCCCTGCATTTAGGCAGTGCTCCTAAGGCTTTTCACATCATCATGAACTTCTCAATCTGAGGTGAAACACTTATCCTTCTGGGCCTTTTGCAATGGACTGTAGACATGGTAGTCATAGAGGAGCTAGCCTGGCTGTAAGGCTGGTGGTCAATAATCTCCAAGCAGTAAGGATGCAGTGTGTATATTGTCATGTGGTACTGCATTGTCATAGAGCATGCCCTCTTTGACCTGGGTGATGCAGGATGTCTTCTTTCCTAACTTATCCTCTTCATTGGTGGCTCAAAATGGTGATAACAGGTTTTATCACCAGTAACAATTTACTCCTAGAAATGTCTGTGCTCATTGCAGGGATATCCCTATATGTAAGGCTTTCTGCTAGTTGTGAAGTACAAGAGTACCCATTGGACACACTTTTTCCTTAACCCAGTTCTTTGTGAATGGACCTGGTACTGAGGTTGACAACTGTTGAAAGCTCACATATGGTTATATGTCAATTATCCTTACCAACATGTTGACCTCCATTGCAGAGTGCTATGACATCAAGAGTCCCAGGTTTAAATTCTGGCTTGGTCAATATCACTCGTCGCGATTAGCCAAGAGTGGCAGACAAGACATGTAAGAGAACCCAATTGAATCAATATCTTAGTGTTCACAGTTTCAATTATTTCACTGAGTGATTACAGGTGCATACCCAGGTCATGCAAGATCTGCCATGCTTACCCATCCTCGAAACTTGGTACACCACTTGAACATAGTACTGCATTTCAAACATGCATTCTTGTGCCCCACTTGCATTTGATGAAAGATTTTCCTCAATGCAACACGTTCTTTGCACAGAAATTGAATCGTGGCATGTTGTGCTTTTTTGGACATATCCATTACAGTGACTCAGTTGTTAGCATATGCAGATGATGTAGACTTACTGGGGGATGATGTGAATACAATAAAGAATAATGCTAAAATATTTTTCAAAACTGCTAAAGAGATAGGTTTGGAAGTTAACAAAGAGAAAACTAAATATATGCTTACAGGCCGAAACCAAGCGTTGGGTAATAATCAAAATCTAATTATTGATAACAACTCGTTTGAACCAGTTTCCAAATTCAAATACTTAGGAGTAATATTAACAAAAAAATTATATTAAAGAGGAAATAAAAAGTAGGCTTAATTCAGGAAATGCATGTTACTTCTCTCTTCATAAACTTTTATCTTCTCGTTTAATATCTAAGAAACTAAAAGTTAAAATATACAAAACAGTAATTTTGCCTGTAGTATTATATGAATGTGAAACTTGGTCCCTTACATTGAAAGAAGAACATAAATTGAGAGTATTTGAAAATAAGATCCTTAGGAAAATCTTTGGACCTTAAAGGAATGAGGAGACAGGTGAGTGGAGAAGGTTACATAATTTAGAACTACATAATTTGTATTCATCTCCAGATATTATTAGAATAATTATATCAAGAAGACTTAGATGGGCAGGCCATGTGGCACGAATGGGAGAGGAAAGATGAGTTTACAGGATTCTTGTTGGGAAACCTGATGGTAAGAGACCTGTAGGAAGGCCAAGACGAAGATGGAGGAACAACGTTGAGATGGACCTAAGGGAAATCGGTATTGATGGAAAAGAGTATATAGATCTTGCTCAAGATAGGGAAAGATGGAAGGCCTGTGTTGCTGCAGCCATGAACCTTCGGGTTTAAGAAGGCTAGAGAGTTAGTTAGTTTATCCATTACAGATCACTGTAGCGAGAATAGTCTCCTGTACTCAGCAAGCGACAACATTCTGCGTTCTTACCACATATACCAATGCATGCAGTGCTGCTACCCACCCCATAAAATATTTGCAGAGTTGCCAGCTCCGTTTAATTTGAAATACCCTTATAAATACAGTTAAACCCCAATTTTATGTTCCCAGATTTTACATTTTCCTGCATTATACAATCAATCTTGATGGTCCCAAAATAGCAAAATGTTATAAATTTTACATTTCACTGCATTTTAAATTTTTTTCAGCTTTGTCCCTTTGAAAAATGTATAATCGAGGTTCCACTGTACTAATATGAGAGCATCTACAGGGGATGGACAGAAATATGGAAACACCTGTAGAAATGGACATTACCTTTATTAATATCGAGTAGGACCATCTTTGGCATGCAGAACGGCCTGCAGTCGACGTGGAATGGACAAATACAGGTCGTGTATGGTTGTCAAACGGATGTTGGACCATTCTTCCTCCAAAGCAGCTGCAAGTTGTTGTAGAGACGATGGTGGTGGGTAGCGGGCTCGCATCTTGGTCTCCAAAACCGACCACAGGGAATACATGCAATAATATTGAGGTCTGGCGATTGTGGAGGCCATGGCAGATTTGACACTTCATCTTCGTGCTCATCAAACCAGTCCTGGACAATGTGAGCTGTATGAACAGGGGCTCTGTCATCTTGAAACACGGCATCACCATCTGGGAACAAATTTTGCACCATGGGATGCAGCTGGTCACTCAAAGTGGTTACATAGTCCCTGGCAGTGACATGTCCATGCAGGGTGATGATGGGTCAGGCAGAATACCAGGAGATGGCTGCCCAAATCATCACTGAACCACCGCCATGCTTCACTCTCGCTAACAGACAGTCTGTATCGTATGCTTGTGCTGACGTTCTCCACACGTACGCTCGGCCAGCAGTTGGAAACAATGTAAAGGATGACTCATCCAACCAGATTACAGTCTTCCACTGCTCCATTGTCCAGTTTTTATGGGCGTTGCACCACTGTCTCCATCTAGCAGCATGGTCAACAGTCACGAGTGGTTTGGGAATTGCAGATCTGCCATGAATACCTTGCTTGTGGAGTTCTCTTCTGACTGTTTTGATGCTAACAGGGTTTGTAAGCACTGTATTCAGCTCAGCAGTGACTTTTGGAGCCATGGTGATCTTCTGCTTGGTCACAATCCTACTCAATGTGCGTCTGTCTCTGTCACGCAACTTACACTTGCATCCACGCTGGTGCTTCGCTGATGCGGTTTTTCCTGAAGTCTCGTAGGCAGTCATGATCTTCTAGACTGTGCCTCTTGATACACCAAACATTTCCGCTACTTTCGTCACGGAAGCTCCCACCATATGTGCACCCACAATTTGCCCTCTTTGAAACTCTGTCAGCTCAGACATGATTCATGATAACTTGCACGGACCGGTCGCTGAACTGTAACTGGCCCATGTGTCAGGTTGGCCAGGGTGTATACCTCGCAGGAAGTGCCAGTGACCACAGCGCCACCTACCATTCAGACACAAATCGTGTTTGAAATGGCTACCTGTTATATACCAGGTGTTTCCATATTTTTGTCCATCCCCTGTACATCATACATACAAATTGTACACGTGTTAGTTAACCACCCTGCAAAAATTCTGACACTGGGAAAAGTATACAAGCAAGAGTAGTCACAAAATTAGACAAGAATAACCAGATATCAATCCATTACAATGCCAGAGTTCATTTAAAATTAGACTTAAGTAATTCAGATTGAAATTTTGATAGGTTACAAAGTTTGTACACATTCCATATTCGTCTGTTGCAGATTATAGTAGTCCAGGAACTCTCAGATCTGGAACCCGACTACGTGATTGGAGAGAGAGGTGCTCAGAAGGGCAAAGTTCCCAAGGCATTCCTTGAGTTTCTTCATTGAAGATACAGTACAATGTTATCGAATTTCCATGCAGTTATGAAACTGTGCAGCTTTTTTCATTTAGTATTTCTGTTACTTGAGTGCGAAGTTTGTGATTAAGCAGATGACAAAACATGTAGCAATAAGCTGTACAATGAATTATACCTTAGTATTATTAGGTGTTAATTTATTATTCAGTGATATATTTTTTTCTTCCCCCTTGTACATACATAGATATGTTGGTAATGTGATATATTTCCACTGTAAGCATTTACCATGTTTGAATATGTGCGGAGAGGAATTGAGTATTGAAAGCAGAGGTTTCGAGCTGTTGATGGCCTTATCATGGTGGAATGCATTAAATAAGATTAAGTTATAATAGTAATAATGAAGTGAACATAGATGATGTTAGTAACATATGTGCAAAAGACAAATCTCAGAAGTTAAAGCAGTTATTTGTGGTAGCACAATAAAGATCTTGGTGTGAAAGGAAAATTTATTTTTTAAGTCCTGCGCTGTCCGAACATGTTAAAGAGATCATTGTGGGGGAGGGGTTGCACATAAACACTGTCCACAAGGTTAAGACTATATATATTATTATTGTTGTGTGTATGAAGGATTGCAAATCTGTGCAAGATGCTACAATGTAAACTAATGATACCTGTAGTTGATAAAGTTCTGAGCAATATCATTTTCAGAATGTGAGGCCCCAAAACTGATACATACGTATCATACATACTTGTTCTTTGTAATGTACAACAAGCCTTACATGAATCAAAACATACACATGTTTGCCGTTCTTTGTGTTTGACCCCACTTACTGGGATAATAGAATTAAAATCCATCAGAACTTTAGCATTTTGAAAAATGGAAACTGAGTAATGATTTTATAAACTAGAATACATTACAGAGGCTATGTTGTTTATGGAAAAATTATATTCATTTTGGTTTTTAATTTGCATTTGGGAATTCTCGTGACAAGTAGTATGAATATATTCTCACAGTTTATCAACCGTGGGTCCTGCAAAAGGTTATAAGCTCCAGAGATCAGACACACTTATCTTCAGATATTGATGGTAAGAGAGTGATGCCAGCTCTCAAAATTTTTTTACAGAACTCATATGGGTGAAAACCTGAGAAAATCTGTTCCTCATTTTTTGCAGTTGGTTGAAGGAAAGGGTGGGGGTCACAAGGGAAACGCATGTAGAATAATTGAAATTGATTTCCTTTGTAGAAATGGACATTAAGTTTCTTTCCTGACGTTTTCGAATTCTAAGGAAAGCATGTATTAGCATGAAGTCAATTTAAAGTCATTTGGTCCGTGTTAAAAGGAAGTGCATGGAGGCTTACTATTTGTGGATTCAACTATTTGCCTTATTCACATGTCCATTAGATGTGAGAGATTGCAATATAACTGGAATAAACATAAAAAAAACTTACACAGAAAGATTAAGTTATGGAAAGTCATGTTATGATCTTATGCGATAGTGTAACGTTGTAATGATATAAAAATCAGAATATTTGAAATTGTTAAAACGTAAGTATTCCATTCCAACTATGACATATCACTGAACCAGAATTTTACATACGAGATTATCAGGATACACATGGGTGACCGCAGAATATTTTCCAGGGGGAGATTGGGGGTGATCAAAAAGTTGTATTCTTAAATGAAATGAATTGACGTCAGGGTTAATGCAAATGGAACAAAGGAGAGGGAGGAAAGAATTTCTATAGAGCGAGAAAAAGGAAAACACCCAAACAGAGAGATTGTAAAGTTCAGAGGGCCTAAGCAAAATAAAATCAGAAAAGAACAAAGGTTTACAAATAAAAAGGAACAGGGAAGAATAAACATGCATTTTCTCTCATTGCAGGAAGTGGTGGGGTCTAGTACCCCTTTAATTCCCCCTGTGGGTACCCATACTCAAATAGCCAACATTTAGCTATCTTGAAAATTACTGGCCAATATTGATGAATAAAATTTTACCAGTATTCTCCAATACCAGTGCCACTGGCAATGGTCAGTACTGGTTCATTGATATCAGTATCATCTCAGCCTTAATCAATTTAATTCATGGTCTGTTGTGTGTGTATATATCAAAAGTTAAAATAAAACATACAGTTGTTATACACATGTGCATATTATACTAGAACTTGGGGTTTATCTTGTTTGTATCTGCGTGTCACTGTTGATTACTTGAATGCAAATTCAATGTAAATTATAAATATACTATTACATAAAAGCTCCTCTCTTCGTGAATGTGTGAGCATGCGTTGTTATTGTAATGTTGAAGATGACAGATAATGCACTTCTTTTAGTCTTGATGTTTGAATATCATATTCACTTTTTCCAAAGCACAGTTGTGAAATTTTGATTGTGTTGTGCTAAGAAGTGTTAATTTTTTTTAAAGTTGTCATGTAATGAGGTTGATGAGATTGTTTTTTAATTGTTACTTACCTGAGTCGTTAATAAATGTTACCACTCATTACCTGTTGAACAATATTCTGAACATGCACTTTCATCTAAATGAGAGCATTCAGTTTGGTGTACACAAGTCATAATCTCTTGCATGATTGTGCATATATTAACATTTATTAGAAATATGTCATTTTATATGCAATGTTGAAATATTTAAAATGTTTACAGATATATATAATCTTTGATGGTTCGAATTAAGGATATGAATTAAAAAAAGAGAGTTTCAGTATATTACGAGAGAGAAGAGAAGCATTTTCTTGTGCAAGAATAAAACAACAGTAAATTGCGACATATTTATGTAATGTAATGAAGAGATTGTATTTATTTTATGCATTTTTTTTAAGTCCACTTTTGGTATGTGGGAGGGTTGTTTCATACTGTTTCTTTAAATGCCAACATACCATGTCATTGTTCCACAAGAATAATTGGGCATCCTATCCCAAGTAACCACAACCGTTGAGCCAACATCAGTTTTTACGTGGGAAAGGTTGGATTAACGTTGGTTGGCAAATTGATGTTGGTCTTACATTGGGCCAATGGTGTTGCCAACGTTTGCCCAACCATGGGAAAGTGAGTCAAGACCAGTTTTAAAAAGAACATTTTTCATGTTAAGACAACTTTCAAGAGTATGCTGTAAATTCTAGATTGTAAAATAAATGACATGCAACAGTGTTTCTTTTCAAATATTTCAGTCGCAGCACATATTGGAAATATAATATTTTTTTTAATGAAAGTAGAAGCTATTTTTAACTTGCAGTCACTCACCAGTCCTTTGTCACCTGCCATGAATGAAAGATGTGTTTGGAATTGCTTATTGTTTGTCTCTTTAGCTGGAGCAGAACAAGAACATTCTTACATGTATTCTTCTGAAGGTGGTTAAACAATGTTATGTGCAGACTAAATTCCATGAAAAGTGGAAAACTTTAAAAATTTTTTGTGCTACCACTTGAAGGTACTATGCCTTGAAAACAATGATAACATGTGACGGAAATGTCTGTGTACTTTTTATTTTTTTTTATTTTCTCAAATAATTTTTGTGCTATTGTTTACATTTGACCTCACAAATATCAGAACACAATCCTGTTTATAATTTAGTGTTCAGTACATTGGCCCAACGTAAAACCATACATTGGCCCAACGTAAAAACCATATGTTGGCCCAACGTAAAAACCATATGTTGGCCCAACGTAAAAACCACACATTGAGCCAACGTTGGAACCATGGCCAGAATTACCATTGCCCAACGGTATGTTCTTACATTTCGTCAACAATTTTCAGTACGGTTGGGCCAACCACTTTTGGTTACTTGGGATATTTGGATGGGGCTGTTACTGTAAGGTAGCCTTCAGACAGAAGTGGCATGCATCATGGGGTTTTTACACTGAAGCGACAAACTGCATTCACTGAACATGTGCAACCAGCAGTCTAAGGTGGTACGATGCACACACTAGAAAAATCGCCCTGTCCAAATGACACAACAAACAAGCAACCCTGTCTGTCACTGGCTGCTTGTCAGTTTGGTCTGAAAGCTACGTAAATATTTTCAGTTCTATTATCACTTTCCACCTCTATTTCAAAATATAGGAATATGCCCAACTGTTATTACTTGCGACAAACCATAAATCATGCTGTTGCAAGAGTGTGTGAACTTACCAGAATGCTTTTCGGATTCGCCAATTTGTACTTTGTGTACCCATCACTAAATATCCAAATACCAAAACATTGTACACCACCATGTGGCACGTGATAAATGGATGATTTTTTTTTAAAAAAAAAAATTGTGAGATTATGAGATTCAAAGTCTTCACGACACCAACATGTAACCAATATGGCTTATAATCTTATGTCATAGCCTTTTTAATTTAGCAATTTATGATGTATTGGTTTTGAATATTATATTGTAATGTGTAATTGATTGTTTTTTTCCACTGGCTCCTGAAACGTATAATAAAGGTTACGCTATAAATAATTTTTTAACACACGTACTCTGTGAACTTATGATGCATATAGGTATAATATAAATAAAAATACATAATATATATATATGTCCGGCCTCTACCTACCTTCCCATATGCTTCTTGGGGAGGGGAGGAGGATGATGATGCTATTATGTTAATCTGTAAGCCTCTTATAATTGTCGAATGCTACACTGCAAAAATATCCATGTCCAGAGGTTATTTCTTTTTACCTTAAATCCTCTCGTGCATTAATATTTGAATTTTTACATTCCTAGACGTTAAAGTTTGTGTCAAAACCACCCAAATCCAAACACAATATGTTCCCACGTAATGAGTCTTTCTTTGACCATCATCCATTGATAAAATATAATCCAGACTTCACTGTATATTACATTATAAACATTGACTTACATAAGCGTATTTAAACGCAAATTATTTATTGACTGGCATGAAATATTCTGTGCCACATGTACAGTCATGGCCAATTCTGTTGTAATGACTCTATTAAACTCAATGGGCTTGGACAATGGATATGTGTCCATGACTGTACATAGTATATTGGCACACCTGAATAATAAAATCAGTGACACAGGAATGGAAGAATAAGAAGGACACTTTAATGTTAATTTGTTTTATAGCTTACTGCCAACTCCATTCAACATCCAGGCCTCTTTAAAAAAAAATCCTGGAAGGTGATAATTTAACATCTTTTTAAAAGGTCATTTTATTGTAGGAAATTTTGCAAATGTGGTAAGTTAAAAAATTATTTCACTTTGCATTTATGTACATGTAAACTAATAGATTGGCAGTATTGTTATACATAACGAATAATGTCTCTCCTTACAGATAGGTTGGTTACAGTCATAAAAATATAACTTCTCAGTATTTTTTTTGTTATGGTTCTGTGGATACAGCTAAATGTGTGTTGTTTGCAATTTTTTTTACATATGTGAGATTTATTTTATTTATTTCTTTGCTGTTGAATGCTTTTTGTATATACTGTATTGATCATTACTGTATCAGTCAATGAAGCTGTTTAACAGTTTAATAGCTGATCACTTTGCCAATTCAATATTTCCGTATTCCCAATTTTACCATTTTGTCATTATTATTATGAATATAAAGATATAATTCATATACCCTTATGTAATGTGAATTTCTTGATTGACACTCATCTGTTTATATGTATTAACGAGAAGTGAAAGAATCCTTCAAATTCTTCCCAAATATTACCTATTTTATATTGCTAGAATCTCATTATCTGTAAATTTTATATCAGTATGATTTAATCTTGATATCTTCACTTTCTCTGTCAGTATTCGTTTAAATTTCATATCAGTCCATCCTTTTGTGTGTATATAAATGTAAAAAAAAAGAATGTTGCTTTAACATCAAAACAAAAAAAAACAACTTTCATTTAAGCAGCTAAAATTTAAAATTTATCATGGTTACATTAAATATGTAGTGGAAAATTATGGATTTTTGTGTGTGTGTGTGTGTGTGTGTGTGTGTGTGTGTGTGTGTGTGTGTGTGTGTGTGTGTGTGTGTGTGTGTGTGTGTGTGTGTGTGTGTGTGTGTGTGTGTGTGTGTGTGTGTGTGTGTGTGTGTGTGTGTGTGTGTGTGTGTGTGTGTGTGTGTGTGTGTGTGTGTGTGTGTGTGTGTGTGTGTGTGTGTGTGTGTGTGTGTGTGTGTGTGTGTGTGTGTGTGTGTGTGTGTGTGTGTGTGTGTGTGTGTGTGTGTGTGTGTGTGTGTGTGTGTGTGTGTGTGTGTGTGTGTGTGTGTGTGTGTGTGTGTGTGTGTGTGTGTGTGTGTGTGTGTGTGTGTGTGTGTGTGTGTGTGTGTGTGTGTGTGTGTGTGTGTGTGTGTGTGTGTTTTTTTTTGTTTTTTTTGAGAGAGAGAATTGAAAACAAATTTAGCCAGTATTGCGAAAGTTTAAACATTGTTACGAAATTAGTCTTGCACTTACTGATTCGTTTATCATGTCTTCCTGCAGTTTTGTCTGAACTGTCCTATATATGTCAATTTTTTAAATAAGTTCTTCAGGTAATGAAACACCAATTTGACCTGCTCTTAATATGGCGTAGACAACACCAAGGTATATGTATATTGACAGGACCTATAACTTTGATCAAATTTTCCTTATTTGTCATTACATGTGTAAAGTTTCATTATTTAGTTACATTTTTTGTACTTATAGTGTACAGTTAGTCATGTAAGTACTTTCAATTGTATTTATTTTCCGTTAATGTTAAACACTAATAGATAATTTGATATTTGTTGTCATAGTGTTCAGCATTTTGTTTATAAATGGCCCCAGACTTGCCATGACAAAAAGTATGCACTTGTCCTTTTATTTCATCTTGTATGTATGTACTAGATTCATATGACTTCAGGTTACCTATTTGTATAACACATTTTTTCGCTACACTTGGGTTTCCAAGAAAAGGGTTGTGCTTGATATTCTAGTAAATATGTATTAACTCACCAACCCATTACTTGACGGGTAGAGTGAGTGGTATTTCAAATTGAGCAAATGTACTACATCATTTAGATGTAAGCATTGTGCTTCTCAGATTGACAGTACAGTAGTGTCTTGATAATACAGGGTGACAATTAATTAATGACCACATTTATTTTGAGTATAATTTTATGTGTGTTAAACTTGCAGCTACAAAAGTAAAGGAGTAAGTAGTATGATATATGAAATTAGAGGAAAATAACAAACACTGCTTATATTTTGAAAATAACAGACTTGAGGTATATTGAATCGTATGCATTCCTGAATACAAACAAACACATGATCCATAACTTTTGAAAGTGTTTCATTTGATATCAAGTCAATTTCATTTCTTATGGCATAGACTTTAGACTTTAAGTACCCCCATAAAAAAAATCTGGAGAAGTTAAGTCTGGCAAACGAGGAGGCCATTCAAAGTCACCAAACCTTGAAATCACATGATTGGGACATTTCTGTTGCAATAATTGCATTGTTTCACGACTAGTGTGGCTTGTTGAAAAAACCTGTCATCAAAATTGGGGTTTCGACGCTGTAACACAGGGAAAAAAATGCTCTTAACATTTGTCTGTAACGATAACAGTTAACAGTTACAGTAACACCATTTGCATTTTCAAAAAAATATGGGCCTATGATCCATGATCTCGATAATGCACACCATACAGTAACTTTTGCACTATGTGTAGGGCGTTCATGGATTTCATTAGGGTTTTCTCCAGTCCTTATTCACATAACCGGATAAGTGAAAATGAGCTTCATCGGTCATTATAAGCCTCTCTCCAAAATTCGGATTAGTGTTAAGTCCAATCATTGTGTTGCAAAGCGCTAAACGTTTTTGAAAATCAGTCTGTTTCAACTGACGGGATACCTGAAGTTTGTTCGGAAACAAGTGCAAATCGTTTCTCAGGATTTTGCGCACTGTTTCTCTATTGACACCAACTTCTTGTGACAACCTTCTTGCAGATTTCTTTGGGCTGTTTGTGATTGCAACTCTCACCCTTTCAATTGTTTCTTCATTGCGCACAGATCTCCGCCTACCGGTACGTTTAGCATCAGTTACACTGCCTCTGTTTCTATGGAATGCAACATATTGCAGAATTGATTTTCTCGAAGGACACGCACGCCCGCCAAACCTTACACGGAACCTTCTTTGAGCAGTGATCACAGAGTAATTGCTAGCGAAATAAAATTCCACTATTGCTGCTCGCTGTTGTGCACTCTACCTTTCCATGTTACACCACTAAATTTTGCAAAGGTCGATCTTTATATTCACCTGCAATGAAAAAGAAAAACCAAATTAGTACCACAAAATTTACAATATAAATGTGGTCATTAATTAATTGTCACCCTGTATCTTTGCCCTGGTATAGCATCCTTTGTTTCCCCATTCGGGAGAGAAAACCAGTCTTAAATCTAGGGCTTTAGTGCACACCCACATAGGAAGTCCATTTCGTAGTTGCCAAGCATCTTGCCACCCCCCCCTAAAAGAGGACAGGGAGGGGGTGGTGCAGGTGGACGTTTTTCCCTTGCTCCCTTGAGTGTGTGTGAGAGTCAACAGATTCAGTTTAGTCCTTTTCTTAACCTTCGTGTCTTCATCCCTTCCCAGTATACATGCCGCTGGGTGATGCAGTGACCATACCCAGAGGAGGGAGGTTGCTGATAGGCGAGACGAGGGAAAAGATGTGGCAATGCTTTCGACTGCCAACCTTGGCACATTTTGTGTTTTCGGCAAGAAGAGGGATAGTGTAAGGACATTATACCATGGCGAAAAGAATAATCCAAGTTTTCTAATGTCGTGAAGCAGATGATACTTGACGACTTCTCTAAATTGTAGTTTCAGCATTGTTTAACTATTTTTTTTCCAATATCATTGTTACTACTGTACTGAGCAACAAGTACAGTGGGATCCATGAGTATTACCGTGCAAATTGCCCATCACCGTGTTTGTGCACTTTATTTGACCCAATAAGAGCTTCAAGTATTAAAAGAAAACTCAAAACAAACTGTTGACAACTTCTGCACCAGCATACGTACAGGATGAAAGATAAAAATTAATGAATATAGTCATGGACAATTTGCATGGTATTACTCATGGATCACACTGTACAATATTCATAATACTGTACATCAACTTTTCACATACTATAGTTTTCTCTTTTCTTTCACCTCTTCAGAATTTCCCAAGGTTATTCTGCGTACTCAGAGTTATTTAGGTAGTCTCATCCCCTCAAAACTCTATTGTAGCCATTTCATTCTTCTCTGTCAAAGATACAATATGGATTTCGGTATTCCAGATATTTAGTTCAAGATATGAAATAAACACGAGATAAAAATTGTAACTAGTAATGCGAGAGCAGTGTTAACTTCAATTGATGTTTTTTTTTTTCATTTAAGTTCTATAATTTTCAACTCAACTTGTACTAAAATATACTATTGAATTCCTTAATGCATATCACTGTAAAGAGTGGAATTGTGGACAATATATTAAGTATGTAAGATGTAACATTATTGTGTTTATTCTTTGTTCAGTAGAAGCAAGATGATAATTGCAAGAATTGTATTAATGTTAAATATGAGGACATTTTAAGCAGGACTTTTAATATTTATATCAACTGGTAATAATAAGATGTATTGGAATTACCATTAAGTGTTACAAATGTTGTAACCAAGTTGCAGTTTTTAGCAAACAAAAAAATATCAAGATTAGTCAGGAAAAAGTAGCAAGTTCAGAAGTGCATGAATCTAAGGGCTACCATCTCCTTGATTTAATACTGGTCTGGAGTTAAATTCCAGATATAGCATGGACATTTCTTTGTGTTAGTTTCATCAGTTCATCATCAATTTATCAAAAGATGTAGTAAAGCAAATTAAAATAATAGAAATTTCGATAAAAAATGTGACTAGGAATAAATATAATTAACATCGGTTAGGATTTGTAAAGATAATTTCTAGTCCCTGTCTTGAATTCGTGGATAAGAAACAAGACAAAGCTTTTTGTTCATTTGTTGTTGTCATCATAATAATAATTTGCACTGTGTGTTTTGTACTTATGGTACTTCGTTTTACCAGAGTTCCTCAGTGAGATATGTAAAAATGAAGGGAGTTGTTACTTTTTTTGCTAATTGCACTAGTATTACATTATTAAATTACATTGTTGACTGTAACAGTAATGATTGTGACATTTATGATACTACCCTTCCATTGTATAATTGGGATTTTTAGCCATTTTGTTAGAATGGCAATGTTATTTTCGTCAGAAAATACTTGTACCGTGATACACATACATGTGTGTTGTGAATATTGTACATGTGGTGTGGTGCAGTAAACATGATTAAAGTATTGTGTAGGTAAAGTTTGATATTTCCAGGTTGCAGTTTTTATTGATTGATTAATTTCGAAGAACCAGTGATGTCATTAATAAAGGTTACGGCATTTAGAATGGAGACAGTACCATGTCACATACAAACTTTATCTACACAATACTTTCGCAAGTTATACAAAACTGGTAACATGTTATTTATTTTAATAAATCAGAAAACAAGGGGCATAAATTCTAAGTAAAAATTATGACAAGTTAAAGTTTGAGGTGATAGATATAATTGTGACAATATTCTTTTATCTTATCTGAACTCTAAGAGTACATCTTTATTGAGTTTTGTCCCGATTGTCCAAAAATGAAATTTGGTTTGCTGGCATTTCCTCAACATATATAAGAGTAAACTGTGTATCCAAAATATTTTTTCGTAAACCAAAAAATGGAAACTAAACATTGTGCACACCTTTAAGAAGTGCTTTCATCCAAGGCAGTTGCCAGAAGTATTTGGTTCAGTTTATTTATCCTAGTGTAGACTACAATGAGCAATTGTGAATTTGGAATATGTTTCCAATTATAATTTAACACAATTGACATAATTAATTAAGTAATGCCTCAGTAAACATTGTGATTATTTTGTTAATTCTACAAAAACTACTACTGACTAATTATAAGATTGTGATGCATATATTTTCATCATCATTCTACTATTGCAATTTCATGAATGCAACAAAGGCTCCAGTAATGATAAATTTTAGCTGCTGATGTTAGTCAAGTGCCATACTTGGGGCTACTTGTGCCACTATATGTAAATTGCCTTGAAAAATATCTATCTACATAACATGTACAAAAGATGGCAGGTGTAGGCTAAACAAAATGTCTGATGTAGTATTGGTAAATTTGGAAACAATCACTAGGTTAAATGTTAATAACTCCTGATTCTTCCATTCCCAAGAGTGCCTGTGTACGTAGGGCAGCTGAAACTCGATGTACTGTTGCCAAGACTACATACAATAGCAGTGTAGGCTTAAGTGCTTGTATTCAAAATCCAGTAGGCCTGAATATTCTGTTCATTTCTTCATTTACACCAGTAACACAACACCAGATATTCGCAATAAAAAACATGTAAAGTTATGGATAATGTAAGAAAAGAAAATAAAGAACTGTGTTGTACAAAATTTGAACTCTTTCTTCTATTCCAAACTTTCATTCCCTTATGACACTGATTAAGTAAATTAAAAATGAAGGACTGTTGGGTACTGCTTGTGTAATCTATTTAGATACTTTTTAAAAAATGGTTTGTGTTTTCTGAAGATTTTAGGGCATTAAAAGATTGAGACTTCCTATACCCATTGGATTATTGCTGTTGATTCCGGCATCCCTTTTCAATCATCACACAATGTCAGTATTTATTGGCTAGTCCTAAGAACTTGTGGGTGCAACAGCCCTTGCAAGGCCAAGAGCTGGCCAGTGAAACAGATTTTCATTGGGTGGAACTTTGTCTCATTGCCACTTTTATCTGCCATTCTAGTTGATCCGTGGGCATCTTATGCCTCCCCCGTGGCATAATGGTCATGCGGTTGCCTTGTAATCAAGGACTCCGGGGTTTGATACCCAGTGGAGACACATAGTGGTTCAGATCCCACTTTAAACTGTAGGTCCAGTCTCAATATAAAGTGGACTTAAAACAACAACCCAATTCATGACATCCGTAATGAGTACACCTTCCCCCTTTTGAAAATGAATGTCATTCTAAAATTATATATTTCACACACATGATTTCATTGTTGGTTATTGTAAGGGCATTGCAGGAACATGATAACTTTCAACTGAAGGAGGGTATGTCTTATTAAGGGGCAACAGATCCAAAAGTGGAAAAAAGAGATGATCCAAAATGCTGTTGGAGTATTAGGCAAGTATTGCAATTGCAGAGTTGCAATATTATGATTCAAAGTAATGGAAAAGTTCAACTTGCCGATAGATCCCACTTCCTAATCTGCTTATTTACATTCAAATTCTCAAGTCAACAGTGTTTTCAAATTTCCTTCAATTTTTCTATACCAGCACCATCGAACAGCCATAATAATCCTATGTTCAAGTAAAAAAAAAAGAAAAGAAGAAGAAGTGCTCCCTTGTGCTTTGAACCATGCCATGAAGGCATACGGGGGGTGTGGAGTTAGGGCCCCACACTTTCTTGGTCACGGCTGAGAATGGGAGTGATGTGATCATCACCATGCACCTGGTTGCCTTTATCCCCCAGTTTCCTGCAGGTACCCACTTTAAACGACTCTGGGTGGGCGCCAGAGCAACTTTAACAAGTGGAAAAAAATCCCGGAGATAAAATTCTATGTTTAGGAAATAATATATTTATAAATTAAATGATACGTATTAGCAATTGTAATGAATAACATGTCTGAATATGAATTAACCAAAAAAAGAAAGAAAATGTTTTCGCATCATGACCACAGTTTGTGTAAGGTCCCTGTTTTCTTTCCGGCCCTCTGGATTACTACCCTTGTATTATCCTTTCAAATCTCTCCTTCCACCTTACCCTGGGTCCAAGCGAGCAGATTATATTAACGCCGGAATTACGAAACGGGGGTTTTCACATGACATTTATATTTTTAGTCCCTGGTTCGTTACATATGTACAGCAAGTGAATAAATATTTGGTTTAAAATGGACAGTACTGTAGTTCTTAGAGTTAATTCTTAAATCAGAACATTTTGAGTAGAATTATATGGGTTTATTTCACGTTGTTATATATTTACATAGTTTTTCCATGTGTGTCTTGCATAGACCAAATTAACAAAACTCTAAATCAACATAATTGCGCACCTATGGCTTACACCATCGGCACTTCCTTTACCGCAGAGTTAGCAAAACTATCTCTGCGGGCCTACCCTCAACTTAAATGATATTCTGTTCATTACAAATGCATTTCCTTATGCCTTTACTCTTTCTTTTGGGCATCATTATTCAATACAGAAATATCCAAATATTCAAACCTTCTCTAAAGGGGACTTGGGACAGCAAATAGGGGTTGGCTTACACCAAATGCTACATTATTATATCAGTCTAGCCACCAAAAGTGGACTAAACTCGAGGAGACGTTCCTCGTCGTCGAATTGAGGGGGAAACCCTGTTTTCCGCTAAAGCCCAACTGGCCTCTTTCATAGTCGAGGTAAACGTCCATGAACGTGGACCCCGTAGCAGTGGAAAATTCCACTGCAACTATCTTTTGAAAGACAACTCCCCCACTGGGTAGATAAAAAAACAGTAAAGCACAATCCAATGAGCACATACACTTACATCCAGTAATAACATAAAAGTACACTCATGGAAACATATTACTTAACCCTACACCTTGTAGCTGACCAGCAATTAATTAATATAACAACACAAAACCAGTAATGCTCAATGCAACCATTACAAGTTCAAAGTGATGAAATGATGAAAAGGAATGGACCATCTGACTAAATTGGATGTCTAGTAGCATTACAATGGTTATAAAATTGAAATTATCAATATTGAAACAACCCATTTATTTATGCAAAAACAATACAATTGACAATACAAAATTGAAATTATTGCAAAATCTAAAATGTTATTTTCGTAGGTTTTCATTAAAAAAGTTCATAGTTTAATGAGTATCATGCCCTCCCCCCTTGGTTAGGGGCCTACTGTGTCTCAGTTACTTTTAAAAAGTAACTTTTCAAATAAAACAGTGTTCAAAGTGAGGGGGGATAACCCCCAGTTGTCTCATTCTTACATTGTTAAACCATAGGACCATCCCCCAGCTAACCCTGAGGTTCGACCAATCCTCCCAGCTAAGAATTTACACTTCAACCGCTGATATCGAAGGATAATATTGGGTAAAGTTCTTTCAAGTATTGGGCTCTGCCTGCCTGTTTGTTATCCAACTGTACGACTGCTAAGATGTATTTGCGCCAAGGAAAGGGGGAGTAGTGCAACACAGACTGGAAGTGTTAAAAGTGGGATCGGGGTTGTATGAAATCAATATTTCCAACCAGTTGTAGGTCGTGATGGTTAACCACAAACCTTTTTTCTTTCAGTAATTAAGCTGCTCACATACCACGTTATACTTGTCTGTCTGTGGTATTGCATACAAACACACAAATTTATGTGTAATTGATCAGGATATAATAATTTTTAATTGGCTTACTCTGAAATAAATAACTTTACAAAAAAACCTGCTAACTCATTCAGATGGATATATTTCCCAAAGTGTAAGACTAGTCTTGTGACAACTTCTCAGATTGAGCCAGGCCTGTAGCCAGGATTATATTTCGGGGGGGACTCATCCCTAATGAGCACAGGCGTCGCCCGAAATATTTCTAGAGTGGGGCAGGCCGCTGATAAAACTTGATCAGTAGAAGAAATAATGACAATAATAATTATTACCACGGTTATAATTGTAATTTTACAATAATTATTATTATAAGTTATTAAGAATAAACTAATTATAATCCAAATTTATTGTTATTATTGTATTTTGCTATTTTTTTTTTAAACTTTTACACATGCTGTTAAGAGAAAGATTTTAAAAATTAGGGCCAAATTTTACTCATAAAGTTTATATTGTGGGACCTCTCGCAAGGAAAATTACTAATATTTAATACTGCTAAGGAAGTGAAATTAATTACCACCATATACTATTTAAATTATATATTTGTATGATTTCGGGGTTTCATCCCCTTAGCTGCGTGACTAGATTAAGCTCCGTAAATATCTCCTCGAAAGTTACCTGATCAATCCATTGAATTTGGTAACTTGGAATAGCAAAAGGTTAAGAATTGAACGTCACCTTAAGAAGGAAATGACGTAGAAGATAGGCATTAGTCTGTGTGGTTTGCAACTTCCTTTATTTCGGGTGTTGTGGAGTTTCGTTTAAAAGAAAATATGGTGAGAACATATTTATCTGTAAAGATATACGTAATCATTAATGATAACTATTTTTGCAGTATCTTTTAGTAGCTAAATACCATGTATATTGACTTCTATAATATTATTGCATAGTGTTACTGCACACAATTCTTCTGTATGATCGCATGGAATGAATGATTATTCTAAGAATTGTTTTCATCTTTGGCATGATTATATTTTTAAAATGAAATATGTATTAGAAACAAGTGGAACGTATAGAAGAAAAATAAACTGTACATTATTTCTAAACTAAAAAAACGCACGTAATTGAGGGTAAACCTCAAGACATGATGCTTCGAAAGCGAACAAAATGCCTACTACCTTCGATCGAAAGATTTGTATTTTGTAATTAGGCCCAAATAATAATTGCATAACAATAGTTTGTCTAGTATACGTGCCACTTTGGTTTACGTTCATATGTGCGTAAAATTAGTTTTTCGGATATATCCTTTGGTACGTTGTGTCCCCCTCGAGAATTATGCGGAAGTTTTTCATAATCGACAGATTTCTGTTTTACGTAATATAAAATTAGCTCCATCATGCAGAAAAAGAAAATAACATATTTGAACCCAAAGTATGGTCCGCTTAAGTAAAGACCTGCCATTTTGGAGTAGATTCGACGCTACATATTAATAAAGACAGTTTGTTTGCACACACAAATAGCAAAAGAACACGTCGAAAATATCAGTTCCAAACCTAACAATCGTAACCTAACTACGTACAATTATAGCTCCTGTTGTGGAATGTCGTGTTGGGTGCTATATTCGGTAACGGTTCCGATTGTTTTATGATTTTCAAATTCTCCTAGCAGAAAGACTAATTATCGTAGAATTTTGGAAATCTAATTATCGTAGAATTTTGGAAATCATTGTCACACGAAATTTGAACCTTCCTTCAAGTAATGAGCACTGTTTAGAATCTAAGAAAAAGTTATTTATGTTGAAAAAAAGAAACAGAAAAATCTCCATTGACAAGCGACAGTAAGTTGGGAACGAATTGACAATAGCAGAAGCATCTCCGATTTTGTTAATATTTCGCTTACACACTAAGTGAGACCTTCTAATCACGAATATGAAGTTAAAATTTGGGGGTCACGTCTGGAATTTGTGAAATAAGTGAAATTTAGCTTTCCCTGATCCGAACACAAACTCTGTTGTTTTTTTTTCCACGAAAACAATGTTTTTCACAATATTTTACATTTCAGAATGAAAAATATATGTTCTTGATATGGGCCTGGTCAAAGCAAAATATTGTAGGTAGCAGCAGCCCTGTTGTGTCCCCACGCTTTTGATCGGCATTTGTTCTCCCATTTAAATACATTGGAAATTTGATGCGGAACATGCTGCTATTACATTAAATTGCAAGTTTAATATCATCTTAACCTCAGAAATGATGTCTGAACATGATAGTTGAATAATCAGTGTTGTAAAAGTAAGACTTTTGAAAAGACTATCGTCAACAACAGAAAAGATATCGGAACTCAAAAAAGCCTTAAAATTTGCACAGCACTTTTTTACGTCACTTGCAATTTTCACAATTTAAGGCATCTATTGTTGCGAATCCGGGGAACGACTTAAGATGACCGGACCCCTCTCGGATTTGCTTCATATATTCTCATACTCACCAATTGAGGCCTCCTAATACGAATCTGAAGTTAAAAGTTGTTGGAAACTTATAGAAATTGCAAAATAAGCGAGAATAAGGCGTTACTTTTAGGGATGGAAACAGTCTATTTTTTGTTTCTTAAGCGAATATATATATATTCCTGATACTACCACGACACCAAATTTTAACTATGTTTGTCTAACCTAATCACACATCAATGGTTCGTGGGGCAAGTGTCAATAGTTCACAATTATTTTGTAATTTCTAGATCCTGATACTACGACACCAAATTTTAACTATGTTTGCCTAACCTCACCACACTTCAATGGTCTGTGGGGCTAGTGTCAATGGTTCGCAATTATTTTGCAATTTCTAGACGTTTCCGACAAATTTTAACTTCAGGTTCGTCATTAGCAGCCCTCAATTAGTAAGTATGTCCAATATGAAGAAAATCTGAGAGGGGTCCAGTCATCTTAAAGTCACTCCAAATCCGGTAAAGAATAATAATGCATAATAATTCTCCACGGCTGAAACTTTTATTTTTATAGTTTTTTTTAATAACTGACTTTTCTTTCATGTGATGATATACTTTTCCACGTAGCTAGTAAATATGGTCCTTTGTTTTATATACACACATTTATCGTCAAGAATAGTTATTATAAAAAATATATTTTTTCTTCTGTTTCATGTCTCACAACCTCTAGGGCTATCTTATTTACAGGAATTATAATTTTAAAATTATTGTTACCAAAAGAAGAGGACGAAAATACGAGGGGAGAATATGTGCTTAATACAATGAAAACATACGTTAATATTAAATTATCAGATAGGGCATAATGTCAGTTATAGTGTATAATAATATATATCATGCGTTTTCGCACTTAATACATTTTTTCTTTATAATGTTGGTAGTTTGTTTGATTCCTACCTGCCATTGAATTACACATGCTCGCAACCAGAAAAAAAGCAAAGCATAGTGTAAAAATTTAAATTTTTGTATTTTCGAACCATGGCAGCTAGAGATGACCCAAATGATGACAAGTTTAGTGTTCTTTGTGCATAAGCATACTATATTTAGCTCGTTTTCGCAACCATTCCGTTGCACTTTAATATATTAATTCTTAGGTTCAGGAGAATGTAATTTTCGGAAACTTATGACTGGCTACATAATCTTTAAGCTTTGCTAAACCCATTTTTATTATCCATTTACACGAGAAATTCTTACCTTCTTTGAAAATAATGTTTAAATAGCCATCCCATCGTGCTCCAATGTAAAGCTTAGGATAACCAAATGACTAACCGAATTATTTAGGGACACAACAGCGGTGGCGCTGCCACCAGTAATGTTTGGCAATGAAAAGCCTCATTACCACGGCATAACCTTACCGTGAATTTGCTAATTTGCGATCACTTACTGATTGAAAAATCTTAATTTAGTAATCCCATATCTTCAAGGTTTCTACACGGAAGACACCATTTTCGTAACTAGCAAATTTGTATGATCTATGCACTGTTGCCAAATCTACTTTTAATCAAAGATTTAAGGATGTCGAATCGATACCTCTTAAAATAAAAGTTTATGGATTCCATAAATGTAAAATTTAAGGTAAGGAAATAATCGGAATTGGAAAAAAAAAAAGTAGTGTTAATTTCCCTCTGATTCCGGACTCCACCCCTGGGGTAATTGACCTACCGCCCCCAACCACTACCGTGGCCCTGTCTTTTTCTATAGAGTCCCTTTCAATGAAAACATGATTTTAAAGAAGTTTAATTCTATTTGAATTCGCATATATATTTACGTTGAATCATAATTAGTCCTTGTCCATCCTCCTCCATACTCCATTTCACGATCTGTGATACATTAACAACTTTCTTACTCTTATCTTCCGCCATTCCTGCATGATCCATGGTTTCCAAGTTTCAAGTCAACAGTCTTGCAATGCTGTAGACAGCGTAACAGATTACGATCGTCAATTACTTTTGTCAACAAACATGGGTTAGAATGAATGCCAAAATGAAGAAACTTATTATACAACTCCTACAGCTCAATAATTAATTTCTTCACTTCACTCCAACATGTGAACTTCAGATAAACCACCGCGACTAATTATTTCGTGAGTATAAGAAGTAGGATGCAAATTATAGAGGCTTCCGGTATTGTCAATTCTAGCCGTAAGTAGACTAGTGGGAATGAATGCAGAAGTAAATCGGAACCTTAGTAGAATGCATTTAGGGACTTTATTTTAACGGAGTGACTATTTTCACCAGGTGGTGAGGCTAGCTTTTGAGCTATTTTCACCAGGTGGTGAGGCTAGCTTTTGAGCTATTTTCACCAGGTGGTGAGGCTAGCTTTTGAGCTATTTTCACCAGATTTTAAACTGCATGTCGTGTTCTGCAACCGGCCTGCCACACGGATGTGTGTATTCTTTAGTTGTTGTTGTGTGTGAAGCTTACGTTGGTGTGCATTTATTTTCGTGCAGGAGACAAGTACTTCTTTTCTGCACATCACAGAGTTGAAAATGCACCACAATTGCTAATATGCCACATAATATGTACTGCTAATATGCCACATAAGTATGAAGGGGTATTACCTTCCTAAATGCTTTTGTTGTTAGGTTAGGCAGGTCAGGTTTAGGGTTTTTAGCATTAAAGTTACTTTGGTTTGGTAAATATTTTCCAACACGTGATTATGTGATTTCTGGTCTTCAGCATTTTCTACTATTCTCACTACCTGGCGACTAGTAGTCATTTAAAATAACTTCTTAGCAGTAAGTTCAGCAATACTGCCAATGAATATAATAAAGTAAGATAAAAAAAAATGTTATGATTCAGGTAATTATTTTGCTAGCAAAAATAGCCCTACATGCTGTTCTCAGCACCTGGTGAAAATAGCCCTGTATGCTATTCTCATGGTAATGGTTCTGATTGTTTTATGATTTCTCCTAGCACAAAGACTAATTAATGTAGAATTTTGGAAATCATTGTCACACGAAATTTGAACCTTCCTTAAAGTAATGAGCACTGTAAGAAAGTTATTGATGTTGAAAAAAACAACTTGAAAATTACCTTACTCACTTCTTATGGACAAGATATTCTCAGTCGACAAGCGACACTAAATATCGTAAAAGCGTGGGAATGAATGTAGAACCTTAGTAGAATGCATTTAGGGACTTTATTTTAATGCTAAGGGAACCAAACCTAACCTGCCTAACCTAACCACAAAAGCATATATTGAACAAAACTTAAGTACTGAAATTTTGCAGTATGTGTTAACAGATTACATCGAAATCGAACCATGTAAAAAATACATTCGTAGCATGATGAAATCGCAATACAACAAAAGGAACTTGGGCCTTTCTTAAGGAAGGCACAAGAATTAATTACATTTAATCCATTCTTGTATTAATTGGTGTAAGATCATATTTCAAAATTTGTAGCTCCATCTTAGTTGGATTCATGGTTTTCTTAAGATTGTATTTTAAAAATGAGCTGGTACCTGAATTATTTTAAATATTTTGTACCCCGGGTCTTGGTATAATGGCAAACAAATCTATGAAGAGAGATTGTATGTTAGAGCTATGATAAGAAATGTAACATTACATTTTTGTGATTGAGAATTTTTAATATTAAACTTGATGAATGATAAATTAACAATATCGGGAATGATGTCTCTTGAAAATCTCTTGAGTTATGTGATAGCAGTTGACCTGATGGACAGGATCTGTCCTTTAGAGTTTTATTTGAATGTTTAATGCTTCAATATTTGTTTTTCCTTTCAATGTATTTAAAATATGGATGACATATGCTTTAGAATAGAATAGAATACTTTATTAGTAATTAGACAACATGATTGCAATAGACTTCGTCATAATAAGTAGGCTATATAAATGTTAATATACAAAATTACAAAAGAAAAGAAAATTAAAAATATATATTAAAATATTACACATTCAACAATACAATTTGCAAATTAAACGGCATGTTGTATTTACAGCGAATGCAATTAAAAAATAGTACTCTATATTTGATTGCAATACAAGCCATGTCTAAAAACCCATTTTACAGCTCTGTAATGCATTATCAGTAGACATTTACATTTTACAGGCCATGACGGAAGTGTTCTTCAAATTCCGTTACACTATATTAACAATATCGTACTATTATATTATTAATGTGTTTAGCAAACTGCTTGTTTTCCAAAATACGTATAGAATCTGGTAGCAAATTGAATAATTTCATTCCATTATGTTTTAGAATTTTGCTGAGTCTTGCATAATCTAGTGTACAGTATTTCTATATTCAGATTGTGCCTTGTATTATAGTCATGTATGTTAGATCGCAACCTGAAGGTAGGGAGGTTTTCCTTTATGTACATTAAACTATGATAAGTATTTATAGAGGGCAGTGTCATAATACAGTATTTCTACATGACTCCATATCTTGTACTCCTTTAATACAACATATAGCCTTCTTTTGCCATTTATAGACTTTCTTTGCACCTGTAGAGTTTCCCCATAGTAAATTACCATACAGTAAGTGTGAATGGAAAATAGCGTAATACACAGAAAACGTCATTTCCTCACTTACGGACATTTTTAATTTCCGCAATACATATAAGACACGGGCAAGTTTCTTCCATATTTCCTGGGTATGAACTGACCAGTTTAATTTTGAATCTAAATATGTGCCAAACAATTTTACATAATCCTGATTATTTAAAGTGCACGGTGGGTTTTTTAGGTAGAATAAGTGAGTTTCTGTTTTTGTCTTATTTAACACCAATCTATTTGTTTTAAACCATAAAGAGGAAGCATTTAATATTTCTTTATTTTTGATGCTAAGGTTAAGAATACTATGATCATTTGTAATAAAAGTAGTGTCATCAGCATAGATAGCTGTTTTATACGGTAGGCAATTAGGTAGGTCATTCAAATAAACTAAAAAGAAAAATGGACGTAAAACTGATCCTTGGGGGACACCAGACAAAATGTAAGGCTCATCAGATTTCTTATTATTAAATTTTACTATCTGTCGCCAATTAGTGAGATAAGACTTAAGAAGGGATAGTTCGATATAATTTATTCCATAATACTGTAGTTTTTTAAACAAGATTTCATGCACAACTGTATCAAAGGCCTTACTTAAATCTATCAAAGTAGCACATGTATATGAGCCATACTCGAAACTAGGGATGTGACGAAGCTGAAAATTTACCGATGCCGATGTACTCACCGATAATTTTTCGAACTGATACCGATGCCGATATTTAACCGATTCCGATACATAAGATTATTAAACAGAAATGGGATGTTATTTTCAGCATGACAAAAATAAATTTGCTATGTACATTTCTATTGCATACCATATGTATATACATATATATTCTCAAGAGATGCGAATGTACATTTGCATCTACAAAATGTTATGTGAACCTTTAAGAACATGGATTCTCAAGAGATTAAACATTAGTACACAAGCAGTTCTTTGAAATGCAAAACGAATTCCTGTTCTGCCAGATTCAACTTCAGAAACACGAGATTTGGAAGCACTTCAGGAAGTAACCTACTTCTTCTCTTATCTCAAATCTGTTCAGCAACACTGAACACTCAATCACTGAATACTGATGCAGCAGGTATGCCCAAGTATTTTCTCAGGAGTTGCTTCAGGTTTGAATATTCATTTTTGAATTTCCAATACAACAGCAGATCCTGGTTCAGCAATGTACTGTTTTATTTCCGATTTATAGTTAGGTTGATCCTCTGAATGAGTTTGCATTAATTTTATTACAAAAACTCTACAATAATGACGAATCATAAACTAATTTTCAATAAATCTTACAAAATTAAAATATAAAACTTATTAGAAGGTAAAAACTCTAGTATAATCTGTACCGGTTGAAATATCGGATTTTTGCCGATTCCGATACCGATGCCGATGTGTCAATTTCGGCCGATTTTCATACATCTGTAATCGGCTTCGGCACATCCCTACTCGAAACCATTAATTATCTCATTTACGATCGTCTTACACCGCATTAATAGTGAATAGACCTGATCTGAATCCAAAGTGGGCTACATTAATAAGTGAATTCTGTTCAAAATAAGGCGTCAGTTGCTTTTTTTTTTACACATACTCTATAATTTTATAAAACACTGGAACAAGGGATATAGGCCGGTAGTTACCAGGGTTATCTCTATCACCCTTTTTGTGGATAGGGACTGTTATAGATATTTTTAGGTTATCAGGAAAAATACCATCATTTAATGTCCAATTAATAAGATATGTAATTGGAAGAGCTATTATATCAATTATATACTTTATAATAAAGGTTGATAGACCAAAAAAATGTTCACTAGAAATTTTTCATTTTTGACACAATAATTAAAATTTCATCTATACTAATCTGTACCCACTTAAAATGTATATGATTAAATTGTGGGAAACTTTGCCTACCAAGATAACCATTAAAGTCATTGTCTTCATAGTTCACAGGAATTTTGTTTAATGTTCTTGATTGTTTATGAAGAAACTATTAAATTCATTGGTGCCATACTTGCAACTTTGTTTCATCCATTACCTTAATTTCCTTTTTGATTATTGATGAGGCAGCTTTGCATTTATTACTTGCCTTAGCTATGCACTCTTCATTAGCTTTGAGCTTAGCTAATTTTATTTCCTTTCTAATTGCCATTTTTGGCATTATCATGTAGTCTGACCATAATAGCTCTAAGCTTCACTAATTTAGGAGTAAACCACATTAGATGTGTTCTCATTTTCTTCTTACCAGTGCTGATAGTTCTATATTTTATTGGACAACACTCATAAATATTGACAATTGTATGTGTAAATTTGTTCCATGCTTCAGTCAAATTATTACAAGTACTTAACAATTCATAGAAATTTATTTCATTAAGGCTATCTCTAAGGTTTATTATATCAGTTTGACCAAGCAATCTAAAACTTGTAGTTTTTGTGGTGAGGGGTGTGGTATAAATTAAAATGGGTAAAATAAGCCACAGACCACTGTGGTCTCATAAACAGAGTTCAATAGTTCCACAGCATATATCATATTTCTGTTTAAATTAGTGATCACATTATCAATGCAAGATTTCATTCTAGTTACTTGATCATTAAAGTAAAGAAGTAAAGTAAAGTGTTCCCCTGTGCATAGCACCACGCCATGAAGGCGTATAGGGGGTGTGAGGGTAACGCCCCACACTTTCTTGATCCGGTCGTGAGTGGGGGTGATGTGATCAGCATCACGCCCCTGACCGCCTTTACCCCCCAGGGTTTCCCCCAGGTACCCATGTTATTCGACGCTGGGTAGGCGCCGGGGCCGCTTCCACCGTTAGAAAAGTTCCCGGATTTGAACCGGCCGGGGATCGAACCCGGGACCTTTAGCATGGTAGTCAGACGCGTTACCGACTGAGCCACCGCGGCATAATAATAATCATAAGACCTGAGAATATCACAAAAGGATTTCTTTACAACATTATCGATTAGAACATTATGTTTATATCCCCCCATGTAAACAACATCAAATGTTTGTACTTATCAATGGACCTTGTAAGTTTTTCCCATTGTAACAAAAACATATTTAAATCTGAATTAGGAATGCGGTATATGGATATGACCACCATGTTCAAACTGTTAAATACAATGCCGGTAACTTCGAATACTCCTTCAATACATAAATGATGTATATCTAAGGGTTGATACTCGTTATTAAAAATAGAGTCTTACATAAATACCAACACCTCCATGGATCAGAGACTTTCTAGAAAAAATACTAGCTAACTTGTAATTTGAGGGGATGTACATATCTATTTCATCGTTAACCAACCAATGTTCATTAACGGAAAAAATATGACAAGGAAAATCCTTCAAAAAAGTTCCAATTCCGGTCAGAGTTCCTACGCATCCTGGAAAACCTGGAATTTTAAAATATTCCTTCTAGGCATGGAAATGTTATGAAATTTCTCAATTTTTCCAAGCTGTACCTGGAATTTTGGAGATTGTCCTGGAAATTCCTTTGCCCCATTTTATTTGTATGAATTACAATAAGTTTTCATTTAAAACAGGCCAGTGTCATGGCAGTGGTTTATTTACTTATGTCACGTTGCTGTGTACTGTAGTCATAGTTTTGTGATAAGTTTTATTTTTGTGATTGAAGTATAATGCCCCGTGTGTTTTTATTATTTTGTATCGCTAAGAGGTAGAAAATATGATGATAATAATAATGGGTAAAAAAAAAAAAGGGGGGGGGTTTGCTATCCTAAATATTCCAAGTTTTCTAAGGATATTATTCTTGTTTATTTGTAATACAAGATGGTAATTTTTTATAAACTTATATATACTTGTGTTTATTTTTTTTACCTTTGTATTTTTTCTGTATTATTGTAAAAATTAAATAACCTTCATTATACTAAGAAATGAAAGGTGTGGAAAGGAGCAGGTGTAGAGGAGTTGGGAGCCTGCATTAAAAAAATTGAACTTTTTTTTTAATAAAAGAAAATATGTAATGATTTGTATTTTGCCATGCTTACTTTCTACACTTGTCCTGGAGCAGTTGTAGAAAATCCTTGAAAAGTCCTGGAAATGTCTTGCAAAAAAAATGCATGATTTTGTGTAGGAACCCTGGGTAATTTATTTCTAATAGATTGTAGATTAATGTGAAAAAGTACTAAGTTAGTTGCACTTTTAGGCTGTGAAGTTTGTTTTTACCACTATAATTATTCAAACGTACTACTTTATAAAGTCTATATTGAAGTGACTTCGTTAGATTCAATTGTTTGACCTGGCTCCACACTGAAGCAGTGTTTTGTTTTATGGAGTCAGGTTTACAAGAGAGTTTCCCTGTTCATACCAGTTGATTGGTATTATTTCTTTGTACATATTTGCAAATATTTTATTGCTTACCTTCTGTATTTCATAACAGACATATTTCTTACCTAGACTATTAAGGTGAAGTCCGTGGCTAGTGTAAAACCCTCTACCTATCAAACTTATGTCGACAACACTTACATTTTTTAAATGTTTGCTAAGTTTGTAAATTTCTTGATTCACACGATATATTTCTTTATTTACACATGACCAAGGTAGGAGATCGTACCGGTGAGGCACTGAACAGAAGAACATTTCTGTGCAGGAAAAGTTATAATCGTCTCCTCAAAATTCTAATAAACACACTTCCTTCATTTCTAGCAATGTCATTTGTTCCTCCTAGGAAAACCACGAGATCCCTTTACTTATAAATGACTTTCTTGTAACATAGGGATTTTGGTTGGCATTTGTGAAGTATTCAGAATCATGAAATAGCAATTTAAATCTTGGGCCTCTCTCTTATTATTATTTACCAATAATGAAAATACACATTTGTTTGTTGTAAGTTATAATTATGGTAATCTTTGTCTGAGTAAGATTCAGACAACCTATATCTGATCTCTGCACTTTATTACAGTCGCTGGTAATCCCAGAGAAGTTTCAGCACATTCTTCGTGTCATGGGCACGAACATTGATGGCAAGCGTAATGTAATGTTTGCCATGACAGCAATCAAGGGAGTGGGGAGACGTTATGCCAATATTGTTCTGAAAAAGGCTGACATAGACTTGCGCAAACGAGCTGGAGAATGCACAGAAGAGGAGGTTAGTTCTTCTATATTTGAAAAAATATCATGAATATGAATACTTTTTTTCTAGTTATTTCTTAAATTAATATACTACAAATAAGTCTGAAATTGGCCTAAACATTAAGCTTTAGTTAAGAAGTTAAAGTTAGATTTGTAAAATTTTTGAGTTCATGATATTCCTGCACATGAATTAATATGTTCAGTTAGAAGTTTGCAGCTTTGTAGCTGGATCTGATGCCTGTAGACTGTGCTAATGAAACTACAGAACTAACATTTTTCTTGGTCTTGTGGCATCAAGTTAACATTAATTCTTGTGGAGCAGATTATGAACAACGAGACATTATTTGAAAGAAATTATCATGTAGAGATTTTTCTTACTTTACAAGGAAGAATTGAATTCTGACACTTGATGATTACTGGAACTTGATGAATGAAACCATTTTAAAGTGGTGTGATTCTTTTTTTTTTTTTTTTTTAATGAACTGTGCAGTCAATTTCCTGACTTTATATCTGATTTATAAAGCTTATTTTCTCTTTACTCTATATACTCATGAAATTAGTTTTTTTTTAGTAGTTAATCTAATGTTGAAGGGAATTAATTTATTAATTACTAAATTTTTCAAGAGTTGCCCTCTTTGGTTACTAGTGATTATTTTTGCTCATTTGCTTTTTTTTATTCCTTTGTTTTAAAACATATACTTTGGTATATTAAATTTGTGTCATGTTGTTTCAAGCCTGCGTGTAAAATGTAATCTATTGTTTTTGAGTGACCTTTCATCAATTTTTATAATACAGGATGTTTCAGAAAGATTTGAACGATAAAAACGCATTCCATGAGCAATTCAACAATCACAGATCGAATATCCCATGAATACATTCAAACACATCCTTAATTTTTTTTGGAATGGTCCCAGTAGTTCTAAATTCTGCCGCTAGGTGCCAGGCTGAGCAGTTGTAAAATGGCTGCCAGTGCTGAGGGGAAAGCATTTTGTGAGAGTAGGCAGATCGTGAGTGTGCAACTTCAGTTTCATGCATGTCATAAAGATCTACCAGCAAAGAACTCTTGTTGCATTAGTGCTGCGGTGCAAACCATATGAGAACATACTGAACATGCTGAAACGTGTGTGGGGAGCTAGATTATCTTATTGATGGGTGCAGAGTAATGAAGGGTGCTCACATTGAGCATTTGTGAGTTAACTTTGCGATAATCATTGGCACTTAAACTTGGACAGTTGCATATGTGTGAAATTGTATCTTATTTTGACAATTTATGAATAAAATATAACGAGTTGAAATCATTCAAATCATTTTGAAACTTGGTGTATAAATGTGTGTGTTTCATATGCCCTGATTATGTATAGAAAATGTCAAAATGCACAGTTCAAATGTAAGACCTATTGTAGTCACTAAGTTACTTACATTAATTAAGGATGTTGGTGAACTATTTATGGTGGGAAGGTTTTTTTCTAATTCTTTTCAACGTTAATTTATTTCCTTGTCTGTCCATTTCACATTCTTTACCTTGGCCACAAAGCTTCTAGTTGTTTTTCCTCACTTCTATTAAAGGCTTCCTTTGCCATTGCTTTTCTTACTTTGACATCCTGTCAGCAGATCACATCTCTGATGCCGGCCCCCGTGGTGAGGAAGAAAGAAAGAAAGGAAACTTTTCTTTCTCCCTTTCTCATTCCACTCCCGGTCCCCCCTCTCTCTCTTTCTTTTTCCTTCTTTCTTTCTTCTTCTTCCTTCGCACATAGTTCTTTCCTTCCTTCCTTCCTTCTTTCGTTCTTTACCCCCCTTTTATCTCTCCCTCCTTTCTTTCCTTTTTCTTTCTCCCTCTCTTTTCCTGGTCTCCTGTCCCCCTCTCTCTTTCCTTCAGAGAGAGACGCAGAAGAGAGAAAGAAAAGAGGAGGGAAAGAGACATTTTTCTTCTTTTTCTTTCTCTCTTTCCGCTCTCGTTTCCTTCTTCCTTTCCGGAGTGGTTAGCACATTGCGCTACGATGCCAGGGGTCCCAGGTTTCAATCCCAGCCTGAGCATGGATGTTTGTGAGTGTCCATTAATCAATTTCATCGTATCATCACTCGTCCCCATCTTCACAAATTAGCCAAAAGTGGCACAAAAAGCAAAGTAAACCAAAGCAAATCACATCACGATTATAATATAATATAAATATATTAGTAACTTACATTTTGCGAGTATCTATGTTGCTCCTGCGACGTTTCGGAATGCAACTTCTCCCTTCATCAGGCTGTTCACGTTTAGGTTATATATAATTCATAACCACGTCGACATCTCCATAGGTACAGGATATGGGATTGGTAAAAGGTGTGTGGTTAAAAAACAATAAAAGTCTAAAACCCATTACAGGTGCATGTCATAGTACCATGCTGTTTCCCCAATTAGAAACTGCTCCTTGGAATGTTAAAACTTTAAAACTATCTCACAGTGAGAAGTTATTAATATATTTATATTAAATTTGTGAGTAATTCGCACAACTTTCATCATGAATTTGATTATAATATATCCCAGTTATCTGAAGAAGTCAACTTGTTCAATACTGTGACTTCAAATTCTCATATTTTGGTCTCTTGCCTTGTCTTGTTTACATTTATTTTCATCTCAAATTGCTCATAGTGGGAATTTAAGTCGTCTTAACATACTTCACCTTCACCACCCTTTCGTCGTCTGTTAACAAGGCCTACCTTATTCTGAAAAGGTTCACTAAAGTAGAATTTGAATAATGTGGGGATAGGCATATCTCCCCCCCCCCAATTTCTTCTACTCTCATTTTTAACGTGTTAATTCATTTACAGATTGCTGAACTGTTTTCACCCTTTCCAATCTATACCAAAACTTTTCAGTATCAATTCACTCTTATCAAATGATTTCTCCAGATCCACAAATACTATAAATACTTCTTTACCTTCTCCAGGTATCTTTCACCACAGTGCTCACTGTAATTAAGAGAATAATTCTGCCTTTTTCTCTTAAGTTTTTATGAGTACAGCAGAACCTCGATTTTACATTCTTCAGAGGACAAAGCTGGAAAAACTTAAAATGCAAGGGAAATTTAAAAACAAGGAAAATTTTATTACATTTTGCTATGTTGGAACGTCAAGAGTGAATGTATAGTGCGAGGAAATAGGAACGTGAAATCAAGGTTTTACTGTATAAAGGTAAAATTTTAAATATGCAGTTTATTAGCATACACATTAAACATATCCATGTACCTGTTTATTTTATTAGATTAACGTCGCCACCCACATCAAAACTTGCATTTGTACAGTCACGGACACTGCCAGCTTGTAATGAATACATTGACTTTCAATGGAATCGTTACAAGCTGCCAGTGTCCGTGACTGTACATGTGGATACTTACAATTGTCACCGAAATTATTTGAATAAAATAATCAGGTGCATTGATATGTTTCATGTGTATATTAATATCTTACTGCATCTAAAGTCCGGTAACATGAATATACAGTTTATTTAAAGCTTAGCTCATGCAATGTGCCAGCATCATAATATTATAAGGTTGTTACCCATTTTTCACCTAGTTCACTTGGCTTCTTCAGAAATTATTTTTATACAGTAGCACTTACACATTGGAGAGTCAGACTCCAGCAGTAAAAGTATAAAGGAGAATAACCTTTGCAAGTTTAAAATACAGTAGTATTGTAGTTGCAGTACTACAAATATTGGATACACATCTTAACAGTAGTATTGTAGTTGCAGTACTACAAATATTGGATACACATCTTATGACATGCCAAGGTGATTACCTTTTATATTTCGCAGTTTTCTTTTTAAGATAAAGCCTATTGCAGCCACCTGGATATATATGTACACTAATAAAGCAGGTGAAAATAACATTTGCTAGTTAATATCAGATCTGCATAATATTGTTTGGTAGACTTACATATCTTTCACAGAAAAATTCATATTGGTCCATCTGAATTTTGTGATATGAATTTATATGTTTTTTTCACAGGTAGAAAAGGTTATCACCATTATGTCCAATCCTCGTCAGTACAAGATTCCAGATTGGTTTCTGAATAGACAGAAAGATATTCAGGATGGAAAATATTCACAGGTATATTTGTAATTACTTAAGTATTTTGATTGGAGGATCAGTGGATTAGGTTACAGTCCTTGTAATCTGAACACTGTTGTAACATGTAACAGTTGGGCTGAAAAGTTCGTAGACTGACTCATAGATGGCGTTACTAGAATTAAATCCTTCAAAAGATACGTGTATAAATTTCACATCTGCCGGATAATTAGTTCGTGAGATATAGCATTGTGAGTGAAGCAGCTTTTGTTATTGTGAAAAAATGGATAAAAAAGAATTTTGTGTGTTAATAAAGCATTGCTTTTTGGCGAAAAAAAATACTGTTGAAGCCAAGGCTTGGCTTGATAAACATTATTCGGACTCTGCACCAGGAAAATCAACCATTGAGAAGTGGTTTGCTAAATTTAAACGAGCCGAAATGAGCATCGAAGACGATGCACGCAGTGGACGCCCCAAAGAGGCTGTTACCGACGAAAACATCAAAAAAGTCCACAAAAAAATTTTAAATGATCGTAAAGTGAAGTTGATTGCGATAGCTGAGATTATTACATAGCTTTGTTGGAGCGTTTAAAGGATGAAATCACGAAAAAATGGCCCCATTTGAAGAAGAAAAAAGTGTTGTTTCATCAAGACAAAGCACCGTGTCACAAATCAATGGAAACGATGGCAAAATTATATGAATTAGACTACGAATTGCTTTCCCATCCACCATATTCTCCAGATCTGGCCCCCAGTGACTTTTTCCTGTTTGCAGACCTTAAAAGAATGCTCACTGGAAAGAAATTTAGCACTGATGAAGAGGTAATCGCCGAAACTGAGGCTAAAGAGAAATCGTACTATAAAAATGGCATCGAAAAATTGTATGACCGCTATAATCGTTGTATCGCCCTCGAAGGCAACTATATTGAATAATAAAATCGAATTTTGACAAAAAAATATTTTTTACTATGTTAGCCTACGAACTTTTCAGCCCAACTGTTATGTTCTCTTTTTCATAAGATATTGAAGGGCATAAGTTTGCTGAAGATCAAGTCTAGCCTAAAATATAACACAAAATACCTTGAAATAGTCAAATTTTTCCATGTTTGGTGACAAAGGTTTGACATTTTAACTAGCACAGCTAATGCCTTGTGCCATCATACTTATTACAATAAACTAATGTATATTCTGGGTATATGTATATAATACATAAACATTTTTTTTATTTGTGCCACATCCCACACAATATTTCAACTCTGTAAATTCTATCAATTTTAATCTATCTTCAGTATAATAGTATTTATGAGCTGTGAATTAACTTTTAATTTGTTAGTAATTACATATAACCTGTGGAAGTACATATATGTAGTTATTGTATGTGTTTAATAGAGATAATATGTACTAGGAATTTAAGTAAACTATGTAAGTGTTTATATTTTACTAGAAAAAGAATTTTCACATGCAGTATATTGTTGAAGCTAAATTAAATGTGTTGGCTCTATTCATTTTTGTTAGAAGTGAGCAAGCTTTTTGTTACACCCGCTTTAGACGAAAGCATTTTTCTTAACATTTATGCCATGACCAAAATTCTACCGTGTAAAGCGAGAAATGTTATGGCATATTTCATGCCATTTCTCAAGGATAGGATCCATCCTATTTCCGTAGCATAGCCAATCAGAAGCAACCTCTAGGTTACGAGCACAGTTCTAATGGCGGCCACGTGAGATGTAAACAACGTGTCACTTCATATTTTTAAAGCACGATAATAATTCAACAGAGATGAATTACGCTTATGGAATGGTTTTAGGTAGAGAAACATGGCACTGATTAAATATATACTTTACGTTTACTGTGCACGTTTGGAATAATATTTTAGGTTTTTCAATTGTAAACACTGTGCACTCGCTATATATGGTGTAACTTGACGTCCCTTTCATGCATTGTAATCGCAAAAGCTAGCTGAAAAGTTACATGAAGTGCGTCCGTGTGAAGTACTATCTGCTATAAGATTTTTGGAAGCTTTTACATAGCACTTATGCTAGCAAAAGTGCTAAAGGAAATGCTTTCGTCTAAAGCCGGCCTTACTTCAGTAGCATAGCATGTGAATGGAATTTATTCAATACATTATACTTTTCCCTACTAATTGCATCTATGTATGTATGTAATGTTAACATTTTTTAAGGAAGAAATGTTAGGTGTATTACTATGATGTAATTTTGTATCTATTTCGATTGCCGCACATACTAAGTAATGCATTAGTGTTTTTCACATTAAATGTAAATATATTGTGATATGGCTGTCTATTTGAAGCTGCTTCTTCCGTAGAACTCACCATGTCACATTGCTAACTGTATGCTTATCAGTTCACAATCTATAAACATCAGCCTCTCTTCAACATAGAACATCCTGGACTGCATTCTGGCAGACAGACTGTTATCTAGACTCTCAGCCAGATGGGGCTTGAGTTGTGACCTGTCTGTATGTGCTTGTGATTGACCTTTCATCTAATCTTTGCTACTAGCCAAAAGTAGCATAAAAAAGAAGTAATGTAAAACAAATTAAATCAGCCAAATTTTTCAGTGTAGCTGTGTACAGATGTAATACAAGGCATATTCGTAAAGTAAGTACCGTTTGCAAATATTGCTGCTGTAGCGATGCAGTCGCGACCGTGTGAGTTCTCGTTGACGTCCTTCATCCTTAGTTAGCCACAGGCACGCGTGGGAGCAGGTCATGCTTTTTCTTCGTACTTTTCTGAAGGTTTGAAATGTTCAAGAAAATCAATCGGCCTGCCGACTGTGAAGTCAGGTCTGTGATTTGTTTTCTCAATGCAAGAATGGTTGAATTCTTGCCTAGAGGACAGACCACCAACAAAGATGCCTGCTGTGACACATTAATCCGGCTGTGTCGTGCAATTCAAAACAAAAGAGGCGGAATGCTTAGCGAAGGCATTGTGTTGCTTCACGACAATGCTTGTCCGCATACGGCCCAACAAACTCAAAATGTCATCACGTCATTCAGCTGGGAACAATTTGTCCATCCGCCAACAGCCCTGACTAGGCACCAAGTGACTCCCATCTCTTCCTTCATCTGAAGAAGTTTCTTGCTGCTCAGCATTTCGACAAGGATGATGTCAAAGCAGCAGTGCATGGATGGCTTTCGTCACAGGTGGGGACATTCTATGATGATGGGATACAAAAACTAATGCCACGCTACGACAAATGCTTGAACAATGGTGAAAACTACGTAGAAAAGTAGTTTTAAGGTCTGTAGAATGCAATGCAAATAAAAAAAAGATACGAAACTATTTTACTTTATTTTTTACACCCTTTCGGTACTTACTTTCCGAATAGGCCTCGTGTTAGGAATTTTGTGGTTCTCTTGGCCAACAAATTAAAAAAAATTTCAGGTTTCTTCCCCTCACATTGAGCAGTGTCATTGAGTTGTTTGTCTTTTGTCGTCGAAATGTGGCAATTCTCAATGAAGGACAGAAACACTGTTAATGTTATGGAATAATTACTTTAATTATGGCAGTGTGTAATGTATTATGATCATGTAGTATAGTCTCAAATCTGTTATCTGTTTGTAGTTAATGTCAAGCTACTTGGACAGCAAGATTCGTGATGATCTCGAGAGGTTGAAGAAGATTCGTGCTCATCGTGGAATGCGTCACTACTGGGGGTAAGTGTTTGGTATCACACATCGTAATATTCAAAAATTGAATGAAAGTGCTAGAGCAGAAAGTGACAAAAGAGCAAGATAAACAATTTTTTTTAATCTTTGTTTTAATTGGGGGAAATTTTAAGGGGGGTGCAGGTTTGCTACGCAACTGGAAAACAAGGAAATGTCAGAGAATTTGACTTGTCAGGTAATTTTGCAGATCGTCTGGAATTTACGTGCATTTTGGAGTCTGCAAGAGAGAAAGTTGCAAAATGAACAAGCAGTTCACTTCCAGTTCTGGATTCAGTTAATGTGATTCCACTCCCGAAGAAAAAGATTGTTTAGAAATTTGTTTCTTCTATTCTTTTGATTCTCAGTCTTGTGCAAAATTATGGTTTCTTCTAATTTCTGTAATTAATTTTCACTTTTATAATACTAGATATTAGAAAGAATACACAGGCCTGCGTGGGTTTGGATGACTCACAGTTGACTGTTGTCCCTAAATAATTTCAGTGTGCTGATTCCAAAAATGAAATCCATTTTTACCCATCACGGTCTAGTTTTTTTAGAAAATTGCAATATATTAAGTGCCTTTATTTCACAATAAAATGTGTAGTTCCACGATTTCCTCAATAGATGGCTGGCTCTGTTTAAAAGATGATAAAATATTGGTTTTCTAGAATGCAAATCCTCCAATTTTGAACTATAAATGCAAAATGCACAAAGTAGTAAGCATTTAATCCATCTTCTATTTTCACAAGACACATTGACATGAAAATTGTAAACTTTGATTACATAAGTTCCATTTTCGAAATCCCTCGTGAAAATATCCTTCACAAAATGCCCAAAACTCAATGTTACGATGTAGTGGGTTGATTGAATTTTATGATGTGGAGAAAAATCCTGATCTACGGAAAACTCCTGACGTGATGGTAAGACATTTATGTCATGTGATAACTTTGATTGTGAAATTGTGAAAAATCCTGACGTGATGGGGAACAAAGGGATGTCATTTCCGTGACCAGCATTCAAAATACTTCTAGAATCACCTATTGATTTGAAATCATCCGATTTTTTTTCACAATTGCAGACTGGTGATATCAAAGTAAAACTTGCAGTCCAGATATCTGATTGATAACTAAAGTACGTTGACAATATGATCATAATTATCGGAAAGTTGGTGAAGATGAGGTTATCGTCTATTATTTTATAGACCTTAGTCTTGTTGGCATTTCCTATAGAATTCCTATATGCAACAAAAATTTCTCCAGGTGCTGTGTACTTATAAATGTAAGCAAAAAAAGCAGCATTTTGTACAATATAAATCTGCCAGAAAGAAAAATTTTGCATGGTTTATTAACTTTTTATATTGTGGAGATCTGTTATGGTGAAATAATGTACCACTGTTACCTTAGCCTGAAGGCTAGATGCACATGATTGTAACCGATTGTAATTTTACATTTTACTCTTCAAATTTTTACATGTTCTTGTGTGTGCAGAATGAAATTTGCTAAAAAAAAAAAAAAAAAAAAAAAAAAAAAAAAAAAAAAAAAAAAAAAAAAGTTGTCAAAGTGAATATTCATAATAATTAACAGAATATATATTTAATTGAAAAACACAAGGTTCAAAATAAAAAAATCATGATGATAAAAATGTGGAAAAATTTAATTTTGGGACTGGAATATCTGGAAATTTCAGGAATTTCATATTCAAAAATCCGTAGCAACCCTGATTTACCACTTGGGTTTTCCCTGGGCTCTTACTGCTTTCATTTCAAAATTTTGGGAGGGACTGTAATGCCATCACCCCCCCCCTCCCCCCGAATATGCCAGTGGTATTTCCAATTAATTTCTTGTTTTGGCATTCAATTTAAGGAATATAAATTAAATTATCTTATATTTTTCTCTGCAGTCTGAGAGTAAGAGGCCAACACACCAAGACAACAGGTCGCAGAGGAAGAACTGTCGGTGTGTCCAAGAAGAAGTAAGGCTGGTGATGTGTTTTGTATAATTAACGTGTAAAAATAAATATTCAGGAGAAAATTGTTTTTCATTACCAATTCTTTTATCACTTCCGATGTTGAATTAAGTTAGTTACCTAGAATGTCGAGTAAGGCTGAACTGATACCGATACTCGTAAAATTCGATTTTAAAATAAGAGAGGCTAGATACAGAGTCATGCTAAGTCATGACATCACATTATTCTCATGTAGCATAACAACACTTTAAAATGTCTTTGTAACTTGTGTGTGTGGGAGATAACTCTCTTGTCCCAGAGGATGCAAAGAAAGGTTTTTGAAATGTTGCAAGACTTTTTAAAGTGTTGCGTTTACACCAAAAAATTGGTGGATTGTATCTCTTCATGTAAACACTATTGATTCCTGTCATTTGGGTTAACGTGAAGAGGGAGAAAGGGGAGGTGTATATGCAAATACAGTTATTTAAAATAATGCATCTTTATTCTATGCTGTCCCATCATTCTGTGTCATTTGCAAAAAAAAACAATCTGCGGTATTGGCCGATACCAACAGTCACATTAAAGACACAGAAGGGAAGAAACTGTTGAAGCCACCTTCTTCTGCCTTTCTTCAGAACTCCACAATCATCTGGCACGGAAACAGCCTAGCATGATGATAATGCTGGTTTTGAAAATGTCCTTTCTTGCCCCACGAGTATGCGAGCAAGAATTGGAAACAAATGATTTCTTTTATTTCCACACCAGGTAGTTACATGCTTTCGAGAAGTTAGGTCTCAGCTTTCACTTCATCCAGCCTATGACCTTGTCAATCATCTGCTTCCCAGGGGGGGTTGGGTTTGTCCAGCATTTCTCAGAAAACTACATGCAGAAACGTTTTCCAATATGCCACAAGGAAGGGTGAACAAACTTTTGAAAAGGACAAATGCTGCTCTTGGTTTTGGTATTACATGATGGCTGCTCACTGGGAATTTTACTTCGTAGATATGAAAAATTGCAACTTCTATTAATCCAAATCCCATTGAATGTATACATATTTATAAATTCAGAGTTTAACTTTTGTGTTAAAATAGTTAAAATTTGTTCAAAGCATTTATGAAAATTGGTATGTAAATAATAATCTCCAATTATATGAATGAATTTACCAATAAATTTGCTTTGGAATATTCAAGAATTATATCAGAATATTAAAATAGACGTTATGTAATCAAAAAAATACAGTCTCATAATTTTTGCAAAATAAAAATAAAGTTTGAAGTTTGCATGATTTGCAAGATAATTAGACTCCGCGAAAATGTAGTGTGGGATTTTTTGCAGACCCCGTGAAAGACCAAAATGCCAGAAAAGTAGATGGTATCTATAGATGAATTCCAACCAATACTGTTCAATACTGATGCTGCCCGGGTGGGTCCAGTTTTCCCCATGCGGGTTTTTTCAGAAAAAAAAAACAATTTTTCAAGAAAAGGTTGTGAAATAATGCTTTAAATACTGGAGGTTCTACAATTGTAGAAATATTTTGTAAAACTTGTACTGAAAAGGCTTAGCAGAGCTTATAATATAAAAAATAATGATGCAGCACAAGTCATAGTGGTTTTTTTCAGGCTATTTTCCTCAAATCGTGCTAGAAATGGATTTTCAATAGAAATGAAAATAATATATATACCCAAGAAACAAAAAGATGAAAGTACCAGAAATTTTTAAAATAAAACATTTGCATTGCATACTTGAACAAAGCTTATACTTTTGAAATGTGGTAGCACTTTGGTCATTAGTCACTTCCTAATGGGGGGGAAGTGGCACATCACAGTTTCAACTGTGATGATCAACAATCAATTTTTGCATGTTTAAAGCATCACAAGGGAGAATTTAGTATGTTTTATTGAAATGCTGTTAATTGTGGCATAATTAAATCTGAACACTATAAATTATTTTTCTCATCATAATGTGTTGCTTGCCTATGCAAGATAAAATATTATTCATGTCTGGTCAGGAGCTGTATACCCTTGTAAGTCGTACACCTTCATGATCTACCACAATTTCTGGTTTTCTTTTTCTCCCTTTTTTTAAGGGGTAGGGTACTGGAGTAAATACAGTGTATTTGTATACTTTCATTTTTTGACATTTTCAAATCTTCGAATAGACTAGTTTTGAGTTTTGTGCATGAAACTTAACAGGAAAATTATGGACTTGCACAGTATAGATTCTACTTCTTAATCATAAAAAAAAAAAGCAATAATTTTCTTAGCCCAGTACTATAACTAACATATAAATAAGATGTCTGAATAATAATAAGACAATAAAATTATCAAAATATGATGGGTGGTGGGTGGGAAGAGAGGTGTAAGTCATCTATTTAGTGGCCATGATAACTACTATAAATTTAGAATCATTTAGGTAAAATTATTTCTGCAGGTAGAAAAATTGGTCAATGTGTTTCAAAGATGATGGATGAAAAACTGATTTTTTCCCCCATGTTTTCCCTCTATGCTATGCTCTAAAATATTTTCAAAACTTTTGGAGTATAAGGAATTAAACAGTGATTTTAGGAGAGGAGAGGTGGTAAAATCATGAATGTTTTATTTATGATAAACGCCATTTGAGAAAATTTGGTCACCATGTTTAAAGATAGTACGCGTGAGACTGGTTTAACATGTCTTGGGAGAGCTTTAAATTATGCACTAGGTTACATTTCCGTAGATTAACAAAAACAGGTCTCGGCAATGTTACGGCATCACTTGAGTTTTATAAAAACACTGTAATATAGTGTGTGTTTTAGGGAAGGTGGGGGTAAGTCCCCAATTTTGAGACCATGATAACTGCAGCATATTTAGAGGAGCTGAAATTAATCAAAACAAGATACACCTTGAGAATGATTTTTGTTTTGCATTTGCATTTGTTTAAAGCATTGCAAGATTGTAGATTAAAAATGAGTTTTTCTCTGCCTAAACTATATTTTTGGATATAAGAAAAGAGAGCAGGCTCTTTGAGAATTTTAGAGCATCACTTAAGCTATAGTCTGACAAGAAATGTTTTGAAATACAGTTCATTTTGAACAAAATCAGTCTTGACAATGAAATATGGGAAAAAACAACTGTGATAAACTGCAAACAAACTATACTGAAGCAGATTTAAAACATTGTGTTGCATTGTATATTTGGATTATTTAATGGTCTATGGCAGCTTGTATGGAAATGAAATACAGTAAAACCTCGTTAAGCCAGACTTCACTTAATCCAGACAGGCAAGAGGGGAAAAAAATTATAATAATAAATAGCAGAATGCAAGGTTTTAAATGTAGCTAGAAGTACTGCATTGTCGTATTGCTTTACATTTTACTGTACTGTATAGTGTATTTAGGCCTATGCCCTTAAAATACATCATAATGAACGTGTTTGTTGCTATAAACTGAGTTTTAATGCACTTTCTACTGTTCTTTTAGGTTATTTCAGTTAATCCGGACCTTTGTTAAACAGGTCAACTTATCCCCCCATTAGATTTGATTAACAAGGTTTTACTGTAATTGAGGTAAGAAAATGTATGTATCGCTGTAGCATATATAATGCATTCCAACATAGGCACAATACTGCATTCACAAAGTAATGTTTTTCATAAACTGAAGTTCAGAATGGAATATTCATTAATAGTATTTACTAAAAATGTGCTGCATGTTGAAAAACGTATACTATATAATGTGCTTAAATTTCAGTATCTTTGCAGAGGGAAGAAAGTAACAAATCTAATTGATAAAATTGAAAGCGCGCTGTAAAAAAGTTCGTTATTGCTTTTTTTCTGGGAAGAATGGTTCCGGCACTATTCAAGTTCATTTGTTATTTTACTGTGTTGCTTGTTAATGTGTTCGTCGTAACAACTGCTCAGAATTATGTTAGGTTCATAAATGATGATGCATCCAAGCAGTAGCGACAATTGGGTTCCTAATCTTGGGTGGGGTGGTGGAGGACAATTCATTTCCCTTTATACATAAGGTTTAGCATGGTGGGGGGGCAAAATTAGCAAAAAAAGAAGGGAGGAAGGGTAACTGCTCACCCCTCCCCCTTACCGCCGTCACTGCATCCAAGTATACACACATGCATTTCGTTTGTTTGTTTGATTTGGTTTATTTTATTTTTATTTTCTGCTACATTTGTTTGATCACAAAAATGAGAGAGAATGAGTGATGTGATTAAATTGATGAAAATAATATTCATGCCCAGGCTGGGATTTGAACCTGGGACCTCTGGCATCATAGGCATTTCTCTTGTTAAAATAAGTCCTCACCTATAGTAAGGTGCCAGTATGGAGTATTGTTTTTGGCTGCCCCCAAAACACTGCTTATAACATATTTTGTAACCCCCATCCCTCCCGGTAGTCTGATTGTTGGATGCACTAAAGTATGTGCCCCCTTAGGGAATGCAACCTTGAAAACTGATCACACAGCAACAGCATTAAGTATTACACCATCCAGGAAGAGTAGAATCAAACTGTTGGACAAATATTTTAGAACGGATCATTTCAACAGAAAGGTTAACTGGCACTCGGTCAACTATACCCTGTCTCAGTTATCTCTGGAACAAGGCCATGCATAGCATCAGAAAAGGGGAGGAAATCAAGTGGACAGAGTGAAGCAGTACATGCTGTTGCAAAGGCTGGTAGCTGTAGTCACTTACCCCTTCTCCACACAATCCAGTTCCCTCTCATGTTCATTGGTAGAGCGGTCTCACGTCACTACTTGCGCAGAGACTTGTTTTCGTTTGCCTGCTCTAGAGATAGTTGGGACAGGGTATAAAGCAATACAAATTGAATGTTAGGATATATTACTACCACAGGGAAAATTTATTTCATTTTTAAACATAACCTGAAAAAAAACCAATAAAACTCAGTTCTGCCCAGGTTTTCTCGAGTTTTATCTGAAAAAACCCAAAGTAACCCACCCGAGTTGGGTTTTTCGAAGGAAAAAAAACGGCAAAATGCCAACCCTGGATGCCACTGGTATCGGCTTGACCCTAATATCTGCATAGGAACATCCATGACCAGGAAAGAACTCAAACCTGCAATCTTTGGTAGTGGGTTTATATTAAATATACCTTAATTCGCACAACACAAAATTTAATTTTTTAAAAAAATGTATTTGGGTGGTAAGGGTGTGCAGTGGCCACCTTCACAACTATTTTCTTTTTTTACAATACAAGAATTTTATTTTCCTAAACAGTATACAAGATATGGTTACATAGAACAATTATTATTTTATGTATATGGATGGATAGAAAAAAAAAGTCAAACTACTTTTGGAGGTATGCACTTATGCCCTGGTACCTGATAATTAACCCAGGGCGTCAGTTCTGCGAATTTTTTACGGATTCCCCTGCTTTTCTTTGATTCATCCTTTATTTTCCATTTTCTTTTATTACAATAATTCACCGAGACATTGGCAAGAATGCCCCAGTGTGAAGAACCAAATTTGTTCGGTTTTCCTGAACAAAGTTGGTTTTGCATCATTCTACAAGGTAAGAAGATTAAGATAAAGGTTAGAAATAGTAGGAAGTAAATAAGTGTTAGTGTTTAACATTAATATTATTTATGATCACAGATACGAAATTACATAAATGTGTAATTGGGTGGGTAATGATTTGTTAGGATAAGTTTTATTGTGTGTCGTGTGCATTAGTGTTGATGAATGAGATAAGGAATAGACATTAACACGATTCTATGAATGTTAAGCAGGGTCTATGTTCTAGTATGTTATGTTTGAGATAGTGAGAGTATTATTGGCTTTGAGATGTAAGTATTAATACTAGGAAGGGATATGAAAGAGCGAGTGGTGCTTGATACAGGGAGACTTGCGGGAGACCAGCAAGAGTTGGTCAGACTGGGATGAACATCGGTACGACGGTTGGTACCCGGGACATCATCAGGAAGGAAAGAAGTAGGGAGATTTCCTGGGAAGTATTGGGTACATTAGTACGTTCGGTAGTGGAAATATGGAGAATTGTCAAGAATCAGTGAGAGAAGTTTGCAGAGTGTTTAGTAACGAGAATAAAGAAGGGGGTGTAAGATTACAGTTTAAGAAAGAAACGAAAAAGAAAAATCTGGGTTAAATTCGGTTGGTTCCTGGGTCGAATCCTTGCAGTGTTATCCTTTACCTTTCTCCGGGGAGGCGTAACCTTTTTTTCGTTTTGGCGTATCACTGTCTTGTGTATTAGTGTCTCCTTCTTGATGTTCCTGTGGGATGTTCTGCTTCATTATCCTCTTGGTGATCTTAGTCCGAAAGAGGGATGTCCTGTTGTTGAGTTTGTCAAAGGTGGATTCTTTGTGATCTTCTGGGGGGTATATTACATTCCGGATGTAGGGGTTGAATGGGGAGGTGAGTGATGCCGGATTTGAAGAGGGAATGTTCCTCTTTCGACACCGGGGTTGTTAAGTCGTTTAGTAATGTAACTGGTACGTGTTGAAGTTTGGTAGCTTTTGTCTTAAATCTTCGATTTGTTTGTTCGATATGTGGCAAAAGAAGGCTTTATGTTCCGGTGTGTCTGTCTCGGTTGTACATTTCAGGCATTTATCAGTCTGTCTGAGGTTGTGGTTATTTAGGTGTTGACCGTAGGGACCGTGACCTGTTAGGAAATGTATGAGACCTCTCGTGGGATGGAAATGGTCCATCAAAAGTCGTTCTTTTATGTTTGGAAGGAAGCTGTGAAGTCTCCTTCCTTGCGTAGCTTGTGTCCATTCCTGTTGCCAGACGCTAAACAAGTGGTGGTAAATTTCTGGTACCGTGACAGGGTGTATTCCAATTAGTTTATAGATTTCGTCCTCTTGTCCATTTCTAAAGTAATATTTTGATGCTCTAGTTTTATTAACGATTTCAATAGTCTGTAGGCCCGAAATCATGAGAAGAGCCAGGGTTGAGGTTGTTTTTAATGTACTGTTTACTGGTTTCAAAGGCCCACAGGGGCGAGCCATAGGAAAAAATAGCATTATATATGGTAATGAGTAGAGCCCGGAAGTTCAGGCATTTATTTTCGTTAAAATAGGCAGGCAAAAAGGCATTTATAATGTGGTAAATAGGCACTAAAAATGAAAAAAAGGCAAAATAAACCGAAAAAAGGCACATTTAGAAGTCGCTTACTTTTATCTATAATTTCTGGCAAAATGTTAAAATCTAAATTGGGAAGAGCATTTCAATTTTCTCCGTCTTCATTGCACATAACTACAAGGTGCTTTTTAAGTTCTCAACATTCATTGATAGTAGTCTGTCAGAGAGAATGTTTTTCATAATAGAAAATGATCTTTCTACTTCGACAGAAGTTATTGGAGCATACATATAACAAGCTAATGTACCTGGACTCATTTCGGTAACAGCATTTTCACCTTTTAGAATATCACAAATTGTTTTCAATTGTTTCAAGTCCTCATTTGCACTCACTACCCGTTAGCACTTTTCCGCAACAGCTGACCCCTTTTCTCCTGGCACTTCCATCATCTACTGCATACATTCCTCGAAGATTTTCATGGATGCTATAATTGTAATTGTCTCTGGCAATGCACCATAATGTGCAAAAGTAAACTTGAATAGCACAGGAGTTTTTTCACTTCACGAATTGAAGCCGCTTCATTTTCTGGAAGAGCATCGATCACCTCACTGATTTTTTGAAGGTTGTTAGCATAATATATAGCTGCTGATATCCAGGTTCCCTATCTCGTCAAGACTGGTTGCTCAGGTAAACTAAGCTCAATCGCAACTTCCTGAAATTTTCTGGTTCGAGAGGGAGATTTCAGAAATATTTTCTTTGTGTTCGAAATCAACCTGTCCACTTCAGCAGTCAATCATGCACAAGAAATATTAACCGAAAGGCAATATCCTGACTCAGCATGAAATACTTTTTTCTCACACTTTTCTCCTTCAGCAATGTTGAAACATGCGTGAGTTCAATATTACTTAAATAAGGCGAAAATTATTCACATAATAAACGGAAGAAAAATAAATGCCAACAACGTTTTTTGGGAGAAAAATAATTTATATACACATTTTTTTTTAAAAAAATGTCAAATTTCATTGAAAAAGGCAAAAAAAGGCATTATAATTAAAAATAGGCAGTGGGGTCCCAAATAGGCAAAATGAAAAGGCTTCCAAAACATTCGAATCAACATTAGAAACGTATATCCGGAAAAATTTTATCAATATATGCAGTAGATAAAAAGAGGCATTTTGCCAAACTTCCGGGCTCTAGTAATGAGATATGTTTTTATGTGTGATAGTGGAAGGTTGTAGTTTGCGGAACTCAATGTGTCTAGACTGTTTATAGTTGTTTCAGCCTGGGTTGTTGCCAGGGCTATGTGTCTGTTAAAAAACATCTTCTCTTGAAGAGTAATACCAAGGTATTTAGCTTCTCTTACTCTTTTTAAGTTTCTTTCTCTGAGTTTGATTTCAGGGTTTCTTTGTAACTTCCCCTTAAGGATAATATAATGAGTCTTTTCCGAAGCTATTTTGAGTTTAGCATGATCACACCAATCGGATAGCATATTGATTGCAGTAGATGCTTTATTCGATTTCCCTTCTTGAATTACCGGAAGTGAGCATGATAATGTCATCTGCATAAGCTATGATCTGGTCTATGTCTGGATGGTCTTGTAGTTTCATAAGCGCAGGCTCCAAGTTAGTATTCCAAAGCTCAGGTCCCAGAATGGAACCCGGAGGACAACCTTTTGACATAATCTTACTCATTTGTAGATCCAGATATTTGATGCTAACTTTTCTGTTAGAGAAATAACTTTTCAGAAGTAGGAAGAGTGTACCTGGGCAGTTCATGTTTTTGAGTGTTTGAAAAAGGCTGGGCCACCACAAGTTGTCAAATGCCCCGGCGATGTCCACCATAATTCCAACCATGTACTTGTTTGGAGTGTTTTGTGTTGTAGACGATAGCAGGCATAATGCATCGTCAGTGCATTTACCTTTCGTGAACCCAAATTGTATCCCTGATATGGGTTGAGCAGGCGAAATTCTTTGAGTCTTTTTAGGATAAGTTTCTCGAAGAGTTTTCCCAAAACGTTGAGAAGGCATATTGGTCTGTATGAATTGACCCTGGTTTCATCTTTATTTGGATGTTTCTTGATGATTATTAAGTTTGCTTCCTTCCAGGTTTCTGGGAATGTCTTCTGAATAAGGCACTCATTAAATAGTTGAGTAGTAATGTAAGGCGTAAGTACTGGGGTGATTTCTTGTATTATTTCCACAGGAATTCCGTCTGGTCCCGGGGACTTCTTCATTTTCATGCTGCTTATTTCGTTTTCTACTTCCTGGGTAGTGAAAGGTAATATTCGTGATTCTGGATATGGCTGGTGATAGATTTTCCTTGTATCCTATAGATTTTTCTTGTATCCTTATTTTCATCGCTGTCGTTTTCAGGTTTGTCGTCTGGTATGAGATTCTTCATTAGGAAGTTGATGGTTTCTTCCAAGTCCTTTGTCATATTCGTGTTGTTCTCGTCATTAATTAAGGTGGAAATGGTTTGCGGTTTTTTTATTTTGCCGGTAGCGATTTTATATGGGCTGCCCCATTTATTTATATTCCATTGTTGTGTCATAATTTAGTAGCTCAGTTTCGTATTGCTTTTTTTTGGCACGGTAAATCTGGAGGTTGGCATTTCTGTATTGTGCGATGATGGATTTTTGATATAGTTTCCTGGCTTTTTGCATTTGTTTCTTAAGGTTGGTTAGTTTCTTTGGCCATGACTTCCTCTTCATTTTCCTTTGGTTATTTCTGGGTGTTGAATTTTCAATTGCTTGTCTGATGTTTGCAGAGAGTTCCTCTGCAAGCGTGTTGAGTGATTTCGGTCCAATTGTTCAGGGATAATGAGTTTTTCTAGGAATTTTTGATGATTGATTTTTCTCCAGTTCAATATGTTCTCCTGGTCTGTCTGTTCAAGCTGATGTTGCCTGTAGATTAAGTCGAATAGTATTAAGTTGTGATCACTTGTTGTGGCGAGATCTATAACTTTCCAGTTTTGGACATCGCCCAAGGCCCTTGCATTCGTGAGTGTTAGATCAATGTTGCTTGAGACGCCCGCCCTTCCCCTGTAGGTGGGGGGGATTATCTTGCTGATTTTCGACTTGTAGGTTGTGCTCAGAAATGAATTCCTCCATGGCTACCCCCTTGGTGTCGGTTTCTTGGCTGTACCACCACGGAGAGGAGGAGTTTGTGTCAGCTGTGATTATGATCTTGTAGTTTTTGTACGCATTGCAGATCAGATCGATTTTTTTCCAGATATGGGTCTATGTCATGGCTGAATTGAAAATAACTATTTATTAGGATCCAAGAACCATGCTCGGAAGATATTTGAGTGCAATTTATGTGTGTGTCACAAAATTGTGTTATTTTGATGATTGTTAGATTTCTGTTTAGGTTAACTATTGCTGCCATGGTTTGATTGTGGTCCTGAATTGTGTGAACGTTGAGTGGTATGTAGGGAATTTTGTTTTTGGATGTGTATGGTTCTTGCATGAGAATTATGTCAATGTATTGCTCTTTGCAGTAATTGATTGTTTCAAGTGTTGCAAGCTTGCTTCTTCTGGTGTTGATCTGTGCAACGCGTATCTTGTCGTTATCTATGAGTGCCGTACTAATTGGTGGCATCGGGGCCATTCGTTTGTTGCTATGAACTCCATCCTTCCGTGTGCCCTTACAAAGTCCGCGTAAACATTGTCAAGTAACAGGGACTCTCCACGACGTCCGAAAGCTGTCTCGGTTAGCCGGAGCAGCTCCTTTGTGTCGGTAGGAAGGTTGTAAGTTTTTAACGTTATCCTGTCCACTGCTTCTGGTATGGGGAAGGTAATAGTTTTGCCCTTGCTATGCTTCTTCCTGACTAGTAGTCTCAGTGCAGTAATAAGAATATCTCTCTCTTCTAAGCGTGAAAGTTTCAAGTTGTGTTCGAAGTTTCTATATATTAGGTACGGACACTCTGACACCAGTGCTTTTAACTGAAAGATTTTACTCTTTCATCTGCATTGATTGATTGATTTGCTTTCCTTTACTTCACTTTTGGCTAATTTGCGAAGATGGGTATAGGTGATGATATGATGAAATTGATGGACACTCACAAACATCCATGCCCAGGCCAGGATTCGAACCTGGGACCCCTGGCATCGTAGCACAATGTGCTAACCACTCCGCCACGGGTGCCAGCTAGTCTAGAAGTAACATCTGTTCGGATTTCACAACGTAAGATAATTTATCTTGTTGTTTACAGCTGTTAAAAGCATAAAAACACAGTTTTTGTTGTAGTAACTTTTTGAGAACACAGGCTCACTTCATCAGACATTTATTTTTAGTTTGGAGTTATAACAATGGGATAAATGTAACAAGAAACAAGCAGTTTTACAATGAATCTTGTCAATAATAATATTGAAATCATTATTTGAGGAGGCATGTTTATAGTAGTAGTAATAATATTACATTGTTGGAACAGCAACTTAACTGAAGCAAGCAGTTGATTTTTATAATTTAAAATGAAGATTTTATGAAATTTTAATTATGCAACCCATCTGTCAGGCAATTCAAAATCACTTTCCCTTTTACAAAGATTATTGATATGTGTGATGAAGAGAACATGTGTTCTCCCAAAATGTTACAACAAAAATTGTGTGTGTGCTTGTAACAGGTACAGGGTGTCCATAAATTATTCATCCAATAACACAGTTGTATTCAAACCATGCGGTGCTCCTCCCTGGGAAGGCACCGAAGTTTCACAGGGGAGGCACAGAACTTCCAAAAACAATATTTTTTTCTGATAGTTACAATGTGTTATCAATATCTCCTTCTGTATTATCGCAACTTATGTTGGTTGTCCCTCGGACTGCGACTGGAATGGCACACGTACCTTGTAGAAGAAAAGCTGCAAACTTCATTGATAGTGCCTTTGTACAGAATTGGAATATATTTCTGATATTTTCCACAAACAATGTCTCTACAAGGTACGGGGGGAATCCTGCACCTATCAGACAAGGTGTTCGCCTTCAAAAGAAAGTTGCTGCTTTGTAAGAGAAAGGCTAAGCATCAAAATACTGGTGATTGCTTTCCTACATTGAGCATATTGCTAGAAGAAACATGACTACAATCTGTATGGCTGTTTTAAACATCTATTATCCAGCTTTTCTTTGTCTGTATTTATGGTTTTTATCTCATGAATATCGTATCGCTAAGTGAATGGACACCAGCATGCAAACATTAAAAAATTTTACACCACGTGTGTGATACACACATATTTTCATAACTTGTATGTGTACCAAGAGTAAAAAAAAAAACACATGAAGAAAGTTTGTCTTGATATTTCATGGTCACATCTCGTGTATTTATCTATTATTGTAGGGGGAGGCACGTGTAGATTTTGGCAGCGCAGGGGAGCCACGACTGCAAAAAGTTTGAAAACCCCTGCGATAACAGATCAAAATATATTTACTGTGTAAAGTTTGTCGGAAACAACAGACATGGAATTACATTCATTGACTCTTAAAGAATTTTAAGTGAACATAGTTCTAATTATTAATAAACCTCTACATGGGCAAACTAAGTGCCTTTTACAATATCAAGTCTATTGATGAATTTTCTGCACTTGTTCCGGATCATATACGCCTCCTCGACCCAGCAAGTCTGTAACTTTCTTGCTGTAGACTATGTCCTTCACATAACCCCTTACAAAGAAATCTAGGGGTATCAGGTCCGGGAACGGTTGTTTCCCACAACCACAGCACACACTCCTTTTCCTACACTGTCTTGTTGCAATGCATGATGGTACCGAGTGTTGCCAAGTACATGAACGAAATTTTGTAGATGTTTATGTTAATACTAACAACCTCCACTCAAATTGCATAGGAAGTTCTTATGGAACAACATTTATGGGGTGAATAATATCTGGACAGTCTGTATAATGCAAGCAATATACACATACAAGATAAATTAAGATATCCCAACTAACTTTAAAAGCTGCCTTCCTCTCACCCTGATAACAAAAGAAATGAGGACTGGTTGACTTGTACAGTGGAGAGAAAATTGTCATCGTTATGGAACCTTTAAAACAGTTTATGGAAATGCCTTCAATGTATATTGTACCTCAGAGACAAGCCAACATACAGTAAGGTTGGGTTCGATACCCGGTGGAGGCACATAGTGGTTCGGATTCCACTTTAAACTCTAGGTCCAGTCTCGATTAGCCTTACTGTGCATAAAGTGGACTTAAAACACCAAATCAATCAATACAGTAAGGTTGTTTTTCCAAGATATGCTGGTTTTCAATAGATACCTAACAATGACATTTTTCTCCTGACTACAAGCTTGCTGCTGGGAAAAGGGTTGACATCTGGTGCCTTCTACTGTACATACATTGAAAATTATTAAAAAGAAAAAATAGTACACAAAAGAATAGCAATGTATTAGGCAATACCATTTTTAAAAAAGCCAAAAATCCACCTCTGGTAATACTCCTATAACGTGATTGTTGAAGCTGGAATCTGTGACACATTTGTTAATGTCTTCTGACAGCACAAGTGTCTGGTAGTATGAGTGATCAATTTATTGACCAATATTTATTGTACATAAAGGAAGGCAGTAAACAAAAGAAGTTATTGAAATTCCAGTAATTTATTACACTTTCAAATTTCATAATGGAAAATTCTAATCAGAAATATTATTATTACAATTTGTGTTATGTGCAATGAAGGAAAATGATTATGTGTATATGAACTACCGGAGTCAATACCTGGAGTAGGCTTTTCGTAAAGCTTACACATGTCTGGTGAACTTAAATTCGTTTTGCATGGCTCTGTTGTGTCATCAAAGTTTACAAGAGAATTGAGAGCTTCCAGTGGAGGTTTGCACTTTTCATCGCATGTGTTGTTGTTCTTGAAATACAGCATGTAGAACTGTTGCAACTCCCCAAACTCCTGAGAGTTGGCAACAAAACTTAACCAACTGAGAGCCCTGCAGGTACAGTTGAATAGGTTATCAGTAATAACCAGTTTTGTTACATTTGTCTTCTCAGCTGTTGCCCAATTGATATGAAGAGAAAACGGATCGGCACTAGCAATGTAATTATTTTGAAAGGTGTACTCGAATGCATTTGATTTCAACAAATTTGGCTCGATGTTTTCAAAAGCACCAGTTTGCAAATATGTGAACGTGTTCCCAATGATTTTGACTTTCTGTGACGAAACTCTGAATGCTTGCGGCATCACTATGGAGTAGCACGTGTTATTCACAAAATCAAACTCATTGGAACTAATATTGAATGCTCCAAGATACAATATATGCATGATGTTTTTCGTGAACTGTAATACAGGCACCTGAGCAGAAATCGAAGATACTTCTAGTGTGTGAAAATAGGAGTTTTCTATGTTAAGGAACCCCATGTTCATATTCACCGTCATTGCATCAAAATCCATTATGGACACAGAAATTTTATCCCAGATGAATGCTTCAGTTAGTACTAACTGTATTGCTGAGCTATGGATTTTTTCCATAGTAATGTTCCGGAATACAAGAGATGACATGGGACTTGTTCTGGAAATTCCATATTTCGGTATTTCTTGCAGCATTCCTATGTTTTCTAGAAGAACACGGTCTGCCATTGTCATTATGCTCATATCAGAGGTATTGTATGCAAACTTCATGTACAAGATGTCAACCAACTGCAAAAAGCTCAATCTTATCTTGGAGTGTCTGTCAAGGATGACTTGCTGACATTGTTTCACACTTAGATTTTCAGTATGGGGTGGCAACTCTGTGATGCCTTCTGAGCCCAGTATCATAGTCTGGAAATAGAAATGGAAGAGTATTATAAATCTTGAAGAAGTTTGTAGCATGTGTAAATATTTTAACACTGCTCTCTCTACAGTCATGAGAACTTCTGAGTTGTAACAACCCTATTGAGAGTAAATGGGGCCATTACACATGGGAAAGTGCCCATAATATTATATACATACAAGAAAATTTGTTTCGGGGGGAGAGGAGAACAATACCCAAATGTTCAATATTAATGTTAAGTCTTAGATTATCACAGAAATTACGTTGCGAGGGTTGAGCATTAAGTTTGAAGGTAGACTAAATTTAGCATATAGCTAATTCAAATATTCCATTTGGAAGTCGTGTATAGTAGGATGTGTAAGTATTAGCAAGCAAATTGTTCACCATATGTTTTCTATTTTACACCAAGATACTTAGATGAAGTAGTAACTACATATTTGAATAATCTGCCACAACCACATTGCATTACATTTAAAGAAATGTGTCTCAAAACAAAATTAGAAGTTTTTTCTAAGTACTTAAAAAGTCATGACTGGCAAAATGTGACCTAGGGCAGTTGGTGGCCCTGCTTTACTTAATGAAAGTTTCAAGAATCGAACACCCCCCCAAAAAAAAAACAATCTGCAAACAACCCCTGGAGATATAAAAATTCATTCATTCCAAACATGCAAGAGAAAAATAATGAAAATAGTCACAGACAGTTTGTCAAGCAATACTTGTACACCCCACTGTACTATCAAGTAGATTTTATTTTAATCTGAATTGTCACAAAGGTGGAAAGGTCGTTTTCCATCCTCATTTATTCCTTCTCTCCTAAAATCCAAACATCAGGCACATGAAAAGGTAGTAAAGTACAATATAGCATTTACTACTAAGTAAGAAGTCCATGGGTATTAGAATTGTCCTTTTGTCATCTAGAAGCGCTCTACTTTCACTTTTGGTTAAATGTGATGACAGTGGCATGCCCAGGGCTTGGTGGGGGTCATAACCCCTCCCCCTTGGCCCATTATTCCTAAAAAAAAAAAGAACATCAAAGACCAGGGACGTCGGAACCGGGGGGGGCAACATGCCCCCCAGTTGCGCCCTAAAAAAATGTGACTATATTGTTCTAATTTATTTTTGATTCTGAAGAAATTTTGAGAAAATATATTTACATTCGTTAAATGTACAGTGGGAACCATTCTAATTCCCGGACGACGGCGACGGGGAGAGAAGTTTCTCCTTCCAGATAGCTGTGGCTGCGAGGCTGTCGCTGGGGACGAGCCAAGTCAGGTGGTTTCTACCTGCCTGCTACGTCACAACGGGCATCGCGCTACGCGGAGCTCACAAGCCCCAACTGCGAAGGTTGCGGGAAAGAAATGAAAAGATGTTTCAGATGCATTGCACATTATGTGTGCACATTTCGGGAAGGGGATGTGTGCATGGTAACTATCATATTAAAGACCGCTCCGATACACACTGCATTTAGGGCGTTTTAGGGTTAGTTTCCGATTGAGACTAAATGAGAATTATCGAAATAGAGGACAAGTATTCTCGAGTGTTGCCGAGTTCGAAACTCTATAGACGCCTTTTTTTTAATTAAAGTGATAACAAGAACAAAAAACCTGGCAAGGGGTGGGAAAAAAGCATGGCAGGGAATAGTGAAGTTAGTGGCTTTTTTAACATTTTCGCCCATCTCATTCTATATACGCCTACATACGAATACTGGTGATATGATTTCTCAATCATTTCTGCCTTTCCCTATTCATTTCAATTTTGAGAAGTGTGAGTTTTATTAGCACAGAATATTGACCTAAGGTAAAGATATCTGAAAACCTGTTTGGTGACTTTGATTCCAATCCGCGCTGCGTGTTGAATGGAAGGATCGAGATGTTATTGAAACTGGTAATATATGTTCAAATTATGGCTGCTCTCAAAGTCTTCTACTCTGAGGTAATAATTTTCTCAGAAGCACACGCTTCTGGGAAAATTATTAAGTTATTCTTCTTATTAACTTTATTGTTATTGAATTCTGTTTTTATACTGTGAAATACACATTATAGAAAACGAAACACTACTGATTCGCTAAAACAAAAAAACGAACAAATCTGTGTTTGTTGGACTTGAATTCTACCGCTCATTCTAATGGCTTGAACACGTAGTTGGGAAAATGCAAAGAATTTGTATACATGAAGGCTAAACAGTTTTTTGGTATGAACCGCAACATAGGGAAAGTGGGGGAATCGTGCGCGGCGGGGAATCGTGCGCACCACGTTTCCGAAGGTACGAGCCAGAGAATGAGCTTTCGATTCATGCTATAACCTAGCGGGCGTCTCAGGAAATACTATTACATTGGGCTTTTCGCGCCAGTTGTATTGTGTTGTGTGTAGCGAGTGGATGTTTGTTTTTGTGTCCATTGTTGTTATTTTGCTGTTGACGAAAATAAGGAGGTATGTCTTAAATTTTTACTCTAGTGTTTTGAACTATGCTTGTTTCGATAGTGCATGATCATGTCTATACACGTGTCTACTTGTTACGAGATTAACGTTTTTATATTTTTTTCTAGAAAGTAAATTTTTTGTAAGGTTGGTGTGGGGCAATGGTGCGCTTCGGAGAAAGGGTGCGCACGATTCCCCCGTATATGTAATTGAATGCGCACAATTTCCCCAAACGACATTAAAGGTGAAACAAGTAGTAATACCCAGGTTTTTATTTTGTTCACAGATGCCACGAAATTACAACAGAAAAACTGAGAAGAACTCCTACTCTCAGGGTAATCTGAAAAACGCTCTGGACGCTATCAAAAATGAAGGAAGAAAAATAAGGGAAGTTGGCAGATGGTTCAACATACCTGAGTCTACTTTACGGAAAAAGCTTGTAGAAAATCGTGATGTGCCTACTCCAACCCGGCTTGGAAGAAAATCAACGTTTTCTGTTGAAGTGGAAAGTGAATTGAAGGACTATGTTCTGACACTGGCAAAGTTATTCTACGGGTTAACTCCGAAAGAATTAAGACGCATAGCATTTCGATATGCAGAAGATCACGAAATTGTACATTCTTTCAATATGGAACAGGCTCTAGCAGGTAAAGACTGGCTGTACGGATTTTTAAAACGAAATCCCGATGTAACTCTACGACAACCCGAAGGAACAAGCTTAAATAGAATTACTGCATTCAATGAAGAAGAAACGAAGCTATTTTTCTCAAATCTTCAGAAAGTTATGGATGAATATAAATTTGAGCCAAGGCAAATCTACAACATGGATGAGACAGGAATAACGGTCGTCCCAAAGAAGTGCCCGAAGATTTACGCTGCGAAAGGTATGAAGAGGATTGGTGCTGCTACTTCAGCAGAAAAAGGGCGCACAATAACTGGTGTTTTTGCTGTCAACGCTGCTGGATCTTATATTCCTCCAATGCTGATTTATCCGCGAAAACGTATGACACCTCAATTACAAAGAAATGGTCCTATCGGGTGTTCTTACAACTGTTCGAAAAATGGTTGGACAAACGCAGAATTGTTCACTGAGTGGCTAGTTCACTTCCAGAAATCTGCAAAACCCGCAGCAAGTGACCCAGTGCTGCTTATTTTAGATAACCATGCAAGCCATATTTCAATTGAGAGTTATGAATTCTGCAGGAATAACCACATTCATATGGTATCTCTGCCACCGCACACATCACACCGGTTGCAGCCGCTCGACGTAACATTTTTCAGTCCATTGAAAAATGCATTGTACATTATTTAACTACATCTGGCCATGAGAGGGTGACAGAATATGATTTGGCTGAACTCCTAAATCATGCTTTCATAAAAGTTGCAACAATGGAGAAAGCTGTTTCAGGTTTCCGCTCTACAGGAATATTTCCCTTTAATCCCGACAAGTTTCAGGATCATGATTTTGCTCCTGTTCAGGACGTTACACTTGTTATCGCTGAAGATTCTTCCTCTCCTAAAGGTTTGAACAAATCATGTGGCATTCCGAACAGTGCAAATAGAGACTTAGTAGAAGAAAACAAAGATTCTTCCTCCCCTAAAAGTTCGAACAAATCATGTGGCATTCCGAACAGTGCAGATGAAGACTTAGTGGAAGAAATCATCCATCCAAATCCTGATAATAATGTGCCTTCAACATCTGCTGCAGGGACAAACTCTTTCCTTTCCTTTGTCCCAATGGGATTACGTCAAGGAAAAGGGAATGATACCAAAACTGTAAAGAATTCTCGGCGAGCAAAACAACATTCAGAAATTTTGACCAGTACGCCCATTAAACGCAAGTTAGAAGAGGCCCAAAAGAAGAAACAAGAAGGAAGTAAGAAGAAGTTGGACAAAATAACGCGACACCATAAACGTCCGTGTGGAATGAAAAGCATCAAGAAGAAGCTGATAAGGAAAAGGCAACTTTCAGAGTCGTCTGAGTCAGACACCGAGGATCAAGAAATTGTTTTTGATGACGATGAATTGGATGACGTAGACTTAGAAAGCGGACAAGGCAGTGCTTTGATTGTACAAGACACTAATGAACGTTGCGGAATTTGTGGTGATTTTGGGAGAGACGGTGAATTATGGTATCGATGTGTTTCTTGCTGTGAATGGAGCCATGCAGAGTGTACTGGTGTCGATACAGCCAACAATTACGTGTGTGATTTTTGTAATCGAAAATAACATCGTCTTCCCCATTAATTTTCTTTCAATTTTAAATATTGAAACAGCAATTCAATTGCCTTCTACAATTGTAAGGCAACCACTTTTAACACATTCAATTTATATGTTGTTAATCTGATATATAACTACATACATTTTTATTTGCTGAACTATTTATTAATGCGCACCATTGCCCTACCCTTGCGTATCATTACCCCATAGGTTGGGGAATTGTGCGCAAATGCAGGTTTGCATTACATGATGCATTACTCACGTACACACTGTTTTCTTTCAATTATAATTATTTCATTCAAAAGGAGAAAGAATGAAAAAGTATTAAGCTAAATTTCATATTTTCTCAAGCAAAACCTTTCCAAATATAATGAAAATTGCTTAGGTGCGCACAATTCCCCCACTTTCCCCTAATATTATACCTTTGTTGTTTACTATAATCACTGTGTTTCGCGAGGTGCAAGAGGGAGTGGTGTATTGACGTTTTAATATCTAGACTGTTTTCGCTAAGGCCCAACGCTACACTTGACCGACCAGGGGAGGGGGAGGCACAAGTTGTTTCCAGTAACTATATTTAGATGTTTAATCTATACATAAAGTTATGATAATTGCATATATTTCTGAACATACATACCTCAATAAAAACGTGTTTATATGTGCCGTCTTGCCTAATTTGTAAGGAATAATTTTAAACCATTTATGTTGTCAGTTAAAAATTGCTCCTTAGTTTGGCGTAGCAGTAACATCGTCGTCTCGGTTTCGATACCTGGTGGAGACACATAGTGGTTCAGATTAACTTTAAACTGTAACTTTGTCTGCGATTAGTATAAAATTACGCGCACGTATTCATATTAATTTTACAGAAGTGATGGTAATTTATTTCAATGTTTTGAAAAAGAAAAGGGTTACGTCCCGGAGAAGCACCGCCCCTCCACAACCGTTATCACTTTGAAATGCCACCTAAGATTATATGAATTTCAGTAATTTCAGTATTGGTGGACTGCCAACCTTACTTTTATTGCCTTTTCTGACAATAAAATGAAGGAATGCTTCGGAAGAGAATCTAGAAGACGAAAACAAATACAATGTCAGGAAGGTGCATGTGAGGAGGGGGACATTCTCCCGCCTAACTACGGGATAGGCTCTTTCCATGGCATTTTTAACTTTTTATTTTCCACTAAGGATGGAAATTTATACTTTGATATGATGTCAGGAAAGAATTGGTTTGGATTGATTTGGTGTTTTAAGTCCACTTTATGCACAGTAATCGGGACTGGAGCTACAATTTATAGTGGGATCCGAACCACTATGTTCCTCCACCGGGAATCAAATCCGGGACCCCTTGATTACAAGGCGACAACGGTACCACTGCACCATCGGGAAGGCCTGATATGATGTCAGGAAAGAAGAATCGATAAGTCACAAATGGGAGAGATGAAGTCAGACACTTTTCGTTTAGTCACAATTATATCCATAGAAAACACTTGTTCAGGACGTGATTCAAAACTGCCCACGGTTTGAACCAGAGACTAGTTCAATCTGTCCTTAATGACATTATAGATTGTGATTGATGGTGAAACATGATTGTTTATTGCAAACTGAAATCTGTCTTCCCTATTAGCGTAGAAAGCATGAAAATTTCGCATCATCAATTTTATTTATTAGAATAATACGCAAATAACAAGAACATGTTGCATTCTATTTACTCTACATTTCTTCAAATAAATGATATTATGAGAGGCATTCAAGTCAAGCTTGGAGTTTTGATTTTTCAGAATAACGGAACACATTTGGACGAATAGCAAATACTTTTATTTCTCATGTCATCCTCCTCTACACTAATGCACTAATTCCAGCGTATCACCGGTGCTTGGATACCAACAGCGTAGAAAGGTTTGTCGTTGTGTCTGGGCCTTGATGGGGCAAAGAAATACATTGACAAATATATATTTTCTGTGCATCAAACGCGCGAAGTGTATATTTCAAAATTATGTTAGTTATGCTTTATAGTGTGCCAATAGCTAACCATCCTTCGGAGTATCCAACTGCTATAACAATTCCAGATAAAAGGATCTACACTTGTTGCAGTTATCGTGAACACAAAATTGGTGACGTCATCTTAGCGCCACGCGCCTCATCTAAACTACGCACAATATTTGAGTTTCTTTTAATTCCATAATCTACCACTCTTGTGAGTCTCCGTCTCTAAGCTCCCCAATAATCTAATCTAGGCAGTGATTGAAAATGTCCAAACTGACCAAAATTTATAGATGTGTGTGTGTGTGCTCTCACAGAAGCAAATTCAGGCAGGGTTTGAAAGTAACGAGTTACAAGTAACAGTTACTTTCTCCAGTAACTGTAAGTAGTTACTTCGTGAAACGATAAACTGTGCCTCGGTTACGTTTTCAGGTAAGGAGCATGGGCGTCGTGAGAAGGGATCGAACAGGTACGGACGCCACCTAGAATTTCGTTTCATTCACACAAAGTTGCATGAACTTTGCTATTTTTTATTGCAAATGACAGAAATAAAGTTCAATTAGTTAGTATTCGAACAGAATAATGAAAGAAAAAGAGGCATTAGATCGAAAACATTGGGTTTTGAAAAATAAAGGGGTTACGTCCTGAGGAAGCACCTGCAGTAACCAGGTTACGTTTTTCATACTTTACTTTTTTATACTAAGAATAAATGGTTCCACACTTTCCTTCCAAAACTTAGAGTGTTATGTGAAAGGCAAACAACAGACAGTGTACGAGTAAAATATCAATTTAACTTTTAAAGCTTTCTCTTGAACGAGGTGTGCAAATGATAAGAACGCATAACTGTATACTTCAGTGCACGAACTGCAGGAAATGTAAAAAGATAATGAAGTCAGTTGTGCTGGACATTCACACATCTAGTGGATCAAATAGAAAAGTCACCCCAATGATAATACTAATATGAATAAATTTGGAATAAAATTGGTATATTTTTATTAGTATTTAATAGATATTGTGTAATAATCATACCCATGATGAACGTTATTATTAATATTTCTGGGCCTCGCAGATGGCGTAGTGGCCGCGCCAGAGACTTGTAATCAAGGGGTCTGGGCTTCGATTCCCGGTGGAGGCATTTAGTGGTTCGCATCTCATTAGCCATTCTGTGCATAAAGTGGAATTAAAGCAACAATTCAATCAAACGGTTCAATTCTATATTATTTCTACTATAGATTGCCTGACCCCCTTCCATTCACAAAATTTCTGGCGACGACCGTGGTAAGGAGTTCATTAATAAAAAACAACAACTATGATTTGCTCAAAGGTTTATTAAAAAAGTTAATAGTTATGCGTATACATTTTTGCAACGCGGATTTTTGGATGATGTGGTTATTCAGGTTCACTTTGAATTTTATGTCTATTTTCATGGGCGAAATGAATGTTCACTTTTGAGGATAAAGTCAAGGAAAGCTTGCCTTCAGTTCAAGCACGTTACACGTTCTGCCAGGTTTAGCTTATCTACATATAACGTCGTTACTCTTTAAAGTAACGGTAAACTCTCGAAATCAGTTAAATTCCATAAACAAGTAACTGTCTTAGTCCCTTTTTGGGCAAAATATTACAACTGGCTTACTTTTACGAAGTAACTTTACAAAGTTGCCCCCCCCCCAATATTTTACTTGCAAGGGGGGGGGGGGCAGAGAAATGCGCAACGACACTTGTTCATATGCAATATTCGTTTCATTAGAGAGTGAAGCCAGGAAGTGGAAATTTTATTTTATTATGAAACAACATAAATTCACCACAGCATAAAAATTCAATGAAAAGTAAACCAAATGGAATTATGATAGAGAATGTTATTGTATATGATTAAAATTGGCCACATTCATAGGTATAACAATACTTTGATATTGAACAAACAGATTTTTGTAATTAAATATAATGAACATCGAAATATAAAAAGAAACACCAATTTACAAGCTCACATAATTCGTGGTTTTAATCTTCAACATGTTCTGCTTATTTCTCTTAGGTCGTAGCACGAGATTGTGATTTTATAGAACACCTGTACTTTAGACTAAGGAACAAAATGTTTTGATTTTTTCAGACTTCTGAAATATTTTGGTTGTATATTGCATGCCCCCACCTAGGGCTGGCCCTGGAAGGAGTTAAGATTTGCTTTACCAACCTTTCCAAGAACCATGTGGCTATTGGAAATATTGAAAAAAGAAACATAGTTTTTATAGAGAATTAAGACTATTTTCAATGGATTGTATCACACTTTAACTGCTTATTTGGAATAATTTAGTGACGGTTCCGAGAACAATTTAATATTACAAGAACTGTCTGTTAACTGTCGATAGCGTGGTGGTTAATGCAGCCGTCTTATCATTAAAGTGACAGGGTTCGATTCCTATGGAGAGGGTACAATTTCACAGCTTCGGAACTATATATACACCCAGCTCCAAATAATATGTAATGTTGATTACAATTGACAATATCTGTGTCATTCTTGAAAATCCAGGTAAGTTTCGAAAAGTTTTTTCTAACGTCACTTATTTATAATATCAGATTAACCGCAACGGCGACTGAAAAGCAGTAATTCTGAAAAAAAAAAAAAAGGAGCGAGGAAGTAAGCGACGAGGGAGAGATTCCAATTTTATAAGCATATATTCCTAAATATCACATGCAAACTATTCTTTTGCGAACGAAAGTTCATTAAACTACCAGCTTATTTACTACTGGAGTCTTCACTGTTGAAAACCCGGCAATGAAACAAAAGAGAAATGTCCCTGTAAAGTAAAATTTAACTGAAGAGTCTGGCATTTTTAATCAGCCGAAAGCCATCGGCAGCAATTTAGAACGATTGTACCCATATGGAATCTTACTCGTATAACCTGCCACTCATGGAAGCATATACAATACCTGCAAGGCAAAATGCTATTCACATGCTTGCCAGTTATATTATCCCCTCTTCTACATGGAATATCAATGCAAAGTTGAATCTAGACAATTTTTTTTAATTTTAGTTTTTGCGTTTATGATTCGCAAAAAATACATAACAGTAATTCCACTTAACATTTCTTGATTTTAAGTAGAGTCGATAAGAAAGTTCCTTAAAATGAATTTCGAGCTTTGAAAATGCATTCTGTTTTATAAATGATTTTAACATTTAAATGACTGTATACATAGCAAAGTGCTTGTAAGGAACATGATTATAATGCCTGCAAGCAAGAATTTGACTTCCCTTGCGCTTGCATCTGATATTTTGAAATCGGAGAGGGTAGGTTTCATGTTCGGATCCTGAGCCACGCATGAGTGTGTTATTGTTGTTGTAGCGTTATCCACTTAATCGAATCATTATTCATTGTCAATATCGCGATTAACTCAAGAAATGAAAATGCGACAAAAATTGAATAAAAAGATAATTTCCCCTGGATGTCGAGCAGGCTAAATAAATAGGCTTTTGAGAGCTAGCTCCATTCTTATCATCAGCCCCGAAAACTTGATAACATCCCCACAACGATATCTAGAGGTAATGAACATAATTCACCAGCATAAAACTTCAAGACATATGTACGTAATACTTTTCTTTGCAACGGATATCCCGTAAAATTTCTTTCTTTATTTTAATACGATAATCGAGGGTAATGCTACACTATAAATTGGAATATTACAGAACTTCTCACTGGCAAGTTCTTTCACCTGCTGTTGAACCAGGTGATATCTGTAGGGCGCCCAAAGGAAAGTTCAAAGGTTACTTGGCCGACCTACAAGGAAAAATTACGGCTTACTTTTCCCAAGAAATATCTGGCGCCTGATCCCAAAGCCATTATAATCCAAATGTGTTGTCCTTACGTGTGCTGAATGCCCCTTTTACATCTTCAGCTTTTAGCAAAGATTTCGAGATTTTAAGAAAGTTTATGGGTTTTAGTCTTAGGGAGTTCATCTCCGATCGCCTATGTATGAATGTATGTATGTATGTATGTGTGTGTGTGTGTGTGTGTGGGTGTGTGTGTGTGTGTGTGTGAAAAGGAAGAGAGGAGAAAAAATTGAAACCGCTTGGCATCAGAAGAAGTGTGCAACAGGGCTATTCTGCCACAAAAGAAGTGATGTAAGTGAGGTGACAAAAATAAATTTTATAAAGAATATGGAGGACAGAATAAAGAAAATATGCACGAAGGAATGTGAAAAAGAAGGCAAAATAAATAGCCTATGGAAACAGCTGGAAAAGAATGGCTATGAGAAGCAGGATAGACTGGACATAAACAGAAGAAGGAAGAAAAGAGGAAGGGGAGAATTGGAAGAGAAAGAAAAAGAGAGAAGGTTTGGAATAAGGAGTATGGGGAAGACCACAGAAAAGATATGCAAAGTGCTTAGGGAAGCGGGCATTAAAACTTACAGGAAGGGAGGGAGAAGCATCTTAGGAATAGCGAAGAATGCTAACAAGAAAAAGGAAAACAGAGAAGAGGAAGAGGAAGGGATTATCTACGAAGTGAAATGTAAAGAATGTCAGAGTGTGTACATAGGAGAAACGAAAAAGAGACTGAAAGACAGGTTGAAACAAGATAGGGATGATGTACGACTTAAGAGAGAGAGAAATGCGATATTTAAACACACGAGAGAAACGGGACATGACATAGAGTGGGATGAGGCTACGCAGATAGGAAGGGAGAAGAGAATGCTAGTGAGAAAATGGAAGGAAACCAAGGAAATAGAGAAGAAAGGTGAAGAAGACACAATGAACTGGAATGGGGGACTGAAGTTAAACAAAGAATTTAAGAATGTGTTAGAAAGAGTGGAAAGGACAAGAGAGAAAGAGGAGAAGAGAAGGAAGAAAAATGAAGGAAAAAGAGCGTGAGATATAAAGCCCAACCACATTCTACTGTATATGGAAGTAAATATGTTTAGCCTTTTAGGTGAAAGTACAGTTGACAAGGGAAAGCCACCTGCTAGAATGTTCCAGAACAACTTTCTAGTAGTCTGGAGGGAGTAATGTTTGTGTATATATAATGCCCTGTTTTTGTATCTTGTTACTTTTGTACTTGATACACAGTCTGAAGAAGACCTTGCTAGAAGGTTGAAACTTTACGTTTAGTTTTTTGTTTTTTAATAAAATAAATTACTGCCTTGGTCAGCATATTTATATTTTTTCGTATATTAATATAACTGTAGATTGAATTGTTTCTTCTGCAAATATGCTGTATAAAGAAACAAACTGCCGGAGTACTTGTTGAGGCCAGTGTACGCACACATAGGCTAATTGAACCAGGCCCGTAGCTAGAGGGGGGCAGGGTGGGCAACTGCCCCCCCCTGAGAGCCTGCTTTGCCCCCCCTGTGAAAAATACAGAATATATTCCTACCTGGAATACTCACTAATCTTTACAATTATATCCTCTATTACTCTAGCAACATAACAAAAACACTTATTGATTTTGTGATTTATTAAGATGTGTGGGATTCCGAATAATGTCGTACTAGGATTAGGGGGAGAAAATCTCTTCCTGATTCAGACTTCCGGAAATGATTTCGTAATTTTTAGTATCTAGAACAGTTGTGATATTTTGAGAAGTCTTGTATGAGGTGCCTAATGTTTTTGGATGTTTGCTATGAAGTTTGAACTGCTTAATCTTTAGTTTCCGAAGTCTGCCTATTGGTAATAGTGATTCATGTGGTAGAGAGAGGGAGTGGATATTTGATTTTTGTTACTTACCGTTGCCTTTCTGCCACTTCGAGCTAATCGTGACAATGAGTGATGACGTGAAATTGATGAAAAAACACTCACAAACAGTGCTGCAACCACCACAGGGGGCGGGGGCATTATCCGCCCCCAGTTTTGGTCGGAAGCCCAATCTAGGGGGGGCAAACATTGAAGTAAAGAAACATGACTAGCAGAATCTAAGAATAGCAGTACAAATTGATGCTCAAGATGGAATTAGTTTTCAAGTTTTTCTTGAATTTTTCTTCCAGATGGTCAAGGGCAGTTGCAGGGGGCACAGAGGGGCAATAGCTCCCTCGCTTTCAAATTTTATACAAATAAAAGTACATTTCGTAAAATTTTCTTGCTCGCTTCGCTCGCAAGTATGGATTCTGCTATTCTTATAGTCTAAAGCCCTGGGAGCCAAAACGATATAATTGATAAAAAAAAAATGTTAAAGAGAATGCCATGGCACCCCGTGAAATTATTTGCACCCTATTATATCAATATTGTTTTCAGTTTGCAAATATTTGGATCTAAAGATTTTCCTGCTCGCTTCGATCCAATATGATTCTTCTCTGTAATGCATTCTAAATCACCAGAGAGAGAAGTAAGGCCAAATTTATACTTCAGATTGTTGCTGCTTAAATGCACGAACAATTCTTTTGAGGAAAAGGAGCACGCACATTTGAGAGACAATTTGGCGTATGAATTGATCATGTAATGTATTTAAATAATATATATATATATTAAAGAAACTTTTAATACGTACACAATTTAGCGTAACATGTTGCATATGCATTTTCTTATTTTACGTCGCTCCATGTTGCATATGTGTAAAATATATATGTTGTACATGAAAGTTATACGTGTCATATGTACAAAAATAATAAGTTCGTCATGCATATTCTGTCTTTCAAAAATACAGTTTGTGTGCTTGTTTTCCATTATTAGCTAATATGAAATTGCACATGTTGGAAAAATACCGGGTGATCCGTTTGTTGTCAGAAAAGTAAACCTTTATACACAAGAAGTTAATGTACGTATCTCCGAGCAACTTGTTGTAATATAAGCAGAAGGGATGTAAGTTTCGAATTCAGCCACATGGCGGGACTAATGTGCATACAAAGGTGGTGATCACGTTACAACAGCGGGAACAGTATGTCGTATGGTATGCGAAATTTTCCAGTATTACATGCATGCTACTGTCGCCACGCAGCTCAAATCCGTAAACCTCCACTTATTCGAAACTTACACCCTTTCTGCTTATTTTACAACAAGCTGCTCGGAGATACCTTAACCTCTTGTAATACAAAAAATGTATTACAAATGTTTACACAATTCATCAAAGTGTAGATGTAATGTAATCATTATTATTTAATTAATTCTATTTTTCTTGCATAACACAACACAATGGTGGTGTTGGATTTTCGTTAGATTCCTTTGTGTGTAAAAATCTTGCATACTGGAAACTAGAGGGAAACATTATGAAGCACGATTTATAAAGGTCTTTCTTAATCAGTTCTGCAGAGAAGCCCAAAACTGTTGGTACATATTAATCGTCTTTTAACCTTTTCGACCTGTAAATATAAAGTAGATACAGTCGCTATTTATGTTAAACTTTAGCTTTGTATTCTTTGGTATTCCGGAAAGTCATTATCGAAATATTGTTATTTGATGTTGCTTGAACTTTTTTTGTTCATTGGAGTTTCAAGATATCATCCCTTTCCTGTTACATATCACTTTTGGAGGAGGGGGACAAGTGCCCGTCTGCACCCTGCTATATCTGCCAATGCAACACAATATATTAAAAATTTGCCCCCTCTAGGATTGACTTTGCCCCCCCCCCCCAATAAGAATTCCTGGCTACGGGCCTGAATTGAACTGGACCTACAGTTTAAAGTGGGATCGGAACCACTGCAAAGGGATTTGTTCAGAATTTTCCATCTAGGAAGGTGCAATGGTAAATTCAGAGCTAGAATGACCTTAAATTGGGAGGAGGGTGTTCGGGGTGTGGAGATAAATCACTGACAGGTGGCTCCACCGGGGATGACAGACGGAACCCCTTGATTGGAAGATCACGTCACCGCCCGCATACATCGGATAGACCAAAAGCAGGTGGGTCATTTTAACGTTTTTCTTATTATTATTAGAAATACTATTGTATTTTCTTTCACTGTATGTTGTAATAATTGTACTAAGTACACTGTAAATTACCCGATAAAATAAACACTATCGAAAGCGTTTTTCTGACATTTTATCGCGAGACAAATTTACTTCGGCAAATGAATTTTCTGCTTGTAACTTTTGCTATGGATTACTAAAGGTAATATTTACCCCAGGCAGAGGGGACGAATTCGTTGCAGGGGGCAACAAATTCTGCTCTCTGCTTGCAGTTTAGATGCGGTTCTGTAGCTGTATGAAACATGACAATAATTGAATCGATCACATACGAACAATCAATGTGCTAACTTTCAGTGTTTCTAAAGATTCGAAAAAATATTAAGATAGAAATATCGACCACATACCAGGCGAATTTCAATCAAATAACAATCATTTTACAACGTATTTATCAAAACAATTTGGAGGGTGAAATAATGTGACTTTTTTTTTGCGGGGGCACCCGTGACAGAATTACTCAAGAAACAGTGGTGGCGATTGGGTTCCAAAACTGCGGGGCGAAGCAGTTTACTTTCCTTTAGTAGACATGGTTTAGCATAGTGCGGAGGCGAAGGTGGTAAAAAGTGGAGGGGCAACTGCCCCCTAATCGCCACCACATCAAAATAGTAACTGTTACTTATAAGTACGTTCTGATCTGATAGGTCAGTTGCACTTACGAGTCTCATATATACCTAAATGCCATACAAAAAGGTATATTTGGGTTGGGGGTAAGCATTTATTGATCTAGTTTTCTCGTTTGCTTGATGACAAACTGGTGACCCCTCTTCCTCATCCTCGTCACTCGAATGAGAATTAAACCATCAAAGAAATATGCATATATGAAATTTCATACGTTTATATTTAGCTCCTAACTCCCTTCCCCTTTTCTGCACACACAGCCTACATCAGTGGTTCTCAAACTGTGGTACGCGTACCCCTAGGGGTACATGAACGTCTTGAAAGGGGTAAGCGACCAGCTCGGAAGAGAAATGTAGAGATTACCCACACAACATTTTTGCTGCAGATGTGTAGAGCAGACTTCAAAGCTTTTAACACTAAACAGGAAAATAAGGCTAATTTTTGTCACTGACACTCTTATTTTTGTTTCATTTGTTTTGAAATAAAATACTCGTTCGAAATCTATAATAGACTAAATTTGGAGCAGAATCTTCGCTTGAAAATTTCAAGTGCACAATCAGATATCAAGAAACTGTGTCACGCTATGCAGGCACATCCTTCTTACTAGAAACTCTGGGGATTTACAATAATAACTCTAAATTTTTACGTGACACTTTCTTTACAAACTTATTTTTCTTCTTTGATTTTTCTTTCAACAACTCTGGAAACATGTGAAAATTAACGTTTGTTATATACTTCTTGGCATACATGTGCTTCACATTTTTACTTTTGTAGCTAATCATACAGATGATAAACGTAGGAACACCTAGTAAAAAAATCCCCAAAACTCACTATTCAGAGAAATCCTATGGTGGGGTTACATTGGACGTTTAGTTACGACTAAAGGTACACTACTTTGAGCACTTACGTCCAACATTTCTGTGCACCTGCATACAATATCCATTTTCCCGCCATTTTCTTTGCAGCTGCATATTGGCATATCGCACACACTCAACCCACTGACTATTCTTGCGAACAAGAAGATAAAGCACACAGCCGTCCGAACGTCCATTTCTAGCTAACTGCATCGCAGGACGAACGAGTTCAGGGTAAAAATTCACTTCCTGTCCCCAGTATCTGCGCTATCGTCGCCAAAACGCTCCCTTTTCCCCCCTTGTTATGTGGGACGGAGTGGGCTGATAATTGGGGATGTTATCGAGACGAGTCTTGGCATAGTCTTGGTAATGGGCGTAACTTGAGACTTTTTTGTGGGGGCAGAGTCGAAAACTTTTTCATCCCTTAAAAATAGTGTCCAGGATTAATTGCTAAATAACTGTTACATTTGCGAAATCATAAAAATTATTATTTATTACGAGTACTTAGCTCCTCAGGTCTTAGGATGTTAACAAAAGTATCCTTAACGTGTAAATTTTAACAAATCTGAAAATTTGGGGTGGGGGCCAAGCGCCCTCCTTGCCCACGCCAAGTTGCGCCTATGGTCTCGATCTAGTCTCGATTTGTAAATGTCTGTCTCGGTTTATAATCATCTCGATACACCACATACTCATGAGCGGGGGTGGGTGGGGGTTGCCGAACAAGTCAGTCCCCCATCCCTGCCCTCGAAATTTACATAGTTCGTTTCAAGTTACAGAAAATCGGAAAGAGTGTTATTTTTATTGTTACTACCGGAAATAAAGTTCAGTTTGTTATAATCCCCAGAGAATAACAAGGTAAAATTGCGTAAAATTGAAATGTTGAGTGTAAAATACATATTTTGCCTTTTAAACCAAAGAATAAATTATTTCACAGGTTTTGAAATTTCAAAAGTTATTGTTTTTAAGTGAGATGTTACATCTTATAAGCACTATGCCTAAAATTTCCCCCTAACTTTTAAAGCTTTTTTTGAAAAAGTTAATAACAAACGAACTGTATGAAATGTAAAAAAAAATAGTGAAAAAAGTTGTGATGCATATTCCATCTGGTGTATCGAGTAGAAAAGTCTCCCCCCCAAGGGTATAATAATAATAATTATTATTATTACTATTCACGTTTCATAAATTGCCTGAGCCTCCCTACATAGTTCGAATCACGAAACATATACAATGCGTTACCACACAGAACTTTCATATGTGGAGTAGAGGCTAAAAACTTTTCTCATTTAAGTTTTTTTCTGTTTGCCGGCTCATTTCAACACTGCGAGACATCGAAAAACTATTTTATCCACACACGCAGCACAGGCTCACGGCTGTCGCTAATGTAGGGCTTGGAAGTTGAGGAAATATCCTTTCTTTTTTCCTAGTGTCACGAGGCCCAACATAATACTGTATATGTTCATTTTGGGTCATTGGAGGCCAGAAAAAGATGGGTTTTATTTGTCCTTTTTTGCCTTTTTTAGGTCTTAACGGCTATTTTTTGCAAATTCACCTTCTTTCGACTACGTTTTTACTCCCCATTCTCAATTCGAATCATCATCAGTTCATCACCTCTTTATTAAACATCCTTTCTGTAGTAAAGAAATAAAAAAAGAGAAAGAAATAAATATATTTGAACCATCCCTGAAACGAGAGAAAACCATTTTGGGACGACTGAAGCAGGTACGGTACAGTGGGATCCATGAGTATTACCGTGCAAATTGTCCACGACTATTTTCATTAACTTTTTCTTACATCCCATGTGTTTTAAGCGATGATTTTTATGTATGCTGGTGCACAAGTTGTCAACAGCTTGTCTTGAGTTTTCTTTTTAATTCTTGAAGTTCTTATTGGGTCAAATAAAGTGCACGAACATGGTGATGGACAATTTGCACGGTAATACTCATTGATCCCACTGCACAAGGTCCTTTAACCGTAACTTGTCTGGAAGGTAGCGCTGGAGATGACTATTGTGATATACTGCAATGCCAACTGAGGTAAGGTTTTCCAAGACCTATTTCTGTAACCCTAGTGTGGTTAGGCCAAATATGATTTTTCAAATTATCTTAATCTAAAAAAATATATAACGTCTGAAAGAAGATGCATTTCATTCATATAGTTTTTTCACACTGTGCTTTCCATACCACCAGAATGTTGTAATTTTTTATTCATTAAATATGTAATTAAAACTGAAGTTATTAATTAATTTGGATCACATTTATGTCCTTTTTCCGTTTTTAGGTATTTTTTTGGCAATTTATAGGTCTTCAACTCCGAGCCCTGCTAATGAGATTTGAGATTCGTTGTGAGCAGTGGCGTATGCTGGTTCTAACGAGTGGGTAATCTCCGACCATTGATCCTCAAACTCCAAAAGTTTCCGTGCAATTTATGTCAGGATCCATATTGGATTTAGGAATATTGTGTCGGAATGTTTGTCTTATTGCTACGACCACAATCAATTAATTCTCGTTATTGCAGTTTAATATACGTGTAGAATTTCAAATAATAAAACAAGACAGTATTATAAAGCTATAAAAAACAACCTGTGAAATATAAAATGAAAGACGTGCACTAGTGAAATAAAAACCCGCAATATTAATTTATGTGAAAATTTCAACTTAATCCAGGACCCGATTACTTGTGCCGTACCACATCCAAAGCACGCTGTTTGTCCAGTTGCACGTCAATACGTGTCTGTGCGAAAGATTGCAGCTTAACAAAGGAAGTTATGTGACTTTCGGATTTTTCATGTTTGTCACAAGCGTTGCAAAGATAGTTTAGATTACAGTATCCGCCACGCATCCATACATTCTTTTCAGTCCCGAAAAGTAAGCACGACCAACAAAAAAGCAAAGCTTATTAACACTTATACTTCCTGTCAACCATGGTGATTTGTCATAATTTGCTTGCGAAAATGCCTCACATATTCCCGATTTTTGTCTTCGTGTGTAGAAATAAGTTCAAGCGATGGCACTGGCCTACCTTTATTAACAATTTGCAACTTCTCCTGAAAAGATCTTGTTCCAAAAGGTTTCACCAGCAAATCTCGTATCACATCCATTACCCTTTAACACAGCACTATCACGACAAACACTAACACATAAATAAATAATAAACATGAAGCACAGCATGAAGCCAACGACTACACGCATTCAGTTTCATGCGCCAAACTTCTGTTGTTGTGTTCCTGGCTCAGAATGAAATTCCCCATGAATGATAAAAAAAAATCCCTTTCCGAGCTCGAAATGACAGGTTTTAAAAGTTCGAATTATTGCAGGCCAGAGCCAGAATTTTATTTCGGGATGGGGATCATCCCTTATTAGCAGCCGACACATAAAGTTGAAACAGTGGGGTTAGAAGTCCTGAAGATGAATCTCAGATTATTACAACGTATTATGCAAGGTGTTTAATCGTGCTAATGAAGTAAAATTAATTACCACTATACACTTTTTAAATTAGATATTTGTAGGATTTCAGGGAGGGGGGTTTCAGCCCCCCGAGTCCTCCACCTGGCTATGTGCCTGATGTGTTTTTTCGTTTTATGTTTAATTCGTTCATCTTCATCACTATTAATCTATAGAGTCGGAATATAGCAACTTAAATGAACTAATAGTATTATATATATCATTTATTTTTGATATCTTTCCCTTTAAAAAATATTCAGTTCCGTGAAAGAAGTATTCTCGCTGCTTTTGAAGATTAGAGAGGAGAAACAATCACTATTTTTGTAATACAAGGAGGGGGGAGTCAGCATGTACAGTAGGTGCTTTAATTGCTTAAGCTTTGAATTTTAATTTAGTTTGCTTCATCTTCAATATTTTAGCTTTTTCCTTTTGATAAATTTATGTTCAAGTAACAGAAATCAGCAAGACAGAAGCAAATGTAAAGTGAAAATTAGCGTAGAATTGGTTTGCCCATGTTATTCAATTTTCCTGTTCTTCGCACTCTACCGGGTATGTTTTCCCTAGTTCAGCGGAGGGAACGGTTAAAGGCTCTGAAGGTTGAGAGTGCGACCGGTGGACTCTCATAAGAAGGAGCTTACCCTGGCCACGGAATCACCGCGCCTGAGAAGCAGTGTTTCCTCTCCCCCTTTTCTCTCTCCTCCTTCCACGCCAAGGGTTGTAAGGGAAGCGGGTGGAATGACGTCAGGGTGAGATTGCCTGAAGTCATTCCACCGGCTGGAGAAAGGTTCCCGCACATTCAGCGGCAAACGGTTAGAAGCATTTGCGCGCTGGAAGCAAAGAAATGTATGCATCGAAATTGGTTTGGAAGAATATTGCGAAGAAATGTATATATACATATTTTTTTTTAAAAAAATACAGCCGGGTCATCTGCGATTACCTAGATGACCCAGAGTATACGCCGCTGGTTGTGAGTCCACGTTATGCACAGATTGGGTAATCGGGACTGCACCTATAGCTTAAAGTGAGATCCGACCTACTATTTGTCTCCACCGGGTATCGAACCAGTGACCCCTTGAATACAGGGCTACGAAGTTACCACTACTCCATCGGGGAGCCCTGACTGCCGCCAATGTACTGGTTTTGTAAATTACTATGAATAAAATATGTGACTATACCAACAAGTCTGAAGAACTCTCACAGTAAATAAAATTTGTCTTAAGTAAATTTTCAGACATTGTACCAAAGTCTCGAACGAGGCCAAGCATCTGAAACACTATCTCGTTCTCGTCTCGATTTTTACAAGGCCGTCTTGTCTCATTACGATCTGTACGAACACTGGGGTACGCTGGGGGTTACTGATGGCGCTGCGGCCCCTTCGAAATTTTGAGAAAATCAAAATTTTCAATTGAAAGAGTAAAGAACGATGGAAAAACCACAGTAGTAAATGCAAACTGCCCTAAAAATCACCCCCAATTATCATATTACAGTATTTTTATTTCTCGACAAAACGTAAACGAGGAAGCAGCATGGGAAGGTATGATCAACCTCACTATAGTTCAAATTACAAACCCTGACACCTTCTGTAAACAAAACCACCTGCATGCAGAAAGCATTGCAAACTCATAGAAGTAAAATAATACACACGAAAATCCAGCGTTGTTACAGGATTCATTACGTAAGGTAAAACAATGGCCAATTTGTAGTATGGGATACGCTGCCGCAAATGACGTCTCACCTTAAACCCAATGCTCTTTCTTTTTTTACTTATTGCTTCACCTTTATGGTTAACTCTTTGCACCAGTAATCATTTCCCATAAATTTGGCTTCTTTCTTTGAATATATTTTACTTGCATTTTTTAGACAAAATGATATAACATGGTAATGTATATTTCAAAGGTTTGATATAGATAGAAGTGTATTTGAAATTTGTTTGTACATTTTATGTAAATTGTATCTTATGTAAATAAAATATATAATGGGCATAAACAGCCATATGCATTGCTGTAAGTCCAATAAATATATTGATGATGATCAAAACAAGACAAAAAGTTCGTAAATTTATTGCGGTTGGAAACTTTGACAAGCATCCTAATAACGATTTTTGTTCCGCCAAATATAATGCACTTCGTAAAATAACTTGGTGACATGGCAAGGCAAGATAAGTGTGAACATTTTGTAGTAATATAACTTTCAATGAGCTTAGAGATTTGTGTACATAATGATATTTTATAACATTGGTTATTTTCTAAAAATAATCATGTGAACAGCAAGGAAGTAGTGCAATTTAGTAATATTGCCTGACTTATCCTTAGAAAAATAACATGCCGAGTTCTATGCGTGAGGGAAAGTCTCCGTTTACTCCGAGCTTGTTTTCAAAACACCAGCAAGGACAGCCTTTGAAAAGGGGTGAGAAACAGATTCTACTCAATATTTATGTAACGTTCTGTCAGTAGTATCCTGAGAAACCAGTAAATGAAGTGGTTAAGTTGGTATCCCAGTGCAGTGGTGTGTCAGTGTCTGCAGTTTTAAGGGTTATGAAAGAGAGAATGACCGGGAGAGTAACAATGTATGCGGCTGCATATTCGTCTGATGTTTTGAGAACGGGTTCTCACATTCAGAGGCTCTTATATAAAATGAATAGGTGCGGCGAACTATGAGTGTAACAGCAGATGATTGCGGTCATGGATCAGCTGACGCGGAGTGATACAATCAAATCGATGAGACCGTTTGTTTACAGAAGGTCTCAGGGATGCAGGGGGTGCTCGTTGCTATGTGAAGTACGTATGCATTACGTCATCTGGGAGGATCGGGTTTGACGGTGCTCATTGCTATGTGCAGTAAGTTTTGTGCGGGGTACATTTAGCTACTAACACGTCGCAAAAATCGGAACAAGCAGGTTGTTGATTTTGTAGCGTTCGATTTATTTTTATTGTATTTTTGTACTTCTAGACTGCAATCATGTCTAATTGTGCTGTAGCAAGCTATGAAAACTATAACCAGAAAACTAAAGGAACTGACATAAAATATCATAATTTCCAGTCGATAATTGCGTAAGTAAATAGTGGATTCATGCTTGTAGACGAAATGTAAAAAATGCAAGTGTGCAGTGCCAATTATTGTGAAGAAGACTATGTGCGAGATCTAAAAGCAGAATTTCTGTATTTTCCACCAAAGAACGTGCTGAAGCCAACTGCAGTGCCATCGCTAAAATTACACCTAATTACTTTAGTAGCAAATAATCGAGGAAATGGTGTAGTTCTCCTAAACACTTATCTTCACAATATCATTCGCTTGTAGGACGTGCTGATAAGGTTTGCAGAGCTGTACGCTACGAAAGACACGCAATAAGGAAACGTGCCCTAAACAGGCTAAAGACTATGCTGCCAAAAAAGTGAAAAATATATAGACGTTGGTATATACACAAACTGCAAGCAATGTTTCGTTGTTGGAAAACATATTCGATCTATTACAAAGGAGAAATACACATGTGCATAATGAAGCAAAAAATTAAAGATTACAAACAACCTCTTTCAACCGCTTTAACCAAATAAAAAAGTTCAAAATCTAGAACGTAACCTAACCGACAGTACTACAAGAGAAGTCATCAATATCTTGAAAATGTGTTCAACTAGTGCGAAGTACGTAGTGAGCCTAACTGATTTGTTAAGTACATTTTATGTAAGTCGGATTTATAATTATTAACAATTTCATTTAACACAGACCGATGTTGATTGTGATTTGTATGTTCACATTATTGTGAAAAACGTTGTCGGAAATGGGCATTTCGAAGATCGTGTACTAACTTTCACGCTATTCGAAATGAAATTCACTTAGTACATCTTCAATTCGAGTTACATAGAGTTGTATGCACGATGGTAAATATTGCATAAGTGAATATTACACCCATCATTAAAATGTTTGCAACTTTGTTCAATTTTGGTATTTCACAAATATATTGTGAATAATTTTGTACCCTTGCACTCAATATAAACCAATGGATGTTACATTATTTCTTTGTAGTACATTTCTGTCAAAAAGAGCAAGATCTAAGATTAGTGTAATGCAAGTTACTTCGTTAATGTACAAATGTGTGTCGCATATCAGCCTTGGAGTATATTTTCGGGTTATACAACTCAGACACACATGGGAATGGAAATGGACAATCTGCGGACAAAGTCCCTTAACGAATAATAATTCGTACACTTGCACGGTCAATCATTGTGAGTTCATGTAACTTTTCTCCTTTATTGTTTAATTAAACTAAGATATTTTCATCGATATTCTCAAAGCGTTTCATTTACCGTGTGATCAAAAATCTATTTCTATAGGCTTGAATGAGTAGGTTAAGACATTTAAGTTTGATGTTCCTAGTACTCATCAAGTATTTCGAGTAGGTTAAGTTAGTTAAATTAGTACTTGTACACTTTGACTCATCTTCTGCACGCGTTTGTATGTAAAGTTCTTAATACGAAAAAATACTTTTTAGGACTATGACAACGATAACTTGCAGCCAAATTTGAACCAGAGAAATTAAAAATATCTGCAAATTACAAACTGGAATTGCGTTTTCAAAGTCTGAAACTACTATCTTACAAACTATTTCATCATTCTTCCTCCACATAAAACTTTTCAAAAACATTTTGCATGTGGAACTTTGATCCGTACGTAAATTATTATAAAAAAAAAAAAAAAGGTAAAGTGTTCCCCTGTGCATAGCACCACGCCATGAAGGCGTATAGGGGGTGTGGGGGTAACGCCCCACACTTTCTTGATCCGGTTGTGAGTGGGGGTGATGTGATCAGCATCACGCCCCTGACCGCCTTTACCCCCCAGGGTTTTCCCCAGGTACCCATGTTATTCGACGCTGGGTAGGCGCCGGGGCCGCTTCCACCGTTAGAAAAATTCCCGGATTTGAACCGGCCGGGGATCGAACCCGGGACCTTGAGCATGGTAGTCAGACGCGTTACCGACTGAGCCACCGCGGCCACTCGTAAATTATTATACACTAAATAAATATATGAAGAAGGTTGGGAATTCTTTCGAATTTAGAGTAAGTATCAAATGCAGAGTAAAAATTTATCTAGATTGTATATTGCTTCTTTCACTTGATAACTTCAAAAATAAAGTTACATTATGGTGAATGGTAAAGATTGGATTTTAAGTATATCAGTATAATTTTAATACTTTCTGATGTTATGTAAAATTTGAAATGTTCCTGGAAATGATTGCAACGTTCTGAATGAATAAGAAGGAACTATTTCGTCAGAAAACTAAATATTAGGCATTTGTACTGCGTTGTGTTAAATGTTGTAAATAGATTATACCGGACTACTATCGGATTAGAAATTACGGTTATTCAAGTTTGGACTCCAACTAAAAGTTAATCAGTAGAACCACATAAAAACGAGTTACATCAAAATTCAGCTTATTCAATTCTGTGTCAATCTATAGTTACCAATTTATTTTTTATTATGCCTTCTATTTTTATTATCGTGAGAACAAGATAGGATTATCTTTTAGTTTGGCAAACTATCGCTCTCTTTGAGATTCTATAAATAAAGAACGGGTGTTTTTTTTATTTATAGATTATATATTATATAATTTATTTATTTATTATCCAAACTCTAATATCCATAATTTATAATCCGATAGTACTCCTGTGATTTTCTGTGAGCCCGTAGTACCTCGGAGGCCTCTGTCGATCTCCTTGGCGTAGTGCTTAGCACATCGCGCTTCGACGCCAGGGGTCCCGGATTCGAATCCAATCGGGCAAGATATTGATTTGTCCTTAATGGGAAAATTGAGAATTTAGTAAATGTGATAGTATATGTGAAAACAAATATTGATTGATTGATTTGCTTCATTTTACTTCGCTTCTTGTGCCACTTTTGGCTAATTTGCGAAGATAGGGATGAGTGATGAAATGATGAATGAACACTCACAAACATCCATGCCCAAGCCAGGATTCGAACCCAAACCTCTGGCCTTGAAGTGCGATGTGCTAACCACTACGCCAAGGAGGCCGGTTTGTGGAAACAAAGAAAGAGATCGAAGGGGGGGGACTACCTCTTATGGGTTTTCCTTTCATATTTAAAAAATACAGAAAAGCAAAAATAAACCAAATCTGTCAATCAATTCTTTCTTTGTAACTCTTTCACTATGCAATTCTTCTTTAGCATGCAACGTTTCTTATTAAAATCATAATACGATTTATGAAATGATGAAATCTGAAATTCTAATTAGAACACGGACAACCTTCTTTGTAATATATCGATCATGTTTCAGAAAAATGAATTTTTACAATACTTTTGCATGTGCAATTTTCCCCTCTTTTAAAAGTAGCATGTTTTAATTATGTTACTAATCATTAAAGGAATACCTCAATACCATCCCGAAGTATGATAATTAATATTTACCCCTCAAAGTAATGAAACACTTTCCCTCTCTGAAACTCGCATAGAAATGATAGCGGCCGTTTGCTTCTGCCAAGCCCCGAACGAACATAACCTAAGGGGCACCGAACATAACCGATCCTCCCACATGACGTCACGCGTTCGTGCATGATCGGCAATTTTCGGATGGCGCTACCTTATAGTATATTAAGTTACCTTGTCAGGGATGGTGATTTAGACCTTAGCTGAGATAATGGAAAAGTTACCTACTTGTTCTTTCTCTTTCCGTTTTATTTGTAACTCTTTTTCTTTCTTGTATCTTTTTTCTGCGATCTCCTATCTCAGTCTCAGTAACTGACTCTTAACTCTAAGTGAACTACTTTTTGGGTGAAGTTAGTGTAAAACTGTAACTCTGTCTCTTACTTTTAAATCTTAACTTTCCAAACGCTGCTAGTAATACGTTCAAGTTGAATTGAACATTTCTGAGGTAGCGGTAAGTAGCCGAGTTCATAGTTTGTAATAATTTAATATTAGTGTACTCAGGTGTACTAGGTGAGCGTGTTCATTCCAACAATTCATTTCTTCGTGACTTAAATTCAACTTATTTGTGAATTGAATCTACTATATATTTTTAACTCATCATAGCTTGCAAGTTGCAAGTTAGCAACGAAACAACGCCATCATATCGAAACCTAATGACGGCCAATCAAGTACGAGTTCGTGAAGCGGAAATTTCGTATCACACCCAAGGGATAAGATTAATGGTTGTCATTTCGAGCTAGAAACGTGTTGCCAGAGGCAATGCTTTGAGCTTGAAATTACCACTATTTCTCCCTGCTAATAAATTAAGCTTTCAATGCAGTGTTGCTAATAGGACATGTACTTGTAAAAAGAAATGTATTGTCGATCGAGGTTTCAGACTAGGTGCCACCAGTAGGATAGTCAGTTCGTTTTCAAATACAGAGATAAGTCCATAATCTTGCGATAGTGGGTGGGTATCAACATCCGACGAGTGGAGTCAGTGGCCAAAGAAGACAAATAGAATATCCTTGTGGTTGTTTGTAGTATAGTCATGTAATTTCCAAGGGGTGGTAGAACCTACACGAACGATAACAAAACGTTTGATCGGCGAGATGAGGGGAAAATATACTTTTTAAGAAAATGTCTGGGGAATATACAGTCACGGACACTTCTGAGTTGTGAAAGTCTCATTGACTCTCAGTGCAGTCGTTACAACCGAGTGTCCGTGACTGTACAATCAACGAGATCCCGGATTGCTATTTTATTACAGATATATTCATGGATGTCATACGTCTTTGTAGGGAGGGGGCAACGTTTTATATATAATTTAGTAGATTAATAATTATTAGGGCTTGGAAGTTGAAGACCTATAAATTGCCAAAAAAAAGACCTATAAAAAGGCCTAAAAATGTCAAAAAAGGACCTAAAAACGGAAAAAAGGACGTATAAATTTGATCCAAATTAATTAATAACTTCAGTTTTAATTACATATTTAATGAATATGCGCGGCACCTCCTTATCTGACTTGAGGTCTTTGCAGGTGCGTTCTGTCTGGTCGTATACACCGTGCTGAAAGCTTCAAAACAAGAGAAAGTTTACGGTTAAAGGACCTTGTACCGTACCTTCTTCAGTCGTCCAAAAATGTTTTTCTCTCGTTTCAGGGATGGTTCAAATATATATATATCCTTACTACAGAAAGGATGTTTAAGAGGTGATGAACTGATGATTCGAATTGAGAATGGGCAGTAAAAAAGTAGTCGAAAGAAGGTGAAGTTGCAAAAAAAGCTGTTAAGACTTTAAAAAAAGATAAAAAAGGACGAATAAGCCAAAAAAACGCCGAAAAAGGCAAAGAAGGACAAATAAAACCCACCTTTTTCTGGCCTGCAATGACCCAAAAGGAACATATATTATGTTGGGCCTCGTCTTCGGACACTAGGGGAAAAAAAAGGATTTTTCCTCAACTTCCGAGCCCTACTACTAATAATAAAGACAGCTATCATGGTCCAGTAGGTAGGGCGTCTGACTGCAGGGGCGACGCCAGAAATTTTCCACCGGCTGGCAGGTATAAACGTAAGAGACTCATGGCCGTATTTAGGGGGGGGGGGGTTCTAGGGTTCAAACCCCCCGAAACTTCTGACATGTTGGATTAATGGAAGTTCAGAAACCAAAATCTGTAACAAATTTTCAATTTCTTTTTCGAAGCATCACAAAAATACAAGGAGACAATGTTGAAACGGTCGAGCTAGAATGTTCATACATTTGGAATTCTGAAAGTTGAGTGAAACAGGATTTATTCTCAGAACCCGCGACCCCTCAATTTTCACTTCTGGTGTAATCTTTCCAGTGTTACTCCTGCGTCACAAGGAATATAGACTGAAGATTCCCTTATGATTGTCCCAAAATTCCCTTTCCAGCTTTTAAATTTCCTGTCCGATAAAGTCGAAAATCCCCCCTTGATAGGAGTTCAAACCCAGGATCTCCAGTTTCGTAGCGCATTACGTTCGCGATTGAGGTTACAATCCATGCACCAGGCTAAGTTTTTAAAAATAATAACTGCTTCCACACTTTTCAAAATTCCAAAAATGTAATTTTAAAGTTAAACAACAAAAACTTTATGACTAAAATTTCCATCTAACTTTTAAAGCTTTTTCTTCAAGGTGTCTAAAGTTTAATGACGAAGAATAATAATTGTGCATTTCAGTACACACTGTATGAAACGTAAAAAAACAAAACGAAACTTGTGCTGGATATTCACTCATCTGCTGGATTGAGTAAGCCCCCTCAAGGATATAACAATAATATAATAAAAATTATTATTAGTATTATTATGGAATAAAATTGTTTTATTATTATGAAATTTTAATAATTATTGTACAATTAGTGTTATTATTTCTATTATTCAAATTTCTGGCGACGCCCATGGGAACAATTATGAATCAACCCCCCCCCCGAAACTTTTTCCTGCCTACGGCCGTGAAGAGACTGTATAAGTTTTCTCTGTGTTTCTCTCTCTCTCTCTCTCTCTCTCTCTTTTACTTCCGATTTTCCCTTACCTCTTTCGCCTTTTCTTTATTCTTTTCATCTTTAGTCTTTTAAGCCATTTTATTAATATGTATCGTTCTTTCTCATTTTGTGTTAACCCCCCCCCTCTCTCTCTCTCTCTCTCTCTCTCGCTCCCATTCCACTCTTCAAATCTCTCTATTAACTAATTTTCTCGTCCATCTCTCTTCTATAATATATCTCGGAAAATTAAATTTGAATTGAGTTTAAGCTTGAGTTGCATCACATTTTGCCATTCAAGAGCAAAAAATTACAAGGTGCATACTGCATTTTATATAATCGATGGTGCTGATAGAATGTGTGGTTGATAAACAATGGAGAGGAATTAAATTAGGCCGAGTCTGCTGCCACGCACGTGTCAGCAGTAAGAATAAGCGTCAAATTTGCTGCTGCCACGTAATTCGTCTGCTAAGAGGATGTTACAAATCTTACGAACAGATTAAGACGAGAGAAATGCAAGTTTATGATTAGTGGGAATGAATGTACAGGTAATTTAGAACCGTTATCTTTAGAAAGCATTTAGCGATATTATTTTAATGCGAACAGAACTTAACCTAACTACGAGAGCATTTAGGTTTATTATTAGAAGAGTGCTGAGGGACCTAATCTTAAAACATTTTTGTGAAAGCAATCGCTATAACTTCACAGTATGTTACAGACGTAATTGCATATATAGCATGATAAAATCACGATAAAACAATGATCGAGTCTATTGCCACACGCATCTTTTTTGAGGTTCCAGCAGAAAAAGAACGTGGCAGCAGACACTGCCATTAAATTATTTTGTTCATATACCTAAGTATATAGTTTTATCATATGAGTTTTTACGAAATGAAGTGTTGTTTGCTGGTCAAAAGTTAATGGTTACTTTAATGACTATAACAAGGTATTTACAACTGATAAATATACGTTAATGTTTGAATTAAAATTAACGCCTTATCAGGAAAGTTATAAAAACACATGGATCTGCCAATTCTTTTTTCATTCCGCATGAAATTTTCCTAGGCTACAAAAGGGCATTTTCACCAAATATTATCGGAAAGTAAAAAGCTGTTAGGAATCATCAGGCGGATGAAGAAATTCATTCATACTTCTGTAGAAATGTGTACAATGATTGAGGTAACAAATAGTTCATATTTGGAGAAAGCTGTTTGGGCACAAGAAATTCATCAAATATTGACCATTGGAATCCGTTTCCTTTTCACAGCTTACTCACGATGTAAGGGGTACCACTTTCTGAAGACATTCAAATGCCAACCTCTCTTCCACGCTGGAAACTGTGTTTTTGCCAGGTGCCTGCAGTCTCGTATCACTCCTTGCTTTCGTTTTGAAGCCAGTGGGCGGAGCAAAATCTTATTCAAAAGTACACAAAATTACATGCTTTCTTACGGGGTCTTAGAAAGTTTTTGTCCGACTTCTCCGATTCAGTCACGTGACCCGGCTTCAGAAATAGCGCGCAGTGCTTACTCCTCCATGGTTCTTGCAGCCCGACAAGGCTCTGACGCATGGAAACCAGGACCATAGCTAGAATTGATCTCCAGGGGGGCTCAAGGGTTATCAGGGGGCTTTGTATACCAAGTCCATTTTTCCAAACTTTAACAATATTAAATGAAGGCAAATTATGAGTGTTGGGGGGTCATTAAGTTGAAGTGTTAATTGAATGCTACTGAAATCGTCCCTTACTATACACTCCATATTAATTTTGAAAATACAGGTATGTATTTATATCATGCAAGAAAAAATGGACAATATTCAATCATAGTACCTACAGTACATTTCACCTCCGGCTGAAGCAATGCAACACCCCTTCATTCCCAAAACTTGGCTGTTAACCTTTGACGCAGATGCGGAGGGAATTTTCATGATGACGTCAAAGTCACAGATTTCTGTATAAACGAGAGGTCGCAACAGAGGCAGCGAAGGTACAGATAAATAAGTTCCCTTATGAAGGATCTATCTAAAGTCTACAGAAGAGAATCTTTTAATACTTGCCGCTGCTGTTCATGCTCTGTGTATTTTATCATTCACCAAAGTTTTGACCAAATAATATCTGGTGTCTACAGTTTCACTCTTCATACAAATAAATTGTACAAAATAGTTTTACCTAAGGTCAAGGGGGCTGACGGCAATGCCAGTGGGGGTTCACGGCAGTTGCCCCCCCGCCCCGCCCCTGCTTGGCTACGGGCCTGATGGAACCACAGTCAAGTTAATCCTGTGACGGTATTTGTTTTTGTTCTCTTGTGTTTCTGTTAGTCCACTCATCATTTTCATGTAACCACCATTCAACCTCATAGTCACCATTGGCCAAAGCTAACTGAGAAAGCGACGTAAAATAAAACAAATCAGACAACTTACTTCTCTACAACTGTAGTTTCTCTAGTTCATAGAGCTGGCCTCCGTGGCATAGTAGTTAGCACATCGCGCTGCAACGTTAGGGGTTCCTGGTTAGAATTCCGACCTGGGCATGGGTGTTTGTGAATGTCCATTCATCAGTTTCATCATATCATCACTCATCCCATCTTCGCGATTAGACAAGCGAAGTAAAGCCCCTATCACACGGAACTGGATTTCCAGTAGGTATGCCCTAGTTGGCGCTGGACTGCCTACCAATTTGCTAGTTTTCGCCTCACACGATATTTATCAGCGTACTTGTCGATAGACTTTTGTTCCCATACGAGGGAAGTTCTAATGGCGGCCGCGTGAGATATAAACAATGTATCACCTCACATTTTTAAAAGCCGATCACTATTCAACCGAGAGGAATAGTGTTTCGTATAAAACGTTATTAGGTACAAAACAATAGCGCTGCTTAAATACATATTTTACAACGTTTACTGTACACGTGTGGAAGAATATTTTAGTTGTTTTAAATGTAAACACCGTCTACTCAGCATAGATGGTGTAACTCAACGCGCTTTTCATGCTGTATACGTTATACATTGCTGAAGTAACACTCGTAAACCACAGACAAAAGCGCTCCTTTGCACATTCACAGATTATCTTCACATGGCGAAACTTTGCTCTGATTGGCTGTTCCACAGAATCCAGTCGAGGAAAGCAAGTAGCAATTAGAACATGTCCTATTCCTCCAAACCAGTCAAGCAGTCAGCCAGGCGGCCATGATTACTACCTAGATACTTAGTTCAGCGCCAAGTAGGGCATTCCTACTAGAAATCCAGTTCCGTGTGATAGGGGCTTAAAACAAACAAAATCACTAAATCAATCCAGTTCGTGGCACTTCGAAACTTGAGGTTCTATTCCACAATGGATCAAGCAACTAGCTTGATCAAGAGAGCTAGTTGCGTGCAGTGAACAACGACGTTGTTATCCGTAACGGTCTTATATTTGAATTTTGTTATTTTGCGACACTTTTCTACTACTTTTCTACTACTACGACTACCGTGCATGCTGTGCACGGGGGTCGGCCAGAGTTTCTAAGAAATATATGCGACTATTAAACTTTCACCACCTGTTACCTTTATCAATTTTTTTTTAATAGAATTGATGTTTAAATCTGGCGTGGTACGGCCAAGTTGTTTAACTTTTAATTTAATATCGTATGGTACCGTGTAAAACAGTGCATGTAACTAATAATACACTAATCTGGCTCATCTTCACTGACTGACTACCCTTCCTTTCACACACCATCGGACACTTTCACTTCACTAAAGAGAAAACAACAGAAGAATACCGAGTCGAACATGATATTCTCACCTTGACTTCTATGAGGAATAAAGTTCGAGTGAGCCTGTGGTTGATGGAAACTGAGCTGTTTGTGTAATATTGTGGTAATATTAATAGTTGTTAATTAAGTGAGTACTGTTTATAAAGAGAGAATTTTGTGACTGGAATTGAGTTAAACCCATATACTTATTTAAGTTGAAGTTTAAAACTACGGTAAAAGGAAATATACTCATTAATGTGATTTGCGTAAGGCAGTTCTTGTTAACATCGTGGCGGATGCCATAGGTTATATGGAACTTAATAATCAAGTAGAAATTATAACGAACTTGGTAGAAGACAATGAAATTGTTATAGAAGATAACATTATAGAAGAAACATCTAGAAAACAAGCTAAAAGAGTCAGATCTTCTGAAGATGATCAAGTTCCAGCAAAAGCGGTAAGGATAGACAGGTTAGATAATAGAGAAAAAGTAAACACGTTTGGAGAAGGTCGAAGAGAAAATAATGTAGACAAGTGTAAAATGTATTATGATACACATAATGGGCCATATTTAGTAATAATGACTAGTACAAAAGGTGCAGAAAAGAAATTTAACTCTATGAAAATAGGCAATGAATTGCGAAAGAAAGATATAAGGGTCAGATATATCCAACCAAGTGGTTTATATAGAGCAAAGATTTATTTTTACACCAGGAATGAAGCTAATAATTTCATGAAAAATATGCATTTTCATAAAGAAAATAATATTGATGTGTTCATTCCAGAATCCTTATTGGTGAAGGAAGGATTGATATATGGTGTACCCACTGAATTTGAAGAGAAGGAAATTAAGGAAAGTATTGAAGACCCGACAGTAATATCAGTGGAAAGAATGAAAAAGAGAATTCGAAAAGATGATGGTTCATATTATTTTTTTCCTACGTTTAGATCTCAAGAAATGCCTAAACAGATTATAGTGGTTCGATGTTACTCCTAAAGTTAGAAATGTGATGCAATGTAAGAAATGTTACAGATTCGCACATTCAGCAGCCATATGCAAGGATAAAGCTAAGTGTGCTAGATGTGGAAGAGAGAAACATGAAAATTGTAATGAAACTCCGAAGTGTTTAAATTGCGGAGGAGAACATGTTGCTACTGATAAGTCATGTGTAAAATGGGAAATGGAAAGAGAAATCATGAGAGTTATGGCATATGATAATTTATCCCGGCAAGATGCAAGAGAGAAAGTAATAACAGGTAATGTTCCAAGCAATTATGTTGTTCAAGGCAACTCATATGCTGATCAAATAGAAAACCATATAAACAAAAGTCAAATAAGTGAAATTAACAGAAGAAAGACTGGTGTTGTAGGAAATAGCATAACAATACAAAACAGATTTGAAGCCTTAAGTGATTGGGGTGAAAGAAAATCAGACACATACTTGGAAAATGTGTCATGGAAAAGAGTTCCTCCAGAACATCATAGAGACAAGTAAAGAGAATCAAGTAAAGGTTCTCTAAAGAAATTACAAAGTAATCAAAAACAATTAAATGGAAAGTCTACAGGAACTGTTATTAAGACAAGGAATAATGAGGAAGACGTGGATAGTACAAATAGAAGCATGCTGGAGGTGAACATCGGAATCTACAACAATGAAGAACAGAAAAAAATCGTGTACTTTCCTCACATAACATCTCAGAAGGATCTTATGTATAATTTGTTACAATTAATGGCGAAACTTATGGCGACATTAACTAAAAATTCCGACTTATTAAGCATAAAAGAAATACTAACAGAATGCTCACAAATAAATGGCCAGGTGCAGAAAATTATTGAGGATTTGGAAATTTTTGGAGAGACACCTTAGGGTGTGGAAGGAAAAATAATGGAAAACATTCGTGGGGGTACACTGGAATGTAAGATCACTGAAAGCAAGAAAGCAAAATCTGGTGAAATTAATAGATGAATATAGACCTGAACTTTTATGTTTATCGGAAATCTCTGTGAATCCATCAAACATAAATTATTTTAAAGTAATAAATCATTATCACATAATTTATGAAAAGATTAAAGATGATAGTAAAGGAGTTGCAATTATGATTCATGAAAGCATTCCATTTGAACCTATATCTTTTGATTATACATTGTCTATATACGACACATACAAAATTGAAGTCGTAGGAATTAAAATTGCTTTTATGAATCAAAAAGTTAGTATTGTATCTACAGGTGCAGAGTCACAGAAATTAACGACAAATACATTATCGCAAATGTTTCAATGCATAGAAAAGCCTTTTATTATAGCAGGGGATTTCAATTGCCATCACACAATATGGGGAGATCAGGATGAAGATAGGTTGGGGAAAGTGTTAGTAGAATGTATGGATTTGTACAACTTTACTGTAATTAATGACGGGTCTGCTACGTATATAGGAAGATTAGGTACTCGGCCAACAGCTATAGATTTAACGTTAATGTCAGATGATATATGTGGTCAATTTCAGTGGGAAACAGACAGTGATCAAAGAACCAGTGACCATTATCCATGTTTCTTTTATACTGATACTAATTCAGAGAGATCTTTCACTATTCCGCTCAGAAAATGGAAAGTTAACGAAGCTGATTGGAATAAATATTCTAAATTACTTACAATCTTATTTAAAAATACAGATTTAAATAATATTCATAAGAGTACATATGATTATTTTGTAGATCTGTTAGTATTGTTATGGACAGATCAAGTACAAGGGCAAAAGAGGAAGTTGTAAAAAGTATCCAATAGTACACTGGTGGAATAAAGATTGCCAAAATTTTAAAATACAGAGAATTGAAGCTACTAAAATTTATAAAACAATACCAAATCAGGAAACTTGGATTAATTATAAGAAAGCAATAGCGCAGGCCAAGAAAAGTTATATCAGCGCAAAAAGAAAATCGTGGGCAAAGTATTGTGAAGACATAAATAACAAAGAGAGTATCAGTACCGTGTGGGCTAAATTTAAATCAATCCGCAAACCACATACCCCTCGATTAATACCACTCAAAGAAACCTGGAAAGATGAATTTATTATGAAGGTAACATGTAATAATAAACACGAACCTGCAGATGCCCCTGATGAATTTTTTTCTTTCAGTCCTAAAGATAGACATTCACAAGGATTATACACCAATATCATGATCGATGAAATAAGAGACATAATAATTAGAGCCAAGGACACAACTCCAGGAAAAGATGGAATAACATACTCGATGATTCAAAATTTACCGGAATGTGGTATAATATATCTTTGTAACATCTACAATTATACTCATGAATTCAGGAAATGTACCGCAATCGTGGTACACTCAAATGATTTTACCAATATTGAAACCTGGCAAAAGTCCACATAAAGGAGAATCTTATAGACCGATAGCTTTGTCTTCAGTTCTGGGGAAAATTTTTGAAAAATTAATTCTAAAGAGAATAAGCTGGCATATAGAGGGACAGGAATTATTTTCAAGGCTTCAAGTTGGATTTAGGAAGGGTATGGGGTGTACAGATGCCTTGGCAATGTTATCATCAAAAATTTATGATACAATGAAAAGGAAAAGTAGTCTTATTGCTGCTTTCTTAGATATTAAAGGGGCATATGATAATGTAAATATAAATAAATTATTAAACATTCTACAAAATCTGAAAATACCTTATATGCATCTAAAAATAATTTGGAATCTATTAAAAAATCGTTGTTTATATTTTTACTTTCGCAATAAAGTTGAGGGTCCTAGATGGATAACAAGGGGACTTCCACAGGGAAGCCCTTTAAGTCCTTTACTTTTTAATATATATTTAATGGATGTTCAAAGAATATGTCCTGAGCCATTTGGATTTATACAATATGCAGATGATTTATGTATATATGAGAGTGTCAAGCAAGTAGATAAAGGAGTCACCAACATGGAAGCGAAAATAATAGAGATAAAGAAATTTCTTGAGAATAGGTCTATGAATATATCGTCAGAAAAATCAAAGTTGATTATATTTAGTAAAAAATGATCTCCGAAAAATGTGAATCAATACACAAAAAAGTTACACATTCCCATAGAAAATTCAGTGAAATATTTAGGCGTTATATTTGATAGTAAATTAACATGGAAACCTCATGTAAAAATGTTAGTGAAAAAGGCAGAAGTAATTTACAATGTATTTCGTTCTATGGCTACAACAAAATGGGAAAGTCATCCTAGTACCATGATGAATTTTTACAAAAACTATTACAAACCAACAATAGAATACGGGATTATAGTCTTTAATACAATTTCGGAACGTGTACTTCGACCTTTGGAAGTAATGCAGAGGAAAGTTCTACGAAAGTGTCTAGGACTGATGAAGAGTACTCCCAATGTTGCTGTATACATGGAAGCATGCGAATGGAACTTAAGTTATAGGAAAAGAGAAATGTCTATTAAATATCTGTTAAAAACAATGTCAGAAGTTAATCATCCGTTTAACGACATTCTATTCGACTTGGTTGAATTATATGATACAGGCAAAATTAATAACTGCGAAGATATAGGATGGGTGCAATTATATAATGAGTACTATGAGGATCATCAAAAATTATTGAAAGTAAGGAGTAAGCCCATATATACTCTAGATTTTCCTGTTTGTGAATATAGAGATATTTATTTTCCTGAACAATATACAAAATATGATTACATGGAAAGATGGAAAGATTATTACTTTATATATACAGACGGTTCAAAAAGTAGTCAAAATGTAGGATGTGCTGTTTATGATGTACAGAAGAAGGAATCAATTATGATACATTTACCGGAAGATTTTTCCATTTTTACAGCTGAAGCTTATGCAATTTACCAAGCACTAATTTATACATATAAATTGCAAGAAAAAAATATATTAATATTAACGGATTCCAAAAGTGTATTATATTCAATTCAGTGCAATTATGATTTATTATTTAAATGCTCCCCATACATTATAAACTGTGTAAAAACTTTACAAAATTTAAGGAGCAGGGGAAAGATAATTCATTTAACCTGGGTTAAAGCACATTGTCAAAATTTAGGAAATGATATGGCAGATTTGTATGCAAAACAAGCTAGGGTAATTCAACCTGTACTGGAGCTGAAAACCTGGTACACAGACCTTCTACCGAGGGTGAAGAAAAAGTTGAAGGAAAACTGGACGGAATGGTGCAAAGGTGAATTTCAAAATGCAGGCAGCTTTTATCAGAGGATAGCTAATTTCAATGGAATGAGGCCTTGGTTTACAAAAGTTCAAGGTTCACGGAATGTGATAGTATTACTAAATCGTATTAGGCAGTGACGTGCACTGAGGAGTAGCTAGTCTAGCAGAGATAGATCAATCAATCTCATCTCGAATTATATTCAAATCACAATGTTTATTGTCTTGTTAAAGCCACCACAACTCATATGCAACACTTTCTTTTCCACGCGCTTCTCGTCCATCAGTGTTCTCCGCGGGCTAAGCTGGCTGGATACCCTAGCTCGCTCTTCTTCCGCCAGACCAGTTTCCAGGTAGAAACGGCCGGCCCAAGGAAAAGGAAGATTTCTAACTCTACCGCCCTTGTCCCCTCGCCCCCCGCTGCAATGGTTGAAAGCCCAGGTTTTCAGGTTCCCCAGTCTATCTCCTATAGGACAGATAGGGGATTGGTTTCTCATAATTTTTTTGTAAATCCTCTAAAGAACACAGGGTAAAATTTTCTGCAGTACTTATGTTCTCTGTATTTACACAACCTTTTACACGTTGTACAATATGTGCGTATGTATAATATGGGATGTAGTTTTATTATTTATGAAATGGGAACGTGTTATGTGCAGACAATAATGTTATGCTTTCTTTCTTTTTCAAATATGGAATACATAATGATTAAATTACAAATATGTGCTCAGGCTCTCTCTGACTCTCGTTTTAGTAGTGTTTTATTTAAATATACTTCTCTTGGTCTCTAACAGTCATAAATACGGATGTATTTATTTGGGCAAGAGAACGCGTGTTCTTTCATATTGTTGTTGGTTTGGTTTATTTTACTTCGCTTTTCTGCCACATTTGGTTATCGCGAAAATGAGGATTGAGTGATATGATGAAATTGGTTAAGAGACCTCATATGAACAATCCAAGCCAGGATTCGAACCCGTGATGAGTGCGCATTCTTGTCCTGTCTGTTGTAGTGAATAATGAAATAATTTGGAATGAAAAATGTATCTCAGAACTCAAAAAGTCAAATGAATATCATTGAACAAACTACAAAAAAGTGTGTTGTGTTTTGTTACCTGTCACCAAATCAACCAAGCGTGGGGGACTGGTTATCACAGAGCGCTACGACACCAGGAGTTCCGTGTTCGAACCCCGATTCGGGCATGGGCGTTCCCTGTGCTCGTCCCTTCATCAATTTCATCCTATCATCTTCGCAATTAACCAAATGTGACAAAAAAGCGACGCTAAGTAACAAAAATTAAATCAAATCGTTGATTGATTGCTCAATTTGGTTTATTTTACTTCGCTTTTCCGCCACCTTTGGTACGACAAAATTGATGAAGGGACACACACTAAGTACACAAATGGCCAATCAGAGATTCGAACCCAGGATCTCTGGCTTAGAGTCAAATAAAATAGTTTTTTTATTTTCGAATGTGGGTGGGGGTTACGTGTACTTTGTTCTAGTACTCATTCATAATTTTGCAATCTTTTCCTGTTATTGACATTCTTCTTTTTTGTAGGAATACTGGCTTTAAAGGGAGGAGGGGTGTGACCCACACCAACCCCCCCTTGAGCACGCCACTGACTGTTACCCCAAGTGTCGACGTCACCGCACGTCACTGGTATTAGGTCAGGACATACAACTACTAAAAGTCATTTACAAAAGATCCGGATTGTACAAAACCCAAACTGTACATGTGGCAACAAGGAAGATATACACCATATCCTATTTGAGTGTAATAGATACACACAAGAAAGACATTCTATAAAACTCTTATAAACTGTGAAATTCCTTTTCCTCAGTGTTTGGAATCTTTGATTTGTGAACCTAACCTTACAGTTGGATATATATTGTTATCTATTTTTTAGAAAATGTGGCTTAACTATTTAATAGAAAAAAAAATTGTTCATAGTATCTTTAAATAATAATGTACTAAAAAATGTAAGTTTATGTACAGTACATATATAGATATGGGAAAAACTGCTTAGCGGTAATCCCAAGTAAAATGTAAATAAAATTAATAAATAAATATTCTCACCTTGCTTTGATTAGGAGTATAATTTTACAGAAATGTAAAAAAAAAATCAACAGGGAGAAAATCGAATTTCACGAAATCGCCCAAAACAATGTACCCTATGCGACAGAAGAGGGGTTACTAGCCCTTATGGCAAGAGGAAAATTGCCCCCCCTGAGCCCAACCTCCTGCTGAGTCTTTGGGCTCTTTTGAAGCGTTAACAGTTAAAAAAAAAATCAACTGCCTTGTCGTATTACAGCTAAAAATCGACGGAATCTGTAGCACAACATGTGTGGACGATGTGGAAAATTTTCATTTGCTCATATTTGAATATGAAAAGACTTGGGGCCCCTTTGAAAATATCTGGTGGGAAGTTACCTTTTAAATTCCACATGCAAAACTAATATTAGTGGCAAAATTTCATGAATTACTAAGTTTAATTGTTTACTGTGTGGCAATAAAAAATAGACTGATTGAGCAATCGACTTTTCCTACTGGATTCATAACTAGACAGTATATACACTATAAGTCTACGATAAAACGATGTATAATGGTATGAGATGAGGATTTTTTTCATATTCATGACCATCTGCGAGCAAATAAGTTCATTCGGATTATCAGATGGGAGTTGATTGGGCCCCCTCTAGCTGAGCCAAAACACTTGTCTTATGACATGGCACTGGAAACCGACTCGATCATCTCCCGCATATAAAAATAATAGTAATAATGAACACTGAGTCATGAAGTTATTTGTTATGCAAGTTGACTCGTAGTACACAGTAGCTAAATATGTTCATACGCATTCTAAGTTCACCGACAAAAAGAAGTGGGTCTTTTTATTCTTATTCAGTGCTTGGCTCAAAGGATCTGTTGAATTTCTGGGATTATACAGGGTGTCCGAATTGAAACGACCTAATGGCAACTGTATGTAACTCCACATGTATTCGATGTATCCAAATGAATTATACATCAATTAATATACATGTAATAAAGTTTATGTGAGCAAAGTAGAAATTAGTACATTCAGTGAATTCTTAGTACATATAGTACACTACTACATGCGCCCCACGAATCTCACGGAGGATTTTCAGTGTATTCAGCCAAAGTAACAACTATGGAATATCTTCGTAAAAGGATTACAGTTGCCATTCGGACACATGCTACAGAAACTATTTGACTACTCAATGATGTATAATCAATTTGAATACATCAAATAAATGGGGATTTACAGACAGTTGCCATTAGGGCGTTTCAATTCGGACACCCTGTACAAAATTTCAGGAGAACAGAGAGACCCCCCCTCCGCATTGCGGGGCCAGCTGATATGCCACTGGTCGTGGTGTAGTATTGATTGATCACACAACCTTCACAATGGACAAAGGGGTACGCAGGACTTTCGAAAGGGTGGTATAACTAACTAACTTTCTTAAACCCGAAGGATTATGGCTGCAGCAACACAAGCCTTTCATCTGCCCCTATCCTGGGCAAGATCAATCCAATCTTTCAAATCCTTACCGATTTCATCTAATCCCTGCCTTATCCCCAATCTTCATCTTGAGTTACGTATACTTTTTTTAGTAGTTAATTCTTACTAATTTTGCCATTGCCACCTTTTCCTGCCTTTGACGTTCTATATTATTATTTTTTTACTGGGTCAGAGGCGGGTTATGAACCCCAGCAACACCACCGAATTGGGTACGCCACTAATGGACAAAATTGAGAATGCGTTTCGGATATGAAATAAATATCGGCTTTGAGATATTTACTATTTAGCAGATATTTTGGATCATGTCTTGGTATGTCCTCAATAACATCCCGCAAAAAGAAAACGTGTGTTGTAGAATGAAATTGGAATGTGGAATTGCTCATTAATGTATCATTGGCCTGGCGCTAGACTTCAGTGCGAAATGGAAATATGCGTGACGCACGTGAATTTCGTGCTGTATAAAATGAAAGAGTTAAGTTGCTCACGTCAGAAAAAAAGAAGAAGATGAAGTGAGAAATCATGTGTTGATGCAACTGTTTAGTGTTTACTACCGTTAAAGATAAATTTTATCGATTGAATTGAAATGGTGAATGCAAATATGATCATATGCCACGAATGAATGACAATATGTAAAAACGATACTTAAGCATACAAATGTACTAAATAACCGTATGTTAAGGCACTCCTGTAAGTAGTAGCATAGAGAAATTACTGCTAATTGAAATATGTATTGAGTATGACACAACGCTTAATTACGTAAAAGGAGGGTACAGTATAGGATTTGGAGCTTTTATCCGCATGAAATCCCTATATGGGAGTACATGCTACACGGACACAATTTCCCTGTTATAAATTTCCTGTGGATACGATGCATCTGCCCACCATAAATGTGTGTGAAATTTTGCACTTGTTTTCAACAGAGCACTGATTCTAAAACTTTGTGAAATCTGGGAAGAGGCGGTTCCACTGTATTTGATTATTTTGTGTCACTTGGCCGATAAATGTGTTTACGCCAAATACAATTTGCACTTTCCATTAAATGTCAAGGCATGTTGCAATAGTGGCAAAATTTTGGATGTTAAACATGCATATATGTATCTGAATCATAATTTAAGAAAGTGATGTGATGCTGAGAAATTATCAAACCTACATACTAGCCACAAACCTCGAAATGAGCAGCTAGTGAACATTGGCCTTCAGTGAACGGGTTGGGTACCCTATTCTACACCATCGAATTTTCAAATTCGTTATGGGCATGAGTTTACAATATCGGACCACTCTCCAATTTCTATAAAATTTCGCCTACTTACTAATTTCGGTGTCCTGATGACGTAACTGTAGTTCATATTTGGCAGTCGCTTGTTAAAATTGTACATTTACGTCTAGAAATTGTAAAATAACCTTGCGATTTACCACACTGATTGTCCCTACACAGCAATTCGGAACCATCTTTCTTTCGCAATTCGTTAATGGTCTTCCTTTATGCACAACAATCTTGCTGACGTAAGACGAGGAATGCCTACGAGGTTAGGTTAGGCCTGTTAGGTTAGCTTCCATTAGCATAAATACAAAGAAAAATTAATATTTTAGCTACGAGAACTATACCTTGTCTTGCCTGTTGATTTCTTCATGTTGGGAAAATGGCGTCTTCCGTGGAGCTATTGTTCTTATGGTAGGGTTACGTTACGTTAAGAAAACATACTTCATTTCGTTTTTTTCTCAATTTCCATACTTGACCGCCAATTATTACATGCAGATTCGTGTCTAGGAGTTCACAATCAGTGAGTAGGCGACATTTCATAGAAATTGGAGAGTGGTCCGGTATTGTAAACTCGTACCGTTTAAAGTTGAGATTTTGTCCTTTGAAATTGTGAGTCCAAATTTCCCACTGATTCCGGGCTCCGCCCCTGGGGTAATTGACTTACCGGTAACACTTTACTATACTGGAGACGGATTTCTTCAAATTTACAGGAGAAAGTACTTATGCAAATCATTTTCTGTAGTGTTGTTGATGTTCGGGAATGTAGTTTTGATCCATTTTAATTCGAATGCATGTGGTTTTCTACGAAAATCTATTTCTGACTCGCTATTGCTGTTGCAGCCATTTGCTTTCTGCACGAGAGCACAATACGCTCTCGTATTGTCCGTATATGCTAAATTGAATGAAAGGAGTGCTAATGGAACCTAACCTAACAGGCCTAACCTAACCTAGTAGGCATACCTCGTCCCCGTGATGGTTTGTGGGGCTGTCGTGAATTTTTGGGCTAATGTCAATGGTTTTAGGGGCTACCCGTGGATGGTTTGTGGGAAATAAGGAACAACAGTAAGCACTCGTTAATGTAAGGAATAGACATTTTCAATAGAAATTCATTATTTCACCTAAAGAAATGTTCCACAATGCAGAATAGTACATTAGCAATGTAAAAAATTGCGAAATAAATCATTGATAGGTGTCTCCGGTATAGTAAAGTAGTACAGACTTACCGCCCCCTACCGCTACTGCGGCCCCGCCTTTATCTATAGAGTCCCTTTTAAAGTCATGTTAGAAATTGGCCGGAGTCACCTGCCCCCAACAATATTTCTCACGGTTTTCCGCATTGACACATGAAGATACCAAAAATGAAGGCTAAAATTAAACCTAAGAAGGTAACTTACCTCTTTTTACCAAGGCCAGGCACTGAATTGCAGGTCGAATTTAAATTTGTAAGTCCAAAAATGAAGTAAATCCTACGTTGAAAGTTTTTGTTGTCCTTTTCCACAGAATATCACCCTCCACTCCCTTCCCATCATAAAAATAAGAAGTCGCAAATTATCCCATCCCACAAGTCATTTAGAAAAAACAACTCTCTTCTTTACCGCCTGCAGTTGCCAAAATGAAATAATTAATTCCATTTTCTGAAGTCGCATAAATGAAATCCAATGTCTGAAATGTCCAATCTGCCAATATATCACACAAATAACATATCGCAATCGCAAATGTTCCCATTGCACAAGTCAATCATAAGAAGAAAAAGAAAAAAATCAGACGTGTGCCTGTGACATGAATCCATGATCCAAAATCTTCAGACTTGCGTCTGTGACATGAATCCATCATTCGCCATCATAGAAGTTCTGAAAAACATTTTTGACGTTACGCAAGGAATTTTAATTTTATAAAGAACGTAAGTTTCGTAGCACGTAGATCTAAAAAATTAACTTCCGCGCTATTTGCAAACACTGTTTGTTATGAGGAACTAAATATTTTCACGAAATTATTTGAAATGTGCCTGAAATGGAGGGTGTAGAAAGGGGTACCTGAGCCCAGTGAACTAATATGTTGTTTCACTTATTAATTACATGCAGTGCATACTGCACATTTTTATTTTATATTCCAAACATATTCATATGTACTATTTTCCTTCGTTTGTTTCAGTTATTGTGAACAATGTTATCTGTGGCAGAAGACAGTCCAGAATTCTTGGAGGAAGTAGGGAGCCAGCTTCAAGAAAATCTTGAAGATGAAGTTGTCAAGGAAGTGGTTAAGACAGGCACTGACTTACGTCAGTATTCCCGTCAAATAGAGAAAGAACTTAAAGAGGTGAGTATATTAATGGTTGAGCACATTACGTACCTTACAATCGTGCCTAAGATAATGATGTTTACATTTACTACATATATAATGGATATTATATTTATACTAATGGCACTGTACCCATACTTATGTAAAATATATTATCAGTTCCTTATATCGGAGACACATTAAAATCGGATATTTTGTGTTTGGCTTTTTCGTACTTAGCAATTGTGTATTACGGAACATAGTTGAAGGTGCCATTATGCTTTTTACATGAAAACAAACACTTTTTCTACTAAAATAACACATTTTTCTAAGTGCTACCAAATGCCCGTAACAGTGCGATATCGCTTGCTTTGCGAATGATATTGCAGCTTTTGTTTCAGAATATCAGGAGCAATTTTACAATACCGGGAGTTTCTCCAATTTGTTTCAAATTCGACATACTCACTAATTTTGCCCTCCTAATCATGAATCTGCAGTTAAAATTTGGCGTTCACGCGTAAAAATTGCAAAATAACCGAAATTAAGTGGTCTGCAATGGGCACAATTGCTCATTATTTATCGGAAAATTTTCTGTTTCAAATACCTAAAAAACGATATATACACCCCTGAACAATAATCTGGACCACAGAGAGAAGTATTTACGAATGTATAGCCGTTTAAAGTTAAGATATTTTGCCGTTTTAAATTTTTGAGTCCAAATTTCTCACCGATTCCGGGCTCCGTCCCCTATCGCGTCCCCGCCTCCGCTACGCTCTGGCTACCCGGCTTTCACTATAGAGTCCCTTTTTAAGGGCATGTTAGAAATTAGACGGAGTCACCTGCCCCAAATGAGCGCCAAATTGCAACTGCACATTCATGATTACAAGACCAAAATTAGTAAGTATACCGAATTTGAAACAAATTGGAGATATTTCCGTTACTGAAAATCAATGTAACCTATCCTTACTGTCAATGATTTGTTCAACAAACATACAATGGACACTATGCAACACGCTATATTCTCACATACAAATGAACGCTCTGCAACTGGTATAACTTGGCACAAAACTCTAGGAACCGCACCGTTGCCAAACTTACCCCTATTCGAAGCCGCATTTCAAAACCTCTTCTTCTTCCATATCCTCATCCTCACTGTAAATAATTGCACCACCTTAACGATCTTTTCACTCCTTCCCTCATCCATCCTTTGCAACAATGTACTTCTTAGCCCGTCGCCAAGGCACACGACACACCGGCTCGGTCCCCTCGAAAGACCAAGACCGGGCATCGCTGCCTATCAATTATCTTTCTGTTATAATATATGCCACGACTAATTCTCAGTTTCTGCGGGTCATGACAGTCCGCATCTCAAGGTTCGGGTAAGGGTCTGCTTTTTGAATAATGATAATAAAAATAATAATTTATGCTTACTTATCTAAGAACTCCAAAATAAGGTAACCATTCTCATGCTTAAACTTCCATCGTGATCACACCCGCATCCCACTGACCAGTGAGGATACGCATGCGAGTCGCGAGCGAAATCAGCATAATCGAAACTGTCGTCTTATGGAATGATAAAGCCTCCGCCTCACTGACCAGTGAGGGCGGGACACCTCACCAAACCAAAAGGATGCCAGTTAATTTGTACTTATGAACCAAATTTACTATAAGGAAATATCCATTAACGACTACAAGTTTATTTACAAATCTAAACATAGTTAAGTTAAAAGAAAAATATACAAACTTCTGATCAAAAGAAAACTACAATGCCAAAATAAAATTTAGATCAATAACGACTCCGTAACATAGACTGAAACTTGCTTTAGAGTAAACATAAAACCATGGAGCTCTCTCTCATATTACATGTCCATACCCCATCATAGAACTAACACAGCTTTAACTTGGTTTCAAATAACAGTGACAAATTATTAACTAAAGGTCGACAAAATTACTTTTAACCAAAAGCAAAGAAAAGTTTGCATAACATCTTTCCGTAAATTTCTATTCGTGCTTCTGTCATATTTTCACATCTGCATTATGTTCTCTAGAACTCATGAGGTAAACTACCATCTTCAGGGTCAACCTCCAAAAACATTCATAACAAAATATAAGGGGAGCCTTTCTCTACCCAATATCAAAGCCATATCTCGGCCACAAATTACAAATGTCCACGTGGAATTCCTTAACATAGTAGGGGACTCTACCTAGGTATGTCTACCCTTTTTGGCTACTCACATTGCAAAAGCAAAACAATAGACTTTTACATTAAATTAATTTCTATAAAAAACATATACTCGACCGGTCACCTATTATAGCTGTTTCAAAATTATATCTAATATCAACCTAAATAAGAGAAACCAATAAACTTTCCTTAACGTTCCGGATACTCAGACTTTAAAACGGACATGTAAACTATATAAGCTATCAGATTTAAAAGACACCCTCTGACCAGAGGTATGCTCTCGGATTAATGTAATAAAGAATCAAATTTATTTAAATGAACCTCCTGACCAGGAGAATTCAGAATGATTTAGCATAAAAAAAAATTACTCGACGAGAAGGATGTATATCTTTGATGAGCCTAATTTATTTAATTTCAATTTACATCGGAGGCACATTGACCAGTTGCAACTTCGACAGAATTTATGAATCAAAATTTTAAATTATTGATTAAATATTTATAAATGAATCAAATTATTTATATATGCCCGCTAAATCCCCTTTAAGGATCACGCTGACCAGCACTAATCCTGAGAGGTGGCTTACGGAAAACCTCGGACATTGTGGAAGGGAGAGCTGACCAGCCACTCCCCACACAATGCCCGTATTCTCCCAGCCCTGGACCTCGACAAGCGATTTAATCACCTAAAGATTCCGGAATCTACTGCTATACTTATTATTTTGCCAGCGAAACGGCTGGTTTTTATACTCGCGGGATTGCGCAATTCTATTCCCTGAACAAAAGATTTAGACATATGGTAAGTTATTTTTAGCTTTAACAATTACCCCTTCCAAAAAGGCATATCGAGAAACACAATGAAAGCTAAACTTACTTACAAAACTGTGCAGCGCCGAACGAAAAAGAACCCATTGTTGATAAGAAAGAAAAAGAATGCAAGCTTCAACTTGCTTTGCGTTCTTTTTCGCTTGGCAGAAACTGCGTTACAATTTTAACAAGGATAAAATATACATTCAAAAAGATTAGACTTCAAAAGAATTTATACGAGGGCTATCGAAAAGTAAATTGAATAATAAAGAAATTTACCAAAATTTATCAATCGTTACATCTTCCACGATCAATGATCTCCAAGTGACAAATTAACAATGATTCAAAGCTGTAGACAGAGTAAGGAATACTGATCTTCAATTGTTCACATCATCAAATATGGCTACCATAATAGTGTATCGACAATCATACTGTTAATAATTGCACATAATTTCGCAATTTCTATATACCAGCGCCAATTTTCAACTTGAGATTCATCATTAGGAGGCCAAAGTTAGTGAGTATCTCGAATTTGAAAGTAAGCGAATGAACTCCCCATATTGTTAAATCATACTGAATATCAGTGTTTCCAACTACATCATGCAAGAAAATTGCTATGTTCCATGAATTATTTCAAGTCACGAAGCATGCACAGTTTGGCTGGTTAGGTTAACATAGTCAAAATTAAGAGAATAACTTACCATCATAGCATCTTTTGGATCTTTATTCCATGGCCGAACTTCGCTTCATCTATTTCGACAACAACTCCTTGACCTCCTATGGGTTGAGAATTTTGAGTTACCCATTCCTCACAAACCTCTCTGCAAAAGTTTGACCAGTCAACAATAGTTTCTCTACTCATCTCTAATTCCTCTTCTATTACAGCTTCTCTTGGGTAAGGCAGATGAAGCCAGAGATTGCAAAAAGTTATTATCTTAACCACCGATAGCTTACTGGAACCTATAAACGTGCCATTTCTTTCAGAACGTTTGAATCCGCATGGAACTTTCTTGTGAAGTAATTTACCTTTTCCCTCGATTCTCTTAGAACAAATATACAACCAATTGCCATTGTGTCCAACGTGCAGCTTACATGCACTGCCACATTTTGCACAAACTACTTCTTCCTTCACTATGCCGTGTAGGATTGTAAAATCCAAGGAATCTTCTACACCCGATAATAACATCACTTCACATCCAGGACATGCATTTTCTCGTAAATAAAGGGCACGTTTGGAAACCCTTATTCTACTGGTGACACTGCATGACTATCGACGCTTGCACCATCTGCAGGTACATAATGGAAACAACGGCATAATGTTGTCGCTTCACACAAAAGGCAAGTTCATTAAATGAAATTTTATATTGGACCATCAAATATCAGTCTATCCTTACTATATAGTGGATGCCTTATTTATGTGTATTTTTGTCATTTTTAAATATAAATTATTATTATTATTGGAAGTTATTATGATGCAAAAACTACACTGCTCGCCATTAAAATTGCAACACCCAGAAGGAAATGAGATAGAAACACGAAACTTGGCAAATATGTAGTTCATAATAAGATAAGAAAATGATTACAGTTAGAGCTTGGTGGTGTGACATGTGACACGTAGAACATGGTTGCATAACCCCAAGGAGCTAGTAGCGTGTACAGCCTCCACGGGCAGCAATAACTGCTGCAACACGGAGAGGCATGGACAGAATGAGTCTATCAATGTCTGCTTGCGGTATGGCGTCCCAAGCAGCTTCCACACAGTGCCAGAGGTCTTCAACATTACGTGCCGGAAACCCGAGTTGGGCCAGCCGGCGACCCACCATGGACCAGACATGTTCAATTGGCGACATATCCGGCGAATGTGCTGGCCAAGGAAGCAGGGGCACGTGGTTAGCTTCCATAAATGCGAGGACATTCCTTGCAACATGGGGGTGCACGTTATCCTGTTGAAAAGTGGCATTATGCAGTGCATGGATTAATTGGACAGCAACAGGGGTGAGAACCTGTGTGATGTACCGTTGGCTGTTCAATGTCCCTTGAATGTGTACGAGACGCGAACGAACACCTATGGCGATGGCACCCCATACCATGATACCCAATGAAGGCCCTGTGTGATGATGCATGATGCAGGCGTCATGAAGCCTAGTGCCACGGTGCCACCACACGCGTGTATGTCCATCATGATGTTGTATACAGAAGCGGGATTCATCAGAGAACACTACAGCATTCCACTCCGCCATCCATGCACGACGGTCTTGGCACCATCTCAGACTCAAACGCCTATGCTCTAGTGTCAGAGGAATCCGCAACAGTGGGCGCCGGGAAAAAATTCCCTGGTTTGCCAAACGACGAAGCACGGTTCGTGGGGACACTGGACGTTGTAAAACATCCCGTACTTCATGCGCAATCCTCGTTGACGTAGCCGTTCTGTCTGTAAGGGCCATGCGTATCAGACGTCTGTCCTCTCGTTCCGTCGTCCGACGCGGACGTTGTGGACCTCTACGTCGCTCTACAGTGCCTTCCTGGACCCACTGGTTCCATACACGGATCACTGTGGATGCATTCCGTCCTACATGGGCACCGATCTCACGGTAGGATAATCCGCATTCATGGTATGCAACAATTCGGCCGCGATCGAACTGGGAAACCTGCTGGAATCGCTGCCGTATTCGACGACGTGGCATTGCTGACCGATTTTAACACACTACACTCACGACCATGCACTTTCACTGCTCTTCTGCACCTATCTGACCTGCTACAGGTACCACTTACCAGATGGCGTGGCAGGCGCACATGATGCATGACGGCCTTGAACACCTAATCATTTCCTTCTGCACCTCTCCTCTACACACTGTGCACATTTCGTCCGATTCCGATTACTCCTTCTGGGTGTTGCATTTTTAATGGCGAGCAGTTTATATTTCAGCATTATGCAGTAGTGTGTAGTATAGTGACATGATAATTTTTTGTATATGTATTTGCTATGTTAAATTTTCTGGGAGAATTGGGAAACTTACACATGTGTCAGATTTAAATTTTGTAAGAATTTGTGGAACAGTTCACCCACATAAGTAAGAACCTTATGTATTTTTTATAATTTGTATTTCTTCCGTATTGCAGGTGGAGAATAAATCTATTCAAGACTACATCAAAGAAAGTCAAAACATAGCAAGTTTACACAATCAGATAGCAGCATGTGATAATATTCTTGAGGTATGTGCATTGTTAATTAAACTTGAAAATTAAACTCCCAAATCCCAACACATATCTGAATTGTGGTGAAATTTTCACCTGGTTGGTGACGTGCCAAAATTAGTTTTTTATTCTAGTTTAATAGCCAACAGCATTATGCCAAACATTGTTGTCCCTGTACATGGTACTCTATGCAGAGGACCTCACGATCTTTTTCTGCTCACTGTGTCAACTTCAACTAAGTATAAACCGTTTGGTTGAGTGGTCCTCCCAAACAGGTTTCAGCTTTTTATTTGAGAAATCTGTGTGCGATTACTTTTGTCCTCAACGTACCTGCCATCTTGATTCAGAGCTCTTCATGAGGAGAACACGCCTACGTTTCGTTATTGAGGTTTGATTTCTCGGCTTCATTTTTCAATAAGAACCTCACCTTCGCCAGCTAAAGTTCTCTTGTCTTCAAGTTCTCAACCTTCAACATGTTTTGAGCCTTACATCTTGGTGTGCTGATAAAATGGCACTGTTCCGTCTGTACCTTTCTCTATATCAGGTCGAAGCTCAAGTATGGATGTGTGTTGTTTATTCGTCTACCCATCCATCTCGGCTTCGAATACTTGACACTGTTCATGACACTGATATTTGTTTGTGTTCCGGTGCATTTTGTACGAGTCCAGAGGCCTCGGAGCCATCACTGCCTCTATGTAGACAGTGGCTTGTTCTTAACTACTACCTACATCTATGCTTGGTGCCTTCACTTTTATCTTTATGAGAAGAGCCGGTCTCTTCCACTGTCTGTGAAGATGTGTTTTTAGCTTGACCTTACCATTTTAATGTGTTATTTGTCTTATGCAGGTATCTTTGCATTTTTAACCTTTCCCAAGGGATTTTTTGTATTTAAGGAAGGTTTTCTGTAAGATGATATTTCCTTGTATGCTTTGAAGGGTGCAAAATGACCAAAATTTGTCACTCATAACTCATATTCTAGTTTAAATTGACTATTTTGTAATAAAATTGACTCATTTTCTTATTTAATGCTAATTTACTTGTTGAATTAGAATTTGATACCCATAATTCTCACTTGTTTGATTTTTGCATACAAAAATTTTCATTTGGTCCAGGTTCGGATTGTGTAATTCAACATCATCATACAGATTCATCTTCAATGTGAATTGAATTTTATACATGTCTATGTTCTAACTGATTAGAGCAAGCATTTTTTTACTGATATTTTCTTCTGCAATTGTTCTCTTTGCATTCATGTCTCTTTTGAACAAGAACAGCAGATTCTTCGGAAAGTATATTTACAATTCTCCATTTGAAATCTTCTTTTTTTGTAACAGCTATTCCCAGTAGATTGTCCCACACCTTGGCCTTGCAGTCTTAGGCACAAGCTACTGAACACATGCAGGTTCGAGTCTCCTGAGATTTCAGCCTGTGTATGAGACCGGTGCCCACCCACCATTGTGAGGAAATTTGGGATCTATGAATGTGTAGAATAACCCAGTCATAGAAAAAATACAACAATGACTGGGGGTTCATCATGCTGACCACACGTCTCCCCATAACTTGTTTGCATTATCTCCCACCATTGGTGTAAATGCGGCAGGCAGGTAGGCACTGGTCCTCATAGGTAGTTACACCATGCATTGTTATTCCCAGTAGATCAGTTATAAAATTGTTTCATTTCCTACTTGTAGGTTAATTGTGGCAATGTGGATGAATGGTGCAGAGATGAAATATATGAATGAATAAACAGAATGAAATGTACATACCGACGGCTTTGTAGCAAGGAAAGTTTATGCAGAGATCATTGATAGCGCTCATTATCTGTGTAGGTAATGGTATAGTTATTCATTTATTTTCATTACCAATATAATTCTTCATGTCATCTGTTGGGAAGGAAAGGAACGAATAATCTTGTATGTATGTTAATTTGATGCATAGTTGCAAAGGTGTAACTTTATTTTTCCTTACAGCGAATGGAGTCCATGCTGTTAAGTTTCCAGTCAGACTTGGGCAGTATAAGCAGTGAAATCCTCTACCTTCAGAGGCAGTCGGTAGCCATGAGTCAGCAGTTGCATAATCGCCAAGCAGTCAGAGGTCAGCTGAGTCAGTTCGTCGATGACATGGCAGTCTCTGAAGCTCTTATCACGTAAGCAGAAGAAATGTCATTATGTGTTTCAGTTTCCCTGAATAGTGTTTCCGCCAATAATGTTAATGATTCCAGGGTAACAGTTCGTTATATCGGAGACACATTTCTTCATTTTTACAGAAGAAACTACTTACGGAAACTAGTTTCTCGAAGGTTTCCAACGTTCGTCGAGGTATTTTCTTTCATCGTGGAATCTATTTGACCGGGAAAGCATGTATTTTTCAAGAGAAATATCTCACCGAAGCACAAGTGCCATTGCTTTCGCTACGTGAACCGGATGCTGCATTCGTTTGATGACATAACCCCCTGTCAGTGTTTCCAACCCCCTTTTTTAACTATGCTTGCCTAACCTAACCTTATCGGAAATGGTTCGTGGGGCTATCCGTCAGCTATCCGTGCATAATGTGCAATTTTCACACGTGACTAACACGATAGTAGGTGTTTTTCGGTGAAGAAGGTTGGAAACACTGCATACCTACAACACAAGTCAACCTCTGCTCGCCATATTGTGTGTTACGGAAGCGAAAAAAGGAATAATGAAAACTACTCTCTATGTGAAAAATTGTGTTTGTTTTCGTGTAAAAAGCAAAATGGCACCTTGAACTATCTTCCGCAATACACAATTGGTAAGTACGAACCATGCAAAACACAAAATATCCGACTTTAATGTGTCTCCGATATAACGAACTGTTACCGATTCCAACAGATAACGATGCTAGAAAACTTATATATTATAAACTATATGCATTAAATCCAAAAAAAATATTCTATATCAAGTCTACAAGAGTTTTGTGTGTGTGAATACTGTATTATATTCTGCCAATATTTTTCCGGTGTTATATTCTTTCGTAAGGTCTGCAAAACTGCCACGCAACAGTTTCATGGGAGTCTTAATTATCCTGGAAATTATGCAGAATTCAAAGTTCCCATTTATTTTCCACCAGTAATGGGTGAAAAACTGAATTTTGTGATTTACCAAGTAATTTCATATTTTTATGGAGTTATTGAATATTTCAAAGCAATACTCTTGCATGCATATAATTGAAGTGGAATACTTGCACACTAATAACTTATTAATATGTTTACAACTTTGTATTGTTACAATTTCCAAGTATCGCTATCAGTATCAATTTATGCCTATGCATGAAGGTGATTTTAGTGTATTGATTTGTATAATTATGCACAATATTTACACCAGCTTGAAATCCATGTAATATTAATTAGTTACTATCTTTTTCAGTCATATATTGGATACTCCTGTCACAGAAAAGGAATTTCAGACACAGCTGTCTATTCTCAATCACAAGATAAACTTTGTAAAAGAGCAGAGTTTCAAAGGTTTAGTATTTTTCCATATTTCCTTATATTACTCTTAGTAGCAGAAAGTATATCGAGTAAGACAAATTTCTGTGTTTCCTTTTCTTTCACATTTGGCAACTATTCAGAAATCATAAACTCCAGTGGGTACGTAGAATAGAAAGTGTAGTCTTCAGACAATTACCTTAAGGGGTAAAAAAAGGTAAAGTGCTCCCCTGTGCATAGCACCATGCCATGAAGGCATATAGGGGGTGTGGGGGTAACACCCCACAATTTCTTGATCCGGTCGTGAGTGGGGTGATGTGATCATACTTACATGAAATTTTACATTCTTAACCCTTAGTACGCCGCGTGGTCTCGCGAAAGTAAGCCCAGTGTTGCCGAGGCTTTGAGCGGGAAATTTGAATTTGTATACATAATGGAGAAAGATCGTAATAACTCTGGCACTATAGGACCAATCTACTTCGGATAGCTTTTGTTTTGCAGGCAATACATCGGTGCATGCAACCATGTAAAATTTGGATGCCCCAACTGCGGGGGGGTTACGGGCAGGGGCTGCATCCCCCGAATTTCAATGAAAAAACATAAAAATGTGTAGTTTGCCCCCTCTTCTCCAGCTACTTTGGAGAGAAAACCAGAACGTTTGCTTTTTTTTTTTCAAAGAATGGACCTTCCGCAACAGAATGTAACTTGATTCATGTTCGTGGGTGCAATACAATTTGAATAATAAGGCAAAACGTAAAATTCGAGTGAATTTTAGCTAATTTGCATATTATTCATAAAATTGTTATAACTGACACTATGGGACCAATCTACTTCGGGTAACTTTTGTTTTGCAGGCAGAACATCAGTGCATGCAACCATGTAAAATTTGGATGCCCCAACCACAGGGGGCTTACAGGCGGGGGCTGCATCCCCCGAATTTCAATGAAAAAATGTGGAGTTTTCCCCCTCTTCTCCATCTACTTTGGGGAGAAAACCGGAACTTTTGCTTTTTTTTAAAGAATGGAGCTTACGCAACAGAATGAAACTTGATTCATGTTCGTGGGTGTAATACAATTTGAATAATAAGGCAAAACGTAAAACTCTTGCGAATCTTAGCCAATTTGCATATTATTCATAAAATTGTTATAACTGACACTATGGGACCAATCTACTTCGGATAACTTTTCTTTTGCAGGCAGAACATCAGTGCATGCAACCATGTAAAATTTGGATGCCCCAACTGTGGGGGGAGGGGGGTTACGGGTGGGGCTGCATCCCCCGAATTTCAATGAAAAAATCATAAAAATGTGGACTTTGGCCCCCTCTTATCCAGCTACTTTGGGGAGAAAACCCGAACTTTTGCTTTTTTCGTTCACACTTGCATCTTGGGTAGCTACTGTGAATCTTTCTTCCCTGTTGATTCGGCTCTTTGTGGAAATATGTCCGGAAGGAAACGATTGTGCTTTAGGGAAATCGATGAGCTCTTATATGATACGAACTGTTCATGGTGATGCCTTTGTTAGTCCTAACAGAGGAGGGAAGGGAGCCTTTGCAATCGTTTGTTTTGTCTATACTTCTGGATAGACACACGCTTTAGACTCATGCTTCTGGCCTCTGGCTATCGTCAGGCTTCATTGCATTTCTAACATAGAGGCGACAGAAAGCTGACACCGCCAAACCTCATCCAGTCCCCTCTCTCCTTGCCCTACTCCCCCCCCCCCCTCTGCCGCCACTACTTCAGCTGGATCACCAGGTCTAAACACACAGAAGAATGTGTGCCTTATCAGTACTAAATCACAGCGTTGGAAGCTTGGGAGTCATTCCATGCGAAATCAACACAGTCTTTGACCTGACCATCTCCGATTTTCATGAAATTTGGTGAATTGAAACTATGCATGGGACTTAGTAAGTATAAAAATTTTTAGTTTCGTGCGTCTTGTAATTGTTAAATTATTCAAGGTCAAAGTTAGCATAAATTGCCCTTTTTGAGCCCGCTTAGCTATACTAAATCTGCTGTAACTCCACCCCTATTTTGCCTAGGAAGCTCAAATAAAGCTTATTGTACAGGGAATTAAACAAGCTTTCCAGTGATATATAACAAGCCTACCTTTGGATAAAATTATAATTTTGTCACGTGACCTTGACTTTTGACCTTGAATATCTCAAAACATGTCATCACCAAAAATCGTGAAAAAAATATATTTGGTCCCTCATACCATACTCTAAAACATACCAAAAAATCATTCTGGGACTGCAATGGGATCAGAAGATACAAAATAATATGTGTAACTATGTGACTGATAAAAGCCCTATTACATGAACTATGAAGAGTCAAATGTCCCTTAACACCCCCTACAAAATGTGAAGGAGTTATCCTGGGTATAATTGGTCATGAAAGAAATAGGTTAGGCACAGGGAGATCCCTAGCCATGTGTGTCAAGCGCAGATCCAGCATATTGTTGACCGCCATATTGAATTCAACGCAAAAATTTCAAAGGAAAGGGGTTTATGTGATATATCAAATCAGGCTAGAATTTCACGAGAAATGAAGTGATGAAGGATTTTCCAACGTATCTTACGCCAGCAAAAAGTTATACACATATCTTTCACTTACGATATATGCACATTATAATGTTGTCAATGTTCCTGTGAGCACACTCGTTGACGTCTCTCACACTTGCATAGAACATTTGGTAATGTAGCATGTGCAACAACATCGCAAGCAGCAACTATGCCTTCTCTCAGATGGTCAATATCAGGGACTTTTAGTGCATGCACCATTCTCTTCAAATGTTTCTGAAGGTAAAAGTCCTCCTAAGATGTTAGATATGGGGAATGTGCAGGCCTTTTAATAGATCCCCATGTGCCCATCAATCTACCTAGAAAATTACCATGAAATTGCGAAAATGTCTACATAGTGAAAAAACCTGTTCACTTAACAAATCCAAGAAGCCCTCACCATTTAAGGTTCCGTTGTTGAATATGGACCAACCATTTCCGTTCGCCGTACATTATACCACATAATTAGCTTACCAGCAACAACCATTCGACTGAGCAAATCACAGGTATTGCATATTATTTTTATTAATTTAACGTGAACATAAAAATTTCCCTCGTCACTGAAGAATTTTTCATTCCAAAGGAAGTGTCACGTAATTGTTTGAGATACTTTTCCCAATATTCTTCACTATTCAACTATTTGGTGAATGTAGCTGATTAAAATCATATGCAATGGTGCGTATACTTCTTTCTCTCCCAAGATGTCAGCATGATCTCAATGAGTTCCTAACACGTTAGGAGCATTCCAGTGCTTTGTTTTTAACACCTCGAAAAGGAGAAAATGGTTACAAGCATGCAGTAATAAATTTTTGCTAGTTAAATATATGTTGGAAAATCCTTCGTTACTTCATTTCTCGTGAAATTCTAGCCTGATTTGATATATCACATAACCCCCCTTTCCTTTGAAATTTTTGCGTTGAATTCAATATGGCGGTCAACAATATGCCGGATCTGCGCTTGACACACATGGCTAGGGATCTCCCTGTGAATAACCTATTTCTTTCATGACCAATTATACCCAGGATAACTCCTTCACATTTTGTAGGGGGTGTTAAGGGACATTTGACTCTTCATAGTTCATGTAATGGGGCTTTTATCAGTCACATAAGCCAAGCGTCAGGTTAACCTTGCAGCAGGTTTTATGTATCAATCCGCGCGAGAACTGAGCTCAGAATCTTCCGTGCCAGTCTTTCCTCAACCGCCGAGCTGCTTACATCGGAGACACTGAGAAAATCTACAGTATTGCCAACCGCACAACACATCAAAACCCGCATGCATGTCAAGTGGATTGTATTTTTGCTTCTCTTTGTCTCCTGAAACATAACATTTTAAAAGTACTTTCTGCGCATATATTATTTAATAAATGTGTCATTTATATAAGAGCGAAACAACTTCTAAACATGAGAGCATGTGTGTATATTTCGAGCACGCAAAAATAAAAATAAACAAAGATAAAAGTAAACAACGATAGGCCCCTCTTGAATTTAATGACAAATTATTGTTTTTGGTTTAGAAAGAAATAGATTTATGAAAAACTTGGTTGCTTCGTTCGCAATACATCCGTTACTGTAAGACACACGCACTTCAAGTTGTACCACCAAAAAAGCATGATTTGTTATTGGTGATATATACAATCAGGTGCATTGTCTGTCGCTATTACTCTGGTTTCAATTTATGAATCACTTCACTAAACCAGGATTCAAATCTTGGTCTGTCTATTTGTTGCTGATAATCACCCTTCCCTTTCTTTGCGCGGAACAGTAAATATGCACCTTCAACAAAGCTTTCATTGCCGCCAGTGGGTGAAACAATAAGCCTCCCCCTTCCCCTCATCGTCGGTTTCTTCAGCCCTGGCGGTGGTTTTGCATGGTGGTATCCTTCCATGGTTTATTCCCCCTTCCCCCACTCACCGAGTTGAAGGACGTCTCGTCCAAATAATAAACATGTTTCTTCTCACTGCGATATATTTTAATACCGCGGAGATTCTTTTGTCGTCAAACAACAAACAATCGTTTCCTCTTGCTAAACTCAAACCGCAAATCATTCAACACCCGTGATACAATTCGTGTGCACATTGACGGCAAATCACCTCACGCCCTGTTTTACTTTGATCTTGTTGCCGCAAGGAGGATTATGCATTTAAAACAACTTGCTTGACTTTGAAGAACATTTCCTTTCGGATGAAGCCCAAAATAACATTCGGGTAAAACCGCGCGCTGAACAGGAGATTCAGCCATTCTCGCCGCTCTACAATAAACATAGGGTTAAAATAGTGAGAGGTGCAACACTGGTATCAGCGATTTCACGCGCTCTGCAACGCATTCAGTCTCGCTCGACTCGCTCTAAAGTTTCAATGTCTCTTCAACGCATTACAGATTCGAGTTGGCGAATCTGCGGTTCTAAGTTCGTCTGCACAGTGATTGCAACCAATTAAGTCCATACCTGCTAATCAATGTATTATTTTGTCTGTATATTACAAATTAAATAACTGTTTTCTTGCAAGTATGCAGTTGTGTCGGAATAGAACCCGTCTCAGTGGAACTATATTCTTGCGCGCACGTTTGGATCTACATATGCTAAAACCTGCTGCAAGGTTGACCTGACGCAGGGCTTAGTTACACATATTATTTTGTATCTTCTGATCCCATTGCAGTCCCAGAATGATTTTTTGGTATGTTTTAGAGTATGGTATGAGGGACCAAATATATTTTTTTCACGATTTTTGGTGATGCCGTGTTTTGAGATATTCAAGGTCAAAAGTCAAGGTCACGTGACAAAATTATAATTTTATCCAAAGGTAGGCTTGTTATATATCACTGGAAAGCTTGTTTAATTCCCTGTACAATAAGCTTTATTTGAGCTTCCTAGGCGAAATAGGGGCGGAGTTACAGCAGATTTAGTATAGCTAAGCGGGCTCAAAAAGGGCAATTTATGCTAACTTTGACCTTGAATAATTTAACAATTACAAGATGCACGAGACTAAAAATTTTCATAGTTACTAATTTCCATGCATAGTTTCAACTCCCCAAATTTCATGAAAATCGGAGATGGTCAGGTTAAAAATTGCACATATCTGTGTTGATTTGGCATGGAATGACTCTTGGAGGAAAACAGCATCGTAAATACCAAGCATTTATTGTGTCTGTCAACTGAAGAGCGAACACGTGTTTGGGTGAGCCCATATTCCGAGAAAGGAGGGGGGGGGGGGGGATTTGAAATTTTCGAAACACGATTGCAAAACATGTTCCCAAACGAACTGTCAGTGTTTCAACCTCAATATACAAATATGAGTGTGGTAAACCCTCGATAATTGTATCTAAAGCTGTTTGTAACATGTGTTACAGCAGCTACAAGGGACATACTTTTTTTGTAACATATGTGTTACGGCGGCGAATTAAGGGTTAAACCTCTTTTCCCGCATCCATCATGAATTACCCTTATTTGTTTTTGATGAACAAACTTTTTTTTGTGACTATGATTGGTAGTCTATTCAGATAAGAATAATGGTAATGCTCCATATCCAAATATGGCTAAAATGACAGCTGGGCATGCAGTGAACTGAATATTCAAATCAAATCAAATCTATGAATTGCCAGATATTTTGAATTTGTATTTCATGGCCGTGCCTTCCATATATGCTACTGTTATTCTTTTTACAACAATAACAATCCTATTTTATTTTTATCATTTGTTTGGCATTTGAAAAAGTTCAATGTATGTATATATTTTAGGGATGGGACCAATTAATCGGTACTTTATCGGTATCGACCAATATAGGCATATCGGTAAAATTACCGATTATGTTACCGATCCGATATATCGATAAATATCTGATAATTTAGTGCAAAATTCTGCCATTTTGTTGTAATTTTTATGGTATGCCCTTCTTTCTAAAAAAGTAAATGTCTAAATATTTAACATCTTTTGCACTGCGGTCACCACGAAACACTCATTTATTAAGGAGATCAATGAACTTTTAAGGTTCTTCAAGGACCATTTCTAATTTTATATCGGATCAGTAGAATATGTGTTATCGGTATCGGTAAATTTTATATTGGTATCGGCCAAAATTTCATATCGGCCCATCCCTAATATATTTTCCAATTTTAGTAGTTATCTTGATCATGTAACAAACCAGAATAAATATTACAGTTCAGGTTGGTATGGTGTGATTATTTTTTTATCATCAATTTATTATGTTAATGTATTTTAGATTGATTGGTAATATTTATCAGTGTTTCATTTTCACTGCAGAGGCAAAGTCATGTCAGGATGTCAAGGACATATTAGAGAAGTTGAAAGTTAAGGCTGTGGCAAAAACTAGAGCCTACTTGCTGGAGCAGATCTACAAGTTCCGAAAGCCGATGACAAACTACCAGTTTACCCAGAATGCTATGCTCAAGCATAAGTAAGTACCTTAAAATTGTTTGTATTGAGATGCAGGCAGTAAAAGTATAACATGGAAGCTGTGAAATAAATGTTTTTAGGTTTAATTAAATGTTCTTAGTACTTATTTGAAAGCAAATAGTTTTGAACAGTATTACATGTAATATAGTGGAACCTCAATTTTACACTTTTCCGGGTACCAAGGTGAAACAAACTTAAACTACGGAGAAATTTTATAACATTTGTTCTATTGGGACTATCAAAAGTATAATGCAGAAAAATTTAAATTCATCTAATGTAAAACCAGGATTCCATTATATTTTTTAATTCCAGTAGAACCTTTTGAATTTTTTCAGTACTAATGCAGATATCTTGATATTTCAGCGATTCAAGTTTACTGTACATAATTTTGAATGCCAGATTATAAGCATGCATATTGCATTGAAATATTACAATGGTAGTAAATAAAAATTTTACATTAAAACCATCTGTTATGCATATATAGTAACATTAAAATGTCAAGAATATTGCACATTTCTCAAGATATACAGTGATCACATTAACATGAACCATAATCTGTGATAAAATTGAGAAAGTGAAAGTTTTTATGAACAATATAAATATAAAATTTCTACAACTGTTAAACCTTATTGTATTGGTTTATTTCAGTTCTGTTATTGTGTGCGGTATCACAGTATTTAATAAAATATATAATTTTTTCAGTAGAATTAACATTCATGGACATATTCCAGTGTAGAAGGCAACTGCAAAATTATGTACTTGCTATTAAGGGGGGTGATTCTAAATCAGTGTATTGTTTTCATTATTTACCATCACCTGTTTCGAGGCAGACTTGTCAGTGAAATGTGCTATGAATTCAGAGGTCCCAGGTTCAAATCTGGTTCAAGAGATTGTTTGTCCCACTGCCATTCATGCTCATTGTTGTAATGTAATTAACGCAAGAGTTAGACAAGTGATGTAAAATAACCACAAGTAGAAATTGTTAACCATCACCATTTGCAAAAGTATCAATACTGACTTATTTACGATACATGAAAACTGTAAAAGTATAGAGCCTTAAGTTTTATGAAGTTGGTTTTGTTGCAAGGAATACAATTATATTTTCCTGTATTGCAGATTCTTCCTTGAATTTCTTCTATCAAATGAAAGAAACGTTGCAAGGGAAGTATGTGATGAATATGTAGACACAATGAGCAAAATTTATTACTCCTACTTCAAAACTTATTCAACAAGGCTTATGAAATTGCAGGTAAATTATCTTGTTTTCTGATATGTGTATATATATACTTGGGATTATAAGAATATTCAGTTGAACATGGTGTGAATTACCTTTCCAGAATTTTCAGTTATGTCATAATATATCACGATGATCAAATATAACCCATTTTTTGGGTTATTACTAATTCTAATACTAATAATTAGGGACGTGAAGTTTTAGTTTTAACGATAACACCAAAAAGTTGAGAGCAAAATAAGGAGCGGAGGGATTCCTTGATTAAGCGCAATGGAAGTGAGAGGCTGTTTCATGACCACTTCATGCACAAAACGGCTAATCGGGACTGGACCTACAGTTTGTTGAATCTGAACCACTGTGGTGCCTCCACCAGGTATCGATTCCGGGACCGCTTGATTACAAGGCGGCGACACTGCCACAACGCCGTCGGGGATGCGCAAGAACAAAATGAAAGTGAGTAACAAACTGGCAACTTTCTGTCGTCGTAGACTTCGAGAAGCTTAAAAGAAGGAAAAAAGACAAGGAGTACATTGCACTTCGAACTGTGGAAGCCTTTGTTAAAGCAATCTTTCCATTAAAATGAATGAAAAAAAACCCTGCTATCTTTCTATTTTGAAGTAGTTGTTTTTTAAGAGGAAGTGTGGTGAGTGAATACTGTAAACATTTACTACGTACAATCTGTGCATGGAAAATCATCAATGTTATTGTAAACTGAAAAGTTAATTTATGAAAACAATTTTTGAAAATTTTATTCTGTGAGAGTGAAAGTTTTGAAATATGATTGTGTTCAAAGATTTGGGTAATATCCTTCAATAAACATTTCATATTTAGTGGCCGATGAGATGAAATAGTTTCCCAAATGCAAGAAATTTGGTGATCTCTCACAAAGGTAAGCCTTCGATATATTAATTTTGTCATTAAAACTAAAATTTGCCTTAATTTTCCATAACTAAAGCAATGTGAAAACCTTATGCATAGAAGAAACCGTAAAAACGCATGTAGAATAACATCGATTTTTGCTTTAAACCGCAAGAAATAACACCGAATTGCAGTAAAAAATAACCACAAAATTTAGGTAAAAATAAAACTAAAACTTCACGTCCCTACTAATAATGCATTAAAAATCAATTTTCACATGGTAAAAAAAATGGCAAAGAAAGAACTGTAGTGTTCGTTTCAATCTTTTTATTACTTTTATGTGAAAATCTGCAAGACTTTTGGAACACCTGCTATGCTACTTCATGTGGCAATATATGTAACGGGCCTCCCCGATAGCCTAGTGGTAAAGTCATTGCCTTGTAATCAAGATATCCCAGGTTAGTTACATAGTGGTTCAGATCAGACTTTAAACTAAGATCCAGTCTTGGCCTATCTGTGCATAAAGTGGACTAATACAAAAACTCAATTCCAACGTTACAAGGTGTTGTATTAATTTCTCTCCAAAACTTTTTTGATCTTGACAGTACGAAGAAGCCGCAACGAAAGAAGACTTAATGGGAATCGAGGACACAGTGTCACGCAGTATTTTCTCCAAGCCTTCCCTGAAGAACAAAGCAACAGTCTTTACTATTGGCAGTAGAGGGGAGATTCTGACGACACGTCTTGAGGACCCGATTATCGTGCCGCATGTAGCACAGAAAAGTGAAACTAAGGTAGGGAATATACCCATAAACAGTAATTGTTTATGAAAGGTTTTAAAATATATAGAACGTTAAGAATTAGGTGTGTTATCAGTGCAAGATAAGATTGCTTTTAAATGTCCGGTACCTATACATCAGTTTTTCTTTGTGACGTTTCAGGAGAACACACGCTCCTTTCATCAGACATTTATTTTCATTTTGACTAAAGATACAGTTATAACAATGGTTAGTAATTTTTAAACAAAAATAATCATTGCAGAACAACACTGGAATAAATTAAATAATGAAAATGGTAACATAGATCCAGTATGGAGTTTTCTTTTTCACAAATGGAGTAAGCCACCATCTTTAAAATTTAATGTAACAGAAAACATCAAGAGACTTTGTGAAAACAATGATGAATTTGAATTACTTGATGATATTTGGGATTCATAATTTAAAAAAAAAAAATAAATAAAAAAAATAAAACAGACTGCTTCTTTTCACAGTTAAGTTGCTATATTACAACAATGTAACATTGACAACATTCATTATATAATGGATTATTTTTTTTAAAAAAAATACTAACCATTGCTATAACTGTATCTTTAGTCAAAATGAAAATAAATGTCTGATGAAAGGAGCGTGTGTTCTCCTGAAACGTCACAAAGAAAAACTGTTTTCTTATGCTTGTAATAACCGTAAACTACAAGAAAATAATACTATAATGCAAGCAATGCGTACATACAAGAAAAACTATACATCAGCACCTGCAGAATACAAAGTGAAGTGCAGAACGTTCGTTGGGCCTTCTTGATGGCATATTTCATATTTTGGATGCGTGCGACTTACTCACTATCATATATAAGCATAAAATCAAAATTGGTTATTTACTTACATACAGTGAGTATATACTTGTCAACTTCAGTGGCAACTGCCCCCTTCTTCAGGTCAAGAAGTCGGCTTTACGGAATTCCACAAAGCTTCGTCATTTAGAAAGGATATAGGTTTTTATGTGGACAGGTTGAATGCCAGGATAACAAAGGACTAAAACAAGACTATTCCCACATTTTAAAAAACCCTTAAAAATCATATAGAAACTGTTAAAGCCCGTGGTACTATCCGATCACAATTCACATGTTGACTGGAACTGGTATGTACTCAAATGAGTACATACCAAATTGTGATCGGATAGTACCATTGGTTTTAACAGTCTTAGTCATTTGTTATCCTGGCATTCAACCTGTCCACGTAAAAACCTATATCCTTTCTAAATGACGAAGCTTTGTGGAATTCCGTAAAGCCGACTTCTTGACCTGAAGAAGGGGGCAGTTGTCTTTGAAAGTATAGACTCACTGTGCGTAAGTAAATAACCAATTTTGATTTTATTCTTGATGGCATAGTGGTAGCAGTGTCATCTTGTCAATCAACATAGTAGTTGGATCCGACTGTAGGTCTAGTCCTGATTAACCTATCTGTGCATGAGGTAGCATTAAACAAGCAAAAAAAAACAAAAAAAAAACATTTGTTCAAAGTGTACATGCTTAAAGTGAAAAAAGGGCAATGTGTCCACTCATTACTATTATCCACCGAAGGTCCATGAGATACACTGTGAGAGTTCCTACATACCACGCTTCACTGTAAACATACCCTAACTTTGAATAATACCATCCAACTTTCCCATGCTGTCTTCCAAGGTGATCTATGTGAGATGTCATAAAAGTGAACCTACAAGAGTTGAACGCACATTTCTCTGAGCAGTTTGTTGTAATATAAGCAGAAACGATGTACGTTCGAAGTGAGTGAAGGTTTACAGACTTCAGCTTCGTGGCAGTGCTAGCATGCATGTAACACTCAAAATGTCTCAAACCATACAACACAGTGATTTATCCAACCAGCACCAACATCCCCCTAACACTACTCAAAAATTTCCTCAATACTCCCCTTAGATTTTTTCCCAAAGGCCCAATTTATGGTAATTTTGGCTCGAAATTTACCTTTACACTCCCCAAATGGAACATTCCTAAATAAATCCCTGATACAACACACAGTGTGTGCTGTTGCAGCATGATCACCATCTTTTGTCCATGCATGCTAGTGCCCCACATGACTCAAGTCTATAAACCTCCATTAACTTTAAAAATACATCCTTTCTGCTTATATTACAACAAATTGCTAAGAGATGCATACATTAACCTCTTGTATATAATGGTTTACTTTTGTGACATCTCAAATGGATCACCCCATACTGATGACTCTGTCCACTGATACATGAAATATTATCACTAAATTACTACTTTCACTCCACTTAGGATGTGGCTGATTTGCAAGGTATTTATTCTTTGTTTTGTCTAGTGCATTTTCTGTTTATCCTGTCCATTGCCTGGTATTTTTTTAAGCCTTCTGGGTCTCTTTCCTTTTTTCATTTACATATTTGTTTATTAAATTATCTTGTTTTGTTGAAATCTCTGTGCAAGATATGTTATAATTTTAGCATATACACCAATGTCTCTAAAATAACTTGTGACTGATATTCATTCCATTTTTCCAGTATCCATTCGAAGCACTGTTCCGCAGTGAGCAGTATGCTCTTGTTGACAATTCCTGCAGGGAGTATCTTTTCATCACTGAATTTTTCATGGTGAAGAGCTCGGCTGCTTTGGATTTGTTCAACCAAATTATGGGGAAAACCTTGAATATGTTTGTGGTAAGTGACAATTACGGTATCTTATTCATGTATGTGTGCTGTAACAATAGTGGAACCCCGATTTTACATTTTCCCGCATTATTAGAGGCACATATTTTTGGTAAATAGAAAAGCAACATTTCGGTACAAGAACTCAGTCAATTTCGAGTTCAAAAGCGGTATATAAAATGACATTTCGGTTTTAAAAATGTGAATATAATCCCAAATTTGATTTAAAACTCCACTTACTACACAAAATAAACATATCCCTTCTAATAGCACATTTATGTCATTACCAGAATATTAAGTTTATTCCTGTATAAAGAGGTCCATTTTTTGCTTGTCAAATATTTACAGCAGAATTAATAATTTTCTCGTGAATTACATAACTCGCAGGATAATTCTGACTTCAGAAAGTGTCGCGTCGGTAAATAAACTCTAAATTTCATGTTTAAGAGTCTATTTGACATTTTGCAGTTCATTTCACAAAACAGAGTGTGAAAATGCACCTCACCTTTCAGAAACATGAAAAATGAACATTGCAATGTGTTATTTCATATTTCGTGTTTTCGTCAAAAATGAAATATGCATGCCTTTATGCGTACATTCAATCTTGATGACGCCAACTTTAAGTTCTATAAAATTTTCCTAGATTTTACATTTTCCTGTATTTTAAGTTTTTTCATAGCATAAAATCAAGGTTTCACTGCATCTCCTTTCCATACTAGACTGCTACAGCTTCACTTCAGTAGTGGGCCGCTGCTGCTGTCTGCGGAATTTTGCACTAAACATTAGGCTATTTACAGATGTATCGGATAAGTAATTTGATCGATTACAGGGTGTTCATAAAGTATGAAATTAAGGTGAGCATGAACAGTTGCTTAATGCAAAGCATGCTCCACTTATAGCTCATCAGTCTCAACACACTTCCTCAAATGTTTCAACATGTTTCCTTGAATTCTCTTCAGAATGTGAGGATCCAGAACAGGTTATCTTTTTCTGGAGATCCAAGTTCTGGATTTTCACAGCATACACTTTAGATTTCAAAATTCCCCATGTGACAAGTACATGGAGTTGAAGTCATGTGACCATAGTGCTTATTCCACTGGTTCCGTTCTCCCAATGTTTTTCCTTTTTTTTTTTTTTGTCAGTGCCACAGCTCATCTGCGTCAACAAACAATACCACCATTGGTTCTAGACTTTATATCACCATGTACTTATATCAGTCGGTACAGATTACTTTTTTTCATGTCCCTAATTTTTAGTATTATTTTGTTCGACTGGTTTGCATTTTATTATTATCTACCATTACTTTTCTTACAATTTAGCTGTATTGCAATGACAAATCATAATTGTGGTAAAAATCCATGCGCATATCCAGCAGAGGCGAAGAGGGACACTGCCCCCCCTCCTCCCTTGGAAAACAAGTGGTAAAAATTTTCCATTCTGTTTATTGTCCTTTTTACGTGGGAAGTAAAATAAATGTTATTCCACTTTCAAATAAATAATAATAATAAAAATAAAAGAGAAGCAAATGATGTTTGCTTCTCCTCTGGAAAAAAAGTGTGTTGTTTGTCCCCCTGGACACACTAGGTGATTGCTATGACACCTAGCAGTAAATTGATTGAAACACCAAGCAGATTCCGTTGAATTTCCATTGCTACTTTCCTCTCCCGACATTTCCCTCCCTGATGGTGACCCTGAGAAGGGGTCGAACGCTCACTCAAACCTAAGTTTTAATGTATTTCGTGCGGTTTATTATAGCACTCTGGCTACAAAGTAAGTCAGATTTTACGATGAGTGTTCCTTCACGTGGCATAAGAAGAGTTTTAAAATTCAATAATCATGATTAGATTAAGTAAATGAAAGAAGGAACACAAAGCTTTACCAAGACTTGAACTTTAACATTGAAATAATGGATTCAGCCTAAGTGGTCCAAGATTTGATTCCCATTGTACGAACATAGTGGTTTGGATCCCATTTTAAATGGTTGATCCAGTCTCGATTAGTCTATTTGTGCATAAAATAGACTTAAACAGATGTGAATAATAGATATCAAAATGTATGTTCCTAATCAAGAGTTGAAGAGTATGCTGTTTCATTTCAAGTTAATCAGATGTGGAACATTGTTCTTAATAAAAACACCTAACTGCGTTTAACCCCTTAAATGTGGAATTTGTTGAACAAGTCGCTACTGGAAAATGTAGGTTTTTTCGTCAAATTCAGTATACGCCCTCTGCATTGTGCTGCTGTAGTGTAGTATACGCTTTGTGTTTGTTTCAGCTATATTTGATTTACTGTGGCGTATATAGTCACACAGATGTTTGCTGAGATAGTTCTAGCTGTAGTAGAAACAAAAAATAGTAGCACGAGAGGAAAAAGATGAAAAAGAAGAAGACGAAAAGAAAGAAGAAGGGAAAAATTAGTTTTGTCTTCTTCTTTTTTTGTCTCTTTCCTCTCTTGCTACTATTTTTTGTTTCTACCTCAGCTAGAACTATCTCAGCAAACATCTGTGTGACTATATTATATACGCCACAGTAAATCAAATATAGTTGAAACAATTATAAAGCATATATATATATATACGCCATGCACACTTAAGGGGTTAAAGAATAAGCTACATATAAGTTACTGCTTATGTTTGTCAGTGTGTTTGCTTTGTATAAAGTAATATTTTCTTTCCACAGAAAAATATGGACTTATATGTACAAGACTGCTTCGATGCAATAGCCTTGTTCCTGTGTGTGCACATAATCCTTCGTTACCAAATGCTCTGCCATAAAAGGGCTGTTCCTGCTCTTGACAGGTACTGGGAAATGCTACAAGAGAAATTGTGCCCAAGGTAAGAAATATTTTCTCTTTCTTACTCACTGTGTGTGTGTCTTTGTATTGTATTAGGTTTTCATATTGCTTTTACTATGATATTAATTTTTTGGTTACTTGTTGCACAACTTTTTCATTTTTCCTGAAGCAGATGTTGGACTTGAATTAAAATACACTTGATGGATTTCACAAATTAGTCTGTTTGCAATTTTATTTTTAAAATAATAATAACAACAATAAGGTATGTTTTGTTAATAATATTTAACTAATTTAAGATTTTTTTAAATAAATTATTAACATGCGGTGGCTCAGTTGGTAATGCATCTGACTACCATGCTGAAGGTCCCAGGTTTGGTCCCCGGCCGGTTCAAATCCGGGAATTTTTCTAACGTCGGAAGCGGCCCTGGCACCCACCCAGCATCGAATGACATGGGTACCTAGGGGAAACCCTGGGGGGTAAAGGCGGTCAGGGGTGCGATGCTGATCACATCACCCCCACTCACGACCGGATCAAGAAAGTGTGGGGCGTTATCCCCACACCCCCTATACGCCTTCATGGCGTAGTGCTAAGCACGGGGAGCACTTTACCTTTTTTTACACGAAATCCCATTAAAGTAATAGTCAGTATTGTTAAATATTCTTTCCAATTGTCCATGTTTTATCAGTGAACATAGACAAATAGCCATGTGTATTTTGCTGTGATAGTTTTTCGTCTTTCCAACATTATGTCTGTCATATTATGCAAATTGGCATCACTAAAATTGCATTGTTACCAGTGTCGATAAAATACTGATGCAAAATTTATTGATTCATGCACCTCCTTGAGTAAGTTAAGCAACTGCAAGAGGGTTGTTTGTATGGAAGGAAACTGTATATTGAGGTATTTACTTTACAAAACCAAGTGCATACATTATTATATCTTTATATTCAGAAAGGCAACAACATGGCAGAATTTACATTTTCTATTTTGAAAAAAAATGTCAGGTGAGCAAAACTATTGGTAATCCCATCGCCACTAAAATGTGTTTAAAAAGTACAGAATTGAAAGATGAAGTACTATTTGAGACTAATCAATATTTTAACATTCTGGGCTTGTTGTTACCATAATATATATTTATCTTGATACTGAGAGTTGCATCGTAATTATGGGTGTGCAGGAACCCAGAAAGTTGGCATCGGGGAAAAGTAATTCCCGAACGGTCTGTGAATTCCAAATGATTTTGTTTAAAAGTGGCTAATTCTCTGCTTTTTCTGCACTGTAAGTGTCCCGAGAAATCTTTAAATTACTAGTTTTAATTGTAGAAGAGTAAAAATAATCACTTGCAGGGAAAATAGTCCGTAAAATTTTAGATTTTTACAGTGTCGGGGAATTGCAAATATTTCCCATCCCGAAAATTTTTCAACATAGTCAGGAAATAGAGAATTTTTCCCATCCTGAACATCAGGATTTGAAAAATTTCTCATCCCGGCCTCCTCGATGGCGCAGCGTCTTTGCCTTGTAATCAAGGGGTCCCGGGTTTGATACCCGGTGGAGGCACATAGTGGTTTGGATCCCACTTTAAACTGTAAGTCCAGTCCCGATTAGCCTTACTGTGCATAAAGTGGACTTAAAACACTAATTCAATCAATCATTTCTCATCCCGATCCCATCCCAACCAACATTTTCCAGCCCACACACCCCTAGTTATAATTAACAGGGGTCACTTTCAGGGGTTTAAATGTGAAGTTTGTAACCTTTTTCCAATGAGCTCTTGACACATGCTTCAGGAAACTAAAAAACATAGAAACCATAGAGTTGGACGTGGTTGGAAATAAACTGGCTTTTTTGGGGGAAAAAACTCCATTTTTTTTCCGAGGCTTTTTTTGGTTGTTTTTCTTCCGGCTTTTTTTCCTAAAATGTTTTGCATCAATGAAAATACATTACTTGACTGCATTTTTCCTTGTTCCACAATTTCCATCCATCTCTCTACTATAAAAAGACACTCATATCTAAATTGAAAATACAACTTTCGACATGGAATTCATAACGACACAAGCAGTAGTTACAGAAATGCCGTCTTTTTTTGAATGGATGTTTTTTTCTCAAGTGCAGTATATCTACATAGTTTTTAAACACTGGCATAACTAGAGTAGTTTTGTATATATTTTATAAATAAAATCTAATAGTATGATGTAATTTTCATTGCTTGAATTTGACAAGTGAAGCAAAAAAAGGAGAAGAAGGAAGGAAGAAAATAGTGCTACATCTTTTAACTCACTTATAAATGTACCCTCAAGGATTTAGTTGTTTTTTTCTATAAGTACATCTAAAATATAAAATCTAGAATCAAACCTATTTACATTTGTATTTAGCATAAAATGTTTGTATTCTATCTTTCAAGTGCATAATGTGTAATTTGACTTAATGGCCAATAAACCTGGTCATGGAGCAAGTCTTGGTGGTTTTGGCCACCTAGTGTGCTTGTCAACCATTGTGAGACCACAGTGTGGTAAATTCATTTCATAAAAGTCAATGCCCTGCTCAAAAATTTTACCCCTTTCTAATTTTTTAAGTGTTATACATTAATATGCACTCTTGAAATGCCACTGTAGTCTAGTTGGTAGAGCATCTGACTGCCGTGCGGGGGACCCGAGTTGGATTCCCTGGGTGGGTGGGTGGTTTGGAATTTTTAGACCTTGTCCCTGCATGAAGCGGCTCTGGGGTTCACCCAGCCTCAAATAAATGTGTACTGGAGAGGGGGGATAAAGGTGGCCAGAGGATGGTGCTGTCCACATCACCTCCAAGATGAGCAAGATCGAGAATGTGTGGGGCCCTACCCGTACATTCTCTAAATGTGTCTTCATGCCATAGTGGAGGCATAGTGCTATATGCACGAGGAACTTTACCTTTCACCTATATCTTGAAATTAAATATTAATAATACATGACACATGGTATATGTCTAGGCTTGGTGACAAATATAAAATCTGGTTTTAAACAGTTGCAAACTCATGGCCCCAGTAATGGACCTTAGAGCCTGGCAGTTGAGAAACACTGTCTCATTAAAAATTACAGATATTCGGGTTTTGACTCCAATTAAAAATTGGGGTCCCGGGTTCGATACCCGGTGGAGGCTCATACTGGTTCGGATCCCACTTTAAACTGTAAGTCCAGTCCCGATTAGTCTTACTGTGCATAAAGTGGACTCAAAACACCAACTCAGTTGATCAAATCCAATTAAAAATTAACCAGTAGATCTACATAAAAACGAGTTACATCAAAATTTAGCTTATTCAATTCAATTATATGCAGATATTTATTCAACGGAGTAAAGATGTACATGGAACATGGCAACACTGTACGTATTGACTCGCAATGACAGCCCACAGTTTCCATGGTTCAACGGACATTGCTGTGTGCGATGTTGCCACATTCCACGCACATTTTAACTCCGTTGAATAAAAATCTGTATAAAGTCGGTTCCCCAATGTGAATTGACAATGATAATGGATTTTAAAAACAGATGCAAAGAGCTTCAAAATAAGATCAATGTTGTATTTGTTGGACTATGCAATACTAAGAGAAAGTTGTTTTGCAAAAGTGAAAACGACTTTTTGACAAATTTTGAAAATCCAAAAATTTAGAATTGTGTTTAAAATCTTTCTGTCTGCACTGTTCTAAAATTTCATCACAATCGGACCACCCATTTTTTATTTATAGAACTACAAAGAGAGCGATTGTTTGCAAAACTATAACAAATGGGTACTTTCCTTGTTCTCACGACGATAATAAAATAGAACGTATACTCGAAACAAAAATTTGGTTAGCATAGATTTACGCAGAATTGAATAAGCTAAATTTTGACGTAAGACATTATTATGTAGGTCTACTGGTTAATTTTAAATTGGAGTCTAACGCCAGGTGTCGTAGGTTCGAATCCCGGCATGGATGTTTGTGAGTGTCCATTCATCAATTTCATCATGTCATCACTCATCCCCATCTTCACAAATTAGCCAAAAGTGGCACAAAAAGCGAAGTAAAATAAAACCAATCAATCAATCAATAAATTGGAGTCTAAACTCAAGAATCAATAATTTCTAATCCGACAGTAGTGCACTTGTGGCCCTAAAAGTGAAGCAGAGGCAAATAGATTGGCCACAAATGGCAAAAAGGAAAAGTTAATTTTAACTGGCTTTCTTGCAGTAAAATGTTGTTTGTTTAAGTCCACATCGTGCTCAGATATGCTAGTTGGGATTGGACCTACAGCTTAAAATGGGACCTGAGCCACTGTGCCTCCATTAAACCTGGAACCCCTTGATTACAAGGTGACATCATTATGTTATGCCATCGGGGAGGCTCATTCTTTTATATACTGTATATCCAGCCATCTTCCAACAACATTACTTGCAATTATAAGTTACTTAGGGATCTAAATCTCCCTTGTAATAGCATACTGATCTCAAATATTAAATGGGGTATTTACGCATGTAGTTCCGTATACATATTATGAATAGTAAAGTTTGTAATTGTTCTGAAACATATAAAGCCGCCTTTAGACAAAAGCATTTCCTTTAACATTTTTGCTACCACAAATGCTACGTAAATGCTTCCAAAAATATTATAACAGATAGTATTTTACACAAAAGCATTTTATGGAACATTTCGGTTAGCTGTTTCAATTACAATGTACAATACATACATCGTGCTACACCGTGCTGCGTGCACGGTGTTTACCATTGAAAAAGCTAAAATATTCTTCCATACATGTACAGTAAACATTGTAAAGTGTGTATTTAATCAGTGCCATTCTTCTCTACCTAAAACCATTTAATACGAAGCGATATTCCTCTCGGTTGGATAGTTATCGTCATTTAAAAGTGAAAAGTGATTCGTTGTTTACATCTCATGCTACCACCATTACATTTGCACTCATGACCATGAGGTCGCTTCTGATTGGTTATGCTACGGAAATAGAGCCGGTTCTATCCTTGAGAAATGCCATGAAATATGTCATGGCCACGGTGGCTCAGTCGGTAACATGTTTGACTACCCAGGTTCGATCCCCGGCCAGTTCAAATCCGGGAACTTTTCTAACGATGGAAGCGGCTCCGGCGCCCACCCAGCTTTGAATAACATGGGTACTTGGGGGGATAAAGGCGGTCACGGGCGTGATGCTGATCACATCACCCCCACTCACGACCGGATCAAGAAAGTTTGGGGCGTTATCCCCACACCCCCTATACGCCTTCATGGCGTGGTGCTATGCACAGGGGAGCACTTTACTTTACTTTTATCTGAAATGCCAATACATTTCTCACTTTACGTGGTAGCTTTTTGGTCATGGCATAAATGTTAAGAAAAATGCTAAGGAAAATTCTTTCGTCTAAAGCAGGCCTAGTAGTTTAATATCAACATTTGTTTAATTTTTTGTAACACCAACGACACAAACATGTGAAAGGTTGTTTTAAATTCATTTTATGCTCAGATAGTCTAATCACTATTGGACCTACAGTTTTAACATGGAATCCGAACTTTATGCAATATTTTTCCACTGAGGATCATACCTGGTATCCATTGATTACAAGACAACATTGTTACCACTATGCCATTGGGTAGTCACATACATAAACTCAAACATGGCAAAAACAAGTTAGTAACTGCAGGGTGTCCAAAAAGTCACATAACCGAGTTTTTGATGGTATGTAACTTTTGTACAAAAAGTGATAAGAGACATGAATCTTACATTGAGTATTAACTTTGTCCATGTGGATATTTTTTAACATTAAACTAGAAAATTGTGCTGTACATGAACGTTCAGTATGGGGAAAAAGTGACTAAAGACAGCTGTGGAGACGCTTGAAAAAATTTTCTCCACAGCTGTCTTTTATCCATGTTTGTTTTCACTTTGTACAAAAACGTTTTTTCACCTTAGTAACTTTTTCCCCATCTGAACATTCATGTACAGCACAATTTTCTAATTTAATGTTTAAAAAATATCCACATGGAGAAAGTTAATACACAATGTCAGATCCATGTCTCTGTCACTTTTTGTACATAAGTTACGTAATACGTTCATTGTCTCTCGGTTGCGTGACTTTTTGGACACCCTGTAGAAGAAATGGCAAATATGTGTCTTTTGGCTGCTACACTATGTAAAATTATTTAGCTAATTCCTAAATATTACATTACAAACCACTAAATTCTTAACTAACACTGCAAGTGAATTTAGTTAGCCAAAATTTCCATTTTTTTTTTTTTTTTTAAAAAAAGCTGGCTTTTTATCTGAAAAACACCATTCATTCAAGAATACCAACTTTTTTGCAACTGTAAGAAGCAATCACAAACACAAACAAAATGAATCGAGATGTTGATATTATTGAACCACGAACAAGATGATGTACGGTAAGTGAATCAGATCTTGGCAAGATCGCTATTGCAGCAAGGTATCTATGAATCTTCTCATAATATGTTACAAGATATATACCTTTAGTTTGTAATATACATCCAATTATGTTTCTCAGGTTTGAGTACGTCGTGCAGCTTAATATCCAAAATGTTCGAGATTGTGACCCCACCAAATTCACTGCTGTTGATATGAGGCCTCATTATGTAAGTAAGCCAAGCAGAGATAAAAGAACATTCTAATATTAGGCTGGCTACCTGTAGCAGACAACCTTTGTCAGAAAAGTTCCAGGACTGAGCTCGTAAAAAATTATTTATTCAACTTAGGAACTAATGGTCCTAGGTTTTGTGAAAATAGCCTCCTCGGCTATCTATACACAGCTGCCACTGGTTTTGGAGGTCATGGAAGCAAGCAGGGAAAGCTTCATCTACGATACTTCTCAGCACATCTGTCACAAAACCGTTTGGATTGCTACCAATATCTTCATGATGCTTCCCTTTCAGCGATGTTTGCACACGGGAGACAAAAAATAATCACACGGTAACTGGTCGGGTAAATATGGGGGATGTGGTAGAGCAGAGATACGATGCTTGGCCAAATATTCCTGGACTGATAAAGCAGTATGTGGCTTTGCATTGTCGTGCAATAAGAACCACTGCCCACATGCCCACAAATCAGGATGGTGCCGCAGAATTGCTTGACGCAAATGTTTCAGGACCTCAATATATAGGTTTTTGTTTATTGTTTGTCCTTCAGGCAGATATTCATGGTGCACCAAACCTTTAGCATGAAGAAATGGGATCAACATTGTCTTTGGATCATCTTGCACTGAATCTCTGCCCTTCCAAAACCTTTTGTACCATTCAAAGATACGGCTTTTCGATAATGCTGTGTCACCAAATGCTTGCTGTATCATATTCCATGTTTCACTAGGGGTTTCCCAGCTTAACACAAAACTTAATGTTAACTCTAACTAACTAACTAACTAACTAACTCTCTAGCCTTCTTAAACCCGAAGGTTCATGGCTGCAGCAACACAGGCCTTCCATCTGTCCCTATCTTGAGCAAGATCTATATACTCTTTCCCATCCCTACCGATTTCCTTTAGGTCCATCTCAACGTTGTCCCTCCATCTTCGTCTTGGCCTTCCATCTGTCCCTATCTTGAGCAAGATCTATATACTCTTTCCCATCCCTACCGATTTCCTTTAGGTCCATCTCAACGTTGTCCCTCCATCTTCGTCTTGGCCTTCCTACAGGTCTCTTACCATCTGGTTTCCCAACAAGAATCCTGTAAACTCCTCTTTCCTCTCCCATTCGTGCCACATGGCCTGCCCACCTAAGTCTTCTTGATTTAATTATTCTAATAATATCTGGACATGAGTACAAATTATGTGGTTCTAAATTATGTAACCTTCTCCACTCACCTGTCTCCTCATCCATTTTAGGTCCAAATATTTTCCTAAGGATCTTATTTTCAAATACTCTCAATTTATGTTCCTCTTTCAATGTAAGAGACCAAGTTTCACATCCATATAATACTACAGGCAAAATTACTGTTTTGTATATTTTAACTTTTAGTTTCTTAGATATTAAACGAGAAGACAAAAGTTTATGAAGAGAGAAGTAACATGCATTTCCTGAATTAAGCCTGCTTTTTATTTCCTCTTGAATATAATTTTCATTTGTTAATATTACTCCTAAGTATTTGAATTTGGAAACTGGTTCAAATGATTTGTTATCAATAAATAGATTTTGATTATTACCTAACACTTGGTTTCGGCCTGTAAGCATATATTTAGTTTTCTCTTTGTTAATGTTAACTCTCTGCTCGGAATGCACATCCATCACGACACTTGTGTAACTTCCAACTAAATGCGCCAACAAGCCAAACAGTGGGCTGCTAAGCACAGCCCTGCCACGTAGTGTGTTTACATGGAAACAATTCGAAGGCCATTTCTATTCAGAACACATATCAGCTGACTGAATAACACCCATTTCTTGTGTTTGAATATCACAGGTAAAGAATAAAAAAATCGGTCCTGGAACTTTTCTGACAAAGGAAATATGTATATGTCCTTAGAATATATTGCATGTTGATTACTTATTTTTGGTAAATGTTCATAACATTTCATATTTAATTACAAAGTTTGTTGGGCAGTAAAGCATAGATGGATAAGCAGATTTGGAGGCATTCACTCACTACCTGCCCCTCAGGTGTTTCACAGATATTCGGTTATTTTTTACTTGATTATTTCTTCTAGATAATGAGTCATTCTGCTGAATCCAGGTTGTTAGAGTTGAGCCGATACCAATGCTGATACTTGTACTTATTCGAACCAATACCATACTTGGAAATTGTAGCAATTTCAGAAGTTTATAAATTTTAATGTATAAGTTTTCCATTGGAACTATATCATATATATCTACCAGACTTTTGCTTTAAAATATGTATTCACAATAATTCTATCTGTTTGGCTGTTATGCGGGGATACGTAATAACTCTAATAAGTTCACGTTTAATTTTTCCGCACAGTTTTTGTTTGTAATCGATTTTGCCACCTGCGAGGTAGCTTCATCACTCATCAGGCATGCACAGTTTTGCCACACGGTTTCTTTTTCCCCCCACTCGCATTCATGGTGGCAATAGTTGACATGGGCCTTTCACTCTGCTCCTCCAGCATGGGCGTTGTACTTACTTTTTTCACATGCGTGTAGGGCCTCCCTGATGGCGCAGTGGTAGGCAATATCGTCGCATTGTAATCAAGGGGTCCCGGGTTCGATACCTGGTGGAGGCACATAGTGGTTTGGATGCCACTTTAAACTGTAGGTCCAGTCCCGATTAGCCTTACTGTGCATAAAGTGGACCTAAAACACCAAATCAATCAATCACATGCCCATGCTAGTGAAAATGAATGCCTTCCCACGGATGCAGACAACAGGACCGGTAACCAACAGTGCTAAAATCCTGATGCGTGCAAAAGAAGGAAGTACCATGCCCATTCCGGAAGAGCAGGAAGTGCCACGTCAACTAGCACCATCACGAATGTGAGTGGGAGAAAAGGGAATCATGGCACCTGCAGCAAGACAGTACGTGCCTGACGAAGCCACAAGACAGGTGGCGAAATCAATCTTGAAAAAAACTGCACGGAAAAATGAAACGTGAACTTATTAAAGTGAATCACAATTAAATTCCAAAGTACATTTCCCATTTCTCTCCACCATACTGTTGAATAGTCCATAACATTTTTGCGGACCCTGAGAGAGAGATAGGCAGGCTCTGAAAAGTATTGGCTGGTATAAATTCCAATCGATACTTTCCAATACCGATAGCAATGTATTGGTATCATTCAGCCCTAATTATTATTATTTTCTTCCAGATAACAAGGCGCTATGCTGAGTTCAGTGCTGCGATTGTGGGAATAAGTGAAAGCTTCCCAAACGAGCGAGTCAACAGACTTTTAGCTCAGCTTCAAGAAGAAGTGGAGTGTTTTATTCTTAGAATGGCTGCTGTGTTTCAGCAAAGAAAGGAACAGCTTATATTTCTAATTAATAACTATGACATGATGCTTAGTGTTCTAATGGTGAGTGTACTCGTATATATAATAAAGTTTTTATCTATCAGCTTTCTTATGCATGAGAGTGTTATGTCTGTATTATCATAAACCATTCTTATGTAGCCTTAGTATGCTGCAAAGCCAAGGGTCCTAGATTCAAATCATGAATGTTCCATTTGCACTCGTTCCTTCTTCTATTTCATCACTTCATGCAATGAAACCATGCTTGTTATGGTTACAAAGACCTATATGAATTAATCACATTAATTTGCCGGCTCAGTGGCCGATGGGGCTCCAAAGTTTCCAGGTTCAAATCCCAGCCTGGGCATAGCTGCTCTTTGTGATTGGCCAAAAATGGAAGAAAAGTGACATAAAAGAAGAAAATATGAAAAGAAATCCTTTGGCTCGTATGAGTTGTATGTTGATAAAGGAGAAGTTTAGAAATGTGCCATGAAATAAGTTTTTATTTCTTTCATTTAAAAAACTTGATGAGAATTTCATAATTTTTAATGTGATAAGTGGATATAATTCTGCACAGCTTAAGTCCACTTCATGCTCAGATAAGCTAATCATACTACTGACCCTACATTCAAGTGTGCCTCCAGTGTAGACTGAACCCAGGACTCCCATTACCACCACTACCTCTGCTAGGAAGGCACATGAGGCATGTTTTCCAATAGTGCTCTATATCTGCAGGGGCATATCCAGAAAGAAAATTTGGAATGGGGGGTCCAGCCAGGGCTGCCCATCCTCCAAGGCCAATGGTGTGACCCTCCTCTATAATAATAGGATGATAGTTATCTCATTTGTTATTATTGTGTTTTGTTTTTCTTCGAATTGTAATTTCAGAATTGAATGTCTGTTGACACTTTTCAGAAGAAGTATGAAATATTTCACTGAACTCTTTATCTTCTGAAGTCTCTGAAGCAGTTCTGTGAAAAAGCAGAGGCTAAATTGTGATGACTGCTCTAAATACTTTGACAACTGTTCAGTACTGAAAAAACTTTTCTCGGATAAGGAAGATAATTAAGAAAGTCCTCTTTTCATGTGCGGCTAGATGATCAATTGCTTGGGATGGTTCACTTGGTCAAATCTGCTTAACTGACAAGGTTGAAGAAATTTAACAAAAATATGAAGTGAATCATGTATTTCTAGAAATTGAGTTATGCACATTGACAACAGTTTTTTTAATGTCTGGGACATAATGCAATGTATTTGTTTTTAGTATTTCAGCTCTGCTTGTATTATTAAAGAAATACATCAATTTCACTTACTGTACCAAACATTTAAAGAAAAACCTTAGTGGATGTTATTTTCAGAATCCACAAAAAAAAAAAAAAAGGAATTTGGGGGGGAGTCTGGACCACCTGGACACACCCCCCTGTATATGCCCTTTTATCTCTTATACTTGCTGCTACACCTTCAATCGATCCGTGCTGAATCAAATCTCCATAGCCTAGTCTTTAACTGCATGTGAGGTACTACCAAAATATTCAAGAAACCAATCCAGAATGCTCTTGTGACTCACCCTGTACTAGGCCGATACCGATAAAGTACCGATCAATCTGTCCCATCCCTACCCAGTACATATAAGAAACTCAAATCCTAAATGCTTTTTAGGATGCTGCTACAAAAAATGGAGAGGGCCTCCCCGATGGTATAGTGGTAACGTCGTCGCCTTGTAATCAAGGAGCCCCGGGTTCGATATATGGTAGAGGCTCGGGGCACAGTGGTTTGGATCCCACTTTAAACTGTAGATCAAGTCCCAATTAGCCTTTCTGTGCATAAAGTGGACTTATATTCAGAAATATTTAATTTCCATCGCAGCCTCTTTGGTTCCATGGTTTAGAAGGCAATATAATTGTAAAATTGGTCTCAAAATGTACAAAAATTTAGTTTTGAATATGTGAATTGAATATTTTTTCATTGTCTGCTTTCTCTGTTCTTTGTAAATTTTTTTTGTTTACGCCTTGCAGGAAAGAACAAGGGATGATTCTAAAGAGGCAGAAAGTTTCAGAGAACAGTTAAATGCCCGAAGTGCTGAATATGTTGAAGAGATTCTTTCTCCTCATTTCGGAGGAATTATCCAGTTTGTGAAAGAAGGAGAAGCATTGTTAGAAAAAGGTCAGGGTGACCAACTGAAGAAACAAGAAAGTAAGTAGATTTTTTTTATGTGTACGAAATCTCTTACTTTTAATTACAAACTAGAATGCTATGTTCATGTCTTTGCGTACATTCTGTTATCAGTAGGGAAAGGATTTTAAGGTGCAAAATTATGGTCGGGAAAGGGGAAAAAAAGTTCTGAAAATGTTTTCAAAAAGATACTGATTAAATGCCTTTATTCAATGCTCTCTTTTTCTGCACCTTCGGAGGTCTCCCCGATGGCGCAGTGGTAGCGTCGTCGCCTTGTAATCAAGGGTTCCTGGGTTCGATACCAGGTGCAGGCATAGTTGTTCGGATCCCACTTTAAACTAGTCCCAGTCCCGATTAGCCTTACTGTGCATAAATTGGTCTTAAAACACCAAATCAATTATAATTACAATCTGCTGCTTCTGTATATAATGCACGCGGACCGCATAGAGAACCGTGGTTCTGCCGAATAGGTTTTGTTGAAGTTTGTTTTTTCTCTCGCGGGTTTTGCTACAAATCTTGGGAACTATTGGGGTGACTCAATTGTGACTCAGTTGTTAGCATATATAGATGATGTAGACTTATTAGGGGATGATATACAGGGGATGGAGAAAAATATGGAAACACCTGCGAAGAAAAGCTGGAATGCTGTAGCTAATAAGGTGCAGGACCGCTTTTAGCTTCCAAGACGGCCTGCAGTCTCTGAGGAATGGACAAATACAAGTCCTGGATGGTGGATAATGGAATCTTGCACCATTCTTCATGCAAAACATGGTCACAATCCTTCTCAGTGTCCGCCTGTCTCTGTTACTCAGTGTACATTTTCGTCCACGCAGGTGTTTATCTGACAATGTCTTTCCGGACACACTATTGTGTCATCATGATCTTGGATAGAGTCCCTCTCGATACGCCAAATAACATGGCTACTTTGATAACAGAGGCCCCTGCAAGGCGGGCACCAACAATTTGCCCTCTTTGAAACACTGTCAGCTCCAACATGATTCAGTATCAACTGCACTGGACGCCATCTACAGTGCAACTGTTGACTCCTACCAGTCCGACAGGGTCCTATTTCACGGTGCAAAACAAAAGAATGTCTCACCACATCCGATTTCAAGTGGTAAAATTGTGTCGATATCACCCGTTCCGATGTCGTGGTGTTTCCATATTTTTGTCCAACCCCTGTAAATACAATTAAGAATAATGCTAAAATATTTTTCGAAACTGCTAAAGAGATAGGTTTGGAAGTTAACAAAGAGAAAACTAAATATATGATTACAGGTCGAAACCAAGTGTTAGGTAATAATCAAAATCTAATTATTGATAACAACTCGTTTGAACCAGTTTCCAAATTCAAATACTTATGAGTAATATTAACAAGTGAAAATTATATTAAAGAGGAAATAAAAAGTAACTTAATTCAGGAAATGCATGTTACTTCTCTCTTCATAAACTTTTGTCTTCTCGTTTAATATCTAAGAAACTAAAAGTTAAAATATACAAAACAGTAATTTTGCCTGTAGTATTATATGGATGTGAAACTTGGTCCCTTACATTGAAAGAGGAACATAAATTGAGAGTATTTAAAAATAAGATCCTTAGGAAAATATTTGTACCTAAAATGGATGAGGAGACAGGTGAGTGGAGAAGGTTACATAATTTAGAACTACATACTTTGTATTCATGTTCAGATATTATTAGAATAATTAAATCAAGAAGACTTAGGTGTTCAGGCCATGTGGCACGAATGGGAGAGGAAAGAGGAGTTTACAAGATTCTTGTTGGGAAACCTGATGGTAAGAGACCTGTAGGAAGGTCAAGAAGAAGATGGAGGGACAACGTTGAGATAACCTAAAGGAAATCGGTAGGGATGGAAACGAGTATATAGATCTTGATCAAGGTAGGGACAGATGGAAGGCCTGTGTTGTTGCAGCCATGAACCTTCGGGTTTAAGAAGGCTAGAGAGTTAGTTAGTTACTTTTGGGGCTGCAATACCATTTCATAGCTCTCATTCTGCTTTACAAAATGAGGCCATAGGATTTAATGTAGCTGGTGAAGAAGAGTAAAAATCATTTATTTTTGTGTCCAATTTTTTAACAAAACATGAATTAAAAGGAAGGAAAAAAGTGTTGAAGCATCAAAGAGAGAATAAAAATGGAATAAATGTGCTAATCTCACGAAAAGGTGCAACAAAGTGTGTTCATTTCACTTGATTCCATGTCCTAAAATTAGAGGCACGCATATTTTGTTTTTGACGAAAACACGAAATGTCAAATAACACATTGTAATTTTAATTTTTCATGTTTTTGAAAGGTGTGAGTTGCATTTTCCAACCCTGTTTTGTCACGAAATGATACGAAATGAACTGCAAATTGCGAAATAGACTCTTAAACATGAAATTTGTCGTTTATATACTGACGCGGTACTTCCTAAATTTTGAAGTATCCTGTGAGTTATGAAATTCACGGGAAATTGATTAATTCTGCTGTAAATATTTGAGAAGCAAAAATGGACCCCTTTATACAGGCATAAACTTAATACTCTGGTAAAGATTTAATGTGCTATTAGAAGGGATATGTTTATTTTGTGTAATAGTGTAGTTTTTAAATCAAATTTGGGATTATATTCACATTTTTAAAACCAAAATGTCATTTTATATACCGCTTTTTCACTGCTTTAACAGCGAAATTTCATTTTATTTACCACTTTTGAACCTGAAATTTACTCTGTTTTTATAATGAAATTTTGCTTTTTTATTTACCAAAAATATGTGCTTCTACCTAAAATACATGTCTCGAACGATCTGCCTGGCAACATCTATATTTTTGGAAAGGTGCCGCACCTTAAAATCCCTTCCCTAGTTATCAGCATGTGAACTATGCTTTAACGTTCTTCCTCTCAAGTATTTACTTATCAGCACCACCCAAACTGGGAATGAACCAACACCATCATACCAATTTGTACTAAAATTTAAAATTACTCTTCACAATGGTGGACCAACACTCAAATTTTGTCCCCACCAAGAATTTGAATCTGTTACTGCTCACAACGAAAGCAAGAGGCTATATGGAAACTTAACTATAATTAGTGCAATATAAATATAATGGCACTGTATTATGCATCATCAAATCTGCATTTCTACATGATATTATCTCTGAAAAAATATGTTGTGACGTTTAATTATATAATTATTAGGGCTAAGCTGATACCATTTTGAACCGATACTCATACCGATGCCGATACTCTTACCGATTACCACTAATACAAATACTGATACTTGAAAATTGCAATAATTAAAATGTATTCAAAATATTGATCAATATTGGTGTGTAAATATTCTTTTCCAATTATATGCATCAATACCAGACATTTTCTTTAAAATATTAAAGAATTTCGTCAGAATATTAAAATAAATGTTATGTAATCAAAAAATACAGCTGTTCTTGCAAAATTTATGAAAAATTAAAAAAAGTTTGAATTTTACCTAATTTCCAGGATATTTGGACTCTGCGAAAATGTCACGAGGCATTTTCGTGAACCCCTTGAAAGACCAATATGCCTGAAAAGTATCGGCTGGTAACGGCCCATACCGATACATTGGCATTGGCTCAGCCTTAATGATTATACAGCAATAAAGAATTCAATTTTTAATCACAATTAAAAGAAAGTCCTGGTTTGAAGTGGCATTGATTTTGGCCTCATACAATCTGTTTATTCTTATCAATCCATGGTTGGGAGGTACAACATTGTATATAGATAATTTGAAATAATAGTGTAAATACATGCTGAATTCAGCAAGGTGAAAGTTGTTTGTGCATGAATATGTAAAAAATACATTTAGTAGTGCTATACCTGTATTACCAATTTAAAATTTACAGACACTGATAACATACCCATTCAGTACATAACAGCAATCGTTTCATACATAAACTGAGTAGTGTGTCACCATCTTGATGAGTCTGCCTTAGAAAAGAAGTTTTGTATATTTATTTACAGAAAAAGAATACATGAATCATGCTTTTTATGTTTGTAAGAGCAGCAACAAAATAATAGGATATTGTGCCAATTTCACACTTTGCAGAAATAGAGTATTTGCCCAATCATAAAGTATTATTATTTCTGAAAAAATAATGCCACTATTGGCTGGTATTGATAGAGTTCCAGTTAGTTTGCTCCAACTGTATTTTTTGCTATTGAGGGTTGAAGCGGTTGGAGATAAAATTATTATATAACTGAAATTTGTAGTTACACGAGGGTCATACAAAAAGTAATTTGCGAAAAAAAAACTTTTTTTTCTGAATTATCATGTATTATTGAAAAACCAAGTACACTAACGTAATCTACAGACTTCTATTTACTTTTCCACATATTCCCAACTCCTTTTGTTTCATCGTTCTGGAAGTTTAAATTTACTACTGTGGTAGAACTCCCTTCCAGGCTTCTGAAGACAGTGCCGCATTGTTTTCTGGATTGCCTCTGTTGTCTCAGCCTCACATTTGATCTTTCACAAATCTAAATAGTCAACTGATGGTGCCAGATCAGGGTTGTAGGAGGGGTGTGGAAGAACTTTCCACCCCATTTTGTCAATTTCTTCTGATAAAGCAACCTGAGTGTGGCTGAATATTGTCATGCTGGAGGATGATCTCCTTCCAGGAAATTTATTGTGTAATACACAACAGAGCTTGTACAGTGTCTGAACATATCAGGATGCATTTATGCTTTATTCAAGTTCAAGTAAATCAGCTAAAATCCACCTCTTTGCATCCAAGAATACTGTGCTCATAACCTTCACAGCTGATGGCACTGTCTTTCCTTTCTTTTTTTTTACGGAGAATTGAAATGGTGCCATTCTGTACCTCTGTTTTAGCCTCAAAATCATGAAACCAGCTTTCGTCACTGGTCACAATACTGAGAAAAAACATCTCCTTTGTTTTGATGTCTGTGAAGCAGGTCATTCGAGGTGGTTTTGCACTGAACTTTGTGGTCTTCACTCAATAAATGAGAGACCCAACGATAACAAATTTTCCTGTAGCCTAAGCTTTCAATTATCCCCTGAACTGCATAGTGCCATATTGCAAGTGTTCATGCTATTTCGTCAACAGTCACATGCCTGATCTCCTCAACACAGTTCTTGTTCCATTCATTTGTTGCTGTGTGAGGGTGACCACTATGAAGTTTATATTGGATACTATCTTTAAAATGTTTCACCCATGTTCAAACACTGCTAACGCATATGCACACATTTCCAAAGGCATGCTGATATCTGTGGTGATTTTTTTGCAGTGACGAAACGAAGTATGTTGTTCACCAGTTTGTTACAAGTAATATTGGTCATGATGCAAGCTACTGGTGGCTCATGACATCCAATGCTACACAACAGATGGTGCCACCTACCACACAATGCTCATTCTTCTGGTGTTACAGATTTGCCTGCAAAAAAAAAAAAAAAAAAAAAATCATTAGCTGTGGTATGAGACTCGTACTACTCACTAATACTTATGTAACTCTCCTCTTTTAGAGAAAGCATTGAGCCTCGTACAGTCATTTTCCGTTGGATGGAAAAAGTCATTAGAAGACCTAAACCAAGAAGTACTTGCATCATTCCCCAGTTTGTTGATGGGATCAAAACTACTACAGCTTGCATTGACGCAGTTGGTCCAATACTACCATCGGTTCCAGAAACTACTGAGTCCTAATGCTAGAAACCAGTTAACTAATATTCATCACATCATGGTGGAACTGAAGAAATACAAAACAAACTTTTAAGGAAAATGACATGTTTGATATGTGTGTGTTTGAAACCAAAGTTTCAAGTAAGACTCCAGTATTCCAGGACACAGTTGTGCAATTATATGTGATAAAGATGTGGAAAAATACTTTCAAATGAAAGTACATTTCCTAATCATAATGGTGTTTATATATGTGTATGTGCGTGTGTGTATAGAGAGAAAGTGTAAAAAGGTAAAATATATTATGAAGACAATTTGATTTTCTATGCCATATGTAGCCATATTTCCTGTTCTGTTTAACTTGACTGATATTTTCTCTTAACTTGTCGCTGTTCTAATACTAGCTCACAGGGGGCATCACCCCCAAGGGCCTGGATGTATCCTCCCCCTTCAATGTCGTTCCTCAAAATTCCCCCCAAAATAATTTGGATAAATATGCAGTAATTTATTTTTACTTGAATGCAATAGCCTGTTAAATAGTGTGAAGAGTTCAGAGCACATACAAGGCCAACCAGAGCTGTGTGAAGACACCAGTAGGAGGAACGGAGTGGTTCTGTATAAGTAATGGACTAAACGGGGAAGTGCTCTTTCCCCACTGCTCTTCATAATTACAATGGATGCAAATAACGAAGAGGTGAGGAAGAGATGAAGGCCCTGTTGTTCGCTGATGACTGTAATGTGGAGACACAGGGAACAAGAAGTACAGGGAAGCTTGATAGTTGGAATGAGGAAATCAGAAGAGCAGGAATGAAATTCAGTGCAGAAAAGAGTGAGGTGCTAATAACAACAAGAAACAGAGCCAGAAATGTAACATGAATAAAGGTGGACACGGAAGAGTTGAGGGTAGTGGAGAGCTTGAAATATCTAAGAAGCATAATTGAGAGAAGTGGAAGAATAGATGAGAAGGTAAACAGAAAAGTACATATGGGTGGTGGACTCCATCAAAGTGTTCAAAGATTAATGTGGAACAGGGATGTACCTATGAAGTGCAACAAGGTAATATACAGGGTGGTGCATATTGTAACCCATTCGGATTAATGCCTCCACTGCCACGATTCGTGTCTGAACGGGTCAACGTTCCATGGCAGACCAATTGACAGACTTTAATCTGCCTAAGCATGGGAAACTTGTGCAAATCCACACCTGTGTTCCGACAGGGTTGCCAACTTACATTGGTAGATACAATATGTGCCACCCTGTATAACATACAATGTGCCAATAATTACGTATGGAGCAGAGACTTGGACAGTGACACAGAGAGACAAAACAAAGATGCAGGCAGTGGAGATGAAATTTTTAACTAGTATATTGGGGAAGACTAGATGGGATAGAATAAGGAATGAGGAGATCCGACAGACAGTGGGTGTGGTGGAGCGTCAAGACAGCATAGATCAGCCACAAATGAGATGGTTCGGACACATGAAGAGGATGGATGCAGAAAGACTACCAGTAAGAGCTTACAATGCACAAGCAGTGGGAATAAGGCCAAGGGGAGACCAAGATGTCGGTGGAAAGAGCAGATAGCCGAGAGCGTTTGTAGAAGAGGACAAGATTTGAACACCGTGAAAAGAGAGGACTGGTGGAAGACCAGAAAAAAATGGAGATTCTTGACTTCTATACCGACCCAGCCAGAGGCAGGAAACGGCAGTGATGATGATGACTATGCAGTACAGTTTGTACAATTATTGTAGGATACAGGGAATCAATAATACAATAATATTTCTAATAGAACTACACCATTAAAATAATGCACCTTCTTTAAAGTAAGTGTAGTATACCAACAATATTAGTAGTGAACTTCACAGTCATGTAGACAAAATGCCAAACACATGTAATTCAAAGCACTATTGCGAGCGAATCGAGCAAGAAATTGTTTAGATCTGTTTCATTCCAAACTACCCAGAGTGTTAATTTACTAGGGTGTTAATATGAGGGTCATACTGGAAGTAATGAGCAACAATTTTTCATGAACAGAGTTTTGGTTTTATTAAAGAAAAACATATTACATCATAATCTACAGACTTTTCTCTACTTTTCAACAGCCTTTCCCTGCATGCATTTTCCCCACATTTCTGGAAGCTTGAAAATACCCTTATGGTAGAACTTCGTCCCAGTTGCTCGCTGACACTGACACACTGTTTTCTGAATATCCTCCATCATCTGGTAGCATTGGCCTCGTAACTGCTCCTTCACAAAACCGAATAGAGGATAGTTGGAGGGTGCAAAGTCGGGACTGTAGTGAGGGTGAGGCAGAAGTTTCCACCCCATTTTCCTCCATGGTGAACTGAGCAGAGTGCGGGCTGCATTATTTTCAATAAACGTGGGACCGAGCAGCAACACATTTTTCGATAGCCTAACCTTGCAATCACATCCTGCACTGCACTGTGTCCTATCTGAAGTACTGCTGCAATTGTATCCACAGTGTATCTGTCTTCTTTAATGATATTGTCAACTCCTTCCATGTTGCGTTACGTACATACATCTCCATATTCATATTGAAGTCTATTGTGAATTTCAGCAGCAGGAATTCCCTCTTTAACAAGGAATTCAATCACAGCATTTTGTCGAAACGAAACGTCACTGTCAGCCATTTTGAAACAACTGCCTGGACTCACACGATCAAAGCTAATGACATCACACTACCCCGACGTGTTCAGTAAAGTCTGTATTTTGCAATGATTTACTTTGTTTCCATGTATTGATGGATTCTGTTTTTTCTAAAATTGTTGCTCATTACTTTCAGTATGCTTGTACTTTCACAGGTTGCGGCGATGTTTACTATTGTCCAACTTTCTTGTTTCGGTGCCGAAAACGAAAACTTGTGCATTGTGCCCAAATCTCGTGAAAAGTTGATAAAATATCAGGTAAAGAGCAAGGATGCCCAAACTACTAATAAGCTTTCTTCAATATAGATCATTCCAGACTCATAGTATAAGGCCAGCTTTAGACAAAAGCATTTTCCTTAGCATTTATGCCATGAACAAAAGCTACCATGTAAAGTGAGAAATCTTATGGCATTTCAGATTTCATGGCATTTCTCAAGGATAGAACCGGCTCTATTTCCGTAGCATTTTTCATAGCATAACCAATCAGAAGCAACCTCATGGTCACGAGTGCAAATGTAATGGCGGTCGCGTGACATGTAAACAACGTATCACTTCACACTTTTAAATGATGATAACTAGAGACCGGATTTATATGCGAAATGCATGTTTCATGTAGCATGCAAAAACTTATGGAATATATTTTTTTCTTTTCGACGAACTTGTAAAGAGTCTTTTGAGACGCATATGATAGAGCATATAAGTGCATATTTTGAGTGAATTTTGTTGTGCATGCATATTTCTTAAACTTTGCAGGATAAGGCATATTTCGAATTTGATTGCCACATACTAGCATATTTCATAGTCTACCAAGAGGAAATAGCGAGGCGATAACCGAATGGCGAACATACCAACACTATAATTTTTTAAAAGTTTTTTTTCAGCATTTTATGTAGCGCTTTTTAAAGAACAGCGATATAGCTCCTTCTGATGCTTTTACAACTGTCAACTAGCGCGTAGCCTTTCTCGCTACTTGGCAACTATTTGGAAAGGGTTTCTGCTGTCAGTATCAAAGGAGTTCAAGAATGTGTAAACTTATTTTGTGTTCTGTTAAACATGCCACCTGAAAAATCCAGTAAGGCGGTATTGTTGCATAAACACGTACAATAATTTGGAAGTGGTGTATTCACAGAAGATGGGTCAGTTTTGTTCTGTGTGGTGTGCGAAGAAAGTTTTAGCAGAGAAGAAATTTCAAGTTTCTCAACATGTCAATACAGCAAGACACAGGGAAGCCCTTCAGAGAAGATCGCGCAGTAAACAACAACTGCTTACTACCACGTCCATTAATTAACATCTGAATGCACAGTAAGCGATACATTCTATGTAGATCTGTGTCCTGCCTTTGTGAGTGCTAATATTCCTTTGTGGAAACTGAGCAATGCCCATCTACGAGGTTTCCTTGAAAAGTACACGGGAAAGAAGGTGCCAGATGAATCAACGCTACGTAAAAACTATGTGACTGTTTGTTTTAATGAGGTCATGGGAGAAATTCAGGAAGCGTTGAAGCACGAGAAAATATGGGTGTCTATCGATGAGACTATTGACGCGGCAGGACGTTGTGTTTGCAATGCTGTTGTTGGTGCAATGAAGGCAAGTGGTAAACCCTACTTACTGAATATCGAGGTGTTTGGGAAAGTGAATCATTCCACAATTGCCAAATTCATTAACGATTCGTTAACTTTGTTGTGGCCAGATCACATCCAGTATGACAATGTGTTACTGTTTGTTACTGACGCGGCCCCGTACATTGTCAAAGCAGCATCTGGTTTGAAAGTGTTGTATCCTAAATTAGTCCATCTGACTTGTCTTGCACACGGTCTTCATCGCGTAGCAGAAATAATCAGATACCAATACCCGGAAGTAGACGCACTTGTATCAAATGTAAAGAAAGTATTTGTGAAAGCTCCTTCGCGAGTACGTCTCTTTCGCGAACTGGCGAAAGATGTTGTGTTACCTCTGCAACCGGTATTAACACGATGGGGCTCGTGGCTACAAGCTGTGTCATATTATGCAGAAAATTTCAATGAAGTGAAGGCAGTCATACTCACAAAAACCAGAAGATGCAGCCGCTATTTGTGTGTCACAGAAATGTTTCTCTAGAAGTGTGCAATTATTACACACATAGAGTCCCGTAATAGCTAATCCTTTGCAGCATTCACTGTCCTTGTTGGGCAAAGTATCGCAAACTTTGTCCAGTGAAACTCACGGTGTTGACAAAATAGCATCAGAAAAACTTCGCCAAGCATTAGACAAAAATCCCGGGTACAGAACAATCTGTGATATTGGAAATGTACTGAATGGTGAAAATGTGGACTTTGAAGAGGACCTAACATAGGAGGAAGTTTGGTGTTTCTCACATGCACCAGTGACTTCTGCTGATGTAGGAAGGAACTTCTCGATCTCACTGCTAAATGCAGAGGGTTTACAGAAGAAAACCTAAGAAAAACGTTCATAGTTCATTGCAACAGAGGTCATTAAGGTAAGATGCTTGGAAAAAAAAATAATTGTATATTGTTCATGCATATCTTAGGGCATATTTTTGATATTTTTTTAAGGTAAGATGTTTGGGGGAAAAAATTGTATATTGTTCATGCATATCTTAGTGCATATTTTTGATATTTTTCGTGCATATTTTGCCGTTTGTTTATGCATGGAAATCCGGGCTCTAATGATAACTATTCAACCGAGGGGAATATATCGCTTCATTTTAAATGGTTTTAGGTAGAGAAGAATGGCACTGATTAAATACATACTTTACAGCGTTTACTGTACACATGTGGAAGAATATTTTAGTTGTTTCAATTGCAAACACCGTGCACACAGCATTGACGGTGTAACTTTGACGTGCCTTTCGTGCTGTATGTATTGTGCACTGTAATCTCAACAGCTAACCAAAATGTTCCATAAAATGCTTTCGTTTAAAGTACTATCTGTTATAAAATTTTCGGAAGCATTAAAGGAAATGCTTTCGTCTAAAGCCGGCTTAAGCAATCAACCTGAATTGAACGGGTGGCTCACTCTTGTGGGCAGGTTATTTCTATTTCTGATAAAGAACATACGGATCTCTCTTTCGTAGACTTTTTCGGGGAAGGTTATTTTTTTAATGTGTCCCAACCAAATTGATTTGTCAATAATTATATATGGGTAACCATTTTTTGAATATTTTATTTTTATACTTGGTAATTGCTAGCAAAATAAACTTTGTATGTTCTATATGAAGGGCTCAGGTGTAAAAGTGTAAGGGTAAGTGACATTTTGGTCATTTCTGAGTTCATTAAGAAAAAAGGTTATTAGAAGCTATGCTATAGATAAATTGTTTTCGTGTTGTGTTTACCAATTTCACAAGGCTTCATGGAGTCCAATCCATATTGTATGACATGGCAATTTCACTCAAAAATTGAAGGCTAACACATTTTAATTTGTAACTCAAAAATGACTAAAATGTCACTTACCATGTTTTTCACCCGAGCCCTTCATATAATAATAATATTCTGAGTTTTAAAGAAACTTTGCGCACATTGCGTTTACTGAAGTAAGTTATTCAATTTTTTCAACTAATAATGTGCCAGAAAATGGTGGGTCACTTACACAGATATGGAAGATCTCAACAAATGTTAACACCATTTATCTTGTACAGTTACACAACCTGTTACGCACAGGTTGGCGAGAAGGTGCCTTTTATGGTGCTTGTTGTTTGAAGGAAAATAATATATTTAAATAATTTCACCAAAAAGTCTTAACAAAAATGGCATTCTGCTTTAATTGAGCATGCTTATTCCCCTTCCCCAATACCTTCCATGGAATTCTTACAATTATACTTCCTGAAAAACCTGTTCCATGCCTGTGTGCTTTTCACTGATGAGGCCTGTATCACGAGAGACGGAATGCTGAATAGTCGCAATAGCCATGTATGGGCCGATGAAAATCCCTTTGCCACAATCGTGAAGGGCCATCTAGACAGATTTGCTGTAAACATGTCGGCGAACATTTAATAGGTCTGTATCTTTTACCGCCACAATTAACTGGACCAGTGTACACTGTGTTTCTGAGAGATATCCTCCCCGAGTTATTGGAATATGTCACACTTCTCGTTAGTCAACGCATGTGGTTTCAACATGATGGGGCCCCAGCCCACTTCGTAGCTGGTGCTTGTGATATTCTGACACAGACCCTCCCACAGCTGTGGATAGGGAGAGGTGGACCTGTTGCTTGGCCTGCCCGTACACCTGATCTGACCCCACTTTTGTGTTGTCTGTGAGTAATGTAGAGGAACTCTTGTCAAGAATCCTTGCAGCCCGTGATCTGGTCCGAATGACTCCTGGGATATTAGAGCGAATGCGTCGGAGCTTATTGCGACGCTGTCATGACTGTATCGAGGCAGGTGAACGTCACTTTGAAGAACTGCTGTAATGATGGCTGCAGTTACTACTCATTAAACGCACTACATTGGTTCTTCTGTGTTTGTTTTCCACTTCCCCAGACATTTTTTATGGTTCCCCTCTGCTTAGTACGTGTTTGCCTACCCTTTGAAGGTTTTAGCTTGCAACTTTTGACTGCAGCATTTCCGAACCAGGGTTCCCTATCTCATTTTGTTGTGTTTGTTCTATTTTTACCATCCCTGCAAGCCCATAACAACTCCTTTAGAGTAATTAAGGAGCAATTACGTGTAGGGATGGAAACTATTGCATGCCTTCATCATGAGAGAGGCTTGTACAGGATGGGAATTTGTAAAATCCCAACGTTTGGGTGGTTTGGAACGAGATATGTACGAATTTACGACATTGTGAAAACTTCGACTTCTACATGCTTATTTTCCCATCAAGTTTCCGGAACAAAAACTACATACTTTGTAGTGGAGAGACAATAATTCCGAAATTCGCAGACTGTTTCCGAATGGTCAGTATTGCTGCTACAACCATTTTTGGTCGTTGTCTTCTAAGAGTACAGGTGTGCGGGATTTCAACTTCGGGAAATAAATTTTCGACTTTTCGGGATCCCGAGCAATCGGGAAATACCGAACGGTAATTTTAAAAAAGTCATTAATTCTGGACGTTTTCTGCATTAAAAGTAACTGGAACTTATAGAGATTTTCTTAGTTTTTAGGTAGTGATTGCTGTCACTACAGTTTGAAGCAATCTGATTGACTGACGTGACGTCATTAGTGAGGCTATGTTAGATTGGGTTAGATAGAACAAGAAGAAAGAGTTGTGGTACTAATTCCAACCTAGTTTTTATTCCAGAAATGCAAGAATAAATAATTAAGGTGAAAATAACGTGTAGAATTCGAGATGTTCAGAGCTTCGGGAAATTTTGAACATTTCCCGTCCAGTCGGGAAATTGTGAATTCTTCCCGTCCCGAATGTCGGGATTCAAAACATTTCCTGTCCCGACCAAGAAAAAAATTTGTTCTGCACACCGCAGATTATTTACTACCCCAAAAATCTACCACCCAATGGGAATGTTTGAAAAGGTTTTAGCAGCAATCGCTACCTCCTGAAAAGTTGGAGAAATGTCACGATGAAAATTATCACGTGAGTGCTAGTGTTGCTTCAAATATGGCCGGTCTGTGTAGGACAAGTGTTGGAATTGTTTCTTAGAAGAAGACGACGACGAAAATGGTTGTAGCAGCTAAGGGTGTGTGGGATCCCGAAAAGTCGGGACCAGGATCGGGAAAAGAAAAATTCCATCCCGATCCCAAGCAGTCAGGAAATACCGAATGGTAATTTCAAAAAGTCGTTAATTCTCGACGTTTTCTGCCTTGAAACTGACTGTAACTTATCGAATTTTTTTTAGTTTTTAGATTGCTGCCACTACAGATTGAAGCAATCTGATTGGCTATGTTAGGTTGGGTTAGATAGAAGAAGAAGAAAGAGTTGTACTAATTCTAGGGGTGTGTGGAACAGAATTTTTTTTGGTCGGTACCAGTGATGTGCGTCTACGCGTAAACGATTGTCTACATTCTACCTGTAGACAATGTTGACTAAACTATGTAATCTACGTTGACAACATCGCGCTCGATGTTCCCCGTGCAAGGCACGCACATCGTTCTAGGTTCTAGAAGCAGCATCAAGTATCAGCAGGTGGACATAGAGAGAGTGAAGAATTCTAATGCCCAGAAATAAGTGTTTTAAGTATTTATTTGTGTTCAACCAATTCACTAGGTATTAATTGAACTGCAAAATAAACTTGTCACCACACACCCCAAAAAATGCATATCTGTAGAATTACAAGATTTGATTTAATTCTATTTTCACCTTTCACACGTGAAAAAATCTCCTTTAAAGACACATGCACTTTCCTATGCAGTAACAAAACAAAAAAATATTTTTAGCCTTCCCTCTTGTCAGTGTAAAAAATAATGTCAGTTTTCACTATGGCTGTCATTTGTTTTTCTTCCGATAGTCCATTTTCCTCTCGTTATTGAAAATTCAATAACTTTGATTATGTCGGATGGTCTTAAGTTGGTTGTAGGCCCAGATTACAGACATGTTTGAAGAAAATAATACTTTCTCTTTCAAAAGCACTGGGATTTCTGTCTTCCCTGTTGTTTGCATCGTCTACAGTAGACTATGTAAACTATAAGCCAATGCAATCTTTGTGTAGATTACGCGTAGACAACGCATGTAGACGTAAACTTATAGTCTACGGCAGTGGCGGCTTGCAGCTAATATGAGGGGTAGTGCCAACGTGATCAAGAAATCGAAAAATTTTCGCTAGCATATGCCATAGAAATCTAATGAAAGAGGTAATTTTAATGGAGCTTTGTTTACTAAAATTGCAGACAAAAATTCAGAGTTACTAAGGTTGGTTTATTTTACTTTGCATTTGTACTACTTTTGGCTAATCGCGAAGATAAGGATGAGTGAACACTCACAAAGAACACCGATGCCCAGGCCGAGATTCGAGCCCGCAATCCCTGGCGTCGTAGCATGTTGTGCAGAGGCCGGCAAGAATTTCTAGGAAATAGATGCGACTATTAACATTTCGACGCCTGTCACCTTTACCATTTTTTTGATATTTTTAAATAGAATTGATGTTTAAATCTGGCGTGGGACAGCCAAGTTGTTTAACTTTTAATTTAATATCGTAGTACCTTGGAAAACAGTGTATGTCTGACTCCGTGGTGTCTCGTGGCCTCAAATTTGGCCAGGGCTTATTTTTTAAAGAATTTAAAATATAATGACAATTCACACGAATTACAAAAAATAGGTATTTTTTCTTCTAGACTACAAAACTGGACTTACTTTTTTGAAAGAATTTAAAATGTAATGACAAATTACATGAATTACAAAAAAAAAAAAAAAATGGGTATTTATCTTCTTCTAAACTACAAAACTGGACTTCTTTTTTTTAAAGAATTTAAAATATAATGACAATCCACATGATTACAAAAGAAATAGGTATTGTTGTGAAACATACCTTTCTACGAACGTTGACTCTTGTTCTTCTGCTCAGCAAATTTTGTTATTACTTTTTCGTTGAAGCCCTCTATGTTTGAAATGTATTCTATCTCTATTGTAAGCAAGTGCCAAGGCATTTGGTCTGTTTTGTCCCATTGCATTTCTTAAGCAGGTTTTAATACGCTTCAATGTGCTGAAACATCGTTCAGATTCAGCTGTTGCCATTGGAGTTATTAAATTATGTTTGTCATTTTTACTATTTCTGAAAAGGTACCCTCTAAATAATTTTAAATAAAAAATGAAAGCAATCTACTGATAGAGTTTGTTTTTCAACTCTTCACTACAATAAAGAACACGAAGTTCCCTCTTTAGTTTTCCCTCTTCTATGAAGGGATAATAAATCTGGGAAGATGCCTCTGAAAACGACCCAAGAAACTGGTTCCCCAGATGGATGAGAAACATAGATGGCAGTGTGATCAATGTCGGTGCTAATTTTCTTATGAAAGTAATGCAGCTTTGTTAGTTTTTGGAATATATTATGTAGATTTGTTTGTCTTGAAAGGCGGTACGTGAATTGATGGAAACAGTTATATTTGTGGAGTGCTTTGCAGTCACGAAATGACATTAATTTGGAAAGAAAAGTAAAATAAAATTAATAAATAAATAGCATGCGTAACACAAGAAAAAACATCGCAAAGTTATTCCGGACGTCAGGTGTTGGATTGTGTACTAGAGTTTTATTTTTCTATGTTATTAGAATATAAATAGTATCCTGAGAGATATTTCATACAGAGGCGACAAACCACAAGTGTCGCTTGGAAGCGAGCAGTCCGTAATCAATGCAGCCTTTTCGAACATTAGGGATACACAAGCTCTGACTCCACCGTTTCCTCAAGGATATTTTACACCAAAGCGACACGCGACTAATGATACGAGGATTTCACACCTAAGGGACACGAGTCCTTCGGTCCAAGGCAACTTTCACACCGAAGTGACACATGTTGCTTGGAAACGAGCCAATCAAGAGCAACATTTCACATCGTAGCGGCATGACGGGAAACACAGGCCAGGGTTCGGTTGGTGAAATCCTCAAGCGATAAGTGTCGCGTGCCCCTCGTCGCTTTGGTGCGCAATCTCCCTAAAGCAAGACACTCATTGCATTGCGCATGCGCGAACAACAAACCACAGAACATGTTGCAAGCTATTGAGGAAATGGCCCAGTTTGAGCAACGCACAAGCGACACGTGTGACTTATCGTGTCGCCTAGATCTGTTGTTGTAATGTGCAGTTTTTCGTGTCGCCTTTCTGTTGTTCGCACAGTTAGCAGTGAACGCTTACCAATAGACTGAAGGCACCATGTTGCTTGTCACTTGTCACTTGCCAAGAGCATTCCACACATATTTTTTCTCCCGTATTATTAACGAAAGTATATAAACAATAACAGGACGTGGTCGACTGTCTAGAATGTTTGTTAATATCTTCGCGACCATTGTACCAAATATCATAGCAATTATCACATTCATAGAAATGCTTCATGTAAAAGAATCAGACGTTGCAGCGAAAACTCCATTTACTTCCATTATAAGCAGACGAATACCAAGCACCGGGTTCAACACCAGCGCCTCTAGGAGATCATTTTCGGTGGAACCAGCCTGAGTGTGGAGAACTGCCGTTTTCCACACTACGTTATTCAAGGCGCTGTAGTTTAAAGATTGTTCTCTTTCATTATGTCCTCATAGAGCAAGTTCATGTCGACCACAGAATTTTAAGCAATCAATAATTCTATTTAATATATGCCCATTTTTTTCATTGTGTCTTATAATTGACAGCCTATGTCCTTCATCAATTTGTGTTCAAACATCAACCCTGCCAAACTCACTCAAACATAGCGAATGAAAGCCACCAAAACACTACAGAACAACACTCGAGATCGAACGCGACGCAAGGAGCTAGCCCCGAATCAGCACTCAAAGCCATTGCACTATTCCCTTCCCTCTCTGCTACCATGTGACCTTCACTGTAGCTTAGGTGGGTGTAGGCCACGTCTTCCTTTGCGACGTGCCCCACAGACCGAAACTGACATCAATGCCATTAGGAGCGCTTTCGTATCCATCGCAGCGGACGATGAATTTACGTGGGTAAAAATCGTCTTTTAAAAGACTGTGTGATAGTTATGCGTTATGGTGATTGAGAATTACGTCAATACGTCCGTTTTTCTTTAGGGGCTAATCCCGGAAGCCCCAAGGGACGAGACGCCACTGGTCTGACTCATCTTTACTAACTACCCTTCCTTTCACACACCATCGGACACTTTCACTTCACTAAAAAGAAAAACACTGAACAATTAGAGACACCGAGTCGATCACGGTATTCTCGCCTTGCTTTGTTTATAATTTGCAACCCCAGCACGGCAGACGGTACATCAACAATCTGTGTTACAAAGCCCGTGTCCCAAAGGTGCAAGACCGTACTTGAAGCGAGCATCCTCCGAGTACGGTCTTGGGAGTGCGGTCTTCAAGTCGGGACTGGAACAGTGTTGTCAATCTCCGAATGCAGAATTTCCCTTTTACCAGTGTACAATTTCCCTTTTTCGACCTAAATTTCCCTCGATTTTCAAAACACATCTGAAGCTGTATCTTTGTATTACTATACCTGTTAATCAGGACCGTATATAAGGCGGTTTAGTGGGTTCAAACCGCCCATTGAATAAAATACTAGAAACTGATCATAGTTTCATAATATAATTATCCTATAATAAACATTTGAGTTTTAAAATAAAACACTAATGTACTGAAAAAATCCCCAAACCAAAAAAAAAATTTCGTCTGCGGCGCAATGATTGTCGGACTTTGAAACCCACCCATTGTCAAAGCTTAGCTAGGGGCCTGCTGTTAATATTTTTCTTTTGACGCCTGTTTTGCCTGAGGAACAAACTTTATTATTATTATTATTAAATATTTATGAAAATCATAAAAGTGTGAAGTAATGGGCAGCCACTCAATACGATTTTTTTCACATGTTTCCCAGATATCTTTTCATCCGCAGATAAATCCCCACGACGTTTTCTAACCTTTTTGGGAGTAGCATGTAGCCTCCTATCAGTCACCTCTTTCATTCTCCTTGCAACGACACAGGACACACAAAGTCACACACACAGCCACTAAGACACGTTCTGAAATGATGGACTCAACAAGAAAAAAAAATGAAAATCCCGTCCCAAATTCTTTCCAGGTGCAGCGCTGCTCGTGCATTGAGGCCTTTCTAGGAAACGTGACAAATATAAGACTGACCGGTCAAGGTCATTTATAACAGGGAGAAAGAAAGCTTACTGAAAAGTGTCACCGTTGGTAACTATTCATTTGGAAAAAGTTCACGCTCAAAAAAAATCTTTTCGAACTTTTTAAAAGAATAAAACGAAAAAGTGAGTTTCAATTTCCCTGTTTTTTAGCTATTTTTCATTAAATTTCCCTTTTCACCCTCAAATTTCCCTGTGCCGAGGGAAATTTCCCTGAGTTTGGCATCACTGGACTGGAAGTGAAAGTCTCTCGAATTGCACTTCGACTGCAGCGCCAAATACGATCAGTAGATAAAGCTGAGTACTCGTTGTTTTCCCCACGTTATAAACACTTGTTTTTCACCATAGAAATCACGTTGCATTTTCAAATGTTCGTACCAGTGGCGTAGCATGGACATTTCGGCTGGGAACGCCAAGTCCGAAGAAAGAGTCGGCCCTTTCTTGCTTAATAATTTACTTATGGTATTAGTCGCCACAGGTATTATTTGCTTTAAGTAATCTGGGTTTTCAATAAAACATCATCATTGCATGTTTTAGCTAGAAAATTAGATGCCTCACTATGCCACAGATGTTTTGAACTCTGGTGTTCTATACCTTTTTTTATATCTTTCTGCATGACGCAAGTCATTAAAAACCTACCTGAATTACAAGCGCCTCTGCACAACAGTAGACGTCATTGTTGTGGGCGATCCAACTACTGATTGATTTGGTTTATTTTACTTCGCTTTTCTACCACTTTTGGTTAATTGCGAATATGAATATGAGTGATGATATTGATGAAGGGACACTGACAAAGAACACCCGTGCTCACGCCGGGATTCGAACCAGGGACCTCTGTCGTCTTGGCGCACTGTGAAAAGCAGAGTGGATGATCCAAATATCGTACACTCTAGTGACGTAACAGTGCCGATTAGTAATTCAGACCACTGTTTATTACATCTTGAGAATGCTGATAAACATTTTAAAATAATTTTCTCCAGAGACCATTCGATGTTAAGAGTTTTCAAATGAATGCTAAACATTTCCATTCACACAATATTAAGTACTTAGATAATAACGAAAAAATACAATAAGAAAATGATAGTTTTGCGGGTTAAGTGGTAGAGCAGCCACAGGGTGAATTTCTACCACGAGGACTTCACCAACTTATTTGACAAAAACTGTGTTGATCTTTTAGTTTCTAATACACATCGCTGTTCGTGCGATAAATTATACAATGCAGTGGCCATTAAGAAGCAGTATATTTGAGATTGGTAAAGTTACGTCAGTCAATATTTCGTATTGTAGCATCACATAGCACGAGTTGCGAAGAACCGGGTAGGAATTCTGCCGCTGTCGTCTGCTTCAGAAGGCAGGAAGGGTCACATGAACCAATCACGGTAGACCTCTCGTACCCTGGCGTAAGAGAGCCCATTTACGCGCGTGCTGTAGAAATGGAAGCTTTCCCTCCATAAAGGCAGCAAGGAATATATGAGTCCTGTACGCCGAACCTGCTCGGCGTCCGGCCGGAAAAGGCATTGAAAAGAGATGCTAGAACGAGTGTTGAGAGTGGAGCGTTGCAAGCGGATCGCGAAAAATAGCATTATAATGCCATGAAGGTCAAACATATATGAAATTAGTCACGTTTTACTTTATAATCACAGCATTTAAGCATTTTTGAAATTTTAAATCTGGGAACGCCGGGCGTACGGGCGTACTATAACGCTACGCCACTGGTTCGTACACATACACTTCCACACATTAGAAGCTCCTTAACCAACAACTTGCTGACCCATAACGTATATTTAACCTGTGTTGCTGACTTTCTACCTCCGCGATTTTAAACAAACGAACAACGAGTGTGGAAATCACGTGACCGAGTCAGCTTCCATCTGCACTGCGAGAAATGCACTTGCGTACTCCTGTACTTGGCGCTTTCGAACTGTACTAGGTGACGTCACTTCCGCCAAAACCATGCTTCAAGTACGTACTTCGTACCTTTCGGAAATATGATTATCTGCTAAATGAACTAGATCTACAATTTTTAGAATTCAATGCAAGAAATTGAATTATATCTTCATGTAAAATTCTTATGCTGATAGATTTTCCGTGTGATTTTTTACAAATATTAAAGTAAAAAATCCCCTGGGAAATTTAGGCAATTCTTGTGTACATTAAATGTCTTCTATATTGTCAACGTCAGTTGCAACACGTGAGTATCTGTGTGCGTGAGAGCAAGGGATATATCTTTTCTTAAGGAAGAAATCGATAACAAAAAAGTGTGGATGGCTCTTTAGACGCATCTGTCTAAATTGTTATATAAATTTGGGGAAGATATTACGTTCGTTCTTGCCAAGTATGCAGGAAAGTATCTTTCTCGCAAATTACTTCTCCAACGAGTATTACAAATCGGTCAGGATTAGTCACTTCTCTGTGAAGTTTGCAACTATGTCAACACAATGCGAAAGCTTTCGCGTCGTACCAGCCGAAAAGAGGCACGGCTCGTTGTTTTATGGCTACCACTGGGCTACCAACTCCTCGCTCGTTAACTGCGGAGACTGTTCATGCCTCTGCGTACAGGCCAGACTATGCTGGTCCAGAGTAAGTGAGAGAACAGCTGGGGATGCGGCGCAGGAATTGAGGCGGCCGTAAGCTTGAACGCTTACGAGTTTCGAATCTCCTCGTTCGTAAATGTATTAATTAAACTATATTTTGGCAAAGCAAGTGCTTTTTTCTTTTTCTGAGGGTAGAGCCATGGCACGGCGGCTCAACCCCTTAGAGCCGCCGCTGGTCTACGGCACATCACTGGTCGGGACCGGAAATTTTTTAAATCCCGACATTCGGGATATGAAAACCGGCCATTTCCCGACGAAGTCGGGAAATTTTCGGAACGGGCAATGTTTGAAATTTCCCGAAGCTTTGAAAATCTGGAATTCTACACTTCATTTTCAACTTGAGTGATTGTTTTTGACTTTCTGGAATAAAAACAAACAATTTCCGATAAGTTCTAGACACTTGCAATGCAGAAAACGTCAAGAATTAACAACTTTTTAAAATGACCATTCGGTATTTCCCGACTACTCGGGAAGTCATTTCCCGAAGTCTGGATCGGGACGGGAAATTTCTTACCCGTTCCCGCCTTTTCGGGATCCCGCACACCCCTAACTAATTCCAACCTAGTTTTTATTCCAGAAATGCAAGAATAATTACTTAAGGTGAAAATAACGTGTAGAATTCGAGATTTTCAGAGCTTCGGGAAATTTTGAACATTTTTTCCGTCCAGTCGGGATATTGTGAATTCTTCCCGTCCCGACCAAAAAAATTCTGTTCTGCCCACCACAGATTATTTACTACCCCAAAAATCTACCACCCAATGGGCGCCTCCAGGATCACTCAGCAACCCAACATTGTTGAGTAGCAAGAACCCTGGAGGCTACCTGGTTGTTGAGAAGGAGCGACCGCGGCTTCACTCAACATAAAATTCTCTCGCTGCCTGCCGTCAACTGTCGTCTGCAAATCTGTGGTAGTCTGCTTTGCAACATGGCGCGGCGGAACTCAGATGCGTGGAGTGAAAAGTATATACTTGCAAGTTTGATTATGTAGCCCAAGTGCACCTCTAGGTCGCGCATCCGATAGATTTAAATAGTAATAACTTTTTTCGCCACTATATTCTCGGAGAAAGAATCATCTGTAAACAGATAATTATGCACTGGCTTCACCTGAGGTATATTTAAAAATTCCAACCGAATGACGCAGTTAAAAAAAAGTAATGAACCCAAGTACCTTTTATATCGCTACCTAAGTTCAGGATTCGAGTTCCGGTATAAACATGGATGTTATTTGATTGATGTAATTCATTTTACTTGATTTAATTCATTTTACTTTTCATTTTTGCCACTTTTGGCTAATCGCGAAGATGAGGATGAGTGATGATATGGTGAAGGAACACTAACAAGGAACAGCATGCCCAGGCCGGGATTCGAATCGGACCCCTGGCGTCGTAGCGCGATGTGTTAATCACTCCGGGATGTTATTGTGAATGTCGAGTACATGTCCAGCTTCTTTTTGCACGAAAAATTGGCAACAAGTATCGAGGCTATTTCCTATGTGAAATATATCTATACTTTTTAAGGAAGCGTGATATCAAAAAATGCATCGTTTAGGAAGTGTGATATTTGAAAATCCATTGCAAGGAGGGTGGTATTACACTAACTTAAACGATGATCATGCAAAGTTAATCACCAAGACAACTAAACATATTGTGGCATATTCATGTATAAACGCCAGTTCGTACCTGTTTATTTATATTGCTTTAATTTACATTTTCTTTTGCAGCTACGAAAGCATAATCAGTAATTCATAATTTAAACTATATCAAACATTATTGCGTGAAAACAACGTGATTTCTTATGGACACAACATTGTTATACAATTTTGCACACATTTTGCAACTTATACTCACTGCTTAACATTTCTGTTCGTAAGCCGACCTCCGTGGCTACCACGCCAGGGTCACAGGTTTGAATCGCAGCCTGCGCGTTCTTTGTGAGTGTCCTTTCATCAATTTCATCATATCATCACTCGTCCTCATCGCGATTAGCCAAAAGTGGCAGAAAAGCGACGATAAAAAACAAAATTACTGTTCTTAAATCATATTTATTATTGTCCTATTAACAATGGCAGATTGATTGATTTGTTTTATTTTACTTCGCTTTCGTGCCAGTTTTGGTTAATTTGCAAAGATGGAAATGAGTGATGATATGATGAAATTGATGAAAGGACACTCACAAACATTCATGCCCACCACGGGGGCCTATTAACATTGGTATGAAACTATTTAAGGAATAATGATCTCATTTCAAAGCACATTCTCGAAATTAATCTTTCTTTCACTTATAGTTTAACGTATGTTATAAGAGTTTTAACAAAGGTTTACAACCAATAAGGTCACACGCACACAAAAAAGCAGAGTATTGTGTTGAACTTGCGCTCCTATACGAAAATAATCTTTAATTTAAACATACTTATATATCCTTAAATAAAACTGGCCACAACCTTTCTACGCTCAATGTCACTCCACCATGGTCATTACGTATTATTTTGGTCGGAGAAAGAAAATTATAACCACAGAGAATCTGTTGTAGCTAACCAAAGGGCGCCTCCAGGATCGTTCAACATGGTAGCAAATGTTGACCTGCTACGTCACACAGTTTTATGGTCTTTCCTGGATGCAGAGTTGAGAAGTAGCGACGTTCCAGCCGAAAACAATTGAAAATCGCATTGCCTTGTGGCGTCTGCAGCGAAAATGGCTGACATATATAGCCTATGGATGCTATTTCAAATTAAAGTATGTGGTTAATCTCGAAGTAAAACATGAGTAGATCTAGATCTGTATCTACTGTCTATAGAGATACAATTGGGGGAAATGTTATATTCCTAATTTGAGAGCCTTGGTTACGACAAATTCTCTGTGGTTACAATTTTATTTCTCCAAAATAATACGTGATAACCATGGAGGAGTGACACTGAGTGTAGAAAGGTTGTGGCCAGTTTTATTTAAGGATATATGTGTTTAAATTAAAGATTATTTTCGTATAGGGGCTATCCACCGGAAGGAAGTGCCTTCGCGCGGACGCCATACTTGTAGCACAACAACTTCCGGTTCGTAGACTCACAACATGCCGCTAAAGGGAGCTGAGATTGTGTCATGTATGAAAGGAACGAATGGGTGTGTACAAGGAGGATGTAAACTACGATCACGGCTAAATAATCTTTCACGGATCTCTCTTCATCCATTTCCTCGAGATCTAGGCGCCAAATTATTGCATTCAAGCTGTCAGGCGTGAAAATTGGAAGACCATTAGCATGAGTAGACTGCGCAGTAATGACAACGGATGTGCAAAAACCCAAAAAGTCGGGACCTCAAAAAAAAAAAAAAAAAAAAATAATAATAACATTCCGATCCAGACTTCGAAAAAAAATAATAGTTTGAAAGTAGTTTATTCCCTACATTTTTTTTGTACTAAATGTCCGAAATTTATTGAAATTAGCAGTTTTTATTCCAGAAATGCAAAATAAATCATCACCCGAGGGTAAAATTTTGTGTATAATTAACATTTTTTTTAGTGTCGGGTAATGTTGAATATTTTCCGCTCCTATAATCTCCCAATTTATTCGAGAAATAACATTATTTTTCCCGTTTTGAACGTCAGGACTTTAAAAATACCCCGTCCTGTTTCCTTCCCTACCAAAAATTTTGCGTCCCGCACCCCTTGCACTCCGTTAAAGGTAGAAGAGAAATCATTCAAATCTCGATTTTCTCTGTTGTAGTGATATGACCAAAAATATTACTTTTCCTTTCAAAAGATGATTGGTCATGGCCAGATAGGTTACACGTTAAGTTCTTGAAGTACACACGAACTGTATGAAATTTTTGTGTAACCAGATTTTTTTTGTGTGTGTAACGAGAGGAAATAAATTTTTGTGCAACCAGAGGAAATATTTTTTGTGTAGCCAGAAAATTAAGTGCGGGTACTATTATTAATTTTCGTCTTTTGCAATGGAAATCTTTTCAACATTGATAGATAGAGTGCCTCCCCGATGGCGCAGTGGTAGGCTCGTCGCCTTGTAATCAAGTGGTTCCGGGTTTCGATTCCCGGTGGAGGCATATGTGGTTCGGATCCCAATTTAAACTGTAGGTCCAGTCCCGATTAGCCTTACTGTGCACAAAGTGGACTTAAAACACCAACTCAATCAATCAAATCAACATTGATGGAGAGGAGGTCCTAGGTTTGAACACCATGGTGAGGCAATGGTGTGTCATTGTGTTTGTCCCATCATTAATTTTTCCAGTTTATTATTCATCTTCATCGTCATGTTTAACACAAATAGCAGAAAATTGACTTAAAATAACATTGAGCGTTTTGTATTTCTGCGTTCAAACGCGAACGAAACCAGCAAGTGTGAATTACCGCATCCCTCTGACTCGTCCTGACTGAAGAAAGAAGAAAAGAGGTTCCTTTTTCCGTTTTTTATATGTCCGTACATCTCGCACTTTTTCACTTAAAACATAAATGTATGCATTTAAGCGCTCTCGCTCTGTAGGAAAAATTACTTTCTATTTAATATGTAGGCTACAAATATCGCCAATGAAACGACGATCAGCAAATGGATCTCATCTTGGAATAATGCCGTATTACTTCCTAGTTGCTCATCCAATTGATATGCAAAGGCCTCTACTTTGCCCTGATATCTCTTATTCTCCTCGTCGTCAAGTGCTTTTATATGATCCATTTCATCCGGTATACAAAACGAGAAGAAATGCCACAAGTACGCGCTTGAATTACCCGGCCGCCGTGAACCGGAAGTTGTTGTGCTACAGTTCGACAATCGATTGTGCCGTTCGATATGTTTTTGTTTACTCGTGGATAGCCCCTATAGGAGTGCAAGTTTGACACAACACTCTACTTCTTGTGTGTTTGTTTGATTTGGTGTTTTAAGTCCACTTTATGCACAGTAAGGCTAATTGAGACTGGACCTACAGTTTAAAGTGGAATCCGAACCACCATGTGCCTACACCGGGTATGGAACCCGAAACGCTTATTGTGTGTGTGTGTGACCTTATTGGTTGTAAACCTTTGTTAAAACACTTATAACATACGCATACCCTACACTATAAGTGAAAGAAAGATAAATTTCGAGAATGTGCTTTGAAATGGGATCATTATTCCTCAATAGTTTCATGTCATTATTAATAGGTGGAGTGGTTCCCGGCCTGGAAATGAATGCTTGTGAGTGTCCTTTCATCAATCTCATCATATTGTATGATATCATTACTCATTCCCATTTTCGCAAATTTGTCAAAAGTGGCACGAAAATGAAGTAAAATAAAACAAATCAATCAATCAAACATTGTTAATAGGACAATAATAAATACGATTTATGAACAATAGTTTCATTTGAATTTTGTTTTTTATCGTCGCTTTTCTGCCACTTTTGGCTAATCGCGAAGATGAGGATGATTGATGATATGATGAAAGGACACTAACAAAGAACGCCCAGGCTGGGATTCAAACCCGTGACCCTGGCGTCGTAGCCACGGAGGTTAGCTTACGAACAGAAATGTTAAACAGTGAGTAATAAGTTGCAAAATGTGTGCAAGATTGTATAACGGTGTTCTCACGTAATAATGTTTGATATAGTTTAAATTATCAATTGCTGATTGTGCTTTCGTAGCTGCGAAAAAATGTAACTTAAAGCAATATAAATAAATACGAACGAATTGGCGTTTATACATGAATATACCACATTTTTTAGTTGTCTTTATGATTAACTCTGCATGATCATCGTTTAAGTTATTGTAATTCTCCTTCCAATGGATTTTCAAATATCACACGGTGCATGTATTTCACCCAGGAAATGGCCTCGATACTTGATGCCAATTTTTCTTGCAAAAAGAAGCTGGACACGTACTTGAAGAAGGGACATTCACAAATAATATCCCGGAGTGGTTAACACATTGCGCTACGACGTCGGGTCCCGAGTTCGAATCCCGGCCTGGGCATGCTGTTCCTTGTGAGTGATCCTTCACCATATCATCACTCATCCTCATCTTCGCGATTAGCCAAAAGTGGCAAAAATGAAAAGTAAAATAAATTAAATCAATCAAATAACATCCATGCCTGTACCGGAACTCGAACCCGAAACTTACGTAGCGAGATAAAAAGTGGTCTCCACCTCAAGCTGAACACATGTTTGCAAGAGCATGCTCATCCGTATTAGCCAAAAAAAATAATAATGTTGTGAACAGTATTTGGGTTCATTACTCTTTTTAACTGCGTTATTTTGTTGGTATTTTTAAATATACTTCAGTTGAAGCCAGTGCATAATTATTCGTTGGCAGATCACTCATTCTCCGAGAATATAGTGGCGAAAAAGTTATTACTATTTAAGGTTATTGGATGCGCGACCTAAAGGTGCGCTTGGGCTACATAATCAAACTTGTAAATACTTTTTACTCCACGCATCATTTAGTTTCGCATAGGCGCCGACTCCATGGGGCTTAGGGGGGCTCGAGCCCCCCAATATTAACAATGTGTAAAGTTTACTCTGAATTGTGCCACATGAACTTAACTTTTAATACACATTTAAAATTTTCTAGACCATTAACTTTGGGGGACTGAAACCGCTAAACCATCAACTTTGGGGAGGCTATAACCAGAGACAGCAAAACGCATGATTTATTACTAGTATATACTAAGTATGTAATTATGAGTATTGTTAAAATTTTTACTAAAAAAGGGTTTCAAAAGACGATGTGCATGAACTAGGATAGTGGATGGGACGTTCGGGCTACAAATGTCTGCAGGGACAAAAGTTGTGGGTAATAGCCCCCCTTTTTCCGCCACTACTGAAGTAGGTTAGGATTTATATTCATCTAAATTTCAAGAAACTAAATATTATAGAATTACTATCCTCGTCCTGAAAAAATCACGGTGAAATATTTCCTGCTGTATGAACAGTTTATATAGCAGAAAACAACCTGCAGTGTCATAATAGATTCTCCAGTTGAATTTATCTTTCAAAGTACAAAATTATGTTACCAAAAGTAAGCATCTGCGCTTCATTCAGTTATACAGACTAATTAATCGTTTCGCAAAAAAAAAAAAAAAAATCACGTCATGATCAAAATCACGCATTGTGCATTTAGATAATTAGTTTCCATTTCAAACTTCCACCAGTCTCAAACTTACAGGACGATACGAAACAAGGAACTGATAGGTTTCGATTTCTACAGTGCAGCACGGGCTTTCTTGTCGCACAACAATTTTGCGACCTTGTGCATACATAGTTAGCCTGCCTAACCTAACAACATAGACATTTAGCCTAAAATTAAAAAGCTTTCTCCCGTGACGTCAGAACATAATGTTGCCCAAGTGTTGTGAGATAAGTGAGACCTGTAAAGCACGGGTTAATTGACACAGATTCAATGAAAAACAGGGTTGCCAAACAAAAAAATTATCACAGACTATAAAATATCTACCACCAAAATGTGTTTTAAACACTTGTAAAAAAACATGTTTAAAACACATTGTTTTAAACGTTTAAAACATTTGTAAAAAAACAAAGCCGTGTGTTTTAAACGTTTAAAACAAAGTGTTTTAAACACTTTTGTTTTAAACATGCCAACCCTGATCTATATACACGAAGTATACACAAGCATCTCGGAGGCCCCGGATGAGTGTATATCTAGCATAAGTGATTTCTTTTATACCTTTTACATGTATAATTACTCATTACTTGACAATATTTTTGAAGTAATGTGTTTAAGTAAACTGTGGCCTTTCGCAAACAGCTGATACATAGACAGCTGATAGAAGCACCGTAGTTGACAAACAATAAACTTCGAAATGAGGCAAGCACAGTCTCTTATCGGTGGATATTTGAGCCAATCATATTTCATCATCGTGTTTTAAATTATAAATACGCTAGTTCAGTCATTGAACTTTTATCTACAATTAAATCTACGCTACAACTGTCAACACTTAATTTATTGATATATTGTATACTTTTGTTAAAATGCTTGAAAAACCTGTGCATTTGTGCTTTTATATATTTTTCTTCGTAGTGCAATTAAATACTTCTCATTCCTTTAAGCCTGTATTTATCATACATGGTGTTATGGACGTAGGATCGAGTATGACATTTCTTGGCAAGAGACTTCAGCAGGTAAGTCTTAGTACTATCAGTGTTATACAAGTGCAATACAAATACTGAGGAATCGCACTAATCATTATGTTGGCGCTTTCATAAGATTAGACACTTTTTTGGAACGGGCTAGACTCTACTTTACGTCCTTATGTACATGATGATTGCTTCTTTGCGTTCGCGGTGCGCGTTCGTGGTACGGCAGCCGTCATCTCTTCGAGTAAGTACCTTTTTATTTTTACACTTTCTGTTCACGATAGGCTCACTAACCATTCACGGGGACGAGGTATGCCTACGCGGTTAGGTTAGGTTCCATTAGCACTCATGGTAACAGTTTCATACATCGGAGACACATTTCTTCAATTTTATACAAGAAACTGCTTACGGAAATTAGTTTCTCCAAGGTTTACAACGTTCGTCGAGGTATTTTCTTTCATCGTGGAATATATTTGACCAGGAAATCATGTATTTCTCAAGAGAAATATCTCACCAACGCACAATTGCTATTGCTTTCATTTGCTTGCCCTACGACAACAGGATGCTGCGTACGCTTGATGACGTAAACCCCTGTCAGTGTTTCAAACCCCCTTTTTTTCTTTACTTTGCTTGCCTAACCTTATCGGAAATGGTTCGTGGGGCTATCCATGAATGGTTTGTGGGGCTATCCGTGTATGGTTCGTGGGGCTATCCGTGTATTGTTCGTGGGGCTATCCGTCAGCTACCCGTGCATAATGTATAATTTCCACCGGTGACTAACACAATAGTAGGTATTTTTCTGTGAAGAAGGTTGAAACACTGCATACCCACAACTTGAGTCAATTTGTGCCCGCCATATTGTGTGTTCCGGAAGCGAAGAAAGTAATAAAGAAAAGCACTCAGAATGTGAAAAATTGTGTTTGTTTTCATGTAAAAAGCATAATGGCTCCTTGAATTATGTTCCGCAATACACAATTGGTAAGTACAAACCATGTGAAACACAAAATATCCGATTTTAATGTCTCTCCGATCTATGAAACTGTTACCGCACTCATGTCACCCCTAAATATGTGGTTCATCACCGAAAAAAATCCTCAGTACGTTCAATTACGCATTTCCGGACAACGTCGGTTTTTCTCGATTTACTCCTCCATAAAATTTTTCCTCGCTTTGGGATTTACGTTGTTGAATTCCTTATAAAATAAGCTTTCCAAAGGTATATGACACGTATTCCTTAGGAAAAGGACGTAAACTAGAGTCTTACCCTCGTTATTTCGATTCTGTAACACACATTATGGCGATAGCGTACTGGTTCATCGCACGTTGTGAGAGTGTTTTTTCGATACTCGACAAGTCATTTGAAAACACTGCGAGTTTGAAACACTGACTACAGTGTTTACATCATGTAACACATTGAACATTGTGCTCTCGTGCAGAAAGCAAATGGCGGCAGCAGAAACAGTGTGTTGGATGGAGATTTTCGCAGAAAACAAGATGCATTCGCATTAAAATGGATCAAAACTACATTCACGAACTTCCACAATGCTGCAGAAAATGATTTGCGTAAGTACTTTCTCCTGTAAAAAGTAAGAAATCCGTCACCCCTATAGTAAAGTGTTACCGAGGCCTCCTAACAGGGCTCGAAAAATCACGGTCACCAGGTCGCCATGGGGACTAAAAATTTCAGCCTGGCGACTGTGATCTTATGCTGTAATATGTACGAAATTTTCATGATTCTAAGTTCAAATTGCAGTACAGTGTAAGTTTAAGTTTAAAAATCAGCATTGTGAACATTCCAGAGGGTCAGTAATAATTTCTTACTCTTTGTCCCCCAACACCCTATTTCCTGTTTTCTCGAATGATTTAGCGATGTTTTGAATACCGCGATGCTCAGCTTCTTATACAGAGTGTTTCAAAAGTTACACAACCCAAATTTTGAAAATGTATATCATGAAAACCGTAAGAGATATTTACACCAGGTTTTCTGCATTATAAAGTCTCATCCATTGATATATTTTTCAATGCTTAAAATTATCAGTTTTCTCCATACAGAAAATTTAGATAAATTAATAACTGGCGGAAGGCAGCATTAAAATTTTTCCAGAAATGCACTTTTGAATGAAAAAAATACGTAAGAAATTATCGAAAGGTCATAATTAGATGACTGATGCCATGTCAATCTGTCATTTGCAACCAATATTGGTCATGTGAAACATTTGATGGATTTGTATTGGCGATTTTATGGGTGAAAAAGTGCCATTTTGGGACATATATGGCAATGCTAGCAGGTCGAAATATTGTCAACAGACGCACGCCACATGTGCCTAAGTATTGGTTGACTATACATTTACGTGAAAAATCATAAACCAAGATTTTGTGCCGAAATTGGAGTCTTGAGAGAATCGTAGTCTGCCTCTGGTTACACTGAATTCTCTTCACCCACTTTCGACGCTACTATGACTGTTCTTTTAATTGATTCAGCATGGCATATTCTTTGGAGCAGCACGTGTGCATTGCTGAGGAGTATTTTACTACTCATTCTTACACTCATGTGCAAGAGGTTTTCCAAGAAAAATCCTCTGCTTCTGCTGTACCTTTCAAAGCAACTGGTTTACAACTAGTCAAACTACCAAGAAGCGATCCCACAAATTGTTAAGAGTTGGTATTATTATTGAAGATTAGGCATACACAGGAGATGTACTACGTAGAAATTTTCAACGAAGAATGCAGGCTCGACCAGGACTCGAACCTGGGTCTCTGGCATACTGTACGATTTCTCTAACCACTGAGCTACTGAGCCGGCCTGGCCTCGCCTGATTTCTCGCTGTCGCTGTTTTACCTGTGTGGAATCGTCTCTGCCAGTGCTAACGCAACAGAATCTGTTGCCTTTGAAACACAGAAGACTTCGACATTGCCTGGTTCCTCCCAGCGTAGAGATGTTAATGCATTTTTCGCTGAAAATTTCTACGTAGTACATTTCCTACGTGTGCCTGATGATTCAATAATTAACATCTCTACGCTGGGAGGAACCAGGCAACGTCGAAGTATACTGTATTTCAAAGGCAACAGATCCCGTTGCGGTAGCACTGGCAGAGAAGATTCCACGCAGGTAAAACAGCGACAGCGAAAAATCAGGCGAGGCCAGGCCAGCTTAGTAGCTCAGTGGTTAGAGCAATGGCACGGTATATCAGAGACCCGTGTTCGAGTCCTGGTTGAACCTGCATTTATCGCTGAATATTTCTACGTTGGTATATATTGTTCAAAATCAATTCTCAGATGTTTTCAGCAAATTAACAATATTTTTAAAAATAATTTAATTGCTTTTATTTGGATACATGCTAACATAAATTTATTAACCCAGTGATATCATACATGATTAGTTTAGTGCAGAAAACCTGGTGTAAATACCTCTTACGGTTTTCATGATATACATTTTCAAGGTTTGGGTTGTGCGACTTTTGAAACACTTTGTAGTATGCACAATTGCTAGTAGGTAGTTTCCTGGCACCTGATTTTCAGAGCTAGCGCCTAGCTTTGAATAAAATTTTTCGAGCACTGCCTCCTAATCACGAATCTGAAGTTAAAAGTTGTCGGAAACGTCTAGAAATTGCAAAATAAGCAAAAATAAGGCGTTAGTTTTTCGGAACGGAAACCGTCGATTTTTGCGAAATTTTTTGTTTCACAAGGAAATATATATATTCCTGATACTACCATGACACCAAATTTTAACTATGTTTGCCTAACCTAACCACACGTCAATGGTTCGTGGGGCTAGCGTCAATAGTTCCCAATTATTTTGCAATTTCTAGACATTTCCAACAAATTTTAACTCCAGATTCGTCATTAGCAGGCCTCAATTAGTAAGTATGGGGTGTAAGGGGTGCTCCTTCCACGTAGTGCATCCAATAGTCAACCTCATTTCCACGTTGTACACCCTGGACTGCAGACTAACGAGGCTCTGGCGACAGGCCCCATGGCCAGTGTAATTTTGTTTGTGTTGTCCTGTGTTTCGTCCTTCTTTGTGCTGAGTGCTCCTTTACAGCCTCAGCTTTTAACGAAAGTCAGAAAATTTTAATATATTATGATTTTAGTTCAGCAACGTTAGAGTTGTTATGTGTAACGATAAGGGGCTGGACCCCGTATAATATGATGGGTCCAACATAGCCTTAGTGCTGACGCACCCAAAATTTTAAATTCAAATTCAATTAGTAAGTATGTCAAATATGAAGAAAATCGGAGAGGGGTCCGGTCATCTTAAGTCATACCACTTTTTTTTAATTATTATTATTATTTTACTTTCTTGGGCCCAAGTTCATTTTGTTTTATTGCGATTTCATCATGCTATGAATGCAATTTTTACATGGTTCAATTTCGATGTACGTTTTGTTTACAGATACTGCGGAGTTTTACTAGCGATTACAAGAATTTGTTCGGTCCAAGTTTCGATTGTTTAATTCCGATTTCATCATGGTACATAGGCATTTGTTTCATGGTTCGATTTCTATTTGTCTGTTAACACATACATCGGAGTTTTAGCGATTACTTACTCTGTAATTGCTTAAGATTGGTTGTTCACTTTTATATACTCCTACATGATTCTTCCTTGCCATTCGTTTGACTTCTGCTATAGTAGTCTTCATTATGTACTGCTGTGCTGCCATCTAGGTCTCATGAGTGTAGTGCAAAAGGGTTTGTAGTTACGTGAGTCAGGTTTAGGGCTCTTAGTATCCTGATAACATCTCTAAATGCTTTCGTGTTTAGGTTATGTGAGCCAGGTTTAAGGCTCTTAGCATTACAACAAATTCCCTAATTGCTTTCAACATTTCATCATATTGGTGCTGGTGTCGAGCACAAAACTCTTTGAGCTTCATGTCGGCAGTAGTCTGTGCAATACCATATTGATTAAAAGTGAGGATATTTGTGTAAGATACTTTTTACATGTTCTTTTCAACGATAAATACGACTTTCCGTACTGCGAACGGTGTTTATTACTATCGGAAAGCTTCAATTTACTTTCACAATCATTTCCACTATTCTGTGATACTTTCTCTTTGTTACATACTTTGAAAAAATCACTAAACATTTGGAACCGTTACCGCTAACTTGTTTAAGTGTGGTGCTAGCTGTAATATAGAGACCTCCTTACACACATATTTAAAAACATGAATTGCCGTAATGTGAACCATCATGGCTAGCACAGCACAAATCCCAGCTTTAACGTGGGTGTTATTTAGGAGTGTCTTTTCATTAATTTCATCATGCTATCACTCATCCTCATCTGCGTGATTAGCCAAAAGTGCCATAAAAGTGAAGTAGATTAAACCAAATCAATCAACCAATGAATGAATCTAATGGCTTTAGTCTGAAAAATTTTGGATTTCTTGGCTGGCCCATAGACTAAGTTGAAGCAGGGACTCGGAAGATGCTCAAAACTAGTCACATGAGCAACTTTGCAAGTATGAAGGTGTGATGAGGGATTTTTCACAGAAACAGGGGCGCCGACTTGTCAAAATTATTAGGGGGGGGGGGCTTTGATGACTGAAATAAATTAATGAATGACTCACTCTCTCCCTTTTTTAAGTTTTGGCCTCAAAAAACTTAAGCAAAATATTCCCGACTTTTAATATCTGCTACCACGGAGCGCAAAACAGATCTCCCTAATATACCAATGATCCCGTTCTGAATGTCATGTGAGAGCCATTTCTAGCTCGAACGTCCCATCCACTACCCTAGTTCATGCACATCCTCTTTTGAAACTCTTTTTAGTAAAAATTTTAACAATACTCATAATTACATACTTAGTATATAGTAATAAGTCATGTATTTTGCTGTCTCTGGTCATAGCTCCCCCAAAGTTGATGGTTTAGCGGTCTCAGCCCCCCAAAGTTGATGGTCTAGAACATTTCAAATGTGTATTTAAAGTTCAGGTCATGTGGCACAATTCAGACTCAACTTTACAAGAGAAGAAAAATACATTAGATACTCTTAAGCAAAATTATTTGGGCACATCATTAAAATTGGGAGCCCCCCCTCCAAGCCCCATTGAGTTGGTGCCTATACACAGAAAGGATTGCTAAATGCTCCAAGGCTCCGTGGAGCACACAGAGAATTACTGCATTAGAACATTCTTGCACAAAATACATTTTTCAAAATATCATTTTTTCATATATTCAGGATCAAAGGTCATTCACCTCGACAATACAACACATGCAAATATAAGTGTGTTATGTATAATTTTTCAAAGGTTGTTTCAAATATTTTACAATGAGTCCCAAATTACATCTCTAACTGCAATAGTGACTGAGTTATGACCATTTGAAGTGCTGGCCAAAACATAGACTTCTCCCCTCCATAGTGACACTTTGCCATGGAGTGATCGTGTATTTGTTTTAAGTGTTAATTCATAGACCTTCTTGAGTCCAATATTATTTGGACCATGTTAATATCCTTCATGCAGTTTGTTGATATTATTCATCTGTCTGATCCCATCACTTTTGATCTCCCCTTCGTCAGATTCTCAAAGAGAGCCCCTTCATTCTAAATTCTTATTAATCAGAACTGCTGCACGGCATTATCATTTTTCTTGTGTAGCAAAATCTCTTAGAAAATTCTTTCTTTTATCACAATTCCAGGTTCACTCACGAAAGTTATAATCATGCTGCAAACTTTTTTTGTGTGTGTGTGTGCCTAGTTGAATAAGGTGTTTTGATTTGGAAATGGTTAAGGTTTTGGTGAGCAAGATGCATATACCTGTACTTCAGAAGGAACAAAAATCTCCTAAATCTATGACAATTTTTGGTTGTAGTTCCCACATATATTATATGGGTTAACGGTTCAGTTTGTTTATGATTTCTCCTAGCACAAAGACTAATTATCGTAGAATTTTGGAAATCATTGTCACATGAAATTTGAACCTTCCTTAAAGTAATGAGCGCTGTTTGGACTCGAAAAAAGTTATTTATGTTGAAAAAAAAACAAACTTGAAAATTACCTTACGCACTTCTCATGGACAAGACATTCTCCGTCGACAAACGACAGTAAATATTGTAGAAGCGTGGGAATGAATGTAGAAGTAAATCGGAACCTTAGTAGAATGCATTTAGGGACTTTATTTTAATGCTAAGGGAACCAAACCTAACCTGCCTAACCTAACCACGAAAGCATATATTGAACAAAATATTAAGTGATCGCTAAAACTCCGCAGTATGTGTTAACAGACATACATCAAAATCGAACCATGTAAAAATTGCATTCGTAGCATGATGAAATCGCAATAAAATAAAAGGAACTTGGACCATTATATGCCCTGGTTCAGCCCTAGCTATAATTTTTTTATGAAAACTGTACTACTAATGTAATTATTATTTAACTGATAAAATTCTTATATGTAGTAATAATTTACCAGAATGTACTACTATTGTATTGTTGGTAGCAAATCATTTTAATTTTACTTACAGTTGCATCCAGGCACAATTATATATTCAAGCAATCAGTATCATGGATGGAGTAGTTTGGTTCCAATGTGGCGCCAGGTTGAGTCAATTGGAGAAGAACTAATTAACTTCACATCAGCACATCCAGGTGGCATTCATCTTATAGGTAGGCAAGTTATATTGACATGGAACAAATATATCGTTCAGGAAATCTAGGAAACTTTATTATCCCGGTTGTTTTGGGGGAGGGGGCTAGTTTCAACTTTTATAATATTTTGGCATTACATGCAAGAGCTTTTTCTTGTTCTTCGTAATTTGTGATAAATTGTATACTCATGTTCTTTATGTCCAGTAAAGATAACACATTATAACATTGTCATGTGAGAACCAGGACAATTTATGAAATTTACAGGAAACAGCAAATAATATAAAAAGGAAAGTGCTTCCCTGTGCTTTGCACCATACCATGAAGGTGTGGAGTTAGGGCCCCACACTTTCTTGATCACGACTGAAGGTAACATGTTGTAGATTTGTGCATGTTACTACTCACTATTACAGGAAATAAATACGTTAAATAGTATTGATTAATAGGCACGTGGCACTATGCTCTGTGCTTAGAAACATCCACGTACCTGATGCAGGAGGCAGTCTGACCTCCGAAACGTTGTCCTAATAAGACTCCATACTCATTCACGTAAGTAGTTAAATTAATCAATACTATTTATTGTATTTATTTATTACGAATGAAGTTGGGGGTGATGTGATCAGCACCATGCCCCTGTCAACCTTTGCCCCCAGAGTTTCCTCCAGGTACCCACTTTATTCGATGCTGGGTGGGCACCTCAGCTGGTTGAATAGGTGGGGAAAATCCCGATTCTCCCCCTCTCTGAGGAGAACCCGGGATTCTTGCATGGTAGTCAGACACCCCAACAACTGAGCTACCACAACTATCCAAAATTGTATTCTTTGTAATTTGTCTGCCTCTTAAAAAACTTACTGCTAACAATTAGAAGTAGAGATTTCGATTTGACTCCAAATATAAGTCTTCGGAGAAGTTTATGTAAACAAACCTGAAAACTATTTTGGATTCACGTTTCTCTGGTTCTCATAGGATAACATGTTATTTTTAAAAAAAAGATAGTCAGATTTTTTAGGTACATTTGCTCCAAATATGTAATGGCTATGCATGTTATGTTTTTTATATTTGTGTTCTAGTAATAATAAATGTTCAAATTTGCATTCTTATAAAGTTACCACTGCAGGGTACAGTCACAGGCATTTCTGGCCGGTAATTACACCATTCATTTTCAATGGTATCATAACAAGCTAGAAGTGTCCGTGACATCACTTCCCTCGTCCCCCCAAAATTCATTTTTTTTAAAATTTGCTTCCTGGTCATATAAAGTGGCACACTCGGAGTTAAAGTCCAGCTTCGGTGATGGTACACCCAAAGTAAATGTTTGGGAAATAACACCAAGCCGTGTTGCTTGCTTATGCAGTACAGTCAATATGAACGATCATCTGTACATCAACAAGGAACAATCATGCCCAGGCCAGGGTACAAATCCTGGAGCCATAGTGTCATGTGTTATTCGCTCTGCCAGCTTCCATCAACACAGCAAATTTTGTGATGTGACTTCGCAAAGAAGAGTCATTATTCAGCTATTCAGCAGTCTCTGAAGATATTCATTCAGTCTAGGGTGCGAACTCCTAGGGGGGAATTCCCCCCACCAACGATCTTGTCCTAAAATTCCCCCCCCCCACCAAACTTTTCCAGGGGAGCAGATTTGTTTTTTGTTATAACAACAAAAGATAAATAATTGGTTTTGAAGTCGAATATTCTTCACGGGAATAATATCGAAAATGCACACAAAAGACGAACAACACAGCCTTATATCTAAGGATGCAAACCAGCAATCTCCAGAACACAGAAATTAGTCCGATATGTTATTTCTTCTCCATTTCTCATCACATTTCCTTAGCTACTGCAAAGTACATAAATATATAGATAAAAAACTCCATAGCTTTTAGATGTGATTTTTATGTTTGCAACTATTATCTTATGTCTCTTCATTTTGGCCACTCATTCTACTCACGTAAATCATTGTTCATAGCATTAGCAGTATAGTAATATCTTAAATTTGCAATCAAATTTGGAATGAAGGACAATCGCTATAATATATTATAATATAATTGAATTATTTGATAATTGACATATATATATACACAGAGCATTCCCTGACATTCGCTACGAAACTTGGCGGCAAGCAGCCCGGCGTCAGTACTTGTCTTTCCCGGTGAACGGCACCCCACGACAGTCGCATGCTACAGTGTTTTTTTTGCTCTCCCTGCCTTCTCTCTCCTTCCCTTTCTGTTGACGTTGCAGACTAACACCAGTATAATCCTCCCTCGGAAGTTGTGTTGTGTTGTGTCGTGTCCATGTGTTGAAGATTGTGGCACCACAAAAGTTTACATTACAACAAAGGATTTATCTTGTCGAGTGTTACTTCAGAAAGAGGAATTGTGGAGAAGTGAGACGACGTTTTGCAATAAAATTTCCTGGTGTTCCCGTTCCACATAGGACCACTATATTAAACATTGTAAAAAAGTTTAGAGTAACAGGGTCAGTTCTGAATAAAAGTGGAAAGAAAAATGAGGAAATCTAAAAAATAAAGTATAAAAAGACAATCTGCATACCATCCGTGAGTTAAAAGACAGTATTGTACAAGAAATTGGGAGAATTACAGTAGACGAACTTGCACGTGTAAATGCCAGTTTCCTTTGGAGATGCCAGGAATGTGTTGCAGCAGAGGGACATCATTTTCAACACCTTCTGTAGTCAAGGTTAGTACACAATATGAAAACTAATTTTAATAGCCAACTCTAGCGACTGTCGCGGGCCCATTCACCGGGAAAGACAAGCGATGATGCCGGGCCGCTTGCTGCCGAGTCTCGTAGCGAATGTCAGGGAATGCTCTGTATTTACTTATTTATTGTGTGTGTGTGTGTCTGTGGGTTTGCTCCTTCCCCTACCAATCTGTAGTGATTTTGCACTCTGATTCAGTCTGTATTGATTTTGCTAGCTTTATCATTCTACTTTTGTGTTCAATTTCATAGTAGAAAAGCAGAATGCAAACGTAAGAAAAAGAAGCTCATCTGATCCAGAAGTCACATCATTGAGACAGTTAAAGAAAGATAGCTACTCTTCTTGCTTTGTATTGTTTATTTTCTTCCATTCACATCTTGAATGTCAACTTTACTATTATTTTGTGCTAGGGGGAGGGTATAATACAACCATCATCCAATCCCTTCTGCTTCCAAATAAAGATGAGCTTTTCCTAGAGTTAAATAAATTGAGACACTAGATATTGTGTTTTACAAACAATTTTTTCCTGAATTTTTGCCTGTTGTTCGAATATAAAATTAAACACTATTGCATTGATAATTACAATGCAAAGCTTTCCTTAACCATTTTCTTTCACTTGGCAAGTAATAACAATCCCTTCATGTGGTGAAAATAGGAGTGTGTGGGACAGAATTTTTTTGATCGGGACGAGAAATGTTCGAAATTTCCCAAAGCTCTGGAAATCTCGAATTCCACACGTTATTTTCACCTAAAGTGATTGTTTTTGCATTTCTTGAATAGAAACTAATAATTTCCGATAAGTTCCAGACACTTGCAATGCAGAAACATCTATAATTAATGACCATTCGGTATCTCCCGAAGTCAGGATCAGGATGGGAATTTTTTTTTTCCCGATCCCGACTTTTCGGAATCCCGCACACCCCTAGGTGAAAATCTTTTCTAATAAGCAACACTGGAGGGTGCTGTTTCCTGTATATTTACTTCAGGTGTACCACCACACTCGATCGCCACCGAAGCTGGACTTCAACTCAAACAAGTGTGCCACTTTATGTGAACAGAAGTGTACGTAATGCATACTTGAATGGTGGTTTTTCTTCCTTGTTGCAGGGTACTCTCAAGGAGGTTTGATAGCACGTGGTATACTGGAACATTTTCCTAATCACAATGTGAAGACTTTTGTCTCGTTAAGCTCCCCACAGGCTGGCCAGTATGGAAGTAAGTATGATATTGAGCATTAGACATGGCTTTACGCACTTTTAAGTGGCCTTACTTACCTTTAAGTAAAAAATCAAACCGAACCAATGTTCATCTGTATCTGGAAATATTGACAGAGACTTAGAGTATTTCATTTTCATTGAATTGCAACAGTTACATACAGTAGCCTATGAGAAATTATGAATGAATGACATCAACTTGCATCTATAAACTAAATTCAGTAAGTCCTTGAAGGTCCAAGGCCTGCCAAGTGGCTTTTCATTCCATGACAGTTGATCAGGACACGAGTGTCCCATCACCCTTTTTCTGGCTTTCAAGATCGGAATATGCTACTACTGCTTTCAAGTAGCTCCCCAATCCCCATCATGATGTTGGGTCAACATGATTTTTTTAAGTTCTAACCAGGAGGGCTACATGGGGGCTCGGTCAACTCACAACATTAACATATATTTCTCTCAGCAATGCAGTGTAGAAACCAAAAAAGCAAGATTTTTTAGTTTGTTAATGTTCCAGTACGTGATTTCAGTACCGTAGTTTTGACATGGTATTTATTATTTGTAAATAACACATACTGTAATTTTTTTATGCTGGTACCACTTTTAACTTCTGTGCATGTTGCCTCCTTCTGGAGGACAAAATTCTGAACTCCTAGTGTTGCAATACAAGATTATACGAGGTGCTTCTAGAAAAAAAACCGGACTGTTGCTACAAAATCTTTTATTGGTAATATTGTACAATACGAACATTATCCCCTTCAAAGTACTCCCCTGAACTATTGATACACCGCTCCATACGAATCTTCCATTTCTGGAAGCAGTGCTGGAAATCATTTTCTGAAACCATGTTCATGACTTCCGTCGCTTTTGTTTTCACAGGTTCTACGGTCGTAAATCTGTTTTTTTTTTCAGTGCTGATATGACCTTTGGGAATAAAAGAAAAGTTGCATGGAGTGATACCCGGCGAATAGGGTGGATGTTCTAAGACTCGGATCCCATGCTTGGCCAAAAAATCCTTGACTGACAATGCCGTATGGACAGGAGCATTGTCCTGATAAATAATCCATGACTTGCTTTTCCACAAATCAGGTCGTCGTCTTCTTACTCGCTCACGAAGGGTCGTCAGCACCTTAATGTAATAATGTTGGTTGTTTTGCAATAGCTCGAATACTCAAGCGACGTTCCTCTCGAATCAAATGCAATGTTTGATTGAGTTTTGGACGTGCAAAGCTGTGCAGGACGCGAGTCGTCCCCAATCACTTCTCGTCCCTCTTTAAACCTTTGAAACCACTCAAACACTTGCGTGCGTGGTAAACACTCATCTCCGTATACTTCCTTCAACAAACCATAAGTTTCTGTGGCGCATCTTCCGAGTTTCATAAGAAACTTCACATTGATACGCTGTTCCACTTTCACACTTAATATTTTTCCGACGGAGCACAGATGTACAGTTCACTTCGTCCTACAGCGGAACTGATCGCCGTGCACCCTGGGAAATCACACAGTCTATAGGCAGGATATCACGTTATACACTCATGCACCGCTTGACCTTGACGCTATTGCCGTTTGTCAACAGCAACATCAATCCGGTTTTTTCTAGCCACACCTCGTATGCCAATCACTTTCTCGATTTCCTTATAAAATCACTCTTCTCAAACCCATGTAGGTTGCAAACCACAGATTAACATGCCACAAGTCAACTAAATTTCCAATTATTACTCATCGGTAATTTCTTATCCATTTTCCTGTCTTGAAATTGACAGAGTGGCTACTCACAGGAAGGCATGCATGAATTATTGGCTCCGGAAATTATGAATTCTGCATAAATTTTTCTCCGCAGACGTGATAAATTGCCGCTTTTATTAATCCCAACCTCATTGAATCCATACGTATTTATTTTATTTTTATTGAGCAATGAAAATAGTAAAGCTGTAGTGAAATACAAACCGAATTCTCTCAATTCTGACAAGTGTTATATATATATATATATATATATATATATATATATATATATATATATATATTTTATGTAATCGTAAGCATTTTACTAATATGCTCATGATTACACACAGTAATAAGCAAGGTTTAAGTAGAGGAAACACCTTGTACCCTTGAATTTTTAGAAAGTTCTTGAAAACTGGGTCTTACACTTGAATTTTATCATGGTCTTAGAGATTTTCATTCTTGCAAAAAATAGTGCACTCTGGCGTAAATAATATCATGTACAAGGTAAAGTTGCAGTGGAAAGCATTAAAAGGCTTCATAATGCATGAAACCCGTAAATATCACTTATATTCATTGCATTGTAAGCGACCAAAACTAGGTGAAACTTGCTGTATAATAATTCCACCTATTTCTTTCAGCTGAATTTTTGCACATTTTCTTCCCAAGTATGTGGCGGAAGACTGCATTTGAACTGTTCTACTCTGATATTGGCCAGTACACTTCGGTTGGGAATTACTGGAACGACCCACATCACCAACAGCTCTACTTCAACTACAGCATTTTCCTTCCATACCTGAACAACCAGATTAAGTCCAATAACAGCACGGCATACAGGAAGAATTTTCTCACTCTGAAGAGGCTCGTTTTGATTGGAGGCCCAGACGATGGCGTTATAACTCCTTGGCAATCGAGGTAGGTGATTTTTGTTTATTTCACCTTTTTTTATCAAGAATATTTGTCAATTATTTATAATTTTTATGTACGTGGGATGGATCTTGAAAAGTGAGATGCCATGTAACATAACAAGAAAAAGTCCAGTGGTGTATTCTTTCATGTTATCTGGTTTACCAGCGGTAAACCAACAGTTTTCACATATATGTATATTAGGGTGGATCAAATGAAATCAACAAGGTTTATGTCAAACGTAATCTCCAAAGTTACAGAAGCACTTGTCCCACTGTTTCACCAAGCGGTGAATACCCTGCTCGTAGAACTCCTTTGGCTGAGATCGGAACTAGTTCCGAACATTACCCACGACTTCATTGTCCGAGTGCAAGCCGACCCTTCAATTCCTTTTTCAACGGAACAAAGATATGGAAGTCGCATAGTGATAGATCCGGGCTATATGGTGGGTGTTTCAACACTGTCCACCCAAACATCGACAACGTGTTCTTTGTAACAGCTGACGTAAGTGGCCATGTGTTGTCATGTAGCAAAACCACTCCAGAGGACAACAGGAGGGCCGTTTGGCCTTGATTTCTGCTCGGACGATGCTGCTGCCCAACCACCTACACATATCACGTGCTGGCACGTAACTATATAGGGCAAGTCATTATGCAGTAGGATTTTCCTTCCTTACCTCCCGCTTTACCTCTACAGAGGGTTGTCGCCACACTTATACATAAATATAACCCACTGTTCTGTTTTAATTTGATCCACCCTCATAGAAATTACCACAAAATTTGAAGTTGTCAGACATCTGTTTTTGTTTTACTTGCATCCTGCATTGGTGTTTAATTTCTATTATATCTAATTAATATATAATAAATACAGACAATCAATAAGAATTGTTGCGGTTAACCAGGTCAAAATTTTCAGAATATACCACTGGAAAAGTCTATTACACCACATGTTAGGTACATACCTACCTTACCTCAGAGCAAATGGACTCTCCCTTCCCACATCATGTGCATGCCCAGTGACAAGAAGAACAGAACCTTTTGTTAGCTAGCAGTCTAATGTAGTGTTGTTGTGTTGTCACCAGCATTTTGCAGGATGATGCTTGAGCACATTCAGTGGAACCTGTTCGAGGGCTGGGAAGTACTGTACGACTTCACGGACTTCGCTTCCAAATTGTTCTAGAGATTCTCCAGGCAGTGGACCGCTCCATTTGCACTATCAACTCTACAGGTGCTGTTGCAGGTATCCTGCACCTTCTACCTAGTCATATCATAAATTCTGTTAAAAAGTTAACTACAGGCACAGTGAGCATGCTAATGTATTAATATTTGGATGTTTCAAAGGTACAGGTCTTGCCAACACAGAGCATCAATCACTGTTCAAAATGGCCACCTCTGGCATTCACACAGGCCCGAAGTCTCCGAGGCCAGTCATCGATCGCAGCATGCACGGTCTCGAGGGGAAAGTCCGCCACTGCCTTCACAAGAGAACGCTCGAGACTTGCAAGGTTTGGATGCCTCTTCCTACAGACCATGCCCTCCAAAACGGACCATAACCTGTAGTCCAATGGGCTGAGGTCGGAGCTGCTGGAGGGCCAATCAGCCAGAGCAATGAAATCAGGCACATTACTCTGAAGCCACTCCTGTGTGGTCTTTGCCTTGTGGGCTGGTGCCGAGTCCTGCTGGAAGCTCCATGGCTCATTGTTGAACATGGTGTGGGTCAACGATTTCACAAGTGACTCCAACACTGCCGCTTGGTACACATTTGCAGATGTTTTTACACCATGTTCACTGAAGTGGAGGTCAGTTGTGCCATCTTACGAACTCCCCCACCAAACCATCACTGAGGCAGGATGATGGCCTCTGAGGATCCGTGGCGTGTTTTCACAAGCTTCCTGGGATGTCGAGGCATAAACACGGTCGTTTTGACGATTGTAAGACACTTCAATCGTGAAGATTTTTCGTCCGTGAAAAGGATCCTCCTGTGGCCACCATTTGCGTAACGCTGAAGGAGTCTTTTTGTTTTCTGCTCCCTCTGGACCTTAAGCTGTGGAGTGAGGAAGTGACCAGTACTTCGCCGATAAGTGCAGAGTCCTAGGTCACTTCGTAGCACATGCGACATCGACATTTTCGAAATGTTCAGCTCTGGAGCCATCACAGCTTGTTTCCTGACAGGATTTCGTCGAATCCGCGCCGCCACTGCTTTCACGAGCTTCTGGCTCCTCACACTGCAAGGCCTACCTTTCCTGAGCAGTCCTCAATTGTCCCTGTGTCACAGTATCTGTTGATGGTCCGATGCATGAACATCCTGCTGATATTCAGCTTTTTCAGGATGTTGAAAATGTCCAATGGTGATTTGCCAACTTTGTGCAGTGTGATTACTGCCACAGGCTTCTCGTATACACCCCACTCTATTTGACTCGCAGTGAAATTCATCTTTCCCCTACCACAGCCGCGGTGGCTCAGTCGGTAACGCGTCTGACTACCATGCTCAAGGTCAAGGGTTCGATCCCCGGCCGGTTCAAATCCGGGAACTTTTCTAACGGTGGAAGCGGCCCCGGCGCTCACCCAGCGTCGAATAACATGGGTACCTGGGGGAAACCCTGGGGGGTAAAGGCGGTCAGGGGCGTGATGCTGATCACATCACCCCCACTCACGACTGGATCAAGAAAGTGTGGGGCGTTACCCCCACACCCCCTATACGCCTTCATGGCGTGGTGCTATGCACAGGGGAACACTTTACCTTTTTTTTTTTTTTTTTTACCTACCACAGCCAAACACACAATGATACTGATTGTTGTTTGATCCAACATTGCGGGGTTACCTTGCCAACCAGTATTGCCATCCCTGTCTAAACTTTGTAACAGAATTTATGATATGACTAGATACATCATTGGGAATGGTTTTACCCAATGCTGGTGACTACATCTAGGGACAGTAAAACTTTGATGCATGTATCTACTTTATATCACTTGTTTGATTGATCGATTTGCTTTATTTTACTTCGCTTTTTGTGCCACGTTTGGCTAATTTGCAAAGATGGGGATGAGTGATGACATGAAATTGATGGACACTTACAAACATCCATGCCCCTGGCATCGTAAGGGGCATCGTAGCACAATGTGCAATGTTCCATCCCACGTACATAGCACAAGTATTGAAAACAAATTTTTTCCAATGTTTCACCCCCTGCTTGTGACTCACTAGCACAAATGCTATAGAGTTCCAATATTTCACGGCATACATTTTCTTATTTCGTAACAAGTCTTACCTCTTCTTTGCAGCCATTTTGGATTCTACAATGGAAATGAAACTGTTGTAGAAATGAGGAACCAAGGCATGTATGTAAAAGATAGATTTGGCCTCAGAACTTTAGACATGAAGAAGAAAATTAAAATTATTGAAATGAACGGAGTGAACCACTTTCAGTGGCACACAAATCTAACAGTTATTGATAAATTAATAGCTCCATTTTTAGATTAATAGAAATGTGAAATCTTCTCCTCTTATTGTATTATTATATGTGCACTATACCACAACCATGACAAGACATCTTTGTTGCTGTAATGTTTATAGTACTTTACTTATGTTGATATTTATATTACCTTACTTATAATGTATGATGATGTACACATGCTCTGTTAGTGTACCGAGGATATTTAAGTGTACTAACGTATTTCATGTATACCTGTCTTAGTATTTTCAGTTGATAATTCTGAAGATCATCCCTCCTCACTTGGATTCTGGTATTTTCAATCTAATTGACAATGGGACAGCATTATATTTTCATAAGCATAATATGTTTTTATGTAGGCTTAGAATTTAACTAATTTTATTGGACCTGATCAGAAAAGCAAAATATGAATTTAGTTAGGAAGCTCAGTGCATGTGTATGCATAGATAATATTATGTATGTATTTCTATACCAGGGTGTCTGCCTGTCAACAGGTAGGTCAAGAAAGTCAAGAAATTATGCTTGTGGTCAAGTTTTTTGTTTTATACAGTATAGTGAATTTACATTGTTATATACCTGTACTGGGATTTGATAAACTTGAATATTTGGAAATCTAAAATTATATTCAGTTGTGGTTAAGATTTGTTCTTTGTTTCTGCTTGAAGTTTTGTAAAAATATAAGAAAGTAATGTAGCCATTCCCCATCCAGGATGAAGTCTGAAACATTAATTTTTACATGCATTAATAATTAAAGCAAGTCTAAATCTCTTGTTACAGTGCAGCTTAAGCAGCCTTTTGGTAGGGTTTTATCATTGAATGAAAATATATTTTTTTTTTACATTTCCAACGTGAAATATAGGAGGAGCAGTCGAAAAGTTAGTTGCACTAGCGTGAAAGAAATAGCGAGCGAAATATGGAGGACAGTTCTTGTATCACACGAAAGTAAATTACTTAAACGACATTTCTACATAATCCCAAAATATGTTTAAACATTTCTCATAGCGTGGCACTAGTTTCTCTATACCTTGTTTGAAGAATTCCCCATCCAACTTTCTATAACCATTCTTAGGTCACAGTTTTAACTTCCTGATCGGAAAGATAACGTTGCTTCGCAAGTTCTTCTTTCATGGACCCAAAGACATGAAAATCGCAGGGCGCAAGGTCTGGACTACGAATCTGTTCATGAACACGTTAAACATTGTCGCTCGTCGTTGCAGGGGCAGCCTTCTTGCTTGTGGTCGTCTTCAATATCCATACGCCCATTCTCGAATTAGCACACTGCGAAACCGTTACTCCACCTTTTCAATGGATCTGTGAGCAGTGTTCCCAGCCACGTGAATCAAAATGTCTCTTCCCGACAAAATGTTATGGGCAAGTGCAACTTACTTTTTTGACTGACCCTCGTACTATACTTAAGTAGGGGTGATAAAAAAATGTTAAGAAAAAGGAAAGAATTGTGGATGTTATTTTGGTAGACACCCTGTATACTTTGAATTTTTTTATAGTCAAGATATGAATTAAATTATGTGCCAGAAGTGTTTGTAAAATTTGAATACACTTGTTGACCTATGACATTACCATATACTATTTTGTTGTGAGAGTTATGTTGACATAATGGAAAGAATATACAAAGTAACTTTTTTTTTTTGCCTGTTACATGTCTGTGTGTGTGTGTGTGTGTGTGTGTGATTATTACACTGCTGCAGGGGGAAAATTTTCACTCTAGCATCTACTAGTTCCCACGGACGACTGGATAGTGTACAGGATTGAGAGCTGCTTCCCTCGAGCGAATAACGATCGAACATGCAAATTGAGCGGTATATGATCGTAGTCCAGTAGTACATGTATAACTGTAATTTGCCTGTAGTCGTGGATCCAGAAATATGGATTGTAAGGTGAAAGATGCAATGAGAATGAAACGTGAACACATATATTATCTCGATGTTAAAATGTAGTTTAGTGTATCTTACCAATACAATGATATTTGAAAATAAAACATGAGACTTTGGGCTGAAACTGCCAGGATAGATATTTTACATATATGTCTCTGCGATTAAATGGCATTCAATTGTACACACTTGAGCGTGGGAGATTCGAATGAGTAGGAGCAAGCAAAAGGGGCTCCATGCAGAACTCTAGTGATTATTATCGAATAATGACATCTCAGTATATTGTTTGTGAATAAAAATTGCCAATAATTTTGTATAGAAAACATGTTTGTAAAGGATATGGGCACAACAGCCCTTTGAGAGCCAAGTTCTGTGAAGCAGCTTTTCCGCTGGGTGATACTGGTCGACCCACCAAGACTCATCACTGCTGTTGTCTGTCTTTTGAGACTGGAGCTCGCTACGTCTTTTCAAGCAGCTCCCCCAATTGTGCTCATGGTGCTGGTGCATTGCTGAAATTTTGGAGGGCCTGCCCAGTGGTTGCGTCGTTGCCTTGTAATCAAGAGGGCCCGGGTTCGATACCCGGTGGAGGCACATAGTGGTTCCGATTCCACTTTAAACTGTAGGTGCCCAATTAGCCTTACTGTGCATAAAGTGGACTTAAAACACCAAATCAACCAACCAACCGAAATTTTGGGGGTTTCCAAATGGGAATCGAACCTGTGACTACTCATGCCAAAGGTAGGAACGTTAACCATTTGGGACTAGTAAGCCATAGTTCATGTAGTTGTTTTAAATATATACAGAGCATTCCCTGACATTCGCTACGAGACTCGGCGGCAAGTGGCCCGGCATCAGCACTTGTCTTCCCCAGTGAATGGGTCCGCGACAGTCGCTTATATTAAACCTCGTAAAAAAGTTGATTAACAGGGTCAGTTCTGAATAAAAGTGGAAAGAAAAAAGGGGAAATTTAAAAAATAAAGTATACAAAGACAATCCACACACCATCCGTGAATTAAAAGTGAGTATTGTACGAAAAATCTTGAGAATTACAGTAGACGAACTTGCGCGTGTAAATGCCAATTTCCTTCGGAGATGCCAGGAATGTGTTGCAGCAGAGGAACATCATTTTCAACATCTTCTGTAGTCAAGGTTAGTACACAATATGAAAACTGTAATTTTAATAGCTGACTAGCTACTGTCGCTGACCCTTTCACCGGGAAAGACAAGCTTTGATGCCGGGCAGCTTGCCGCAGAGTCTCGTAGCGAATGTCAGGGAATGCTCTGTATATATATATACACATATCTAAATATACCCCCAAACCTTTTTTTTTTTTTAGTGAGCTACTGCCACAGTTCATTTGTGGTTTCAGTATTATCTTAGAATGTATGAACATTATAGACACGCGTTATTCAATCAGATTAGAACAATCTGTTCTTCTACATTGTGATAGAAGTGAAGCAGTTGAAACTGCTGAGTATTTTTATGACAAATTAATTCATACTTCTAAACTTGAACGTTACTGAATTTAGGTTATATACGGTTTTTAACTTAAATCCAAGATCATGATGTATTATATGGTGTAAAAGACAACTGCTTCCATAAGCAATAAAACTTAAGACTCTGACTGTATATTTTGCTATTCATATTTGTGTAACAATTTTGCATGTTAAACCTAGTCACTGTATTTCCTGTAAGTTGTGCAACTTAAAATCTAGGCACATAAATGATAATCTATTTACTCTCTAGCGTTGTGATCATGTACATATGTCATGTATATATATATTTTGTTAGACAAACATTGAAATATTCTACAGAGATGTATTTTTGGTATGCCTGATGAGCCCATGTAAGCTGCAAACTGTGTTATTTTAAAGACATTCAATCTAGTTCTATTAATAAAAAAGTAATAAATAAACTTATTTTTTCTTGTGCATATTTGATGGTTATGGTAGTATGTGTAGTGTTTACATGGAACTATTTTTCTTTTGGTCTGATCTGTTTTTTCCAGCTGGTATTACACTCCAAAATGTCCACCACTAGAAAATCAGCTTGTCTTTATGCAGGATGCTTCCATAAGGAATAAAACTTAAGACTCAAACTCCATATCATGACTGTATATTTTGCTATTCATATTCGTGTGCAACAATATCTAATGTAATCACCAATCTTCCACAAAATGTTGTCAGTTTCCGTTAAAAACTATTCGCCAAGAATTTATACAGGGTGTTATTTTAATGGCACCCACGGACCACAGAAACATGTAGAGGATATCAAAATAAACAACTTTTCTCAGTAATATTTTTTTCGTTGGTGCGTCATTTCGGTGCTACAGACGTTCAAAAAAGGCCATTTTGTCACCTGTATGCTGGCAACTACACACAACATTTGATTGCATTTGAAACGTCATTGCCTGTTATGAAGCGATGCGTTCAAGGGTTGCCAGGAACACACACATTCTGTGAAAATGACTGCTAAAAACAGTCACATTATGTACCGTAAAACAAAGTGAGAAAACACGTTCTGTAACCCAACAGGAAGTGAACAAACGATACGAAAAAACATAGCAATTCAAATGGAAGTGGTAATATCGAATTTTGTCTCGGCGTAAATGTCAAATATTTCCAAATCTTGTTGCAAAGTTTTCATCTACAATTTCGTCTATCCATTTCATCCTTCTGATACTCGTTGTCTGTGACACTTAACAGCTTCAAATGAAAATGAGGGATACGTAACGTATGTAATAGTTCAAGATACACTACTGGTGGTAGTGCAAAACGTATCAATGAAAGAAATGTGTAAAGAATGCAGGGCTGATGTGGAGTTTTAACATAATGTTGAACATAACCTCAAGGGCTGGACTTTAATACTAGTTTAAACAAAAGCAGTCACCAAACATAGAAGTTGTAATCATTTAAAAATAGTTAGTCACTTATCAGACACCCTGTATATAAAAGGATACTTATTAACTAACTCCCTCTTCATCTTCCAGTTAATACACCTTCTCCATGTCATTATATACGTTTTAATTTTATATTTGTGAATACTTTCGCAACAAGATACCCAAAATACTGCAATAGTTTTAATATGTATCAATGTGTGAATCATACCTGCAGTTGCACCATGGCAAATAACGAATTCATTGGGATTTTTTTCCCACGTTTTCTTCCTACTTTCAAAGAAAACAGAAAAATAATGAAAAACAAAGGAGAAATCATTAACATAACAAAAATAGATCAATTTGTCATGTGCATTATTAATGTGAAAGTGCAATTTTAGAAATAACATTTTTAGTTTGTATTCCCAAAATTCAGCAAATTTCCAGTTGAGTAAATATTTTATTTATGCACCTCTAAATCAGATGAATTACACTGGGGAACAGTGAAATTGCGGCACAGTGTTTGAGAGCTAATTTAGGGCGATTTCATGCTGCTGAATAATGATATAATAATAGATTTCCTGAATTGGCTCTAATTTATGAAATAAATACAACTAAACCAAAATGGCGGAAACATAAGACATGCATATAAATGAACTTCCAACAACAATTTAATATTTCTTTTTGTGATTACAATCATTATTATAAAAATAAATTTATATAGGCCTATGATCATAATAATTAAGAAAATATGTACACAATGAAGAAACAAACTATGTGAAACGTTTTCTATACGATTTCCTGCTGTATTGCTTTTTAGGACAATCCCTCTGTAAGCTCCAACAGTAGTCTGCCATCATGTGGCGATCCCACCGTCCCTGGTACCTTTCTTCCATTATACTTATATCCTGATGGAACAATATATTCCACATATATAGCAAAAAACATTTGGGTTATTGAAACACTTACATGAGGAACTCATATTTCCAATGTAGTCACATTAAATGCATTTAGCTTATTTATACTACAAAATTCAACATTAAGAGATATATTGCCTAGCAATGCTTCATAAGTTGCCTAGCAACAATTTACAAATAAATAAATAAGTTTCTGAATGGGAATTTCAGCCCATTATCAAATTTTGATATTACCAAGAAAAGTGGGGAGTAATTTTACCTCCTACATTTTCCATGGTGTGTTTATTTTTATAACTGGAATCAATTCCACTGGACCAATCATACAATTAGCAATCACAGCTGTTTTGTGTGCTGAAACTGTTATTAAACTTTATGTTCCCCAGTGTTATTGAATTTGGAAGTAAGCTGTATATTCCTACTCATATGAATGTGTAATGTAGTAGAGAATATTATGCAAGTAATACATTCAAAACGTATTTTTCATGTTATTCACCTTCTGTAGCACTTATTAGGTACCTGTGCAATTGGTCTTCAGATCTTCCATCCTATTTGACAGTCGAGTACAGTGGAAACAGTAGATTTACTGCATTTCACCACATAACCATCAGATTTTGTTTTTTTAATTTTTTTGTATTACTAGTACTTAAAAATTATTTGTTACTAAACTGTCCTTGTTTTAAGATTAGAATGCACATCATTTCTTTGTGACAGTTTAGCGAAGATTTTTCCAGTCTGAAAAAACAAGTTAACACATTAGTTATTGATTTGTGCACTGTAGTAGAAATATTACACTTGAGAGAAAATTTACTACAATGTTGCGAAGTATTAACTTACAATAATCTTCTGTGTCTGAAGATTCTGCACCACTATCAATGTGGCTATTACTCGATGAAAGGTTGTAAATATATTTTTGGACTGATAAAACAGGGTGTGACGTTTATGCCAAGGATTATATATATGAGGATAACCCAGCCCCATAAGCCATGGTGAACGCGGAGATCACTAAGAGGATACGGAAGTTGCTAGCGCCATCTAACCACTTGGACGAAAACTAACAGTCCTGTAGAGGTTGCCATTAGTCCATGATCAGAGGCTAACTCATAAAACGATCGTATAAATTTAAGGGATGTACATTATAAAGTATATTTGTATTCAATTTATGTAGTACTGCGTTACGTCGTACATATTCAAGCACTTGAAACTTTTAATAAACTGTTGTAAAGATTTTAGACTTTCATAGAAAATTGCGACACATTTCACTATTCTCAAATTTGGTTATTGAATAACCTATGGTAACGGATCGTGGATCAAGTTTTTGTTATAAGTACATTTTGATTTGATGTGGCTATATTTTACTTTCTGAACGAAAATTTAGGTTCTGGAGAATTTAAAAGCTTCCGTGATTTTCCTTATGCTATTCTTGGTATGTTTAGGAAATCAGTGCTTATTGGTTTTGTGATTAAGCCTGGTGCTGTGAAAGATGTGTTTTATGTCTTATGTCAAGCATACTATAGAATAAGCTAGGTATTGATTAAATACCATCCTCTAGGAAGTCTCAAAGCGCACAGGTTGAGTTTGATCGTTCTAAGCAAAGGTAAAGTAAAGTAAAAAGTGCTCCCCTGTGCATAGCACCACGCCACGAAGGCGTATAGGGGGTGTGGGGGTAACGCCCCACAGTTTCTTCATCCGGTCGTGAGTGGGGGTGATGTGATCAGCATCACGCCCCTGACTGCCTTTACCCCCCAGGGTTTCCCCCAAGTCTAAGCAAAGGTAGAAACTCTAATTTTATGTGTGTGTGTGTAATTTAAATTCGTGTAGAATGAAATTTAAGTTTAGTTGGAAAATAAATCTTTCTTGTATCCTACAAATGAGGTTTGGCTGCATTCGTGAATACCTAGTCTTACCATAAATACTGTCACAACGTTTTAAGTAAATTGACACAAAATGCTGAGAGAGATTGCAATATCTTAATAACAATACTGAAATGGATGCATGACAAATCAAAATCACAAATCATTATTCAAAATGGCTATGCTTAGCACGCACACATTCCTTAAGTCTTTGTGGCCACGCATCAATTGAATTACGCAACACATCCACTGGAAAATGAGCAACTGCCTTCAGAAGAGACCGACCGCTTTGAACATTCAATATTGGGATGTCTCTTCTTGCAAGCCATCTCCTGAAGCTTGGACCACAATTTGTAGTCCAAAGGGTATAGGTCCGGACTTACAGAAGGCCAATCCGAAGTGTAAATTAAGTCTGGTACATTTGCCTCCAGCCACTGCTGTGTTGTTGGGGCCCCATATGTTGGGGCTGAATCCTGCTAGAAGCTCCAGTTCTGACCATGCAAGAGAGTGTTGTTGAGATTCTTGACTAGTCTCTCAAGCACTGTCTGCTGGTACACTTTGGGTGACGTTTTTACCCCTTTTCACAGAAATGGAGCGTGCCCTCATAGCAAATGTTCCAGATTTCATTTCCACCTCAGATTGGCCTTCTGCAAGTCCGGACCTATACCCTTTGGACTACAAATTGTGGTCCAAGCTTCAGGACATGGCTTGCAAGAAGAGACATCCCAATATTGAAAGTTTAAAGCGGTCGGTCTCTTCTGAAGGCAGTTGCTCATTTTCAGTCGATGTGTTGTGTAATTCAATTGATGCGTGGCCACAAAGACTTACGTTATGTGTGCGTGCTAAGGGTGGCCATTTTGAATATTGATTTGTGATTTTGATTTGTCATGCATCCATTTCAGTAATGTTATTAGGATATTACAATATCTCTCAGCATTTTGTTGCAATTTACTTAAAACTTTGTGACAGTATTTATGGTAAGACTAGGTAGTTATTGTTTTAAAGGTAAACCTAGACATATTTACAACATTTTGGAATAGTAAATGATTTTTAATTAATGCCAGTAAGAAGAAGACAATGTGCAAGTTCAACGTTGAAGAATCAAATAAAAAGAACGTATATAGTCAACGTTACGAATTCTTACAGTTTGACATTATGTGGCTAATTCTTCCTCTATATTTGCATACGATGAAATTTCATTGTAACTCCATAGTAAAATATTTATTTTTGGTAAATGTCCTGCATTACGGGTAGTTTGTTATTTTAGTGCAAGGGGGAGATATTTTGGTTCTATTATTGTTCATCTCATTGCATATCATGTGGATTGCACTCATGAAACTCCAAGGTAAATACTAGAAAAATCCTGAAATCAATTACAATAATGATTCTTGTCTTGAATTTTATGAAAACCAGAATATGACCCAATATCATACATGTTTAGTAAATGTATAAGAAATTAGAATATTTTTCTAGATATTTCTTATGGACAATCCAAGACTAGACTCCACAATTTTAATTATTTCTTTTTTAAATTTATTACATTCCAATGAAAAAGTATTTGTTTTCCAAGTATTGAGCTCAATCATCGATATGCGTATTAATCGATGGTTCCTCACTGTTCGAGTACGTTGTCTTCCCCCCGCCAGATGGCTCTGCTTGTACTGGGTATGAATAGTCTGTGGTTTATAAGGCCTTAGAAAAGTGTTCGCACAAGTCAATGGAGAATATGCTGAGTGTCCCATCCTGTAATAGATAATCCTTGGTTATGCAGTGAAATACAGTAATTTGAATTATTGTTTTAAGTCCACTTTATACACAGAAAGGCTAATTGGGACTGGACTAAATGATAACCGCATATTCTTCAATAGAAGCTGAAGCAGATTCAGTTAAACCATAATTCTATTTCAGAAGTAGTAATTCCCTGAAATTAAAAACACAATATTTTTTTGTATGTGAATCAGGTTAAAAATGCTGCAAGATTGAAGATAAACAAAACAACAATTCTGTTGCATAAAAAATTTATTTTTCTTCAGAGTATTTCATCTTTTTTTTCCCTTTGGATTACAAAAGTTGCCAAGTACCTGCAGACAACAATATGTACATTTTTGACAGTGTCCACTGCAGATGTAAAAATTGAAAAATAGGCATCTGGCTTGGAATGAAAAGAGCTTGATTATATCTGGCACAACTTCAGGTTATAAGGGAAGGAAGGAATGTAGGGAGGGGATCTTTCTTCTGAATCAAAAACAACAATAATCTGTTTAATATTACATCATTCTTTAAGGCAATGATAGATATGTAAAACTTGGGCTTTCCTGCATTGTCCCTGCTTCCAGATTGAGATTTTTTTAATAACTTTTTTGCATAAATACAACAACAACATTAGACTACATCTCAACAACCCTATGTACACTCGGAATTTCTTCTCTAAACTGGAAAAGTAGAGGAAATGCAGTTAAAGTCCACATAACCGTACACACCGGACAGCGTGTCTCAAAAAGTGTCCCAACAAAAGAAATGCAAATTCTTTTTCACAAAATAACATGTGAATAAATATCAACGTGTTATACATCTTAAATTGCAACAAGAATCAGATCATTTAATATGCTCTTCATTTTTTTTAAATGCTAAACAATTCAGTGCTGTGAACATTTTTGCACTACAACAGTGCATTTTGTTTTAGAAACGGGTACAGCTGGAAAAATTCACCAGTGCTAATCGCTGTATAGCTGTGGCCAAGAGGTTAAAAAGCAAGCACCCATTGAATAACAACGGTAACCTCACTACACATGTAAACATTTACTTAGCATTGCAGAAAGTACTTCATTATGTACTACTACTAACACATGGATTTACACATATGGAAGAATCAAATTTGCATAAAAATGTTCTTTGCATTTGGTAGAAGTTTATAAACTTGCAATAAAAAAAGTGATATTAATGAAAAATGAGATTTTTTTCTATGCGATCAGTTGCACCTGAGTATTACCAACCTTCTATGCAAATTACTCATATTTGTGTAGGACGTGTCTTTTTGTGCAAAATTAAAGACCAAATACTGTGCGAAGTATTTAAATGGCCTTTATCATAAAAAAAATCATTTCATTTTCGCAAATGAAAAAGTTGTTTCATGACTTGGTGACATAATATGCAAAGAAAATTTAGTGATTTGCAAAATACAAATGATTATTGCATCTGCAGGCAACCTTTTGTTCTTGTGTCTTCACTACATGAAACCTGGTAGGTGATTTTACATAATTAGAAACACTGCCTATTTCTATAAATGCTTTAATTTTGAAGACTATAATTTCCGTAATCAGTGTTACTATTAACGATTCAAGAAGGAATGAATGTGGGAAATTTAGAAAAATCTACAGTTTTTCTGCAGGAAGAAAATTTTATTTTTTCAATAAATTTTGCATGAAAAATACTTATTCTTGTTTTATAAAAAGTTAAGTTGCTCCCACTGCAAATGCATTTTCTTTATTAACTACCACTTCTCTAAAATGATATGGTCACTTAGAATCTTACTGCAACATTACATTGTGTCCTTTAATTTCTCAGATATTTTTTACAGTTGAAGAAAAGAATCCAATTTTTCAAGATGAATAACCACATTTTATATTACAGAAAAGAATTTTGCACTATAATATACACAAAAAGTTTCATAATTATTATGATCCTTAGTGGAATGTCGAAGATATATGCACTTGTATAGTCTTCTTTTTTTTTGAAAAAATGAAAGGTTCCCATGACAAAACTTAAATCATTTTACAAATAAATTTTGAAAAAATCTTTCAATAAATGAAATTTATTTCATTATTGAACATAAAGTGTGTTGAAATGTTTTAATTTGATCAAATTTTGAAAATCAAGTTATTACTAAAACTTTCTATCAGTTTTTTTTAAAAAAATGTTTTTTTATTCACAGATAAATAGGCTAATCAGTGCTGGACCTACAGATTAAGGTTGGATCTGAACCATTATGTGTCTCCAATGAGTATCAAACTTCAGACCCCTTGATTAAAAGGTGATATCGTTACCACTATGACACCAGGGAGGCCTTTCAATCAGTTTTGAAATAATGCACAATTTATTCACCTTGTTTCAGTTTTAGTGGTTATATTCTCTTAATATTTTATTTGACTTAGTATGCATGAAAAATATGTTTCACATTATTGTATTGTCTTTTTATAACCAATTTCATGTTATTGCAATTACGAAAAATAGAGATAATTCGAGATAATATTTCAGGGTGGTTTCGGTTATATATCCTTGTATGATAGTTTTTCTTGTATGTATGCATTGCTTGCATTGTAGAATCACTTTCCTGTTATTGAACAGTTTTCTTATGTTTGTAATAACCGTAAACTACAGGAAAACAATTATCCTTGTATGACATGGAAATATTAATCAATCAACAAAGATAATGCCATTCTCGAATTTAGCACCTCAAAAATCTATAAAGAATGGCTACTTTTGTTTGTTATAATTTCATTTTAGAACAGTGTTGTTTGACAAAATGTCATGATTGGTTCCCCCTGACTCTGTGAGCTCATACCTGTCTATGCTAGTTCTAAGAGTATGTAGATACATAATTTAATAATAGTTTTTAGGCATTCTTGACTTGAATTCTCTTGTTCCTCTGTACCATGTCAACTATTAAGTAAGGGTTGGAATATAAACTTTACAGAATTGTATTTCTAAGTGTATATTATCACATTTGCTGAATTGAGATAACGATTTAATCCATGCAGTCGAATTAAAGAACACATACTTATTTGTCCCATGTCAATGGATATTTTTACATTCTACTTTTAGAGAATAGGATAATCTAATCTGCATTGTAGTCACTCTAAACTTTACCAAATGATTTTTCCATAAGAAATAGATTATTTGTTTAGCTATTTTGGATAATTATGATAAAGTAAATCTCAAGAATAAAACCATTTGATTTCTTATTGATTTTTTTAAAATTTTGTTTTATGTGCCCTAAACTACTGTGGCCACAGCATACGCAACTGGAAATGCTAACATTTGCTTTAATAAGCAAAAATTCTTTGGCACACTTGGGTTGGTTACCTAAACATAGGTCTCTTGTTTTTTTCACCTATCACCAACAATTGCAGCTAGAAACAAACATATGCTGTCTTTTTGATAAAATCGTAAAATGATTAAAATATTTTCCCCCTCCCTCTCTCGAACTTCCACCCTTTATTTCTACGTTACAGCAACACACTGAAATGTCACACTAAGCATCACATTGACACTATATGGTTGCTATGATCACTGGTACTCCACATGCTAGTCTAGAACACCAGTGGCCTTTTTCTGTATGTTTGTATGTATAGAGATTACTATGTACGGGAGCGTGTGTGTGTGTGTGTTCATGTACTTGTGTGTAAGTGTGATATGTTAACCGGCATGTGATCATGGTAACGTAGCAACAGTTTTTTTCAGGTAGGGTGACTATATTCAAGAGAGGGAGAGCAACTGCTAGGCTTCCAGAAATATCAAAGCTGTAGGCTTGGGTTCCAGATTGGACTTTTTCGCTTCAATTACTAGGAACTCAATCTCCTGGCGATCCTTCTTCGCAAAGGTTTCAGCTATGACACGAGCCACTTCCTGATGATGCATTCCTGAGGGTAAGTAAGAAAAGAAGATCACATTAAAGGTACTATGGACCGTACCACATATTGCTCGAAGTGGAAATTTCTAGCTGACGGATGCTTGGTTGAGTGTGGAGATAGAAAAGGGGATGCTTGGTTCAGTTTGATTATAGGAAAGGGGATACGTGGTATAGAGTTTGGAGATAGGAAAGGGGATGCTCAGTAGAGTTTGGGAATAGGAAAGGGGATGCTCAGTAGAGTTTGGGAATAGGAAAGGGAATGCTCGGTAGAGTTTGGGAATAGGAAAGGGGATGCTCAGTAGAGTTTGGGAATAGGAAAGGGGATGCTCAGTAGAGTTTGGGAATAGGAAAGGGGATGCTCAGTAGAGTTTGGGAATAGGAAAGGGAATGCTCGGTAGAGTTTGGAAATAGCAAAGGGGATGCTTGGTATAGAGTTTGGGGATAGAAAAGGGGATGCTTGGTATAGAGTTTGGGAATAGGAAAGGGGATGCTCAGTAGAGTTTGGGAATAGGAAAGGGGATGCTCAGTAGAGTTTGGGAATAGGAAAGGGGATGCTTTGTATAGAGTTTGGGAATAGGAAAGGGGATGCTCAGTAGAGTTTGGGAATAGGAAAGGGGATGCTCAGTAGAGTTTGGGAATAGGAAAGGGGATGCTCAGTAGAGTTTGGGAATAGGAAAGGGGATGCTCAGTAGAGTTTGGGAATAGGAAAGGGGATGCTTTGTATAGAGTTTGGGAATAGGAAAGGGGATGCTCAGTAGAGTTTGGGAATAGGAAAGGGGATGCTCAGTAGAGTTTGGGAATAGGAAAGGGGATGCTCAGTAGAGTTTGGGAATAGGAAAGAGGATGCTCAGTAGAGTTTGGGAATAGGAAAGGGGATGCTCAGTAGAGTTTGGGAATAGGAAAGGGGATGCTCAGTAGAGTTTGGGAATAGAAAAGGGGATGTTCAGTAGAGTTTGGGAATAGGAAAGGGGATGCTTGGTATAGAGTTTGGAGATAGAAAAGGGGATGCTTGGTATAGAGTTTGGGGATACGAAAGGGGATGTTTGGTAGAGTGTGGGGATAGGAAAGGGGATACTCAGTAGAGTTTGGGGATGGGAAACTAGATGCTGAGTAGAGTTTGGGGATTGGAAAGGGGATGCTTGTTTGAGATTGGGGATAGGAAAGGGGATGCTTGGTTTAGTTTCTGATATGGATAAACATTGAGACAACACAGTATGTGGGGGCGATGCTTATGCAAAATATATATGCTTTATTAAAATTTTCTTTAACCGGGAGGATAACATCTCCCCACCCCCACTTCAAGCACTCCTTCCAAAACATATACTGGATCTCAACCATAGGCATAACTTGGAGGAGGGAGGGGGGAGTGCTTGGACTTTAGAAACATAGAAATCAAGACTAATTTTATAATTTCTCAAATGTAACAGTTATTTAGCAGAATAGTTCTAGATGGTATGGAAAACTTTTCGATTCTGCCTTCCCCCGAAGATCTGCCCCACACTTAGGCCCTAAGTTATGCCCATGATATCAAACGTCCACAAATGTGCACGCATAGCAACATACATAAACACATAAAAAGTAAAATCTCTCGCCATCTTTAACTGTAAAAGACTACGGTAAGGGTTTTACATAAGAGGATTTAAATCATTAATTCATTCTTTATTGTGCAGTCTAGACATGTACCTTTGACTTTTCCAAATTTTCAAACCCATCTAGGATCTTCATCGGGTAGATGAATAGCATTCAGAGAATTACAAGTTAAGTCTCCCTCTCTGTACAACTAAGACCTCTATTAAAAATTAAACTCTGTGGTCCAACAGCCCTATGAGGACCAGAACCTGCCAAGCAACTTTTCATTGGGCAATAATACATGGTCAGCACATAGAGTTCCATCGTTGTGGTTTTCTGGCTTTTGAGACTGGAACCTGCTACTTTTTCTTCTCAAGTAGCTCCAATAATTTTCCTCACGAAGCTGGGTCAACACTAAAATTTTGGGGCTACACTGAGAATGGAACCTGGACCGCGTGCACTACAAGCAAGACCGCTAAGCATTTGGCTACACAAGAGCCCAAGATCTATATTGACCAGCCATAACCCATGAGATTCCAAATACATCTCCTGCAACAGTACTATATGTACAACCCTTGTAAAATTATGTAAAATACTCCAAGAATTTCCTCCAGGTACCGACTTTATATGATGCTGGGTGAACACTGGAGCTGCTTGAACAGGTGGAAAAAATCCCGGTTCTCCCCTGCTAGGGATTGAACCCAGGTGTCTCGCATGGTAGTCGGGTGCCCTAATGACTGAGCTACCATGGCTCAGCTACCGTAAAATTATGCATTTATTGGATTTTAATTCCTCCATTTTATCAATAAAAGTTTAGAATCTTGATACAGAGAAGAAGGTTCATGTTTGTCAGGCCAAAAATTGAACCATAAGAATCATTCTGTGTAAGGCAAATGCAAGTGTTACCTGCCACAACGTGGATTATTTGTCAGAAATTTAGAACTTAAAACTTCATCATCCAGCATTTACAAGGGTTGGATAAAAAGTAATGGCAACGCTGCTGTCCCGTGAAAGGGGTGAGTCACAGTGCCACAAGCGTTTCGTGGCTGATAAAGGAATGTCAGACGAGGAAGTATAGTGAGTGGGAGCGATTGTATGTTATTCAGTCAAAAACAGCAGTGCTCTGAAGCAGAGGACGAGAGTGCAAGCGCCCTAACAATATGTTTAGGCAAGAAGAACAACGTCTCTCAGGCAGACGGTCAACGCAGCCTACTTCTGCACCTTCTTGCAACACCACCTTCGTCTCGCATTAAGAAGGAAGCGACGGCACGGTGTCCCATCATCCTGCTTGACACTGCAAGGTGTCACACTGCGAACAATGTGACGGCGCTCCTGCATAACTGGTAGTGGGAGGTACTGGAACATCCGCCGTATTCACCGGTATGAGACCGTGTGATTACGACCTTTTTGCCAAAATGAAGGAACCACTGGGCGGGAAGCACTACGACACGCACGAAGCCATCATACGTGCTATAGGGCGGTCACTGCGGGACATCGACAGAGATGGACGCGCTGACGGTGTACGATGCCTTCCATACGTGTGACAGAAGGTCGTAGAGATGAGGGGCGATTACTTTGAAGGAATGTAACACGTGCTCCTCTGCCAATACAGTCAAGTACCAATTATACCAGTGTTGCCATTACTTTTTATCCAACCCTTGTAGCTGGTAATTAGAGAACACATGAATAACTTTTTCTTAAATATTTAATTCTGTCAACCAAAGCTTACCTTCCACACTGTGACCATTCACCTCGAGGATAAGTTGACCCACTTCCAGGCCCCCAGCTTCAAAAGCTGCTCCATTTTCCTTAAAAGAGAAAGGAGACAGTTAAACAAAGACCGTGAACTTCTAACTCAGAAGAATAGCTTTCACACAAGGTTTTTTCAATGAAAAGTCTTGCTATTTTTGAGGGTAAGTTTATTTCCTTGCTAAAACACTATCTTCATACACGAGAGCAGCATGTTACTCCTTTCTGGCTCCTCTTCCAGCTTTCTACTTGTTCTGTTTGGAGTCCCCCACGAGAGCATCTTAAGCCCACTTTTGTGCCTTCTGACAGACTGTCTTCTATTCCAATAATTGTACTTTTGTTTGCCGATGATTGTAAACTCTTCAAAGTAATATCATAGAACGTGATTCACTAATCCTACAACAAGCTCTTAGAGAACTACTTGTGTGCCGTTGTCAGTGGAAACTAGAATGGAATCCTCAGAAATGCTCCTGTTTCTACTTTCGAAAACAATCCCATCACAAAAGCCTATCAAAAAGATCTTGGTGTTATCATCGACGAAAAACTAAACTTTAATGAGCACACCACACATAATACTGTAGTCTTCTGTAAGGGTTCACTGAAATCCAAAACCAAGCATCCATTAGCATATTTTTCAAATCCTTTATCACCCCTATTCTTGAATACTGCTCTCCAATCTGAACCATGGCTTCTAAAACTGATCTTCCTAGGATCGATTCTGTCTTCGGTTTTTTCCTTGCCATTGCTTGACATAGAATACCTTCTCTCAGACACCTCCATAAAACAGATATTATGTATACTTTGAATATCCAGTCACCACACACTCGTCGGAATCTAGCAAACAAGAAATTCTTGCATAAAATCATCAATGGCAAAATTGAAACTGAATTTCTAATCAATCAATTTCATCTAAGAATACCCAATCAGCCAATGTAAATCTCTTCCACAGTCCCACTCCAAGGCTCTCCCTTCTACAGCGATCTCTTTAGAATATGCTTCCCTGCTTATACAGCTACAATTACAGGTGCAAGTTACCTGCAAATGTTGCAACAGTATGCTGTACCTCGTATACCTCATGGGTACATGTTTCAGCAGGATGGGGCTCCCCCCCACATTATGCCCGTTGTGTTACTAACTTCCTTAATAACAATTTCGCTGGTAATTGGATTGGGAGGGATGGACCCATTAAATGGCCACCAAGGTCACCAGATTTGACTCCTTTGAACTTTTGCCTTTGGGGTTATGTGAAGACTATGGTTTACCAAACACCTGTGCAAGACCTCAATGATCTCCATGAAAGAATTATCGATGCATGTGGCTCCGTCACTCATCAAATGTTGGAGAACACTTGGATGGAGGATGAGTACCGCCTTGATGTTTGTCGCGCCACCAAAGGAGCACACATTGAGATCTACTAAGGTGAAATTTTTTTCTTGTTCTTTGCTTAAAAAAAATCTATGGTTTTCTCTTCCACATAAACGTTATTTGACATTTCTATCTTAACGATTGTTTGAGTTATTTAATTCTTTATTGGTATATTTTTTCTCGGACACACTGTATAATAACCTCCCTACAAATATTGACATTTTCGTGTCGGAATGCAGTTTCCGACAATCGTTAAGAATGTATGTGTATCTAATTTTTTTCTGTATTGTCTGGTTTTGTTGTTATTGTTTTCCTGTTGCTACAGTCTCAGTATAAAATGGCCTTCCAGCACTGTAGTGGAAACTTTAAGTAAATAAATTGTTTTTCCCCTGATTAGTATATTATTCTGTTAGTACCTCACCGGGAACTACAGTGTCTCCTCCTAACTGGAAATCACTAGCACTTAAAATTCCAAGTTGGAAATCTTTATCACCATGCATAGAAAGAATATATCTCCATTCAGCACTTCCTTGATACGGCTGCATTATACATATCAGCTTGCAGCACAGAAAGTATCTATCAGATTAACATGCAGCAAGATGATTGTTCAATAGGGAGTCAGTCTTATCCGAAGGCCATAAGATTGCAGCTCGAATATCAGACGTGTCCGATATTTTCTGATGGTCACTTTGCATGTTGATTCATGTAATGTGTTAGGTTTTCTCCCATCAGACTGTTATACCTCACATGTGCCACATGGTTGACTTTCCGAGCCAAAAAAAACCTATAACCATTCTATAATAACATGAGGCTTACCTTGGGATCTCACCTGATGAAGATGAAAAAAGTGGAAATATTGTGTATAAAAAACAAGTAAGTACCAGAAATACCTAAAAGGGGGAATCACTTAAATTATTTATACTAATGTTGAAATAGGCATACGCTATGATTTAAATAAATAATTTGAATATTAAAAATTCCACTAAGTAGCTGAAGTCCAGTTTTGGCATATACAGGATGTTGCATAAAGAATGTAACTGAACATGGTGCATTTTTGGATACTTTCAGTTACCTTTTAATTGCAACACTCTGTACTTACTTTTAATCTTTTAAATCCAACTTACCGTCCTGCACTGTGGCCGTGCAGTCAAAGGTTCAACCTGTGTGCTCCTGCTATGGGATGTGCGCAGGTTAGTCGCTCCTGGGAGAAGCATAACAACTTTTCTCCTGAGATTTCGGATTGTGTATGGGACCGGTCCACCCATCATCATGAGAAAATTTTCGATCTCCGAATGAGTAGCGTAACCCAGCCATAGAAAAGCTACAACAAAGACTGGGGGGTCATCCTGCTGACCACATATCACCCGTAACTGGTTCGGGTGGCAGTGAGGCTTGCCGTTAGTAGATAGGCACTGAGCTTCACAGGCTGTTATGCCATGGTTATTATTATTATTATTATTATTATTATTATTATCATTATTAACACAACTCACCTTCCCATGTTTTAAAGTTTCGTTATTCTTGTCTTATCTCCTGATGAAAGCTTGAGTAAAAAGTAAGTACATGCCAAAACGGGACTTCAGCTACTGAAATGATAGCATGTGGCGTAAGTTATGCTTTCATTAAAAATTCCTCCGAAAATTGATAAATGCAGGGAAAATATTTAAATTTTGTGCTAAATTGTAAGAACAAAATGCATTTTTATAAAATAAAAATATATTTCTCCAGATAACTTGGTATAAATCACATGACGTTCATCAAACCATGCGTGTGTAAGGCTTAAGAATAAAATTTGTATGCAGAAAACATACATGCACAAAGAAAAAGAAAGCAATGGCTAGCAAAATACTTAATATACTCACATGAATGTTGATAATTCGTGGCAGTGGATGCTTAGTGTTGGCACCACCCTCAATCGCAATGCCAAGCATGGGTTTAGTCTTCTTCACAGTGATGCGAAGATTTCCTTGTTGATCAGGTACCACTAACGCACCCTATGGATAAAGTTATTGGATTACACAGTTGCCTATTACACGGTACAATCGTTAACATTTAATTGGTTAAATGAGGAAATTGTGTCAGTAAGACATGCCATGAAAATGTCTAAATTAAACCACCAGTACATAATTTAAAGTAAAAAGTATATTATATCATATTTATTCATTCTTATTTTGTATGGAGACTTGTTAACTTTCAGGTCCATTAAACTTGTATCTAATGAATGGTCATTGTAACTTATGGTCAGTAAAGCTGATCACTTTTAAAATATAATGACTATTCAGATTCTATATAATATAATGACTTCTGATTGGCTTGTAAAAAGCAATACATAACCGCAGCAACATGGTGCATATGCAGTACCCAGCAGGAATGTGTAATCGCTAGAGCCCGGATTTATATGCGAAATGCATGTTTCATGTAGCATGCCAAAACTTATGGAAAATATTTTTTTCCTTCCGACGAACTTGTAATGAGACACATATGATAGCGCATATAAGTGCATATTTTGAGTGAATTTTGTTGTGCATGCATATTTCTTAAACTTTGCAGGATAAGGCATATTTAGAATTTTATTGCTACATACTAGCATATTTCATAGTCTATCAAGAGAAAATAGTGTTGAGTTTGTCGCCCACAATTGTTGGTAAATTCACTTTCGACTACATGGCGATAACCAAATAGCGAACATACCAATTTGATATACAATATTCACTATAATTTTTAAAGTTTTTTTTTCAGCATTTTATGTTAAACAACAGCGATCTAGCACCTTCTGAATGCTTTTACAACTGTCAACTAACGCAAAGCCTTTCTTGTGACTTGGCAACTATGTGGAAAGGTTTTCTGCTGTCAGTATCAAAGGAGTTCACGAACGTGTAAGTGTTATTTTGTGTTCTGTTAAAACCTGAAAAATCAAGTAAGACGATATTGTTGCATAAATACGTACAAGAATTTGGAAGTAGTGTATTTACAGAAGATCGGTCAGTTTTGTTCTGTGTAGTGTGCGAAAAAAGAGTTTCAGTAGAGAAGAAATTTCAAGTTACTCAACATGTTAATACAGCAAGACATAGGGAAGCCCATCAGAGAAGATCGCACAGTAAACAACAACTGCTTACTACTGTGTCCACTAATTCAACATCTGAATGCACAGTAAGTGATACATTCTATGCAGATCTGTGTTCTGCGTTTGCAAGTGCTAATATTCCTTTGTGGAAACTGAACAATGCCCATCTACGAGGTTTCCTTGAAAAGTACACGGGAAAGAAGGTGCCAGATGAATCAACGCTACGTAAAAACTATGTGCCTGTTTGTTTTAATGAGGTTGTGGGAGAAATTCGGGAAGCATTGAAGCACGAGAAAATATGGGTGTCTATCGATGAGACTATCGACGAGGCAGAACGTTGTGTTTGCAATGCTGTTGTTGGTGCAATGAAGGCGAGCGGTAAACCCTACTTACTGAATATCGAGGTGTTTGAGAAAGTGAATCATTCCACAATTGCCAAATTCTTTAACGATTTGTTAACTTTGTTGTGGCCAGATCACATCCAGTATGACAATGTGTTACTGTTTGTTACTGACGTGTCCCCATACATTGTCAAAGCAGCATCTGGTTTGAAAGTGTTGTATCCTAAATTAGTCTGACTTGTCTTGCACACGGTCTTCATCACGTAGCAGAAATAATCAGATACCAATACCCGGAAGTAGACGCACTTGTATCAAATGTAAAGAAAGTATTTGTGAAAGCTCCTTCGCGAGTACGTCTCTTTTGCGCACTGGCGAAAAATGTTCCGTTACCTCCACAACTGGTATTAACACGATGGGGCTCGTGGCTAGAAGCTGTGTCGTATTATGCAGAACATTTCAATGAAGTGAAGGCAGTCATGCAGCCGCTATTTGTGTGTCACAGAAATGTTTCTCTAGAAGTGGCATTGAGAACGAAATTAAGTACATACACAACCACTTCTCGAGTATACCTGCAATTATTACACAGAGTCCCGTAATAATCCTTTGCAGCATTCACTGTCCTTGTTGGGCGAAGTATCGCAAACTTTGTCCAGTGAAACTCACGGTGTTGCCAAAATAGCACCAGAAAAACTTCGCCAAGTATTAGACAAAAATCCCGGGTACAGAACAATCTGTGACAATGCAAATGTACTGAATGGTGAAAATGCGGACTTGGAAGAGAACCTAACACAGGAGGAAGTTTGGTGTTTCTCACATGCACCAGTGACTTCTGCTGATGTGGAAAGGAACTTCTCGATCTACAAAAGGTTTCTCACTGATAAACGCAGAGGGTTTACAGAAGAAAACCTAAGGAAGACGTTCATAGTTCATTGCAACAGAGGTCATTAAAGTAAGATGTTTGGAAAAAAATAATAATTGTATATTGTTCATGCATATCGTAGTGCATATTTTTTATATTTTTCGTGCATATTTGCATGCATATTTTGTTGTTTGTTTGTGCATGGAAATCCGGGCTCTAGTAATCAGACTCCACACACAACCGCAGCCCATTTGCTTCAACAGTGCGAGAGTAGGAACTGACTAACATTGACACTCGTATTTCTGCTCCCACCAGTTGTGAGGTCCATGTTGGGATTTGATTCCTTCAAGCAAGGGGAGTCAACGCAGATGAAATTTATCGTCGATTGTGTCCTGGAAATTTGAGGAAATTCCTCTGAGAGTTGTGAAATTGTGAAATGGTATTTTGCTCGCACAATTTCTTCAATTTGTCGGACGAGTTCATCAGTCACAATTGAAGGTCTTCCTTGATGTCCCTCATTAAGCACATCTGCATGCCCAGCCTTAAAATTCCTGCACCTCACAGCACTATCACTCATAACACCATTGCCATATTTACAACACAATTGACGAATTTCAGCTGCGTTGACTCCTGCTTCAAGGAATCTAATCCCACCACGCACCTCACAACTGGCGAGAGCAGAAATTCGAGCATCCATGTTTGTCAGTTCCTACTCACGCACTGTTGAAGCAAATAGACTGTGGTTGTGTGTGGAGTGTGATTACACATTCCTGCTGGCTACTGCATATGTGCCATGTTGCTGCGGTTATGTATTGCTTCTTACAAGCCAATCGGAAGTTGATTTCTGAATAGCTTTCGTAAACTGATCAGTTTAAAAGTTTCTTTATTCTATCACTTAGAGCACTGCATAATCCTAACCTTATGTGTTTGTATTAGTGTGTTTTGGAGTAAGGTCCAGTGAATAAGTAGACTATGACCAATGATGTTAACAACCTAATATGTATCAGAAAGCTACTCTGGGATCTTGATAAAATTCAAGTATAATTCCCGGTTTTCAAGACGAACTTTCCAAAAATTCAAAGGTACAAGAAAATGTTTTCTTTGTTTCAACCTTACATATTACCGCCTCTCACCACCCATACATAGACATACACTAATATATTAACAATATAAAGGGTCTGCATGATTCCAATTTATCCAAACATTCTAATTTAATTCAATTAAACGGTATATATAAACCTGGGTATATAATTTAAGGTGCGGAGTTTAAATTTACCTTTTCACATACTGAGACTCGAAATAAATCTGCAAACACAAGTTACAAATGTTGCAGGATATACTAACCTACGAAAAATTGTCAACTACATAAGAATTTCAAACTGGAAATTTACCTAAATCAACTTTCAAAATATCTTGCAATAATCTTCCGTCTGTCATAGATTGTTCTGAAAAGGACACTAAGCAAATGAATTGACAGAATTCTGCTTTATTTTCCACCCAGATTTCTTTCTCTTTTCCTTTTCTCAATAAAAATAAAAGCTAAACTGTCAAAGCCTTGCCTCAGGGCATTAATAAATATGTATAAATTAAATGGGATTGGGATTAATAAAAGTTGCCATTTTTCACGTCTAGGGAGAAAAATTCACGTAGAATTCACGCATAATTCACAGAGCCAAAAATTCACGCATAATTCCTGGAATTCAAAGAATTCCCAGTGAGTAGCCACCCTGTGTATTCATTAAATACTTACTTCCAGTATTCAGCTAGTTTGTCATAAAAACAAAGTTCTTATATATTTCTTTGAAACTTAATTTCTACATACAGAATTTATTTTTCTGTTACAAAATCCATATGTACAGGGTGGTCCACAAAATATCATATATATTGAAATAACCTATTCAAATTATATTACTGGACTATTGATGTTGCAACTAAGTGGGTAAATGCTGCACTTCATGCAAAATTATGAGGTGTGACAATTTAATTCTTGGAATGGCCACAGCATGTTGCTGCAGTTTTGAGTCAGGCAAACTCATGTACCCCAAGCAGCAGGGAAAGTAGTACATGTGTATGGCACAGTTGGTGTGGAAAAAATCTGCAAAAATAGTTTCTCAAATCTTGACAGACGACCAGAAACAATGTCATCTTCACATTTCTTTTGATCTTTTACACAATGCCGAGATGTCTGATATGTTCATTAAAAGTGATGGAACATGGTGTTTACAATACATGTGAACAATATGTCCAAGTGGAACACACACTTCACCTTTGCCAAACAAAAAGCATGCAATTCAAGATCATGATTGTGTCTTTCTTCAATCACAAGGGAATAATTCACTGTGAATTCATTGCACAAGCAGAAATGGTGAATCAACAGTGTTATTTGGAAGCGTTGACAAGTTTAAAGGAATCTGTTGAGACGAAAACTTTTAGACTCTAGGAGATCTTCCATCATGACAGTGCCCCTGAATGTACGTGAATAGTTCCTTGCTAAGCAATCCATTAGAAAAATTCACTTACTCGGCTTCCTGTGATTTTTGGTTCTGAAGGGACAAAGATTTTTGACATTCCTGACATGCAACAAAACATGAAAACGTTACTGTGAGGTATTCGGAAAACGATTTTGAAGACTGTTTCTGGCAATGACAGCATTGTCTCACAAAGTCCGTAGTTTCACAAGGAGACTATTTTGAAGGCGACAGCAGCCGCTTGTGCACAGGAAAGCAAATCAAAGGACCATTCCGGGAATTAAATTTTCACAGCTTTTACATTAGATAACATCACAAATTGGAATTAATTCAACAGAGATGAAGACACACACAAACCGCGTTTGGTACATCCTGTCATGTTTCCCGCACTTTCCGATCATTGGCATTTCAAGCAGAAACCACACGACATTGCCGCTGTAGACAAAGTGAACCCATGTTGGAAGCAGAGGTCAGGTTACACATAACATATGCAGGAATGCACAAATTCAACACCACACTAATCAGCAGCATGCTTATAAAAGTAGATTCTTGCAGACACAAACAAAACACGTGGGAGTTAGACCACAACGTGCCAACTGCGTTTGCGCAAGTCCCTCTCTTATGGCTGCCATTTACTCCTCGCTGTCAAGCAGACGACTTTTTCCTAGTTTCTCATTGGCACTGAAACTGTCGAGTGTGGGAAACATGACAGGTTGTAACACACGTGGCATAGTGTATGCCATAAGTGTCGTTATCTTTGAGTTATTGAATTTTGCGACACTTTTTTCGCATCTGTCATAAGAAGGGTGGCACACACAATTGCTCATTGTTATAGTAAATATTGATATGCTCTTGCTTCATTTTTCTAAGGAGCTTCATAATATATTTGATGAACATATTCAACATATCTTTCCATGGTGTTCATACTGTAACATGATTATGGCAAACAATTTTTAAGGAATTTTTTTTTGTTATCCTCAGGAATAGATTGGGTTGTCCAAGTATCAACCATCTTTATATTAAAAGAAACACTATGTTTGATGTAGAACGACAAGGATTGTACAGCATATGATTTCAAACCAGTAACAGGTAATGCAATGTAAGTATTTCATTTATGTTGATACATTTTGCTTAGTACCTTTTCTACAAAGTGTCATATTCACTTATTCCCTAAGATAGTATGCATTAAAAAATACAAATAGGCCATATCTAATGATATGAAATGAAGCTACACAAAACAATATTTTTTTGTGAAAAACAAAGGAGGTGCCTCACGATAAGCAAACATGTTTCATGCCACACACCACATAAGTTTCTTAACCAAAATGACATTGTGTTAAAGGTAAAGTAAAGGGGGGGGGGCATATGTGATTATGAGGTAGAAGTCTATCAGCAGGATTCATAATCTGAAATAAAAGGTTACTAATAAAGTGCTACTAGAATAATAATATCTGCTTAGTATTGAAAAATGACAAACACTCTTCGGTGAATCTTCTCCGCCTTAATGTAAGGAAAAATTTCTTTAATACATCCAAAACATATTTCCTTTATATGATTCTGCTCGTCTAGTAATGGTTGGTAGCCCCTTCACTATTGTTTTCTGGGTTTCCAGTTTTGCAACTACGAGCCACTAGGTGCACTTATCAAGCTAGTTTATCCAAGGCTCTGTCTGTAAACATTAGGTTTAAGTTGTTGCGTTAATTGTATCCAAACAACTAAAACCAAAGAGTTGCAGACAGGCCAGCAGACAAATTAGTTACACTAGTGCTCTGTGGTGCTTGGTTGCAAAACGAAGAAACAAGATGAATAGTAGCAGAACAGTAGTCAAAAAAATTAATGGAACAAAACATAAAAATTCATGGATAAATTAAGCACTAGTTTTGGATATATTAATGTTTTATCATGCTTTTCATTTCTTGAAATATGAATAGTATTTCTCTTTTAGGTTTTTCACAGTTTTGTTGTGATGGATAATTATATTGCATAATAGAATTCTTTCGTAGGAAACATACAAAACAAATGAGACTAAATGGCAGTTGTTTCTTGTTAAATGCTGGAATAGTAAACCATGTTGATGATAAAACGGATTCACAAGAGTATAGCAATAACTGTAATTATGAAAAAACAAAAAAATAAGATTTTTTTTGCTCAGTGACTAAAGCTGTAGTCTTTCATTTAGCTGCACAAGCAGAAATTCATCAAATTACAATCTTTATACTTACCTGGCATTCAAAGTCAACATTGCTTTTGGCAGAAATATACCATATATAAAAATAAAACAAGTTAAGGGAGCACATATCACTCACCGCTGATGAATAATATGTCTTAAGAGCATGAAAAGCATATCGAAATAAATTTAATACTGATATCTTCAAAAATTTTTAACCAGCAAAGGAAAGAAACCAATTTTCAATCTAGCTTTAAGCCGTCGGTAACAGTATTTGTTTTATGGCAATCTCCATTATCTACTGCACTAAAGAAACTTGAAGCACAACTTTTGAGTGTAAAGAGTGCAATTAAAATACTACTTTGCTTGCAAAAGTCAGGGAGATGATTTTTACCATGCCTTCCTCATCCAGTTCAGGTTCATTGGGATCACGATTCAGTCGCTGCAGTGAATGATGGTGCCGCATATTGGCGGACTCTGAATCACCTAAATCCTCTTCTTCCGATGGATTCTTCATGTCAAAGCTTCTACTGAACTTGTGGGCCAGCTCCTGCAATAACAACCTTTTTGTATCTCAGCTAAAGCCGAGCTTCTATCTTTCTTTTCCACTCACCACCTTCCAATTTGAGAATAAATTTGATGTTTTTTATGCATGTGTGTGTTTTATGCTGAATAGTTCTAACTCTTGCATATATTGAACAATAACCGTGATCATCATGCATGTCTGTTCATCATATATGTCTGTGGATGATGTTAACAGTGTAGGGAAAACTTTTAAAGTGATTTTTTGCTAATATTATACGCTCAAGATGTCCAGTGGATTCTAATCATTTATGTCACTCGTGACTGTTGCATTGTAAAACACATTGTTGTAAGAGCATATCATACAGCACAGTTACAGAATTTGTAGATCTATATATGTAATCCAGCGTTAAAATTGTAATGTAAAAGACTTCAATTGTTGAATACTGTGGGGTAAAAAGCACCTTCTTGTAACCCAACTTTAAAAAATTCACTTCATGCCATTTGTGTGTGGGTATGTGAAAACTGCAGAATATCATGCTGATGTAGTAGATTGTAGTCTTAAGGACTGTTCAATGTGTTTAGTTTTGTTTCTAATTGAAGAGTACGAGCTACTGGTTGAAATTACTTTCTGTTATCATTAGAGACAAGTTTTCATGAAGATTTTCAAATTGCTCACAATAATTCAGCAGGAACTTTAAAAGTCCAACAGACAGCACAACAAATGGCATCCAGAGAGAAATAGTTTTTGTGCATAAGTAACTCGACAAGAGAAATGCAATATAGTTTAGAACCAGGTATATTTGGATATGTTTTTTTTTTTTTAAATGCAGTATTCTGTGTGAATTTGAGGCAATATATATATGTATGCTTATGTATGTAGATGACTTTATGTTTACATAATTTAAAGTTGTTTTGTACAACACAAGGACTGATAATTAAAATCATTGTATTTCCAAATATTGTGAATTCAAATATATTGCACTAAATTTCATTTAAAAATGTTTCTTAATATGTAAGTCTTGATGCAATATAGGCACACAACAATAACCTATAACCAAATTATACTTGCAATATTGACATCAATTGCCATATGAGAAATTGTTTTAAGTCCAAAAATGTAATTCTTTTCGCCAAGAAAGATTAAAATGAGGGAACATTCATAAAACTGGATATTGTTCAATAAATTACATGATTTCTTTTACTAATTTGCAAAATTTTTCTTGGTTTAATATTATTACATTTTTGACTGCATGTTAGCAAATAATAAAGTGAATTTATTCTTCACAAAAGCACAATGTGAAACATTGCATTGTAACAAAAATACTGTTAATTTGGACTTTCATTCATTCAAAATGTAACCCTCTAGGTCATTGTTTCTCAACCTATGGGGCACGACCTATTGCTGGGTCCCGAGAGGACATTTGGTGGGTCGCGAAGTCGGGCTCGAAAATTTATTTACTGTGTCTTAAAAACATATTACATTTAAATTAGTAAGATATATTTTTAACAATTTAAATTCAACCCATGCTGTACGTACTCTAAACTCTACATTTCTATTATTCGCGCTCTACCATTGCTGTAACAGCATCTCGGTAAAACATAACCAGTGTATAGTTAGATGTTACCCCAGAGTAATTGTTTGAGTTGCTGTTTTAAGTCCACTTTATGCACAGTAAGGCTAATCGGGACTGGACCTACAGTTTTTAAAGTGGGATCCGAACCACTTGTGCCTCCACCGGGTATCGAACCCAGGACCCCTTGATTACAAGGCACTGCGCCACGGTGGAGGCCCATTTTACCCCAGAGTAAATTAGTCTTTTAAATTACATATTTACTTTTCTAGAATGAAGTATGTGTAAGTTGTTTACAGAAGCGTAAAGCAGGGATTCTTAAAGTACTCGATGGTAGCAAAAATATGACTTTAAACTGGGTGCACACCCCTAAAAATAATTCTATCGGCATCCATGCTTGTGGGTCCCATGAAGTGTAATATCCTTCAAGGTGGGTCCCAGACTGAAAAGGGTTGAGAAACACTGCTCTAGATTCACTAACCCGGAGCATACAGTTTCTTTCAAAATGTATATAAGCATATTTCACACTTCATATGGAGAAAAAAAAAAAAGCAAAGCAAAGTGCAATAAATAAAGAAAGCATATTGTTTCAAGTGGTTACATTTCAAGATGCTGCATTTTTTCAAATCAGAAATTCTCTAGCACCCTATTCATTATTTTAGAAATGGATTCATTGCAGAATCAATTCCATGATCAATGAAATCAATTAAAAATTAAGTTTCTACATCTCAAAGGGTTGGAATTCTTAACCTGAATTTGAAATTACTAACCAATCCACTTTTACCCTTTTCGGCATTAAATACATTGTTCAGAGTGCAAGAAAAACTAAACACAAAACAAAATAATAATTTAGTTTTTTCATTACATATAAGTTTTGCTGTATAAGTTCTTGAGGATAAATTAATACTCAATTTTTATGAGCTGTAATGCAAAAAATATGGAGGTTCCACATTTATATCAGTACTCCAAGAAGCGAAATTTGTTTATAGTATCCCTTTCACCTGTTTCTTTATACCATTTTGAACCATGTAGGCAACCATTCATTTTTGCCACCATAGATCAAGCAAACATTGCCCTTTTTAGCAATTTACATGTTAGCTCTGTTTAATACGCAAATTTGAAAGTCTGCTTAAAGCATTTTTCAAGCCATGCTTCACATTGGCAATTATAAGTGCCTACATTTTCCACACTTTAATTACAGCACACGCACACACACATACACTTATACATTATTTCCTACGTGAAGTTTTATGTTGCACAAAACTTCACGTAGGTAATACTTTAACTGCATTTACCGCTTCCATCACAAATACAAAAGACACAGAGAAATAGTTGAGAAAAGAGAAAGATTTAACAAGTTCCTGGAAAATGCAAAGCTACTTCTACATAGAGCATGCTTTAAGTAAATTTGGTAACAAGGATATTCTACAAAGGTTGTGTTTTGGAGAGTGTTGTGTTGGATTGGAGATTATTACCCCTTCTAATCCCAAGATCTGGAAAGTGTGTTTCAGCAAGTACGGATATTTACTTGCTATTGAATGATTTTCAATGGAAAAATGTGCAGATAAATATACCTGTAAGGTAATTTTCAACAATTTCTTTACAACAATGACTTCAAGATTACAGGATATGGTAATAGAAGAGCTAGTTGATGGTACGGTTGTGATGAAACTGATTACCAATGTATGGTTATTGACCAAAATTGGAGTATCAGAATCAACAATATTCGTACTTCAAAAGTTTTGCAATGTAATATTATTTTGTAAGATTCAGTTAAAATTAGATTAAAGTGAAGTAAATACAAGAATGGGGATATAAAGTACATGTAAACAATTAAATATAAGTAGCATAACATTGTTGGACTTATGCAAAACTGATCTGAACGCATGCTATTCGGTGCTTCTATTGATGGTTCATTGACATTTCCGTGTATTTTCAGTTGTACTATCAGCAACTGATGAGTGAAATTTTGTTTACAGTTGTAAGGTACAAAAATCAGTGAATTCTGATTTGAGTGACATTTGATTAGTAACATTGACAGTAATGTTATCTGTCTAGTCCTGCTTTTTCATGTGATTTCAAGGAAGGTTTTCAAATTTCATATGTTTTATTCATTTCTCCTAATATGCAAATACTGGTTCTGTACTAGTATTTCATCTTAGGAATATAACCCACAAACAGAAATTTTTATAACATATTGATTTTTGTTAAGCTAAAAATGGTACTCCATTCCTATTAAATAATCATGTACACTGGAATTGGTAAATTTTCTGCCTCGTCACTTGGAAATATCTATGATGTAATATATGTCAAGTGTGAAAATGTATCATTGATAACTGAAAATGAAAGAGAACCTTATACTTTCTAAAGTTTTTCAGTATAAGTTTTCAAGATGTCAATTAATTTAATCATAAATATTATTTTTTTAAAAATATAGGTACAAATTAGATTGTTAAATTTAGTTTGAGTTATTTTAAGTTTAGGAATACTAAAAGAAAAAAATATGTTAGTACGAAATTAGTTGTACTCTTTTTTTATTTTCTTTTGAAATATTTGCTGGGAGTATTTACCATGATAATGTATAATAATTCCAGATTGAAAAAAAAATATTTGATGGAACATTTTATAAAGAATACATGTTTTTTTTTAAAAAAAAATGCAAAAATTAAAATAGGAATAAGAAAGGATTGTGCACATTTAATTAAATAATTGATGTGGATTGTGTATCAAGGAGATATTTGATTTTGTATTTTTATAATTGCAATACTTTCAACTAACTTTCTTTTCCCCTATGCCCAGTGCTTGCTAGCTGGAGGGATGGATGCTCCTATGGTTTAACATGATAATGAGACAGCTGGGAGAATGCTTTACTAAAATTTTGCTAGCTAAGGGGATATCATCCCCACACATTCCCCTTATTTTGAGCACTGTCATAACAATTTCTAGATTTAAATTCTGCAGTCAATAAATACTAAATTCCACACCACCACACCTCATTGAGCATAAAGGCTGATTTAGTGAATCCTTTTCAACCGATTGCTGTATTATATTTACATATAATATTGCACAGAACTGAGGCCAATAATGTGATCATGAAATTCAATAGCATAACTTAAGTGAAATGATGCATGGAATAGAAAATTGCTTGTATATATTCCCATTCAATGTTGTTTTCAAGATAGAATAGAAAAATATTTTTATTTACTACAGATCGTGGCTCAGCCTTAGGCTGCTCTACCATCTAACCCAAGATAACATTTGACCTCATTTGTGAAAAGTATTTACTGATCATGGTCATTCCTTTAAATAGGAGGAGAGAGGTTTTAAAATTTTTATGGGCTGAAATACTTAAATCTAGAAGGGTCTTATTTTTCCAAACTTAAACCAGTTCTCTGGTTAGACACATTATGCTAATAGCCACAATATTCTATTATCTGTCACGAAATATGAAAGCTTATATGATTGATTTTGTTTATTTTAATTCACTTTTCTGCCACTTTTGGCTAATCACAGAGATGGGGATGAGTGATGATATGATGAAATTGATGAAGAGGCACTCACAAAGAACACCCATGTCCAAGTTGGGATTCGAACCCAAGACCCCTAGCTTCATAGCATTCTGTACTAACCACTCTGCCATGGGGGTCAGCCACAGTTGTTGATTAAAGTGAATTTTAATTACTGAACTCAGGAAAAGAGAAACAAATGATAAAATGTTAATGCAGTTCCAAAAGCATTTCAACACCTTATTGTGTTTTGAGGATAGTGTCCCTGCTGCCCTCCCAACTAATGATACGTGTGAACAGTGCATTGTGATTCTATTATTTTCTTTGAGAAGACTGCATTGCAGTCACACATTTATTTACAACATTAAATGCGACTATCAACTAACTATTTGTTTGGGACTTGTTTATAATTTTTGAACCTTCGGGTTTAAGAAGGCTAGGGAGTTAGTTGGGAGATGAAATACACGGTTCCACTTCACACTATAGATTGTGCTTTCTGGGATTCGTCATAGATAAAATGTTTCATGTTTGTGCCTACTGATCAGGGAGGTCCAGAATTTCATACACATAATTTTGATTAACTTCTGTATATAAAATAAGTTCATATTGTCTAAAGTTTACAAAAGTTTTGCTCAGATTTATTTAAACAGTACATTTCTTTATTTACTATTAGTAAAGATTCAAATTATAACATTATTTTAGATCTCAACCGGAATTATTTTATGAGTATTCCACTGTAAAAGTATCAAATTTCATATTTAGTAAATTAAGTCATAATTGCGCTGGTGGCCAGCATATTTTCAAGTGCAATTCTTGTTTATGTATTGTAAGATTTTTCTATTGTTTCATCATCATTACCATTCGTCCACAAGTGAGATCAAATTAAACATTATAAACTTAGTTTAATTATAAATCTTTGCCAGTTATTGATGCTAACCAGGTCATGTGCCATTTGAGCAATTGTTTAAAATGTGCAAAATCTATTATTTTTCTGGTTCACGAAAATAATAAGTTTGTAATTTGTCTTTCAAAAAGTGCAAGAGAATATTAACGTGAAAAATTATTATGAACATAGATATAATTAAAGTTGTGGTAGAGCAAAAACAAGGAAGGGCGAGTCACTACACTCTACAAGGCAGCTTTCTATTATCTAAGTGCAAGGGGTAATTAGGAAAAGAAAAAAAAATAAGGGGAATAAAAGAATTTAAAAAAATATTTTTTCTTCCCCCATGAAGTGCAAAGGTGAAGATTTACTCCCACAATTCCATGAGTCATGAACTCTTGCGGAAACAAATGTTATCGCTGAACTCACGTAACTGTTGGGAGCAACCTGCTTATGAACTTACGAGAGGATTTCCCCAGTACCAAGACTTCACTTTCTGGGTCAGCCCACCCAGATGTGAACGGATGCCATCCAGATAGCTGCACTGAAAGGAAAGGGAGTCAGTCTATTTGGTGAAACTGGAGAGGGAACCGAAACCCTTAGGTTGGCAAGGATTTTTTTTTACAACTAGAGCTAGTAACACATAAAAGCACGAGTACATAGACAATGTATGCAGTAGAAAATATATTTGTTTCTCTATAGAGACTAAAACCAATAGCTGTAACATTGAAAGGTCAGAAAAGAAACACAGCAAGTTATAAAGAACAAACAATCTTAATATTTACACTAATACTCTAAAGTTCTAGTATTCTAATACCTGACTTATGCACTTTTGCTACATGTTACTTGGTTTGTAATACACTACCTACTTCATTCAAGCATTACTTTTGTACCTTATAAGTAATGCAGATGATTGTACTTCAAAACACATTCATCTATATTTTAAGCACTTCATAATTGCATGTAATAATAACTACTAATCTATTTATAAACATCACAAATCTATAAAGCTTTTTCTTAATACTGATCGTACACTACAATTTTATTTCATTCACTACTGGGTTAAATATTCTATGGAGAAAACATTTTTTTGTTTTTGTTTTTATTGATTTCAGAACCAATTCATGTCAGATTTGTTGAAAAATATAATTAAGCCGTGTCTCCATATTAAAAACACTAAAGTTGCTGACCAAGGTAGTTTAATAAGATTTAGAAATACTTACATATAACTTAACATGTAAAGTGTTTTTAAATCTTAATAAACTGCCCTGGTCAGCAACTTTAGTGTTTTTTTAAAAATATATTTAGTAAGAACCAGTGGCTTGCCTTCATGAGGTTGATGGAGATTATATCTGCCATCACCTCAGGGAATGTAATAAAACTCTTACTATAAAAAAAGATAGAACATTTACAGCACTCACAGCTAATAATTAATGCAAGTAGCAAAAAATGTCATGGTACTTATGTATGGTATTTTCTTTACTTCAATTCTTCTTTAGATGAAGATTAACATGTGAGGGACTGAAAAGCTGAAGGCAGAAATGGAAAAATATTGTATGTTAATACCATGACCTTTTTTGTTACTTGTATTGAATATAGACCTGACCGTAATGCGAACCTTTACGAAATATCTTGATGGAATTTCCATAAGCTAAGAAAGGACTTAACTTTCTCCTCCTTTCAAAACTCCTGGGCATATTACTGTCAAGAAGAGGCAAATATTTTAAGAGAAATTGGAAGATAGAACAAAATATGCCAGATATTAAGAATACAGAAAGCATCACACATGGATGTCCGCAGGGTAGCTCCCAGGGAGGGGCAAGCAAGGTATTTTTTTTTTCCCAGGAGGGACAATGAAGGCTAATTTTACCCCATAATAGCATTGCCTCCCCTCAAAAAACACTCCTTCAGTTTGAAGTTATCATGTTTCTGCAACATCCTTCCAATTATTACCTAAAACTCTGTGACTGAAATTAAATTATTTGTATATAATACATATAATTTTGGCGACATTCATCTTCTAGAGAAGCCCGTGGCCCCCTCTTGCTCCCCCTCCCTTCTAGACTGCTATGACAACATAGTCGCCTCAAGAAACTGACTGCAGTGTATCATGAAAAATGTGTGTTTGTGGGGTAAAGTTAATTTAACTAAACCTTTTCTTCTCTACTAGCAAAAGCAGACGGTTGAGCTACTACTGAGGACCCCCCATCCTCCCCCAGCCTCACCCCTTTGGCATCAGTACCATTGATTATTATAACACTAAAATTGTTTAACAACCCCTGATTTGTGTACATTTTGAATAAAAATTTAACTTTACAACCATGGGTATTGACATGCCCAGATGCTTTAAAAAGGGGAAGGTGATCTAAACCTTAAGAGGGCTTATGCCTTTGCTATCTTTTTCTGCATTTGGCATTTTTCCTGCCTTGGGCATGTATAAGCACAGGGCTGTATCAAGGTTTGTGGAGGCCTACCATTTCATTTTATTATTTTTTACTAGGAGCTTTATTAGCTCAATATGTTAAGCACTAATTTTCAGCAGTAGAAATGGTAGACCTGATTTTAGAATCAGTAGTCATTCACAATCGAACATATCGCAGATAGGTTTGCAGGAGAATAGCGCAGTAAAATAAAGTTACATGACGAAAATTGTAGCGCTATAGCAGCAGTAAAATTGTGCGTCTAAATGTCTACAGTATATTATGAAGAGTGAACACCGTAACTACAATATATAGTAAATACCGGACGGAAACAGAGAACTGAGCAGTAGACTGTACTTACCTACATAATTTATTATAAATGATATTATTTACAATTAAGAGTAAATATGTCACTACATATGCACGGTCCTTCTACTGGACAATTACCGACAGGTTCATTGTGGAAATTGTGGTAACTACGCTTTCTTCAAGAAAATTCCCAAAGGCTTAACACTTATAGTAGACACACTTTTCTTGCCTTTTTCGTAGAAAATTCATCTACTACATCATCGAAGTCCAATTCACGAAGAAGTTCATGTTCAATGCTTAATAATCAAAGATTGGATAAGCGATCTGTCCCATGGCAGCACAAAGCCTGATTTTCACTAATTTCATTTTTGAGAAAGATCTTTCTCTGCTGCAGTTTGTTACCATTAAGACCAAATACATTCTAAAGAGAATTTTGACATTGCGAAATGTACTGCAGAATGGGTCCTTACATACAATATTATACATAGACAGTTCCATTGGGATGTCTTCCTGATGTTTGACATTCCTACTGCTTACTAGGTGTGCAAACTGTATCAGCTCATTCTCTAGCAAGGATTCCACATCCTCCTCGTAGATGGTCACAAGCTCGCGAGCTGCAGATGTAATTTGTGATTGAGTTGCCACTGCAAGTTCATTTAGAATACTGAACCTCTTGCGACAGTTTCATAGGGAGAAATGCTGTTTGCGAGTGATGAGGTGATTTGATCAATCACTGGTAGAAAACTTTCCACTCTGAAATGTTCGCTAGGCGAGAGGTGGATTTGAGGTTCATTTTCGTAGTCAAGAGTAAAACTCACAGTTCTAATACGATGTTATTAACGAAAGAAAGTTATGTACTTCGTAGGATTATTTATCATCTTAATCGTATCTGAGAATTGATTGTTTGAATAAGTGTGCCTTATTTCCACACCACAGCCAAATAAATCCATGGTATAAAGTATACTGAGCTTCAGATATCTACAAACAGATCGACTGAGAGCTGTGCTATAATTGAATCCAGAAGAGTGTAGACATACGACAATATTGAAGTTTTACTTTTATTTTTAAAAATACAACTTCTTATGTAATTTTTCACAAGCATAGCCAGCTGGTTAAAATATTTTTTTGGTGGAGGCCCTTCACAACTTCCTTTTGGTGGGGGCCCCGGGGCAATTTCCCCAGTTGCCCATAGGTTAATCTGGCCCTGTATAAGCAGGGTGACTGGGAGGCATGTATTTTACCATACATCCAGGAAATTTGGTATGCCCATCTTTTGTTCAGTGGCAGATCAAGATTTACAGTTAAATTGCCTCACCTCACTGCAATTCAACTGTAACCTACACTTGCACTGCTTTATATAAAGAATATTGCACAATACTGTAAAAAGAAATCAAAACTCTTGTTTAGCCAAAAAAAAAAGGGGGGGGGGAGGGCTGGCATAGATGGTTGCTATCATATTTCCTCCAATTGCCACCGTAAACTCAACGATCAGATATGAGCAGTAAAATGGTCAAACAAAGAAAACAAATACATATTCTCTCAAAGAGTCTCAGTTTGATTGTCTTTTGAGGCATATTGTGGAGTGGTTTGGATCCAAATTTAAGTTTTAAGTGCACTTTATGCACAGATAGGCTAATTGGGACTGGACTAGAGTGGGATTTGAATCACCTTGTGCCTTCATGGACCCCTTGATTACAAATCAACCAAGTTGCCAGTGCGCCTTCAGGGAGGCCCAAGATCCAAATTTAAACTCTAGGTCCAGTACTAAACTAGCCTATCATGACATAAATACTGGGTAGTCCAAAAAGACTTTACAACTTTGTAAGTGAATAGAAATTTATTCAGAAAAGTTACAGAACTGGTTGTGGTGTAATTTTGTAAAGAAATACATCAAGTTTGACTAGCGTTGTGGTATAGTACTGATTTCCACCACCAAAAGTGCCGGCGGCAGTCCATTCAAAAAGACTGCTTTCACAGGTCAATAGCGTAGTGGAGCAAGACCATCTTAGAGGCTCAGGCCACAGCGCTCAGTTCAGGCGTCATCATCTGGAGGCTATCGTCTTAATACAGTAAAACCCTTGTCACAGGTAGACAATATTTTATCGTAGAGAATTAAAGTTCTTTTCTTTCTTTCTTGGAAGCATTAGAATCTCAGAGAAAGTTAAATTGTGACATTTACCCTCCCAGTAAATATAGTTAGAAGAAATAGAAGGAACTCTTCGTTCAGAAAGCCACTATGGTCACAAAAAAAAATCACATAAATTCATGTTGAAACTCGTCACAAATTTCCTTGTGTATTTTTTTTAAATGCATGTATTTGTGAAATGTTATCCATGCTTTACATAAAACTCATTACAGTTTTTGTAAGGAAAGCAAAAACAAATAAATTTAGAGTTTGGAGTCTCTCCTTCGTTTCTGTCACCCTTCAACAAAGTCATTTACTCTTTACAATAATTATTTAACAAAGCACTTGCTGAGGACCACAAAATTATTCTCAAAACCTTTTCGCATTCATATCCATTATTGAAGCTCACCCACCACTTATCTTCTTCATCTTCTCTCACAAGACTCGGATTGAATGCCACTTCCTGTTGGTTTGCTGTTATCAAGAAGAATTCCATTTCATATTCGTGGCTTATCAGATTTTTCAGGACAACACAATATCCACAACCACTTCAGAAGGACACAACAATCCACCTCTATCCAAACTTTTTATTTATAAAATCCAATGAAACATTTGGAATATCTTGTATAGTCTTGTCCAAAACTAGAATGTTGCTTCAGTCATCACACATCAATAGTTTTCTTGCAATGTAAGAGCAATAGCCTGTGCTAGGTACATCAAATAGAAAGATCTTTCTTAGCTTCCACAATATCTGCAGCATAAATTTTCAAACTCTGAAATACAACCAAGTCAGTAATTGCCAGGGTAAATTCAGATGTACCATGCTTGTCAATTTAATTTACAAAGATGTCACCATACTTTTGTGCCTTTAGTTTCAACTTCATTCTGCTGGCAATACACATTTTTGTTCCGTCCAATGTTGTGCTTTGACGATTCAGAAACCATCACCCAAAGTCAGAAGCAGACTTTGAAATCCTAAAGACGACCTAGGACAGAAGACACCCGGGGTTTGCCGTATCATCTATTCCTGCAGTAAAACCTACATTGTACAAACGGGGAGGACAATCGAACAACCTTGCAAACAACACACCAGTTACATAAAGAATTTTCATTCAGGAAAATCGGGGTTAACAGAACATTCCATCCAGGAGGGCCATAGAATTGGGGCGTCAGATAGACTGTTCTGCAAAGGAAACTAACAAAGTAAACGGATTGAGAGAATTCTGTTTTGTTTTACACACAGTTATCTTTACCTTCCACGATAAAAATAAAAGCTACACTGTGAAAACTTGCCTCAGGACATTTATAAATTCAATGGGATTTGGATTAATAATTTTTCACGTCTGCCGAGACCTCCACCAAATAAATCAAATTTGGCGGCAGTCTCACAGTGTTGTCACAATCTGACGGCGCAATTTCTCTTTTTTGCCAAATTATTCCCTTCATATTCGCGATTAAAATTAACACCTGAGCGCTAGTGTCGCTTCCAATATGGCCGCTCGCTCGTGACCTGCGAAAGCAGCCATTTTTAATGGAACTGCCGTTGGCGCTTGTGGTGGCGGAATTTGGCACTATTCCACAAGCTAAATAGTCAAGCTTGATGGGGTGTGAGATATCCCGAAAAGACGGGACCGGGATCCCGTCCCGATTCCGAATTACGGAAACGGCTTCCCGACTTTTCGGTATCCCGAGCAGTCGAGAAATACCGAATGGTCATTTTAGAAAGGTGTTATTTCTCGACGTTTTCTGCAATGTAAGTGTCTGGAACTTATCGGAAATTCTTAGTTTTTATTCCAGAAATGCAAAAACAATCACTTGAGGTGAAATTGACGTGTAGAATTCGAGATTCCAGAGCTTCGGGAAATGTCGAACATTTCCTGTCCCGAAAATTTCCTGATTTAGTCGGGAAATTGCGAATTCTTCCCGTCCCGAATGTCGAGATTTAAGAAATTTCCCGTCCCGACCAAAATAATTGTCCCGCACACCCCTAATTTCCTTAAAAAATGACACCATGACACCACACAAACAGTTCTGTAACGTTTCCGAATAAATGTTTACACTTACAAAGTTGTAAAGTCCTTTTTGGACCACCCTGTTCTACTAAAAATCGCACACTATTCCACTGGACCAGAGCTACTCTAAAGCAGAGGTTTATTTAGAATTTTTCATCTGGGGTGTGAATTAGTATTCAGGGTGTGTGTAAGTATAAATTTAGAGCCAAAATTACCATAAATTGCCTTTGTGATCGATTTTAGGAGTGTGTGAGGATAAATCACTACTCTAGGGCTCACTCACACAGCCTCTAAGCAGTAAATGGCTCGGAGAAACTCTCATGGGTAAAGACGGCCGGAGCGTGGTGCTGATCTCCAAGGGGGTTCAAATTTAGAACCGGGCCAAGGTTTGCAGATCATCCAGGACAGGGATTCCATCACAGTTCTACGAGTCTTGCAGTGAAGCAGTTACATAACTTTTCGGTTCCTTTTATTTTCGAGTAAGTCACAACACTGAGCTTCTAGCACTTCCGGTGCAATAACAATTAGCCCGTACCTCGTGTTCTGGCAAGGAAAAGAACCTTGTTTCTGTCCCGAAACAATTGCTTCTGTCGACTTTTTTTTTTGCAGTTTTCTCGGGGAACGCTTTTTCACGTGAGAAAGCGGAAGAGATGTAACAGGTCTAGCATAACACCGACAGCAAGGACATCGCGGAAGAGATCAAGAACATCTGGAACTTCGTGAACTACTGAAGGCAGCTGTCGTGCTGTATTTACGCGGAAGCACAATGACAACGCTGGTTACTGAGACCTGAGAAGATCGAGAATGCTTTCAGAAAAAGAGACGGAACTGATACCCAGTGTGTAATTTCCAGCAGTACAACCCCGAAATTTCCTCACCCCTAGTAATTTTTTTCAGGTAGGCTCAATATATGACCATTGGCTTCAAATTTACCCGTAGAGCAGTGGCGTATTCTGAAAATTTGTCCTGGTTTACCGAAACAATTTTTATCTATTGCATATATTAATTATACACCCCCATCTACATCAATTATATAATTCATATTATAATATAAATAAAGCACAAATGCAGGCACGCAAGTAAATTAAAAACAGAACTATGACAACCTCAAATTTTCCGGGAATGTTTATATTTTTTATAAAATTCCCCTTCGTGTAGCAATACTGACTCTGCCAAGCCCGGCACAGAAAGGAGGAAGGAACAAGCAGTTTTCTCCTCCAACCCGATTGCCAGAAGGGTGCAATTAAGTTATAAAAATAATTTACTTAAATTTTGCTTAGTAGCTTCTTTTAATAGTTTGCACAATGTCTAATGAGCAATTACACATATATTAAAGCTAAATGCATAAAAATACATGAAAAAGGTTTACCGGCGGTAAACGCGGTAACACTGCCTTACACTCCATGGATTTGGTTTTATTTTTTTAATTTTTTTTAGTTAAGTTAGTTTTAAGTTCAGTTTAGTTAAGTTGTCCCGGCAAAAGTCATAGGGACAGGTTTTTTTCCGCGTATTTCAATGTTTGAAGCAGTTTGCAGTCTGCCCAAGAAGTCTGTGGAGCAGCACCGCGCATAAAGGTAGGAAAGGAGAGAAAGCGAGTGTGCAGAGAAAAGCAGTGCATGCTGCTGCAAACGGCTGGTTAGCTGGGTGTATGGTCCTACTGTTTAAAATGGCGACAATGTGACAGCTGGGGGATGCTTTGCGATTCCTGTGTCCCCCTCCTCACTTCGAGCACAGTATGTAACCCTTTTCCTCTAGCGAATTCACTGGTCGAACCCGCTCGAGTCACTACTTGGTCCAAGACGGATATCAAACTGCTATTCTTGAATTGCTTCTGGAGGTGTGAATAACATTTCTTTGCAGTATTGCGAGGTAAAACTAAACTAACGACGTTACGCGACAAAATCAATGTTTTACTTATTATTACATCAGAAAACCATCAACAACGAATTTTCAAACCTGGATGGCGTAACCATTTAAACCAAGAATTGAAAACCCTCGTCTAAGGGAAAGATCAAAGTTTGTTTTGAATACAGGTTATGTTCAGGTAAGACCTCATCCCATGTTGCAACTTCTGTTGTTGGTGTGGGGGAGATTCCTGTTCCATGTGACTCACACACTTCCTACTTTTGCAAGCTTTTTCTTTGTCTCTCTCATAGTGATTGGCACGGTAGAAATTGGCCAGTCACCTCGTTTCGTTGTTGTTTCTCGTTTTCCCAGAAAACAAATCTCGCTGGTAGACATGTTTGTTTGATCGGGTAAACCCCAATTGGAAACATGCAAAACATCCACGAGGAGGGTTTTTCACAGGAAGAGGTTGAAAACGTTGTATGGTGCAGCACACAGATGGATACACTTTTTCCTTTAAAGTTGAGAAACAGGAACTGATTAAATAAACTGAAATCATGCTAATAGTAATCTTGAGCTTAATCAAATAAATTCTTCAGCAACTGTTTGTTTACATGCAAGTAATTAATTAACAAATCAACAGCGTGGTGTGTTCTTTCCGGTGAATTTACAATATTGTAATTAGAATCCCGCATTTGTAGAGTTCCTTCGGCATTTTATTTCCACAAATAAAACATTTTCTTTATCTTTACATGAGCGGAAGACGAGTTAGAATGCTAAGCTATCCGCAGAATGCTCAGAATGGTTGAATACGGAAGAAAGCTCTAAGGCCACCTTTAAAGGTCACGCGTGATACAAATGTAACCATTTATATGCACATTCCGCACACTAATATACCGTTAGCAAGGAATATTCTGCTTAAGCAGGCTTGAGAAGCACCATGGTTAAATTTTAAGCAATGGCGGCGTTAAAGGAGGAACGGGGCGTGCCACCTCCCAGAAATTGACTAGGCACCCTTATTGCCATATATATTATTATTTATTACCTTTCGAGCCGACCTCCGTGAAAAAGTGGTTAGCACAGCGCGCTACGAGGACAGGGGTCCCGGGTTCGAATCCCGGCCTGGGATGTGTGTGTCCCTTCATCATATCACCACTCATCCTTATCTTCGCGATTAGCCAATAGTGGAAGAAAAGCGACGCTAAATTTAAAAAAATCAAAATCAAATTACCTTTCGAACTTATCCCGCTTGGCCTATCTGTGCATAGTGAACTCAAAACTAAAAAAAATATCTCAAACTTCTGACAATTTTTGTGTATCCCTCATCTGCCATTTTTCTGGGGGGGGGGGGAGATATGAACAATATGACGGAGCACATCCAGTTGGCCAATTAGGTAACATTGAATGGTTCACGATGTCGAAAGCTTTGAACAAGTCGATCTATCCGATTACGATTAACATACGTTTCACACACATATCGATAATATGGATTCATAGATTGATAGTGGTAGATCTGCCAAAAACAAATCTGATTTAAGTATATGAAATAACTGTGATGATTATAGAAATCATTGAAATCTCTCCCTGCCAACTGGATATTCTCCAGATATAACTGCTATTACTGTAAACTTGACTTAATTTACATTTGGTCTGATGAAAGAGGAGTTATACAAAATTTAAACTACACAGGGAGCATATACACCCGCCAGTGACCCGACCACCCCCTACCTTCCTTTCATGCAAACAATAAAAATTATATAAATAATGCTCTTTTAGCCAAAATATACATTTCTCCCCATTCCAGTGGCGTGCCTACGGTGGTGTTGGAGGGGTTGCTCCATATTTCTAAAAAAACGAACGTCAAGCAGGAAAAGGTGGCAAAATGAGGACTGACTACTAAAAAAAGTATACGTACAGCTCACCCCCCTTTCGGAAATCCTGGGCACGCCATTCATCTCTCCCCTCTGCCCTTCCGTGTAATTTTTTTTTCTGTCGCCGTTACAGCCACATGCAGTGGTTCACTGTACTTCTCAGCCGATGCATCAGTTCCTGGGGAATATAATATTCCTTTCCTCTTCATATAAAAGGTAAAAGCGAGTTTTCCTGTCATTTTCTTCCTGATGGAAACTTTCACGTTTCTTACGCGACATTAACTGCAATTAAGGGACTCGGGTTTTCGCCATTTCATGCGCGGTTTTCCTTGACGTTGCGTCATTGCGAATTGTCTTGGCTGTTTTTATGGGTGGATTCTCCGAGTCGCGAGCCATGATGGGCGGGCGAAAGTGACGCTTTGCAGCTGAAATAAAGAGAAACCATGTGACATTTACAACGACTTTTACGATGCGCTGCTGCAAAACCATGATGTTTCTTTTTCTGTGCAGAGGCGCGAGTGGGAGCGAAAAAACTGGTGGTTAATCTGATTTCAAGACAGAATTTAAATGCAAATCCAAGTTTTTGGGTTAAAATTTTGAAAATTTCAATTTCCTTCTTTGTATTTTTAATTTTGCGCCTTACTTTCTGCCTCCTTAGACTAATAGCGGCAATGATGATGATGATGATAAGATGAAATTGATGAAGAATGTAACTCGAACTCAAAATCTGTGGTGGCGTAATTAATACAGGATTGTTAAGGTCCAGGAATTTTAAATATGTTCAATTCCGGTCCAGAAGAGAAAATGAGCAAGCGTAAATGGGTTCTGGACCGTAAACAGGCACGTAGCCAGGTGGTGGGCTGAAGCCCCCCCCACGAAATCATATAAATATCTAATTAAAATAGTGTACCTATAGTGGATATTAATTTTACTTCCTTATCAGAATTAAACATCTTGTACACTAATTTGTAATATATTGAGAAATTTATCTTCAGGGCTTTTACCCCCACTATTTCGCCATTAGATGCTGGCTGTTGATAAGCAGTGATGTGCGTCTACGCGTAAACAACGATAGTCTACATTCTACACGTAGACTATTTTATACACGTAGATGACGTAATCTATGTAAACAACATGGCGAAAGGTGATAACTTAACAAAGGGCGCCGTGGAATTAAAATAAAATTATATTGCGAATCAGTTGCTGATGTGTGAGGAGAACTTTTCATACTCTTTCTTCCAAATTCGAACAATTTCTCACCTAGGAAGAAACCTAATATAGGCATTATTCTAGTGTTTTATCGGAAAATGACCACTCTTGCCTCACGACTGACATCTGTTGTTGTTTTTTGCAAACTATTTATCTTCTTCCATAGTTGATAATAGAAGAGAAGAGAAATTTTGTTGTAAATAGGATTATTTTCATTTCGTTAGGAACCAATATAGTTGAAAATTTCACTTTCCTTTCATGAAAGCCTTGAAAATTAATTGTAATGCACTTTAGATTGTCTACGTAGTCTATGTAAATTACAACCCAATGTAATCTACGCGTAGATTACGTGTAGACAACGCATGTAGGCGTAAACTTATAGTCTACGGCACATCACTGCTGATAAGGGATGAGCCCCTGCCGCAATAAAATCCTGGCTACCGTAAAGAACCTCTTTTATCTGAAAAGTCCGGGAACCCTTCTTCCGGATCAATTTAAATACGGTCCAGGAACCTTTTTTCAGGAACAATTAAAATACGGTCTAGGAATATTTTTTCAATGTAACAATACGCAACTTGGACCGAATTTAAATTGTGCGAGAAAAAAGGTTCTGGTCCTGGAGCGGGACCCAATAGCACCCATTGGAATGTTGTTCTTGGACCTTTAACAACTTTGAATTAAAAGTAGATTACTCACTGAGCTAGGGCACAGAGCCAAGTTTGAGAAATCGTAATTGAAGGTGCTGGGCAGTGACAGTGATGTGCGCCAAAGCGTAAACAACGATAGTCTACATTCTACACGTACACTATTTTATACATGGTGAAAGTTGATAACTTAGCAAAGGGCGCCGTGGAATTAAAAGAAAATTATACTGCGTATCAGTTGCTGATGTGTAAGGATAACTTTTCATACTCTTTCTTCCAAATTCGAATAATTTCTCATCTAGGAAGAAACCAAATATAGGCAATATTCTAGTGTTTTATGGGGAAAAGACCACTCTTGGCTCACGACTGCCATCTGTTGTTGTTTTTTGCATACTATTTATCTTCTTTCATAGTTGATAATAGAAGAGACGAGACATTTTGTTGTAAATAGGGTTCTTTTCATTTCGTTAGGAACCAATGTAGTTGAAAATTTCACTTTCCTTTCAAGAAACCCTTGAAAATGAATTGTAATGCACTTTAGATTGTCTACGTAGTCTATGTAAACTACAACCCAATGTATTCTACGCGTAGATTACGTGTAGACAACGCATGTAGACGTAAACGTATAGTCTACGGCACATCACTGGTGCTGGGTTTAAGTCACGGCCGAGACACCCGGACACCTTATTATCATCATTCATTCTTACAAGCACTATTAATTTGAAGAGCTGGAGGAACAATCTTGGATGTTCATAAAACAAATTCAAAATTTGAAGATGAATAATTAAATATTGTATTAACATTTTAGCTCCTTTTATATAACTTGTTGCAGAAATTTGAAGAATATCATTAATGACGTGGTCAGGGAGCGAGGGGGGGATATTGAGGTATATGCCTTCATATTTTACCCAGCTCTCATGAAAAAAAATAATCTGAATCATAGCGCTGTCTGCAAGAAAGTGTCCCTCGCCCTCAAACATTTTCAGGCCATTCCACTCCATATCTCAGGTAAGTTGCTGGTTGCAATATTTTTCTTTCAATATTGAAGGTTGTATAATTTAATGTAGAGTTAAGTTTCACGGCAAATAGAAAGGGTACGAAGTTCTACGTCGTTAAAAAAAAAAATAATCTGTTTAAAGTAGTGCTATTCTTTCAATTACTCTTTGTTCTAGAAATTGTATCGAGATCAGACGAAACTTGGTGTCGTCTTGATTTTTAAATGTTCGTCTCGTTCTTGCTCTTGTCTCGACTAATTCTCGAGTTCCGAAATACACAGTATACACAACTTTCACAGCGTATAGAGGTCATTAAGACAAACAAGTTTTCTAAATAATATTTTATTGTTTGACTCCCTAGTTTCAACGCAACGAGTTCATTGCCCAGTGGAGGCCCATAGTGATTCGGATCCCACATTAAACTGTAGGCCCAGTCCCGATTAGCTTATCTGTGCATAAATTGAACTTAAACAATTCAAAGTCAACGCTACGATTCCTCGAAAAATTGAATTTTATTCCGAGTAATCTATGTAGAACCACGTAGCGTATACAATTGTGGCCGTTGAATTAACTTTGCAATTACTATGAACAAAATATAAAGTAACAAGAGATAGTAAAGTAGGCTAAATTTGATTTGGTTTTTCAAAGGTCATACCAAAGTCTCGGACACTAAGTCTCAATTTTTATGACGCTGTGCCCTGTTCTTTGCTTAGATAGATCCAAAATATATTAAAAGATATATATGTTCCAGAAAATGTACAAAAACGAGGTTTTACAATTACTCAATACTGTATCCTACATGGTCACATATTACTACTTCAACATTTAATGTCTGATCTTCATAAATATGCATTGAGGAATGAACTTGTGCAAGATATTGCCAACAAATAATACTTAAAAACCTCGACAGCTCTGCCTTGAGTACAAGTGTTAGTGTTGGACAAATGATATGATAAGGGAAGGTCTTACACTATCATTTATTTGTCAGTTTGGTAGCAGATTAAGTAAAACTGCAAACGTTATCATTCTTAAGAGCTGGATACAAACTGCAAACGCACATTACGTATCTGTGTTTTTATCTTAACTCAAGGATTAACGAAGATTGTATACAAAGCGGTGATACCAACTGATTTCTTGAGAAATATAAAATTTTCCTCGATGCCAACTGAAACCGATATACATTAAACAGCTTTCACGTGAATTAGGTCTGATACCCAAATCTGGCCTGTAGTCAGAATTTTATTTCGGGGGTGGGGGCTCATTCCTTATGAGCACGGGCGTTGCCATAAATATTTGTAAAGGGGGTTAGGCCATACATAAAACTTGATTAGTACAAATAATAATGACAATAATAATTTGTTATTTTACAATAACTATTATAAGTTATGAAAAATATATCATCTTTAATCCAAATTTATTGTTATTACACTTTGCTACTCAATCCATCGTATCAGTGAATATCAACACAATTGTTGAACATTATTTTTTCTTATATTTTGTACAGTTAGTGTACTGAAAATCATAGTTATTGTATTTTGTTATTTACTTTTACTCAATCTTTAAAAAAAGGCTTTAACAGTTAGTGGTAAATTTACTCAAAGTTTATATTCTGTGATCTCCCACAAAGAAAATTATAAGTTTTGGAAGCTGTGGATCAATTTATTCTTTGTAATAAATGGTAGAATACAATACTATAACCTGGTTCCTCTATTACACACTAAACTTTTCTCGATGTAATGCAGTTTCTACTGTGGCTATAATTTTATTTCTGTTATTAACAATAAAAACGCTTCAGCATCCTTAACCCTCCCCCTGGCAACGTGCCATCCCAAGTCCATAATATTCGAACTGTTTACTTGGCTACGTTTGAATGACAGTTTGTTATAGAATTGGCTGTTTCCGGATTACATATGCAATTTTGATAATCTCTCTCATAAACTCCCGCTTGTTCGTAAGGACACATTCTGTCCCGCATCATATTCCAGTGTTTAAAAATACAGGATTGGTTGGGCGCCCCTCGCTACTCGTAAATTCCCCTCTGTTTCAACAGCCCTAGCACTGAAAAATCTTGAGTGTGAAGTTGTTTACACTGCTTATCTAACCAAATGTCACAACGGCTTATCAAACTTATCAGTGATTTATCGGAGGACTTGCGTAAATTATCTTCTAAAACCACTCAGTTGTCTTATGTTTTTTTAAAAAATTCTGTTCGTTTGCTTCCTCCTAGCTTTTTTGTTGCGAAGCATAAGTTTGTAACACTACATTCCAAACAAAATCCGCTATAGATACATTATAGATATATTTATGTAGATATTTGCGCAGGCCTCTAGATAGACGCGGAGCTTATAACCAAAAAAATCCAGATGAATTCAAGACATCTAAAAAATATAGTTTCTCAAAATCGCTGCACAAAGTTCTGTAACTGATAGTTCTGATATAACATTTCCAATAAAAACGGATAATTACGTATGTTCTTCTCTATGTGTCAGTTTTAAAAACGATGCCGGAATTTTCGGGGCCCCGGGCCCCCTCCGGGCTGCCCCAGCCTAGCTACACCCCTGGTATATATGTAATATATTTTCCCCAAATAATATTCGTACAAAAGTGGAAATTCTTTGTATCACCATGCTCTGAACATGAAACTCTATAAACATTAATCAGACAAAAATACAGGAATATGAGTTCAGAAAGTAAAAATTAATGCAACGCATGCTACTGTACAAGCTTGGCTGGATTTTTTAAAAAATACTTAATTTTGCTATATTTTTTGTCTACTTTTTATGCTCTTATATATATATATCTCATCCTGAATGCGAAAAAAATTAAAATGTAAACCTCAATTAGGTTAACACATTCCGGACGAGGAACTGGTATAGCTCGTCGTTGTCTATACACCTATATTGTGAATGAATAAAGGGTTGTAATCGCAGGTGTGGTGTCCTCTTTCAATTTACAAACGTTAGATGTCGAGTTTTCTTTGTTGCCTAATGTTACTTGTAGTCGTGAATTGAGAACGCAGCATTGAACAATTTATATGCTCATTGTTGTGGAAATTCTTTACAAGGATACCGCTTCAGATTTCGCGGTTTGTGACGATCTCGATCGCAAGAAGTTTTTAGGTTGTTTTTTTATTAATAAATTTTATATTATGTATTGAATTATATCTCTAATAACTTTTATTAAAATGTTTACTTTTTCTTTCAAAAAATTGTTACGGAAACATTCATAAATGTGAGAAAATGTATATAAAATGTAACAGAAGTGTTTTGATTTCAGAAAAAATTGGCAAATATCTAATAACACACTTAGCAACATATTTTCTATGATTTTCTGAAAAACGAGGGGGGAAAATCAGTCTCCTAGGAAAAACACGGTATTTTCAGGCTAGTCTTCAAAGTTTTAAACAGTAAAAGTGTTTTCACGGCTATAACATCACGTCATACCTTCCCCTTTTCCGTGGTCCTAAAAATTTCCTGAACACTCACTGAACGTCTCCGTAGAAAACAAATAAATAAATAAGGTCAATAGTTTGCACGAACTGGCAGTGCACATTTCAATAGTGCATTACTCTGGTTCAATACAAGTAACTACACATGTCTAATCCCTCGTCCATTTCCCTTAATCCTTCTTTTTTAAAATGCAATTTGTGGTAATAATTGTTTAAATGATAACTGCATTCTTGAAGTAATCAAACTGACGGACGTACAGCAGCAATTTATCTCATGATTTGTGAAATTAACGACACACGACCTGCGAATCTGTTGATGACGTTGATGTTGATTGATGGCGGAAGACTGCGGTTCAAATCCCAGAATGCAGGGCAGATGTTTCAGGAATTGACTTCATCAGACCGCATCATTATTTAAATATTAACTGGTACAGTGGGATGGATCCATGAGTATTACCGTGCAAATTGTCCATTACCAAGTTCGTGCACTTTAGTTGACCCAATAAGAGCTTCAAGAATTAAAATAAAACTCAAAACAAGCTGTTGACAACTTCTGCACGAACATACATAAAAACCCAACGCTTAAAAACACACAGAATATAAGAGAATAATTAATGAAAATAGTCATGGACAATTTGCACGGTAATACTCATGGGTCCCATCCCATTGTACCTCACCATTAAAATAATATCAGTCAGCACGAACGTTAGTGTATTTGGCTGCAACTACCGCCTGTGAAGTGCAGGCGATTTATGTCATTTCTATCTCTCAAAAATTATAACCATATAGGTTATACTACTCCTTAGTGTTAGTAATATTGTAAATGTAAAGCAGAACAGAATTTAAAATAGGACCTGGCAACACTAGGCAGTGCCAATGGAGGAGGGAGAATCGCGGACGTTGTTCGTGAACAGTTTGTATGTAATGTACAGCGTGACTAATACTTATATGTTTATTTAGTGCAACAATACATTAACAGGGTTTCTACCAGTCAAGAAAAAGTCTAGAAATCAAAAGGTAGGTCAAGAAAGTCTAGAAATTATGTTGTGGTCAATAATTTTTTATATTTTTGAGAATATAGTGAATTTACATTGTTACATACAGTATCTGTACTGGGATTTGATAAAATTTAATATTTGGAAATCTAAAATTGTATTGAGTTGTGGTTAAGATTTGTCCACTTCGTTTCTTAAGGATTACATTCTTGTAAGCGTGAAGTTTTGTAAAAATATTAAATAAAGTAGGCTAATATGGTCATTCCCCATCCAGAATGAAGTCTGAAGCATTAATTTTTACATTCATAATTAAAGCAAGTCTAAATATCGTCGAATAAAAATATCTATTTTCTTAATTTCAAACTATACCTAAGTACGGGGCGATTAAATTAAATGTTAAGAAAAAGGGATAAAAAGTCAAGAAAAAGAAATAAAAAGTCAAGAAAAAGAAATAAAAAGTCAAGAAAAGGGATAAAAAGTCAAGAAAAGGAAAGAGATAAAGAAAATGTCAAGAATTTTGGATTTGTTATTTTGGTAGACACACTGTAATCTTCTGTAACACAGACTGTTATTTCATGTGGCATAATATTTTGCCTGTCCATGTGTGTGCTAGTCTACAGTGGTGGAAATATTTACTTCCCCCATAAGACTACCGGTTTTATACTTTATGGGGAAGTAATTGTTACCATGACTGTACGTTCGCCATTCACCACCTACTCGCTGTTCCGAGATGAGATAATCCGGAATATTCGTTTCTTTACATCTAAATCAGGTTGCAAATTATGACTATTTTAAATCAAAATTCTGCTGGATTGATATGGTGCTCTCGTCACTGAAGTTCCCCAGTTCGAATCCCAGCGTGATCATGGAAATTCATCTACACGTCAGTTGTCACTCATTCTCTTAGTCGCTATTAATTAAAGTGGTTGAAAGGGACATTAAATAGTCAAAATACAAACACAAGTATCGGTATGAGTGGGAATCGGTAAAACCATTGACGTTGATATCAGAATCGGATCAGCGGTAATAGTTAATGTCAATTCCTCCCCCTTATAATTATCCGTCCCTGTACGCGCGAGGTACGTAAGTAACTTGGAGGAAAATCACGTAGTCAGAAACGTCGTTGGGGGGAGGGAAACTGCCCCCCGAAATTTTCCATTTTTTTAAAAAATTTGGATGTGGATCACGATCATTTCATGTTAGTTATTGTACTTGTTAGGATATAGACTAAGTTAAATATAAATGTAATAATTATTAATACTTAAGTATATATACAGGGTGATTCTGAACAACGGGGACAAATTTCAGGTGAAGTCCATAGGAACATATGTTCGGAACTGCATGTACTCCAAGATAGATGGCACCACCTGTCTTTATTCCGAGAGTTCCTTGTACAAGCACTACTTGCCTAACATTGGCATTTTGAGCACCTGGAAACGAATTTTAATCCGTTTGTGAATATATATATATATATATATATATATATATATATATATACACACACACACACACACACACACACACACACACACACACACACACACAGTGGACTCTTTTAATTCGAACTCCAAGGATATATGAAAAAGTTCGAATTATCCAAAATTCGAATTAACAAAAACATCAATTGATTTCCTCGTACCAATTCCAAGGGAAATAAACTTCTGTATTCAAATTGCCCCCCCAAACACATCATCCGAGGTAGACCCCTGCACGTAGTGTATCTGCAGTTCTATACATATTTTTTTTTTTTATATATAAAATATTTATTGGTTGTGGACAAAATCCATGCACCAGTTAACAATTTATCAATTGGTATTATATACATGTATGCACATAATATTTACTCACAATTATTCCTTTCATAATAAATACTTTCCAAATTTCATTACACTTTTACAGAATTATATTAGACTTATTAAGATAATTTGTAAGAATATAAATTACCGAGGATGAAGGTGAAGTCAGTAAACAAGGCAGTGTCAGTGGCGCTTGATGTCCACTCCTGTACAATTCCTGTAAAAATGGTTCTCTGTAAGTTTCATAAAGTTTGCATTGAAATATAATGTGGTTTGGAGTTGCAGTATATTCATTGCACAAACAAACTGGTGAAGTCACTAAATTCTTCTTGTAAAGGTGAGCTGCGGCGATAGTGTGATTTAACCTGCAGCGCATTATAGTTGTGAGGGAACTCCGGGAGAGTTGAATCTGTTTAAACCAACATTCCTTTGGAATTCTTTCTTGTATAGCATAGTAGGCCTTACCGCATTGAGTGCCAGTATTTGTCCACAAGCTTTGCCAGTCAGTAAATAGTATTTTTCTAGTGTGTGATTCCAAAACTACGGACGGAATCTTTATTGAAAGCGGCCGTTGGATTGTTTGATTCGCTGCATATTTTGCCAAAGTATCTGCTATATTGTTCCCTTCTATTAAAGAATGTCCAGGTGTCCAAATAAAGTTGATATCATATCCCAATCTCGTTAATTTCAGTGTGAGTATTCTTATGTTAACAATGTACCATTCCGTATGACATGACCATGATGCAAACTGTAAAGAATTTAGCACAGAGGCTGAAGCGGTTGCAATTAGAACTGAATTTAACTTCTTATTTTGTACATAAAGCAATGCCTGTCGTATTGCAAAAGCTTCTGCAGTGTAAATGGACAGATACGATGGCAAAGGAAAAAAATTGAATTCTGCAGAATTATCACAGTAAAATGCTGCTCCTGTTTTTCCAGACGTTGATTTTGAAGCATCTGTATATATGTGATATTCACATTGTAATTTTGAATGTATGTAATCTTGATATATATTATTTGAAATTGTAGGGATTGTCTTCCTGAAAACTCTACTTGGGTAGGCAGGAAAATTAATCCTCATGGGAGATATCATATTAAAGTAGTCTGTCATGAAGCATGGTGCATTAGGTAAACGAATAACATTAGCTTGAAATTTATTAATGTCCTTATAAGCATAATATAGTATAGGTAATCTGGATTTATATTTTGCCGTACGTCTGTTGAGCATCAAAGAGTCTAACAATTGAAGTTTTGGTATGATCGGAGATGTCGTGTTGGCAATTTTCTTAAGTAAAAATTTGCTCGCAAGATATTTAACTCTAAGTTTGTATGGTGGATCTCCCACTTCTACGAAAGTTGCTTGTTTTGGAGTTCCTTTCCAAAGGCCATAAATCCTGGATAAACTGCTATATTGGATAGAAGATAGCGTGTTAAAAGCCCAACTTAAATTATCATTGTACATAAAGGAACCATACTCTAGTCTTGAGTTTAGCATCTGTTTATGGATCTGATGTAATAATTTAGGATCAGCACCCCACTTTTTCTTAACTGTCAACATTTTTATTATGTTAAACACTTGAGATCCCTTACATTGTGCCAGTTCTACTTGTGACTTCCATTTAAGTTTTTCATCTAATATAAGTCCCAAAAATTTATGACTTCTTTGTTGACTAATAGGTTTTCCGTTTATATTTATTGATATGCATGAATGAGATCTCTTCTTATTAAAAACTACCACCGAAGACTTATCTGGATTTACTTCAATTCCATTGATATCACACCATGATGATAATTCATCCAGAGATTTTTGAATTTTTTGAGCCCCTTCTTGAATATTTTTACTACTAGTGTATATAACAATATCATCTGCATATTGTAATAGACGAGTGTGTTGAAGAATTTTTGAGCCTAAATCTGCCGTGTACATATTAAATAGCATGGGACTCAGCACTGCGCCTTATGGTAGACCTTTATGTGTATAACGTGCGGTGGATAACTGTCCTCCATATCGAATGTACAACTTACGTGCCAATAATAATCCAAGAATACTTTTTATAAAATTACGTGGAACGTTCATTTTCTCCAATTTTTGTAACAGTAAATTTGGAAGGACAGAATCATAGGCGCTACTTAGATCGAGAAAAACTACGATACAAAATTCCCGCCGTATGAAAGATAGCCATATATCTAAAATTAGTGTTGCTAATACATCTACTGTTCCAGTTCCTTTCCTAAATCCCATCTGATGTTTCGGTAATTTCTGATTATATTCGACCCACCATGTGAGTCTGTTCAGTATTAAATGTTCATATAATTTAGTAAGGCATGATGACATTGCAATAGGTCTATAGTTCGTATGTATACCTGATTGTTTACCTGGTTTTAATATGGGTATTATCACCACTTCTTTCCACTGTGATGGAATTTCTCCACTATTCCATATTGAATTGTATGTATTTAGTAAAATTTCATATCCATTCAAAGGCCAGTGTTGAATACATTCGTATGTAATACCATCTAAACCCGGAGACGTTTTCTTTCGTTTGTGAACAACATATTCTAATTCCTCCATAGTGAATAGCGATTCTAACGTGGATGTTTCTGGATATTTCATAGAGTTTAACAATTGACAAAGATTAGTTTCAACCGTATCTGGTGTCAACTTGCGGTGAAATTCTTTTATCCAGGCTGAATTGATATCTCCTCCAAAATAATGACAAGTATTATTATTGGACATACTTCTTATTATTTTCCAAGTCACTGAAATAGAAGAATCTTTAGTTAATGTAGAGCAAAATGACTTCCAAAAGTATGATTTTGATTTCTTTAGGAACCTCTGAGTTTTTGCTGCAATTACTTTATATCTAATAAAATGATTGATGGTAGGATTCTCCTTATAATTTATGTATGCTTTTTGTCGTTCGTTTACCCATTTCTGGCAATCCGTTGTCCACCACGGAGTCACTTTTCTTCTAGATCCAAAATTAGATACTGTTGCATTTATTTGTTCTTGTCGAATGAGAGACACCAATGTGTCATACGATACTTCTTGTTTCAGCAATTCATTCTTTATTGCATTGTTTACATTTCCGGAGAATTTCTGCCATTCAACCCTTCTTGATATATATTGACTATTGTTTTGTTCAGAGCGCATAGTAAACCACGTTATATTTTTATTATGTTGAAAGCTTATCATAATTGGCATGTGATTACTGTTGTAACACTTCTCTAATACACTCCAATGGATTTTTGAAGCTATATCATTTGAGGTAATAGTTATGTCTGGAGCACTCGGCTGTTCATTAGGTCTTGAGATTATTGTAGGTGTTCCGTCGTTGAGTAATACAGCTGAGGAATCTTGCAAGTAATTATACAAATCTTTACCTGATCGATCAGTTAGAGAACAGCCCCACATAGGGTGGTGTGCATTAATGTCCCCTGCCAGCACAAATGAAGTGTTTGGTGGAAGCTGCCCAACGATATTCTGCCACACTGTAACAGGGAGGTGCACTGTGGGAGGGCAGTAAATTGATACATAAGACGTATCAGCAATCCGAACACCTGTAATCTGAATTTGACTGTTTATATTTTGAAACAAAATAATGTCATACTGTATATTTCTTTTAACACCTATAGCTGAACCACCGTATCCATCTAAACGATCATCTCTTATCCAATTGTAACCTTTAAACTTCAATGTTGAGTCAGTTTTCAACCACGTTTCTTGTATAAGAAGGACATCTGCAGAAAAATAAGATAAAATATTTTGTAAATTATGTCTATTAGGAATTAAACTTCGTATATTCCATTGTAATATTTTCAAGACTTTGTCTGGCATGCTGGTTGTTGAAATAAGTATTGTAAAATACTTGTAGCAATGCAAGTCCAGTCCTGGTTAACGTTCAATGTCGAAGTCCCTGCTAGGCTACATAATTGTTCTATAAATAATGAAAAATTATTTAGGAATTTTGTAGAATTTTGTTCTTGTGCCCGATTTGGCTGGATAGCTTGAGCCGCCTCTGCAAGAACAAATAATTTATTTTGTTGGCATGTTGTCGACAAATCCGGAGCATTGTCTTTTCGAGATCCTGACAAAGAATAATCAGGGTTTGTCATTCTCTTTTTATATTCATTTTGTCCAAATGGTTTCAATGTTTGAGAAGATTTCTGGCGTTTTCCTTGAGAAGACTCAGTCTCTTCAAAATATTTTCCAGCTTTCTTTGAACTGTACAATGGCCTTTTATTAGATACACTGTATTGATCTTGTGTTATATTATTATGATATGAGGTGCTACTCGAATTGTTAGATATCGAAGCATATGTAAATGGCATTACTGTCTTTTCTATTTCCTGAACATGGCCAGTAGATATCTGTTCATATCCATACATATAGTTAATTTTTGGGACTTTCTTCATAGCTTCGTTAAACGTAACATTCTGAACTGTCATAATTTTGATTATTTCCTTTTGGCGTTGTTTTTCAGGACAGTTTTTGTCAATTGCAGTGTGCTCCTGATTACAGTGGAAACACTTGATCTTATTTGTGCAAGAGGACGATTCGTGATTCTCACCACAGCGTTTGCATCTTAATTTACTTTTGCAATTAGCCCTGAAGTGCCCATAATAAAAACAATTAGTGCACTGTTTAATCAAGGGAATGTACCTATCAATATCAAACTTTTTGTAAAACAGTGTGACATATTGTGGTAAGGATTGCGAGTCGAATGTTACAATTACCGTTCGAGTTGGAACAGCAACGCGAGTACCCTCCTCGTACTTATACTTCACAATGCGTTTTACCTTTATTACTTTGGCTGTTGATGAATTTATATTTTGCAATATTTCATCTTCACTTATTGACTGATGTACATCTTTCATAATTCCCATTCTTCGTACTCGGTGTGATGGAACAAAACCTTCCCAATTATTCTGTAACAGTAATGGATTCGAAAGGAAATCATTTGCATAATTAGATGTCGTAAATGTAAGTCTAGCTAGATTTTTCCCAAGGCTATCTCTTTCAAACCTCTAATATTTTCTTTGCTGACTATTTGGCCTAATTTTAAAATGTGAAGTTGACCAATGTTTCCTTTGCCATTTCCACTTGAGGCATCCTGATGTTTAGATTTCACAAATATTTCATACGGACCTAAATGATTACTTCTGTACTTCAATACCTGTTGCTCATAAACTTTTTTGGAACTTGATTTACTTATTTGTTGGGTGTAATCTATATTATTACACTGAGAATTCAACTTATTAACTTCTTCTACAGAAGTTATGATTTCCACGTTGCTGGAAAGTTCCATGGCACTAATGTCCGTGTCCATGTTGGATTCAGCTGGTTTTGTACCAGCAAATTTGGCTTTACGGCCTTTAGATTTTTTCATGAATTAATGTTCACATTGTCGCACATATATTTAGAACGACACTAATATTCAAACAGTAAACTATAAAGTCTCAAATTCTAACTTACAACACAAAATTATCTTTGCAACAAATCACTTACACAATCACATCTGTAACCACAGACTCAATTCCCCTATACATATTTCACTAAACGCATATTATGTGAATCAGTTAGTTGAACCAACTCCCTTGGTGATTTTAGTTTACCTCTCGTAGTCAAGGAGAAAATGTAGTGGAATGAAAGAAGGCCACGAAAACCTCCACCAAGGACGTCAGACTGAGAGCTCTCGTTCTCAGGGAAATTCTATCAGGCAGGGTCCTTCTCATAGGAGAATGACGGATGCAGCAATAAAAGTCCCACGTGGGAACAGGAAGGAGAAGAAATGTGGATCATCCAAGGGGATTGTGGCACTTGACAATTTTTCCTCTCGCTCTTATAATCTGAGAAAAATTCTCTAACTAAACACCTCAATAATGGACCATTATAACTAAGGAACAACTTGCAGTAGAAGTACTATGATATTAAATCCAAGATTACTTCCTGCTGGAGAAGTGAAGCTAGGTGACCAGTTTTTTAAAACAACAAAACGGGACATTTTTCACATTTCTCTAAAGTAAAAAAGGACAGCAAATGTACACATTTTAATATAAAAGCTGTTTCGTCATAAATAATTATGTTTGAAAATTAAATAAATACATAATGTGTAAATAACTTACATAATATAGTGACATGCACTGTACTCCAACCAAGAAGTCCTTTAGAATTAGAAGTCATTGATTGATATTTTGACGATGAATGGATCTTCTTCAGTACATCCACCTTTTCAAATAACATTTTGTCAGACGTGTGGTTAAAGCTCATCTTATTAATCAACATAGCTTTCAAAATTTGTACTCAAAGAGCGTTCTTGTCACTTATCTACAAATCATTCCTGCACAGACACTCCAAAAGGAAAAAAAAATCGCTGTCACCTTATGTCTGAGAGACAGAGATGTTCACCATGTCTCATGCAGGGCAGACCGCATCCTCACCCTCTGGAAGATTTGTGAGGGCAAGGGAGGGTGAGGGGTGAGGATAAGTGTAAGTAAGGTTGATATTCAACTAGCTGATCATCCGGCGTTGCCCGGGTATTTATTTATCCCAATCTTCCATTAGACAGGAAAATAATGAATTCTAACTTTAGTCTAAATGTAATCGTGAACGTCACCAATTAGCTTAGCGACTCCGAAAACTATGGATTTGACACTAATAGGTCATTTTTGAAATTTTATTTTTCACCCCCTCTCACCCCCCATGCTCTTGGAGTTGAACGGCATTCGGAGTGTCACTATTCATCTTAGCGACCCAGAAAACTATGGATTCCATACTAATATCTGTCGTTATCGATTATTTTTATATTCCACCCCCTTCCCACCCCACCCCTAGGGGTGTCAGGGGTGTCTTACCCCCACAGTATTTATTTCCAGATTGTAAGTCATATGTGTACCAAGTTTGGTTGAAATTGCTCCAGGCGTTCGAGAGTTATGCCGGAACATACATATATATATATATATATATATATATATATATATATATATATACACACACACACATACATCCATATAGATGAACAACACCTCTGCTGACAGGGGCTTGCTGGCGCCACCTGCGGGCTCACCCTGTAAAAATGTAATTGACATATTTCGTGGTAAAAATAAAATGAAAGTGTAAGGATAAAGGATCATGTTTTAACGATGTGCGCATAAAAGTATTATGGGAACTAACTAACTCTCGAGCCTTCTTAAACCCAAAATTTAATGGTTGTAGCAACACAACAATATATTTCCTAAATATGATGGGAACCCGAACAAATTCGAATCCCAGATCTGTATTAGCCTCGGGATCACGAAGGTCTAATCCTAAACACATTTTAATTCAATGTTTGAATTTGTATAATTTTCACTCCAAATCCTATTATTTTTATAATAAATTCTTGTTTACATCACGCAATAAAAATATATCAAAAATATATTTTTCTTTGAAGATGTGGTCCACTCACACCAGAAAGTTTGCCAGGCAATAATAAACTGCAATAAATTTTAAGAAATGATAAAATATGTGGAAAATAACTGAATCTAGCACAGGATATTTGGTTTTGATAGCCAGTGGCGTGGTAAGCGGTGATAATTGGGGATGTATTTGCTTAAGAAAACAAAACGTCAGCAGAACAGATATAGCAGTGATTTGTTTTTTTTAAAAAAAAGTCAAAACATTCCTTAATTATAAAATGTCGGTGAGTCTCAAAGGAAGACGACCCGATATGGATCTGAAAAACATCACTGTACGGAGGTGGTATTTTCCATGCTTTCAAATTAATATTTCCTCGCCCAAGGCCCCTGAAAGGGATACTACCACACTGAGGAAATGGCTTTCTCTATTTGCAGAATTCACAACAGGAGCAAGGTATTCCACGGTTCGTCCACACTGAATGTTGATTACATAATACTCAACGTGCGATTCGGTACGTACTGTAAATACACGAAAAAAAATGGCAAAATTCAATTGTTTCTTCTGTACACTCCGTGGAAAGAGGCAAATATTGTTTTATATCTCCCACACTGGTTTTGCAAAGTGCATTTACATTCTGGGAAGCGCCAACAGTGATTATGAAGGGGAAATTCACGCGGATAAACATGGAGACTATTAATGCTATATTGTGTCCAAAGTGAAATAAGTGTTAAGATCATATACAGTATTTAAACAAGCGTTGTTATTACTGTAGGATTACCTACGATAAAAAGGGGAGAATGGTGTGGCTTCGTACCCCCCCCCCCCCCAATTTTCATCATCACAACAATTTATTGCACTTATCTCTACAGATTCATACGCGAAATTGACAAAATATGCAATGCTATGACAACGTACATAAGAAGTTTCTGAAATGGAACTAAAAAAAGGTAAACGGTTTAAATGCTTACTATAGTAATAGCACGCGCAGCATTGGATTAGATATTTAGGACTGCACCAATAGTACAGGCAACGGCAAAGAAAATAGAAGGAAATCTTGTTGCACAACTGCAACAACTGACTTGAATGACATTCGACATTGAAAAAACACAAAACGGACAGGTATGATCTCGGACATTTTTCTTTGGAGGTAATGTGATCAGCACCACGCTCCAGCCGCCTTTATCGCACAGTGTTGTCCCCAGGTACCCATTGATTTGAGGCTGGGTGTTCTAATTCGGTGTGTAAAAGATAATAAAATATATTAACTAATCATTTCATTATAACAGTTGCATGACATGAAAAATACAGGAGTGTTGATAATCACTTATCTAGTGTCTCAAGCATAAGAGTATCCCCAGAGGTATAATAATCTTATCATTCAGTGACAGCGATTAGGGGGGCGTGGGGGCAGTTGCCCCTCTACTTTTGCTACCGCACTATGGCCTTTTAATACTAAGCCTCGTCTACCAAGATAAAGTAAACTATCCTTGCCCCCCAGTTTTGATACCAAATCGCTCCTACTGTTACATTTACTAATAGTAATGAACTGGCAATAAACAGTAGTTTATTATTATTATTATTTCGACTATTCAGTTTATGACCCCTCCACCAAGCAAGTTATCGATTTTCGATCTCGTCATCAAAGTTCGCGGGTTCGTATCCAGGCCGGGCATGGATGTTCTACCTACATCACTTTCATCCATAGGCGCCGACTCCATGGGGCTTGGGGGGGCGGCTCGAGCCCCTCCCCAATGTTAACGATGTGGGGGCAGAGCCCCCAAATAATTTTGCTTAAGAGGATCTAATGTATTATTTTGCTTCTCTTGTAAAGTTGACTCTGAATTGTGCCACATGAACTTAACTCAAAGTACACATTTGAAATGTTCTAGACCATCAACTCTGGGAGGCTGAGACTGCTATTCCATCAACTTTGGGGGGCTATGACCAGAGACAGCAAAACATATTACTTGTTACTATATACTAAGTATGTAATTATGAGTATTGTTAAATTTTTTACTAAAAAGAGTTTCAAAAAACAATGTGCATGAACTAGGGTAGAGGATGGGACGTTCGGGCTACAAATGGCTCTCACATAACATTCAGAACGACATCATTGATATATTAGGGAGATCTGTTTTGCGCTCCGTGGTAGCAGATATTAAAAGTCGGGAATATTTTGCTATTATGGTTGACGAAACTTGTGACATATCTATCTGTGGACAATTCATATTCTGCATTCGAACTGTAAATAAAAATTTTGATATTTTAGAGAAATTCATGGGCTTTTATGAGATTCCGAACACTGAGGCCAAAACTTAAAAAAAGGGAGAGAGTGAGTCATTTATTAATTTATTTCAGTGATCAGAGCCCCCCCCCCAATAATTTTGACAAGTCGGCGCCCCCGCCTTCATCTAATCATCACACGTCGTCGCTATTATCCAAAAGTGGCAGAACAGCGTCGTTAAATAACAAAAATACGAACTTAACCTCCCAAAAAGTTGAGTTCGGCGTCACTGCAGAGGTACCACGGTGTGTAACGTGTAACAGTACATGTTGAGCGAACGGTGCATTTTCTGTGGAGCGCCCAGTGGGATCTCACACCCCAGTGGAAGAAGGGGATCACTGAGGTTCAGGTGAGCGTCAAGTGACGTAACGACAATCGTCTTGGTAATCAGAAGGAAAGGTGAGACGTGGCAACGTCGCAGTTCACAGCCACCTGAACAAGGAGGGCAGAGCGGCTTCGTGCGGGAGCCCTCTTCATTCAGTCTGTGGACGATCGCGGTTGGAGTTAGTGCTCGTTTTTGCCAGTTGCAACGACAGTTGTTCGGCGTGGGTCGCCGCTGATTGACACACGTCCTCGTTTGTGTCCGCTGTTTACCTTTGGGACTTGTTTGATTTTTTCTGTGCGTGTGCGAAAGTGGTTGACGACGATCGAACACGTAAGTACAGGCATTTAAAATCTTGTTGCACAACTGCACGAGTCTTGAATGACATTCGACATTGAAAAAACACAAAGGGGACGGGTATGAATCATCAGTTATTCAGCAAGTTCTTTTGGTTGGCAAATTTTTCGAGGATGCCAAATGCTGTTACAATATTCAAGTTTTTCACCTTTTGGCTAATCGCAACGATAGGGATGAAAGATTAGAAAATTGATGGAGAGACAATCACCATCACCAAATTCATTTTATGCAACGATAGGCTAATCGGGACTGTGCCATGCAATGTTAATTATCCATTGTCTAGTGCTTTTAAACTATAATGGATAATGTTCAATTAACATTGCATGCTACTCGGGTCTGGACCTACAGTTTAAAGTTTTGAGTGAGTTCACAGAAGGACACCCAGGGCCGGATTTAAAGTGCCACCGCCCCTTTCACATTATTTTCTGTGAAGAGATTTAATTTATTTTACTTCGCTTTTCTGTCTCTTTTGGCTAATCGCGAAGATAAGGATGAAGATGATAAGATGAGATTGTTTGTGATTCTCTCTTCATCTAATTGAAAACAAAACAACAAACGCCCCATAGTAGCTGGCTGTGATTCTAGGCGCCAGAGCCTCGTTAGCAAAATGCAGAGAGATTGACATTGACATCGTGAAGGACGTCCGTCTCCCTAATAATAACCACTGCCGAATCTAAACAATTTTTTACATGCATAACAATCTTCAGGCAAATACAAATTGAATAAAAACAGTTATGTTACAAAAATTATGAACAGTTTTATTTGCTCGTGTTCCAATTTATATCCGTAACTTGTAATTATTGGCTTTGCACCTACGCCTGTATAGCAACACTCACGCAGTCCAAATCACTGCAAAAAGGATCAAATTTGCCGTCACTATATAATGAATGTTCCCCTAGACCCGGGTCTGCTCTATGTCCGCTCTGAGTATGAAGTCAATGTAAACAAAAATACACGTGGCTTGTAAGAAATCTTATTGCTTTACAATGTCAGTTGTAGGAATCTTTCGCCTAGGAATATAGTGCATTAGATAAATCCATACCATTCAACGTAGTGAAGTTGCGGTATCATATATTTTGGGTTGTACGGCTACGACCAATATAACACCAGATAGGAAAGGAACTATTTTTTCAGAAGTCACGTGGTTTTGTTTACATTACCTTCGTTCTTAAAGTGGATGGATAATATGAATCTGGCCCTGAAATTAGATCCCTCTTACAATATGGCACAGAGGCAGTGCCGGCGATTAGGAGGGTAGGGCAGTTGACCTTCCCCACTTTTTGTCTCCTTAAAAGTGTCCCTCCCCTCCCCCCAGTTTTGTCACCCAATCGCCGTTGCTGCACAGAGGGAATTTATGGTGTCATCACCTTTTTAAAGGGGTCTGTTAGCACCCACCTCACAACTGGTTGGTTGTTGAACTTCAGCAAAACTCGCATCCTTTTACACACAGATATATGTTAACGCAACACGTAACACAGAATGGTTTTTTTTTTTATTTTGGTACTACTTTACTATACCTGAGACACCTGGGAATCATTTCTTTCGCACTTTTTTACATTGCTAACGTACTATTCTGCATTCCGGAACACTTATTTAGGTGAAATAATTGAATTTGTTAGGAAAGTAATGTATATTTCTTACATTTACGAGTACTTACTGTTCTTGTTTATTTCCACACACAACATGGCGATAGCTTACCGTTGATCGTTCCTTGAGCCAGAAAAACCATTGACGTTAGCCCAAAAATTAACGATAGCCACACAAACCATCACGGGGACGAGGTATGCCTACTAGGTTAGGTTAGGCCTGTTAGGTTTGGTTCCATTAGCACTCCTTTCGTTCAATTTAGCATATACGGACAATACGAGAGCGTATTGTGCTCTCATGCAGGAAGCAAATGGCGGCAGCAGCAATAGCGCGTCGGAAATAGATTTTCGTACAAAACCACATGCATTCGCATTAAAATGAATCAAAATTACATTCCCGAACATCAACAACGCTATATAAAATGATTTGCGTAAGTACTTTCTCCTGTAAATCTGAAGAAATCTGTCTCAGGTATAGTAAAGTGTTACCTTTATTTTTATTTTAGTACTCCATTAAATATGCCACTAATGGAAAATCACTCTAAGAATCACTGACGTAACCCAACATAGGGTCACCCCCCCTGAAATGTTGCCAAACTATGTAACAAGTTTGATCAATGCAATAAAGACGTTTGCAAATTAATTTGTAACGCATATACTGCTAATCTTGAAATCTTACTTTTACCATAACTCAGCTGAAAACTTAATTAGGAATAACTGGTCTGGAGCAACCAACTTCGTGATGGAAGCAGAAGAGTGTTTTCCACTCGTCTCTTCGGTGTGAAATCTCCCTGGGCTTTCGACGATGACAAAGACGATATATCGCAATATTAAAAATAATATCGTCCAGGCGATATCAATTAGACGATATATCGTGACGATATTTTGGAGAAATATATGGTGTCGGCGATATGTGGTCACGATATTTGGCGATATATATCGTGGAGAGGATATTTCGCCGATATCACGATACTGAAAAATATTCAGAGTCTAGACTTATGGCAATCTTCACTGTTATTCATTAATATACATGTGGCATATTTAAAGGCGGGAGCTATCGGGTTTGAGCCAACGAAAGATTCTTGGCCAAAATATATAGTTTTGACTAGAAAGTATGCTTAAAGACGTGTTAAATTTGCAGGAACTTCTTGCATATCGAGACCCAGACGTGCGCATAGAATATGGTTCCGCTGAGACGGGTTGAATTCCGACATAACTGCATACTTGCAACAAAACAGTCACTTAATTTGTAATATATAGACAAAATAATCCATGCATTAGCAGGTACGGACTACCTCAGTTAATCACTGAGCAGACGAACTTGGAACCGCAGATTCGGCTGCGCGGTAGGAAGACAGAAACTAAAGAACGAGTCGAGTCCATTAAAATTTCGTTTCCACCGAAAGGTATATTTCCAGGATATCATTAGCATAAGATATCCATGCTGAGAGCGCTAATCTATTACTTATTTCTTACCCGCGACTATGAACGGGTGATTCATGTCTGACAATAAGGAAATAGCATGGATGACGGCATGAAAAGGCTGTTCAAGGATATTTTAACATTTCTTGAACGGTTGCGAGTTTCTATATTATTCGTACAGCGTCGTACGTCGCGTGAGGTTCCTTGTGAACAATCTGAAAGTGGCACATGGGTTTCTTTCACAATGCTGCGAAAATTGGTTTGATAATATCATGTCCAACTCATATAGTAGTACAATTGTTTTAATATCATTGTCTAATTGCCGAATCACACGAAACTAGATTTCCTGGCGCTAGACTGGCTACCAGGCTGCAGGGAGAGGGGAGGGGGACAAGCTCCCGGTCGTCCCGTCCATATTAATAAAAAGCCACTATTTGTAGCGTTTTATGAAAATCTAGGAATTACATTGAAAACCAAGTTTAAATTTGAGAGACATTCCATGTTTAAGAAAATGCATTGTTTTGCATGTGTTCCGTTATGTATAGAGCAGTGAATAAGCATGCGGTTTCTGCGTCTTGACACAAATTCAAAAGGCAAGTCTAGAGTTGTGTGTCTGACATGTAGGGTAAGGTTTTAGGGGCAAGAAGATCGGTTCTTCTGCTAACTACTGACAAAGATTGATCAGAAAGGACGAGAAATGTTATGTAATTTATACAGAGATTATAATTAATACCTTTTGACAACGGGAGATCATATTTAATTTATAGTTTGTGGTGTATCATTTATGCGATTCATCCTGTAATAAATAATAACAATACGTTAATAGTAAGAAAATAATTTGGCCTAACCGATTTTTCAGGAAATGGGGGGGGGGGGAGGACTGATCTTGAGATGTCCCGTTTTTTGGGTTAAAATATTATGGTCACCCTACAGCAACTTTGATCATTTTATATAATTGCAGTTTTAATTACGAAAAAAAAAATAAGTGTTGTTTTTTAAACCCTTCAAATGTTACCGTTAAGGAACACGCTTATTGCAGATACATATTTATTTAATACATTCATCATTATATCAAAACAACACTAATCTCTTGGCATTAGTGTTCTTTGCGAGTCCCTTCATCAATTTCATATCATCACTCATCATCTTCGCGATTAGCCAAAAATGGCAGAAATGCGAAGAAAAATAAACCAAATCAATTAATCGATCGACAACAAAAATCTCATATATTTGGAATTCAGGTTCTATGTCCTTCCGTAGCGAAATACCTCATGGAACTGTGTAAAAGATATCAATTTAAAATGTGAATATTTAACAAAGGGTAAGTAGAAAACCCGATACTACTTTTGGAACATGAGCTAATCTCTTGTCATGTAATGCTTCACACCTACCCAACTGCAGAGATACGAATCAGTCTTTTGCACCGAAACAGGCGTTTGGTCATTAACAGTTGATAAGAGCTGAACACAAGAGTAATTCCCAGTTGCTCATTTCGGTAAATGCTTTCCTGGTGGGAAGAGACAAGACGTTCACTGAATTATAATGAGCCCCGCTTGCAGTCGGCCGCCAGAACGCCTAGGGCGCCACCGTGCGGGGCCCTTTGCGATCCGTAAAGCAGGTCGATGTCTGGGGGTAACCATGTAAGGAGGTTGTTTACGGTTCGACGTAGGTGGCTCGCCGTCAACGTCGCAGTTCATCGAACACAATGGGCGCACGGGACACACAAACCCACACAAGGAAAGCTCCCCACATGCCGCAAGACGATGTTGCATAAAGCCGAGACGGAGTAAGTATATTTTCCCACTGTTGTATTCAGGCTAACGTTTTATCGACCGTATCCTTTCGATTTTATCTGCTTATTATACATTAATTTATTGCTAATAGTCTGAGGTATGACATGTTGGCAGGAAACTTACTTCTTATTGTGTTGTTTCCAAGGAGAGGGGTGACCACAAAGGGGACATCTCTTTCCTTCTCTGTATCTTTGAACTTCTTCCTATGTTCTCTTTCTCGTTCTTTCTTTATTTTCCTCTTCTCTACATTTTCTCCCCCCCCCCAGAGAAGTGCCTCTCACGGTATCGGAGCCTTGTATCAATTATGCTCGACCACGAAAGGTCGAGATACAGATTGAATCTACGACAATTGCGATGAAGCCAAAATGACGGACAATTGCGATGATTTTGACGGTGAAGGTCATTTTACAAATTAATGGTAGGGCAATTCCGATGATCAGGATGACTAACCCACAGGTGCACCTAACCTAACTTAACCTAAAAGTGGTTGCAATGCAAGTACGTTTACAAGCTACCTTGCCAGTCTCAAGCCTGGAGAAAGTGTGAAAGGAATGAGTGTTCTATTCGAAAATATCAATATTCCACATAATTCTCTTGTAAGAGGTATTGTACGGGGTGTTAAGTCACCCTTCAATTTGATACAAGATTCAAAATGTCATCGTAATTGCCCACCCGCCCTTTCACTTCTGTGTTCATCGCAATTGTCCGGCTACCAACAGATTTTCCCCAACCAACATCATAAAAATTAAATTAATCATAGAGTTATCAGTTTTCCGACTATAATCTGTCATCGATTTCCCAATCTGTAGAGGCACCCAAATTCCAACCCCTCTTCCACGTATAGTACACCCTGGACTGCTTTTGCAGACTAACGAGGCTCTGGCGCCCTACCCATCTCATCACTATTCATTATTTTCAGGATTAGCCAAAAGTGGAAGAAAAGCGAAGTAAAATAAACTAAATTATTCAATCAATACCAGTTAGTACTATACTCTGTCTCGGGAATTTGTGAGCATGCGAACGAAAACTTGTCCTCTGCGCAACGCGAGAGGGAGTAGAACTGGATATTTTCGGTGTTCAAGATGCAATATGACTATGAAAACCAGGTCTTACTAAACTGATTTAATGAAGCTGGCATATTATTTTTGGCATTTTAAGAAATAGGTTTAAAAACGTATTCACCTTCATAAAGTTATGCACGTTCAAAATAAAAAACGTTGAAATATTCTAAATTGTTGATTTTAGACTTTCTGCATGCTCCATTTGCGTCTGTCTACTCCTGATTTATGAACCGGAAGGATCCTGTGGAAAATTTCTGATTCCGTGGCGGAGTGGTTAGCGTAGTGCACTACGAAATCACTTGTTCCATGTTCCAATTCATCATTCACCATTTAATCTGAAGAGGTAGAAAACAGACTTCAATATACGACCCAACAATCTTTTATAGGCACGTCCCCCTATATTGAAAAACAAACAAAAGCTCTTTTCTGACATAATTACAACAATCAGACATGCATTATTTGTTTCCTTCTTATCCACAATTGCTCATAAGAATCAGATAATGAAACATCACGAACAACATGTTAAAAGTACTTGTATAATCACCCTCCTTTTACAAGACATCTACACAATGCTTAAGACAGCCAAACAAAAACGAAAGATATTTCAGAAATCAAAGGTTTTTGCACCCCTACTGACAGTGTGATAAATCTTTATTTTGACTCGGTTTCGTGACAACTCATGCCGAAAAGAAGGAAGAAAAAGAATTGTAATGCTTTTAGTCTGTAAGAAAGTCGGTTGATCAAAACGAAATTATCTCGTTATCTTTCCTAAGGGAATAACCATTTTAAATTTCACATGACGTGCACAAAAAAAAAATCGTTGAACTGAAGCCGCATGCGGTGATATAGAAAAAAAGGGAGAGGAAAGCTTTTTAAAACATGAATGGTCGCGGAAAACAATAAACAACGCAAACCAACCGATATGATTTTCTGCGCGAATTTGCATAAAATTGCAATTCTATTGCTGCGCTTGATGGCGTTTGCTGATTGCAAAACCGCTTTGCACCGGGAGCTTCCTCCATGAATTGAAAATTCCAAGGTCGTTGCGTTTAATAATTGAAACGATATTGCTTCCGTTGCCCTAGTCCAAGGTATACAGTGCGTTCGTTTTGGCTCTGGGCCGAGATAGCGCGTGACATGTCGCAGATGCCGGCATTTTCGTTCCGTAACGTCTCGCTTATTTAACCACATATCTTTAGCATGTAGACAATTATAACAGTTGGGCTGAAAAGTTCGTAGGCTGACTCATAGATGGCGTTACTAGAATTAAATCCATGTGATTTTTACTTAGTACTAACCTTCAAAAGATACGTGTATAAATTTCACAGCTGCCGGATAATTAGTTCGTGAGATATAGCATTGTGAGTGAAGCAGCTTTTGTTATTGTGAAAAAATGGATAAAAAAGAATTTCGTGTGTTAATATAAAGCATTGCTTTTTGGCGAAAAAAAATACTGTTGAAGCCAAGGCTTGGCTTGATAAACATTATTCGGACTCTGCACCAGGAAAATCAACCGTTGAGAAGTGGTTTGCTAAATTTAAACGAGGCGAAATGAGCATCGAAGACGATGCACGCAGTGGACGCCCCAAAGAGGCTGTTACCGACGAAAACATCAAAAAAGTCCACAAAATAATTTTAAATGATCGTAAAGTGAAGTTGATCGAGATAGCTGAGACTTTAAAAATATCAAAGGAACGTGTTGGACATATTGTGCACGAATATTTGAACATGCGAAAGCTGTGTGCAAAATGGGTGCCGCGCGTGCTCACAATCGATCAAAAGCAACAACGTTTTGATGATTCGGAGCAATGTTTAGCGATATTCAACCGTAATAAAATTGCTTCCCCATCCACCATATTCTCCAGATCTGGCCCCCAGTGACTTTTTCCTGTTTGCAGACCTTAAAAGAATGCTCGCTGGAAAGAAATTTAGCACTGATGAAGAGGTAATCGCCGAAACTGAGGCCTATTTTGAGGCTAAAGAGAAATCGTACTATAAAAATGGCATCGAAAAATTGTATGACCGCTATAATAGTTGTATCGCCCTCGAAGGCAACTATATTGAATAATAAAATCGAATTTTGTCAAAAAAATATTTTTTACTATGTTAGCCTACGAACTTTTCAGCCCAACTGTTATTTACATTTGCATATCGAGTGCTAACCTGTGTTATAAGTAGACTTCGGATTTTTTAAATTTAACCTATTTTTTCCTTTACAGGTATGTAAGAAATAATAAGTTATGTCAGCGTTTCGTTAAAAAACGCAACAGCTGATGAAAGTTTAGAGTGCCTAAAAAACTATTTTGCTTGTTATAACCTATTTTAAGTTTATGCGCCTAAATCAAGCCTTGTTTTAGGTTTTTATATATTTTTAAAGGTTTTTACTGGATTTTTATGTCACACAGTTGCTTTGTTTTGTCAGGAAAAAAGTCAATGACGAACGTGTTTGAAACGTTCTCTCTGTCGATTTCCCTTTCTTCAAGTCCATGGTGATTTTTCAAAGCTCTAAACAAAGCAAAATGTCTGGTGCCACTGTTACCTGTACAATCCAAAGTGGTCTGACCTGTGTGGTCTTGCTCACTTTCGCGTCACTTCGGTGCTTTGTGGCATTCAAAACCTTGCAAACTAACATTTCAGCATTAAAGTTTGCACCACTGACTATGTTTTTGTTGAACGGTTATTATTTTCAGCATATAAGATGATCCTCACAGACAAAATTGCGGAGTTTACCTATGGATAACATGAAAAACGATTGTTACCTAACTATACAGTGAAGAGTGGATTTTAATAGCAAATTTCCAATGGTAAGTTCTGCGATCGCCGTAGGGTTAGGCAACACACACAACTTTATGCAAGATCGTGCGTATTTCAGGCTTTTCATTGCCGGTGACTATACCTAATCAGCATTTTTCAGGATTTTTGAACTCTTAAGTTTCTTGAACTTACTTCAGGATTTTTCGAGCCTAACTTATGATTCTTAAGACCTATTTTAGGGTTTTTAGAACCTATTTTAAGGTTTTTTAAACCTATTTTAGGATTTTTACAGCCTATTTTAGGAACCTAAAGCACACGTTTTAGAATCTAAAAATCCGAGGTCTAGTTATAAGATATGTTCAAAGTTGTTCACGCGCTATATCGGCCCAGAGCCCAAACGAACGCACAAGCATCTGTGGAAATGGCATCTGCTCAGATAAGCTCACTGGGCCTGGACCGCTGTGTAATGTGCCTCCACTGGTGATCGCAGCCGGGACCCCTTGATTACAAGGCGACGCGTTTCCATTACGTCATCGAAGAGGTCTGTCTCGTGTGCAAGGAGGTTTGTCTCGGTCTCGTGACAGTGTGTCACGCACAAACTGTAGCATCGTATAGACTATAGAGGTTAAAGCAATCAACTTCACTTAATTACAATTCTCTCTATTGACACTTGTTTCGATGCTACGAACAGTCGAAACACGAAATTATATCCTGAATGTATGCAACCACGCGCCACAGTTGTCACTAATTTCACTGAAAGGCTAACCGGGACTGGACCTTTAGTTTGAAGTGCAATCAGAACAAGCATGTATCGAACCCGTGACCCCTTGTTACAAGGCGACGGCGTTACCACGACGATTAATTGTGCAGTTACGATAAACAAAATATATGTCCTGTAAATAAATAATCAGGTAGATATCTGCTTAGGTTCGAATAAGTCGGTAGGAATGTAATTTTGGTTGAAATCAAATTTTCAAGTATCATACATTATAGTTAACAAGAAAAGGAAAACGGGTAAAGTCGGTTTTCTACCTAGGTGCGTGAATCGCGATGACAACAGACGACCAACTAAAACAGACGATTGGGCAAGCACACACATCAAGGATTCGAACCTAAAGTCTCCGGCACCGTGTCTTTTACACGGGTAGAGTCGAATTACTTTCGGAACATCTCCAGCGGACTGCGCGAGTCTGTCTAGCGAGCCTATTGGGCGTGCAGAACCTGAGTAAGGGGCTTAGCGATAGGTTCTGGGTGAGATGACGTCAGCGGCTCGCTTGATTAATTGGCTGGTTCGAGAGTTGTGACTCGTTCCGAAGCTTCAAATGCATAACTGCCAAAGATGTTACGGAAATAATCTCCCTCTACACATTTTGTCGAATTCTTTCGGTACATAAAGTACATGATAGCGAAAAACTCACATTTGCACGGCAAAGTGCTGCCGCTCGGTACCAGACCTAACCTTTTTTTTTTTAAAGAAGATACTTTCTTTTGATATCACAAAATCGTTTCCCTTTCTATATTCGACACGGCAGGGAAAGTAATGCTGCTTTTATGCAGATGTGACGGTGCATCTTTCGTCGAGACCACATTGCTATGCATGTTCTTTTATCCGTAGCTGCACGGCTCGACATGGAGAAAGGGATGAATGGGAAAAATCTATTCAACGGCAACTGCTGGAGAAAGTGATTAACCCTCATGGTATTGACAGGGTAGGAGATAGAGAGAAGGAAAAGGATTAAGACCTTTCTCTCGCATGGAACTGTTTCCAAAGGAAAGGAAGAGTGTTGAACGAATTACCCCGTGTTTAGCTTGATTGCATTGTTTCTTTGCTTTCACCAGTGGCGCCTTTGCGACCTCCTCCCGTGTCGGACCTAAGCCCAATGATTGCTGCCACTACAGTTTTAAGCAATCCGATTGTCTGACGTGACGTCATTAGTGAAGTTAGGTTAGGCTGGGTTAGAAGAAGAAAGAGTGTTGTGGTACTAATTCCAACCATTGATTTTATCTGTTGCTCGTTTGGTATAACGACGCATAGGCGTTCGTACAGGGGGGCAAAGGGTGAAGTTGCCCCCTAATATTTATAGCCGTTAATAAACAATGTTTATTAAACAGATCTACCAAACCACACGAAAATTGAAGTGAATACTCTAGAACAGTGTTTCTGGTGTCAATAATACTGGGCCGCGACAGGTTCTCCTGACGTTAGCGACTTGCAGCCTGAGCTGACAACCACCTGGCCTTTGGTTCGGGTTTCATCAGCGATAAGAGATGCCAGTGGCGGTGAATGATCTAACGTGGGGGCGCGTTGCTTCCCGCCCTTCGAAAATTGATGTTGACGGGTGATCACCACGGCCAATTTAGTTTGCGCAACAATTTCCAACAAATATACTGAAGTGGAAATATTCTGTTTAACTGGAATTATTCGGTGTCCGAAATGGAACATGCCAATGAGAACTAACCAAATTTATTTAATGATATAGGCCAAAGAAAACAAAGATTCCATTATATCCAGTCATAGTCAACTAGTTTAAATCAAATTATGTAATTGTCAACAAACGTACCCATACAGCACAACATGGTTTCAGATATGTTACGGATACGTAACTCGTGAAACATTGTAACATTGCGAAACATTACTGTGATGTTTCAGGTACGTTTCATCAATGCAAAAATGTCCGCGAATCTAACATAACATTCGTAATGTTAGAGAAACATGGCAGTGCAACATTACAGAAACGTGTCAATGTAACATTGCAGAAACATGTCAGGAGAACATTACAGATACATTTCCGTAAGGTTTTGTGATATTTCAGTTACATGACAGTGATATTTTTTCACATTATTCCCATACAGCACAACATGGTTTATAGTGGAACGAATGCTCTCTATGATTATGCCATTTACTTATTAAAATTTAATATCAAGGGTAAATATTAATTAACATATGAAGTTAAAAAAATACAAAGCTATTTACAAGTAAAATTGATGAAATCGGGGCATGGACTTCTAAAAAACGAATTTCCCGGTCCTCGGGCTCATGAAGGTTTCAGAGACACTGCTCCAGAAGGAGTTCTAAGTAGATATAATTTTTCACAATTTGGAATATCGTATCGTTTTTTCGAAAGAGGAAATTTCAAATACTGCGTCGGTCAAAGGACCAACCGAGCCTTAACAAGCAAAATTTTGATTTGGGAGAGAACAAGATGGCGAGGTAAATCTCGATTTCACGCTCCGAGAACTATTATCTTCACCCCCAGTTTCACTCACCTCATTCTCACACACTTGCTGTTTCCGGCAAACTGTTTGCATTGGAGAGAACCTTCGTCTCACGGCGACTGTCGCGGTGATCCTCGTCTCGCTGGGACAAACGGCGACTGACATCTACGGTTCGCAGCCTTCGCGGTGCTTTCTCGTTCTGTGAAATCAGAGAGCAAGTTGTCGCCTTCGAACTCTTGACTGTGAAACCTAAAGGAGGGCCCAAATTACCCACAACGCCTTTGTAATATTAGCAGTGGCGTCGCGTGCGGTTCGCATACGAGTGTTCACAATAATGTTCTTGTACTGAATGCAGATTTACTCCTCTCCTTTTTCAAGAATTCTTCCCCAAAATCACGCTATATTTGAAATAATACAAGAAGGACCTTGAGGAAATTTTCCCTCTCCCCTTAAAATCCGCCAGGTTTAGCGAATTCTCGCTAAAGTTTGCAAATATGTAGCACAGACCTATTCGAGTCCCCCAAACATACCTTGTATATGCTGCACTCTGGTGCCGAATGTAAGAAGTATTTCAGCTTGCATCAGTTCGCACAGCGAAGTGAACATCTTCGGGCTATAGTGGCCAACAGCCCCTTAGCTGTCAGCTCTATGCAACACCCACAGCAATTGTGTTCAACGCCCTCGGTGGAACACCGTAGGAGTAATCAGTGTTACCAACTATCTTGAAAAGTTATCAGACGTGAAAGAAGTCTTGTCAAGAGTAAATTGTGTGTATATACTCGTACATCAAACAGCATTTTTTCGAAAAAATATGTGTATGTGTGTGTGTGTGCATTTAATATGTACGTAATTTAAAACATATACATGAGTGTTCACGTGCTCATGCGAACATTATCAGGCGACGCGCCTGAATATTTGTGCTGCGGATATAATTCACTGGTTACGATTAGTGATGGAGTCGAATGAAAAATAACAAAATGGAACATGGTTAAATAACACCGTTGTATAAACAACATAATGATTTGAGAATATAATGTAAATGATAAAAAATAATACGATAATTACAGAGCTGGACTAATTTTATGACATGTGCCGAATCGACGTCACGAAAGAGAAAAAAAAGAATAGCCTGTGCTTAAACCTACCACAGATAATCAGGGGTAGAAAAACAAACTAATTCAGCCCCTCCCACTTTTTTTTTTTTTTTTTTTTTTTTTTTTTTGCAAATAAGGTCTAAGAAAGCCTTGCAACTAAGATAAAACTACACATTTTGAAATATATAAAACATTTAACTTATTAATTAACACAAGTATTTAATTCTTGCATCAGATTGATATTCCTAAAAAGGCTGAACTAGTAACAGCATGAAGAACTATGCAATACATTCTATTATATGGCCGACTATACCATATCGCTGTAGATTTTAAAAATCGGCTAGCAACAGTGAAAAAAATTATAATGGCATGTTCATTATTCTGATATAATGATTCAGACGATACTAAAAACGTACCAGCATTACAAAATACATATTGTACTCGTTACTTAAGAAAATAGTTAAAGCAAATTTCCATAAGTGAACTAGAAATATTTAAAAATAAGATATTTTTCTACCCCTATATATAATTTTTTAATCACTCATGCAACGATTCAGGTGGTTGTATTTTCCACACTCGACACCCACAGCTGTGGTGCTGCCTTGACTGTTTTTTGTGATCCCCGTATCCAGAAACGCTTGAGGTGGAAGATTCTTCACGAATTGCTGATTGCTGTGATGTTGCCGCGTGACCCTTCTCCAAGGATGAAGCGTCAGAGGATGCTTCCTCCGAGAGATGGAGGACGGGATGTCAGTCGGAACGACCCTAACTGTAAAGGCTGCCGCTCTTCCTGGAAGAGGCCGAAACGTGGTCACTCATGCATCTTTCGGCAGGCGGGAAGCCTCTGAAACCGTGTAACCTCTACCACTTGATACATTCACGATTTGCTCTTGCTTGCGTGAACTGTGACCTTTGGGTACGTTTTCAGAAATTTGTACACTTAGATTAACGCTTAAAAGAATAACGAATTAGACTTTTTTCATGTCCAGATATCATTAGAATAATTAAATCAAGAAGACTTAGGTAGGCAGGTCATGTGGCACGAATGGGAGAGGAAAGAGAAGTTTAAAGGATTCTTGTTGGGAAACCTGATGGTAAGAGATCTGTAGGAAAGTCAAGATGGAGATGGACCTAAAGGATTGGATTGATCTTGCCCAGATGGGAGGTTTGTGTTGCTGCAGCCATAAACCTTCGGGTTTAAGAAGGCTAAAGCGTTAGTTAGACTTTTGTGTACAAATGCGAGTGTTAATTATGAAGGGATTCCCTTGATTACAAAGCGGGGGCTTTTGGAATATCGGAAAACGCTAGCAAATTGTCTCACAGTGTAATAGTAGACAAGGTTCATATTTTACACCAGGACGGAAGAAAATAACAACATTTAAGCAATCGTGGCGGTTATCGACAAGTCAATATGCAATTGGAACACAAAGGATTACAAGGCTTCCAAATTTTAAGGGACGGTCTCCCGCGTCCCATGAAAATCTTTCCCAGAAAGTCATTTGTCCCGTATTTCAAAATTACACATTTCCCGGCTGCATCCATGCTTCTGAACGTATAGATCATTAAGTTTTCTTTCATCGGTGGTAATGTAATGTGAGACAGTGCCTCTTCCGCTACCTCCTCAGCACTCTCCTATTTCCTACCCAGCGAGCATAGTTTGTAGGAACTCCATCGTGCGATTGATAACCGTAGAGTCTTCTACTGCAAAATAACATCTCTGGAAGTTCTACATTTACAGCTTGGGAGCGAGTCGTAACTCCTGAAGCAACCAATCCACAAATGAGCTGATGACGTCATCTCAACCCAGCACCTATCTTGCTCACGCTTTAGACTGTTGGTAGGCTCACTATACCGTGATATCTTTGGCTACTATTCGGATCACCCCCTTCATTTGTTCCCCGTTTTGCAAGTTATGTCCCGACCCCCGTCTCGACCCCCTCTGACTGAAGAAAGCCAATAATAAGAAGCATCCTCATCTATCAGTCAGAGGACCCACCTGAGCCCGGCAAGCTTCGGCGAGCAGCTGAGGTCGAGCGGATCCAGGTTGGCGCCCTGGGGGGTGGGTAGCCGTCCCTCCTGCTTTTTAAACTGTATGTGGTTGTGTACTGTCAGCACCAGAGGAGGGATTTTAGAGTGTGTGTCGTGAAGACTATCAAGATGATATTAAGAATCTTAATTGTATTGTTTATTTGCACTTGTTGTGTTTGATTGGGATATGGACCTTGAACGGAATAGACCAAGAGAAAGCCTCGACTCACATACATCAAGAAGAGACGAGAGAAATGAGGATGACAATAATCAGCCTAATATGGAGGATCCAATTACGGAAGGAGCCCAGCAAGAGGATGATAATATGAGTATGATTCGATTCCACATAAAGGAACTACATGCGGGGATAGCCCGCGAAAAGATATCTGTCACTTCAAAGACCTTGATGACAGACATTATTAGTAAAATACTTGCAGAATACGAAGATCTGAAGACTAAGTTAGAGGTTACCCTCGCAGTTAATGACGAGATTAAAAAAGATAAGCAGTACCTCCAAGAGATACTGAGATCAAGAGAAACATTAAATACACAAACCGAAAATAATGAGAATTCAACTTATGCTGGAAAACTAAAGATGAATACAATACCAGAAATACCTAAACCCTCAAAAGCTTCTAAACCAACTTTATTCATTAAAGCGAAAGAAAAGACACCAAAAGATATTCTAAGGGTAATTACGTCGAATATAAAGCCTGCAGAAGATAAGATACGCATCACCAACATGCGTTCAACTAAAGAACTATTAATAGTTGAACTGGAATCTGACCAGGAACTTAAACGTATGAAAGATAATCCTAAACTTCTTCAATGTGGACTACAGATGGAACCCACGAGGAAGAAAAATCCTATGGTAATTTTGTACGATATACCTAAGTCGTACAAAGACGAGGAATTAATGGATGAATTGTATCATATGAACTTTAGTGAAATTATGACTGATGAGGAAATGTATAACAACCTGAGATTTAGGTTTCGGACTGGTAGGCGAAATCAAGCTTCATCTCATGTAGTATTAGAAACATCACCAAACATGAGAAACATAATCCTAAGTAAAGGTAGACTGTTTTTACACTTTTCAGTGGTTACTGCTAGAGATTTTATTTCGGTGCCAAGATGCTTTAAATGTAAAGACTTGGGGCATATCAGTAAGTTTTGTAATAAAGAGACAGTGTGTGGGAAATGTGGAGAATCCCATGCAGAGGAAAACTGTCCGTCGGCAAATATATGGATTTGTATACCTTGTAAAATACGAGATAGAAACTGCGCTAAAGAAGAGTGTCCAACTTATAGAGAGATAAGAGATAGAATTATCTCTAAAATCAATTATGGATAATCTTCCTCCTGACATACATAGCAAAACTTTAGATGAAATTAAACTGATCCAAATTAATGCGCAGGGTTCTAAGATAGCAACCCAAGAACTGATAAACTATATTAACTCCCATAATATAGATATTGCTCTTATTCAGGAACCTTATCACCTGAAAGGAAAACCAGTTGGCATTCCTAGTCGAATGCAAGTCTACTCAATATCTGATAAACCAATGGCATTTACTATAATAGCCAATAGTGACCTACAAATATTTTGGTTAAAGAATTATTCTACATCTCATTGTATAGTAACAAAAATCTGCTTAAAAGATGATAGTTGGATATTAGTAAATATGTATTGCCAATATAAAGATCCTATACAACCTTATTTAGATCAACTGGAGAGAATTGCTACTGACCTATCCACGACTAACATCATAATTGGAATGGACTCGAATGCTAAGTCAAAGCATTGGTCTAGCAAGGTCACAGATGACCGTGGTTTGGAGCTGGAAGACCTGCTGGCTAGCAAAAATTTACATGTCATAAACAAAAGATCAGATACTCCAACCTATGCTAACAGAGCAGGAGCAACATCTAATATTGATTTAACAGTGTCAAATACGAATGGGCGGTTATCAATAGATAACTGGTGGGTTGCTGAGAAGCTGACAGTCAGTGACCACAATTTGATCAGTTTCTGTATCAAACTTAAAAGACGACACACACTAGTTAATAAAAGAATAACCAAAAGAAAATGGAATATGCGTGACCAGGAAATGTTACGCACCTTAATGGTAAATGAAATAAAGCACAATCCGATAACCTTGGACAATACGATATCAAAAAATGTAGCTATAGTCACGCATATATTGGTAACAGTACCACGCCATATTTCGAAGGTGAAAGAGCAAAAGTGTACACAAACCTGGCCAGAGTACATTATGAGAAGACGCAATATTACGCGAAAACTCAGAAAGCTCTATCAAAAATCCAAGACGGACAGAGATAGAAGATACTACTTAGAGAAGTACCGAGATTCTAAATGGAAATATGGTAAGCTTATTGAACAATACAAGATCAAATCTTGGGCCTCTTTACTACAACGAGAGATCCTCAAAAATCCTTGGAGTATGCCATATAAAATAGCAGTTCAAAAGAAGTCACAGAAATTTGTTCCTGTGCCATTTAAGAAGAGTGACAAATCCTACACAAGATCGTGGCAGGATTCTGTAAGCTTGATAATGGATGAACTGCTACCATTGGACGACTCTGAAGAGGACACACCAATACAGAGCAACATAAGATCTACAACTGATCTAACCTATGAAAATCCTATATTGGTGATGCCATTTGCACAAGAAGAAATTGCCGCTGTGATTGATAGATTAAAAAATGGCAAAGCCCCTGGTCCTGATGGAATTCTAAACGAGTTAATCAAAATTACCAAAAACCAACTTCTTGGTGGGTTACAGATAATCTACAACCAATGTTTAGCAGAAGGGATCTTCCCTGAAGAATGGAAATTAGCATCGTTAGTGCTCTTCTTAAAGGATACCAAAAGAGATCCATCCAACGTAAAATCCTATAGACCAATTTGCCTTTTGGATGTTTTGGGCAAAGTTTTTGAAAGGCTGATTACAAAGAGACTAAATGAAAGACTTCTATTAACGAGGAACTCGAGCAAACAGTATGGCTTCATCAAAGGACGCTCTACCGAGGATGCGGTCAATCGTGTGATAACATCTATAAACCAAACCTATCATAAATATGTTACTGGAATTACAATTGACATTAGCGGAGCGTTCAATAATGTATGGTGGCCATACTTATTACAAGAATTAAGAAGGCTCCAGATTCCTAAGCCTCTCTATAGCTTAATTAGTGATTATTTGAGACATAGGAAAGTACAGTTCATTTGGGGACACGAGACAATCTACAGGGGTGTCAACAAGGGCTGTCCTCAGGGCTCTGTCCTGGGGCCAGTCCTTTGGAATATTACTTTGGAGCCACTACTGGTGGCTCTAAGTAAGATGGATGAAATCATAGATACTGTTGCTTATGCAGATGATCTATTAATTATAACTGGCTCAAACAACCGTAAAGACTTGGAGCATAACGCAAATAAGATCCTGAATCAGATAGCTAATTGGTCTGAGGAATCCAAACTGACCATAGCAAAGGAGAAAACATACCAAATCCTCCTAAAAGGAAAATTGGATCGAGCGCCTATATTTAAATATCAAAACACGTCAATTAAAAACGTTCAAGTTATTAAATACCTTGGAATTTATATTGAAAGTAAAATGGGCCTAAGAGCTCATGTAAACAGGGTTACAGCAAAGGCCAAGTCAGCATTACACAATATATTAAGTATGGGTAATACTGCATTTAAGATCCCACTCAGAATCGCAATGCAGTATTATGAAGCGATATTTGTTACTACTATATGCTATGCAGCATCTACCTGGGCCTTTCTTACTAAGAAGAAAACCGTCCGGGATTGTCTGAGATCAGCACAACGTAATGTCCTGCTGAGAATTCTTGGGGCCTTCCGCACAACATCAACCATGTCAACTATAATACTAGCTGGAGTTTTGCCAATAGATTTTGAAGTCCAAAGACATGCCTCCAGATATTGGCTTCGGAAAGGAGACCAGGATAAGATACTCATGCTCCTGGGAATCAATGCGATTACTATTCAGGACATTGATCTAGCCCTACAAAATAGATGGCAACAGGAGTGGAGACAGTGTTCGGGGTCAGAACACACGAAACTGTACATGCCCGACGCTAAATTCTGGACCAAGAACTCATTCTTTAATCCAAGTAAAGGACTGATACATCTTATTACAGGGCATGGCCCTTATAAGACTTACTTGAAACGCTTTGGCCTTAATTCAGACGACCAGTGTCAACTTTGCAGGACTACCGACACCCCAGAACACGCCGTGTTCTTCTGTAATAAATTTCAAGAACCCAAAATAAAGGAACTTAGGGCCAAATTGGAACCTGATCTTATAAGACAACAACTTAATTGCCAACAAAAATTCTCTATAATAAATGCTCTGGCTGAGCTAATATCTACGCTCGAGGAGGTGGAATTCAGGCATCATCAAGAGTCACCTGCTCGACAAGTGGATCCCATACCACTGTCCATTGAAGATATGGAACCCATTGGAATCAGGACTAGATCCAGCACAAGACTTCAATCAAGATTGGATGGCTGAACACCACTGTACATAAACCTAGTATCCAGTAGATGTCAACCAGTTGAGATTTACAAGCTGAAGATTGAAGATAGAAGAAGAAGCCTGAGAACTCCCTATACTTCAGGGATGTCTCTCCAATATATCTCTTATAAACAATCAACATATCTCTTATAAACAATCGGATCTAAGAACTCTTATTCTTATTTATAAGTGTTATTATTCTCCTAATTATGGGATCTAAGGATTCCTCTTACATCTTCTTATATTCTTATATTCTTATTTTATTATATTTTTATCTATTATTATTCTATGTTATACGTATTCTCTATTTATATATCTTGTTTTATTTGGAGCTATTCAACTTCACATATTACATCTTCTTCAAAAACGTCTTGGTTTAAATTTCAGGCACCAAGACCGAAAGCACTTGCCCCTTCTCCCTTGTGTACCTCTGATCTACCTATAACCAAGTTAATCCTTATCCTTCCGGGATACGGTTTACCGCACTCAGGAAGATAAAGATAGAAGAACTGAGTGAGAGGGTACAAAAAGTGAGAGTGGCGAGTGGAGGCGGAGGATCGTCGCTCCGTATCCCATCCTGTTGGTAGGCTCACTATACCTGCCGCAAAATTAGTTTGGTATTGAGAGCTGAAGGAACACGCGTCACGGTGTTGCCATATCATGCGGTACAGTACGCACTGCAGCCGTCTGACGCTGTGTCGAGGAAAACGTGTTATGAAAAGGAACAACAATGATGAAATGTGTTATTGTTTTTCAAGGAAAATGGAATAACAATGATGACAACAATGATGAATGTGTTATTGTTTTTTTTTCTATTCATTTCTAACTCCCTTACAACATGAACGAATTACTGAAACGAGCATTGTTTACAGGTTACTTTTTCAATCCATTCTGTATATACACTTTCAATAATCATTTCTTTCCGAAGTCGCCGTTAAAGTCTGCCCGTCTTTCAATTATACCGCAACTGAAGTGCACAAAGTCTAGTTGGTGGGGCGTCTGACTTTCGCGCGTGAGACCCACGGTGGTTTGTGGAACTTTTTCAAATATCCCGAGCGGCTCCGGGGTCGACTCAGCCCAAGTGAGTACCTCGGGCAAACCTGTGGTAAAGGCGGTTGGTGAACCACATCACCTCCATAATATAGCCTAGGTCGAGAATGTGTGGAGATTTACCTCCACATCCCCATATGCCTCCATATTTTACTTTATTTTGCATCCATTATTATTATTATTATTTTTTTGTATGAGAATCCAAGATATTTTATGACTAAAGATGTTTCCCCACCTTGAAAAAATGCCGAATCTTTCAACGAAACTCGCAGTTTCCCAACAGTGGGATGATCTTTCCTCCTATAATAAGAGTAAATATGGCGACGAATAGCGTCTTGATGAAAGGTATCTAAATTTGTCACGCGTTTACTGATATTCCTCTTCTTTCCTGGGGTTTCCAATTTTGAAGCCTCGCATTTATTTATTTATTTATTTATTTCTATCACATTATATTTTTTCCCCCTATGGTAACAATAGTGTTCTTAGACACGCCGAAAGCAGCAGCAGTCCTGTCCAGAACTTTGTTTACAGAAATGATTGGACCCCCATTGTTTTTCTCTTGCTCAAATTATTTGCGCTCAGAACAAACCAACTCCCGCGTTTGGCCTTTGAGAGGAATTCCTTTTTCTTTTAGTGCATGGCCTCTTTGGTACATTGTCATCTCGAGTATTGCCTCCTGTGCTTGACATTTTTCACACAAGCACACGACACACTCAAGCAGAACACAGAAAATTATGTACAAAAAATAACACACTAAAACAACACGCTCTATACAACAAAGAATACTCTAAATGCAATAAACACTAAACAAACGGACTGGTTAAAATATCACAGTAACGCAACGCAACAAACAAACAACACGTCCTCTCCCAACAACATGAAATCTGATCGCAGGAAGAATCGCCCGATAAGCGGCAACACCGAGAAAAACGTTTTCTGTTGCTAGGTAACCAGGGCCTGGGTGAAGCACTGGGAAGATTTTGATTGGCTCGCATGCCAGCAACCCACCCTCCCGCAGTGACGTAGACCCGATTTCAACACGTGGTTCGCAAGTGTCAATACCAAACTAATTTTGCGGCAGGTTTAACTGGGTTCGCGCTGTCAGCTGGAGTTATGAAAATAATCTGACTCTACCTGTAGAAAGACCTCGACAGATTCCAACCACAAAACGTTCATTTTTTGTTAGCTTTTCCAACAGTTGGCGAAGTGCCTGTAGCCATTGGAAACAATTAATTCAGAGCGCCTAGGGGAAAAGAATCGGGGGAGTGACACCTCTGCATCGCGTGGCAACAATGGCAACTGCATTCAGTGATTCTGTGCGAAACAAAGAGTTGAAAGCGCAATTCAGTGCAAAAGCCAGTTACATGCAATAAAGTGGTGGTCGACACCTCATTATTAAACGTTAACATGTCATTATCTTTGCAAAAGAAATGTTAAAGTGTAGCTTTCATGATAGTGAACAATGCATGATTACAAGTGTGGTTGAGTGGTGCGTTATAGCTATGCTTGAACAATATGCGGAATGCTACTATCTGATTGCTTGTTTCCAGTGGCGTGCACAGGGAGGGCTTGATCCTCTTCGTCGGCCCAGCTGTCCTTAAAAAAGAGCATCTGGTATGTGAAAATAACGGCCCCTAATTCCGTCCGGTGCAATTATGATTCGAGATATCAAAGCTAGAGCGATTTGGAATTGTTCAAGTAGGTTCGAATGGTTCGTTACAACCCAGAAATGTCTGCCACTGTACATCTACAAGCAAGTCCCAAAATGGATTTCCACACGTCAGTGGCGTATGCTGAGTAAGACCTGGACTATCTCACTATGACACCTGATCCTAGGCTATGGAGGAAAGGAGAAGACTAGACTTATTCTTGACGTCTTCAATTGATCGATTGATTGATTGATATGTTGTTTTAAGTCCACTTTATAAACAGTAAGGCTAATCGGGACTGGGGGCTGGACCTACAGTTTAAAGTGGGATCCGAACCACTTGTGCCTCCACCGGGTATCGAACCCGGGACCCCTTGATTACAAGGCGACGACGCAACCACTGTGCCATCGGGAAGGCCCTTTGACGTCTTCAAGGAAGCCACTTTGTCATCCAACGGTTGTTAGGTTGCAAACTTAAAAATTCAGGTTGCCAACTTCTAATAATTCAGGTTTTGTCAACTCGTAAGAATTCAGGTTTGCCAACTCGTAAGAATTCAAGTTGCCAACTCGTAAGAATTCAGGTTGCCAACTCCCAAGAATTCAGGTTGCCAACTCCCAAGAATTCAGGTTGTCAACTCCCAAGAATTCAGGTTGTCAACTCCCAAGAATTCAGGTTGTCAACTCCTAAGAATTCAGGTTGCCAACTCGTAAGAATTCAAGTTGCCAACTCGTAAGAATTCAAGTTGCCAACTCGTAAGAATTCAGGTTGCCAACTCCTAAGAATTCAGGTTGCCAACTCCCAAGAATTCAGGTTGCAAACTCCTAAGAACTCAGTTTGCCAACTCCCAAGAATTCAGGTTGCCAACTTCAGAATCGCCATTATCTTCTTTTTCAAATCAGCTTAATTCACACAGTTTCTAAGAGATTTATCTCTAGTATTTTACTTTCTAGGCTTCAGGCTTCGCAGATAGCCTAGCTAGCCCGGAATATACGCCCCTGCCACACGTGTTCATATAAGTGGTTGTTGCGTGCGAACCATTTGCCTTGGAATAATGTGGCACAGCACAGTGGTTCGGATCCTACTTTAAACTGTAGGTCCAGTCCCTATTAGCCTATCTGAGCATAAAGTGGACTCGAAGAAAACAAAGAAGGGTGTTGTGCCTTTTAAATCGTTCGCTTTGAGGTGGGTTTTAATTTAACTATCTTGTTTCTTAATTGGAATAGCACACCAGTTTGAAAAATATATTTGGTCGAAGTTCCTACGAACGCCACTGCCATAGACATATACACTGGTGGGCAGTGATGTGCCGTAGACTATAAGTTTACGTGTACATGCGTTGTCTACACGTAATATACGCATAGATTACATTGGGTTGTAGTTTACATGGACTACGTAGACAATCTAAAGTGCATTAAAATTAATTTTCAAGGGTTTCATGAGAAGAAAGAGACATTTTCTACTATATTGGTTTCTAATGAACTGAAAACAATCCTATTTACAACAAAATTTTCTCTTCTCTTCTATTATCAACTATGGAAGAAGAAAAATAGTATGCAAAAAACAACAACAGATGGCAGTCGTGAGGCAAGAGTGGTCTTTTCCCCATAAAACACTAGAATATTTTATGGTAGGTCTTTTCCCTAGGTGAGAAATTGTTCGAATTTGGAAGGAAGAGCATGAAAAAGTTCTCCTCACAAATCAGCAACTGATACGCAGTAGAATTTTGTTTTTATTCCACGGCGCCCTTTGCTAAGTTATCACCTTTCGCCATGTTGTTTACATAGATTACGTCATCTACGTGTAGAATGTAGACTATCGTTGTTTACGCGTAGACGCACATCACTGCTGGTGGGTCTACTCTTCTCTCTCTCCCCCCCCTCTCTCTCCCCCCCCTCTCTCTCTCACACACACACACACACACATACACATAAATTAGCCTCAGGTATGAGAAGTATTGCATAAAATTGAAGCTACACTTAAAAAGCAACGGCGACATGTTTTTTGTGAATGTGTGTGGATATTCTTAATAGAGGTTTCAAAAACAGCTACCGGCAAAAAGCACATATTTTCGCTCTAAAACCATCCAGAGGACACACCGAGGGATATGAGACCGAAAACAAGACAGTGCCAAGTCCCGTCTTCGGTTAAGGATACACCAACAAAGAAACCCTAAGAAAGAAATATTTTCTCTTAAATTTGATCTTTTGATCAAAATACATGTTAATGTGGAAAAGCTTGCCAGCTTATTGAGATTATTATGTATGCTAGTGTTTAGGAGTGTGAGGTAAAATGTTATAGCCAAAGTGACCAAAAATTCGTGTTGGGGAAATTTCTTTGTGGGTAAATCACTGTAGATGGACAATTTGCCTACTGTTAATACTGATGTACAGCCTGTGGGCTCGTAGGAAGGAAGTACACTCGAAATCGAATGAAACGCCCCCCCTTACGGTTATGCAACCCGGAATTTTATATCATCTAGTTTCGCCAGGAATAGCAGCTCGCGAGAAGCGTAGTGTTTCCAACTCTTGAATCTAGCCACAGATTCACGCGACCGGGTGGAGATCTTGCTTTCCTCTTGATTTGATTTTAACGGACAAGAAGTTTATTTTGAGAATGTCTCTGGTAATAATAACAAGTGTTATTAACATTTATGCTTGAGTTTTTTATTATTCTTTTACCACTTCCGAACGAATATGTGAAGATTTTTTTTTTCCATTTTGCAATAACGCATTCGGCATTTTTCCTTCAGAGTTATTCTTTTTGTTTTTAAATTTTTGGCGACATCTGATTTGGAAAAAGTTCCACGAAGTTTGTTTTAAGTGTAAATGCATCTGAACATACAGTGTAGAGTGGGATTCGAACAACAAATATGAGCTTCCGTCGCGAATCGAACCAGCGCTCCTTTCATTATGTTTTCTTTCCACGTTTATTAAAATTTGCTTCCTTCAGCCTACTTCCGATTGTCGTATATTTCAATTCGTATTCCCGTTTTTTTTTTAATTTCCATTGTTCGAGCCGTGATAACTTTCTCTCTTAATCTGGTTATTCGAATACTTTTATACTTAATTTTTTTTTTCCTTTTCTCGATTTTCCCTTCGCACTCATCACAGATTTCGGTATCGCGCTTTTCCATATTTTCAGTAATTTAATTCTTTGACTATTTTTAATTTGCCCTTAGTCCGAATCAAGAAAATATGTTAGGAAATGTTTCCCGTGTAAATCTTATTGTATGGTGGTGTAAAATTGATGCCAGCTTTTTCTTGCGATAAGGGTTTTGAAAGTGCAAGGGTCTCATTTATTAACCATGGTGGGAATTATGGGGGGCGGAGGGGTGTCAGAAACCTTCCAGTCGGAATATGCCTGAAACGAAAAGTATAGATCGACCACAACGAAAAAAATCCTTGGGACGAAAAGTACCCGCGCAGATCTCCCTTCTTCCCTTCAGTTCGGGCCATAAGGAAGCATGGTCCACTCTCCCCCGCCCCTCCTCGCGGGAGTACGGTGCACAGGAGTCGTGGGTCTGCGCAGGTTGTTTTGCTTGTGGTTCCACTCTTCCATCAGCATGTGGGTGCTGAGAAGGCTATGCTATCTGCGAGTGAGGGGGAGGGGGGTGACGAGCAACACTGCTACAGCGAGTCGCTGTAAATGATTTCATTGTCTGTGCTGGGTGAAACCGGTTCTTGGTGCTCCTACACTTTTCCGATACATTTCTGCCAGCCTTTCTAGCGAAGCGAGGTCATATGTTCCAGATTCGAACTCTGGTCAGGCATGAATGTATCACTGAGTTTGTCCCGTCACAATTTTATAAATTGATAATTCATCCGTATTATCGGGATTAACTCAAGAGGCAGAAGAGTGATGTAAAATAACCGAAATAGAAATTGATGCATTTGTGCCTGGTGCTAGTGTAACGACGAAGTTAACTCTTTATAAATGATGAAATAGGTAGCCCTTGCGCTCAAATACACTTATACCTTGGCACAAAAAAAAAATCTAACTTATCGCTGATCTCTTACTACATTTGGAATACAGCCAAGAGCGATGTAAAGCAATGCAATTACATTGTGAATGTTTCACATCCTATAGTCTTTCTTTTTCTCGTAGCGGGGGCGGGGGTTCATTCATTACAAATATCTAGGAATGGATTTAGCAGCAATCCGTGATATACTTAAATATCATAACATGCTGCGTAGCCAGGGTTCTTGGGTCCTAGCCTCTGATAATGAGTTTTTCTTTTTCGTTGTTTCTTCAATCTTCATCAATTTCCCTGAAGCATCATTCATCCTCTGTCGCCATTGGCTATATGTAAAAGTTGATATAAAATTAGTAAATTTTGAAAAGAAAACACAAGGATCTGCTTTTCTCATAGCTCTCCAAACATGCACATTTCCGTATTTTATGCTTTCAGCGCTATCATTATTCTTGGCAGGCAATGGAATTGAAGCAACTCTCACAACTAACGTAAACTACATATCACTCAGGCATGACAATTCTCGCGGGCAAAGTGGATTTTTTTGGCACATGGTAGCGCAATAACTATCTTCTGGCCTAGATTTAAATCCGTACTTTTTATTCCAGTTGAGTGATTGACTCACAATTTTGCCATTGAAGGTTTGGGTTGTATTTGGGTTATACGTATTGTGTTTTTGGTGCGCTAGGAAAAAGCAATCCCAAAGGTTCGCACTGAACAGAAAATTGTGTGCTTTTCCTCTCTCTCTCTCTCTCTCTTCCAACTCCGTCCCTCTCTCTCACCCCAAGTCCCCACTATTTAGGTAAACTGTTGTTAGAAACATATTTTCCGAAGAATATCCACATTGAAAATAATATTCCCCAATTGTTTTGATAGGGCATTTCTATTGCTCCGAACGAATTATCTCCGTAAGAGGACTAGGGCCTCCCCTATGGCGCAATCGTAGAGTCGTCACCTTTAATCAAGGGGTCCCGGGTTCGATACCCGGTGGAGGAACATAGTGGTTCGGAACCCACTATAAACTGTAGGTCCAGTCCCAATTAGCCTTTCTGTGCACAAAGTGGACTTAATGAAACAACAATTCAATTCAATTCAATTGAATTATCTTATCAATATTTTTAAATCTGCATGCACCTGCTTAATTTAATATATTATACATTTATATTCATTGCGGGCAGAAATGTGCGAGAAAACAATGCATTTTTTTCAGGGAATGCATGAGTCAATAATAATGTATATTTTACTGTATATACTCTTTTATATTGCATTGATTCAATAGTATCCTTATTTCCTAAAGCAAGCGTGAGTTTCTTTGCACACACCACGCAGGCCCTGCTTGACGTAAATCTCAGATGCAGTAACTTCACGGTTGCCTTTTGCCACCACGCTTTGGCTTTAATTCGAGCCCCGGTGGGTGCTTCGTTCGAGATCCTGTAGCAGTTTTACTCGTATCTATGCCTTGAGCATGCCACTTGCAACGGAACCAATAAAATGAAACTTTCTGCACCGGAATGGGCGTGAAACTCTACATGCACCAATGATAAGGTGTTTTCAAGAGGCATGTGCCACGTGCAGCATGTCCCTTCGGTCCGAATGTTTCTTTACGATATATTTTCATCATGCCTTACTTTCGGAATTTACAAGACAGAAGATAGTCCGCATGTTCTTGTGCGGCGGATCTGCTGCACTACAGATTGCTACGACCCTTGGTGTGGACGATTCTTGCGTCAGGTGTTGGATTCGGTGTTACGAGGAAAAAGGGGACCAAGGAATGAAGTGAAGACCCAACAAAGGCCGGCCGAGGAAGGCAACCAGGGAAGAAGATGCAGGCATCATTGAGATGAGCGAGGGCAATCCCTTCATGGCTACAACGAAGATTCGCCAAGAGTTGAAACTGGAGTGCCATGCTGCAACAGTTCGGCACCGTCGAGCGGCAAAGAAAGAAGCAATGATGCATTTCCATCACGAAGCACGGATCAGTTTTCTTTACAATATTTACCAGCTCCTCAAGAATTTTGGCAGAACGTAATTTTGAGCGACAAAAAAGTATTTTCGTCTGACAAAAATGGTCAGGTTTATGTTTGGAGGCGCAACAACACTCGCTACGTCCCCGAGAACATTTCTACCCATGCTAGGAGTGGCACGATATCCGTGGCGGTGTGGGGATGGATCAGTTCGTCTGGAGTAGGTGGATTGGTGGAAGTGTCCTCGAGAATGAATTCGCAGGAATACATCGCAGTGCTGGAAAACCACACGCTTCCCAGCGTGCGAGAGAGACACCTTGAAGATGAGATTTCGCACGTGACTTTCGATCAAGACAACAGCAGCGTCCATACATCGAAAGCGAACACCACCTGGTTTAATTAGCACCCAGGAATTTCAAGAGTAGATTGGCCAGCGAAGTCTCCCAATCGAAAACATTTTCACGTGTTTGATGTTTGGGAGAGTTTAAGGGGAAGACCAAACATCTGCTCGTGAAATCCTTGCCTCGTCGACTAGATGCAGTGCTTGAATCCAACGGCGGGTGGACACAGTATTGAAACCCCGCACGGTTTAACCGATGTTCTTTGCTACATCCCAGAACAAAACTAATTCCACACATCTCCATATGCAACTTATGTTTCCAATTCTTTTTTATTGATACCTTGGTGCTCATGGTTACTTTTTCACACACCTGCACCATTATATTATATTCTATAATATTAATATTCACATTATTGACAGATATGATTCACATGAAATTCAAATGCGCAGCACACATGCACCCATTCCTAACACTTAACTATTAGTTACATTACACCTATCACGTTGTCACAGTTCTAAATCAGTGGTGCCCAGGGGGAGGGGCATTATGGCGCAGACTGTGATGGAAATTTGACTGAGTAAACAGGGAACAAGTTTAATTACGTTATCAATTAGCCATTGCTGTTATACAAATAGTAATTTGTAGATTGTCAGGGGAATTGTTACGGGTAATAAGTAATATTGGTGGGGGGGGCGATATCCAACTCTTACATATTAGGCCTTAGATTGATAGGGAAATTATGGTGGGCGATTAATGAAGTTAGTGGGATTTTCAGGTAGCTGGATTGATAATTATTTTGGGGGCAGGGAATCCCAACTCTTGTGTATTACTATTACGTCTTAGATTGCTTTTTTGGAGGGAGCAATATCAACAGGAAGTCTAAAATTGGAATGGAAATTTTGTTGGGAAGATTGAGTATTAAATTTGAGGTGGAGGGGAGGGGAATGAAGTTTTGATAAAGTGTTATGTCTTAGATTGTGAAGGGACTCGAACCCGGAACATTCGGTGTCTGGATCGTTAGTCCATCACTAACCGCGCTTGGCCGCAGAGAAGGTTCTCTTTGGTGGCCAAGCGCGTTAAATGGTCCACTTCCGATACCACGAAATTTCCGGGTTCGAGTCACGGCTTCAGTATTGGTATCATGGTGTCAATTTAATCTAATCGTCACTCATCCTCATTAGCCGAAAGTGGCAGAAGAGCGACTTAAAATAACAAGAGGTACAAAAACAACTTTAACCCTCTAGTAATTTCTGATCAATAGATGCGTATTAGCTTTGATTGTTGACTCCTTAATGATAAGCTTACGATTATTATTGTTAATATGAATTGCCATCCATCAACAGAAGGACGGACCAATCGATCATTTAATTCATGTCGTTTTTTTGGTATTTGTTGTCCCTTCGGATCAGCTTCCAAACCTAAGGAAATGATTAGATGTCTGTCTGAAGTTAGTGACAATGGTTCTTTAATTTCCCGTCGCTCTTTCAGCCGGCGCGGGAACCACCTTTATGGCAGTGATCCTCTGTTGCGCGTTTACCTACGAAGGAATTCGTGGCCAAACAACGAATTAGGTCTACCGCTTGGGCAAGAAGCGACAACTTCACAAAGCCCTCTTCTCCGAAGCAGCCAGCCGGGAAACAGAATTTTGTCAAAATAACCCTTCTGCTCTGTGAATGAACACCGGTTCTAACAGCGTTTCTATACTTAATTGGACATTATCCATTGTTTTTCTTTTTGATTGACTATATATTCCATCTATATATTTCGAGACATATCAAGAGATCACCTCTTCTCTCATCTTCAGGCGATCAATTTTTGCTATGTCTGTAGTGTGATTGGAACAATGACAGTCCGTGATTTTTTCCAAATCCGGTCCGCTAAGCAACCAGTCTTAGATGCCCATTCGAAATCGACAGCTATAGAGCAAAATATGTTTGAAGTGAAGAGTCTTATTGAATGAAACATAGCTCGAATCACCCTCACATTTGAATTTTTTTAGATAACTTACTTGCACTTCTTATAGAAAGCACCACGAGACTGAAAATTCACACTATTTGGCATGGCAAATAGACCTTATTCCAGCTTCGCTGAAAGTTCGATGTAGTTGTCAGTCATTAAGTTCAACGCTCTCTGCGCGTGTGTTGTGATGGGTTACCGTGTTCCAATTTTGTTTTAATTCCATTTCATGCTCAAAAAGGCTACCCGAAGTGGGACCTACAGTTGAAAGTGGGATCCGAACCACTAGGCAGTTGTGTCTCCACCAGGAATCGAACCTGGGACTCCGTGATTATAGGGGGTTAACGCGTTCATGGCTTTACAGTTTCGTGAATTCAAGGAAGCCAAGGTGAGAAAAATGTGAAGAAATATCTTCTACACGGAGCTAACTGTGTGTATGTATGTAAAACTTTCTAGCACATCCATTTTCCTACCTTCATTTTATCATCATTACGTTGAATTTTGCACCAGTGATTTTTCACTATTTTCTAGGTCACGTCACTTTGAGTCGTAAAGTATTGTCTGCAATTCAGTTTTAGTATAGTTTGTAGCCTCTCACCCAAAAAAATTTAAGGTGGGAGAAGGGAGGGGGGGGCTCAACTTCTGGAAAAAATAGTGCGAGTTCAATTGAGAATACGAAAATAGAGCGGAATGATTATATTGCTACAATGTCTTCAGGAAAGTAAAGCGTAAAATTGAATTCTGCCTCTGAGTGAGTCCATGATATTGTTTATGTTTGAAGGTAATATATTAAACATGATTATCAGCATAACCGAACGCATATAATGAGATGATTTATTAGTGTTACCAGACTAAAGGTGTGGAGTGCGGCCTGTTGCCTCGTTCATTACGGAATTCCACATGTAAAAATTGATCAGCTCTTATTGCTAGTAACCATTATAGGCTTAGACCAAATTCTGGCGTTTATATTTCAATTCACTTCCTCAACAAATCCTTTCTCGATTGACTAGATTTTAAGCGGAGCGTCATTCAGTTGTTTGTGAGTGTTCTTCTTTGCAGAAGCAACAGCAGCTCGCTCGCACCCACAGTGCCCCGCCCACTCGACGAGACGCGTTGTCTGTGCAGTGCAGAACAATGACAGTGTTGCCTCTCTATTCGATCTTTGTATTCTCTTTTGCCTGCTACTACACACACATTTCAGACAATTATTCCCATACAACAAATGGAAAAGCAATCAGGCAACTGTTAAATGGCTCTTTTCTAGATTTTCTATTAACACTTTCCACGGCCAAGATATGTTAACTTGGTTCTGTTTCGTATTCCCACAATTTGGCTTCGTGCAGTAGGGCTTTATATTGCAAGCTAAAAAAAAACAACGTAGGCAGGTATTTTAACATTTTAATTTTCATCCGTTTCATGATTGTGTGAAAGAATATGGTGGAAAAATACACTACTTGAGACAATATCACTAATAATAATTGGCCGCCGCTGTGCCCGAGCGTGGTAAGCCGTCGGCTTTTGATCTCGCTGCCGAAATTCCCGGGTTCGAGTCCCGGCCTGGGTATGATTGTTTATGAGTGTTCCTTCATGAATTTTATCATACACTAATCCTCATCGTTGCGACTAGCCAAAAGTAAAGTAAAAAAAGAGAAAGATATTAGTAATTATAAAAATATGAATCTAGCTCCCCATGGTTCCTTTATGACTGTCCTTTTATCAATTTCATCGAGTCATCATTCATCCTCATTGTTGCGATTAGCCAATAAATGGCAGAGAAGCTGCGAAAAATAAGATGTAAAATAATAACAGAATTTTCTCCACAGAAGGAAAAATAAATGCTCCAGAAAACATGCAATACAGGAAAAGAGTGTCCTGTAATGTGAGTCTGTAAACCAAATGTAAATCACGAATGAAGAAGTTACGTGAAGGTTTCGTCTTCTACGAAGCAATACAGGCTTGGATGGCGTAGTGGTAGTGTCGTCGCATTGTAATCAAGGGGTCCCGGTGGAGGCACAAAGTGGTTCGGATCCCACTTTAAACTGTAGGTCCAGTCCCGATTAGTCATACTGTGCATTGTGGACTTAAAACACCAAATCAACAACCAACCAACCAATACGGGGTTGGAAACACTACGGTTATAGGTTTGGAAACACTGCTCCTCTCGGGAACTACTCTACCAGGCGAAACTAGATGATATAAAATTCCGGGTTGCATAACCGTAAGGGGGGGGCGTTTCATTCGATTTCGAGTGTACAATGCATTTTTGCCCATACGCGACGGAAAACCCAGGTGAAATGAGTCGAAAGAGACATTATAGAGAGTATGAGGGTAACACAGAACAAGGAAGAAAAGGGAAAACGATAGACCATTGTTATGCGAAGGTCAAGCGGAAAATCCACAGCAGGAAGATACAAATTGGCACTCTTCCCTCTTTCCCCCATACATCGCTGCCCTTCGATTAGTTCTGTTCGCAGTTTTTCATGTCAAGGCAACGTCTTCCAGTGGTCCAAGCGGCCACGTGGCATTGAGCCCCATTCAACGGTAGCGTCCGAAGTTCTTTGCACACGCACGCTGCCCCATTGTGCGGGCATCCATGACCCACATCGCAAGAGCGATCTCCTGACAGGAAGCCATCACCGGCTGCTGTTATGTGTCGGATGTCCTCAGACCCTGGCCGACACAACAGTTCACGGGGTCAGCCTTCTTAACGCTGCATGCGTGTTCGCAAACGTCACTTTTCCACCTTCAGTACTCGTGTGCCTGTGGGACTAACTGCCTCGTTTTGTTGTATACGCACCAGGTACTTATTTTTAACTCGTTTCTTTGTTGGTGTACAAGTCTTGGGATTTTCTTTCATTGTTATCACTAGGGTTAGGATTTATATGACCAAAAAATTACCAAAATATGCAAAATGAAATATGCTCTTATGACCTAAAATTGTACAAAATATGCACTATAATCTGAAAAATATGCTCTTGTAACTGGACTGTTTCAATTATCAGTATCTAAATGTTAAGACATTTTCACATACGTACTACTAATTTTAGTTCACTTTATGGGCCCTGAGTTTCAATGCACAATGAATTCTTTCTCTAAATTTTCAAATAAAAAATTTAAAAGATTTTGCTGCAGTAAAAAAAAAAAACATGGGAGTGAACATGGGAGTAAGAACAAATGCACTTCTGAAATGACTGTAATTTTTTTGAAAAAGCGAAAATATGCTGAATATGACCGAAAATCCATCAAAATATGCTCTATCACCCAGAAATATGCCAAAATATGCCCTTAAAAGCACTTTAATTTAAAGGAACACATCATCCTTACCAAAAAAATGTTAAGTCATGAAGATCCTAGCTCTAGTTATCACTGAATAATGATCAATAGGGTGCAAAATTATGGTCAGGATAGAAAAAAATAAAGTTCTGAAAATGTTTTCGAAAAGATGCCGATGAAATGTCTTTATTCAGGTCTAAACCAGTCACATTAACATTCTTTATTCAATACTGTAGCAAATAACATAATAAATAATAATTACATAAAGTAACCATTATTTAGGAAGTAAAGGTGGCATTTACTGGCTTTCAAACAACTTGTTATACTGGATTCTTCTCAATGTTTCTGTTTTCGAATGTAAGTCGCTGACGCTTGGAGCTCAGGAGATTCTTATGTGTGGAGAAACTACATTATCTTGGGAACTATTGAAGCTGCAATGATTATATTATACCATTTTATAGCTCTTGTTCTGCTCTACAAAATGTGACTATAGGTTTTTATATAGCTGCTCAAGAAGAGTGAAAATCATTTATTTTTCTGTCCAATTTTTAACAAAACATGAAAGAAAAGGAAGTAAAAAGGTGTTGAAGCATCAAAGAGGGGAAAATGTGCTAATCTCACGAAAAGGTGCAACGAAGTGTATTCATTTTACTTGATTTCATGTCCTAGAACATCTCAAACGATCAGTGTGAAAACAGCTATATTTTTGGAAAGGTGCTGCTGCACCTTAAAATCCCTTCCCTAATGATCAACAATCATTTCCGGTACAAGGGTTATTAGGAGCTGCATTTCTTTATTTGTGTGACTCCCACTACCTCTATAGTGAAAAAAATTCAATATGCTGACCAAGTCAGAAAATTTATTTTATTTTAAAACATAAACTAAACTTAACGTTTCAACCTTCTAGCAAGGTCTTCTTTAGACTAGGTACCATGTACAAATGAAACAAAGTACAAAACAGGAAGATATATATACACAGAAATCATTCCCCTCCAGACACAAGATTATTAGAGATCTGGTAGTGGAAGGGTCACATCAAGTTATACTTGAAGTTATTGTTATTGTTTGCAATTCACTGTATATGATTTTAAAAAAAAACTGTCAAATTTCCCCTAGAAGTAAAACGTTTGCTGAGAGAATATTATATTCTCGCCCCTGGTGTATAGTCCACACGTTTACTTCGTTAACGTCGAAGAACAAAGGAAACGGCCGCCACAAACGTGGGTGGGGATAAATAGCGGGCGAGTTGTTTGCGTCCAATAACACTCAACCTTCAGCCAATGGGCGCAGCTGTCATTCTGCTCGTCTACTCCACGTGGAGTTCTTGAGCCGATGGGCGCAGCTAGCTGTCATTGTGCTCGTCTACTCCACGTGGAGTCTCAGTCACATTGTTGGAGCTGGTGGGCCCGCTCCGACGACTTCAAAACCAGCCGGTCGTTAACGTAGCTAGCGCGTCGACTATACTAATGTGATTTTTTTTTTTATTTAGCGTCGCTTTTCTTTTGGCTAATTGCGGGAATGAGGATGAGTAGGATCCTATAACTACAAAAACAGCTTTTTGACCTACATGAATTAATATATAGTTATGATTATACATAAAATGGAATATTAAAAAAAGTATATAATTGAAAATATAAGAAATAGAATAAAATAAACATTTTTGCAGATACATTATATGAAGGAGGCAATGAGGTACGGTGTCAGTATTCATAGATTAATGTCCTAATCTGACGCTTAAAGTTGGCCAAATTTATCTGCAATTTACAGGCAGTTCGTTCCACGCTTTACTTGCCAGAGATGACAGGGATTTTGATCCGTATCTTGCCTTGTTACATTTTGGTACTCAGATACTGTTGTGTTATTGGATCGCAGATTGGGATAATGTATATTACTAGATATCATTACTTTGTCCTTTAATAAGTGGTGGTGCTTGTTAATTGCCTGGTGAATTTTTCGTAGAAATGCATATTTTCGTCTGGATTCCAGCATGGGTAATTGGAGTTCTTCTCTGCATGCAAGTGAGGTCGTGTGCGCTGTATTTCTTATGCTACGAATAGCCCAATTTTGCATTTTCTCTAGTTTCGTGGTGTTATTTCTATTAATCCCATAAAGTACAGAGGAACAGTATTCAAGTAACGGCCTAATAAATGCTTTGTAGAACGCTAATTTGTGAGCAAAGTGTACATATTTGCAGACAAATTGAAACTGCTTGATTTTATGTGCTGCACTCGCACGCGTTTTTTTCACATGTTGTGAAAAGGATAAATTCTTATCTAGGTGCATTCCGAGATATTTTAGAGAGTCACATGGTTTTACATTGTCACTTTGTCTCCAAATAGGATCGTTACAACCCAGTAGTGTCCTTAACTCCACAAGTGCCCCGAAATACCCACGGTGCATTGGGACCAAGATCAATGGATCATGACAATTGGTGTGAAGGCAACAAAAAGCAACATGTCTTCAAAATAACAGTTCTTTGACGGGATCTTTTAGACGAAAATCCGTCCTGCACCCGTCATTCTGTAACTGTTGCTTTAAACAGTCCGTTAAATTGAGAACGCATGTGAAACCTTGCTCAGAAAAAAAACAAACGAATAAACGGAACCACAATCATGTGTTAGTGGAATAGCTGAGAAGGATTGCGTGCAATAATATTAGTTTTTACACCTCTCCCAGTTATGGCTGCCTTTCTTTTGTCTCCTTTCCCGTCTATCCGTTCACTTGTTACAAGAAACACAGAACCTGGGGCATCTCCTGTTTTCGTTCCACTTTAGGAAATATCTGCGATTCCTCTGTTCTTAAGACGATCCGCCCGTCATCTGCGTGACATGCTTCGGGCGGTTGATGCAGTGTTTCAAAATGCACCGTTTGGTATTATCATGCCACTTCACATGAACAGGTGAAGATTTTTGTGTCAGTACTCATACAAGCGATTCATAGAGAAAGTGCCAAACACACAGAGGCGTCTCCTGAACACATGCGTGCATGCTGCGCATGCGTCAATTGTGGGAAAAAGGAGAGCTTGCTCTGCGACGACATTAATGAGCATTTCTACATTCTAATTTCTTCATATAGGAGAAGTATTTATTTTACAGGAGAGCGCTCAACTAAGCTTATATTACATTTCTTGGATCTGAAGTGAAATAAAGTACTAATTATTTTCCCACAATTGACGCATGCGTCACTTCAGATCAAAGAAATGTAATATAAGCTTAGTTGAGCGCTTTCGTGTAAAATAAATACTTCTCCCATATGAAGAAATTAGAATGTAGAAATGCTCGTTAATGTCGTCGCAGAGCAAGCTGTCCTTTATCCAACAATTGACCGCATGCGTTCAGGAGACGCCTCTGCAAACACAACTGGTTTTGTACAGAAATTGACACCCTGCTGTTATCGATCCATGTAGAAAATACCTCTCTAGCACCTATTCCCAATTTGAGAACATTTCTGTCGATCGATTCATTTGATTTATTTTACTTCGCTTTTCTGCCACTTTTGGCTAATTGCGAAGATTAGGATGAGTGATGACATGAAGAAATTGATGAAGAGATAATCACAAACAACACCCATGTCCAGGCAGGAATTCGAACCCGGGACCCCTGCGCCGTAGCGTGCTGTGCTAAGAGAATATGTCTTATTTGTTCCACTTCCAAATAACCTTGTGATGCTTTGGCTCGTTTCTATGTAATCATGAAGAGTTTTATCATAAAATTATCTTATCTCAATCCTCACATTTTCATTTCAGTTTTACATATTGATTGATTGAGTTGGTGTTTTAAGTCCACTTTGTGCACAGTAAGGCTAAGTTTTACATATTAAAATACACTTTGTGTTAATACTATTTGTCTTACTGCGTTAACTTCTAATTGTATATTATATCGTCTTTCTTGTAACTATTTTATAGTTGTGCGTTTTGAGATACGAACCTATGTTCTCTTAATTGTAACTACGTATGTATCTTCTCTTCTCTCTGTCTCTGGCTCTGTCCGAAAGGTACAAAGTGCAGACTTGAAATATGGTCTTGGCGAAAGTGACGTCACCTAGTACAGTTCGAAAGCGCTAATAACAGAAGAACGCAAGTACACAGCGTGCAGTACAGATGGTTGGTGACTAGGTCAAGTGATTTCCACACTCGTTGTTCATTTGTTTAAAATCACGGAGGTAGAAAGCGAGCAGCAAGTTGTTGGTTATAGTTCTTCTAATGTGTGGAAATGTATGTGTACGAATATTTGAAAATGCTATGTGATTTCTATTGTTAAAAACAAGTGTTTAAATGGCGAGGAAAACAACGAGTACTCAGTTTTTTCTCCGGATCGTATTTGGCGCTGCAGTCGAAGTGCAATTCGAAAGACCACTTCCAGTCCACGACTTAAAGACCGCACTCCAAGACCATACTCAGAGGATGCTCGCTTCAAGTACCTTTCGGACACGGCCTGCCTCTGCCTCTCTCTCTCTCTCTCTCTCTTCTTCAGATTTGATTTTTGTTATTCAGCGTCGCTTTTCGCCACTTTCGGCTAATCGCGTCTATGAGGAGTGATGATATGATAAAATTGATGAATGGATACTCACCAAGAACATCCATGATCCATCAAATTAAAACACTGTAAATGCTCTATGCAAGTCCAGAAATACGTGATGGTTGCGTAACTTTGCCACCTAAGCAGCAGTATTCGCTGGTTGGGACACTGGCCCGGTTTTGAAGGGCCACGGGTCTCTATCTGTACAGGGACCTCCGCTGGGAGGAAGAAAGGTTTTGAAAAGGGCCACAAAATGATGGCGATGTTGTTAGCTCTGGACATGCAAATGTAGAACTTCTGGATTGCGTTCAACCGGTTGTTTGTTTGAGATCTCAACTAATATATCATTGAAATTAACTAAGCTTCACGAGATAGCCATGGACGTCCGCAAGATTTTTCCAGGGGGTAGGGTCAAATGAGACATATTTCCCCTCCATACTATTTATTTTATTTTATTTAAATGTGATTTTAAACTGCCGATAACAGCTTTTCAGCCTTAATACAGCAGTATTACGTGTTACATCGTTACAAGGTTACATATTACAAGGTATCAAAAACCACAGTGTTGGACAAGAGAGCATTTCAAAATATTTAGCAATCATAACCTAAAACTAGAAGAATTTTAGAAATGCATTAAAAATATACAATTGTTACATTTCAACTATAGAACTATAAAAGAGTTCTTAAATAATTATCCTTATATATGAAGTTGAAATTGTTTTAACAACGTTATCAATATCTATCTCACAGTATTCGAATTATAACTGTTTATGAGATAGAGAACATAATTGTCATATTTGTAGTTCTTATCAAGACCCTCAAAAAAACACTTCAGATTGAAGTTATCATGTTTCTTCAACACCCTCCCAATAATTAACAAATTACTGCGACTGGAATGAAATATGTGTGTAACATATAAGTATATATATATATTATTAATCTTCCAGCTGGGCCTGGCCCCTCTTGTCCCCTTCCCTTCTGGACGCCCATGGAGATAGCATTTGAAATTTGGCATGGTTTCACTAAATATGACGGCACTTTAATATAAACATTCATTCAAAATCCGGCCTCTCGAAACATGTAACCACTACCATAAACAGTAACGTCAGGGTGAAAATAATCGTGGATATGGAAACACTGTTCATATACGGTGCAATTTGATCTTCTTCTTCTGAAACAAAACTCGAGCACGAAAACATCGAATTCCAGACCTCTAGTTTCGCAGCTAATAGCTTTTAGCGTTGCTTCAGGTCAGCATTCTTCGCTTCATTGTGTGCGGGTGGGGCACACGAGCGATAGGGGGCTATTAAAATGCAAAATGTAACCCTTTGATTCCTGGGCGCGGCCGATTTAGCCCAGTTTCCAGACATTTCGGAGTTTTTAGAGGGAGGAGAGCTGAAAATCGGTTTCACGCATCGTTGCGTGTCCTATAAGAACTGGATGTGTACCGACGGACCCGTCTTTCGAGACTTGTGTGGTGCGAATTGTGCACCTACAAGCCTCCAGGCTATCTCGCGAAATAGGATATGTATTTAGAAGAATATATGAATTGCATATTCGGACCGTTGGACAATTCGAACACCAGGTCAACGATCTACCACCACTTTCGGTTAAACGAGATGACGAAAATGGGTGAAACACACATATATTATGTACGTTTTACCCTGATCAGGATACGACCACAAATTAGGCCTACTCCCCTTAACTCCCGTAGTTGTACAGTCACGGACACTTCTGGGTTACAGCGATACCATTGACTTTGAATATAATAGTTTCAGCCCAGAAGTGTCCGTGACTACACGAAATAGCTAAAATGCATTACGAAAACAATCTCAAATCCAAGTCTATCTTTCCTAGTTTCAAATTCAAGATCCATGTCCCTAGTTTAAATTTCAAGATCCATGCCCCTAGTCTAAATTTCAAGATTCCTTGTCCCTAGTCTAAATTTCAAGATTCCTTGTCCCTAGTCTAAATTTCAAGATTCCTTGTCCCATATCGTATCAATCCCTAAGATTGTATGTTTATTTTATTAAGTCTCTCTGAACGCTTCATGTTGACCAGGGCATTAACTTGTTTTTCTCAGCTGTCTCAAGCCTCTTAGGCATGTTTACAATGCATTGTGTTGTGCCATGCAGACCTCCTGAGCATTCAGGAAACAGGTAATACTTCTGGTTACAGAGTCGGCGGTTTGCATGGTAGCAATTATAATAAACACGATTCGGCATTGAGGAAGAGCTCGATGGCCTGGGAATATAGAGGTGAGACAAGCTGAGGGTAGATGGACTTTTGGGATTGAGTTGAGGGAGAGAAGGTGGTCAGAAAGACAGTAGGTCAGAGGTAGAAGGACGCTTTGGTCAGCATAGGAGAGAAGCTTACAGAGGACTTCGCTTATTTCGATTCAGCTAAAGACTTCAGATAGACAGGTAATTATCCTACACCCAGCCATGATTCAGGTTCAACGGTTCGCAAAATCCAACGAGTGACCATTGTCTTTTCTGTAGTCTAGTTCCTAGTGTAATAGTGTACCTTTCGCATTGCCAAGCGATAACTCGCCATGCTAATGACGAGTGGTCTCATCAAGGATGAATGATGACCAATTTACATCACCCCATCAATTAACTGGTTCAGATCCCATCATTCTTTAGAATGATACGATATCTAAATTTCAAGATTCCTTGCCCCTAGTTTAAATTTCAAGATTCCTTGTCCGTAGTTTAAATTTCAAGATTCCTTGTCCCTAGTTTAAATCTCAAGATTCCTTGTCCCTAGTTTAAATTTCAAGATTCTCTGTTCCTTTTTTTGAATTCAAGATTCTCTGACCCTAGATTCGAATTCAAGATTCTCTGACCCTAGATTCGAATTCAAAATTCTCTGACCCTAGATTCGAATTCAAGATTTTCTGTTCCTAGTTTGAAATCAAGATTTTGTTCCTAGTTCGAATTCAAGATTTTGTTCCTAGTTCGAATTCAATATTCTCTGCTCCTAGTTCCTAATTGTTTTGAGTCTGAAATGCCTGATTCACTGTCCATTCTAGGATCCAGACAACGTTGTTCACAAGTTCCGAAGTTAGAGCAATTTATGAATGAAGAACGCGGCGTGAGTCTCCAATATCAAAGCCCGCATGGAGTCGTGCAGAGAGCTTCATCGCGATAACACCAGAGGCCAACGTTCTTTCAAAATATTGGCCCAAGGTCATTTTCCTCTTTGCTGGTTGCTGGGATAACACGAGGGTCTCCAAACAATACTCTGCCTCGCTATTGTTGTAATTTCTGGCTAACAAACATAACGGCTGGGACCATTCATTGATTGTTGGGCTGGGAGCAACAATTTTGTTTGTAGCTAGTGCACGAGAGGTGAAGGAAGAGGTTCTTCTGCTACACGGAGCAGCACAGGTACCATCTGCGTTGTTCTGGGTCACATGACGCGAAACGCAATAGCGTTGCGTAAGGCGGTAGTCATCTTCACTAGGTGACAGCCAGGCGCACCCCTTAATTTTCTTCCGCACCCCCTTTTCAATACCTATTTTCAAACGAAAAAACTACTAACTCTTGCAGTGTCATATTGTAATTTTATACCCCTTCGTAACTTGTGTCTGAATGTTTACAAACCACGACCACTTTCTTGGAGTGTTGTAGTTTACATAGACTACGTAGACAATCTAAAGTGCGTTAAAATTAATTTGCAAGGCTTTCATGAAAGAAAAGTGACATTTTCAACTATATTGGTTCCTAACGAACTGAAAAGAATCCAATTTATAACAAAATTTCTCTTCTCTTCTATTATCAACTATGGAAGAAGATAAATAGTATGCAAAAAAAAAACAAAAAAACAGATGGCAGTCGTGAGGCAAGAGGGGTCTTTTACCCATAAAAAAAAACTAGAATATTTCCTATATTAGGTTTCTTCCTAGGTGAGAAATTGTTCGAATTTGGAAGAAAGAGTTTGAAAAGTTTTCCTCACACATCAGCAACTGATACGCAGTATAATTTTATTTTAATTCCACGGCGCCCTTTGCTAAGTTATCACCTTTCGCCATGTTGTTTACACAACGTGTATGAAATAGTCTACGTGTAGAATGTAGACTATCGTTGTTTACGCGTAAACGCACATCACTGCGTGTAACACACAATATAAGTACGTCATTGGACTGTTGCTTTCAAATTTCCAAACTGGCAGAAAAATGACGTGAAATAACCTAATTCAGTCTGTATAAGGCACGCTTTAGTTAAAAGCATTTTTCTTAACATTTATGTCATGATCAAAATCCTACGGTGTAAAGTGAAAAATCGTATGGCATTTCTCAAAAGAATCGATCCTATTTCCGTAGCATTTTTCGTAGCATAATCAATGAGAAGCGACCTCTAGGTCACGAGTGCAGTTGTAATGGCGGCCGATTGAGATGTAAACAATATATCACTTCAAGTTTTTAAAAGCCGATAACAATTCAACCGAGAGGAATAACGTTTCCTACAAAAATTGTGTTAGTTACAAATCAACGGCACGGCTTAAATAATGCTTTATAGCGTATACAGTACGCGTATGGAAGAATAAATAAGTTGATTAAATTGTAAACATCGGGAACTGCCTCATCTCGTATGCCTTTCGTGCTGTATGCTCCCTGCACGCTTCGCATGGCAATCGCAAATGCTAACCGGAATGCTACAAGGAAATGCTTCCATGTAAAGTATTGCCTGCTATAAGAAACGCTAAACATTTTTGGAAGCATAAATGCTAAGGGAAATGCTTCCGTCTAAATCGGGCCTAGCTCTGGTAACCTTTCTTATCTACGTTTGACTGAGCGTCTCTCCGCGTTGTGAAACCAGAAGTCCCAGGTTCGAATTCAGATTACGACATGGGTGTTTATGCTTGAGAGAAGTAGCCATATTTGTGATTTAAGTGGCCATACACGAGCGTGATAGCCCAGTCCACTTTCAGTTTCCACTGGAAGCTCTGCTTTTGAAAGCATGATGGCCGTGGCGTGTCGTCAGAACGGTTTAGCACTTTTACTCCTCGGTGCGTGCCATCCGAAGTGGAAACGCTTTTTCTCCCATGCATGTCGGAACGGGAAGACATGGGGGTTACGTTGACCCCCTCTCCCTCGGGAGAAAAGCGTGGCTGTGCATTGGCTGGAAAGAATCCTACAGGTGACGGAAGGGAAGAACCTCTTGTAATGATCTTCCGGTACCAGAAACACCAACGACGTCTTCCAACATTTTATGTGAAAACGATACAACTTCAATATTGAGATGAGACGGAACGCAGTGGCGGATCCAAGAATGTCACTTGGGAAGTGTGATTTTCCCGAAGAAGTGTATTCTAACCAATGTTTAAATAGCAACTACTTCGTGGTCTAATGGGATTAACGTAGACGTGGTGAAAATAGGAATAGTGGGTTTGAATCCGTGACAAGTAAAGGATGTTTATTATTTTCATCCGTAATTTTTATATCTTTCCGTTCTTGGGATACACCTAACGATATAAAGACACCAAGAAAATGGGGAAACGAAGAAACAAGGACCTTTTCCCTAAAATCATATCGCCCCAGTTGAGCCAGGCAAATGTCAAAATATACATACAGCATTAGGGTCGTTATATGTTTAATTATGATTTGCAATGTAGATTACCAGAATACCTCAATATGAAATTAAAATTAATAAAAATGAGAATTATTGTCTAGGCATTTGCGGGAGGGGATAAAGTGTCTTAAAAGCAAATCATATAGTAGTATAGGGAAGCATTGCTACTACATAAATTATACTGACAGAAGAAGTGAGAATACTGATCGAAACGCAGATGCACAAAAATGAAAAAAAGAATAGGAAAGCAATAAGCCAAATTAAATGATGCAAATAGGAAAAAGACTGAAATGTGGTACAGCTTGACCAAGAAAAGAATGCCCCTGTAGTCAAATTTTCAACCGTAAGCGAGCAGAGGAAGCGTAGGGAATGCAATTAGCTGCTTGCATTGTCCCTATGTTCTTGCGTTGCCAAATTGTGTAGCACTGTCAAAAGGCACAAGAGAAGAAGCTAAAGGAGAAAACAAATGACTGTGCTGGGAGCATTCTTATCTTGGTTAAGCTGTAAAGTACAAATCAAAAGGGTAACACAATTAAAAAAAAACAACCCTGAAGAGTGTAACTTATGAAAGAAAACATGAAGAGGAATAATATAAGTAAGGGAAACAAAGAGCGTGTAGCCAAAAACTAGATATGAAAATAGCATAAGTGTGTAAGATAGTACAGTGAAAATGACAGAAAAATAATTACCAAACAAAATGGATAACTGGAAAGAACAGGTATCACTGAGTAAGATTTGGAAGATAAGATGACCATGAAAATAAAAACACGGCAAACTTTACCAATTTTTTATCTGTTTGAAAATGGTAAAAGTGTCGGCAATTACACAGAAGTAGAACTGAGCAAATTTCAATCTCGAAAGTATGAAGAAGTGATGCGCGACCTCATCGCTGTAGGTGTGAATTTTAATTTCTGTTTGACCTTGTTTCCTCCAAACGAGAAAGAAAGTTGTGAGCTGGGAATTTATTCTTTCTCAAGTCGCTTTGAATTTGAAATGTTGATCATCAGATCACCCATAATCAAATCATCCACTTCCCTTTCATGACCTAGTTTAACTTACTTGATCTGAATCGAAATGAATCGAAGATTAACAGACTTTGAGATTAGGAACGTCAAAAATACACTATGGATCATTGATATTTGTAAGATATGAGACATTCTGACAAGAAGACATAATGATCATAAAGTTCTTCTTAGGTTATCAGATCACTACAATGCAAAATATAATCGATGTTATTGCCTGTCATACTTTATCGTCCTGACCCGTCAATTTTATCACTTCATGATTCATTTAAATCTTTGCGATTAATCTAGAGCTTTGCACACACTCAGAATTTTTATTTTGCCTGGCATGAGGTTAAAAGTGAGAGTTAAGAGAATTAAAGTTTTATTTTTCTGAATAAAAGTTAATGTTTTACGATTAATCTACAAGGAAGGTTTCCATTCCTCAAATGTACTTTAGTTTTCGAAATAGAATATTATTTTTCCGTATCTGTTGCCCACATATATAAAAGTTAATAGTGTTTATTGTTACAATAAATGTAATACTGGTTAAAGAGTTTATATCTAGATGCTGGTAAAATACAACTATAGATTTAATAGATAGACGGATATTTCGTATTCTTATAACTTCGTTTCTGCGATCATGAAGAAGATCGTCACTATAAATATTAGTTGAAAGGAAACATCTGACAACTCGATTATTTAGAAAAATCTATGCTTGATCGTTATTATACAGTAGAACCGAAAGAGAATTTGCTTACTCGTATGCACTTTTTAATAATGAACTCAATCCTGTACAAACGAAAAATAAATAGGCATTAGTTATTGTAAGTGACATTTTGGTCTTCATGGAGTTCATGAAGAACAAATGCTATTATGTAGATAAATTGTTTTCGTGTTGTGTTTACTAGTTTCACAAGCGTTCAATGAGTACAATGTAAATTGCATGACGTGGCATTTACGCGCCGAAATTGAAGGATGGCTTGTTTGCTTTGTAACTCAACAATGTCCAAAATGTCACCATGTTTTACTCCCGAGCCCTTAGTGCTGATCTTAAGATTTAGTTCTTAGTATTTGCTTCGGTTAAAAGTTAGTGGACTCGTTTTCCCGATGAAAACAAATCTTGAAATAAAACTAGCTGAAAACTTCTTCAACTAATATTAGTTAATGAACGGATACTCTTAATAATGTTATGCAACTAATCGGAGGATTCTAAAGTTTGACTACTTGTAATCGATCAGGTTAAACGCGAGTAGATAAAATAGCAAATGAAGGTTTGTACATTATGTGCTGTATGTGGAATAAACGAAAGAAGGCAAGCATGATGAACCTTGTCACAACGGCGTGCCCAGAGAAAGGAGAGGGGTGGGCAGTGGCGTCGCGTCGCGTGCGATTTGCATACGAGTGTTCACAATAATGCTTTTGTACTGAATGTAGATTTACTTCTCTCCCTTCAATCGAAAAAGTGAAAATAACAGTTCAATTTATTTTCAACAATTCCCCCCCCAAATCACGCTATTTGAAGTAATACAAGAAAGACCTAGGGGAAATTGTCCCTCACCTCCTTAAAAGCTGCCAGGTTTAGTGAATTCTCGCTAAAGTTTGCAACTATGTAGCACAGATGTTTTCGAGTCCACCTAGACATGCCTTGTATATGCTGCACTCTGGTGCCAAATGTAAGAAGTATTGCCGCTTGCATCAGTGTTCGCACAGGGAAGTGAACATCTTCGGGACATAGTGGCCAACAGCCCCTTAGCTGTCAGCTCTATGCAACACGCACAGCAATTGTGTTCAACGCCCTTCGTGGAACACCTTGGGAGTCAGTGTTACCAACTATCTTGAAAAGTTATCAGACGTGAAAAAAGTCGTGTCAGAGTAAATTGTGTGTATATACTCGTACATCAAACATAGTATTTCTTCGAATAAATAAACGTATGTGTGCGTGCATTTAATATGTACGTCATTTAAGACATATACATGAGTGTTCATGTGCTCATGCGAACATTGCGCCTGGGGGTGGGACTTACCCCCTTTGTCCTAACATGGTGGGCAAAAAAGAACGTCGAAAAGAAGAGAAGCAAAATATAGGACGAATTGATAAGAAAATAAAGTACAACCCCGTCCTTAAAAAATCTCATAGCACGCTAGCATTAAAAGCATGTAATTCGCTACGAGAGGGAGGTGTGGGAAGTTGGGAGAACGAAGTACTCATAAAAGAAGAAGAAGAAAGAAGTGGTCCTTCTGTGTGAAATCCCTGCGCACGTTGCTGACCGCGGCCTACACGATAGCGGATCCTATTATTCCCCATGCATAAAGCGGATTTTAATACAGACGGAGGACAGAGTAGCGGTGATTTGATAGAGCATTTTTCGCAGGGCATTGTCCGGTCTCGTCTGCTATGCACGGCAACAGTTAACCGTTTGGCTCCTTGGGCCTTTTTTTCTTTCACTCATTCTAGGAAGATGACTCGTCTGCAGAGGTGGAAAGACCAAAAAAATGAAAGCTTAGGCAACCGGTTGTCAAAACAGAAAGAAACCTCTCCATTGACGTTGATAACGGTACACGTTCTGTGACTGGCCGGGCAGGTTGAAAAGTGAGATTGCCCAGGAGGTCACTTATAGCCCACGGGATTCCTGTATCATCAGCGAGTTCTTATGCCGTTGGAAGAAATGGTGCTCGACATAACGTCGTATTGCACCCCTCTCCCAGAAATTTCTGGCATGTTGGATTAATGGAAGTTCAGAAACCAGAATTTGTAACTCATTTTCAAAAATGTATTCGAAGCTTCACAAAAATACAATAGGGAGACGATGCTAGGACGATCGAGCGGGAATTCCTGAGACTTGAGCGAAAACCAGTCAATAACCCCCCTTCCGGAACTGGCTTAGTTTATTACAAGTTACAAAATAGCAGAACGTTTGTTATTTTCTATTGTTAATAACAGATATAAAGTTAATCTAGTTAGTATTAAAACGGAATCATCAAAAACTGCGTCAAGATCGAAAAATTGAGGTTACAGTACAGGAAAATATGCGTTCCTCATCAGTGATTGTGGAATCTTTTACTCAACTTAGTACGCGTGTGTGATGTTAAACTTTTGTCGACAGGCAAAAATAAGTCAGGTAATAGTGTGCAGCGTGGTTGCATACATACAGGATACATAATTTTTTTCGAGCGTTCGTAACAATGAAATGAGATCTTAACGGTGACTCACTGTATATTTCTACATTGTAGTACAACATACTTTGAGTAGCTCCAAGATGAATTGATACAGGCGATTCCATCACAATTGAACGAGCATGATTTAATGGCCTGACGTCAAGGCTCTTTGGCTTATGCAGAATAGTTGAATTTTATTTTAATGGTTTCCAAATCTCACGTATGGGTTAACTCATGTTGAATCATCCCTGGAAGATGTTAGTAGACAAAAAAATACTCCGAAACAGTCAGTCTGTGCAAATTTGTAACGGCTTTCGACTTACGTCGCAGGGAAATTTCCGAACTAAAAAAAAGAGCTCCTGGAAAAGTCCTATGCGTCCAACTACCAAGATGGGTATATAACAGGTTGGCCAGTCACTGATGAGGAACGCGCAATGGCTAAAAAGAGATGACGTCAGGTAATTTATACCAGGGTGTCCGGCTTAGATCTATAAGAAAAGAAACTGTTCCAAAATCTGTTTGACCAAGAATTTATTGGGAATGAAGGTGTATCCTAATGCACAATACCTTGCCAACACATCACAAAATGAGAGACACTGGCTCCGTCACTGTCACTACGAAATGCACGTTGCACTAGGGTCACGAACTTCAATTCGACAAATGATAACACACAGAACACCATCTGTTGTGGAGTCCGCTCCGCCATTTTTGTTCACTGTGCGCATGCGCGCGACACAGTTTCGTGCTTTTCGTAAATGGCAACAGATGGCAGTACCGTACATACACAGGTTTTGACTGTGGCAGGTATTCGTAAACTGTAGTGCATGTTTATTTTATTATAGCTATAAGCCGGACACGCTGTATATGACACGGACAACGTAGTGGCAGTTATGTTTCAAGACATTTGCTACATGTTGCAAATATGGAGAATAATAGTGTTTATCCTTGTGTATGATATTTACAGCCTTTTTGGAAGAGATTTCTACCGCATTAAAGCTTAACGCCCACTGAGACGCGGGGAAACGCGGAGAAAAGCGGAAATAGAACTTCTGTTGTCTGCTTCTATTGGAATCAAATAGTGTAACGCCCACTACAGGGAAACGCGCGGAATTTCCATGCCAGAAGTCTGCAGGATATCTTAAAGGTTATCGTCCACTGTGACGCCGGAAACGCGTCTGTTGCGGGTTTTTTCCGCGTTAAGCTTAAGAATTCAGAAAATAACTAGTATGAGAAGTGCCAGTGGTTTTTACGCATGTAAAGTATGGATTATTTTTTATATCAACCGTGCAAATAGAGCGAAATCCATCGAACATACAGAAAACTAAATGCATCATATCGATTGATGAACCACAATTCATCGATTGATGCACTAAAGTGTGTTTTCTATCTTCTTCAAAGAATCAGATTCACAATTGATGCCTTTGGGGTGCATTTTTGCATGTCGTGAAAGAAACAGCAAAGTGCATAATTTGATTCAAGTGAGGATTTCTTTCAGTCGAGATGCACTTCAATGCATCAGTTTATGTTCCTTGATGCACCTTCCTGCATCTTTTTGGATGATGCACGTAAACGTTTGGTCTGAGCTATAGAGTTTATATAGCAAAGACGAGACATTTAAGTGCATCATCAAAAAAGATGCTATGCTGTTTCTTTCACGACATACAAAAATGCACACAAATGCATCAAATGTGAATCTGATTCTTTGAAGAAGCCATAAAACACACTTTAGTGCATCAAACGATGCATTCTGGTGCATCAATCAATATGATGCATTTAGTTCTTTGAGTGAATAGTGCACTTTTTCGGCGATAAAAAGCGAAATAAGATCATGGAAGGTTTTGTGGCGATTTCAATGGCTGGTAAAACTTTCAGCTTGCAGAGTGAAAATCGTAAAATCGTCAAATATTGTAAGTTTGTGCGAAAATCTTTTATCCCCTACCATACGCTCCTAACATTACCAGGATTAAATAAGTAACGGGCGGCAATTTATTGCTAAAGTTCAGGCGTTATAATCTTCAAGCTTAGCGATCAACATCCGTGTCTTCATTTTCTAAGTAATAAGAATTAAGGTCCAAGCAAAATCATTAAAAGTAAAAAGAGTGCGGCGGGAACACGGAACGTGCCCAATAGCAACCTATATTAATATTGTTTCAGGAGGTATGTACTAATTACTTGCAAAGTAAGGGAAGGGAATGGTGGTAATTTTGCCGCCCTAAGTGGTCGCAGCAACAAGAAATTGAAAATCAATACATTCCTAAGTAAAACTATAAAATAAGTAATGAGACCCGTTAGAGTCGAATTACTTTCGGGACATCTCCAGCGGACTGAGCGAGTCTGTCTAGCGAGCCTACTGGGCGTGTAGAGCCTGAGCAAGGGCTTAGCTATATGCTCTGAGTTGAGATGACGTCAGCGGCTCGCTTATTTGATTGGCTGGTTCGAGAGTTGTGACTCGTTTCGAAGCTTCCAATGCATAACAGCGAAAGATGTTATGGAAATAATCTCCCTCTACCCTGTTGCAATGCTATTAAACACAAAGGGATATCTCGACCACCACAAAACTTTTAAAAAATGCCACACTAAATTACATTTTATATCATTAAAGCTATCTTAAATGTAACAAGTATTAGGAAAGTATGCTTTGAAGACTTGATCTCATATTTTTACCGTTGTAGGCCTATGATAAATAATTTGATTAAAAAAAAATACATGTAATATTCCTTTTCGTATAATACTATCTTGCATAAAATGGAAAGAATTTTGATTGTTAATGATAAAAAGTAGTAAAGTGCTCCTCTGTGCTTTGCTCCACGCCATGAAGGCGTATAGGGGGTGTGGACTTAGGGCCCCACACTTTCTTGATCACGGTCGAAGATGGGGGTGATGTGATCAGCACCACGTCCCTGGCCGCCTTTACCCCCCAGAGTTTCCTCCAGGTACCTACTTTGTACGGCGCTGGGTGGACGCCGGAGCCCCTTGAACAGGTGGAAAAAATCCCGGTTCTCGCCGGGGATCGAACCCGGGTCACTCGCATGGTAGTCACACGCCCTTAAGACTGAGCTACCGCGACTGATTGCTAATGCAATCCTTAAAATAATGAAAACTACAAAAACTGACTTGTACTTAAACCTCCATACTAAAATACAGTGATAAATAACTATAGTTGTTAAACATACCTTCATTAATTGAATGGCACTTTTCTTGCTTTGGCACGTAATCTAACGCCTCAGCCAGTTCGTGCTCAATGGATATTATCGCTAGACCACTCGAAGCGTGTATCAGACATGGTTGATCGAATATAGTTTTTTATTAGCTTTGGTTTCGAAAAGTTGATAAAATTCGAAGTGCAACACCCACATTAGGTGCAAAATCATGACCCGGTATCAGTTTTAAAATCTTCTTTGGTTTACCTTTGTGTTTTGATTATAGCCGATACGCTGAAAGCACTCAGTTCATTTATTAAATGAGTAGGGTTAATGTGTTGAGAGCCGTCATGTGTTACTATAAAGGCACGTTTTGTTCACTTTCAGACAAAAGGTCAGATGGCATGTCTTTAAGCTTACTCGAGTTGACGAGCTGCATCTGTGCGGGTGACCTTGGCTACTCCGTGTGCAAAGAGAAAGAGAGATTTCAGTACTTGCAACCTGCTCTTGCAAAGCAGAAGGAGAATGACGCTCAGTGGCTGAGGCAGCTCATAGCTCCTCCCCTTTGCTACTACGTAGCCGCGTTTGGTCACATTTCACCCGCAAGGATTCAACTCGCCAACTATAATATCATGCAAAAAATGGAAACCTGTTTTCTTGTAACTAATAGTTTCAAATTATTCACCATTTACTTATTATTGAGTCTTTTTCTTGTGCATCCCACTGTTCGATAATCATATCAGTAGGGCTAGGATTTTGATGCAAATGCATCGTTTTTTTGGTAAGGCAGAAACATTGCATAAGTAAATAGAAACGTGTTTCATATGTAAGTGAATTAATTGGAATGCCTTTGTTAGGGCATTTTTTGACCCTTTTTGGAGTAAAGGTCATTTTTAAACTTTTTAAACCGTTTAAGTCATTTTTCGGCCTTTTAAAAGTCATTTTATGCATTTTTCTACATTTTGGTGAAAGGAGGGGCATTTTACATGCAAATGTAACCCTTTGAACGAGAGAGGTTCCCGACTCTTGTCTCATTGCCTTCAGCGCAGTTCAAAACCACTGTGTTTGAAGAAACAAAGAAATTCTGTGCAGTATTGTTGATACAAGCTGTTGTGTAACAATTCAGCTCAAACAATGTGATTTCCCCCTCTCTATCAGTAAATACATTGTCGCCTGACGGATTATTGTTAAAAAACAAGGGGTACAAAGTTTTGTGCTCTGTATCGGACATATTTTCAGGGAAGCATTTGGTACTCTATGGAATTAAAAGTGACTTAACAGCAAGTGATATTGTTCATTTCAAGTTCGCTCCTCTTGTGTCGGTGGAACTCGAGAGAAGTTTTTTCATGTACAAGGCTCTCTTGTCCAAAAACCGACAATCATTCACTTTTGAAAATTTGCATATGATTTTTGTTGTGTACTGCAACTCGGTACTTAAAGTGTAAAAGATGACAAAAAGTGAACTTTCTTACTTGTACTACATACGCAATGAACATGTGATAGATACTGTAACGTTAATTTGTAATTTGAACTTTTCTCGGTAGTTTGAATATTTTACAAATATTTCAGAATTTGTAGGTCATTTTTCTAAATTCATAGGACATTTTCTTGCATGTATCAGGTCATAAATGCATTTTTAAAGGTCAATTTTGGCAATTTTAAGGTCATGAAAAGTCTAGCCCTACATATCAGTTTGCACATTCCCTTTCTCTATCTTTAGTATCTATATCCTGTTTTGCAGTAGACATTTCCCCACTATGGGAGTTAGCCTAGCCCAGGTATAGCCTGCAGTCCGGTAGATGTGGAAGCGCATGCGCAAAAAGGCTTGTGGGAGGAGCCTAATTGAAATGACTGCGCAGTGAACCATTGCGCCTACGCAGATAGACGAAGAGTGCCGCGTGGGAGGGGCTTTCTCTGCAACGTCAGCCATAGACTCGCATCCAACACGAGCGTACAAGATAGGAACGCGAGTACACATGGCCTTTCTGCAATACTACCTACACGGAAAGTGAGCGGAGTAGAAGGCGCATTAGAAAGTGACGAACGCAGCCTCGGGTAGCCGGATACTCTGCGGGAAGCGGCCACAAAGGAGGAAGATAAAAAAAAAAGATGAAAAAAGCGAAGGAAGTTTAATCTCTCCCTTCCACGCCCACGTGAATAGGTGCGTTTCGGCCTCGGGCGGTTCCTCAGAAACTAGTTTTCAGATTCACAATCCGTGACTTGGCTCTGCTGGCATCTTCACAGCACAAGGCAGAGTTTGAAGAGATGCAGGAAAACTTTTTAGTTCTTTGAGATACACGTCGTATTTGCAAATTGCCGCAGTTTGAAGTTTACAAAAATAGGCTAATCAGTGCTTGACCTACAGCTTAAAGTGAGTTCCAGACAACTGCGCTGTGCTCCCACAACGACTCGAACCCGGATTCTCCCATTACCAGACGACAACGGTAGTAACTGTGTGTTCAGTACTTCCATTACAACTACTGATATATATGTACATTATATTATACCGCACTGTATCACTGTCACGATAATAATCAAGACTGAACTTTGTCCATACCTCGATGATGATGATGATGATGATGATAATAATAATAATAAAGCACAATTTCAAAATGTAACCTAGGCTAAAGGGGACTGAACCTACAGTTTAATTAAAGTTAGATCCGCCTTGCTAAATTTGGTTCAGGTCCAAACTGAGTGTCTAATATTGTTTCTTATTCTAATAAAGAAGTAAATTGGAAACTCAATACTTTTTGAATGCAACCTAAATGCTATTGTTCACTATTACTCCAAGTGCCCCATTCTAGAGCTTTGTTATAGGAGGCATAGGGCTAACAAGAAGATTGTTAGAAAAATTAATCTTATACAGTAGCAGTAGGTCGGGACTTGATTACAAGGCGATGAGGTTACCGCTACGCAATCGGGGAGGCCCAGCACTTAAAAGAAAGTTAGGTAATCCATTGTTTCGGTAACAAAAAATCAGTCACATTTTCATTTGAGGTTTGCATTACAATTAATGTCCTATGAGCCTAGTATGATAATAATTGTTTTAGTAACGGAAAAATAAAGCACATTTTGTATTCGAATTTCTTGCATTACTGTAATGTAAGTAAAATGCATTTTATTCAGCTAAGTGAACCGCTTGCTTAATGAAAATTGTCATTTTCATAATTTTAAGTTCATATTTAATCCCACATTTATGTTAAAATAACTAAATATATATTTACATATCCAACATATTTTTGGTACATAATGTATAAATCCGTTCCCTGCTTATGAGAGAATAAATTTCCAAACCAACATGTTACCAAAAAACCTCTACAGATTTCCTTAAGAGATGCATAAGGTCGCCATATACTGTGGAAGTATGACGATTTGAGGATTGGATCAAGATTTCCATCTTCTCAGCAAATGAGAACGATTTGAAGAAGAAAAAGTAATGTACCTTTTTGTACAAAAACATGAAAATAAATGTCGGAAGACTGACAAAAGAAAATTGTAGGAAAATGGCTTTTCTCTTTAACGATTCATCCGTTGGGAAGAGCTGGTTAATCAGCGAGAAAAAGAGGTACGGAAAGAAATGGGGGGAGGGGGGAAGATGGGAGGAAGTAGCGTCAACCAAGAGTTACACGATCTCCACTACTTCGCGCGTCCTTCCTGAACCACGGAAGTCGATTCGCTTGTTTTCAAAACAATGAACATCCATTGTTTTCATTCCCCCTCCCTCCCCTTTGTTGCGTTTGGACTTTGATAACGTAACAATGTGGAAGGAATGGTGTTGGGTTGCAGCAGCCGTAAGAAAGGATGGAAAAGGGGGGGGGGCCTTCCGCTTCCTTATCTCAGCTGGCGTGAAGTCCTCACTTTTTTGTACAGCACTCCTCGTCTTGCTACCAGAACGTTTACATTGCTCTAACAGCCTTGGCACCACGCCTGAACATTATAGAAGTAGTTATCAGTAGGGCCAGATACTTTATGTTATTTATTTCAATTGGTTTCGGATCTATTATTGGGGTGAGATCTTTTCATATCTGATGAAAATCAGCCGAAAAGGACAAACTTGACAGCATATTTTGACATATTTCACCAATTTCGCGTTTTTACAACATATTTCTTCAATTTTGTTGAAATAAGACATATTTCTGTATAATTTCGTGATTCTCTCGCACATAATCGGTTATTTCATATTTTTTTCTTCGTAGCTTTAGCACAACGGATAGTTCATATTGTCGATGGCAGGATATGGAAATTGCGGAGGAAGAAAGGTGCCGTCTTTTCTTAGTAGAGAACAAAAATACCCCCACTTTTTTTTATCCCGCCGACAATTGATAGCTCTGCAAACATTATTGAGGCAAAATGTTCTCTCTCATTGTTGCACGGGAAGTGAAGATATTTCCTTGTCATTTCTTTGCCTTTTTCGCTTTTCACAAAAATCAGTCAAAAGTAAAAATAACATTCGGTATATTACAGCCCATACTCTACTGTATCGGGTATGGGGGAAATTAGAGAGTGGTGTTGTGCATATTTTTCGTTTTACTGGGAATATTTCTGCATTTTTCTGACATATTTGTAATTTTTCATGACATATTTTCCAATTTATATGACATAATTACATACATATTTTAGTTTTATAGGACATATCAGATTCTAACAGAGAGAAAGAGAGAGAATGGGGAAAATACAGAAGGAGAGATAGATAAGAGGAGAGAGAAAGAGGGATTAAAATAGACAGAAAAGGAAGACATTGACAGAGAGAGAGCGACAGAGACTGAAAAAGACAGGGAGAGATTGGCAAAGAAATAGAGGGAGAACAGTTGAAAGGAAATAGGCGAGAAAGAAGGGAAAGGGAAAAGAGAGAGGAATCACAGAAAAGATTGAGAGGGATACTGAAGGAGACAGGCAGATATAACTTGACAAGTTTAAAACCAAGACGCTGCAAATAGCTGTTGCGCATCTCGCACCACATTTCCCCACTCCATTCTCAGCAGCAACGTTGGTTCGCAGTGTTGCAACCTGGAGGGAGCGGAATGGTCTGAGGATTTTCAACGAAATTTGATCAAATGAACCACTGATAAAGTGATATGAGCCGGCACGGTCAATCCACACAGTAAAAATCGTTTGTCATATTTGTTTTAGCTTAATTTGCTCAGTTGGCACCACTCGTACTCTCAAGGCCAGACCAGTACGTAGAAGAGTGGTGGGGAGGATGACGCAATAGGAAATGCTGTGCAGCGATCTGCGCATATCGGGACTTAACTTGTCAGGCTATAGAAAGAACGAGAGCGAGATGGAGTGAGAGAGATTGAAAGAGAAGGATACTGTAGAAACGGAAATTAAAGATTGAAAGAAAGTACAGAGAGAGGGAGAGATTAAAAAGATGATGAAAGAGATAGAAATATACAGAGATTGGGAAGTAAGGAAAGATTGAAAGGGAAGATACAGGAATAGACTGAATCAGTAGAGGGAAAGATAATGAGGCAGACACGGATAGATAAATAGAGACATACAAGGCAGAGAGATCAAAAGAGAAAGAGAAAAATTAAAATGGAGAAAACTTGAAAGAGATGGAGGGAAATTGAAAAGGAAAAAGAGAGGAATGCATTGAAACAGAGGCAAAAGGGGGAGAGAAGGCATGTGGAAATCGAAAAAGATATATACTTTTAGGAAAGACGGGAAAACAAGAGACAGGGAAAGACGCGAATTTGCACCTAAGCCTGAAGGCAAACCAAACATTCAGATATTGTCACACTGTTTACAATATTCGAATGTTCATGGATTCAAGACAGTTTTTACCCAACCTTTCCCTCCATATTATATTAACAGAAGCGATAATAAATAACCCTATGAAACGAAGAAAAGTCTATTCACATGGGTCACAAATTGCACATGGTGATTCTGAGTTTTCCAAAGCTCCGATCTCTACTCAGAGATTTTCTAATTGGCCATTGTTTTGGTATGCAAGAGATTCGTGTACACAAGTCTACAACTAAATTTCGAATCAATGTAGACAGGAAAAAACAACCAACAATCATTCAAATTACGCGGAAAGGCAGATTGATGGTTGAAAACCCAAACTGTTCCAACTTCCAAGTATTTAGAAAGTTATCTCCGCGTATATGTGGAAGTTTCTTTAAAAAACTCTTTCGTGAATATTTTACCAATAATAAGCTTCCTGCTGAATCAATGTTTATTTAATTAATTAAATTTTAATTTTGATGCATGGTTATAACGTTACTCTGATTGCACTCTTCTGGCTGACTGCTTTGCCATGCCAGTCTTAATTGTTATCAAGAGCCTCGTTAACGAATTTCCAGTCACATACAGGGTGTTCCTGCACATGAGTTACAAACTTTTACAGCGTGCAGATATAACTTTTCTTAATCACATTCTGCTCGTTTATGTCTCACCTTGACGTTATGATACTTCTAAGGAGGGAAATTTTATCCCACGTCAATGCAACCACGCAGCACAGATCCATGGTTGCCGCTGTTATGTATTTTTTTGGTCTCAAAACGACAAAATTTGTAGTGCGCTACGGACAGGCGGTGTAGCCCACTTCAAGCAAGTTTAGTCCTCCTTGGAGTGTTAATATATATGACCAAAACCTGGGAAGCACTTCTTTTAAAGTAAAAGCAAGACTTTAGGAAGAGGTACCTTGCAGACATCTCTGCAGATCAGGTATACTATCGAGTCCAGCATGTTATTCTACAGAGAGTGTTACTGGCAACCAATGATTGTGTGTATACAGGACAAAAATCGAGGTTTCCATGCCTCGAAACGGTACCTCCATTAACTGGCGTTGTGGATTGTTACAACCCAGAAGTGTCCGTGACTGTACATAATTGCTTTCTAGGCAAACAATATACACAATAAGATATTTCGCATAATTAAGAACTTTCTACTCTCAAACATGACAATTGGTGGTGATTTTAAGGTGGAACTGCTTTTAACATTTTGCTTCTATTTGAAAATGTGGATTTTTCGGAAGGGGCAGAGTAACGTCAGCAGTCTACGTTGCGCTTTACATTGTTACGAAAGACCGCCGGTTTGCAGGTAGAAATAGCTACCCGAGATTTATCATAAATGGAAAGCTCAGAAGAAAATTGCGATTATTAGGTCAGTCGCAAGGCGGTGGAAGTTATAATTGCAAGAGGAATACAGGCTAATTAATCAAATTGCAAGTTTTTGCGGATGTGATGAAACAGCAAACTGTTCTTTGTCAGGAACCAGCCCGTCGTGTTCTCTTTTGCGGGTGAAATCTTCTCTGAAGGAAGTTGTGAGTAATGTGTAATGGATTCGTGCCGCTTGTTTAAGAGCATAACGGTTGCTTATTAAATACAGCGAAAGGAAAAGGAAACGATAAAGATTAAGAAAAGGAACTGGAGGATGTGGGATAGTTAGAGGGGAAAATTTATATTGGAAATGAGAAAATTGAGAAGAAAAGAAAGAAACTGGGATAAAGAAATACGAAGGAAAGGAGAAAGATAAGGGTAATAAAGGAAGAGAAACGGAAAGATTAAGAAAAATAAGTGAGAAATAAAAACTGAAAGGAAGGGGAAAAGAGAGAAACGGAAAGATAAGAGAAATACAATAAAGTAAAGAAGACAATTCAAGAGGAGAGAGAAAGTGTAATATATAGAGAGAAGTATAGGAAAGAGAGAATGAGATAGAAATGGGACAGAGGGGTAGAACGAGAAGGAGAAAAGGAAGTAGTCCGTGGAAAAGAGAAAGAGAACAGACAAACGCGCGCGCGCACACACACACACACACAGAGAGATACAGAATTAATGAAAATAGAGAGAAAAGAGGAAGATACGAAAAGAACGAGAAAAAGAGAGGAAGGTAAATTTGTTTCTGTTCCCTACTATATCATCAAACAGATAAAGGGGAGGGGGCGCTCTATGGCTTAGTAGTGACGTCATCGCCTTGTAATCAGGTGCTACGTTTCCCGATAGAGGCACATAATGGCTCAGATTCTTTAAATTGTAGATTCAGTGCCGTTTAGCCTATCTGTACATAAACTTAACTTAAAACACACAAAAAAAACTTACTATTGTCCCAAGAACTACATTAATCTACATCAATCCTAATTATTGCACCTGCACTTACAATTCATATAACGCATACTATCACCCCCCTCCCCCACAATGAACTAACTACTAATGACTTATTACTTATCTTTAGTTCACAGTATACCACTAATCAATTCAAAGCATTATTCTATTATTGTTGTATTTTCTTTATTGTATTATCATAATCATTATGTTTTTCTCTATATGTTTCTTATTAATTCATTGTATCTGTGACAAGGGTTGGTTGTAAAAATGGGTCATGAAGCCTAAACACGCCTGCTTAAATAAAGACCCATTCAATTCTATTCTCAAACTCAAGACCAAATGACATCATCTTTTCTGAACACTCGCGACAACAAACGAAAACACACTAACAGTTCAGGTCTAAAATAGTCTACTTATTAAAATAGGTTAAATTGTCTACACGATGCTGTGTGAATTATCTTGCTCAACTCTTCCACATAGATGTTTTCTCTTCTTCCACAGGCTCGAGACTTCTGCCAAGTGGGATTGTCGCAGCAAAAACTTTCACCCTGATTCGATCTGAGAAAGCTTCCGTTTCACGTCCGGCCTGCACCCAGGAAATAGGTATGCGTCGCCTTTTAATTGGAGGAACAAAAATAAGGGTAACCGCATGTATATATCGTTATACCAATCGTGTCATTTTCACGTACTGTATAAATTCAACAGTACAACTGTAGGAATTGAATTTCTGTCCAGTTCGTATCCTAACTATAGGAGATGGCTGCGCCTGATTCAGGGGCGGAGTTAATAGGTTATGTGATTGAGACTCAATAGGGTAGGAGTATTTAGTATTCTTAAGTCTGGAGAGAGAGAGAGAGAGAGAGAGAGAGGAAAAGAGGGAAAGAAAAATAGAGAGATAAAAGAGAAAGAAAGAAAGAGAAAAGACAAGATAAATAAGGAAAAAGAGAAAGAGAGAGAGGAAAATAGAAAAGAAAAAGAAAGAGAAAAAAAGAGAAAGAAAGAAAAAGAGGAAAAGAGAAAGAAAAACAAAGAGAGGGAAAAGATAAAATAGACAGGAAAAATAAAGAATAGAGAAAAAAGAAAGAAGAGAGAGAGAGAGGAAAAAAGAGAAAAGAGAAAGAAAAATAGAGATAAAAGAGAAAGAAAAATAGAGAGAAAGAGAAAGAAAGAAAAAAAGAAATAAGGAAAAAGAAAGAGAGAGGAAAATAGAAATGAAAGAGAAAAAGAGAAGGAAAATATAAAATAGACAGAGGAAAAATAAAGAATAGAGAAAAAGAAAGGAGAGAGAGGAAAAAGAGAGAAAAGAGAAAGAAAAATAGATAAAAGAGGAAGAAAAATAGAGATAAGAGAAAGAAAGAAAAAGACAAGAGAAATAAGGAAAAAGAGAAAGAGGAAAATAGAAGAGAAAAAGAAAAAAAAAGAGAGAAAGAAAATAGGAAAAGAGAACGAAAGACAAGAGAGAGGGAAAAGATAAAATAGAAAGAGGGACAGAGGAAAAATAAAGAAAAGAGGAAAGAGAGGAAAAAGGAAGAAAGAAAGAAAGAAAGAGAGAGAGAGAGAGAGAGAGAAGGAGAGGTTAATGAATTATCTTGTGTATGCTACTTGACAATATGGTATGGTAAATCAACACTTATAAATCATTCATAAGAACAACAATAACAACAACAAGAAATATATGCCATGTAATGTTAAAGTAAAACAAATATGCAATGTAGAAAAGCTAAAATAATTTTTAAAAACTTTTTATTTGAATATGTGTACAAACCTGAAATTAAACAACTTTTCCCTGTCACTTTGTTTTAGAAATGAAACATTTTGACAATGTATACTTAAAGTGTACAAGATTTAATTCTCAAAATTTTAAAACCTGTCATACTGCAATTTAAGAACATTAGACAGAAAATATCTTACAAGAGTAAGGACTAGCTAACTCATATATGTATGCAATCGTGATGTATTTAATGGATGCATGTGCAATTTCGGGTAATATTTATGTAAAACTTTAGCTCAGATTAGTTAAACAGATCTTTCCAGATATGCAACGTACCAGTTTCTAAATCTACGTACTTCTTTGTTTCTTTAGATAAATTGTTATTTTTAGTTAGTCACACAATGTTATCTGTCATTACAGCATAAGTTATAACAGTGGTTTAATATTTTGCTCATAAAGTGTGTTCCTAGGCTGCTTTATAATTAGGACCTATTAAGTTTAGATTTTTAAGGGTAGCAGATCCTTTGTGCGGTACATTTTTCTTGATACTGAACGGTATTACTATGCATTTATAAATTAATATAAACAAAGCATTGGACTTTCTGTTATTAGATGTCACTACTTCTCTGAATAAAAAAATGGTGACAGTCAACTAATATCTCACTATTGGCGATAAACAAAATATTATTTATGATTTTCTTTAAAAATTGTTATGTAAAACTGTTAACACAAACTTTCCCAAAAGCTAAAAATGACATCTAAAAATATTAAGATAGTAACTTTCGTTCGGTAAGAAATTAAAGATAATAGGTTTTCAAAGCCTGATTTAGTACTACGACAATTTTTTCTTCTTAATTGATGGGCCAAAATATCCTGCACTATTAACTGGGCGTACTATAATTTACTTTCAGTCAATATTTTATTTTTAACGTCTTATGAATGTGAAAGTGTGAGAGTTGCGCCAAAAAATTCTAACAAAATTCCCCCCTCCCCCTGTCTTGTACCTTATAATCATTGAGTTTTTTTCGCGTACATAGTAATCTCTTTTAAGATTCGAATCTCGGTTGCCGAGTGTTCTACATGCAAAATATTTCAACATCTACTATAAATAAAACAAAGAGCTTCTTAAAAAAATACTTAACAGGATCATATGCCGACAACGGATATAGAAATTATATTTATAAACTATAAATTCTGAAGCAAGTTTATTGTTATTAGTTTGAGATTGTTACTGTTATTGATGGGATATGCATGCTTGTGGAAAAATATTCGGTGGCCAAACGAATTGAGGCTTTAACGCACAATCCGAATTGTTCGGGTTTGAGTCCCGTACTGGTAGTCACTTTTGACACCACATAATTCATACTCAACATCGAAGCCTAAAGAGGCAGAAAAGGCGATGTTATTATCAGAGCTAGGAATTTTAGGTGCTGCACCTTAAATTTTTTTGTGTGAAAATGGGTAAAAAAGTGACTCATCCCCAAAATAAGCATGTATTGAACTCTACTCATGGTGTTTCGGTTGCACCTTTTTGCACCTTTTTCACAAACTCAGAACCTTTTCCACCTTTTTCACATTCTCAGAATCTTTTGCACCTTTTCGCCCATTTTGCATCTTTATCATTTTTTTTATACAACTCACGCACTGTTTAACCCCACCCATATTCGAGGCACGGCTTCTTGGCACGCGATTCTTGTTTACCGCACAACAATGAATCGGCTTTCTTCAGTTCTTGGACGTTAATGTAGTAAGCGCGCGGACTTTAAACAGTGCCAACAATGACGCGTTACATTTGCTAGAAGTTGTGCTCTTCTTGTTCTGTGCTGTATTGTTTACGAATTGTTGTAGGAAAGCTGTTTTGTTTTCGTTTCCTTCTCCTGTCTCAGCGAGCAAGGTAACTGCAGTCTGTGATCGACTGATCGATGCATCGGATTTGCTTGTTCACCATGCCAAAACATAAAGTAAATGTTGGGAAACTGCAGGACATTGTTAAATAGTTTAGCGGTGACGGCATTCAGAGTGATGGATCTGTTCTGAGGTGTGATGTGTGTGATATTTCTATTGCTGTTGATGACAAACACCATCGCACTCGGGTTGTGCAGCATCTACAAAGTGGGAAGCACGTCAGGAATAAAGAACTACGAGATGGTAAAGGTGGGAAGCGACAGCAATTCATTGCTGAGGTGCTTGCATCTTCGAGTTCTAGAAATACAAATGAATTTTTCAGTGAGACAGCAAGGACATTTATAGCGTGCGGAATACCTCTTGCGAAACTTAACAATCCTGTCATGAAATCATATTTGCAAAAATATACTGGGAAGTCAGTTCCAGATGAGAGCACCTTAAGGAAATCTTACCTTCAACCTCTTTATGAAGCTAAAATCTCGCAGATCAGGCAAGTAGTAGCTGACCATCCAGTCTATTTCATACTAGATGAAACCACAGATAGGCAAAACAAGTACGTTTTGAACATTTTAGTAGCACCTCTCAATGGACATCAAGTGAAATCCATGCTTTTGAAAACTTATTTTCTCGGCAAAACAGATAATGCAAGTGTAATGCAAAGTTTCAATGATGCGTGTTTTGTATTGTGGCCAGAGGGCGTAAAATATGATAGTGTGTGGTTAGTTCTTACAGACCAAGCATCTTACATGTTAGCTGCATTTTCTAATCTGAAGAATATGTATCCTAACTTAAAACATGTGACCTGCATTGTTCATGCTTTGCATAGAGTTTGTGAAGCTCTTAAAGATGAATATACATATGTGAACGAATTTGTTTCCAGCATTAAGAAAATACTGAGGAAGGCTCCTTCTAGAATACAGAAGTACGTAGAAATTACGAAACTTCCACTACCACCCTCTCCCATCCTCACTAGATGGGGTACATGGTTAAAAGCTGCAGTGTTTATTTGCTATCATTTCCATACAATATCGAAATTTTTAGATGCTTTGCCTAGTGATTCCTCAGCTGTAGAAAAAGCCAAAAAACTTGCACTTAAACAGGAATTGCAAGATGAACTCTATATTGCACATGGCTTCTCATTCCTTACTACTGCAATCACAAAACTGGAGGAGCAGTGTCCTGAAAAGGAAGCACAGTGGGCTGTTTTGATGGATGTGCAATGAGAGCTGCAAGGGGTCGGGAAAGAGAAGTTAGAACAAAGTTTAGCCAAAAACTCTGATGTTCAAAAAGTCGCAACTAACAAGGATGTGGATTACCGGTTGAAAACAAAATACGCACCACTTGTGTCTGTTGACGTTGAACGTTCTTTTTCAACTTACAAGTATCTGCTTAGTGACCGCAGATGTAGCCTCACTCAGAAGAACAGAAAATTTGAATGTAATCTATTTTAACAGTTTTCTAGATGACTAATTCTAAGCAAGTAAGAAGAAGAAGCATGTTTTCCTTTATGTTGCTTTCTAATGTATCAGAGAATTTTCTTTGCTTAGTTATATTAAACGATTTAAAACCAGAGAATACTCTGTGTTTATCCAGACAAGTTGAATCATATATGTATGCACTGCTCACAATAAATTTCACATCTGAAAATTAGCACCTATTTTAGCACCTTTTTTGTACAAAAATTGGCACCTTTTTTGCACCTTTATTGGCAAATTTTTGCACCTAAAATTCCTAGCTCTTATGTACACAATTTCGTATTTTCGCCCAGCGAGGAATTTCGCTTCGTATACTCGTATAGCAAGCAAGGAGTAGACTGGATTTCGCCCTGGAGACATAGTTCGTAAGTTTCATGACTGAAAAATAGATGTCACTGCACTCATATCTGTATATTTATTCCCTTGACTGCTTTTTTGCGCATAACTTTCCTTTAGGGATGTGTAAATTAACGCTTCATTATTTTCGCAATATTCTAGTTGTCACGTTCCGCCTTTTAGTAGCTACAGTCTTCTTCTTAAAAGTGTCATTCCCCATACATTGCAAGCGTTCAGTGCTTCTCTTCTAAAAAGAGTAATGTAGATCAATAATCTTGGTAATGTAGATAAGTGATCTTCAACGCAGTCTTCATCGAAGGATATATTAAAAAAAAAGACTTAACAACGTTTCGTCATTCCTTAGACGTTCATTCTTATTATTTAGAGAAACAAGAGGTGGAAATCCCAAACTCATGGTGAAAATAATAACATCTGAACTTCGGCAATAACTGAAGGTCGCCTGCTCATTCAATTCAGCTGGCGTCCGAGACTTCTGCTGAGGGACAATCTGCCGTCCCCGCTTCCGCAAGTCGTGATCTGGCAACTCTGCTCGCGGTCTCCATGGAGACGGAGGAGGATGCGGTTCTTGACCTCCAGATGACCTCGCTTTCGGTAAAACCCTGCGTTGCCGATTCTTTATCGTGAGGTGCAACTTTGTTTTTGGTTAAGTCTGTTTCGCTTCCAACTTGACTCCCTTTCCTTTCGCAGTGTTATTCACAAAGAACGAATAAATATCTGACTTAAAGGTAGCATCTCAACATTGGCATAGAAGGACTGAGGAAATGCCACGAGAAGAGTTGCAACAAGATACTGTTCGACCTCGGTAGACAAGACTAGTTCCGAGTGGACGAGTTCAAACCTAAAACGGGAAGTAGGTAGAAATTTGCGCGAAAGTATGCTCTGGATCTCAGATCGGAATCTCGCTTGTATGTGTTTGGTTGTTTATTTTGTAATCCGTTCGTCACAAGCTCAACAGACCTTTGAAAGTGGAACAAATGCGATTTTCAAGGAACCTGATTCCACGTGAAGTCATCACCCCTCTGACTGACACAGAAGGACATGAAGTGACACTTCATTGACCCAATGTTTATTTGACGATTCCTTGACATTTTAACAACGCTAGGCACCAAACCCTATGAGCACTACCAATTTCCAAGTGGACACGCCAGTGCTAGCATATTAATACCTATCGTTAGGTATTTAAAGTTATATCCACAAATCGTGGAAAGTATTGATCTGGTCCTATGAACACTTTGTTAGCTCTTTATCTAAAAAAATATATCTATGTAACATATTAGGTTTTTGCATAGAATTGTAACATATATTGGAATTTTAAAAGGGGGCGATTATTTTTCACACACCCTATAGATGCTCGCACTGCAGTACCTAGAGACCAGGAGCGTATATTATAGGCTAGCTAGGCTAACTGCGAAGCTTGAAGTCTAGGTAATAAAATACAGGAGGAATATCTATCAGAAATTGTAAATATAATTATTCATATCAGTGAGATGATAATGATAGTGATTTTGGAGTTGGCAACCTGATTTCCTATGAGTTGGCAACCTGATTTCCTATGAGTTGGCAACCTGATTTCCTATGAGTTGGCAACCTCTTTTCCTATGAGTTGGCAACCTCAGTTCCTATGAGTTGGCAACCTCATTTCCTATGAGTTGGCAACCTCATTTCTATTCATAGCCTAGAACCACGTGACGTAGTGAGATAGCCCAGATTTTGGACTCCGTATACGCCACTGTTAGAGACGAAAGGATTTTTCCGCTTGACGGACGCCGTCAATTTCCAACCATGAAAGGAAAACAGAAATTTGCGATGGGGGACCCGTGCACTTTTTATCGCATAAAAAACGCTTGTTTGCATACGTAATCATGTACTCCAGCACGAATTCATTCTCCTTGGCTTCTGGCTGAAGAGGAGAAAGTGACGGGACTCCTTCGCCACATGTGAAAGAGGGAAAGTGCACGCCATGTCAAAGGTCATTAATTTTCCTTCGGCATCGTTCTCCAAGGAGGGCAGGTCTGGAGGCAAGCCATTACGGCAAGAAAGGCGCTCTCTGATTGGTCCTCTGGCCTGGGAAGCCTGAGTTCGATTTCCATACAAGCCATTGATTTTTATTCTTCTTTTTCATAATTTCTCAGCGTCGCTATTGGTGGAAGCCGGTGTGGAAACGAAATTACTAGACTTTTATTCTTAGTTTCTAACGTTTCTGAAAGAAATGCATTAAATTTAGTTCTGTTATTCTACTCTAGGACTCCTGCGTGGCTATTTGGGCATATTATAGTGACTATTTTCTTCGTTCACAGTATATTATCCTTACTGGCGTACACAGGAATACTTTCCGAGGGCTGCAGGAATTGTGAAGGGGGTGTAAGGGGTGCTCCTTCCACGTAGTGCACCAATAGTCAACCTCACTTCCACGTAGTACACCCTGGACTGCAGACTAACGAGGCTCTGGCGACTGGCCCCATAGCCAGTATAATTTTGTTTGTGTTGTCCTGTGTTTTGTCCTTCTTTGTGCTGAGTGCTCCTTTACAGCCTCAGCTTTTGACGAAAGTCAGAAGATTTTAATATTTTATGATTTTAGTTCTGCAACATTAGAGTTGTTCTATGTAACGATAAGGGTCTGAACCTTTTTTCAAAAATTCAAAATTCAATTGTAAAGGTGGATACACTATATAATTTATCAATTACCACGTTCAACCTTCGCCCTAAAGATTGTTCAAAAAACAAAATTGTAATTGGGAGTAATTTTAAGGCCGAGTTTCAGGTATCACTTTGGTTACCTTGTTCTTTACTGCTTTCATTCCAAAATGTTTATTTTTCACAAAATTTCGGGAGGGGCTCTAGCCCCATCAACCCCTTTCTGCGTGAATATAGGACAATTGCGATGAAGCCAAAATCACGGACAATTGCGATGATTTTGACGGTGAAGATCATTTTACAATTTAATGGTAGGACAAATCTGACGATCAGTACCTAACCTAACCTCACCAAAGGCACCACAGGACTAATAATTCTGTAGAAGGTTGGAACAACAAAATAAACAGGTGGCTTGGAAGACCGCGTCCAAAAATTCATGATGTTCTGGCCAGCCTCAAGAGCAAAGCAGAAGACACCAACATCAAGTATGCGGATGAAACTTTATGTAGAAGGTCAGGAAAGGAAGAAGCGTGACATTAAAATCGACGAGAGAGTCGGTTTGGTTTGGTGTTTTAAGTCCAATTTGTGCACAGTAAGGCTAATCGGGACTGGACCTACAGTTTATTGTGGGATCCGAACCACTATGTGCCTCCACCGGGTATCGAACCCGGGACCCCTAGATTACAAGGCAAGGGGAGGCTCCAACGACGAGAGTGTTGGAAAGTGTATTCGCAAGAGGAAACGGGTTACCTCAAAAGGTGTCTGTTGGCTCTAGCCCGTGTTCAATATTCCACATAATTCTCTTGTAAGAGGTATTGTACTGGGTGTTAAGTCACCATTCAATTTAATAGAAGATTTAAAATGTCATCGCAAGTGTTGGCCATCGCAATTGTCCGGTTACCCTTCTGCGTACGCCAGTGATTAATCTGTTTTAGCACCCTTTTGTGCCTGTTGCTATTGTTAGCACCTGCCTTTAGAGCTCATATCCTTCCTTCATGCTTTTCACTGTCTACTCCTGCCTTTAATTTAAAGTCTGTTGTCTTCTAGAGCGTATTTCTAATTCCAATGCTTTGCCATAGTATAATTTGATGCCTTGATTTTGTCCCCAACTAACATTAATTGAAGATTTAATGTTAAATCTTTCCCGACACTAATCCACTCTTAATTGGCTTATTAATTATTAATTAACCTTCTAAATAATGAGCGGCTAGCGACAATTGGAGCGACTTTGATATATATGCTGATAGCTGACCTGCCTAACTTACTCATGCATGGATGCAATAGCGTAAATAACATGTAAATAAGTTAGGCAGAATCGTCTTCCATTGCATTGCAACGTGTCTTAGCTAAGGGTATCGCAAAGGAGCCGCGAGTGTCTCGTTGACTTAACAGTGCTCCTTGGAGGGCAAGACACCGTTACCGCCTGACAAGGACCTTTCGAAGTGCTTGCTGCTTCCCGTCTCCGGTTCGTGCCCGCAGGGAAGCACCGGATCGAGGCCCGATGTGGTCATTTCCATATTGTAGTGACAGACACAGCTCAGGTAGGGTTATGCCCCCCCCCCCCACTTCACACAGGTTTTATAAAAGAATAAGAACGCCAGTTCCATCGAAGGATGGTAACTTACTTAAAAAGATACGTCATTGCCCCACCATTTATAGGTACACAACATAGACGTCCGGAAGAGGGGACAAGGAGGTGCCATGGCCCCCATGAAAATGAATGTCCAACTAAACATTCATTTATGTTAATTATAATAATTCGTTGAAGAAACATGATAATTTCAGACTAAAATAGTGTTTTTTGAGTGGGCATTACTATTATGGGGAAAAATATGCCTCCTTTGTCCCCTCTGGAAAAAAGTGCCTTGCTTGCCCCTCCCTGGAAAAAATCCTGCGGATGTACATGGTACACAACAACCGTCGGCCCCCGGGGCGGAGTGGTTAGCACATCGCGCTACGACGCCAGGTGTCCCGGGTTCGAGTCCCGGCCTGGGCATGGATGTTTGTAGTGTCCATTCATCAATCTCATCATATCATCACATCACTCATCCCCATCTTCGAGATTAGCCAAAGTGGCAGAAAAGCGAAGTAAAATAAACAGAAGTAATCAATCAATTGTATTCATTGTCAAGCCCAGATAAAATGGCAGTGTATTAATGCTAAGAGAGCTAAACCTCACAATGAAGGCATTCTGCACTGACGTCAGAACATGGATGTTGATTGTCGCTTGTGGAGTGAGATCCACTGTTAAACTTTCGAATTATGGCCACTTATGGTGATGCTCAGATACTTCTAATCAGCTAGTTCCTGCAAAACGCCATCTTGAGTGACAATGCGGAAAATGCCATTTCAATGCAACGTACAGTATTTTGCGTCGCTTCTTTCCTGCCATTTTAATTGCCACGATGACGATGATGAAGGAGCATTCACAAAAGGAACGCCCATGCCTAAATCGGGGCTCGAACCCGAAACCTTCCTGTGAGTCGCCCACTTAACGTGCTTTGTCATCGAAATAACGCTTCGTACTGTAGTACCAGAGCATTGCAGGAAAAAATCAAAGATTTTTTCTATCGAAGTATAGGAGGTCTCACACTTCATTGACAGCTATACTAACAGTTCTGCAATCTCATACTTTTATGTAAATGACAATTCTAAACTTTAGCGTGGGTCTCATTGGGTAACAGTAGCCAGTGATGACGACAGAGAGGAAGGGAGCAGGAGTCTATACTCTGTCCCTGTTAAGTAGTGAGGCGAGACCAATGAACATGTGAGAAGGAACGGGATTGCGTGGAGGGGGAAAGCTACTGCAGTTACCAGCCTTCGTACTTGTACTGCTTCTCTCTGCCCAGAGATAGCTGGGACAGGGTATAAGGTTGCCGATTGTTGTCCAAACAGTGAGCAGCAGTAGGCCTAATCAGCTGCTCGACTGCAAGTTTCTTCGTAGGTAACAGCGGGGCACTGCCATAAAGGCGGCCACACTCTAGGCCTTCAAATGCCACAAGATTTCTGGGTTGGTGCTAAAGGCTTTGGTTTCAGAACCTTGTACAAAGTTCACTTCGCTTGAGGAAATCGACAGGTATACCTCAAGCAAACCAAACTTGCGTACTCAGAAACTTGAAAACCCCAATGAATCACAAAAATTCGGAATAAGAAATCTTCATTGGGTAGAAAACCATTTCGCACGCAACAACCGACGCGTGGCGCCGGCGTCAAGTGAAGTCACACGTGTAGGAGGCGGATATGGACACGTAACTTAACGCATGCGATCAAAGGCGACGAGGTCTTTGGCAGGCACCAGCACGCTCCAGTTCATATGACGTCATCACTTTCGGTTTTTTTGCCAACACGGACAGTGGGTCTCTCGTGTGAAACGTTGCGAGCAGTTGATTCGCTCTTTTGCTTCTTTCTCTTTGTGCTTGGGGATATTTCTGTATTGTCTGTTTTTACGGTTGTTGTTTCAATAACAGCACACACAAAAAACAAACAATCGGAAAAAAGGAGGGGCGTCACCAAAAATGCACGTGCCCCCCACCCCCGATCGCCGAGAATATATATATATAAAACAGAGGCCAAAAAAATGCAGACATAAATTCAATAAATAACCGGAAATATTTTTTTTTACAGAATCTATTATTCGAATGGAATACAACACATGCTAATTATTCAACGTAGTCCCCCTCAAGTTCAATGCACCTGCGCCAGCGCTCCACAAGCCTCCCAACTCCACGTGCAAAGGATTATCTTGGGCATTTGCGTATCCAGACATGCACTGCTGCCTGGACTTATTCATCATCCTCGAACCTTGAGCCACTAGGAGCGTCTTTAAGTGGGCCAAAAATGTGATAATCTGAAGGTGCCAGATCCGGGGAATACGGGGGGTGGGGTAAGCAGATGAACTTTAGGTCATTGATGGTAGCTAATGTGACTCTAGCTCCCCGCACACATCCATTCGCCTGTCTTTCATTTCTGGTGTCAAATGTTTTGGAACCCACCTCGCACAAACTTTCTTGAACATCAGTACGTCATGAACAATATGGTGGGCTGATCCGACACTGACGTTCATCTCTGATGCAATCTCACTCACCGTAATACGCCTGTTTTCCCGTATCAAGTCGTCAACTCTCGCAATGTTGTTCTCCGTGTCTGCAGAGACAGAGCGTCCTGGACGTGGCGAATCTTGAACACTTCTTACACCCTGTTTGAACTTTTCTGCCCACTCGTACACTTGTGTTCGACTCAAACAGCTTTCGCCATATTGCACTGCCATCCGACGGTGAATTTCGATTGGTTTCAACCCTTCAGCTAATAGAAATCTAATGACACTTCGCTGCTCCAAGGTGGAAATATATGATTCCTAATGCATTGAGGAAAATGCAAGCACAAATAACGGAGACATTTAATACCAAAGAATGGCACACGTAAGTTAAAACCTGCAATTTCGAAGTATTTTCGCCGCTTTTTGTTAGTAAAAACTGTTTGTATGTATACTAATATAGCGAAAGAACACGCCGAAAATAACAATCGGTACCTAACTACGTAAAATTATAGCTGCTGTTGTGGAAAGTCCGTTTGGGTGCTATATTCACTTGCGTGAAGCCTTTGGTTTGTTCTGCTTCACAGTAAAGTGACATGCTAAGGTAACAGACGTGCTTTACTTCACAATAGCACATTTCCGAGAGCTAAAATGAACTGAAAACGTTCATAAGCAACTTTTGTTGTTTATGTTGTCTTCATAAACCATGCAAGATATTTCACTTTCTCTAGGGGTACTGAAGGTCAAGGGTACCTCAAATTGTATCAAATAGAGTGGTCCAGGAACTTTTCTATTTCTTAGCAAGGTCAATAGAGGCTGTATTCAAGAGCGTTCGGAGGGAGAACGATAAATGCCAGCCTAAAGTTTTATATTTCACACATGTAATTTCATTTCAGTCACAGTGATTTGCGATTTATAAGGGACTGAAGAGTGGTAAAGGCCATTGCAGGAACGCCAAAATTTCGAATTGAAGCCGTGATCCTTCGGTTACAATGCAACGCGAGTATTTCGCCTGCTTTACACGGATACTTCAATACACACAGGGCCTCCCCGATAGCCATGGACGTCCGGAAGTAGGGCGCAAGGGATGACCGCCCCCCCCCCCCTTGGAAAATGAAATGTCCACACATAATTTCATTTGAGCCACATTAATTCATGACTTCATGTTAATTATTATAAATACGTTGAAGGAACATGATAATTTCAGATTGAAATAGTGTTTTATTTCTTTGAGGGGGCATCACTATTATTGGGGAAAATATGCCTTCCTTGCCCCTCCCTGGAAAAACTCCTGCGGACGTCCATACCGATAGCACATTCGGTATGTACATTCCCCCTCCCCCCGATTAGACTGTGCGAGTATGAAATGAACTTAAACTTTGCAAAAATAACAGGAATAACCATCGCAACACTAATACCGTATAACTAACCAGTACATTTCTTCTTCACTTGCTTGAGGCTCCCAATTATTGTTCCATTCCATCAGGTGAAATTCTCTGTCCTTTGCTTACTCTTTCGTTGCTGAGGTATTTATTCACTGCTTTATTCATTATTTTGTTGCAGTGGATTTCTTTCGTCACTTATTTTATTTCTTCGTTCGTGTGGTTCATTGTTATGTTATTTAATTGTTCTTTCGTTCCTGTGGCTCAGTTGCTCGCTGCTTTATCTATTCTTTCGTTCCTGCGGCTCAGTTGCTCGCTGCTTTATCTATTCTTTCGTTCCTGTGGCTCAGTTGCTCGCTGCGTTACCTATTCTTTCGTTCCTGTGGCTCAGTTGCTCGCTGCGTTACCTATTCTTTCGTTCCTGTGGCTCAGTTGCTCGCTGCTTTACCTATTCTTGCGTTCCTGTGGCTCAGTTGCTCGCTGCTTTACCTATTATTTCGTTCCTGTGGCTCAGTTGTTCGCTGCTTTACATATTCTTTCGCTCCTGTGGCTCAGGTGCTCGCTGCTTTACAAATTCCCTTGTTCCTGTAGCTCAGTTGCTCGCTGCCTTACCTATTCCTTCGTTCCTGTGGCTCAGTTGCTCGCTGCTTCACCTATTCCTTCGTTCCTGTGGCTCAGTTGCTCGCTGCTTTACCTATTCTTTTGTTCTTGTGGCTTAGTTGCTCGCTGCTTTACCTATTCTTTCGTTCTTGTGGCTCAGTTGCTCGCTGCGTTACCTATTCTTTCGTTCCTGTGGCTCAGTTGCTCGCTGCTTTACCTATTCTTGCGTTCCTGTGGCTCAGTTGCTCGCTGCTTTACCTATTATTTCGTTCCTGTGGCTCAGTTGTTCGCTGCTTTACCTATTCTTTTGCGCCTGTGGCTCAGGTGCTCGCTGCTTTACCTATTCTTTCGTTCCTGTGGCTCAGTTGCTCGCTGCTTTACCTATTCCTTCGTTCCTGTGGCTCAGTTGCTCGCTGCTTTACTTATGCTTTCGCTCCTGTGGCTCAGTTGCTCGGTACTTCAATTATTCTTATTCTGTTGGCTCTCCATTCGATCCTCGATTTATATTCATAATTTTGGTTGCACTGAGGGCAAGTGACCGAACCGTATGTTCATATTGAATAGGCAGAATAAAGACAAGAAAGGGGAGCGTCACAAACAGAAGAGACATGGAAAAAGTGATAAGGAATATAAGAACCAGATTTATTTAGAGAGGAAGCACAATTTTAAATTATTTTGCATTTTAATTGTGCCTTCCTTGACGTGCTATTTCCATTCGAGAAAACCTGAAACTGGGCGGTGTCCGTGTAACACACAATTATTACACATGGAGGAAATGGCTAAATAGACCAAGCATGAAGGTCGCCGATTACATACTGCTACTCTAACTAGGGTAGGATTTATATTACATGTAACTTTTAAAAAATTACTTCCGCCAATTTTACTCATGCTTTGCCATTCTTCGAGTGCGGTTAATATTCTGCATTACACATGTTCTTCCATTTTCTTGGAATTATCTTCACGGCGTCTAATAATGCTTTTTTTTATCTGGTGGACTTGAAAGTTTGTGTTTCGTCTATTTCTTTCCTCTTCACACGCTCATTTTGTTGTCTCGTTTCGTTCTTTTTTTTTCTTCTGCTGCTAACTTTGTTGATTTTCACTAATTCGTGTTGACAGGGTTGGGAGTCAGTGGTGTGCTCAAGGAGGGCGTGGATGGGACCGTAACTTTATATATGGAAAGAACATAGAACTGATCGCTAAAGGAAGGACACAGAACCACCCTTATGGTTTCATCGTCCCCTGATTAAAATCCTGGGCACGCCACTGGTGGTTGTGGGCCGAGTGTGGTATGTGGCGTTCTTCGTTGTCATTTTTTAAAAAGTTTTTTTGAAGTCCATTTTATGCTCAGGTAGGTTAATCGGGACTGGACCTACAGTTTAAAGTGTGTTCTGATCCACTGAGATCAAACCCAGGAACCTCCTTCTCTCTGCCTCTCTACACAACAAACACATTCATTTATGCAAGAACAAAATTGGAATATTACAAATTTGAAAATTCGTCGATGTTATTTTCGTAGCTTTTTATAAGTTCACATTTAAATATTTCATAGTTCAAGGAGGGGACCATGGGCCCCGTGGCCCCTCGCCTGGGTACGGGCCTGCTAGTACAGTTCGAAAGCTTCAAGTACACAAGCAATCGAGACCACATCTCGGAGCACGGATAGTTTGCAGACTTGGTCACGTGATTTCTGAACTCGTTGTTCATTTGTTTGAAATCACGGAGGTAGAAAGCCAAGCAAAACATGTTAAATATGCGTTGTTGGTTGAAGTTCTTGTAATGTTTGTAAATGTAAGTACAAGAACATTTGAAAATCCTAAGAGATTTCTATGGTGAAAAACAAGTTTTTAAAACGAGGGTGGAACAACGTGTCCTCAGTTGTATCTACTGATCGTTGTTGAGTTGAGTTGGTGTTTAAAGTCCACTTTATGCACAGTAAGGCTAATCGGGACTGGACCTACAGTTTAAAGTGGGATCCGAACCACTTGTGCCTCCACCGGGTATCGAACCCCTTGATTACAAGGCGACGACGTTTCTACTGATCGTATTTGGCGCTGCAGTCGAAGTGCAATTCGAAAGACTTTCACTTCCAGTCCGCGACTTCAAGACCGCACTGCAAGACCGTTCTCGGAGGATGCTCGCTTCAAGTATGGTCTTGCATTTTTCAGACACGGCCAAAGCTAGGTTTGTACATCTAAAAAAAAAGCCAATTTCCAACGTTTAGTCTTATTGACTGGCCATCGAAGTTCCCGGGTTTAAATCACGCCGTGGTCATTTTCCTTCATCAATTTCATCAAATCATCACTGTGGTAAATGTGGAAGAAAAGTGGACGCTAAATAACAAAAACACAATACAATCTTATGAAATACCGAATCGTTTTTAATTTTGTGAATTTCCATTATCCTGGGGCAACGTCAAGATTTGTCGGGAATAATCTTTAAGATTTCATTCTGCTCCTTTGTCCCAGACTTTTAGAAAGTGCCACAGAGGACATTTTGCCATGTGTTGGAACCAAAGTGAAAATGCAAAGAAAATGGAAGAAAAATCCACTTTCTTTATTGCATTTTCGCCAGCGGCGATGTGGAAGCACGCACACGAAACATTAGTTCGCGCCGAAACAATGACAAAATGGCGTCGTTGCTAAAGCGAGGTGACTTACTCCCTGGGAGAATGGGCCATATCGGAGAACGAGTCATCTTGTGTCAAAAGCACTGGGAAAACGTGGACGACCGGAACGCACAAAAGCACTTTCCCCGAACATAACCCACAAAGACCATGCGAAACTGATGCGTTAAGACATTTCAACCTTTTGAAAAGACAATAAAACGAGACTTGAGCTCGTTTAGGAGTTGATGAGGAGGACATTCTCGCTCTTCTACTGACTCGTGACGAATTTTCCCACGCACTTTCTGTACATATGGCGGAGCGTCAAGCTATGCTTTGTTGTGAAGACATGAGTACTTGAACACACTGCAAGAAGAACTACAAGCTAATTGTTTAGAACTGCGCATCACCCTAACCCAGGGTGCCAAATCCTGGGGGGGGGGGGGGCAGGGGGGAATTCCCCCACCAACGATCTTGTCCTAAAATGTCCCCCAAACCAAACTCTTTCGGGGGGGAGAGGTTTTGTTCTAAGAACAAAGATAAACAATTATTTTTGAGGTCGAATATACTTTACTGGAATAATTACGAAAACACCCACAGAGAACGAACAACAAAGAGCCTCATCTCTAAGGTCACTGAACCCATCAATCCCCAGAACACAGAAATAAGTCCGACCTGTAATTTCTACTCCATTTCTCATCGCATTTCGTCAGCTACAGCAAAGTATATAAATATAGAAACACGTAATAGCATTTATATATCGGAAACTATTACCTTCTTGAGGTCTATTAATTTTTTTCCACAGCTAATGGTACTCATGTTGTCATCCGCATATGTTTCCGATTGCACCTTCATCCATCCCATCTCATCATTCATCATCTTTTGCTATTAGTCCAAAGTGGCGAAGTACAATAAAACAATCAATGAAAGACTAAGAGGATTTTATATATATTTATATATATATATAAATAAAGTTAAGTCCCCATATGCGCAGATCGCTGCGGAGCACTTCCCATTACGTCATCATTCCCACCTCTCTTCTACGTACTGGTCTGACCTTGAGACTACGAGTGGTGCCAACTCAGCAAAATTAAGCTAAAACAAATATGATAAACGATTTTTACTGTGTGGATTGACGTTGCCAGCTCATATCAGTTTATCAGTGGTTCATTTGATTTAATCCGGTCTTTGAAAATGCGTGCGGTGCGCGGATCGTAAACTGTATTACGCACGCGCGTTAAGGTTTATAACGAAGAGAAACTTCTGGGCGAATGATTTCATTTTCTGAATGCTACATCAAGCAGTGGCCTGTTGTTTTTTCTTGTTTCTTTTTAAGCGGAGTGGGGTGGGGGTTCTTTTGTTTATCGTACAACAATCGCTACGAGAAGGCAATCTGATAACATGCTTGCCTGTGTTCCTTTTTAAAGCATTGAAATGTTCTTGCTCTTTACTCTTGGCTGCATATTTTTGAAATGCAAAAATCATCATGCCGGTTCCAACGAAATCCACAATCTGCTCTGGAAAGTCCCTTAGAGGGCAGGCCAGATAAATTGTTTACAATGTTGCAACATATTTGCGAAATCAGAAGGAGTTACATAAACTTAAGTATAATGTTGTCGGGTCCACAGGCGCCGCCACGGGAGTATCTAAATGGATGGTTTCTCACGTTTTAAAACAATTGGATTGGATTGGATTGATTTGTTGTTTTAAGTCCACTTTATGCACAGTAAGGCTAATCGGGACTAGACCTACAGTTGTAGTGGGATCCGAACCACTATGTGCCTCCACCGGGAATCGAACCCGGGACCCCTTGATTACAAGCCGGTGACGCAACCACTGCGCCATCGGGAGCCAAGTTTTAAAAGAAGGAAAAGAGTCGTTGGCGAAAGGTGAGCTGAATATCTGTGCTCCGACAGGTAGAAAACAGCCCAGGAAAAGAGAGCGAGAGAGAGAGAGATAAACAAACTAGCAAATAAAGGAAGCGAGAGAATGGCGAAAGCGCATGCGCGTTTGTGTGTGCGTGAAAGAGAGAGAAGGAAATATAACATAAGTTCCAGAGAGACAGGGATATATGAAAAAAAACAGTTAGAAAACGATAGAAAATACAGAAAAAGCAATAACGAAGATATAAATAAAGAAAAATATAGACTAAGCCCCGCGACAGGTTAACCTTGCAGCAACTTTTCGCATATATGGACTCAAACGTGCGCGCAGAAAATAGTTCCGCTGCAATACTACGGATTTTCTCACTGTCTGTGATATGAACAGCTCAGCGGTTAAGGTGAGACTGGAACAGGGATGCTGAGTGCCGCTCTAGAGTGGATTGATACATAAAACCTGCTGCAAAGTTAACCTGTCGCGGTGCTTAGATGTAAGAAAGGAAAGAATAAATAGGTATTTTTTCTCATTCCTGCGGAGACCTCCTAGACTCCCAGAGGGCGCCATTCGTCGCTCTTTCATACAACGCTCTTTCAACTCGCTGTTGGGATGGATTTATTTTATGTCGCTTTTCTGCCTCTTTTGGCTAGTCGCGACGATGAAGGTGAATGGTGAGAAAGTGGGATGGTTGTAGGGGAACATATGAAGCATCCCCGATGGCGCAGTGGTAGCGTCGTCTCCTTGTAAGCAAGGGGGTCCCGGGTTCGATACCCAGTGGAGGCACATGGAATAGTGGTTCGGATCCAACTTTAAACCGTAGGTCCAGTCCCGATTAGCCTTACTGTTCATAAAGTGGACTTAAAACACCAACTCAAGAAACATATGGACGACACAAGAGCCCGACAGTGTCTGTGGGTCCAGTGAGATTGACATTTGGGACGTCTCCCTCGTTGGAGACTTGCTCCCATTATCTTCACGGATGGGAACAAAACGCTGAGAACTTTCCGAAACTTTAATAATTCAAACAGTTCGAAACGTCTCATTAGCAAATACTTTGATTTCCTGGATGACTGACCGTTTTGATTCCCGATTCCAACGTTACCCATTAAACTTTCAGTTTTATATGGAATTAGCTTGGTTGGCCTTCCTTTAAATGCGAACTTTGCTGGGGGGAAAAATCGTGCTGGAGCAGTTAAGCAACAGAGTGCGTGACTCCGACAGTGCAAGCCACTTCCTCTGGGAAATCAAACGACGCTTTCTGTGCGACATGAGAAACGGCCTTCTTTGTGTTGGGAGTCGTTACCCGATTGGGTTGAAGCTCATTCCGGAAGGTATGCAAGTTAATTGCACTATATTCGACACAAACCATTGAAAATATACATTTACCCAGAAAGTAGCAGCCATTACTACACTCATTCTTAAATGCATCCAGGGTTTTTAGAGGGTAAAGGACTTGGGTTCTGGACCGTAAAGAACATTTCTACAGTATGTGCCATACTTGTTCAGGCTGTATACATTGTATGAAACCTCTCTGTACGTGTTCAGTTGGCGAAATGTGATAACGAAAGGTGTCCAGTATTAAGGGAGAACCTTCGAAAAGGTAATTTGTACAAAAGATGCGAGATGCAGTAATTGTACTGGATGGATAGTACATATAAATCGTTTGAGGTTGTATGATGTATGTACCTTTTTTGTTTGTACACACGAGTCACTTAGTGACCATGCCACGTCTTTGTGTGCAGCACACTGCGTTTTTGTACTTACAGCTTCAGTTGCAGGGTGTAATCACTCTGTTACCGTTCAACCACCCTGCCAGCTTGGGCAGTCCGTAATGGGGAAGCGGAAGGAGCTTTGCTCTGACCTTAAAGGTGCGATAGTGAATCTTGCTCTTAAAGGACATTCTTTTAAGGAAATGGGGTCATTAGTGCACAAATTGCATTCTACTGTGCAGTACATAGTAAATAAGGGTTCAACAAAGAATCTGGCAAGAAGAAGTAGGGAGAAGAGACTAACCGAAGAGTGAGACAAAATAAGGCATATCCAAAATTAAGTGATTCCGAAATTGAGATCACAGGTAGAAAATGCAACAGGAAAGACAGAGCAATTGAACCGTACATCGTGCATTGTACAGATAGGGATATCATGCAAGAATGCAAAAAACCACGTGCATAAAGACCAGGAGTTCTGGGACAACGAACGTCATCTGCTCCGATGAGACCAAAATAAACCTTTTCGGATCAGATGGTGTCCACTGGGTGTGGAGGAAGGCGAATGAAGATAGTAATGTACCATTCTTGTGAACATCATTTTAGCAAGACTTTTTTTTCTTTTTTGTTTTCTAGCGGTGTACTTTATCATTTCACTTTCCAACTACCTCTGTACGGATAAGACTGGTATATACTGTATCTGTAAAGTATTTCAATTCGATCAAGAAACCTCTTTTCCGGATCAGTTTATATCCTGTCCAAGCTCCTTATTGAAATGAAACAATACGCAACTTGCATACTCATAAATGGTGCAAGAATAGGGTTGCAAATAATTGGGAGTGGTGTAACCGAACAAACCTTCCAATGTTGTTCTGTAAACATAAATCAGACTAAGCCAAGCGTCAAGTCAACTTTGTAGCAGGTTTTCGCATATGTAGATCCAAACGTGCGCGTAGAATATAGTTCCACTGAGACGGGTTCTATTCCGACACAACTGCATACTTGCAAGAAAACAGTTATTTAATTTGTAAAATAGAGACAAAATAATACATTTATTGGCAGGTATGTACTTGATCGGTTGCAATCACTGTGCAGACGAACTAGGATCCACAGATTCGCCAACTGGAATTTGTATTGCGCTGAACAATCGCTGAAGATCAAGAGCGAGTCGTGCAAGACTGAATACGTTGCAGAGCGCGTGGAATCCATGATACCAGTGTTGCACACCCACTATTTTAACCCTATGTTTATTGTGATTGATTAATAATGGTGCTATACAGCGGCAAGAATGGCTGAATCGAGGTCTCCTGTTCAGCACGCGGTTTTACTCGAGTCTTATTTTGGGCTTCATCCGAAGGGAAAAGCTCTTCAAATCAAGCAAGTTGTTGTAAATGCATAATCCTCCTTACGACAACACGATCAAAGCAAAACAGGGCGTGAGGCGATTTGCCGTCAATGTGCGCACGAACTGTATCACGGGTGCTGAATGATTTGCTGTTTAAGTTTAGGAAGAGGACACAATTGTTTGTTGTTTGACGACAAAAGAATCTGCGCGGTATTAAAAGATATCGCCGTGATAAGAAACATGTTTATTATTTGGACGAAAAGTGCTTTAACTCCGTGGGGGTGGGGGGGGGGGCGTACATTGAATCAAACATTGAAGGACACCACCGTACAAAACCACCGCCAGGACTGAAGAAACCGACGAGAAAAGAAGAGGGGAAGGGGGAGGATTATTGTTTCACCCACTGGCGGCAATGAAGTCTTTGTTGAAGGTGCATATTTACTGTTCCGTGCAAAGAAAGGGTGATTATCAGCAATGAATGGACAGACCAAGATTTGAACCCTGGTTTAGTGAAGTGATTCATACATTGAAACCAGAGTAATAGCAGCAGACAATGCACCTGATTGTCACCAATAACAAATCATGCTTTTATTTGCTGGTATAAATTTAAGTGCGTGTGTCTTACAGTAACGGATGTATTGCGAACGAAGCAACCAAGTTTTTCATAAATGTATTTCTTTCTAAACCAAAAACAATAATTTGTCATTAAATTCAAGAGGGGCCTATCGTTGTTTACGTTTATCTTTGTGTATTTTTCTTTTTGCGTGCTCGAAATATACACACATGCTCTCATGTTTAGAAGTTATTTCGCATTTATATTAAGTAATGACACATTTATTAAAGAAAATGATTTAAATGTTAGGGGGATTTTTTTTCCATAAAGTTTGTTGTGTGACCTCTCACCTACAACTGTAATTCTTAGAGTTTTGAAAACTGTAGAGGCATTTGTTCTTTGGATGAAATGGTAGAATATAACCTTGTGCCTGTGTTTTTACTCAGTGTTTTCCATCCCATGGATGTTTACTTTGATTATTCTGTTCGAATACTAACTAAATGAACTTTTCTCTGTTCTTGACAATAAGAGGAACAAACTTTCGGCCTTCTTCTATCTTTAAATGAATGATGCCAATTCCAGGGAGGGGCCAACGACCCGTTCAACCCCTCTCCCGACGCCCATGGACGTACCTACTAAGTTGGTACTAACTAATACCAGTAAACTAGTATAAGTAAAATATGTGCGATACTGTACTAGTAGATTTTGCCTGTTGAATTGGCTCTACAATTTTAAATGAGTGTTTAAGGTAAGTTGGAAGTGTTGAAAGAGCGGACAAAGATTCTTGAAGACAACTCAGCCTATTTAAAAAATGAGCATCGTAAAGTTCGAATATTTAGTACTGACAAGGGAGGTTATCTAAGTGTCCTCCTCCGATTTCCATGAAACTTGGCAGGTGTATAGAGAGGCTCAAAGGAAGAAATACGTGTTTTGTGTTTCAGCTAAAAAAAAAAAAACTGTTTTAGGGAGCATAACCCTCCCTCAAATATCCAGATGAGGACAAATTGAAGTGGGGATCTGACCCCGAATCCACGTAAATATGCCATAGGAAGAACACGCAAATATAATTGGAACACACACAGCACAGAGCTGTGTTTGCCAGTGATATGCACTTCATATCTCAAGTGTCCCACTTGTGTATCTGCCAGTACTATTAGCACAGAACTTCAACCGGCATCGTCCTTCACGATAGCACTTCCGTTTGGTAGTGACAATCCTACAGTTCTGTGCTGTGTGTGTTCCAATTATATGTGCGTGTTCTTCCTATGCCATATTTACGTGGATTCGGGGTCAGATCCCCACTTCAATTTCTCCTCATCTTGACGTTTGAAGGGAGGTTTTCTCCTCTAAAACAGTTTTTTTTTTGCTGAAACACAAAAACACGTATTTCTTCCATTGGGCCCCTCTATACACCTGCCAAGTTTCATGGGAATCGGAGGGGGACACTTAGAAAACCTCCCTTGTGAGAAAACAAGAATTCTAAAACTACATGAGTGATTCCTGAACGTACAACGTTTTGTGACTAAGTGGGGATAACCCTACAAGAAGTGACATCTGTACGAAAGATTGATTCTACATCACCTGGAGATAGTTCACTGGGATGAGGAAGGATAAAGGGAAAAATAACATCTTGAAAGAGCAAAGAAGAAAACGAGGCTTCTCTGAATGGAATGATGAAGAGTTTGAAAAGAGGGAAATTGAAATTCTGGAATTGTAGATGGTAGACGTCAGTCAGCAACAGGTGTACGCCGCCGAGAAATCTTTTCTGAGCATTTGAACTTCCATAATTCATACATCTTCAGAGGAAACTTCGAATCCGGGAAATTCTTTTTTTCCCCCCATTGGAGCACTGCAAAAGGTTCCTGTTAGTTTGTGAATAAAGGAAACTGGTATGAAACATATTGATTCAATCTGCAAGAGTTATGGACGCCCCAAAGCGATTCATTAAGCGAACATGCGTGCCTCTCCGATGGCGCACTGGTAGCGTCATCACCTTGTAATCAAGGGGTCCCGGGTTCGATACCCGGTGTAATTTGACGTAATTCCGGTCCAGGAGAGAAAATCAGCAAGCATAAATGGGTTCTGGACCGTGAATAAACTTTTTATCTGTAAAGTATTTCAATTCGCTCCAAGAACCTTTTTACTAGATCAATTTAAATACGGTCCAGGGACCTTTTCAGATTTAGATTTATTTTCTTTTTGCGCGAGCTATAGGCTGTACGCACTACATAGTTTTGATTTTTCTACACTATTTTGTTACATTTAGTTTTCTTTTAAGCTGTCTCTTACTTTGTCCCCTATATACGCATTCGTCCCCTCCCTCAACAGTTCTTCTTCCAGTCTTTCTTCCTTCTTCCTCGCCCCACTTCTCTTTTCCTGCACTCTCACCAAAAATGCATAAATTTTACTTTACACACACTTACTCTATACAGATGGCACGTCTGGAGAATGATCCGTCATTTCGCTGCCTTCTCTAATAGCTTTCCCCGCCGTTCTCTTATTTCTCCCAGGTATTTCCCCACTTGCTGCCCCGCTTCCTTTATCTTTATTCTTTCGTCTACCACTTCTATCACCTCCCTCCCTGTAAAGGTTTTCATCCATTTGTCGCTTAGGTCACGTGTCGAAGGGCAGATCAGTAGGATATGGTCGTCCGTCTCCTCCCCATCGCACAAAGAACATATCGTTTCCCCTGCATCGTTTCTCTTTCTTAGTTGTTTCCATCCCCCTAATCTGAACCATGCCAGCGCGCCTTTTTCATTTTTTCCCACAATCTGGATATATTTCGCTTCCCCCCCATTCTCTTACTCTTAGCTGTTCCCTGATTGAGGTCTTTTTTTTTTCAATGTAACAATACGCAACTTAGACCGAATTTAAATTGTGCGAGGTTGCAATGGGACCTGCACAAGACAACAACACATTAAAAAGTTAGAATAAACTATAAACTTCTTCACATAGTGGAAGAAACCAGCTCTTCGTAAGAAGCCAAAAATGCCAATATGCCGGTCTCGACATGAATGTTCTTTGTGAGTGTCCCTTCATCAATTTCATCATCACACATCATCATCGCGGTTAACTAAAAGGGTAGAAAAGGGAAAGTAAATTAAGCCAAATCAATCAATCGAAGAAAAAAATTACGCGGAAAAAAATTCCGTACAGTACATAAGTTACATGAACATCGCAATGTAATATAATTCGGACATTTTAATATTCTGAGTTATGAATCATATTTTATGTACTGCGTTGGTCGTACAGTAAGAAGAGTCCTAAATTAATTATTATGCAAACAATTCCCTCAGATCATATGCATTTCAGAGGCGTGTTCGTTCGCATCACCACTCGCATATAACGCATCCATTAAGGAACGATTGAATAACCTAAGCGAAGAAACAAGCAGGAAAGCAATATTAGGATGACCATATGTCCCGTTTTGACCGGGACGCCTATTTGCAGAACCTCCAGCCATATTTGGCTCCTGATTGGCTATCTTCCGGAAGTTAATTCAGTGTTCCTTCAAATTAACGCTAGATGGCATGGTTCAAGTTGACATTGTAGATTTCAGACATCCATCCCAACAAGATGAGAAACTCCTTTAAACTGAGGTTCATTTTTGAGCACATTTTTAAAATTATTACACAAAAATGGTTATTTAGCATATGTCAAGTTGTGAAATTTCTCCTATAATGTAGTAATCACTTCACATACGTTACAAGAGCTTTTAGAAATATTTAACATTAGGGTCTATTATTTTTCGATGGCTTAGTATTGATTTTTATCGCCAAGAAAAGATTCATTGTATTTTTAACATTTTCCATATTTTTATATATTTCTTAACATAATTTCGACAATTTGATTACAAACTATATTACTAGATAATCACGATTCTAATTTTCCTGTAAACGACCAAGCAACAAACAACGGACACGGAACATAAACACTTCCGGTGCTCACAGCCAATAAGAAAGCATTATATGCCTCTGGTTCTGCGGCACTCCAGGGTTTGTAAATACGCGACCGGGACAGTCCCGCTTCAGAAGGCACCAGAAACACTATGTAATAAGTCATACCGAGATTATAATAGAAAAGTACCCTTTGAAAACGGGAGATCGTCATATTTCATTTTCTGTTTTTGTTATATCATTTATGTGATCCATCCTTTAAAAAATAATAATACGTTGATAACAATTATTTTATAATTATGCCTAACCGATTTTTGGTCAAAATATTATGGTCACCCTATATATTCAAGATGTAAATAAGCGAGAAAGTAACGGAGAACGGGATTAAGCCATAATGTAGTATGGGAACAAACGCGAAATTGATTAAGCGTTAAGAGAAACGAGACCGGAAGTAGCCAGAAATGAATAAACATGAAACAACTTAATCGAGAATATAAAATGCAATACCGTATTAAGCGTGAATCTAATATACAGAGTGGGCCACGAAAAAGTAGTCCCAGACTGAAACTAGCAAGTGGATAATGTATAACTATACTCCATGAGGTCTTAAAAAGATCGCTTCGCGGGCTTGCGGCAGACGACAATATGGGGGTGTGTCTGCGAGAACCAATCAGGTCCGCGAATGAGCGAGCCCGGTTGCCACAGTTAGCTCGCTGCACCCTTCTGGAAGGGTGAGTGACCTCTGTCTCTTGCTACCTCGGCCTGTTTGTTCGGATGAGGAGCAGACGACACGAGAGTATCGGCAACAGTGTGCGAGCGACGTCTGTTGTTAGCCCTCGAAACGCTCTTTCTAAGGCCTCCTGCAGTATATTACTTTATTACAATAACATTTTTTTAAAAAAACATACTCACTTGTCATAAGAGGTGCTGGAAATAGCCCCCCCCGGTTTAAATAAATAATAAATCCAGCATGGTGTACTGTGGAGACACATCTAAAATACAATACCTAACTAATCGAGAATCTGAAACTTCACTTTCCCTGTTTTTCGGAGGACTCCAGACGAAACAAATTCGCGTTTATACTATGATGAATGGTTGTTTCTTCTCACAAGAAACAACCATTTCTTTCTACTTTCCTACGTGACATCCAACCCTATCATTCATCAAATTGTAAAAACGACTTTTAAATCAGTGTCACTTTTTCCTTCATCTCGTGCCGGCTCGTTTCTCTCCACGGCAATTCTCGCGTAGCCAAGGCGAATCTCCATCATTATTCCATCAAAGCATGTGGACAAGATGATGGCCGTCTGGTCACTAGCGTGATGTCACGCAAACGGATTCAAGAGAATGTCAGGGTCACGTGATCATAGTGTTTGCACTCCTGTTTTCGATTCATGCAGAAGAGTAGCATCCTCTTCCTGTTTGTAACAAAAACACCCCCCTTTCCACCTCGGATGTGATTCACCTATCTGTGTCAATGTCTCCCCGCATCCTTTTACAATGAGGGACGCTTCACCTAGGATCACACGACCTTGCTTTGTTGTTTATCAGTGATAACACTTCTGAAAAACATGTGCGGAACATTGTTTAACCCCGGCGTGAACATTTCCGCGTCGGTGTTATTAGATTTGTGCACTAAAACAGCAGAAAAATTCATTTGTGTGCCAATGCTCATCACTGATTTTTTTAAATATTTATTTTCTTAATATTTTCGAACACTTTCAAAAATAACTGGTGGCAATTTATGAAATCGAATGTTGAAAATTCTCTATACTTGGTGTCATTTTACAGCCAATGGCGTAACACCTTCAGTGTATACGGGGAAAGAGCCCCTTATCTACAATTCTTACCTAACAGTTAAAAAAAATGGTGTAAAAAGCCCCGTTGGAGAAGTTAAGAATGCAAGGTTGAAAAGGGACTTGCACAGGAAATAAACCAACATATTAGAAGGTAAGAATACACTACAAAGTTCCTCACAGCCAGTGAAAGAGGCCAGCACTTCTCAAAGAACTAAATCCACACACACATACATATTTGTATGTGTGTAGTGCACATTCCGTTCGAACGTTCCTGTTTAATCTTTGACGTTTTATAATTGCAATGTCATTCTTATATTGCAATTTAAATTTCCTGTTTATCACATCTTGGGCCTATTTGATTATTTGGGAATTTTAGTACCCGAGTTAACCTTGTTATCTATTCATTCTCATCCTTGCAATTGAACTAACAATGTATTAACATTGGACGAAAACTCACAAAGTAATCGTAATTTTTTAAAACAAAACCCACTGTGAATAATGATATACAATGCTTAATACCAATTATTTATGATATTGAGCCACATGATATCAATATCTACAGCAGTTGATAAGTTTCAATAAATCATATTTGATGCAAATGCTTGCTGGTTTATTGACTTCTATTGGCTGTCTAATGCGCATACAATTGCACACAAGTAACCTTTGTTGAAGTTACAGCCCTTTCTCTTTGCTCAGTTTATCTAACTATACTTCGTACTTTTTCTTAATTGACACAGTAATCTAAGCGTATTGTGTGATAAACCTGTCATGAGTGTGGCTCTTTTATTGCATCAATGCTTTTTTTTAGATACGTATGATGCAATAAGACAAGAAATCTTTTCATATTACGAGATACGTCAAGCTAAGCTGCTGGCACCTCTCTTCAGAACATTTACGCAAGTGATAATGCATTATAACCACTTACGATGACCCATAACTATATGTGTTTATTTTGAGCAGATTTCGAAATCTATCAGAGATAAACATTTTTTATAATCATGTTAAAGTCTACGTCACAAGACATTACGTTTAACACAGGCATCTGCGAAAAAAAATATGTAAATGTATATTTTCAATATCAGCCAACTTGAAGGAATAAAAATCAGGTTTGTAATATAAAGGAAACCGTTACGTAATTCTGTCCCGTTTTCATATATTAATTCGTGTCTTTCATCAATACTTTGCATTGATATGATGTACCATAATTTTACCATGAGCGGTAGTGGTTTCCGATTTTATTTAAATTATTGTTTCAATTATATAATATATTTTAATTTAAGTTATAATATGAAGATAGAATTGTGATATCACATGCACATTCTGCTTAATCTACAACTTTTGTCCAAAACCCTTTCTTGTACGTATTATTTTAACAATTTTAAAACTTCTCGGTATAGTTATAAGAAATAAAGGAAACAAAGAATATATAACTTAGGGAATACCTGGGTTGTCATTATAATATAATTATAATATCAAGCACATAGCACGAGCAAGTTATCACCATCGGATACTTATCGCTAAGGCACTACCTGAATAATATTTTCACTTTCAGGACTTTTGTACTATCGGTAAAAATAAAGCGATAAAGAAACAGGTTTATTTCATCAATTTTACGTAAAATACATTCTGGCCATTAATTACTTTAACATAATAATTCATTATGACGAACTTATTTCACTGCATTAATTCTTCTGGCCAGAACATTTTTATGAACAACTGAATGAGGCTTATACGCCTGTGGAGTCATCTCGTGGGATTCCCCATCGTTTCTTCGAGCACAAAGACTGAATTTGTATTTTGTATCTCTTCATAATAGAAGCATTTGTCTCCAGAAATCCTTCACGTTAAATTACACAAACATTTATATACAGTGCTGCTGTTTACTTTCTGTCTGTGACAGTGTGGTTGACCTGCATTCTTTATTCGTGTGAAAGTTTTCACGGCGCCTTACAACCTTTCTGAGTAATACAGTTGGTCTTTCAAGCAACGAGGTTCTTTGCTTGTTTGCAGTCTTGAACAAGGTAATTTGATCCAAGGAAGGAATAATGTAGTTATTGGAGAGGGGAAAGTGCATCCAAACACGCCATTTTCACTTCCTGAATTCATGCATAAAAAAGTAAGGGCTAATCGAAACAAACATTTTGCTTTCTCCAAAAGAACTGAGTTCATGAGCAAAACAGCGGTTTCATATAATTTCACATTGCTACCTTGGCGCTCGGCATGAAATGAATGTAATCCACCAGACAACTCGCGTCTGACAAGCTAAAGCCAAGTAAACTACTAGGAAGAACCTATTTCCTTGAAAGAACAAGCTGTCTTTATCAGCTTTGCTTCAAGGCGAGTTGAAGCAATGGTCTTGTATGTTCACAGGCGAAATTGAACATTGAAATGTTAGACTCACCAATTGGCGCGAACATATAGGCCAATAGTATTATATATTTGTTTTTGTTGGATTCCAGGTCAATTCTTGACAATTAAAATCGCAGAAAGACAACGAAGATACAACGAAATGAAAAGATTGATTGATTTGTTTATTTTAATTTCTGCCACTTTCGGCTAAGGATGACTGATGATATGATCAATTTGATGAAGGGATACTCACAAAGAACAACCATGCCCAGACTGGGATTCGAACCGGGATCCCTGGCATAGTCGCGCGCTTTGATAACCACCCCACCACAGAAATATGCTTAAAGAAATGAAGAGAAGTGAACAAACAGACGTTGATCGTAATTTAGAGGTTGACGTAACGCACGTCAAAGCAAGAACTTCATTGTTGAACAAAGTTTAGCATAACTCAACCTCATGTTCGGATCAACTCATTGGGAATGGACCTTCAGTTAACAATAGGGTGCAAATCATTGTCATCACAGGCAGACAATCAAACTCAACACCACTTGATTACAAGGGGACAACTTTCGCGACTGCACAGGACTTCCATGATACAATCCGTACAACTTTGTTCGGTTTCACAGAGAGGCAGGATGCCGAAACAGGTGTATACAACACAACACCCTAAATAAGCATTCAACAAGTAAAACTGTCATCGATTCTTGATGACAGCGTCTCACAGTGCAGTCTTCAAACTACATGAATGGCTGAAAACAGGCATGAAATGTCTTTTGTACCACCTGGAAGTGGCGCGCACACAAGAATGTTGACAAGATGCTTACAGTTATGTCCACCCAGCTGCAAGAACACTCACAAATCGAGACGCTGTTGAAAGAGGCAAGACGTAACGTTACCTCCAAGTACCCCGATACCACACAATGAAACCCGACGCAGCTGCGTCATGCTCGATACGACAATGGGCTTCATTCTGCATCACACAAGAGTGTTTTTTTCTTAAATAACCACTTCTTCCAGCTACAGAAAAATTCAATCCCAGGAGCTTCTAACGGGTCCCATGATTACTTTGCAAAATCATTCCGGTTTGCAAATTGTTGACTCGTTCACAAGACTTGAATGCGTGTCTGTTAAACCATAGCCTAAGTTCTGATACGGTAAGTGGTCCTACTCAACCTTCAATGCATAATAATTATGCAAATAGGACAGCACTCAATTGATCATGCTTTTCTGTCGTCAATAAAAATGAAGGTCAAAACTACTCGACAGTCATGTCATGAGTCTGTATTATTGATCATTTTTGGATTTTTACAACAAACACTAAATTCTTCTTTTGCATGAGTAAGTGTTATTCTTCACCCTGGTTTACCTTCTTAAGTAAACAATTTATATATTATTCTTAACTTCAAGTAAAAGTCGTAGATCTACCATTATGTATCTACCTCTGGCTTTGAAGCAGTAAAGCTAGTTTCCATGGTTATGATGCAAGTTGAATGGCTTTAGAATAGGGGAAGGGACTCTGAAAAACATGGGTTTCCCTTGTGGTACCAAGAAGTGGACTTGTATGGTACAGTACTGAAGCATTAAGTAAAAATTATGTTTCTTAATACATATTTGGAAATAAAGACATATTGTGATCTTACATTGAATGTAGGCATATTAGACTCCCATTTGTAGTGATTCAACTCGCATAGAACTGTGCTATACACTAGCGTACGATTGGTTTATTTTCGGAGGGGGCTGGAATTTATAGTCTGTTTGTAATTAACCTTCGTTTTAAGAGTTGTTCAACGACAAAAATTCAATCGGGGTAATTTTAAATTGGTGTGCATTTACCACTTCTCTTATTTGAACATTTTAATTTTCTAAAAATTTCGAAAGGGGCTGAAGCCCCATCAGCCCCTGCAAACACCAGTGCTCGCAGATTATAAAGAGAAAAAACCCAGTAAACTTAGCAACACTGTGTGGAGAGAAGCAAGATCCTTTTCTTAACACCATCTGGTAAAACATGTGATTGAAAGAAATGGGAGGGATGGAATCCATTAGTGGTGACGTCACAAGCAGACGACGAGTTGGAACTGAGTCTACACAACGAGAAAACGTGTTTTCTTCTTATCCAATTCAATGCTATTTTCCTTCGGAAGGTGTAGCTTTAATTATTGTGACATCAGTTATGAAACAAAATTATAATGCGTATCGTACATCAATGAAAAGATGAGATTTCGGAGAATACGACTATATATCACACATACCTTACAGAGGATAAGGTAAAGAATAACCGGAGTAAGAAAATCATGCATTGTCAAAACATTCCAGTTCCGAGCACAGCCGAAGCCGACCCGAAGCTCAGCCGATCTCAAGTCGGTCATCATCGCGCTGCGACGCCAAGGGTCCCGGGTTCGAATCCCGCTCGGGCTTGGTTGTTTGTGAATGTCCATTCATCAATTTCATCATTTCATCACTCATCCCCATCTTCGCAAATTAGCCAAGAGGCACAAAACGCGAAGTAAAATAAACTAAATCAATCAATCAATCAAGTCGGTCACGCTGCCGCTATGGATGATGGGAAACCAGCAGCCTCAGGCGATTGAACCGAGGACGCCCATTGGCTGAGATTTCTTTTGGAGCATTCGCTTTACTCGATTTCCTGCTCCATTTATTCTTTACATTCTCATCTGTAAGGTATATGTTATATATAGACGTATTCTCCGAAATCTCATCTTTACATTGATGTATGATGCACATCACAATTATTAAAGCTACCCCTTCCGAAGGAAAATAGCATTGAATTGGATAGGAAGGAAACACGTTTTCTCGTTGTGTAGACTAAGTTCAAGCGCGTTGTCTGCTGTGACGTCACACCATTGGACTCCATTACAGTGGTGCGCCCGACGCTACATGTATCCTGGTGGCATTATACTGCAGTCATGGATATTTCTCGACCAATGGAGTCGATTCAACGCAGAAGTGTCCATGAATGTACACCCACCAACAATAAAAATTGGACACCCAGATCCTGAAATGCTCGCTTCCCTACAAGGCCTTGTGTGTGTTGCTTGACTAAGTGCATTTTAATAGCAAATTTTCATTGGCAACGTCTACCATCGCCGTAAAGTCAAGGAACAAACACAACGCCTTGCAGGGAAACTAATATTTCAGGATATAGGTGTGCCATTTTTATTGTCGGTTACTGTAGATCTGTGGTGCTGCATCGTTACAATTTAGACTAAAGTATGTTATAAATTGTGACAATTATAATCGAAACTTATTTTGTAGAAATTTACACAATATTATATAGGTCAGCTACAAAGCAAATTTCAACTGGAAATGCTTCCCTCGCTTTGAAGTTATATACAGAGGAAACTTTAATCTGTGTAGCACCAGCTTAGCTTTGCATCGAGTCAGAATAACATGTTCCCAGACACAGAAACTTCGGTCTAAAGACATTGCTACAACACACTGAAGCCTTCAATTTTCATTAACGTTGCAACGAGGATCCCACAATTTCTTTACAACCAGACGGAATATCCCACGAAAAGGAGTCGGCAATTTTTTTCTCATTGGTTCCAGAACGAAATGTCTTCACCCGCTTCTGCGGTTAGCGGAATCCGCCCCGAAGAAGGTCATTGGGTTACCAGAAGACAAAAAGATTGCAGGCGGCCTGCTCTTTGTTCCACAAAGTGCAAGAACAAAGGATCTGTTTTACCGGGCCGCGCAGACACTGCAAGTGAGAAGGAAGCTCCAGGTGTACGGAGGAAGGTGTGGACACGGAGCATGTGGAAACTCACGATCGTTGCGCGTGACGGGAGTTGTAACGGGACTCGACGTGTGTTGGTCATCCGACAGCCCAACTGGGGACATCCATGGTTGTGACTCTACGACTTCCGTGTGTGCGTCATCCTTGGGGGCGCGTCAAGTAAATGAGAAGTTTCTGACCACTTGCTACACGTTTCGAATTTGCTCAATGTAGCGACGGCGCCAGAGGGGGCAGAGAGGCGAGCGCCCCCGGTCGACCAGTTCATCTCCTGTTAACCCCTCACTCAGCAAACAAGAAGTAGATAAATACAGAGTTATTAAAAAAGAAAGAACAGATTTCAAATGTTTATTTCTTACGAACTATAACATATAGAAACACGTGCAATGCATCAATGGATAGAGGAAGGTTCCAAGTTTTATTGTTGAAAGTTTTAATGTATGCACTCAACATGAGCACCATGTGTTACTCCATTTCTTGCCTGTGGTGTCGCCATTTTACCTGTAAAGAAAAAAAACGCCGTTGCAGGTATTGAATGGAACTAATAGGCAGGATTATAAAACTTTGAACCTTCCTCTATCCATTGATATATGGCACGTGTTTCTATCTTTCATTGTTCGTGAGAAATAAACATTTGAGATTGCTCTTTCTTTTTGAATAACCATGTATAAATAAATGCTCTTTTAGCCCAAATGTGCATATTTTTATAGTATTTGGGTGTATGGTAAATGTGAGCGCCCCTTCCCGAAAATATTACCACCCCACTCCTCTGCCCCTACTTTTCTTTTGGTCGCTGTCACAAGCTGTTTCATTCATTGCTTTTGCTTTTCCGGTTCAATCCCCGATATAGGCACGGGTCTACAGTATATTGGTCATGCATACAAAGTATCTCCGTAGATGTTTACTAAATTGCAAATTAATAGAATTAACCGTGGAAATTTTTAAACAGAAGCATCTCCTAATGATAGAAACGACAGATTAGCGGCCCACAAAACTGTACCACGAGTCTGCTTGGAGAAGTGGGTAGCGTTTTGTGTCCTATCTTCATACATGATACGATAGTTATATCCTCTGCAAAGCACTTTTCATTTTGCTTGGTCCGTCATCTATTGCATCATTCATTCTTATCGTCGTGATCCTCCTAGATATGTTGAAACGCCACAAAGTCACGCCTATCTTCATTAACCATTAACATGTTTCTAAATAAACAACACAGTTGAATTTATGGGAACATACAGGAATGCAAAATAAAAGTGGGCCACTGTACTGCAGCAAAACTTCAACTGGATTAATTTTTAGTAAAAAAGTGGCTTGTCAAGGTCACGAAACCACCACCATGCTTCCCGAGTTCCCGAATGATGAAATAAACATTACAAATTTCAATTTTAAAACCAATAACATCAAGAGTAAGATATGAACTGGAGTGTTAATGGCTCTTGTGACGCAATTTTGTTTCATGACATAATAGGCGTGATACAGGAATCGCACTATTGGGAGTCTACAATAGAAATCAATCAGCATGACACTGTGCCAAGTGGCGTATTCTGAGTTAGCATAGGAAGAAGGTTTGCTGTTTTCGGTGCGTTCTTAAAAGTTTCCCAGAGAAAGTTTTGTTGTATAGTTTTTATGCAGAATTTTCAATACAGGAACTGTAAAGTTGTATTTATAAAATAACCCGTGACTCGACAGCCCGTGAGGGCAAAGGCCTATCTACCGACTGCCGGCCTCACCCCCACTTGCAGAGGTGGGCGATCATCCAACCGTGTGGTCAGCACGACGAACCCCAAGTCGTTGTTGTAGGGTTCCATGACCGGGTTACGCTACTTATTCGTAACTACCCAACTTCCTGACGATGGTGGGGTGGCCACGGATTCCATACACAGGCCGAAATCTCAGGAAGAAAGTTGTTACGCTTCCCCCAGGAGACTCGAACCTGAGACGTCCCGTAGTCGGAGCCCAAAGCATGACACCCGGAGGCGTCTCGTGAACGCATGCGGTGCATGCTGCGCATGCGTCAATTGTGGGAAAAAGGACAGCTTGTTCTGCGACGACATTAATGAGCATTTCTACATTCTAATTTCTTCATATAGGAGAAGTATTTATTTTACACGAGAGCGCTTAACTAAGCTTATATTACATTTCTTGGATCTGAAGTGACGCATGCATCAATTGTGGGAAAATAATTATTACTTTCTTTCACTTCAGATCCAAGAAATGTAATATAAGCTTAGTTCAGCGCTCTCGTGTAAATAAATACTTAGAATGTAGAAATGCTCATGAATGTCGTCGCAGAGCAAGCTGTTTCCCATAATTGACGCATGCGCAGCATGCGTTCACGAGACGCTTCTGATGACACCCTAGACCGCACTGCCACGGCGCCGATCAAAGATGTGTTTATATTCTCCGTTCCAGCTAACTGTGGAGCAGGCAAACGAAAACAAACCTCTGCGCAAGTAGTGACGCGAGACGGTTCCACCAATGAATACGTGAGAGGAACGGAATTGCGTGGAGTGGGGGAAAGCGACTGAAGTTGCCAGCCTTCCCATCAGCGTCTACTGCATCGCTCTGGCCAATAGATTTCCCTTGCTTCTCTGACGCTATGCTTTGCTCCACAGTTAGCTGGGACAGGGTATAGGAGAAGAATGTTTCTCTTTTCTCTCAAATTAGGCATTTATGAAACGGGTTTAGGTGGAAATTTGAAGGCAGTTAGTGGAATGTTGGGGGGTAAGTGGGCAGCCCAGTGGTTGATAACCTTTAAAAATGGTCTGTTTTCTCCTATTGTTTATATAAACAATTCCAAGAAACCACGAGATGATATCAGGAACTTTCATACTTCACCAGACTTCTTAACCTCCATACTAGGAAAAGCACACTGTTGCAGATATTGTTTGTAAACAGTGTTTGTCCTGTTTGCACTATGCCTGTAGCTTACAATGAAGGCATGTGCAAACACTATTATGATGAACATGATGTTTGCATTAACATTCTACACACAATGAGGTCACTTTTTTCGGAGATTTCAACTTACGTATGAACAAGTAGCTCGCCTGAATAAACAAAAGACAATCTTCAGGACTAAGTTCTTGGTCTTTGAGTTCAACTCTTCACAAAAGACGAGTTAAAGTGCAAACCTTTAGAAGTGGTGTGTGCTAACCTAAATTAATCAATTATGCAGGAAATAAAAAAGAGAAAAGCCTCTTCAATAAGTACGGTAGGTCTTGGCTAAATATCCAGGCCAAGGGCTGTTTTCTCGTTGGAAAGGAGTGACGTCATGGTTTCCTCGGTCACGGGGTGCACACTGCCGAGCAAAACTAACAAGCTGGTTCAGGGCGGGGTTGTACCAATTGAACATCGGTTGGTCATGGTGAAATCGCAATTTATTGTCCTTGGCTGGACAAATCGGCAATTTTGTACTTTGGGTTCTGCTGTGACTAATCGCCTGCCGTTCAAGATGTCTTACTACGTATGCAAAGTGCATCAGTAAGGGTCGAATCAATACCGATGCGGGAAATGAATCTCAATGGGCTCTGGCAATGAATCCATGATTCGGGTATTTTTCTTCTCTGTTCAGTTTTCATTCATTCATGTTCCAAAATGATGAAATATGAACAATATGTGAAATAAACCTGTTGAAATATGTAAAACTAAGTATGTTTTCCTTAAATATGTAATAGTATGTATTAAATGTAGAAATATGAAAAAAATTGACAATAAAATGTATATTCGTAAAGATATTATAAAATGTCAGTAGTAATTCGTCAAACTAAAAGGATGTATTTTTATACCGGGTATTCCAAAAGTCGCTTGACCGTTAAATAAATATTTGTATTTGAAAACAATACTTGTGTTATTAAATCAATTTTTTTTATTTCATACATAGTAGAATTTATTACACATTGTTTTAAAAACTTAGAAGAGTTACTCAAAATGCTGCCCATGTACTTTAATACAAATATTTATTTCTCGGTCAAGCGGCTTTTGGGACACCCGGTATAAATCCTAGCCCTGGTGATGAATATCTATAGTGTTCCATTGTATTCGGAACATATCCAGCCAACTTAGAGGACTTTAGTTAGCGAATCTATTGACAGTATTAGTGAGCTTTCAAACCGAAGCGACAAACTACACATGTCGCATTAGGAACGAATCAATCAACACCAACATTTCATACAGCGGAATGACAAGCTGCACAAGCTTGCGTTCGATTGATAAAATCCTAAAGAGACATGCAACACGTGTCGGTTGTTGATTTGTGAAATCTTAGAAAGATTTCAGTCTGCGGCAGTAACCGACACGTGTTGCTTGTAGCTTCTATGTTGCTCTAACCGGACCGTTTTCTCAATTGTGTGTAATTTCTTTTGCATGAACATTTCCAGCAGAAAGTAACCGTATAAGTAATTGTAACTGGTTACTTTTAAAACGTAACTTTCCAAACACTGGCAATAATCAAGCACACATGCTTTCACTGTAAAAACAGCAATAACAATCCATTTTAGTGCAAATTTTCATTGTTGGGAGTTTTCGAAATTAACCATTAATGTTACGTCTCATGCAAGGTATTAAGTGATTTCCGTGAGACAAATTACAAAGCATTCACACAATTGCTAGGAAATTTAAGAAGCGGAATGTTCTGAGCTTGTGTACAACGGGTCAACTTTTATAACTCATTTTCTTTCATTGTTAAAGTGTGTTGTTCCCGCGATGTTTTCTCATGTGTGTGGAATGTCCATTGTTGCTAGGTTAATTGGCTATTTAAGGCTAAGTATTTTGTACCGCAAGAATGTCAACGTTGCTGGATTCGATTCGAGGCGAAGTTGCATCATGTGACAATGAGATATTTGATTTTCGTGATTTGCGCAATTGCACCATTTTGGCGGCTCTGTCTGGCAGCACTGCAGAGATAATTTCAAATATATATTTTTCAGCGGCAAAATGTCGAGGCGGCCATTTTGCTAGTATAGTGGACAAAATGGTTTCGTCGTACTTCCACCAAACTAGCTCTGACCGTGAAGCAGTGGCGATAGTGTAGAGTGTGTAGCCGGCAAAAGTTTGAGACAAAAGGGTAAGCCAAAAGTGACAGAAAAGCGATGTAAAAGAAACAAACGATCAGCATTATTTTTATATACAACGCTAATCGATTAACCATTTTTGGCCATCCACATTCGAGTAACTATTTATATTTTCCATGTGGTGTTGGACAGGTCGAATAATCCTTTGTTCATATCGATTACTGTTGTTTGTACTGTTACTATCCCCTTGATTTTTTAAGCTAGGGTGTTCAATTGTTCTTTCAACCCGGTTATTCTTACGCTAGATTGATTGATTGATTGAGTTGGTGTTTTAAGTCCACTTTATGCACAGTAAAGCTAATCGGGACTGGACCTACAGTTTAAAGTGGGATCCGAACCACTATTTTCCTCCACCGGGAATCGAACCCGCGATTTCGATTGTTCTTTCACTCGGGTTGCTTTTACGCTCGGATATTAAATTATTATTTCATGCTGGTTATTTTTACGCTGGGATGTTCGATTGTTGTTTCATCCAGGCTCTCAATTGGTCTTTCATATTGGACGCAAGGATGTTCAATTTGTTTTTTTGTTTTTTATCTATGGCAAGTTTTACGCTAGATATTTGATTATTTCGGGTTTTATCAGCATGAAATGAATTAAGGGTCGGCGTTCAGCGCCATCTTTTGATCAATTGTTTACTTACAAGATCTTTAAGGTACACACAGGTAAATAAAGGGGAGGGGAATTCCTTTAGTTAATATATTTTCCGTGGGCACTGATATCTTGTGGCACAGTGGCCTCTGCTTATTTACACTTTAACAAACAAAGCAGCTTGTGTTGTTGTCAAAAGGGCAGGTGGTTACAATCGAAGCAGGCACCTGTACATGCCGCTGTCAGGTGCATGTAAACAGGCAGCTTAAGCATTGAAAAAAAAGAGTGTTATTAAACAGCTTTTTCACTTTCCTCTTTACGCCGTGTTGACACGGAGGCAGACAAGCTCGGCCGCTGGGAGGGAGACGTTCCCATCTGGCTGCCCCGAGAGGGAAGTGGGTCAAGCCTTTATGTACTCACATACATAAGATGATCATAATGTAACCGCTGCGAAAGGTGAACGGACGGCCGAGGTCAACAATTATACCATTACATCCGGGTGCGGGCGAGAACGAACGGTCAAATGTTTTTTTTTACTTCTTCTATCTCTCTTTTTTGTTTGTCTGGATCTTCTTCAGTCTCTGCGGACTATGGTTGCCGAAGGGCTGCTGGGAAATTCACTATAGCAAAAACATGTTTTACATAATTCCGTATTTTAATATCGAAATATTACGGTTCGTTCACATTTGTTGATTTGATTTGATTTAGTTTATTTTACTTCGCGTTTTGTGCCTCTTGGCTAATTTGCGAAGATGGGGATGAGTGATGAAATGATGAAATTGATGAATGGACTTTCACAAACAACCAAGCCCGACCGGGATTCGAACCCGGGACCCTTGGCGTCGTAGCGCGATGTGCTAACCACTCGGCCACAGGGTCGGGCCGTTCACATTTGTGACCTCCTCTACATCAATAATTCTTTACTCTCATATTAAATTGATTCTACACTCCCATACAGCAACAATCCTGCACAACGACACTTCAGCAATCATCAGAGGCGTCTGCTGAACGCAGGCGGGCGGTGCATGCCGCGCATGTGTCAATTGTAGGAAAAAAGACAGCTTGCTCTGCGACGACATTAATGAGCATTACTTTAAAGAATTATTACTTTCTTTCACTTCAGATCCAAGAAATGTAATATAAGCTTAGTTGAGCGCTCTCGTCTAAAATAAACACTTCTCCTATATGAAGAAATTAGAATGTAGAAATGCTCATTAATGTCGTCGCAGAGCAAGCTGTCCTTTTTCCCACAATTGACGCATGCGCAGCATGCACCGCATGCGTTCAAGAGACGCCTCTGGTAAATCTGCACTCCAATACTTCAATTGGACTTCTGTGGCGGAATGGTTAGCACAGCGCACTACGACGCCAGGTATCCCGAAGTCGAATTCAGGCCTGGGCATTTTTGTTCTTTAGGATTGTCCTTTCGTCATCATTGTCGCGATTAGCCAAAATCGGAACAAAAGCGACGCCAAATAACAAATCAAATACTTCGCTAATTATGCACTCCAATACTTCCATAATTGTGTATTCTGAGTCCATAATAATACATGTGTACATGCACAGTGGAATCCATGAGTATTACCGTGCAAATCGTCTATGACTATTTTCATTAATTTTTCTCTCACATCCTGTGTTTTAAACCATGGATATTTATGTATGTTGGTGCAGAAGTTGTTAACAGCTTGTTTTGAGTTTTCTTTTAATTCTTGAAGCTCTTATTGGGTCAAATAAAGTGCACGAACATGGCGATGGACATTTTACACGGTAATATTCATGCATCACACTGCACATGTTCTCTGATACTTTAGTACTGAATTATTTCTATATTTCATTATTCTGATATATTAAACGACATCATTTTTTTACTTTGATACGTCAATATTTCGGCATCTCAATACTTCAGTAAGTTATTAAAAGGAATTAAAAAACTTTAGTGTTTCTCCATTGTTAAAACTTCAGTATTTGTGAATTTAGAACTTCGTTTCGTTCTTCGCTACCTCACTGTTTCCGCTGTGTGTTTCTTCAATACTTCGATGTAATTGTACATTTTGGAATATGCACCAAATCTCATATTTCAATTTTCTTATTTTACATCGCTTTTCTGCCTCTTTAGGTAAACGTAACGATCAGAACGAGTGATGATTAGCTGAAATCATTATTACTAAATCTCGTAAGGCGTTATTCACACATTGTATGTGCATTATCGATAAAACATAATTTATGGCCAAAATTTCCAGGATGCATCCAACACCGATATTTCGATGTTCTGAAATTCCTAATATCGGTCCGTAACAGACACAACAATGTGATGACCAAAAGAGCCAACATTATAGTCCTGAAAGTTGATTGTACAGTTCCCGCCACTGTCGTCTGCTGGGAATTCGAGTACTTGGTTGCCACATTCACAGCGGAAGGGAGGGGAGAGGAAGGCAACCACCACACAAGGGACATGTATTTCAGATGGTGAGAGGAAAATAATACGTATATGATGTTTCTTTGTTTGCCTTTTTGAAGGATCTTGCAACGGTGCGATCAGTCGCCACGTTTGCAGGTTTGGCAACAGCAGATGTCAGACCCTTTAGTGGTGGGAACTGTACCAGGATATACTACCTACTACCTGGCCTATAGAAATTCCTTATTCCATTGTCAACACGTGGACAGGGTTTTGAGAAAGCCGGACTGAGATTTCTCAGCAGCATGAGAACTGAGATATTCCTCGCGGATTGTCTCCTGCTACTCAAGCATTACACGGTGTTGCCATAAATCAATTGACACTGTGAAAGTGTCCTACAAAAGCCAAGCTCCTTTGTGTATGGTGATGGGAGATTTAAGAACAGGTTTTACAGGACCGCAGGTATGAGAATCAGCTTGGAAAAGTGAAGCAGGGTTCTAAAATGCACTTGGACCTTTAGGCGCCATTTGGCGATTAATGTATAACTTTTATTCGCCAAAATTAAACTGAACCGTCGAACGTCGAAACTAGACAGAACTTGGAACTACTTGAAAACAAGGTTGATGCACTATTGGCACATCAGCTGACACAATGATGGCGTCTGAGCTCCTCAATTAATGCGTTTTTGGTTCACCACACGGAGCAGCAACTGCAATTTTGTCAGTTCGAATACTGCCCTTAATAAATTGATCGTGATTTTTGTTATTTAGCGTAGCATTTCTGCCACTTTCGGCTAATCACGAAGATGAGAATGAGTTATGATTTGGAATTGACGAAGGGACACTTACAAAGAACAGCCATGCCCAGGCCGCGATTCGTTCCCGGGACCCCTGTCGTTGTAGCGCCCTGTACTAACCACTCAGCCACGGTGGTCGGCTTTGAGTTTGTGTGTTTCAGTAAGTCTTTGTTGTACATCATTAATCAAGTCGGAAAATAAGATATTTTGGAAGCAGTTTTTATAGATGTCGACAACTGCACTGCCGGGCTGTCAAGGGGACAGTACTCTCTATATGCAATCTTTGACAGCGTCTTTGATATGGGTTTTAGCCCACCTACGTTTCCAAAAAAGCAAAAAGTTTGAGCACAGTACTCTACTGATTCATGGAAAAGACCCTAGTTACATCAGTGTCAAGGGTTTCACCACCTCAGCCCTTATCAGCCCTACTATCTTGAAGCGGCTAGGAGCTCTGATTTCTCTACTAATGCTCAGCGCTTTCCAATTACTGCTTTGCATGCTGCCCGCCGGACAAAAACAAGTTTTCCCACGTAAACAACGTCTTCTGAATCATCGGTTCCTCATCGACGGACACCTCACCGTGATAATAACCATTTCCGGTGATAACCTTCAAAACGCTCTCTTTGTCGGCTGATTGTGTGAATGTTGTATATGATGAAGCTCACATATGCACATGTTAATTTGTTATTGTTTACTGAAAGGTGACATCCTAAATATTCCATTATCTATGGACGTCCGAAAGGAGGGAGGGGGCAGGGAAATGTCCATGAAAAGTTGAAGGCCAGATAAAAATTGCATTAATTTCAACAGCACTACAAGTAATCAATTATTCTAACTGAAAATTACAAGCAAGACTGACACGGGTTCGTCTACGAACGTAACAATATCAATTCAAGCTGAAAAAAAGGTGGGGGGGGGGGAGTTGAGGGGAAATGCCCCAGTATAGATCAGGAGAATGAAGAGAACACGTTGCTTCTAACAAGTCTAACACGTGATGCTGGATTACTAAATGTACGAGGGGTGGTCATACTTCAATCATACGTACGTATTTAATATTTTCTCTCTTGTTGCCTTGGGTTTTGATAACCAGTATAAACGTTGTTATTTGTTAACTGGTTTTGGGAAGATTACAAAGCAACCTACAACCAAGTAAATTATAAATAATTGGGAGAGTGGCAGAGAAATAGTCCCGATGAAGTCCTCTGCAATGGGCCTTTGTGGGGGATTGAGTCATGTACCCTTTCATTACAAGCCTTCAGCGTTAAAACCACTCCACCGGGAGATCTCTGAATAATGTTGCATGTTAAGTTACTGAAATTTTGAGAAATAAATGGATGACATGTAAGGATCCGGACTTTTCATGTAATTGTATTATTCCTTTGTTTGCAGCCAAGCAAAATTGACAAATGTCGGCGAATTACGATGTAAGAAACTGTATATATGAATTTCATTTTTACATATTTTGAGGCTTGTTACCGTTTAGAGTATTTTCTTTTACATAAAATGGGGTATTCGTGCCATTCGTTACCATTGCGTAATGCAGGCATATTTGTGGGATAATCATTCAAAATGCGTGTTACATGTTTTACAAAATCAGTAATTTTAATCTGATTTGTTGCAGTTCTGTCACAGATTTTTTTCGCATAATCTTGTTTTAAACCACGAAAATCTTGGAAAAGTGATTGTAGGTGGGCGCTCATTATATCAAAATAAATTCTTTAACAAGCTGAGAAAATTATTGGAATAAATATTTTATTTAGTGTCGGGAACCTAAAGTTAAGAAAATGGCGAAGACTACCAAACTATCATATTACATATTTTAATATACTTATATAATTTTTTATATTTCAGTGATTGTTTCTACATATTTATGTACAAATTTCACATGTTTTGGCTACTTAAAAATGCGGCCTTTAATAATAACAGTGTATAAAGAGAATGTTAACACGGTACTTTAAAATGGGAGAGAGTGAGAGGGTGTGTACAAGTTGCTTTGACGGAAGTCTTGGAATGTGCTTCCTGAAGGAAGGAAGAACGTGTGTTGGCCACGTGTTATGTTCACACTCACTTTCTCCAAGCACACGTATGGACAAGAAGCTGCACTCTGTCACCTGTGAGGTAGTCCACAGAGAAGTCTTCTCACTGGGCCACCCCGTCGTATCGACAGGTTGAAGACCTAGCGGTCGACCTTCGCCGAAAGCGTGATAAACTCACGCACACGCACTTTCTCTCCTGTTAATGATTTTTGGTTCGTTAATTACCACGTTTTCACCGCCTGTGAAAAGGACACGCAAAGTGATTCGGAAAAAACAAGAAAGAGAATTACTGCGACTCGTAACAAATTACGCAAACGTTACACTTCCGACGACTGTTTTGTAATTGCCTGTTTCCAGTCGCAAGACATAACAAGCCGAGCAGCGAGACGATTACTCATGTTTTCATCTTCCCATGGAAAAAATAATAATAATGTGGAGTTGGGTACAATAGGTGATTTCTAGGGCTCAGATAATTACGCATTTTTTTCTGTTAAAATTTATCGCAGGCTCAACTCACGACTGGCCTACATCAATCGTTTTCGGGGGCGTACACCTCGATGCGTGTCAACAACATTAGTTGCGAAGTAAAAGTTGTAGGGGTAACATCACTCTCAGGAAGCAACGTTGCCAAACGTACGTCTATTTTTGCAGTTGTTTTTATTTCCATTTTTGTGCACTCGTGTACTATTTTTTCCCTGTCATTTGGTTCTCTGACTTACATGCTATCTTAAAGTTCGTCACTCATTCACTCTCTCTCGCTCACTTTACAGTACATTTGGCAACATGTCCCCGATGCTCATTTGTTTCGTCCCACTATCAACGTTCGGTACGAAAATGCCCGATGTCAGTTGAAGAGAATTAAACTGATCGCTGATTCGTTGTTTCATAACCGCCAACTGGAAATGCGATCACTATAACATTTCCAGAACAAATCAGTGTTGGCGTTTCATGTCAAGCGGTGCCAATGAATGAATGAGTTTAAAATTTTGGGTGCGTCGACAGATATGGCCATTTTGCACCCTTCAAGGTTTGCGAAAAGTAAGGCTCCTAAATATAGGCATACGATACAATATTTACGGATGATTTCAGTAACATTTCCTTGCATAACGTAAAAACAAGAGTCAATCGAGCAAAGTTAATACCATTTTCAAATTCAGCACTCCAAAATCTACAAAGATATTCCCGTATTGACTGACTGACTGCTTATTTACGATCACATTTCTGCTATTTTTGGATAATCGCGACGGTGGAGATGAATGGTGCTGAAATGAAATGCATGATGAGATAAGCACGTGGTCGACACAACACAAGCTTCACGGAGGATTATGCTGGCTGAGCCCAGAGCCTTGTTACACAGCAGTTACTGTGCCCACGGAAGTCGCGGTTGAATTTTGGTTTTCAGCAACGGTCGACCTTGCACCCAAGATAGTTCCGGAGAGACAAACAGGACAGTTCGCTCTGTCGCAAGGTACAGACATTGACCTTTGCGACGTAGAAAGGCACAATCACGCCCTTGGCCAGCGTTGACAACCTCGCGATAAGAAAAAGTACCGTTTAATTTGTGAAATTATGCTAAATAAATTGTGCTAGTATCTACAATTAAAATAATGAATTACTACTCTTTTTGAATCAGTAATAGAAATTTATTATTGAAATTCTTTTCGGCCGAGTTGACTTTAACCTACAACTACAGTTGTGACGTCCCACGGATCGGAGTGTTCCTTTTGCTTGTTACCACCAGTAGTTTTGACCTTGAGGCTACCTCTCTTTCAGTACCTTCCTCAACTTCAGTGTGCTGTGAAACAGTGTTGCCACATGAAGGGAAATTTCCCTTTTGAAGGGAATTTTGGAGCTAATTTTAAGGGAAAAGAGAAATTCGATGAAAAATAGCGAATTTGCAGGGAAATTTTAAGACAGACTAAACATTAATTATATTAAACATTATAACAGATTCCAGTTTTGAAAATGATAACTTTTTTTTTTATTTTGTCTTACACTTTATTCTGAGAGAAATTGTGGAATTTGGGTTGACCCACATCTGGCTACCGTTTGGGGCCGGAGGTCTTTGGCCATTCGTCCTTATGGGAGTGGGAGTCCGAGGGTATTGTTTATTTAAGCTTTCTCCGATTCTCTGAATTTTGCCTCAAACACTACACGTGCAAACCATAAAGTTATCTTTCTCGCAAACCTATCTTGACTTCAGTCTTCATTGGACTTTGGGTGGGTTATTCGTTGTGTGCGAGTGTTTGGTGGAAGGCTGTGCCCGTCTTCGCGAAGGGAGAACAAGGGAAGCAAAGGAAACCATCTGCAACTCCAGAATATATTAGAAAACGTCGTGGAGAATTATCGGAAGATGAAAAAACACCGCGGAAACAAGTTAAAATAATTCCGTGCAGAGTGGCAAGAAGTGACCAACAATGGATTAAATTTTAATAAAAAACTTGCTGTCTTTTATAAGTTTCCACCTAATATGTGAAATTTACCAGAAAAGAACATTTGCTTAGGTATGTACTACGTATATATCTTTTTTAATAAAACGCGTATATCCATGCGCCGAACTTAACGTTTTTATGGGGAGGCAAAAATGCGATTTTCCACACAAACTCTTCATATGTGCGCCTGTAGAACAGCATTTTGTGTAGAATATTTTTTATTTTCTTCTGATGGTGTGATGAAGACAAGGGGCATTGGCCTCCCTAAATCCAATCTCTGTTTGTGTGTTTTGCTTTTTACTGATGATAATCTTCAGTTGCCTACTTTAACATAGTTTTAGCTTTCACCTCAAAACAAAAATTTTAGCTTGGTTTAGAAATAAAATCTAAATCTTCCAAAAAAAACCATTTAAAAGTTATTGATTTTATTGTTTATTGATTTGGTTTATTTTACTTCATTTTTCTGCCACTTTTGACTAATTGCAAAGATGGGGATAAGTAATGATATGATGAAATTTATGAATGGACACTCACAAACAGCCATGCCCAGGCCGGGATTCGAACCCGGTACCCCTGGCGTCGTAGCATTTAAAAGTTAAATTGATTAACATTTTATACATACATACGAACATGGGTCAACGATAACATTTAATTATTATTATTAATAATAATAATAATAATAATTCTTTAGATGAAGGGAAAAATGGGCGAAAAAGGGAAATTTTACCCCTTGGAAAGGGAAATTGTGCTTACAGATTGTGGCAACACTGCTGTGAAAGCGTGAAGGGGAAGGTTGCATTATCTGCTTCTGTGGTGTTTTGTTTATATACTGCGGTCCCGCGGACGCCACGACTGTGTTTGAGGGTTAAAATCACCGATGAATTATTACGATCAATAGACGTTGATCAGCTGTGTGTAAATACTCAGTTAAGATATATTTTGGATTGGTGTATTTGTTTTGCTTAAACTCACAATATAAAAAAAATATTTTTTTGAGGGAAGTTAAAAAATAATGTTTCGCTCTCAAAATTACGTAATTGAGTTCAGTGAATAACAAAGCATAAGACATGATTAAATTCACATCATTTAAAATATGTCTTGATATATTTATATTCCTTTCTTTCATAGAGGTCCTGTGGACCGCACGACTGTGGTTAAGGGTTAACATTGAACATTGATTCGTCGACTACAAATCTGAACATTTGTTATATTTGGAGCCCACAACTATCTACCGATTTCTTGCCATGAAATGGTCTTCGGGAGCAAAACCGAGAACTGGCTTTTCTTCTGTGATGGCCTACGACGAAAGGACATTTAAGTGCCAGAGAATGATGGTCCTAAAAAGGGCTTTCAATAAAGAGGGTCCTGAGAAGGACCTTTAGTAATAAGTTGTACAAAAAGATAAAAACAGAATAAACCGGTGATTAAGAGTGGTGGACTTCAGAAGGGGTTTCTAGGACGGGATGAGGAGGGTGTGATTGGACCGGAAATATGATCTGGATGTGATATTAATTTCTCAAATCATCGTTTTTTGGTGAATTTCTCCCTCCCAGAGAAGCAAGTTTGCAAATTATGCTAGATTTTCTCCATTATGCAAGGGATGGCATCGCTGCCCTTGCCGGAGAATGCACCGTTTGGGCAGAGAGATAGTGCATCTTGAAACGGTGCGTATTTGGAGCACTTTGGAAGGTCAAGGTGCTGCTCGGACGACGAGGTGTGAGAAGTAGGTTACTGGTGCAGCGGCGACGAGTCGGGTCGCAAAAGGAAAAGAACGCTGAAGGGAGCAGCTCGAGAGAAAGTCCTTGTCCGACGGAAGGGAGGGATGCTCACTTTTTCTCCCATTTATTACTCGGACGCCTCACAAAACGAGCGTCTTTAGTCATGGTTGTCGCTGGAGACAAAGCAAGGGACTGGCTGTCATCTTTTCTTCTGTGATGGCCTACGACGAAAGTATGCTGCTCACAGGAACGGCTTTACGCTTTTGTGAAGGTTGATGGACCTCGGCTTAGGGAAATTTTGAAACAGTTTAAAGTGACATGGAAAAGGGAAACTTTCTCAAGAAATTGCTGCAGGTAAAAACCAGAAGCATCTGTTCCTTTCAGTTTCTCATCCACCACTGGTTATTCCTAGATATTCACTCTCATTGGCTATTAGTATCGAATGTCTACATTCATAGGTGCCTTCTAAAAGAACAACTTCGTGCCTTCGTGTCATGGTGCTATGTACACGGAGAACTTTAACTTTGCCTTACTTTAATTCTTATTACATCGGATGTTCACAGGATTTCTTTCAGGGAGAAGATAAACGAGGCACATTCCCCCCACAATAATGTTCTTCCCTTAAAAAAAACACTGCTTCAATTTGAATTTATCATGATCCTGCAACGCCCTATCAATAACACAAATTACTGTGACTGAAATGAAATTATGTGCGTCAAATAAATAATTATAGGTTGAATTTAATTTTCCAGGGGGCCCTAGTCCCCCTTACTCCCCTTTCGGACGTCCATGTATAACATTACAACCATATTCCTTTCCGACATAATTGTTAACTCACACTTCTGAAATTCCCTCTCCTCTCATTTTTGCAGGTGTCGCATGACAGCAGTTTGAATAGATGCATTTGTAATATTCCAGTAAAGAAATACTTACCCCTTGAAGTGCATTACTGTTAACATTTGTTTCTACAACACTGTATATAAATTATAAAAGTATTTTCAATCTATTTTGATAAATAAATAAATAATATGCACATATTATAATATGTATTTCATATGACAGGAAACATTTGCAGTATCATACAGCAGAAAATATAATTTTTCATCCGTTTTAACTGATAAATGATCATTGCTATAAACATTTACAATCTGTTAATTTTACATTTTGACAGCAATGAATATATTAAGGGTTTTATTGTTGGCTACATTTTTAGAGCGCTTTAATTGCCCGTACTGGTGTTCAATCTTGATAATTCTACTCAGCCTATATTTGTAATAAAGAATATATATATATATAAAGTTGGACCATGTTTTTATAAAATTAAGAGGTTTAATTCATATACACTTTTAACGTTTGTGGCTGCATATCTTGTGCAGCTTACTATGTTGTATCATTTTGCAGAGTGTTTTAAAAGTTGCCCACCTCAACATTGATCGCTTATAACATGAAAACCGTAAGAGATATTTACACTAGGTTTTCTGCATTAGGAAGCCTAATCCACTGACATATTTTTCAATGCTTAACATTATCAGTTTGCCCCATGCAAGGAAATCTATGAATTAATTAATGGCGGAAATCAGAATTACAGGATTACAATTTTTCCAGAATGTCACTTTTGGGTGACAAACATGTAAGAAATTATGGAAGATTCATAATTAGACGTCTGTTGACTGATGCCATACTACGTCATTTGCAACCAGGGTTTGGGACTGGCGATTATATGGACCATAACCACTGGCAGGTCGAAATTTTGTCAATAGACGAAGGCAATATGTGCCTAAGTATTGGCAATAAATCATAATTTTGCACCGAAATAGGGTTGGGCGACTTTTGAAATACTCTGTACAAGGGCATATAATCAAGGCAATGATGGTGTTAGAGACAATGATAGTGACGTTTTTCCTCTTTCTTCCTGGCAGAAACATCCAAGATGGAATCGTGGCTGTTGGACGTGAAGAAAGTTCGGATCCCAAGACCCAAGTTCGCATCCAGCCGCAGCTATCCAGCGGAACCCCCGAAAGACTACTACGAAGATGATGACGAAGGGAAGGAGAACAAGAGAGAATTGGCTGCAGGAGGGGAGGACATGGCCAAAGCGACAGAGGAATTGAGAAGAGCGGTGCAAGAGAAGCTATAGCCGGTGAAAGAATGGGAAAAGGACATTTAAGTGCCAGAGAATGAGGGTCCTAAAAAGGGCTTTCAATAAAGAGGGTCCTGAGAAGGACCTTCAGTAATAAGTTGTACAAAAAGATAAAAACAGAATAAACCGGTGATTAAGAGGAATCGAAGAGGAGAGACACCCTGCACGCGAGCGGTGGTGGTGGACTTCAGAAGGGGTTTCTAGGACGGGATGTGTGAGTGTATGTGATGATGTGGTCGGTTTCGGTACTAGTGACTTTTGCACCCAATCCAGGTAACTTTCGCTGTTGGACATTTTAGGAAATTTTTCATGTCAGGAACCTTCACTGTTCTGTAAATCGCCTCTCTCAATTCTGATTGGCAACATTTGCTCAAAACATCTCTATTTTCCTTCACACTAAGTCACCTTTTACACCAAAGGACACACCTCTACTATTAGATAAGCCCAGGAATTATACATACACGGTCAAGACAAACAGAGATCTTATCTTACAAACATGTAATCGTTGCAAACGAAATACATGAGACATTTCCACCAAATTCGAAAACCCACTCATACGCAGTTCAGATTCATCTTGAAGTTTATCTACAAGTATCACTAACGTTTACACATCACACTATTTCCAATAATTTGAAATCATGTGAAGATGGCGCCATATAGATATGACATTTTCAATAAAATATATCGAGAGTTCCACGTGCTCACAGTTGGAGAACAATATATTTTAAAATGATCACGTCACTGATTTGGATATTGTGTACATATATTTGTAAGATATAACAGGTTACGTGTTCTTCTGTATTGTATTTCGCCTTGGTATAAGTTGGGGATTGTCATTGTTCAGAATGTGAATTCAGTCTGACCGATTGTGCTGTTTTGTTAGAACAAGATACTTTCAAACAGCACCGAATATGAAGGAACTACATTTTCAACTCGAATTTCAAGTTTTAGGTCTTGCATGTCTCAAATAACAAGCTCCTCCATTCAGTCTTGAATCAATCTCTACCGATAATTAAAAAAGACAGTATTGTATTAATTGCCCCTAATTCTTACTCTATATCCTCGGAGGGAAAATAACAGTTGACCCTTAAACATTGAGGAAAAAGCTGAATTTTGACTGACGTTGAGACCTCATCGGGGGGAGCATTTTTCACAAAAGTCCTCAAGTAACAACCCCCTCTTCCCGCCTAAAGATCAGAACTTCAGTTCTCAGAAATTCATTTACAACGAATATGTGTTTCGGATCAAATATTTTTTTAAGTCATTTCTAAAACGACATAAAACACGGCGATACACACATATATGTGATATTTACTTTCAAAATTGAAAGAAAAGAAGAAAAAAAAATATATGTTCCGAGTTGTAGCTTGAACAGAATTTGGAGAGACGAGATTCCATAAAATGTTTCAATTTGAGGTTGTCGATTATTTCTGAAACTTTACAACGGTGTGGAGTTGGGACTTTCAATATAATGACCCAGAAGTGACCATACATATTGGAAGCCTGACCATTCAAACTTCGATTTTGATATTTTTACAAAAAATACCGGCGTAAATGGAATGAGATTAAGATAATTTATTTACATTGCTTATGCTTGTAACTCAGGTTTATCATAATTTGGTTTGGGCCACATGTATTTTTTGGTCTTCATTGTCTAGAGGTTATAAACTCCAAGCCTTTTAGTGCTATTAACAGAGCTAAAGATATGCCATTTCATTCAATTATTTTAAAGCCATTAACTTGTTAAACTGAACAACACACTTACATTCACAATCTACGTCCACATTTGCACTGAAGTGTAATTAGGCAAGAAGTTCACACCAATAAGTGCAAGGCTGAACTGTATGCGATTGTATAGAAGATGTACAATATTTGTAGTGTAATATGTTCAGAAATGTTACCACAGTCTACTTACATTTAACATCTTTCCGATTTGTCAAATGAACAAAAACAAATATTAACTTAGATTTCAATAGAAATGTATGTAACTCTTGATCATATGTAATAGTTTGCTGCGTGCGTGCATGTGATTATTATTTTGTAAATGTGTATTATATACATGAATGATTGAATAAATAAATAAATATATATATATATACATATGAATGTATTGCAAATGTTACTCTTTCTGAGAGCTGTATAGAATAAACAAATACAAGTAGTAACATATATTAACTGCTTTGGTGTTCATTTTATCGCTTGAATTTTTCATGTTTTCAAGAACTAAAAGTTAATTTTTCCTTATGTTTATAAACGGTTATGTTCTACGGAAAGTGGTACTTAAGGACAACATTGTAGCTATTTTAGTTCCTTCCAGAAATGTTTCTACTGCATAGTATTATTTTGTGGTTTAACATTCCAGAACCAATAAACTTCGAATATTATGTATTGTTCTAGATAGGAGGAATGTTTGGCAACAATGATCGTGTTATTTAGTTTTGTGGAAGGTTTTCTAAAGTGAAACGTATATTTTGACTTTTTTATTTATTATTGTCAAGCGGGAGGGGGTTTTGAAGTTCGAAGCTTTAGGTTCACATGAACAGACAGGCTAATCGGGACTGGACTTACAGTTTAAAGTGAAAGTGAGGTCCGAACAGGGCCTCCAAAATTTTTCAAAATTTCCACTTCTGAAACTGTTAAATGGCGTGTGCAGTTAAAGTAAAAATTATGATAATAAAAAAGTAATGAATCCAAGCGTGAAGGTAAACAATATCTAGCAACTTAGATTTTCCTGTTTAATCATATGTTGTTGCGATCATCAATCATTGCGTTTCAATAACTAATTTCCTACTAGAATGCTATTCTAAGGAATGGTACGATACGAAGCTATAGATTGAGTGGCCATTTCGACTCTGTTAACAAGACCTATTCTACGGTTCGCCATATCTTCTGAGTTCCATGCTGCAAACAACCAATAAGAACCAACTGAAACAGGTGCGTACGTTTAATTTACAGAGCGTAATATTGATTTGCTTCCTTTTCACGATTGTTACATTTTATAGTAGTTCAAAACAGGGTTGTTAGAGGTCCAAGAACCCGTAAATTCTAATGGGTTCGATTGGGTTCCGGTCCAGGACCGGAAACTTTTTACTCGCGCAATTTAAATTCGGTCCACGTTGTGTATTGTTGCGTTGACAAAAGGTTCTTGGACCGAATTTAAATTGACCCTTAAAAAAGGTCCCTGGACCGTATTTAAATTGATCTGGTAAAAAGATTCCTGGACCGAATTGAAATATTTTACAGATAAAAAGGTTCTTTACGGTCCAGAACCCATTTACGCTTGCTGATTTTCTCTCCTGGACCGGAATTGAATTTATTTAAAATTCCTGGACCTTCAACAACCAGTGGCGTCGCTAGGACATCTGCCTTGGGGGGGCTGCAACCAGATACATGACTTACTACTATTGTAAATATTTTTAAAGTTTGAAAATAGCAAAGTGATTAATAATACAATAATATATAACAAGTATAAGGAATTAAAACTAACATAGATTTACTGCATTAATTTTTATGAAAACAGATGGATATTCTTGTTCTGTTTTTCTAATGCTGGTGAACTATGTCTTTATGTATCAGCTGTACTCTGTGGTTCGAATTTCTTGCAAAATTATCAATAACACAATCCACAAACATTTCATGGCACTCTTCCTTTTCCGATTTCCGATTTCAGGCGCTTACTTCGAATAATAAATGTGTCCATTGTTGTACGAACAACAGTAAATGTCACAAAAAGCTTTGATAACAAACACACAATATCACAAACTCCGTAACCCAAAACGCACCACTACCGTTTCCTCGCGTAGCAACCGTTGTGAAAATAGAACAAATGACGGCGATCGTTTGTATTGTTGCCAGCTAAAGACATGACGTGTCAGATGTAAGATCGTAGTTTAAAAAAAACTATGTCACAACAAAACGATTCTTTCCCAGAATATGTATCTAGAGGTATGTTCCTGCATTAACAATTGTTCAAATATGTTTTCTCGAAATACTGTATGTAATAATAGCTAAAAATTGGGGGGGCTTATCGAGGGATTGGGGGGGCTGAAGCCCCCTCCAAAAGGGCCTAGCGACGCCACTGTCAACAACCCTTGTTCAAAGTAGTCTGCAGTCCCGTCGAGATAACGGGAGTTAACAAGGAACATGGAACGAACTGTTGAGTGACATTTAATGCCGTTTGCTGTCGGAAGTTTGCAAAGGTAAATGAATTCTTGTTCAGCCTACTCTACAATATCGTCTATGGCAGTATTTCCTTTCGATTTCGCCATCTTCCCTCTGGTAAGAAATTACGATGAACTTCTTGATTATACATAATCTCAGCCGGTTTTAAATTTATCGCTTTTCATATTCAAGAAATGTACTAATACACCACAAATTAGGGTAATTTTCAGCTACACGCACACACAATGGAAGACTGATTGCACAAAAGACAACTACAGTAAAACCTCGTTAATTCGGAACCCGATAAGCCGGGCTTCGCTTAATCCGGACAGGCAAAGGAAAAAAACAGAATGTAAGGCTACAAGTCAACAAGAGAACTTCCCAAAGAAAAGGCAGTCAACCACTGATGACATTCTGTTTCCCGCAGACTTTGCACTGTACTGTATAGTCTATATAGGTCTATGCCCTTTAAATACACCATAATAAACATCTTTTGTTGCTATAAACGTAGTTTTAATGCACTTTCTACTGTTCTTTTAGCTTATTTCAGTTAATCCGGACTCTTATATTTTCACTTAACTATTTCTTTTGAAATATTTAAACATTTGTTTGAAATATGATTTCATTAATATTGGATTGTAAAAACAATCCATGATATCAGGAAAAATCAGATTTGTTATTTAATTGGAAGCTCCAGCTCGTAATAGCCCGTATACAAACAATTATAATTATTTTTATCTGACGCGAGGCCCCTTGAAGCGCGGGGCCTCGGCGAGTTACCCAACCCTATTGCTGGCTGTGGATGCAGGCATGAAACCATAATTAATAAAATCGAAACGAATCACTCACTACTTACAAGCTACTATTATCGAACTAGGAACTGTTTTTTTTGGGGGGGGTATCGATTCTTAATTAGAAGTTATTGGCGTATATGTGAAATGAGAAATTCCAGGGGGTGTCATGGGTCAGGATCACCCAGACAGCCCCCCTTCTATAGTTACGCCTCTGCAAGCAATAATATTTATATTCTGTGGACTCTTTTTGTAAAACGTTATTAATAACAATGAGGATGAATGATCCAGTTCAATGAAATACCAATGTCCTGGCCGGGAAACAAACCCAGAAACGTTTGTGGCGATCAGGCACGTATCTTGAAATACATTTCGGGAGGGGTCCGACTAAGGGTGTTAATAATAATAATAATTAGAATAATTAAATAAATGAAATTAAAATAACGTTAATTAAATATGTAAATTAATTAATATTTTATTGTTATTATTACATGAATAGGTAAAATGGTGGTGAATATATATATATATATATATATATGAAAGCATGTATTCATTATCTAGCTTGCATGAAGTTAAGACCGCCAAAATTTATATAAAAACAACTGACCTGGCAAGGAAATTAATGTCAAATGCTAGATAAAGGATTGAATATTTATTGAACAACAAAAAAGAGGGCAACAATAATTATACCGTGACCACTTTTAATTGTCTATTATTGACGAAATGTAAAGTTCATGATTAATATTTTATGCATAATATCATAAGTAGTTGTGTGCATAAATCTTTGGAACTGTCCGTCAAAGCCGTATCAGCCAAATTCCTTGCCTTCCAATAACTTCAGCGTAAATAAGTAACCATCGGTTACATAACAAGTGCTAAACAATTATATTTGTTGGTAAGTCTTTCGGGGGGGCGGACCCCCCTGGACCCCTCCCCAAATACATCATTGGTGGCGAGCTGAATTTGATGTTTTCATAAGCGTCACTGCTTGACAAATGTTCATTTCTGTATGCACAGCCTTAGTTAAGACTTGTAGAGTCCGCGTGTATTCGGAACATCTCCAGCTGACTGCGCGAGTCTAGCCAGCGAGCCTACGAACAGTGTACAGCGTGAACAATAGAGTTAGCTATAGGCGCAGAGTAGAGATGACGTCAGAGGTTCACTTCTTGATTGGAGGGGTCGGGAGTTATGATTCGCTCCCAAGGTGCAAGCTCAGAACGGTCAGAGCTGTTACGGAAATAATCTCACTCTAGCTTCTGCACTTCCTTTGGGAGCTTTTTTTCTTTCATCACAGACACCCAAATGAGGAAGCTGAAGATTGCTGGGCGTCGTGACAGTTGAAACACGTACATCGCGTACAAACGAAACAGTTAACCGACAATCAGCGTTCTATTGTGTAGACCGAACGAGACGGGCGTTGGTGATAAAGGAAATGAAGTAGAAAGGAAGGTTGCGGTGTGATGTTGCTGGGCGACGCCTGGCGCAGTTTTTGCAGCCTTGGGTCATCTTTACGTGGTCTGCGTTCGGAAGCCTGTTGCTATTTTTATCATCTCGTGGTCTTGAAACTAAAGCCCCTGTGACCTCTGAACCAGCGAGTTACCAACTTATGTCACTACTATATTAATTTTCGTTGTTTATACAACTATACACACGTAAATATATTCCTTACACATCATAATTGCAATTTTAGTTAGGTTTTTAAGACTAATATTGTACAGTAAAACCTCGTTAATCAGGACTAATGGGAGGATAAGTTGAGTCTTCAGGTAAACAAAGTTAATTATTGGTTTTCGTTTAATTACTTATTAACATTATAATGAAGTGGTAATTACACTGATATTGCTAAGACTGATTGATCGATTGATTGAATTGTTGCCAATCGGGACAGGACTTACAGTTTAAAGTCGGATCCGAACCACTGTGTGCCTCCACCGGGTATGGAACCCAGAACCCCGTGATTACAAGGAAACGACTTTACCACCATCGGGGAGGCCCGACTTTGCTATGCAAGAGTGCAATTCATACATGAGTAGAGAAGAAGGTCTAAATATGGGCGAAGGTTTAAATATGGGTTTTGGAGTTATCAGCGCTACTGGGTGCTGCAGCTTGGCAGAGGCTATTGGAACTGGTTATCTGTCAAGGACAAAGGTTGCGGCGCCAATTCGCAAGAGAAAGTGGTGGTTAGTTTCGGCCTTGGACGCTGTTATAGAATTGCGACCCCCGAAAACTTTTTGCAGGTATGTTTAACTCAGTATTTTCTGAATTCTCATCTGCCTTGTATAGGTTATGATATTAGCGGTACATAAAAGAAATGTGGGCTTTTATAATGCCATGATTTGTTTGCGAAATATATACCACAGAGAGCGAAAATAAATTGAAGAAGAAAAATAGTGTGATGGTCTAAATATGGGCTATGACATGAGGTCTAATGTTGAGATCACATTTTCAACAAATATTTGGATGTTTTTCTTAATTTCGATTTTTCCCATTCCGCGTGATTTTCAAAACAACAGAATATTCATAAATATGAATTTTATAATGTTTTAGCGATAAATGACTGTTTTTTAAACTAATTGCTTTTTGTGATATTGCCACTAGTAGCCCATATTTAGACCATAATTTTGAAATACATCACATCATTTTACCATTTTTTAGAAATTGCTTCTTTTTTTTTTAAAAAAAATGGAGACCTTCTATACTTTAACATGCTATTACATTTAAGTATATATTTCATAGATATGCATTTTAAAGACAGGTGCTTGATATATTATTTTTTTCCCTCCGAAAATGACAACATAAAAAGGGGGGCCAATATTTAGACCTTTTCCTCTACTGTTAAAAGAACGGGTGATTATTCTGCATAAATTAACTGTAAAAGACTTGACAGTGACATATCCAGTATCCTCCTTCATCCCTTGTGACGTCACAGGCTCAGAAGCAAATTACGTAAAGCGGGGCTTTCACTTCCTCTTTAGTCCGCTTGAAGGACAAAGGTGCTGCAGACGCTTTTTGCAAAAGGACGCCGACAGCCTCTCTCAGTGACTAATGGTTGCAGCACGGAAATGAAGTCGCTTTCGATCCAAACATCAATATGACGTCATCTGCCATATGTCAACCTCGTACCACACACGGATTATATTAAATTCCCTCCCCTCCCGCTTCAGCAATTCCTCGCATTAAATTAAACCGCCTGCCTAGTCCAATATAACCGAGAAGTCCATTACCTTAAGAACTATTGTCCTCAATATACAGCGACCGCTTGTTAGTGAAGAAAATTATGCACAGCTAGGTTATTGATCCCTACTGTAAGTTTTTGTAAAGTCACTTACTGTTACCGTTAGGTTAACCGCGATGAGAGAACAGAAATCGACTAGAAATGTAAGGAAACGGTCAGGGTTTTGGCCTCCTTGCCATGGGCGGAGTTTGAGCTTTTGCTTTTAGCGGGGGAGGGGGCAGACTCTGGGAGAAGCATATGATGTAACTGAGGGTTATTAAATATCCCTAGTTTATAAGGGGTTCGGAGGCCTTCGCCCGAAAAAAAACAAAAAACAACAACTTAACAACACTGAGTTTTAGGCCTTTTAGATTTGAAAATGTTAAATTTCCTCGCTTAAGTAAACAAATATTAATTTTTATATTGGTTGTCAGTTTTAAAAGAAGAAAAACAGTACGATTATTGCATTTCATTATTTTTTTATTGATACAATACTCGTATTACTTTAAAAAGTTACGGTACAATAGTAAGCATCAGAAATTTTAGAAAAATTAAATTGAAAAGTTCCTTTGATGCATCAGCAGTAACTGTTGACTCAACACAGTCATTTTACGTTTTTCTTTCTTCAAACTGTACATATCAATCAAATCGTCTAACACCCGCTATTGCGGCGCAAATACCGCACATGCCAAACGTCAAGATTTGCGGTATGGCTTCATAACAAAAATGTAGTAACTGAACTTAATCATGTGTTATTTTTAGTCTTCTTTAAGAACTCCGCCTATGCTACTTGCACATTTTGTCATCTCATCTCATCTGCAATCATGGCAGTTTCTCTTTTAAGTTGAAGTGTCGGATTTGTTAATTCCGCCATTTATCATGTCTTTGTCTTTTCGTCATTGTTTTGTCACAGTTATTAAATGTCGCACCAACATTTTGGGGGATTATTGTCCTTAAAATAAAATTCAACGTGTATATATATTTTTCCAAAAAAGTATGTACACCCTGCCACCATGTTGCAATATGTGCGATTACGCTGGAGGAGGGGGGCAATCTGATTGGTTCCAAGTCAGTTTTGCTCGTAGGTGCACCATTTAATCCATTACATAAAGGAAATTAATTTAGTATGAGGCAGATCATGTAAAGTGCTCAGTAAAGCTAAAATAGTGACTTTTAGTAATAGAGTAGATAGGCTGTCACATTTCAGTACTTCGTGGGGATTAAGATGATCTGGGTGTGACGTGCAATTGTCCTTGGGGGGTATGGGCACCCTTGATGATGTGTACGAGGAACAGGAAAGATTGACTGATTGGATTGATTTGGTGCTTTTAGTCCACTTTATGCACAGTAAGGCTAATCGGGACTGGACCTACAGTTTTAAAGTGGGACCCGAACCACTATGTGCCTCCACCAGGACTCGAATTCGGGACCCACAGGAAAGATAGAGAAACAATCATGGTGCTGATGTGAAAATATTCACCACACGATAAGAAAGTGCCAATATCTATTATGAGCGTTAAACACCTTCTGGATCAGTTTAAATTGGAAGTGTTTGATAACCCGGCGTATAGTCCCGACTTAACGCCGAGTGATTTTAATCTCTTCCCTGCATTGAAGAACTGGCTAGGAGGCCAAAGCTTCAAGACCAATGAGGAGCTTCAACACAACATTCAGGTCCATCTCACATCACTGGCGGCAACGTTCTTTGCAGAGAGGATCGGAAAGCTCGTCCCACGATATGACAAATGCTTATATCTTAACGACGATTATGTCGAAAAGTACCCAGGTGTGTACATAACTTTTGGTAATGAATTCATTTTGTTACTTACACTTGTCTTATGTTTATGGTCCATCGGAGGTTGAAAAAAAAAATGGCCCTCGTACTATTTCGAGTCCTTCAAAGTTGTCGGCACCATCTGGGCAATGGTGGGTTTAAAATAGTGTCAGCCCACCCACCTGCCCACCAATATACCTTACATGAGTCATTTATAGTTGACCAAGAATCACACGTAGAGGGATAAAGAGCATCCTCCATGATGTAGTGTAAGGTCATCACCTTGTAATCAACGGATACCGAGCGAACCCTATGGCATGACATAGCCAGTTCGGCACCCACTTTAAACTGTAGGTCAAGTCCCGATTAGCCTTACTGTGCATAAAGTGGACTTAAAACAGCAACTCAATCAATGAATCAATAAGAAATAGAGATTGAAAGAATGGGAGAGGTAAAGATAAAGAGGTACACTAAGATAAAAGGAGAAATTAAAAGAAAGGAAGGACAGAAAGACGACGATGAAAGAGACAAAAGAAGCGAGAAAGAAGAGAAGAAATAGAAAACAGGAAGAAATATATCTACAAGAAGATGAAGGAACGAAATAAAATAGAAAGAAGTAACGAGAAGAAACAGAGGGATGTGTAAAAAGAGAAAGAACATTAAAATAAAAAATGAAAAGGAGAGAGAGAGAGAGAGAGAGAGAGAGAGAGAGAGAAGGCATGAAAAATAAAGATAGAAAGAGAGGAAAGGTAAAGAGAAAATAGAGATGAAAAGGGAGAAAATGCAGATAGAAAGGTAAAAATAGAGATAGAAAAGAAACACTTAGATATAAAGAGAGAAAATAGAGATAGAAAGAGAGAAATTGAGATAGAAAGAGAAAAAGAGAGAGAAATAGAGATAGAAAAAGAAAAATAAAGATAGAAAGATAAAAATAGATACAAAGAGAGAGATAGAGATAGAAAAAGAAAAAATAGAGGTAGAAATAGAAAAATAGTGATAGAAAGAGAAAAATAGAGATAGCAAGATAATAACAGAGATAGAAAGAGAAAAATAGAGATAGAAAGAGAAAATAGAGATAGAAAGAGAAAAATAGAGATAGAAAGAGAGAGAAATAGAGATAGAAAGATAAAAATAGAGATAGAAAGAGAGAGAAATAGAGATAGAAAAAAATATAGATAGAAAGAGAAAGATAGAGATAGAAAGAGAAAAATAGAGATAGAGAGAAATAGAGAAAAATAGATAGAGAGAGAAATAGTGATAGAAAGAGATAGAAAGAGAAAAATAGAGATAGCAAGATAAAAATAGAGATAGATAGAGAAACATAGAGATAGAAAGAGAAAATAGAGATAGAAAGAGAAAAATAGAGATAGAAAGAGAAAAATAGAGATAGAAAGAGAGAGAAATGGAGAGAGAAAGAGAAAAATAGAGATAGAAATAAAGAGATAACGAAAAAAATCTTAACATCAAAGACTACAGGAGAGCTAACCTTAAAATATGTATTTCGTCCAACTTTGTGTCAACCCTGGTAACGTCATTCAACGTGCATAAAACACTCAAGAATGAACAAACATTGTACAGGTAATTGACACTTCAAACCACTAGCCTGCTAGTATTTTCACGTAACCAGAAGATAAGAAAAAATAAATCTAAGCTGGCTATTAACTCAAAGTACCTACTTGTTGCCTCGTCTCACTCATCACTGTAAAAGCACTTATTACCAATAGTGGCAACCTTAATTGCCGCGATTATAGCTATGGAGAATCAATTAAGCCGCTGGAGGTGGATCGCCGATTGAAATGGTTAATGAGCACCTTCCTCAATGTGACGTAAGACCAAGAGCATTGGCGTGGACGAGTACGTAAACATGTCTAACGACCCGTTATTGTTTAACGTGTATGATTACGGCTGGTTTGGGCTTAAAAAGGCATAACAACGAATCTTCAAGCGTGCTGGGGAACTTTTATAAGGGCCTCAGCCCCCCAACCCCCAGGCAGGAGCAAAGTAAATGCAAACTAGAGTTAATAGGTTGCTAGCGCGTCAATTACAGGAATAACTTCCCGTTAATAACGAAGCGATAGAGTCAGTTCATTCAACTATACAAGATAACTTGGGATTAAGTGTTAACAGTTGAAGTTTAAAGCAGAGTTGATAAAGGTCCAAGAAGCCATAAATTCTAATGGGTTTTATTGGGTTCCGGCTGCAGGACAGGAACCAATTTTCTCGAACAATTTCAATTCGGTCCAAGATTCGTATTTCTTCATTGAAAAAAGGTCCATGGACCGTATTTAAATTCAGCCGGAAAAATATTCCTGGATCGTATTTCAATTGATCTGGAAAAAAGTTCCTGGACCGAATTCAAATACTTGTGATAAAAGGTTCTTTACGGTCCAGAATCCATTTACGCTTTCTGATTTTCCCTCCTGGACCGGAATTGAATTTATTTAAAATTCCTGGACCTGGTTTAAAGTATTTGTATTGTTATAAACACTGTTGTAGTCTCAAAAAATCCAGAGGGTGTACGCTAATCTTCGTGGATCATGTTTCCATTAAATATGTGGATGAAATTTTTTAACTACTGAAAGAAATGCCATTGATAGCAGAATAAAAATGATAACTGCCATAGATGGGGAATATTACAATAGGGAAGACATTTTAGAAATATGAAAGCACATTGTAATGATTGAATTTAAACCAAAATAATACAGTAGGACTCGAACCCATGCCGTCCCGCAGTCGGAGTCCAAAGCATAGCGCCTTTGACCGCACGGCCACGGAGGAGGACCTTTAGAATAGGCACACCTCTAGTTGGGCAATGAGAACCTCACGTTAGCGTACGAAAAGATGTTTCCTTGAGTTTCGTGAAATTTCTCGCTCCTCAAGCACCTAAACGGTACTACCCTACAAGAAAACTGCACGGAACATTTTTTGTAGATAATTTTGTATAGATTAATTTTTGTCATAACTTATATCGCTGTAAAATGCTTTTCAAGCGAGATATTTGCGAGAAACTGATTTTGGGCGCCATTTTTCAAAGATGGTGGCCAAAGCATGGGTGGTAGAGGGGTGCAAAATTAATATGTTGTTAAGAACATTTTTACGAAGATAATAAAATTTGTTCCAGTTTTCCCGGATTCCCCCCCCCCCTATTGGACCTCAAAAGCATCCCTCGTGAACTGGCCTTTAGTGTTTTAAAGGCTACAGTAGCTAGAGCATGTTATTGTATTAGGCGCATCCAGAAAGTAAGTTTCCCATTCGCCCACACTTGGCAGGCCATGCGTATTGAAACCGGTTTTGCGCATGTGTGAGAGGCACATGCCCTGGCTAGTGAATGTCCTAGAAGACGCCTCCCGAAAGTCCTCAGTAGCGTCGCGGCAGCGATGAAACATGGCGGCTCTTATTCCATCTCCCGCCGCGTGCGAGGTTCGTTCGGTGATCAAGTTCTTGAACGCACAAAACATACAGCCGATCGAAATTCATCGTCAGCTGTGTCAGGTGTATGGGCCAGACGTCGTGAGCAAGCAGATGGTGCGTCGTTGGTGCAGGACATTTCTTGAAGGCCGGCAAAATGTACATGACGACGAGAGCAGGCGGCAGTAATCGGCCGTTGTGGACGAGCTTGTTGAGTAGGTGCAGCAGCGCATATTGGAGGAGCGTCGCGTCACGATCACGGAACTCAGCAGCCATTTCCCGCAGATTTCTCGGTCGTTGTTGCACGACACTGTTACCAAACGCCTCTTGTTCCGGAAATTGTGCGCCTGGTGGGTGCCGAAACAACTGACGCCCGAACACAAAGGAAAACGCATGGGCACGGCGCTGACATTTCTGCAGCGTTACCATGATGATGACGATTTTCTCAACCGGATCATCACAGGGGATAAAACGTGGGTTACATACAGCACCGCAGAAAGCAAGCAGAAGTACATGCATTGCCGTCGCAGTGAATCTCCATTCAGGTCGAAGTTCAAACAGACTGTGTCGGCGCGAAAAGTGATGTGCACGGTGTTCTGGGACAGACAAAGCATTCTGCTCATCGCATTTCTGCCCAAAGGTGAGATTGTGAACGCTAACCGTTACTGTGAAACACTGGGGACATTGCGACGAGTCATTCAGAATAAGCGACGCGGTAAGCTCAGTACCGGGGTGATCTTGCTGCACGACAATGCAAAGCCGCATATGGCTAGGCGCACTGCAGCCCTTCTGGACAGGTTCGGTTGGAAGGTGTTCGATCATCCATCCTACAGCCCGGATCTCGCTCCCAGTGATTACCACCTGTTCTTGCACCTGAAAAAGTTCCTTTCCGGTCAACATTTTCACAGCGACGAAGAGGTACAGACGGCTGTCACTCAGTGATTCGGCGCCCACGCGGCGGACTTCTACGACGCAGGTATACATAAGTTGGTCCCACGCAATGACAAGTGCCTGAATTCCGGTGGAATTATGTTGACAAGTAACTGGACAAGTGCTGTATCTGTGGCAATAAATTATTGAATGAAATAATGTTTCCTTTTTGTGCACGACCCCAGGGAAACTTACTCTTTTTGTATACTGTTATTAACTTTAATATTACTGCTAATAACACTCAAAATGTTGGAAATATACTTTAAAGACCGCACGGCTTACATTGAACAATAAAGTCTTCTGGAGCTGTTTCTGCCTGTCTAATCGAAAAAACCCCAAATCACCTCTCTTGAAAAAGGAAGATTTTCTACGTGGGTAACTGCCCGCCCTCGCCTACCCGTGTTGCCGCAGTCTCTGAAAAGCAGAACTGGGGACGCACGCGTTACCGAAATTACGTGAATAATTACAAAGGTACTTCTACCAACTATACCTTGATAAATTCAGAATTGAGGATTTATTTTCCAGGAGAACACTTTTTTTAGTTTGTGCATGCGAAGTTACATTGGAAAAAGAAGTACCAAAGTGTGTAAACAGTAAATGCCAGTACTGTATGACAAAGTAACGGTAATTATTTCCTTTGAGTAAGTTAGGAATTCTGCTGACCAAAAACAGAACTTAACCAATTCTGCTGAGACGTAGAAAAAGGACGTAAACTGACAGAAACAGAACTTAACCAACGCTGTTAATACGTAAAAAAGTCACGTAAAGTAACTTATCCAACTCTTCTGAGACATAGAAAAGCCACGTTCAAAACGGAAACAAAACTTAATCAACTCTGCTGAGACGTAGAAAAGCGACATAAAATAACGGAAACAGAACTTATGCAACTCTACTGGGAGGTAGAAAAGCGCGTAACGTAACAGAACCAGAAATTAACAGCTCTGCTGAGACATAGAAAAGCCGACGTAGCAAGATAACACAAACAGAACTTAACCAATTCTTCTGAGACGTAGAAAAGAGACGTAAAATAACACAAACTGATCTTAACCAACTCTGCTGACACTTAGAAAAGTGACGTAAAATAACAGAAGCAGAACTAACAAACTCTGCCGTTATGTAGAAAAGTGACGTAAAATAACAGAAGCAGAACTAACCAACTCTGTTGAGACGTAGAAAAGCGACGTAAAATGACAGAAACAGAACTTAACCAACGTTGCTGCTACGTTGAAAAGTCATGTAAAGTAAAAGAAAAAACTTATCGAACTCTACCGAGACGTAGAGAAGCCACATACAAACGGAAACAGAATTTAACTAACTCTACTGAGACGTAGAAAAGCCATGAAAAAAAGAACGAGTTGGTGTTTGAAGTCCACTTTATGCACAGTAAGGCTAATCGGGACTGGACCTACAGTTTAAAGTGGGATCCGAACCACGTGTGCCTCCACCGGGTATCGAACCCGTGACCCCTTGATTACAAGGCAATGACGCTACCACTGCGCCATGGGGGAGGCCATGAAAAGAAAAACAGAGTTGAATTAACTTAGAAAAGCGCGTAAAATAAACAAACGGAACTTAACAAACTTCCTGAGACGTACAAAAGTGACGTAAAATAACAGAAGCAGAACTAACCAACGCTGCTGTTATGTAGAAAAGTCACGTAAAGTAACGTAAAAATAACTTATCCAACTCTACTGAAACGTAGAAAAACCACGTAAAAACTGAAATAGAACTTAACTAACTCTACTGAGAGGTAGAAAAGCGTAACAAAAATACGTAACAAACAGAAACTGCGAAAATACTGAAGCGTAGAAAAACGTGTGAAATGGACGTTTCCATTGAAATGGAGATGTGACACCTGTTGAAAGAAATGAATTGCAGGCGAATAACAGAAAGAGAGCGGTTTCGTGAAAAATAAATATAACAATGTAGGGCAACAATAAGCGATAAGAGAAATACAGGGTGTCCCGGAAGTCTTTTGATTACAAACTTTATTCATATCCGCTATATGCAAGGTAGAGATGTGAAAGTGGTGGCAAAATGTTGGAAAACTAACCAAGTTTTCTTGTTGCAGGTTTGAGTAACGTGGCTGTAGTGTAGCAGTGTCAGTCCCCAGTAAAAGCGGGAAATGTTCCCAAATCAGGAAAACGCTCAGCATGTCCTCTGGTATCACGAGACCCGGTCACCATTAACAGTGCAGAGTGCAGAGGAACTTTGAAATGTACAGAATTCTTTCGTCTAGAATATCTGCCATCAATATCTGCCACCCGATGTCAAGAGCATTAATTCCGGATTCCTTGGCACTGACACTGCTACACTACAGCCACATTACTGAAACCCGCAACAAATAAACTTGGTTAGTTTTTCAACATTTTGGCACCACTTTCACATCTCTACATTGCATATAGCGGATATGAATAAAGTTTGTAATCAGGGAAAGACTTCTGGGACACCCGATATAATTCAGCTGAGATTAGGCTTTGTCCAAAAACGAGTGGCGCTGCTGGACGACTTCTGGAAGTGAAGACAATGGTAAGTAGTCTTCTTGGATGTCCAGATGAGTCGCAGTGAAAGTTGTAACGCGGGTCTTGTCTATAAGCCCCACCGTGCCGAAAACGTGATCCAAGAAAGGAAACCAGAGTGAAAAAAGCACAGCTCGCTTGTTGTGCAAACATGTTTTTCACGTATCCGAGCAATTGGCGGCGAACTGCTAAGAGGTGCTGCAACTAGGTTGGTAGAGTGGAAGACCCAACCTCATCTTCTTTCTCCTTCGAGAACAGAAGTCGATGACCATTGGCTCTGATTTTTAACTTTCGTGGGGTAACTGGCACGGTGCCTACAAACATGAATCGACACAACTATGACAAAACCGAGAAAAAGACAAACATTTTCATCTCGATATGAAACCGAGAAAGACATTCATTTCAAACTATGACAAAACCGATTACATTGTGCGTTTTTGCCAGTAAATTTGAGAATGATATCCTGGAACTTATGTTCTTGGGGTTTTAATTTCCATCAGACGCTTTGAGGTAATAACATTTCATACCCGATTGTGTGAATGACATCGTGGGGCCAAGTAAAACAATTTGTGAAAATGGATCAAGTTGGTGTCATTAGATCTGTGAAGCACAAGAAATTTCAAAACAAGCCAAAAAACCGTTGAAAATTCAATTGAAATTTGTGACCCAGTTTTGGGTATCGTGGCCTGGAGAAGAGAATTTTGATCAGAGGGCCATGAGACCCATTTCTGTGTCTCACATAACGAACTTCCGTCACTTGAACTATCAAGCTCGTCCAGTATTGCACGCAGATTTTCTGCTTCTTGTTCATACATCGTCAACAGAACAAGAAAACATACAACAGAAGTGCATCCTCCATAAAATATTGCACGAAATGCAATCTGCACGTTCAATCACACAGAATATAGTCTTAATTTCTTCTTCCTTTATTTTTCTCCTTCTTTGTTTAATTCTTGCCTGAAATACAACAAATATCAAACAACGATGCATTAAAAAACGCATCGATTGTTGTATTGAAAATCAACAAAATAAAGTCATCATAAATACTAATCACAGAACACTAGGTTTATTACTACAATGTTACGGCCATTTCTACGCCATTGTTGTAATCGCCGGTTGCTATCTAGGGCCAGGCTACGGAGTATAGTGTAACATTCCGGAGCGAAAACAATATCTTTGATCATGTTAGCAAATGACAAGTGGAACCCATATAGGGGTATCGCGGCCTGAAGCAATTGCTGAGGTGAGACACAAAAGTGCGTATCACGGCTTCACGAATGGCAATACTTGAGACCCACTTTTCGGTCTCATGGCAGTCAACGTGTTAAGGCGGTAGCGGGTAGATCCGAACCGAAATGTATTTCTAGACATGTGCGTGTTAGCACCGGCCCTGCATTATTCTGTACCTTCTACGAATCAAACCTGAGCAATCAATATGAAAATCAAGAAGCCACACCATGGCTAATATGAACGTAATCTTAAACAATAGCTTACATCGTCTATGAATCTCCATTGCAAGGTGCTTCGCAAGTTAAATGACTTCCATACAACAAACACCACAAGCGAAAGAGTAAATATCTTCAAAGAATATTATTGCAAAACCACACGCGAAAGAAAATAAGAAAAATCTTCAAAAAATATTATTGCATCTTATCAAAAAACACAAATAAATAGTACCAATTTATTAATTTCTGGTACAAATATGTACCTTTCTTCCTGATTTTTTTCTTGTGCATTTAGAAACTAGGTAATCTCGTAACAGTAACTTCTGTATCACGACACAGATGTCACTCCAAGCTTGAACGATTCGCCTGCCATCTATGATCTAAAGATTCAACAAAGCGTTTTTAAAGAGAAAGGCTGTTTTTAATTTTGTTTTTCTCGTGTGTTTTAACCCATTTTTCGGCACAAATTTTTCACTTGCTAAATTTACATCAGCTTTACATTAAATAACTTTTAGACACACTAAAAATCGAAAACCAATGTTATTTTGTTTGCATGTACAGGGTGACTACAAAAATTTTGGTGTTGCATATGTGCAACGTTAGCTTAAAGAGGTATAAAAATTATAAAATTTGAGAAAATTTGTTTGACTGCTACCACAATAATTTTATTCCTCTATAACATACAACCATTGTGTTTGAGAAGTTTTTATCAACATAAAGTATTACGTATGCAGTTGTGGCACACTTAATTGCAATTCTTTACATAGTTGGATACACTATGAAATTACTTCAACATCACATTATATTACTGTTAGAGGCACTGATAATGCAAAACAAATGCCATATTGTTTCAATAGGGTGACTATGAAAAGGAATTTATTGTTGTAAGTTGACTGCTGATCATCAACAATTAGGTGTTTATTGTCGTCAGTTGACTGCTGATCATCTTTCATTGTTACAGATTGAGTATGCATTTCTCTCTCCCGCACTGTGTCAAAGGGGAAGTTGTCAGCGACCATCACGTTGTCATCGGCTTTCTTCTTTATCTGTAAACTTCTGCTGTCTCTGGAGGAAGAACGACAATGCTTGCTTCCACATGGGATGAATTTTGAAGCATCTGTAATGCTTGAGTTGTTGGTTAGGTTTATTTCTGCCACTTTTGGGGCATCGATGAAGAGACACTCACAAATAACACACATGCCCAGGTCCCCGGGTTCGAATCCGGCCTGGACATGGATGTTTGTGAGTGTCCATTCATCAATTTCATCATATCATCACTCATCCCTATCTTTGCAAATTAGCCAAAAGTAGCACAGAGGGCAAAGTAAAATAAAGCAATCAATCAAACACATATGCCCAGGTCAGGATTCGAACCCAGGACTCCTGGCATCGTGTCATGCTGTGCTAACCACTTTATTATGGAGGTCGGCTAATACTTCAAGTGTGATCAACTTTTCACGGTGCATAGTTGTTGTGTATCGTACTTATATCTGAAACGCAACATGAATGTATTAGGACAGATTCCTAGATAGAAAGTTGTAAATGGTTTTTTATAGCCTTTACGCTGACGTTGCATTTTATGGTACACTAATAAATATATCATAATAACTCCAACAAATCAAACCAGAGGTGAAGCGTGGTTTCTAGCAGGATATGTAACGAACACAGTCACATGAAAAACACGGTATCAAATACGGCAGTGTTACCAGGTAAAAAAAATATAGAAAACATGACGTCATCAGAAAAAATCGTAAAATAATGAAGAATGGAACTTCTTTGATGTTAATTACACAGACTTCAGAAAAGTTTACCATTTAAATCCAATTTTAAAAATATTTTTTGGGGTGTTGCAGATCTGCAACGTCAGCGAAAAATGGGTTCAATAAGGAACGTCGTTATAATAGAAAGTATCATCGACAATATATATACATGCGCAACAAGGTCTTTATTTAAGGCTGATGAGAGTATAGTAAGGTAGGTCGCATACTGAAAAGTGTATGTTTGTGGCACTGTTGCTTAACCAAGATATTAAGGGCAGTAAACAGGCAAAAACTGCATTTTTGACACTCCTTGTCGGCGCATAACAATGGAAAGCGACAATGTCCCACCAAAACAAGTGTTTATGAGAAATAAGGGTTATACTCATAAGCGTAACTCAGATGGCAGTGTGGTGACAAAAGGTTACCAACTGAGGAAATTTGGTGGCAAAGGTTGCCAATGCAGGAACTTTGGTGGAAAAGGTTGCCAATGCAGGAACTTTGGTGGAAAAGGTTGCCAATGCAGGAACTCTGGTGGCAAAGGTTGCCAATGCAGGAACTCTGGTGGCAAAGGTTGCCAATCCAGGAACTCTGGTGGCAAAGGTTGCCAATGCAGGAACTCTGGTGGCAAAGGCTGCCAATGCAGGAACTCTGGTGGCAAAGGTTGCCAATGCAGGAACTCTGGTGGCAAAGGTTGCCAATGCAGGAACTTTGGTGGCAAAGGCTGCCAATGCAAGAACTTTGGTGGCAATGGTTGCCAATGCAGGAACTCTGGTGGCAAAGGTTGCCAATGCAGGAACTCTGGTGGCAAAGGCTGCCAATGCAGGAACTCTGGTGGCAAAGGTTGCCAATGCAGGAACTCTGGTGGCATAGGCTGCCAATGTAGGAACTTTGGTGGCAAACGTTGACAATGCAGGAACTCTGGTGGCAAAGGCTGCCAATGCAGGAACTCTGGTGGCAAAGGTTGCCAATGCAGGAACTCTGGTGGCAAAGGTTGCCAATGCAGGAACTCTGGTGGCAAAGGTTGCCAATGCAGGAACTCTGGTGGCAAATGTTGCCAATCCAGGAACTCTGGTGGCAAAGGTTGCCAATGCAGGAACTTTGGTGGCAATGGTTGCCAATCCAGGAACTTTGGTGGAAAAGGTTGCCAATGCAGGAACTTTGGTGGAAAAGGTTGCCAATGCAGGAACTTTGGTGGCAAACGTTGCCAATGCAGGAACTCTGGTGGCAAAGGTTGCCAATGCAGGAACTCTGGTGGCAAAGGTTGCCAATGCAGGAACTCTGGTGGCAAAGGTTGCCAATGCAGGAACTCTGGTGGCAAATGTTGCCAATGCAGGAACTCTGGTGGCAAAGGCTGCCAATGAAGGAACTCTGGTGGCAAAGGTTGCCAATGCAGGAACTCTGGTGGCAAAGGTTGCCAATGCAGGAACTTTGGTGGCAAAGGCTGCCAATGCAGGAACTCTGGTGGCAAAGGTTGCCAATGCAGGAACTCTGGTGGCAAAGGTTGCCAATGCAGGAACTCTGGTGGCAAAGGATGCCAATGCAGGAACTCTGGTGGCAAAGGTTGCCAATGCAGGAACTCTTGTGGCAAAGGTTGCCAATGCAGGAAATCTGGTGGCAAAGGCTGCCAATGTAGGAACTTTGGTGGCAAACGTTGCCAATGCAGGAACTCTGGTGGCAAAGGTTGCCAATGCAGGAACTCTGGTGGCAAAGGTTGCCAATGCAGGAACTCTGGTGGCAAAGGATGCCAATGCAGGAACTCTGGTGGCAAAGGTTGCCAATGCAGGAATCTGGTGGCAAAGGTTGCCAATGCAGGAACTCTGGTGGCAAAGGTTGCCAATGCAGGAACTCTGGTGGCAAAGGTTGCCAATGCAGGAACTCTGGTGGCAAAGGTTGCCAATGCAGGAACTCTGGTGGCAAAGGTTGCCAATGCAGGAACTCTGGTGGCAAAGGTTGCCAATGCAGGAACTCCGGTGGCAAAGGTTGCCAATGCAGGAACTCTGGTGGCAAAGGTTGCCAATGCAGGAACTCTGGTGGCAAAGGTTGCCAATCCAGGAACTCTGGTGGCAAAGGTTGCCAATGCAGGAACTCTGGTGGCAAAGGTTGCCAATGCAGGAACTCTGGTGGCAAAGGCTGCCAATGCAGGAACTCTGGTGGCAAAGGCTGCCAATGCAGGAACTCTGGTGGCAAAGGCTGCCAATGCAGGAACTCTGGTGGCAAAGGTTGCCAATGCAGGAACTCTGGTGGCAAATGTTGCCAATGCAGGAACTCTGGTGGCAAAGGCTGCCAATGCAGGAACTCTGGTGGCAAAGGTTGCCAATGCAGGAACTCTGGTGGCAAAGGTTGCCAATGCAGGAACTTTGGTGGCAAAGGCTGCCAATGCAGGAACTTTGGTGGCAAAGGTTGCCAATGCAGGAACTCTGGTGGCAAAGGTTGCCAATGCAGGAACTCTGGTGGCAAAGGTTGCCAATGCAGGAACTCTGGTGGTAAAGGTTGCCAATGCAGGAACTCTGGTGGCAAAGGTTGCCAATGCAGGAACTTTGGTGGCAAAGGCTGCCAATGCAGGAACTTTGGTGGCAAAGGTTGCCAATGCAGGAACTCTGGTGGCAAAGGTTGCCAATGCAGGAACTCTGGTGGCAAAGGTTGCCAATGCAGGAACTCTGGTGGCAAAGGTTGCCAATGCAGGAACTCTTGTGGCAAAGGTTGCCAATGCAGGAACTCTGGTGGCAAAGGTTGCCAATGCAGGAACTCTGGTGGCAAAGGTTGCCAATGCAGGAACTTTGGTGGAAAAGGTTGCCAATGCAGGAACTTTGGTGGAAAAGGTTGCCAATGCAGGAACTCTGGTGGCAAAGGTTGCCAATGCAGGAACTCTGGTGGCAAAGGTTGCCAATGCAGGAACTCTGGTGGCAATGGTTGCCAATGCAGGAACTCTGGTGGCAATGGTTGCCAATCCAGGAACTTTGGTGACAATGGTTGCCAATTCAGGAACTTTGGTGGCAAAGGTTGCCAATTCAGGAACTCTGGTGGCAAAGGTTGCCAATCCAGGAACTTTGGTGGCAATGGTTGCCAATTCAGGAACTGTGACGAAGTTTGCGAAAGTTCTGTTGCGAGTGAGCATTCCATATTATTCTTATATTATCTAATCCATATCTGAATCACGATTTAGAGATAGAAATTAAGTAAAGAAACATTTTGTACCTACGCGTATGCTACATTTTGGACATAAATACTTTTGAATATAGTGCGTTATTTAAATACAATTCTATACACAGGGACTTAGCAATACTTGATCTACGGCCTACATTTCCGCAAGAGATGTAACAGTTAATCACAGGAATGTGAAGGTGATTAGATTTTCATACAATGAAATACAGAGTATATGACGTGTTAATAATATACGCGTACTTAAGAATTTATTGTCGTGGAAACGACAGATGTAAAAGAATATTGTGTTACCAACAACTGTCGATTTTTCCCCCTTCGTAGACACTTGTTACAGTTATGTGTCATTCCAAAACACATTTCGCTCTCCTATTTATAGGGTACGTATTTACAAAGTTTCCTCAATTTTTTCCCAATCAAAATAAAACTCAATATTGTTTTAACGGTATTTGGAGTGATGTGAAACAGTTTGGTGCAATGAAATTATATTTCGCAGAAATCCGTATGGTAGAATTTCTCACCCTTTGTAACTTTACATATCTTTAAATGATCAGCCGATCACTCTTCCCCAACTAACAATAAATAGTTCATGAACAAAATAATAAATCCCGACAACTGTTTCTGACATCTAAAAACCTACAGTCTAACTTACCTCGAGAAAAGTTGATTTCTCCGCCCCTAGCCTCAAGACACCAATATGTTACACTTACCAGTGTAGTGATTCTATCTATGTCAGACGAACAAACTTCATTAATGCGATCTTCCTGCGTGACGTCGCGTTTGATATATACGAGGGTAATTCAAAAACTAAAGGCGATGTTGTGTTTTCGCAGGAATAAACGAAGACTGTGTTTGTCTGACGTCACCACGTGTATTCTTGGAGTGACTTGGAAGTAGGAGTATCCATCACTGTCCATTCAGTCGAGTGTCTCGGAGCAAAACGCTCACACGTATGGATGCGCCACTCCACGATAATGCCAGGCCTCATACAGCAAGGGCAACAGTAGACACTATGCACAGGTTTGAATTGCTTCCTCATCCTCCGTACAGCCCTGATCTGGCGCCATCGGATTACCACATCTTTACTCGTACTTCCGGCAAATGCCCTCTATTGACAATGGATGCAAACAAAACGATTCTCTCGCGTTTCCTGATGCCGAAATATACCTGCCAGAATGCCATGAACCTCAAATTCCAAGAATTATGCCTGACACGTGCGTGCAGCTTTCCTAATGGCCAATGGCCGTTTTGTCTGCGAGTGTCGTCAACAGTGGCGGCGATTGGCTTCCAAAACTAGGAGGGGCAATGTGCAAAAAGTAGGGTGGAGGACAAGGGAAGTTGCAAAAAGTTGCAAGGGAAGTTGCAAAAAGACTCACGTGTTGTTTTGGCTCAAAGGGGATGCACTTAGTCTCGCAGCTGGAGAATTCCTTTAGTCGAAACTGGTACACTAGATAGATACAGGTTTAAGAGGTGATGTTCCAGATTTCAAATTCTTTGAATTCCTCTTTCGAAGTAGCGACGAGTTTGACTCGTAATAAACCATTGATCGGACCCCCTTCCCGCCCGCACTCTTGTATGTACGCTGGGTAGGTGGCAAGTCAGGGGAGGCCCGGACCCCACCCCCCTAACGACCCCCACTTGTTACGCCTATTTATACTAACAGTACATGGAAACAGAAGTTGGGGTGTTGTTACTTTCCAAAGACATCCGCACTTCATGACATTGAATGAACTTTGACATTTTCAACAGGGGAGGTAAATTTTTTTCAGGGTCTCAAAATCCATAATATTGAATTTTCATGGCGTACTTCAATGCATAAAAAATCAAGCCAGACAAAAAAAAAAATAACTTTGTCAAAATTTCAAAATAATTGCTCACTCTTAAGGTGAAGGAGGGTATGAATTTCTCCACATGTTGCAAGTGGAAGCTTTTTTAAAGTCGATTATAAAACTAGAAACGACATTTGAAAAATATGATGAATAAGGATTTTTAGAATCCTACGCATTCCTTATGGGGGAAAAAACGCAACAACTTCACGTTAGACTAATCAAATGGAAGTTTCGACTTTTCCGCTCGTCAATCACATCTTCAATCTGTCCTCTTTCCGTTCATATATTTTTTTTCTATCCCATAGGAAGTTTGATATTCCCAAGAGAACAAATCAAATAATACTACCTTACGCCTCATGCATTTCTCCTTGCCTTCCACTGCCCTTAAAAGAAACTTATTTGTACAGTGGTATGTTACGCAACGGGCATTCTTGAAAACAGCTTTTGCTTGCCGCATCAATCCATCCGGAAGTGCAGAGCTCTAGCTGAGAAAGCGCACAAAGGTAGCTGTGTTACGTCGGTTGCCATGACAACCGTTGGGCCGCACGTTTTGCTTTTCCTACTAGCCCTTCATCTAACTCTAGAGCCAATAGCCACCGATGCATATTACAGTAAAACCTCGTTAATTCGGACCCCGATAAGCCGGACGTCTCTTAATTCGGACAGGCAAAAGATTAAAAAAAGCAGAATGCAAGGTTTTAAATGTGGCTACAAGTCAACAAGAGAACTTCCTAAAGAAAAGGCAGTCAATCACTTAAGAAATTCTGTTTCCCGCAGACTTTGTACTGTACTGTATAGTGTATTTAGGCCTATGCCCTTTAAATACACCATAATAAACGTGTTTTGTTGCTATAAACGGCTTTCTACTGTTCTTTTAGCTTATTTAAGTTGATCCGGACTTTCGTTAAACCTGTCAACTTATCCCATTAGTCCGGAATAACGAGGTTTTACTGTACTTATTTTTGTCAACAACAACTTACTCAACTTTGAATAAGGGAACCACGTTACTAAGTTTCGTAGTTGCCTTCTTTTGTATTTTCTAGAGATCAGAGATGTCTAGAAAGTGTCTTATAAATAAGACTCTGGTAAACAACCACATTTCTACTTCTGGGAGTCCATAAAACGTAATTATGGACGATTTGTAAACAATAAGTTCTCTTAGTATGGCACAATATAACTTAGTATACCGTTTAACCATGCTAGAAAAGCAAAAATATATAGTTCGAGTGCTTACTTATAGATTCGCCACTATGATTCAAACTAATAATTACCATCGTGATAAGTTCCTACCATGCAGTAAGTAGTAACAATCAAAAACCAATTACTATTACTTAAACACTAGTTAACGGTGCAGACTTAGTGTACTGAAAAAGGATCTAAAAGTAACTGCGCGTGTAAAAAAGGTGCTACTAGGCCTTCTCCTATTTATACATAGCGATAAAGAAACTTCAGTAAGCCAGAACTGATAATCCGAAGAAACAAACCTTGATATAGTGAAACAGATCATTGTTGTGCGTTCGATATAAAGCTACAACAATATAGCTTCGCACCATACCTGATTGTTGACGTCATAGTCCTCGTCATTGGACAGCGCCAGATCAGATGTACCACGTGGCGAGCACTGATTGGTCCGAGATTCGGGGGAGTCTGCGCTGTGTGAATGCGTCCTGGAATATGGGACGTGGGTTTAGCTCTTCTGAACAGAAACTAAGCTTACCTGCTTCACTGTACACTGTTCAGCAATATAAACTTATCAAAAACAAATGTAAATACAAATTATATAAAGCAACCAAAACGAAAGGGAAGAAAACTAAAGCGAGAAAAGAATGCTTTGGTAGAAACCAACTTATGTTTCAAAATATTATGCTGAATAACAAAACGATGGACTGGTGGTATATTTATAAGGAAACGTCCCGCCCAAAAATCGTGGTTTCTTAGTCCTTTATAACAGCCATGCTTTACTTCAAATTGCCCATAACTATTATTATTAATTTGTTTTATGCTTATGCGAAGTTGACATCAGCCTGATTAGCAGCGGTGGCGCCAGGATCTAGGAGTGTTGAGTGGGTGCGGAATGAAATTCAGGGGAAGCGATGTTGAAAACAAAGAAAAACATGCATGCACCATTTCATCAAATACCAATCAACTTTAAGTAGCCCTTCTATGAAAATATGCCAATGAAACTGAACAATATTAGTGACGCTTCATTTTTGCTTGCATTGACTACAACTTGTTTTGTATCTTGAAACGAACAAAGCTTGTTTGAGTGTTGTTTTAAGTCTACTTTTATGCACAGTAAGGCTAATCGGGACTGGACCTACAGTTTAAAGTGGCATCCGAACCACTATGTGCCTCCACCGGGTTTCGAACCAGAGACCCCTTCATTATAAGGCGACGATGTTGCCACTAAACCATCGGAAAGACACAAACCAAGCGTTTTAAGGCAGGCCAATGACATATATTGTGTCTTACAAAAGGAGAAACAATTCTTAACATCAATAATAACGAAAGAAAGACAACAGCCGCTGATCATTGTAGAGACTGTCCCCCAGTGCATGAAAGTAAATGCAGCTTCCGTTTCTGATAAGGATCAATTGCTTGCCTATTGTATGCAATAACAGTGGTCTCACTTTGAAAATACAAAGAACGTCTACTCTCAATATGATGTCATGGTTTTAATAAGTGATAAAATAATATGACAAAATAGAGGGGGGGATAGGTTTTGAAAAGGGGGTATCCCCCTGGCGCCGCCCCTGCTGATTAGTGTTTTGTTTCAATTCTTGGAAGTTCTCAGAGGGTAACGCAAAGAGATTAAACAATGGTGATGGACAATTTGCTTGGTAATATTTTATGCTTCCCACTGTACGAGTATTGAGTGTATTTTATCCTTAATATCCTATTCTATCCTTAATAATATCTTTCACCAGGGCTTAGAATTTACTCTGGGATCATTTTCTTGTTGTTGTCTAGTAAAATTTACTTGGTCAAAATTCGCTAACCTACGTATTAAACCGATATTTACATAGATTTGAAGACTCGATCAACTGCCCGACATATTCCCACATTCGGATTCATCATTTTCTGCTAATTGTACATAATTGGGGAACTGATCGAGTTCCAATACTTTTGGAACATCTCCAGGTGATTGCGCGAGTTCAATCAGCGAATCTCCGCTCCGTATAGAGCATGAGCAAGATAGGTGCTGGGCTGACATGACGTCAGCGGCTAGCTTGTTGATTGGTTGCTTCGAGAGTTTTAACTCGCTTCCAAGCTGCATATGCATAACAACAAAAAATGTCACGAAATTAATCTCTCAATAGGAACTGATTGCTAGTGCTGATTTATTCTTACAAATAAACTATGCAAATGAAGCGTGTAACTGAGTGCCTTGATTGTGCACAATCCCTTTCCCTCCCTAAATCACTTTTAATATGCACATCTAGTAATTAAAACGGAAGGTTTGATTGGAGCGAGGAACATGAAAACGATTGTATTTGAAGCTTCCGCAGAATTTAATTAAGGAACATAATGAACAAGAAATTGTAGGAAATTAAGCACATTTATTTATTTTCAGGTCTCACTAATTTGATATATTTTTGGTATGTGGCGAGAGAAGGGATTATTTCAATCTGCCTTTTAAAAGGTGTCAAGTTATTCTTTTGATTGTTACACTAGGATCCCTGTGTCTTGCTTTGATTGGCTGTTTGAAGTAAATGTCTGAGTGGTGAATTTCGCAACACTTCCACCAGTATCGTGGTCAGAAAATTCCGTTGGGTTTGGACCAAGGGGTGGCATCTTCATAGTTTTGATGGTCATTCTCAAATTAGTCCCCCCACTGGACGCGATGCATTTGTCGCAAGGTTTTTGTCAGTCCTAAGACACGCTGAAAGCCCTTATTCGATAAGTACAAGGTGGTTATAATTAAAGTGACGGTGTTCAGAGTGGTACAGCACGGGCTGTAATGAGAGTAGCAGTCTGAAACTTCGTAGATATGATAATGAAGCAATGCGCTCGCGAATTATGCAAAAAAAAAAAAAAAAAAAGTTCCAATTCTCGCCACCAGGGTAAAAAATGGCGCTGTAAGCAGTCAAAACGTGGAATTTTCCGTAACTCTGACGTCAAAGTCGGTGACATTGCCTAACCATTGTGTGAGCTCCCTGGTTGTTGTTGGTGACGCTTGTTGGTTTTTTTTTCCTTTAGTGATGTGAATGTTCGCCGAACATTAAAAGTTTGATTTTTCCCGTGTAAAAAGCAATGGCTATTGCGAAGAAAGACCGTGCACTGCTAGTAAAGTTGTTTTACCAGAATGGGAGCAATAGTAACGCTGCACTGCGGAAATATCGCCAACAGAAAGGGCTGAGAAGAGGGCCCATGTCAATTAATGGGCTGAAGAAGATGATGAAGAAATTCGAGGAAACAGGTGAATTGGGTGTTGCACCAGGGAGAGGAAGGCGGCCCATCCCCGTGGAAGTTGTGGACGAAGTTGCTGTAGCTGTAGCTGACCGTGCAGCACATGCCTCAACTTCTGCAACCAGTGCTAGAGCTGTGGCACGTGAATTGTCACTCCCCTGGTCAACAGTTCGCAAGGTATTGCGGTGCATTTTACACTGGTATCCCTACAAGATTCAAATTGTGCACCAATTGAAACCACAAGATATTCCACAACGCCGTGAGTTTGCCCATCGGTTTTTGGCACGCATGGAAGTGGATGACATGTGGCCGGGGAATATTCTGTGGACTGACGAGGCGCATTTTACTCTGGTCGGTACAGTGAATACTCAAAACTGTCGCATATGGGGTTCCACTCGTCCACATGTTGTGCAGGAACAACCATTGCACTCAGTTTACGTGACTGCATGGTGTGGGTTCACTAGCTCCTTCATTCTTGGTCCGTTTTTCTTTGAGGAGATGACACCTCGAGGGCCTGTTAGGTGTACAGTGACATCTGCACGTTATAGGGACCTCCTTGTGCAACACGTGATTCCAGCTTTGCAAGAACGGAACTGTGAACACACCACCATTTTCATGCAAGATGGGGCAACACCACATGTCGCTCGACACGTGAAAGATTTGCTGCGAGAAACCTTCACTAATGACCGCATCATCTCTAGGCAGTTTCCAGATGATTGGCCTTCCAGATCCCCCGACCTTAATCCATGTGACTTCTGGCTGTGGGGATATTTAAAAGATCGTGTCTATCAGGGACATGTCCGGTCTCTGCCTGATCTGAAGGCTAGCATACAACGACATGTCGCTCAGATTTCACCAGACATGCTGCGAGCAACCGTCGACCATGCCGTGTTACGAATGCAGCATGTTGCTGAATTGGGAGGCCATATTGAACAGTTCTTGTAACCATAGTTCCTAATAAACATGCCAGAGCCATTGTTCTCATGTGTTTGATCTTTCCTGCCTTTTTCCTGTAACTATACCACGTTTTGACTGCTTACAGCGCCATTTTTTACCCTGGTGGCGAGAATTGGAACTATTTTTTTTTTTTTTTTTTTTGCATAATTCGCGAGCGCATTGCTTCATTAGCATATCTACGAAGTTTCAGACTGCTACTCTCATTACAGCCCGTGCTGTACCACTCTGAACACCGTCACTTTAATTATAACCACCTGGTACTTCAGTATCACCTCCGGAGTATTCACTACCTGATTGATTGAGTTGGTGTTTTAAGTTCATTTTATGCACAATAATGCAAATCGGGACTGGACATACAGTTTAAAGTGGGATCCGAACCACCGGATAACGAACCCGGGACCTCTTGATTACAAAGCGACTGCGCAACCACTGCCCCACTGATTATGAAAAATTACTTCCGCGATGGCGTATCTTCAAATTGGGGAAATTTAAAAGTCGCATGTAGCTAGGTCTGGATTATAGGGAGGATGAGGAACACACTTCACATTGTTTTTTGCGAGATATTCAGAAACAATATTTGTGATGTGCGGCAGTGGTGGTGGTCCTGGAATCGACAGCGTTTTCTTCCGTAAGAACATTGACTGGAGCTATACGTCAACCTTCCTTTAAAATTGATTGTCTTCCCCTTTAAACATTTTAAATCACCTTCGAACTGCGCTATAGGGAAGAACAGACTCTCCGTAGGACTCCTAGTATAGCATTGTGCTCAATTTCTGGCAAGTTCATTAATATACAGTTCTTCGTCATTTGTTCCTTAGCGTGTCACGTTATTTGTTTCAGTTAAACAATGAACACAACTCCTTGCAACAATATCGCTAGCGCATTATGATAAACTGAATTCCGACCGGATATTGCACACACCAGAAATTGAGCACATGTGCATAAATCAGTTTGACAAATTCTTCGGGCCACTACCATTCATCACTGAACAGTGGTCAAAAATTTGTGACCACCCTTCTATTTTAAATTCAGACTGCCCTTAAAATTTCTTTGCATAACACACACGACTGCCAATCTGTAACACAGCTACCACCGTTTAACAAAATCGTACGGCTTATGAATAGTTTTTATTTGCCAACCCAGGGTGGGCACTCGAAGACCATGATAAAATTCAAGTATAATTCACGGTTTCCAAGGTGAACTTTCCAAAATTCAAGACTGTAAGCAGATGTTTTCTCTATTTCAACCTTACGTATTATCGCCTCTCACAACGCACACACACAATAACAGAGGGGGCCTCCCTATGGCGCAGTGGTAGCGTCATTGCCTTGTAATCAAGGGGTCCCGGGTTCGATACCCGGTGGAGGCACAAGTGGTTCGGATCCCACTTTAAACTGTAGGTCCAGTCCCGATTAGCCTTACTGTGCATAAAGTGGAATTAAAACAGCAAGTCAAACATGCTGCGCATGCCTCAATTGTGGGGAAAAGGACAGCTTGCTCTGCTACGACATTCATGAGCATTTTTACATTCTAATTTCTTCATATAGGAGAAATATTTATTTTACACGAGAGCGCTGAACTAAGCTTATATCACATTTCTTGGATCTGAAGTGACGCATGCATCAATTGTGGGAAACGAATTATTACTTTCTTTCACTTCAGATCCGAGAAATGTAATATAAGCTTAGTTCAGCGCTCTCGTGTAAAATAAATGGCCGAGTCTGTTGCCACGTGTCAGCAGTAAGAATAAGCGTCAAATTTGCTCCTGCCACGTAATTCGTCTGCTAAGAGGATGTTACAAACCTTAAGAACAGATTAAGACGAGAGAAATGCAAGTTTATGATTAGTGGGAATGAATGTACAGGTAATTTAGAACCTTTTTCTTTAGAAAGCATTTAGCGATATTATTTTAATGCTAACAGAACCTAACCTAACTACGAGAACATTTAGGTTTATTATTAGAAGAATGCTAATGGACATAATCTTAAAACATTTGTGTGAAAGTAATCGCTACAACTTCACAGTATGTGTTACAGACGTAATTGCATACATAGCATCATGAAATCACGATAAGACAAAGACCGAGTCTGCTGCCACGCGCAGAAAAAGAACGTGGCAGCAGACACTGCCAAAATAAATACTTCTCCTATATGAAGAAATTAGAATGTAGAAATGCTCATGAATGTCGTCGCAGAGCAAGCAGTCCTTTTTCCCACAATTGACGTATGCGCAGCATGCACAGCATGCGTTCACGAGACGCCTCTGCATATTAATAATATAGAGGGTCTGTCTGATTCCAATGATTCCAAAAATTCTAATTCAATCCAATTAAACGCCTATATATACACTATTTAAAATATTTAATTTAAGGTGTGGAATTTAGATTTGACATTTCACAAACTCAGGCTACATCTACAAACACAAATGCTACGGAATATACTAATCAACGGAAAATTGTTAACTGTACAAGAATTTCAAACTCAAATTTACTTATCAACCTTATGATATCTTGCAATAATCTGGCTGTCAGATAAATTGTTCTGCAAGGGACACTAAGGAAGTTAAAGGATTGTGAAAATTCTGTTTTCCACGGAACTTTTTCTTCTTTTCCTTTCTCGATAAAAATAAAAGAAAAACTGTGAAAAAATTGCCTCGGGTATTTGTAAATGTATGAATTTATTTGGATTAACCCTAGCAATACCAAGGTATTTTTTGTTACACGGATTACCAAGGGAAGTGCCTCAGAGGCCCATGAATGAAATTTCAATTGAACTGGACTGATGTGTGTTTTCTGTCATATGTACACATAAGTCAACTAATTAGACACTACTTTCCAGAGGCGAAGATATAGTACAAGCAATGCAAGCACTGCGGCTGCTCTGCGGGAAAATAACGCACCCGAAGGAGTCACATGGCGAAGCATGAAATTCGAGTGGAATCCGTCCACAACGCTTACACCAAAAGCTCTGCTTGCTGAGCTTGCGTTATTCCCGAAAATAGCCGAGCTCAACCGAAAGCAGAAGGATATAGTATTGTCACCAAAAACTACGAGTAAAGAATATTTGTCTTCATGAACACGTAAACAAGATCGCGAATATAAAAATAATTCTTAGTCATAAAATAACTAAAATAAGTTATTATCATTGTTCTAAATTCCATATATATATATATATATCATTTTATATTACAATTTATTTTAGATTTCGCGAATTGTAAAACGCGTAAAAAAAATGGATATTGGGAGTTCGGGCGAGATGGTAAAGGGCGGGGGTTTGTGTTTCCAGTAAGTGAAATGTCTGCACCCCCGTGAAGAGTTTCCCCAGGGAGGGAGGGAAGATTCGACGGACCTTGGTCTGCACCCTGTGTCCAGCTCGGTCCAGCTCAAATTACGTCAAAAGTGTTGACCGCACCAGTGTTTGCAACTGCCAAATTATTTACACAGTAACTCAAGTGAGCTGTTTCACAAATTTTACAACCACATTCAATAAATTGACTGCTTTTGAATAAAACTTGGGGTGAAAATAAAGCTATCTAAAAAGAACTCTCTGCTGATATTTACACAGCACAATTAAATCGTATACATTGTACATATTATGAACACAAGAACATGTTTTAAGTTTTATTATTATGACACAAGTGGTGCTCCCAGGATTTTTTGTAGTAGTCTCCTCATTTTGTCATCTTTTCCTGCCTTTGACTTTCCTTTACATAGGAATACTGGGCCAAAGGGGGGGGGGGGCAACCCTCCCCCGGCCCCGGACACGCCTCTGTATTTCACTTTATTACTTAAATATTATGTATATACTCTTTCTGCTGTAATGATTCTGATTCCATCGCTTAATTTCTATCTCCAGACTGATATATCCTTCCTTCCCATGATGAATAAAATTAAGGAAATAGGTTGGTATCACTTTCGGTCGTTTCAGAGATTTCCAAACTGATCTTGCGTGGATGCTTTCCAGTTGTGGAAAGAGCGTGGGAGTGTCTTCACGTTTTGAGAACCTTGAGGCCCTAAGATTTGTTGAATTGTTCGATAGCGGGAAATTTCCTATATATGTAAAGGAGTTTGGAATTTATTGTGGTGAGTACATCGTCTATGCATGTGTTTCTTTGGTTTGAAATGAAATTTTTAAAGTTTGTGTTTAACTTTTTATTTTAATGTTTGACTCCGAATGCGATTTTTAGGGTGCCCACAAATCCTAAATTACAATCACGCAGTGTAAATTAAATAAATGAGTTATTTTACCTAAATCCGTTTGGTCACCGTTTGCCCACATTAAAAAATAATGAACAAATAAAAGTACTAATAAATAAATAAGAAATTACGTACCCCTTTAGTCGTATGCGGAAAGTTCGCATATGTAAGACGTTTACTACCATACGAATAACGTTACCTGGAATTTCGAAAGTAAATGTGACGTTTGAGGATCATATGGTTTATTTTTAGAACCGTCATTTTATTATGATATTTTGACAAATCCAGCGACCGGGCCAATGAGGCTATAAACCTTTAATCCCCCTCTTGGCGTGCCATTGTACATGTTTTGTTGTACTGAAACATTGCTTGCCTCCTTCGTAAGACTACGCTTCGCTACTGCTACTTTCATGTTTTGTTATAGATTATACATGAAAGATCAATTACATAATGATTTTTAAGTAATTATAGAAAACCAGTGTAACATTTATTACTTTTCTTCAATTACAATGTTAATACTTGGAACAATGCTTAAACTGTGAAAAATTCTAGCAAAGTTATATTTTTTCTTTTTTCTTCTACCCATACATTCATTATTTCCAATTGTTACTATAGTTTAGCAATTGAATATATATCCCCTCATGTATTGAAATACCTTTAATACATCATTGCGAAATCTTTCCTTAGAATTACCAAAGGGTGGGCCGCGGTGGCTCAGTCGGTAACGCGTCTGACTACCATGCTCAAGGTCCCGGGTTCGATCCCCGGCCGGTTCAAATCCGGGAACTTTTCTAACGGTGGAAGCGGCCCCGGCGCCCACCCAGCGTCGAATAACATGGGTACCTGGGAGAAACCCTGGGGGGGTAAAGACGGTCAGGGGCGTGATGCTGATCACATCACCCCCACTCACGACCGGATCAAGAAAGTGTGGGGCGTTACCCCCACACCCCCTATACGCCTTCATGGCGTGGTGCTATGCACAGGGGAACACTTTACCTTTTACTTTTAAAGGGTGGGCCTATGAGGCCCATAAACAATATCAACGAAATAAAGTAACTTTTTAATGAACATTTTTGGGAAAAATCACGCGATGTCATTTTAAATATTGCAAAAAAATTACTATTTTTTGGAAATTTTTACATTGATGGATATACATGTAATACACAAAAAATGATTCAGTGGGCCTGAGAGCCCCCCCCCCCCTTGGTATTGCTAGGATTAATAAAAGTTAGAATTTTTCACGTCTACGGAGAAAAATTCACGTAGAATTCACGTTATAATTCCCGGAGCCAATAATTCACGCATAATTCCCCGTGAGTAGCCACCGTGAAAGCTTTAACTTGCCTTCACCATTGAATTAACGACGAAGCTATTTATTTATTTAATAAACTAGGATTAATTATTTAGACTTCTGGATGACGTCACTGAACTAGAAACATGTACGGCACAATGTACACTCACCGGCAATAAAAATGGAACACTTAGATCCTAAAATACTAGCTTCCCTGCAAGGAGTCGTATATATTGCCTAAAGTGGATTTTAATAGCAAATGGCGGCTTCTATCACTGCCGTAGAGTTAGGCAACACGCAACGCCTTGCAGGGAAGCGTGTATTTCAGGATCTAAGTGTTTCATTTTTTTTGCCGGTGAGTCTACATAGTATTCATAAGGGAGACTTTCGACCGAAGCGACACATGCTGCTTGGGAACGAGCCAATCAGCATCAACGTTTCACACCGTAGGGGCGTGACAGGCCGCACAACCCCGCGTACGATTGGTGAAATCCCCAAACGACACGTATAGCTTGCCGCTTTGCTGTGAAATCTTCCTAAGGGTCATTTATTTACCCGTAACGCATAAGGTAACATTGACTCTTCTTGTGTGAAACGAAATATGCTTCCCAAAACACTATTTTCAGGAAAAATTTAAACAATAATAAAACAAATAATCAAAAATAAAGATATAAATAAGTGCGGAGATTAAGAAGAGAGACGTCGAAATATATTTAGCTTTAGACGTCCAAGAGATGAAGAGGTTCCATATGTATGTACGTATGTGCATATATGTGTACACACAAACACACATTCACACGCTAGGATATTCCAACGTCTTGTAAAATAGGAATTTCAAGTTACTGGAAAAGAGCGGCAGTCACCACCACTTTATCATGCGAGTTATCCAAATACAGGGTACATGATAAGTCTATTATCAAGTTAATATATAGGCTTTCTTTGTACTAGTTTTGCCAGCGAAATATCTAGTTGGATTTCCGATCACACCACTACTATCAGATTAAAAATTATAGATACCAGAATTAGGACCCAACGGATATGACGGCAAAAATGAAAATGTGGAATTAGGACATATACGGTAGGCCAAGGTGTCCCAAACTAAGGCCAGAAGAGCCATACCACAAAAAAGCAACGTGGGCCAGACATGGTCCTTCAGGCATTAGTTTGGGCGGCCCTGGTCGACCTAAATGTCATAATCCCTCATTTTCATTTTTGCCGACATATGCGTTGCGTACACACTGGAAACAGCAAATTTCGTCATCGTTTGAACAGAAACGGAATCAGAACGCGCTACTTTCGGGGCACCCTGCACCAGAAATGGTGTCTCCCAGCGTAAAGTCAGTCAAATGTGATTTACCTGATCTAAGAAACCATATAATCTTGTATTACAGGTGAATTTCTACCATAAAGCATACATTGGTCATATTACTGTAAAATTTCTACATAATTCTTATTTTTCAAATTTCTAGCAGTATTGTTGATTTTAGCAAAGAAATGTTAAAAACAATAATTGAAGATCTAATTTAGAGTATTCGAATTTAAAAAAGAAAATTGAAATCGGATGTTAAATAGCCGAGAAACAAGCGATATAGAACTATGAATTCCGCCATTTTGAATCCAATATGGCGGCTAGATGCCAAAATGAAACACAAGGTTTCCAGACAACTTGGATGTGCTCTCTTATGGACTATATTTTTTGTAGGGGGTTTTGAGGATGGGTAACTCAATATTTGATCAGGCAGGACAAAATTTAAGCAGCTTTACGACAAACCCATAGCCCATAAAATGGAGAAATGCAGACTCTAAAAGCAATTTATTCAGTAGTTACAGCTTGCTAAGATTTGAGGTGAACAAGGACCTCTAGGCCACTTGGCATGGAATGACCCAATAGTCACATTTCACGATAAATATAAAATGGAAATGTATAGACAATGATGGGAAGATTCCTTGTTTGGATTGCGTAATAACAATGTGAATATCAAAATTCAGATTTCTTTGATGATGTAGCCCAGTCATATACAGTATTTGAGTAGCATCCAGTGGATCGCACATGCGTACTACTACGTGAAGAATGTTGACGGGAAAGACAAGGAAGCGGCACCTTATGCACTATAACAACGTTTTTGCTACAATTATGCTGGTAACATTAAATGTATGGTATCAATAAAACACGGGAAATGTGAGTTAAATAAATGACAAATTTAAATGAGTATTGCTAAATTAAATAGTTACAAGTCATTCAAGAGAAAGGAGTATTATTATAAAATTAAGTCTCTTTCCTCCCAATCATCACGTGGAGCCTTGGGTTTTGGCAATACAGGGTAATTATAAATGATTCATCGGGTTTGAAAGTGAAATGTTTCCAAAACTATTAATATAATATGTGTGTGATAACCATGAAACGAAAGAACACATCTGAAAGTTTAATTTCTCATATTTGTAACCTTTGCGCCTGCCGACAGATGACAACACACACCTAGTTTCCAAAATGGCGTCTATGCAGCAGAAAGCATTCTGTGTTTTGGAACATGAGAAGTGTTTTTCCGTTGTTACCGTACAGCGTCCGACCTAACGGTTTGTGATTTTTTCCTTTGGGGGCATGTGAAAGACACAGTGTATGTGCCACCCACTACCAACAACTTTGGTTGAGCTGCAGGATCGCATTACAGCTGAATTTACGACCGTTAGTAGGGATATGCTAGAGCGTGTATGGGGCAAACAAGACTATCGCATAGATGTGTGTCGTGTGACGAAAGGAAGACACATTGAACATTTTTGAAAGTACCTAGGTATGTCTGAAACTTGGACAGTTTCTGTTTATTTTCATGTATCATTCTTTATGTGTGTTATATATTTTTTAATGCAGCCCTTTCAAACCTGATGAATCATTTATAATTACCCTGTATATTGCATTACTAAGGAGGGAAAAATAAATCTCCTTCTCGATTTATTAACGTCACACGTAACGATTCTCTCTATCCAATGAAATAGGCACAACCGAAAAGGAAAGCCAATCAGAAAGCATCTCTGTAACGGGTGATTGGTTCCCTGTCTCATGTGCGAGCTTCACGTCGAGCACTTTTGGCGGGAACATTCATTTTGCACAAGAACGATACACTGTACCTTTTCATTCTTGTCAGCAGAAGCTGTTTCCAGTGCTGAAATTCATTGTACGTTTTAGTGTAATGTAGCGAACGAGTTTAAGTGGCCCAATTTTAATCTCGCCACCAAAATCCCCGTGTTCGAGTCCCATCGAGGTCATGGATGTTTCTTGCTAGTGGCTACTTATCATTTTCATATAATTATCACACATTCTCATCGTGGCGATTAGCCAAACGTGGCAGAAGAGAGACGTAAAATAACAAAATTAGAAATGGGAAAATATGCTTTCAAACACCCCATTTTAATGTTCATTCGATTCGACCTATTAATCTGATTGGCTGATTAGTTCTGAGGCCTACATACCAAGCGGAAGCTTATTGATCAGAATTTGCAGTCCAGACTCTTCAATTGTTGAGAGTTTCTAAATTAAATTGGCAGTCGAGAGAACAAATTAAAGATAATTGGTTCAATTTGCAATAATTCAAAACGTATGCCATCATACATATTGTACAGTAGCACACACACATACACACACCAATACACACACAGTGTGTCGCTACACAACACCAACAAACTTTACCAGCGTGACAAACAACATTTCTCACTAACGTTTTGTTCATTTACTCCTCGTTTCGACGCTACGAGTCCTCGAAAAAAGTTATTTTACATGAACCGAATAGCGATTTTCATCGATGCATTCATTTGAATGTGACTCTTATTACATGTTATTAAGTCATTGTTTTCTCTAAAGAGTATAATATCTATTCATATCACTCCATTAGAGGAGAAAGTTCTAAATATGGGCGAAGGTTTAAATATGGGTTTTGGAGTTATCAGCGCTCTCGGGTGATGCAGCCTGGCAGAGGCTATTGGAACTGGTTATCTGTCAAGGACAAAGGTTGCGGCGCCAGTTCGCAAGAGAAAGTGGTGGTTAGTTTCGGCCTTGGACGCTGTTATAGAATTGTGACCTCCGAAAACTTTTTGCAGGTATGTTTTAACTCAGCGTTTTCTGAATTCTCATCTGTTTTGTATAGGTTATGATATTAGCGGTACATAAAACAAATGTTGGCTTTTATAATGCCACGATTTGTTTGTGAAATATGTACTACAGAGAGCGAAAATAAATTGAAGAAGAAAAATAGCGTGATGGTCTAAATATGGGCTATGACATGAGGTCTAATGCTGAGATCACATTTTCAACAAATATTTGGATGTTTTTCTTAATTTCGATTTTTCCCATTCCGTGTGATTTTCAAAACATCAGATTATTCATAAATATGAATTTTATAATGTTTTAGCGATAAATGACTGTTTTTTAAAATTTTAATTGCTTTTTGTGATCCTACCACTAGTAGCCCATATTTAGACCACAATTTTGAAATACATCATTTATCATTCTATACTTTAGCATGATATTACATTTAAGTATATATTTCATAGATATGCATTTTAAAGGCAAGTGCTTGATATATTAATTTTTTTCCTCAGAAATGACAAAATAAAAAAGGGGGACCTATATTTATACCTTTTCCTCTATGTAAAGACAGAACTATTACGTCGCTAATATCTAGTATAATAACGCCCCCTGTTACTGATCTACTGAGAGAAATCTTACATCCATACCTAATGAAGGCTGAAGTAGTTCAATCACTTAGACTTAAGGAGGTCAGTCTCTTAAAAATTATCAGGGTCGATAAAAATAATGATTTTTATTTTTTAAAAAAACAGTTTTGCTGATTGTTTTGATTTAAATCGATTTTTTTTTCAAAAAACATGCTCAAAATTGCTTGCATGGTTTTTTGCCTAGTAAAAGGCCCTGTAAAAGTTTTAAACAGTTTGTTTAAAGAAACCAACAAATTATATGTAAATATGCATTCTTTTTTGTTTCTAGTACTATATATAACTTGACAAGTTTAAAAACAAGACGCTGCAATCCATTGTTTGCGCACCTCACATCACATTTCCCCACTCCATTGTCTGCGGCGATGTTCGTTCGCAGTGTTGCAACCTGGAGGGAGGGGAATCGTCTGAGAATTTTCAACGAAATTTGAATGTGAAAGGCATGAATTAGTTTGGTTTGGTTTGAGTTGGTGTTTTAAGTCCACTTTATGCACAGTAAGGTTAATCGGGACTGGACCTACAGTTTAAAGTGGGATCCGAACCACTTGTGCCTCCACCGGGTATCGATCCCGGGACCCCTTGATTACAAGGCAATGACGCTACCACTGCGCCATGGGGGAGGCCCTAGGCATGAATTAGTATCCCGTCACCTACGCTACCTATTGATTACGCTAAATTCTAAATACATTTTGATATTTTCCCTTTAAACCTTAAATGAATTAAGTTATATTAGGGATATTTCTTACCAGCATAAGAAATGTTGAAATAAAACTATAGAAAAATGAAAGATATATAAACGATAGAACTGAGCTCACCTTCTAAATGTTTTCCAGTTCTCCTTCTTCAGCTTCACTCTCCCACTCATCCGAGTCTGTGTCTAACGATGAATCTGTGTCCGTGTCTGAATCGGCTTCACCAAGTCTAATTCAGTTCATCTACACGCTCGCCCATAAGTCCATCTCTTTCAAAGTAAGAATCTTGCAGCCAAGAGTAAAGAGCATGAACATTTCAATGCTTTAGAAAAGAACACAGGCAAGCGTGTTATCAGATTGCATTCTCGTAGTGATTGTTGTGGAATAAACAAACGAACCACCACCCCATTCGGTTTTTTAAAAAAAAACTGGCCACTGCTCGATGTCGCATTCAGAAAATGAAGTCATTCGCCCTGTAGTTTCTCTTCGTTATAAACCTTAACGCGCGTGCGTAATACTACAGTTTACGATCGGCGCACCGCACGCATTTTCAAAGGCCGGATTAAATAAAATGAACCACTGATATAATAGGAGCCTGCATACACCGTCACGCTAAACATTGAAAATTGTTTGTCATATTTGTTTTAGCTTAATTTTGCTGAGTTGGCACCACTGGTACGCTCAACGCCAGACCAGTGAGTAGAAGAGTGGTGGGGAGGATGACGTGATAGGAAGTGCTCCGCAGCGATCTGCGCATATCGGGACTTAACTTGTCAGGCTATATATATGAACACTATGGAAATGTTTCTTGAGTGTGTTAATGAAACAATAATGCATAATTTCAGTAACTTTCCTTCCACTGAAAATAAAACATTCTAGATGTACTATATAATTGTAACTTAAAATATTTTGAAGTTTTTGTAGCTCAATTTTGGAATTTTTTAAATGATAGTTTGTAAAATATCAGCTGCCATATTTATTTACAGTATAATGATAATGACACTGTTTACTGTTTAACATGATTAGTATTTTGTATATTTTTCTTGCTATTTTTGCCTACAAAAATTATTGAATTCTAAGTCAAGATAAATTTACATTTCCTTTCGTATGAGCTTCACCCCATCAGTTCATATAATTTGTTTCATTTCTCTTCATTTCTTAGAGCCTAATAAACACAATTAAATGATTCCGAGATTAATGTACTTTCACCAAAAGTGATTCTGATATCTACAAAATCCTTGAGTGCATTATTCTATAAATTATTTATTTCAAGTGATATAAATCGAGATTTAAATCAACCTCATTTAAATCAATCCACTTTGAAAATTCTTGTATATATTTAAAACCTATCCTTTCTTTTTTTTTTAAAAAAAAAATATTAAGCCTCCCCTCCCAGATTTCCTTTATGCCGACGCCACTAATTCGGAGCACACAGAATAATCAACAATCTAATTCCATACTCAAGGAAGTGTTAACGATATATAAATTACCTTGCTGACCAAGGATGGAACCTAATCTAATACTAAACGAAATGTTCAGAAAACAAGTCAAACGCATCTTAAGTTGGCGAATAAACCAAACAATATGGTGTGTGTCAAAAAAATATCCATATAAATAAATACATTCCCCCCGTTCCTAAGTGCACAAGATTTTTATGTTTGCAGAAAATGTTAATGTTTAACCAGTCTGTTAACGTGCAATGTCTAAAATTTACACCACAAATTTCTCGGAAAGTTATATAGGGGGCATATAGTAATTTACATTAAAAATAACATTTGTGATTTCTGTTTGTGACAATCGATATAGGTTCAGCATATAAGTCATTCATTGAGTTATGAAAAGTTTCTATGAGAGCGTAGTGATGTTACAACTATCTCTTAGTGATTTCTGTTTTCGAAAGACATCGCCTATTGCTAGAGCGAAAGAAATTAGCAACAAAAAGAGAAAAATAACATAAAAGGGTTTAATTTAAGAAAACTAAAATAAAAAATGGTCAATACTGCAACATATAAATTTCTTAAGAAACATGAAATCAAGTTTATATTGCGTGTGATGCTCAAGATAACTGTCACAGAATCAAGGTTAAAAATTACCAACATGGGCTTTGTTTATATGCACATAGTTCCACCAAACATTAATATTATTTATTACACAAAAATACCAGGCAACTCCTCGGTATTTCCGGATTAAAGTACAAAAGTGATGGTTGATTGTGAATATTTATCTTGAACATCATATATTTAAAATTTATAATAAAAATACACTTATGTACAAAACAATTATATCTACAACTAAGAAATTAAAAAGCTGAATAAATATGGAATGAGCCAAATATCATATCTTAAGGTATTGCAATAGTGAAAATTTCTTTGTAAATTATAATTTCAATGGTACAATATTTGGATTGCAAAATTAAGAAGCAATGATATCAAGCATTTAAAATTATGAATGTCGAAAATTTGTGTATTCAAGTTAGCACAAATAAATTCAAACAAGTACATCAATAGATTGTAAGAGTGCACTTTACCTAGCAAATTGTAAGTACACTAATATGCATAATTTGATATATTGCCACATTTAATTTTGATTCACGAAACTTACTAGCAAATAAGGGCAGTTTGATATTAAAAAATTCTGTTTTTTTTACTTTCATTTAACAATCAACAAAGGTAGTATGTGGTGTGAATTAATGAGGTTGATAGAGATTTAAAACCGCAAGATCTAAACTAAGTACACGTGACCTAAAGTATATTTTTATCTTTGTGAGGGATAATTTTACCTCCCTCATAACAATATAATAATCACATGTGTAACAAATATTTTCATTAGAATTTAAAATTAAACTTGCTCCTGAAGGAGGCACTGTTTCATGCTTTTCAATGACAACCGTTGTGAAATTGACTTTTTATCAAGGAATACTTAATATTTTACGTATTTGATATTGTTGACTTAAAAATGTATATTGATATATTTAATGCTAGAAATTCGTAGGGCAGATACCACTAGTAGAAAATTTGTTTAATTTCTTGCATTAAAAGTTTGCACCAAAAGATGGAGATGAACTTTTTTTGGAAGTTCATATGTAAGTAGTTGTAATTAGTAGCTATATCTGGTCAAAATGTGCAACTTTTACGTATAAGGGATGGAAAATATAGTCTGTACAATGAACTATATTGCAGCATAAGTCTTAACAAAAAAAAAGCATCGAATAACATACAAAGACTATACTGTTTACAAAAACATATTCGCAAATTCATATATGCAAGGTTATGCAACAATGTTTTCTTGATGTAAAAATACTTTTGTAAATTATACCTTCTTCTCAGGTATTGAAAATTAATTAAACTTTTATTATTATCTTTTTATCATTACTTTATTTCTTTGTTTCTTCTGTAAGTAGTAATTATAATCAAAATGTCTTGTACTGCATGGGACTCTGTGTACTTACAACATGCTGGGAAAAGTAAAATTTTCTACAATTTGCAAACATATCAACACAATATTTGCAGTTTCATTCGAAAACACTTAGACCTATAAGTGATAATGCAAACTAAAGTAATTGACTAACACAAACATGATTAAAATAAAACTATAAGAAATACAGAAGGCTGGTAAACGATAAAATTTTATCAGGACATGCGTTAACATGACTTTTTCATGTTATTTATAATCAAATAAATCAACATTTATATACTAATCAATGTATAACTGTTGTATTCTGATAATTATTATGTACGTTTAGTGATATTTTTATACATACAACAATTATGAGTCTTCTAAATGTTCTTTTCTGCAAATTAGAAAATTGAAAAATTGTTGGGAGAAATGTAATAACTTTGACATCAAAACAAACTTTCAGCCATTCGTTGAAAAATATTGTTAATTTGTAAAGTGTAGTTTGTTCCACCCTTTCCTTTGCTTCAAATTGATGGAAGTATTAATACCATGACATTACTTTATGGTATTCACAAATATATTGTTACTTTCTATTTGTTGTTTAAATTAGCCAATGAACTAACAAAATCGCAGAATGTTATTTTGTATTCCAAATAAGATCAGATTAAATTAAAGATTTCCTCCGATTGTCGTAATGTTACTATGCAGTAATAAGAATTCCACTCTAAAGTTTATGGAAACTAAAACATTAATCTATGTGGTTCAGCAGAAATATTTAAAAATTCAATAAAAAGATCTGAAGTACAGCATTTTAATTATAGCTTACTTCACGTTATGTTGCAATATTTCTAATTCTAAAATGCATTTCTTTGTGAACAAAACTACGACACTATGCAAGTTCTACAATTCTGAAATCAACAAAAGACTCCAATTTTGTTGGCAGCTGCTTTCTTGAGCATCTGAAATGTTTCTACAAATTAAATTTGTACAAGTGTAAAAATCGGTTATTTAACAAAATATAATTTGTTAATTGGTTATATCTCGCTTTCCATAAAATTCATGCAAATTTAGGAATGAACTAAATGAATTTGGATACTAATGAGATATAGATCTGATAAAATGTGATTGTGTCACGTTTTTGGGCGAGCTAAAATCTATCTACAATAGAATGAATGTACAGGAATATCACAATTTTAATAAGTTAATATTTATAAATTCAGTTTAATTAAAAATTGCCTTTGAAGGGTTTATTTGTAAATTAAAGAATTGGTTACTTTTAATGTATTTTAACGTCAACTCTTTCAAATATTTCAACTATAAAGAAAGATTCGTTCATTAAGTACAAGCGCAACAGCGAACAAATAATAACACACGATTAATACATGTAATGAAGTATGTAATAATAATAATTACTAAAATATTATAAAGTAAAGTAAAGTAAAGTAAAGTGTTCCCCTGTGCTTAGCACCACGCCATGAAGGCGTATAGGGGGTGTGGGGGTAACGCCCCACACTTTCTTGATCCGGTCGTGAGTGGGGGTGATGTGATCAGCACCACGCCCCTGACCGCCTTTACCTCCCAGGTTTCCCCAGGTACCCATGTTATTCGACGCTGGGTGGGCGCCGGGGCCGCTTCCATCGTTAGAAAAGTTGAACCGGCCGGGGATCGAACCTTTATCATGGTAGTCAGACGCGTTACCGACTGAGCCACCGCGGCCACCACTAAAATATTATAAACCGACTACTTATACATTCTATTAGTTAAAGTTCCAAAACTTGAAAGACAATCAAATTCTCTTCAAATTGAAGAAAAACTACAATAATAATATTTAACATTTTACAAAACTGTTGAAATTAATTCAGCAGAACTCTTAAATAACTCAGTTTTTGTTGAAACTTTGAGTGTGCAAATGTATTGAAATCTTAATCTCGGCACATAACCACACAACTTACAAGACAAACGACGCACATCTTATTTTGCTAAGTATATATATTATTTAGATTATGTATTTATCTAAATGAATATTTAGGAAGTATATTAATTTGCGTGGTGTTGTTTATATTCTATTATTTGCTACAGAGGAACCAGTTAAAATATAAAGTCTAGTATGCCTACCAGCCTTCTCAAATCTCTTTTGTCCTCCTAAAACGATGTGCGATTAATTTCGTGTGGGTAGCAACAGCAGGGAAGGCGAAGATGGGAAGACAAGAAATAAAAAGTGACAGCAGTGGCGGAGAGAGAGAAAGAGATAAACAGCAGGGAATGAGATAGAGAAATAGACAAGGGGTGTTGCTCACCTAAAACCTTTAGAACTTCCATAGCAAGACCCGTTCGCTAAGTCCACCCCTGAATCTTCACTGGGCGTTTGAAACTTCTCTGGTTCAAAATAAGGATCATAGGTGGCAGCACCTCCGACCGGTAGCGTAAAATTCGACGCCCTGGACCTGCTATGCCTTGATATGTGACCTTCCTAGAAAAAGCAGAATGAACCAATCAGAGGATCTCTTTGTTTTCTGTTTAAAAAGATTCCTTTCAGAATCAACTTGATTAAACAAAATATTTATAATTTGGATTCAGGTCTGGCGGTTGGTGAGTCCGGTTTCTACAATAAACCATGCTGGTGAATAGTTACAGTACGTGCCGTGTGTTTTACAAGATTTTTACAAGCTCTAAAGGAGGAAACATACAGATTACAAGCAGTTGGCTTGAGGTTGGTCAACGAAATGCATTCTGGGAAGCAAGAGTCTACAGTTCGTTTACTACTGGAGATAATGAGAACTAACCAGATCAAACGGGTTGAAGGACTGACAGTTGAAAGTCTCCCAGAAAGATAGTATATATATATGCCCGTGAAAGAGAAAGTGTGAAAGCAGTGTGGCAAGGAGAAATGGGCGAAAGAATGCGTTCAGAGGCGTGCGAAGGTCCAGGGTCGTGCTTTTGGAGAGAGACTGTTTTTTACCTACATGCATACTAGCCAAAAATGTGCCTCCTACAGTGCAGACTACAGAACAGGCGAGAAGAAAAAGGTGTTCAACCTTCAGTCCCCAAAATGACATTCAAAACACCTAACAGCAAAACATACATTTAAAATAGGAACGTACAGATACAACACCAAAATAATTATCACTGTTTCTTCGAAAGCTCGTTGATGATAATTCATGATGTCCTTAAAACCCAAGAAGTCTTCAATATTCACATTTTGAAACAATTCTTGATTGTTGCACAGAGATGTCACATCGTAAGTGAATATAACCACTGTTGAAAACCTAACGACAGTGAAGTTAGCCACAGAATAGCCTATAAAAACTTCAAGTACTGGCTTCTACTTTCATTTTTATTGTACTTGCTCCTTACCTCCTCCATATTTTAATCTTTTTAATGAAAGTAGAATTGCTTGAGGTAAATAATTTTCTATTTCTGATATTAATTTGCTACTCTCAATGAAAATATTTAGTAATGCAAGCTTGTGGAAAATAATAGTAACTCAAGATTTGTTTTCAGTTTTAAATATTTCAACAAGCAGTGCAGAATACGTAAAATTGAAAGAATCCCGCTTGATAAAGCAACTCTACACCATTCACATTGTTAATAATCGAAATAAGATTTATCTATCATGCATATAAGTACAGTTAGAAAACGTCAAGAAATGAAGCAAAGCAACTACTCAGACATTCGATAAAAAATTAAGAAAACAAAATCTACACAAAATTACAACAAATAACATGAAACCATATACCTTGTGATTTAAAGCTAAAGCCACCTAGGAATGAAAGGAATTACATTACATACAACAAAAAATAATTCAAAAATTGATAGAAAAAGCACATCACATTTGAATAGTATACACCGGCATATTAGTTTCCGACATAAAAGTTACATTACATGGATTCCGATTTTGTTCAAAACTTTCATACTTAATTTCTCACGTCGATAAATCAAGTTCATAGTTAACCCTAGCATATTTTTCTCAAGTAAAGATGATTCTTCATGAAAATTGGCCACTTTAGAAACACCAGCTCAATGAGTTAAATGTCATTCTTATTAATTTCTGATCCTGTTCTTGAAAATATATTTAGTAAAGCATATTTAGTTAATATGCTGTACCTAAATCTTTGAAAACTGGTGTATTTACACATTTCCTGAATATATTTCTATGACTGTGTTTGTAATCAGAAATCATACTATTTCTTGTGCAACTAAGTTAGTAGTTATCCTCGAGTTACAATTATGGGAACAATTACGTTTATTTAGTGCTAGAATAGTGGAATAAACAATCATTCCAAAGAAATTATTATCAAAATAGTTACACTAGAAGAGTGCTGGTGTGATTGAATAGGCTTGATAGAATGAAGTGTATCTGTTAGAAGAGATTCGACTAAAATTCACACCGCTGCACGAATAATTGCTTGATTTACTTATGCATGGAAATGCATGGAATTCTTTTAGAAAATGACTGAACTCTAATGTCGTTCAAAAGTTTGAAGGGCATGAGGCATGATGAATAAACGAATTCATTTATTTCACTTCGCGTTTCTGCCATTTTTTGACTAATTGTGAGTTTCAAAGACATTATTTCAAAAGGAGAAAAAAACTAATTTTGATTCAAGATAGTTATTGCAACAAATTGGCTTCCTTTCTATTCATCTTCGTTACAAAAGTGTTTTTTCAACACAAACGAATGAATGTTGTGGTCCGAGTTTCAAATAGTTTATATTTTTCTCTCAGCATGCTCTTACATTTATAGGAATTCATCAGTTGAACACTTCAATTTATTAATTTAATTCTTGAAGTGTACATTCAAATCGGTAATGTCGAAGTAGCGGAGGACAAATACAAAGCACATATATAAACAAACAAGTAAATAAATAAATAAATAAATAAATAGAAACATCCTTAAAATATAAAGAGAAGAAATGAAATTGAACCTTAAAGAAAAGAAAGTATGCAAATTTCATACATAGTCTTAAATAGGTTATATAAAACATGGAATTTCTCCTCCCCTCTGCATTTCCTTAATCAGTCTCTCCATTTCCATGTTTCTACCCAATCGGGGAAAGACAATTACCTTCCCTTACAGATATTTTGTATTATTTTTCCATAATTAAATGGCTCGGGTGTAAAACATGGTAAGTGACATTTTGGTCATTTTGGAGTTACAATGTGCAACGTGTAGTCCATCGCAAATGGAGTCGAATCGTACTCGAAGTGTTTCGTTTCGTCAACAGATGACAGAGCTAGACGCGTTGAAAGTTATGGTATCTACCAGTTGTTTCATTTAAAGAATGGTAAGAAGCAAAGATGGCGGCGAAACGGCTGTTACTGAATTGCAACGTGTCTCGGAAAGTTCGCGAGTATTGAGGCAACAGCAAAGATGAGAACGAGTTAGAAAGTGTATATGATTCCCATAATGATCCGGAATATGTACCAGCGACTAAGAATGAGGAGAATGAAGAGGTTGCCAATCAAAAATGCGACTAAAACTGTGCATGGCCACGTACATTCTATTTCATGTAAAACGTGGTATCTACTGTAGATACATACCATTGTTTACATGCAGCAGTGCTCATAATGGCAGTTTCGAATTAAATTTTACTCTCGTAGCTGGATGTGAACTGCAATCTAGTAGAGAAGCACATACTTTTCTTCTACTAGATATAAATAACTGTTGTCACATAGAAATTCGTTTGATTTTAATTGGGTATGCGTATTTAAGGCTGCTTTAAGATACCATGCCTTACAAGCAACGTCAAAAATGTATACTTAAGGAATATGTAATTTGATCTGAATCATATCAATTATTTGGAACAGTTTAGTTTTTTTATAAAATATTTCTTTCATAAATCTGTAATGTGCATTTTAAAAGTTATAATATTTTTATGGTGGACCTAATAACGTATTTGTAATTTAATTAACTTTCGTGTTTATGATATGTGTGACTTTGATGAAAGCAAATTATTTTATTGTTGATATTGCAAATATGTCTTCTTCTTGGTTCGAAATTATAACTATTTTAATCCATAAGAGCTAAATATCAGTGAAAACTATTAAAAACTTAAGCCCTGTGTACATTTGAAATCATTCTTTACAAAGTTAAAGAAAAATACAACAGAAAGTTACAAGGTCATAATTGTTTCTTCATTGATTTGCTTTATTTTACTTCACGTCTTGTGTCACTTTTGGTTTATTTGCGAATATGGAGATGAGTAATATGATTAAATTGACGAATAAGCACTCAAACATCCATGGCCAGGCTGGGATTCGAACCCGGGACCCTTGGTGTTGTAGCGCGATTTCGTAACCACTCCGCCACGGGGGCCGGTATTTGTTATCTTGAAGACAGAGATTTAAACTAGGGATGGCCTTTTCGAAAAAAATGTTTTTCGATCTTCGAAAATGAAATTTTTCGATTTTACGAAAAAAAAATCGTTTTTCGAAATCGTTAATTCTTTTTCAATTTTTTTTTTCGTAATTTCACTTTTCATTTTCGAAAAAAATATTTTTAGATTTTCAATTTTTCGTAAAAAAGAGGCCATCCCTATTTTATGTATAAATTCCTTATTGAATCAAAAAATCTAATATTGCCATTGTATGCAATTTGGACAGTCTACGTAAGACAGCTTTGTATCAAGAGAGACTTGTGAATCGCATTCTGCTAGGCATGCTGAGGTTATAAATAGAGCCTCTATGTGTGTGAAGTAGATATGTAAAGGTGAAAAACCGCTCATATATAAAATTTTTTTTACGAATATTGATCTCCATATAGATAAAAGGAAGTTATTTTTAATCAAAAGCATTCAGAACTTATTTTTTAAATACTAACGTAATAAAACGATGAAATCTACTTTTCTAATGGTGTTCATTTCAGTCATAGACATAGGAAAGCAAAAACTTGTTACAACAAGTAGCTCAGGTTACACTGGTCAACAGCCAAAATGCGACATGAGTGATATATACAATTTCTAGTCAATATTGGTCCCCTAAATACGAAACTGTAGTTAAAAATCGCAATTGACTAATTATAATTGAGTTACAGGGCATTGTTGATTTGGAGTAGTTCCCTATATATATGGTATTGCATAGATGTAAGAAGTAAATGTTGAGTTTTTCTTTTTTTATCTTATCTTTGTTTATTTGTTGTAATGAAAGGGGGAACTGTTCAATACCAGCCACAAAACCTCTTTATTCATTGTTTTGTGAGCTGTTCATTTGTGCAGACGTGATTGTGGCTTTATAAAACTAGGTTGAGTGTGTGCATTTATCGCAGATCGTGTTTGTATATTACGTGGTCCCTTTATGGTAAGGTTGGCATTTAATTAAATTGCTGAGTGATTTGGTAAAAAATGCCACGCAAATGCATTAACAATGTTAACAATTTCTGTTATGTTTGTGGTCAAATTGTGTTTTCTGGACAGCGGAGAAATATTACCCCTGCTGTAAGAACAGCCTACAATCTGTATTTCGGTAAATACTGCAAATTTGGAGATGAAGATAAGACTTGGGCTCCACATTTCTGTTTAAGACCTGCTGGACTGGTTGAATCACAGAAGACCATCGATGCCATTTGCTATTCCCATGATTTGGTTGGAGCCCACTAATCATACAGACGATTGTTTTTTTTGTATGGTCCCACCAATACAACGTATGTCCAATACTAAAAAGAAGACAACTGTATTTCAAAATATTCGTTCTGCTACTCGTCCTGTGGCGCATAGTAATGAACTACCTGTTCCAACACCCCCTGAATCCTATTCCGTAGACTCACACGACGAACCGTACGATCCATAACCTTCCACATCTACAGATCCGGATTTTGCAGCTGATGTTAAACTTACAGAACAGCACAAGGTTAGCCAGATTGAAATGAATGATTTAGTGAGAGATCCTGAACTTTCAAAATAAAAGCAAAGGCAGAGCTTTAGCCGCCAGACTTCAACAATGGAATTTTCTGGCTAGAAATGTGAAGGTGTCATTTTATCTTGACCGTCAGAAAAAGTTGGGAGAATACTTTTCTACTGAAGGAGATCTGATATACTGCAGTGATATTAATGGTTTATTGGGGGCAATGGACATTAAGCACATCTGTGAAGAGTGGCGGTTGTTCATAGATGCATCGATATTAAGTCTAAAAGCTGTACTTCTTCATAACAGCAATCAATTGCCGTCAATCCCTATTGGTTATTCTGTGCAAAAGAAAGAATCGTATGATAGCCTAAAATTCCTCCTTCAATCAATTAAATACAACAACTACAAATGGAAAATATGTGCAGATTTGAAAGTCATTGCTATTTTAACTGGACTCCAACAAGTCTATACGAAATATTGCTGTTTCCTCTGCGAATGGAATAGCAGACAGAGCTTTTCATTTCATTAAAAATGATTGGCCATTGGATTGGAAACTGGAAATATGAATGTACAAAATGAACCTCTCGTTGAATGTGAAAATATTATACTTCCTGCACTTCATATAAAGCTTGGACTGATCAAAAACTTTGTTAAAAAGTTGGATCAAAACTCTTTGGAATTCAAATATCTACTTAAGAAATCTCCAAAAATTTGTGTGGGCCCTCAAATTCGTCAACTTCACCAGGACGAGATCCTCGAACACCTGATAAGTGATGTTGAGAAAGGTGCATGGAGTTCTTTCAGAGAAGCCTCAAACAATTTCTTGGGAAACAAACGTGCTGAAGACTATGAAAAACTTGTAAATAATTTGGTTTCATCGTATCAAAAAATGGGTTGCAATATGTCCCTTTAATTGCATTTTCTACACTCTCATCTCAATATCTTCACGAAAAGTTGTGGGGAGGTAAGTGATGAACACGGTAAGCGTTTCCACCAACAAATATCTGTAATCCAGAAAATAAACCAAGGGAAATGGAGTACAGAAATGCTTGCCGACTATTGCTGGACAGTAACCAGGGATGATCCTTAACTTCACTACAAGAGAGAAGCAAAGAGGAAGCAGATTTAATCCCACGTAAGTAAAGAACAAGCCCTACAGTAGTATAGTAGAAAAATATTTATTTTGTGATTAATGTAAAAACTTTGATTCATGCATTTACTTGGAAAAGGCAAATGGAAATGTACCCATGTTTTGTGCTGTTCGTATAATACAGTTAAAGCGTAAAAGTCACATGCACACCAAGCATACGTCATTGCACTACGTTTCAACATTGGGAAACCCGACTTTTCGACAATACCTCGTATAATTCTTAAACAGAAGTCGAGTGGCATTTTCATTGTCAGTTTCGTGTTCAGCATCATGGGTTGATGCAGAAAAGTGAATTTTCATTCATGTCGCAAAAAAAAATTAAAAATTTGTTGACCAGTGTTATTGTTTATTGAATAAAATTATTATTATTAAAGGCTTTCATTTTTCTGTTGCAAATTTTTATGGTTGCTATAAAACATCTAATGTCAAAATATTATTATTATTGAACTGACTTCACAAGTTAGCTTGAATAAAGCGGTATCTGATCACTCATTTTGATAATATCGTTGCATGTAAAGCATGGTAACTACAACAATTCCTTGAACAACCCTCAAACAAATCGCATGTAGCACCACCGAAAAAATAATTCGGATGAAATATCATGTTTGTATGATCGTAAACATACAAGTGAATCATATTTGCTGTAAATAATTTAGAAATTTATTCTAATTTTTAAATCAGATTTTTTTGAAACCTCAACTTTCAATATCTTGAAACCTGCATTTTGTCACTTTCCATGTTTTACACCCGACCCCTTCAATTGTTATTATCAAGTTTGAATTTTAAGGTGGAATGTTAAATCTTCCCGAAAAGAATAAAAATTCTGAAACTGAGTATTACTAATACAAAATCGTATATTTTAAATAATAATGGTGAGACATTTTAATAAACCGTCATTGTAAATACACATTTTGAAATGCTTTCTATTAGGTAACATCTCGTATTAAAAAATAATGAGGAAAATGAAAAATCTGAAGTACCTCCTGAATTTTTTAAAATTAAAAAACTGACAATAATATCAATATCTATAAATGGCGCAAACATCAAGGAAAATAATAACTAATTGAAACTTCAAAATTTGGGGAAAATAAAACATACCTAACATTCGGTTACATAAAAAAAATAATAGCAAGACAGGTTTATCGACCTCCGAAATATAGAATCGCGAAAAATATTTGTTTCGAAAGCACTGGTAGCACGGGTATTTGATTATTGAAAATGATCATAAGAAAAACGCACCCTCTTATAACGCAAAACGATTACCTATTAACTTAACGCCTGAAGGGATATCTTTAGAGACGACTCAGACGGCACTCTAAGATTCGAAGAATATTACAACGTACTCACAAGAATATTTTGTTTTCTAGTCGGAACGTGAAAAATTATGTTTTAATTTGCATAGAATTGATGATTAATTCTAAGTGCCTATGATCTTCGCCAGTTAGTATATTGTGAAACAACATTATGTGTTTCCTTAATTGCACACCAAAGCAATGAAATTCAATTTCGTAGACAGACTGGTCAAACGTGAATATTTTCTTGCTAATTGCTTTTTTTAAACGATAAATTATTTTGCGAACTATATATTTAATTTAACTTGTAGAATCGAAAACAAATACAAATTATCCATGTCTTTTCAGGGAAATGCACAAAATCAATTATTTTGTCAACTATATATTTAATTTAACTTGTAGAATCGAAAACCAATACAAATTATTCATGTCTTTTCAGGGAAATGCACAAAATCAATTATTTTGTCAACTATATATTTCATTTAACTTGTAGAATCGAAAACAAATACAAATTATCCATGTCTTTTCAGGCAAAAAGCACAAAATTAACAACATTATGTAACCTATATCGAAGGTTAGCCAAATCATGATATGCAGATATTGAATTACAATTCCTTATATTTAGTGTGCTCAAGGCACAACGTCAATAACCCTTCCCAAAATGAAATTGCATCATGTCCAAACTTTCCCACACTGCGAAAAAATAACACTATTTCAGGTGAAGGATGAGTATTAGAAACGAAAGCTTTTGAGAAATTATCCAAAAATTCCTAACTGATATGCCAAGGAACAGAGAGGAGGAACAATGTCCGGAAGGATTTTCTAAGATCAATGTCTAGCAACGGAAGCAATAATGTAGATCATGACATAGATCTCTTGCGCCCAAACTAGTCACACCATCCTTGAGCTGATCGTACGATTTGCATAACAACTTCACACTAACCCAATGTGATTACAAATGAAATAAGCAAACTTATTTTAACTTCAACGTTTCAAGTATATTCACGAAGCTTGTGTCAGGCTAAATGATTTTGCAATAATGAATATATTTTTGTATTATCATTTAACTTGATGTGAACTTTGTGAGTAAATCTGAAACGTTGCAGTCAAAAGATATAATGCAAAAATGTATCTTTTTGTAGAAGGCTATTGTACAAAGTGTATGCTTCAAAATGGTGGTAAACTGGAGAGCACCAAAGGACGTCACTTGATGGAGTGTACAGTGTTGCAGGGAGAGCATTTTGCTTGAGCGCCAAATAGTTCGTAGGAACGACGCTACATAGCGTACGGAATTGAGAGCTTCTTCGCTCGAGCGAATAACGCTCGAATGGGCAAAAAGAGCGGTATACACTCGAATCCCAGTAGTACACGTATAACTATGGTAGTGGCCTCAAATATGGATCGTGAAATGAAAGACTCAGTGAAATTGAAACTCAAGTAAAAATAGTCATCATCTCAATGTTAAAATGTAGTTTAGTCTATCTATCTTACCAATGCAGTGATATATGAAAATGAAACAGATGACTGTGGGCTGAAACTGCCAGGACAGATATCTACGATTGATATTTTTATATTCCATTATAAACGCTCGTGCGTCGGAGTCTCGAATAAGTATGAGCGAGTGAATTCAGTACTTTAATCGAGTAGAGGGTATTTCTGTAAATTTTAAATCCAGATGGGTACGTAAATCTCTCAGTACAGGATACATAAATCTATAAATAGAGGCACGTGGATCTCTTAAAACAGTCTATACGGGTGCGTCCTTAATAAATAGAGGACATGTGAAGGTGTTCATTTCGCCATTATCGAACCTCGTGTCATTTTCCTGCAACTTTACTCGACATTCTGTTTTCTTAGTTGGAAGGACCTGGGGCAAGCTGTAGCAAGTGACATGGTAAGTAGATATGTACCAATATTTTACAAACGACTGATGTTATCTACTTATATCTCAGATTGCTGATGCAAAAAGTCAGCTGAATGTATATTTCGATCTTTGTAAAGCTTCTGACAATGTACCACATGTTACTGTTATCCGAACACGTTAGATACCTCTGATTTTATCATTGATATAAAACCTGCGCACAAATTCCATTACTACTTTATACCTTAAATGATGCAATTCTGAATGACAGAAACAAATTAGAGCATGTAAAATTCTGGATCAACCTTTCCGAGTAAGGTAAAAATCAAGGAAATAGGCTTAAATGTGGGTAAAACTAAATACACTTATCCTTCTCAAGGAAACGAAATTGTTTAAAACTGCTTACGGTTTAGATGGAAAACAAATAGTTGGATCAAATGTATCAAGGATCTTGGAGCACATTTTGATAGGGAAGTAAAATCTTACAACAGATTACTTTACACGAAAACATTTTTATGGAGCATTTCGGTTAACTGTTTCAATAACAATGTAGAATACATACAGCACGATAGGGACGTCGAGTTACACCGTCAATGCTGTGTGCACGGTGTTTACAATTGAAAAAGCTAAAATATTCTTCCATACGTGTACAGTAAACGTTGTAAAGTATGTATTTAATCAGCGCCATTCTTCTCTACCTAAAACCGTTTAATACGAAGCGATATTCCTCTTGGCTGAATAGTTATCGTCGTTTAAAAGTGTGAAGTGATACGTTGCTTACATCTCACGCGACCGCCATTACAACTACACTCGTGACTTAGAGGTCGCTTCTGATTGGTTACGCTACGAAAAATGCTACGGACCGAGCCTATCCTCGAGAAATGCCATGAAATATGCCATGGCATCTGAATAAGATTTTTCACTTTACACGGTAGCTTTTTGGTCATGGCATAAATGTTAAGAAAAATGCTAGGGAAAATGCTTTCGTCTAAAGCGGGCTTTATGAAAGAAATTTGTGGCTTTGTGTGTAACTGCATGGATGCTCAATCATTTACTGAACATACCACAATATTTAGAATAGTTCTCATGATAAACACAATAACAATAATAAACAACTTGAAGAGTACCGGAACTTTCTTCCCAGAAAAAAAGCACTATATAATTAGCTTGATATAAGAGGTATGTATCCAGCTCGAAGAGACTGGAAAAGGCATGACTGATGGAGATGGGTAAACTCTGTCCCCCCCCCACCTTCTCTACTGTTCACTGTTTTGTTCGCTGAAGATATACCGTGTTATTTTACATATCGTGAAAAGCGATGTTATTTAACAATTTATTGTTCCTTGCAGGAGTCTCGGCCACATGGCGAAAATGTTATGGATCCACCTGCATGTAGCAACCTTGAAACCACAAGAAGGGAACAAGATGACGATTTCTATAAACAGTAGATACAGGTGACACCAAAACAACCATATTAAATAACTGAGACCACCGGAACGGCTGTCATCTCCCACGAGAAAGAAGAAGATGAAATCCCTAAATATTGTAATTATACTGTGTAATAAACGAAGTAATAAATAATAAAAAGGTAGTAAAAACTGATTTTGCCCTAATTGCATGTTTGGTTCCTGTAAGCAACTTCGAAGACATTAGTTGCAGAAGCTCGTTTCAGGACACAACAATCAATATATGCAAATTCAATGTGCTTAAAGTTGTCTATTAGTGCCAGTATGCTTAAAGCGAGGGATAGAGAATGATTGTATCCTAATTGCGAACAGTTTTAATTGCGAACAATGCCTAAATCGTCCTAATTGCGAACACATAAAAGTGAGAAATAATTTTATGTCCTAATTGCGAACACATGAAACTAAAAAACCTGTTTTCAGAAACATATAGTGATGCAGAGAGACATCTGGTTTGACTAACAACAGTGGCCAACCTGATTGACTAAATGCATCATATCGATTGATGCACCAGAATGTATCGATTGATGCACTAAAGTGTTTTTTTATGGTTTCTTCAAAGAATCAGATTTACATTTGATGCATTTGGGTGCATTTTTGTTATGTCGTGAAAGAAACACCAAAGTGCACATTTTGATTCAAGTGAGGATTTCTTTCAGTCGAGATGCACTTCAATGTATCAGTTGATGCGTTTTGATGCACCAGAATGCATATTTTTTATAATGCACTTAAATGTTTCGTTTGAGCTACATACACTCTGTAGCTCAAACCAAACGTTTAAATGCATCATCCAAAAGGATACAGGAAGGTGCATCAAGGAACATCAACTGATGCATTGAAGTGCATCTCGACTGATAGAAATCCTCACTTGAATCAAATGATGCACTTTGGTGTTTCTTTCACGACATACAAAAATGCATCCAAATGATTCAAATGTGAATCTGATTCTTTGAAGCAGCCATAAAACACACTTTAGTGCATCAATCGATGCATTCTGGTGCATCAATCGATATGATGCATTTAGTTTTCTGTGTATAGGTAGTCCACATTTGAGAGTGGAGGCAGAGCTTAAAGGCCGAAGCAGAAAAGTCGAATGGCCTGATACTTAGGAAGGAATTATATACTCGTATATGGTGACGACTTTAATCATGTCGAATTTTCTATGATCCAACAAAACACTGACCAGTCTCAAGTCTGGAACTGAATCCCTTTTAAAATAATCGTTAAATAGACTCGGGAAGTGTGAGAGAAAGTTGTAAGTCCCAAGGCAGAAAAATGTGTTCGCGATTAGAACATAGTCCTTCGCGTATATTCCTGTTCAGGCAGCAAGTGTTCGCAATTAGGACTGTTCGCAACTAGGACTGTTCGCAATTAGGACGACACCTAGATAATAATATATCCAGTTTTTTATTTAATTTTTGTTATTTAGTGTCGGTTTTATGCACGACGATCGGTGATAAGAGTGCATGAGAATGCCAGAGATTTGGGTTAGAGTCCCGGGTCGAGCCTGCATTCTTCGCTTAATCTTCTTCTTATATAATGAAATTATACTTCTTAATACAATCGTTCAATTTTGAAAGTGAAATTTTGAAATTGAGGTGTTTTATATTCAGTAACACAAGGTAAGGCCTATTCATTACTTTTTTCCTCCAGTACCTATTATCATTGCGCGTTTTTCCTTGCCTATTTGGGTAGTTTTTCTTTAGTACTTCCTCGCTCTAATCCCTATCCAGTGCTGGGAAATGTCACAAAATGTTCAATTAGATGAAGGCTAAGGTCTATACAGAGATATAGTTGAGAAGAATCCATAGGACGCCAACTACAAACAAGTTTCACATTCTGAAACCGTAAATCCGTCGGAGCGTGATGATAACACCTCAACTACGCCCAATATCGAGCCATCATGGCAGGGTGACATGTCGACTTTTTAAAAATATTGCTCAGGAATATCACAACAAACGGAATTAACAACTCTTTCATGTAACTCAAGAATCCAAGAAGTAAGTAGTTTCTGACAATAACAGTAACAAACAATTTCCTTAAAATATCCACACAATATTTGACACTGAGTGGAGTTCGAGGGTTCGAGAAACGGTAAGAGTAGAAATTACAAACTCGTTGTCCTTGTTAATGTTCACAAGATTCGTCTGCGCAGTAAACTCCACTGAAAATCAGTGAGTTGGCTAGTCGAGATGGTAGAACGTTAGAGTATTATAAAGGAAGTAACTGCAATTCAAAGAGTACATGAACATAGAATTATTCATGTTATAGCTAATTGTAACGGCATTGCCTTCCAAGACGAAATTGTCTGATATATGTATATCACGAGAGCTTTACTCATAATCAATTATAGTTCGATATGGAAACATATTCCTAGAAACGACTGTAAGCTGTATAAATCCTCACTTAATAAAGAAAGAAAGCTACTTTCGCGAAAGTATTCGAAGCTGTAAAATTCCTTTCATAATAAAGAAAACTAGGAAAGGATTGGAAGTAGTAGCCGTCCTTTCCTAATGAAGAAAGCTACTTCCGGGAAAACACTGGAAGCTGAATCCTTCATTTGCTAATGAAGAAAACTGCTTGCGGAAAAGGATTGGAAGATGCAACCTTCTTTTCCTAATGAAGAAAGCTAGGAAAGGACTGGAAGCTGCAACCTTCCTTTCCTAATGAAGAAAACTACTACTTGCGTAAAGAATTGGAAACTGTAGCCTTCATTCCCTAATGAAGAAAGGTAGGAAAGGACTGGAAGCTGCAACCTTCCTTTCCTAAAGAAGAAAACTACTACTTGCGTAAAAAATTGGAAGCTGTAGCCTTCTTTTCCTAATGAAGAAAGGTAGGAAAGGGCTGGAAGCTGCAACCTTCCTTTCCTAATGAGGAAAACTACTACTTGCGGAAAGGATTGGAAGCTGTAGCCTTCATTCCCTAATGAAGAAAACTACTTGCGGAAAAGGATTGGAAGTTGCAGCCTTCTTTTCCTAATGAAGAAAGGTAGGAAAGGACTGGAAGCTGCAACCTTCCTTTCCTAAAGAAGAAAACTACTACTTGCGTAAAGAATTGGAAGCTGTAGCCTTCTTTTCCTAATGAAGAAAGGTAGGAAAGGACTGGAAGCTGCAACCTTCCTTTCCTAATGAGGAAAACTACTACTTGCGGAAAGGATTGGAAGCTGTAGCCTTCATTCCCTAATGAAGAAAACTACTACTTGCGGAAAAGGATTGGAAGTTGCAGCCTTCTTTTCCTAATGAAGAAAGGTAGGAAAGGACTGGAAGCTGCAACCTTCCTTTCCTAAAGAAGAAAACTACTACTTGCGTAAAGAATTGGAAGCTGTAGCCTTCTTTTCCTAATGAAGAAAGGTAGGAAAGGACTGGAAGCTGCAACCTTCCTTTCCTAATGAGGAAAACTACTACTTGCGGAAAGGATTGGAAGCTGTAGCCTTCATTCCCTAATGAAGAAAACTACTTGCGGAAAAGGATTGGAAGTTGCAGCCTTCTTTTCCTAATGAAGAAAGGTAGGAAAGGACTGGAAGCTGAAACCTTCCTTTCCTAAAGAAGAAAACTACTACTTGCGTAAAGAATTGGAAGCTGTAGCCTTCTTTTCCTAATGAAGAAAGGTAGGAAAGGGCTGGAAGCTGCAACCTTCCTTTCCTAATGAGGAAAACTACTACTTGCGGAAAGGATTGGAAACTGTAGCCTTCATTCCCTAATGAAGAAAACTACTTGCGGAAAAGGATTGGAAGTTGCAGCCTTCTTTTCCTAAAGAAGAAAGGTAGGAAAGGACTGGAAGCTGCAACCTTCCTTTCCTAAAGAAGAAAACTACTACTTGCGTAAAGAATTGGAAGCTGTAGCCTTCTTTTCCTAATGAAGAAAGCTAGGAAAGGACTGGAAGCTGCAACCTTCCTTTCCTAATGAGGAAAACTACTACTTGCGTTAAGGATTGGAAGCTGTAGCCTTCATTCCCTAATGAAGAAAACTACTTGCGGAAAAGGATTGGAAGTTGCAGCCTTCTTTTCCTAATGAAGAAAGGTAGGAAAGGACTGGAAGCTGCAACCTTCCTTTCCTAAAGAAGAAAACTACTACTTGCGTAAAGAATTGGAAGCTGTAGCCTTCTTTTCCTAATGAAGAAAGCTAGGAAAGGACTGGAAGCTACAACCTTCCTTTCCTAATGAGGAAAACTACTACTTGCGGAAAGGATTGGAAGCTGTAGCCTTCATTCCCTAATGAAGAAAACTACTTGCGGAAAAGGATTGGAAGTTGCAGCCTTCTTTTCCTAATGAAGAAAGGTAGGAAAGGACTGGAAGCTGCAACCTTCCTTTCCTAAAGAAGAAAACTACTACTTGCGTAAAGAATTGGAAGCTGTAGCCTTCTTTTCCTAATGAAGAAAGGTAGGAAAGGACTGGAAGCTGCAACCTTCCTTTCCTAATGAGGAAAACTACTACTTGCGTAAAGAATTGAAAGCTGTAGCCTTGTTTTCCTAATGAAGAAAGGTAGGAAAGGACTGGAAGCTGCAACCTTCCTTTCCTAATGAGGAAAACTACTACTTGCGGAAAGGATTGGAAGCTGTAGCCTTCATTCCCTAATGAAGAAAACTACTTGCGGAAAAGGATTGGAAGTTGCAGCCTTCTTTTCCTAATGAAGAAAGCTAGGAAAGGACTGGAAGCTGCAACCTTCCTTTCCTAATGAGGAAAACTACTAATTGCGGAAAGGATTGGAAGCTGTAGCCTTCATTCCCTAATGAAGAAAACTACTTGCGGAAAAGGATTGGAAGTTGCAGCCTTCTTTTCCTAATGAAGAAAGGTAGGAAAGGACTGGAAGCTGCAACCTTCCTTTCCTAATGAGGAAAACTACTACTTGCGGAAAGGATTGGAAGCTGTAGCCTTCATTCCCTAATGAAGAAAACTACTTGCGGAAAAGGATTGGAAGTTGCAGCCTTCTTTTCCTAATGAAGAAAGGTAGGAAAGGACTGGAAGCTGCAACCTTCCTTTCCTAATGAGGAAAACTACTACTTGCGGAAAGGATTGGAAGCTGTAGACTTCATTCCCTAATGAAGAAAACTACTTGCGGAAAAGGATTGGAAGTTGCAGCCTTCTTTTCCTAATGAAGAAAGGTAGGAAAGGACTGGAAGCTGCAACCTTCCTTTCCTAAAGAAGAAAACTACTACTTGCGTAAAGAATTGGAAGCTGTAGCCTTCTTTTCCTAATGAAGAAAGGTAGGAAAGGACTGGAAGCTGCAACCTTCCTTTCCTAATGAGGAAAACTACTACTTGCGGAAAGGATTGGAAGCTGTAGCCTTCATTCCCTAATGAAGAAAACTACTTGCGGAAAAGGATTGGAAGTTGCAGCCTTCTTTTCCTAATGAAGAAAGGTAGGAAAGGACTGGAAGCTGAAACCTTCCTTTCCTAAAGAAGAAAACTACTACTTGCGTAAAGAATTGGAAGCTGTAGCCTTCTTTTCCTAATGAAGAAAGGTAGGAAAGGACTGGAAGCTGCAACCTTCCTTTCCTAATGAGGAAAACTACTACTTGCGGAAAGGATTGGAAGCTGTAGCCTTCATTCCCTAATGAAGAAAACTACTTGCGGAAAAGGATTGGAAGTTGCAGCCTTCTTTTCCTAATGAAGAAAGGTAGGAAAGGACTGGAAGCTGCAACCTTCCTTTCCTAAAGAAGAAAACTACTACTTGCGTAAAGAATTGGAAGCTGTAGCCTTCTTTTCCTAATGAAGAAAGGTAGGAAAGGACTGGAAGCTGCAACCTTCCTTTCCTAATGAGGAAAACTACTACTTGCGGAAAGGATTGGAAGCTGTAGCCTTCATTCCCTAATGAAGAAAACTACTACTTGCGGAAAAGGATTGGAAGTTGCAGCCTTCTTTTCCTAATGAAGAAAGGTAGGAAAGGACTGGAAGCTGCAACCTTCCTTTCCTAAAGAAGAAAACTACTACTTGCGTAAAGAATTGGAAGCTGTAGCCTTCTTTTCCTAATGAAGAAAGGTAGGAAAGGACTGGAAGCTGCAACCTTCCTTTCCTAATGAGGAAAACTACTACTTGCGGAAAGGATTGGAAGCTGTAGCCTTCATTCCCTAATGAAGAAAACTACTTGCGGAAAAGGATTGGAAGTTGCAGCCTTCTTTTCCTAATGAAGAAAGGTAGGAAAGGACTGGAAGCTGCAACCTTCCTTTCCTAAAGAAGAAAACTACTACTTGCGTAAAGAATTGGAAGCTGTAGCCTTCTTTTCCTAATGAAGAAAAGTAGGAAAGGACTGGAAGCTGCAACCTTCCTTTCCTAATGAGGAAAACTACTACTTGCGGAAAGGATTGGAAGCTGTAGCCTTCATTCCCTAATGAAGAAAACTACTACTTGCGGAAAAGGATTGGAAGTTGCAGCCTTCTTTTCCTAATGAAGAAAGGTAGGAAAGGACTGGAAGCTGCAACCTTCCTTTCCTAAAGAAGAAAACTACTACTTGCGTAAAGAATTGGAAGCTGTAGCCTTCTTTTCCTAATGAAGAAAGGTAGGAAAAGACTGGAAGCTGCAACCTTCCTTTCCTAATGAGGAAAACTACTACTTGCGTAAAGAATTGAAAGCTGTAGCCTTGTTTTCCTAATGAAGAAAGGTAGGAAAGGACTGGAAGCTGCAACCTTCCTTTCCTAATGAGGAAAACTACTAATTGCGGAAAGGATTGGAAGCTGTAGCCTTCATTCCCTAATGAAGAAAACTACTTGCGGAAAAGGATTGGAAGTTGCAGCCTTCTTTTCCTAATGAAGAAAGGTAGGAAAGGACTGGAAGCTGCAACCTTCCTTTCCTAATGAGGAAAACTACTACTTGCGGAAAGGATTGGAAGCTGTAGCCTTCATTCCCTAATGAAGAAAACTACTTGCGGAAAAGGATTGGAAGTTGCAGCCTTCTTTTCCTAATGAAGAAAGGTAGGAAAGGACTGGAAGCTGCAACCTTCCTTTCCTAATGAGGAAAACTACTACTGCGGAAAGGATTGGAAGCTGTAGCCTTCATTCCCTAATGAAGAAAACTACTTGCGGAAAAGGATTGGAAGTTGCAGCCTTCTTTTCCTAATGAAGAAAGGTAGGAAAGGACTGGAAGCTGCAACCTTCCTTTCCTAAAGAAGAAAACTACTACTTGCGTAAAGAATTGGAAGCTGTAGCCTTCTTTTCCTAATGAAGAAAGGTAGGAAAGGACTGGAAGCTGCAACCTTCCTTTCCTAATGAGGAAAACTACTACTTGCGGAAAGGATTGGAAGCTGTAGCCTTCATTCCCTAATGAAGAAAACTACTTGCGGAAAAGGATTGGAAGTTGCAGCCTTCTTTTCCTAATGAAGAAAGGTAGGAAAGGACTGGAAGCTGCAACCTTCCTTTCCTAAAGAAGAAAACTACTACTTGCGTAAAGAATTGGAAGCTGTAGCCTTCTTTTCCTAATGAAGAAAGGTAGGAAAGGACTGGAAGCTGCAACCTTCCTTTCCTAATGAGGAAAACTACTACTTGCGGAAAGGATTGGAAGCTGTAGCCTTCATTCCCTAATGAAGAAAACTACTTGCGGAAAAGGATTGGAAGTTGCAGCCTTCTTTTCCTAATGAAGAAAGGTAGGAAAGGACTGGAAGCTGCAACCTTCCTTTCCTAAAGAAGAAAACTACTACTTGCGTAAAGAATTGGAAGCTGTAGCCTTCTTTTCCTAATGAAGAAAGGTAGGAAAGGACTGGAAGCGGCAACTTTCCTTTCCTAATGAGGAAAACTACTACTTGCGGAAAGGATTGGAAGCTGTAGCCTTCATTCCCTAATGAAGAAAACTACTTGCGGAAAAGGATTGGAAGTTGCAGCCTTCTTTTCCTAATGAAGAAAGGTAGGAAAGGACTGGAAGCTGCAACCTTCCTTTCCTAAAGAAGAAAACTACTACTTGCGTAAAGAATTGGAAGCTGTAGCCTTCTTTTCCTAATGAAGAAAGGTAGGAAAGGACTGGAAGCTGCAACCTTCCTTTCCTAATGAGGAAAACTACTACTTGCGGAAAGGATTGGAAGCTGTAGCCTTCATTCCCTAATGAAGAAAACTACTTGCGGAAAAGGATTGGAAGTTGCAGCCTTCTTTTCCTAATGAAGAAAGGTAGGAAAGGACTGGAAGCTGCAACCTTCCTTTCCTAAAGAAGAAAACTACTACTTGCGTAAAGAATTGGAAGCTGTAGCCTTCTTTTCCTAATGAAGAAAGGTAGGAAAGGACTGGAAGCTGCAACCTTCCTTTCCTAATGAGGAAAACTACTACTTGCGGAAAGGATTGGAAGCTGTAGCCTTCATTCCCTAATGAAGAAAACTACTTGCGGAAAAGGATTGGAAGTTGCAGCCTTCTTTTCCTAATGAAGAAAGGTAGGAAAGGACTGGAAGCTGCAACCTTCCTTTCCTAAAGAAGAAAACTACTACTTGCGTAAAGAATTGGAAGCTGTAGCCTTCTTTTCCTAATGAAGAAAGGTAGGAAAGGACTGGAAGCTGCAACCTTCCTTTCCTAATGAGGAAAACTACTACTTGCGGAAAGGATTGGAAGCTGTAGCCTTCATTCCCTAATGAAGAAAACTACTTGCGGAAAAGGATTGGAAGTTGCAGCCTTCTTTTCCTAATGAAGAAAGGTAGGAAAGGACTGGAAGCTGCAACCTTCCTTTCCTAAAGAAGAAAACTACTACTTGCGTAAAGAATTGGAAGCTGTAGCCTTCTTTTCCTAATGAAGAAAGGTAGGAAAGGAATGGAAGCTGCAACCTTCCTTTCCTAATGAGGAAAACTACTACTTGCGGAAAGGATTGGAAGCTGTAGCCTTCATTCCCTAATGAAGAAAACTACTTGCGGAAAAGGATTGGAAGTTGCAGCCTTCTTTTCCTAATGAAGAAAGGTAGGAAAGGACTGGAAGCTGCAACCTTCCTTTCCTAAAGAAAAAAACTACTACTTGCGTAAAGAATTGGAAGCTGTAGCCTTCTTTTCCTAATGAAGAAAGCTAGGAAAGGACTGGAAGCTGCAACCTTCCTTTCCTAATAAAGAAAACTACTACTTGCGGAAAGAATTGGAAACTGTAGCCTTCCCTTCGTAATGAACAAAGCTACTTGCGGAAAAGGATTGGAAGTTGCAGCCTTCTTTTCCAAATGAAGAAAGGTAGGAAAGGACTGGAAGCTGCAACCTTCCTTTCCTAAAGAAGAAAACTACTACTTGCGTAAAGAATTGGAAGCTGTAGCCTTCTTTTCCTAATGAAGAAAGCTAGGAAAGGACTGGAAGCTGCAACCTTCCTTTCCTAATAAAGAAAACTACTACTTGCGGAAAGAATTGGAAACTGTAGCCTTCCCTTCGTAATGAACAAAGCTACTTGCGGAAAAGGATTGGAAGTTGCAGCCTTCTTTTCCAAATGAAGACAGCTACTTCCAGGAAAGGAATGGAAGCTGTACACTTCCTACTACAATTTGAATCGGTCACGTGGGCAACGTCGTATATCTAACAAAAACCAAATGCCACAGAAACAGTAAAACAAACTCTTCCATCTGTTCATAAAACGTGTCACTATTACGTATATTCTAGAAGCCAAAAACAATTTTTCTCCAATTCTAACTCTATGTCCTCTTTGTCGGCAAAATTGTTGGTTAGAATTTTATTCGTGTGACAGATTCAAATTTTGTCCTGGCGGTATTTAACTTGCGGCTACAATTTCTAGGTTGTGTGCTTTCGTTGCGTTATTCATGATTATAGAATCAGCTGGAGCAACAAAGGGGTATATTTCCCACCATCATTGTTTCAAGAATTGGAAAACTTTACTAATCCAAATTGCTTACACTTTTTATTTTCGAGCTTCCAAAATAATGTAATAAACATGGAGTATCTTTATTTATCCACACTTTCTGGTAAAAATATATGTAGAAAAAAAAAGATTACAATAAAGCACCCGGTCTCCTATTGTGGAACAGACAACAAAGAATACTCTTCCCGGAACATGCTGTAACACAGAGGAAACACAACAATGCTGGACCAAGCCTTCATTTTTGGATCTTACATGGCGACCTTGGCTCTGAAATGGGGTCACAGATACAACAATGGAGTTATGAGAGACATCACAAACACAGAAAGCTACCAGGTACTACTTGAGGCACCACAGATAGACGAAAAACACGTCAGAGGTGACGTCACTTACCGACGGCGGTAGCTCCTTCAGATTGGTGGTCGCGTTGTGGGTGCAGTCCGACAGCAACGCCCCTTTTCTCTGTAAGCGGATTAATACAATAGAACAGATTGTAATGCCACTGAACATACTGTAACAATAAACTTAAACCAAACTAAATAATTCACTGAAAAACAATTACAAACGCCTAACACTGACGAAATTTTAATTTTATATATAAAAAAACAAGTATACTCACACAACGAAATCAAATTATTTACTGAAAAAATAACAATTCAAAGAAAGGAAATTGATAAAAAAATTAAAATTCTGACACTAGTGACTGGTAAAATGTTTCTGGAATTCTTGCTGAAGCATTGTTATTGAGTTCCCGTCACTCTCATAATCCAGAAGGTACAATAAATTTGACAGCTAGGCTTGTATGTGTAATACAATTCTTAGAGAAGTTTGACTTGCAAAATGAATGTTCAGTCGACAGCTTGTGCACAACTTATGGAAGAACACATAAAATAATAACATTTGAACATATTCAATGTCATTTTAACGTGGGACTGTAGAAATCGTAAGTCGATCATGTAAAATATTAGGTTTCTTTGGCCTTAACGCTTGAAAAAGTCACTATGTTCCGTGTTCCTACACTTTAGTTTTAATCACAATAGTGGATACTTATGACGTGGTTAAATGAATACATATTCAACAAAATATCCCCCCATTTCCTGGCATTGAAACGAAGAAAAATATGTGTATACCACATTTAATTGTTGAGCCTTCGACTGCTCTGTACTAAAGTAGTGCTGTCTGCTAGATTTCAACTCCAAACAAGGACTCAGTTTTCAGAAATTTGTATCTCTACGAAATGCTAATTTCAATTTCCGATTTAACAGTTTTCTAATTAATAGTTTTGTTACGTATTGTCAACTATCTTTCACATTTTCCAAATTTCTTATAATTCATTAATGCACATTGGACTTGATTCAATCACTAATTGTAATTATACAACTTTTCATCATTGCTTTAATCATGCTTTATACCTTTCTACTTTGTTAAAATTAGTTTTATCTTTCGTCACTGATGCTGCCATCTGTTATTATCTAAGTCAAACATTTTCCTTTTATCGCTCCTATGGACACGCAACAGTGTATTCACCATGATCCTATAATCATAGATGTTTTCGGAGTAACTCACAGTTACAGTTCTGTATAAGACGCACTAAACTCCCCGCCCAAAACTTGACAAATTGCTCGCACGTTTGCTTGTTTTAATTGTTGTTTAAAGTTCACTTTATGCACACATAGGCTAATCGGGACAGGCCCTACAGTTCAAAGTGAGATCCAATTGTTTTCACGTGTGCTATGCCTCCAGTCAGCTAGTCATAACTAAGCCGCTGCATGATTGATTCTTCCTCTTCAGCACACCCTATACTCTATCCCAGTAATTTCTGGAGCAAGACCGCGCATAACGATAGAGAAAGGGAGAAACCGAGTGGGCGGAGCGAAGCAATACACGCTGCTGCAGTCGCTTCCACCTCCCCTCCACGCAATTCCGTTCCCTCGTACTTGTTCATTGGTCGAGTAACTACTTGCGCAGAGACTTGCTTTCGTTCGCTCACTCCAGAGTTTCCCGGGACAGAGTATAGTTACGCGCCGGGAAGATGAACCTGTTACATCACACGGCCTGAATTAGCCTAAGCACAAGCACTGGAAATCCCCTTAAATACAAGTTTTCAAAGGCACGAGCACACGCTTCGATTAGACGGACGGAGGTGAAGGAGGTCCAAAATTAATCCTATTCCTGTATCCATTTACTGCAATTTTAAACGTAATCATCACTGGCAGGATCTTTTGTCGGGAGGGGCTGAAATTGTAAAGGAGTGATGTGCAGTAGACTATAAGTTTACGTCTACATGCGTTGTCTAAACGTAATCTACGCGTAGATTACATTGGCTTGTAGTTTACATAGACTACGTAGACAATCTAAAGTGCATTAAAATTAATTTTCAAAGGTTTCATGTAGATGTCACTTGTAGATTGAAGTAGCAACAGTACATTGTAAATACAAGAAAATATCGTCGCTGAACGGTGATTGGCTCTGAGAAAGAAGACAAACCCCGATTGTTAACAGTCTCCGATATCTCGTTAACCTTGCGACAAAACCGCTCGGCTTGTACGAAGCTGATTAAACGTGGCAAGTGCGTTCATTAAGTCCCCTCCCTTCATTCTTCGTTCAGCTTCTCACGCCATCTAGTTATCTGGATGAGGCTTTAATGATTGCCTGTTTAACTCGTTCCGCACACTGTTTGAACTAATCGCCACACATTAGCCTAATTTTCAGTTGCCTAATGAACTTACTAGAATCTACTTTTCCACGAAATTTACTAGTTAATTTCAGGAAAATGTTGGGTTTCTTTTTATCATCAATAGATGGCACTGTTACGTATTTAAAAATCAATAATATATTTTTTCCTATAAGTGCCATTATGAATCCATTGAATAGTTGCTACATTAAGTAAAAACAGATGCTTTAATACGTTCCAATTTCCTCTCATAATTAATTTTTGATTAATTTTTTAGAAAAAATGTAATGAAATCTCTTGGAAAATATCTTAATTATTAGTAATAATAGATAATTTGATGTAAACGATTCAATTCTTGGATCTTAATTGGTATACAAGTATATTGCAGTTTAAATTCAAGAATACTAATCTTGAATACAGTATTAAATTTTGAATACTATATTAAATCAAAGGTGCATCAAAAATACCGAAAACATTCATGATATATTTATAAATTGTATCTAGTCAAACTACAATCTCAGGTGATATGAAATAAGTTGATAAACTCTATTTGCAGACTCGTCATCAAAAAAGAAATAATTCTAATTTGAGTTTAATCAAAAATATACCTTTGATTTTCACGATACCACCTTGAAGTTTCAATGTCACCGAAATAAGCAAAATAAAAGTGAGCAAAATATGTTAACATTGGGCCTGTTCCGAAAGTCGCACGAGTTTAACGCGTTAAACGAGATATATGGTAACTGGCTGTCCCATAAGTGCTTCCGTGCGTTTCGTGAGTTTCATTATGCTGTCCCAAAAGTCGCATTCCGTGCGTTTCGTGCAAGAATGAGATTCACCAAAAGCACGAGCCAGGAGGCTGGTTTGTTCGGTGAGAATCGTCTGCTGCTTTCAGACATCGTGCGTGCTGATGGATTCAAACTGCACTAGTTCGGAAAATATATTATAATTTTAACAGATAGCGATATGAAGCAACATGCACAAGATGAGTATGCCTTAACCGTTCTTAGAATGTGATGAAAATGAGTAAGAGTGTCCACAGTAGAGTTTATTTTTGCCTTAACGACATTCCTTCCGCTGGACGCCATGTGGAAACTTTCTCTAAACAATACGCTGCGCCTGCCTTTCGACTAGTGTGTCTCATAAGTCTGAAAAATAACTGGTTTCACCAGATTCACGAGCAAAGTTCTTTTCGTTGAAAGCGTTCGTTTCGTTAAGAATTTCGGAACGCACCCAATGTTTCTCAGTAGCAGGGGTGCCCACAGGGGGGTTTCATATCTCGCCTGCGTCAAGGAAATTTTTTGGGGGGTTAAAATTTTATACCAATTCTATATATCTTCACACAAAAATGGGGGGGATCGTATCGTTTGATTGACTTGTCATTGATTTTTAGTTTTGGTTATTATGTATAGTTTTCTACCTACCTGTGGGTGTTCGCGGCGATACACCACCTCTTATGCCTTTAGAATAGGTTTGGATGGAGGGGCGAGGGGGCTGGTATTCGCATTAATACAAGGTTAGTCGAGCATACAAACTGTGCAGAATAAGGTTGACTAACAATGGCAGTGAGCCTAAAGTATCTAAAGTAAACATATATTGCTTAAATGTGTCTGTATTATACAGTGACGCAATCACAGGGAGGTCAGGGGTCATTGCCTCCCGCCAACCTTCGACGGAAGTCAATTCTAGGGTAGCAAGGGGGGACAAACATTGACGGCCACGGGTTGGGGGCGCAGAGTAGCAATTACTCCCTTCGATTTCAAATTTTATGCAAATAAAAATACATTTTGTAAAATTTTCTTGCTTGCTTCGCTCGCATTATCTGCTTTTCTCGTTTTCGTCAAGTTCGAGCTGTACAGTTTGTGTGCTTGATTTCTATTATTAGCTAATGTGGAATTGATGGTGTTGAAAAAATATTTCAAACTGTTTGTTCCAAACAAATGCTTTAGCACAGACATCTACCGCCTTTTTGCGTAATTTATGAGGACAATAACGTCTTTGATAGTAATAATAATAATAATAATAATAAAGTCATTACTAATGTTATTATTATTGGTACGTTTATCCTGGTACTTGCCCCCCAGACAAAAGTTATGGTTAATATTCAACAAATAATAAAATAGAAGATTCAGCATGACAGTCAGTAGCTACTTAGAACATAAACATTATTCTAAGTAAATACAAATTGCTTTTTACATATCGTAAAACACTTTTAAGTTGTAATAAAATAAACTTTCAATGGAATCATATCTTCTTTTCCTTTTCTTTCTATATTGGTACCAGTTGTTACACCTGTCTCTGCACCAAGTGTTATATACAGGTGGCCAGAATTAAAGTTTCCCAACCCAAAGTCCTATGTAGCCTGTTTGAGGAGGCATCGTAGAACTATGAAATTTGGTGAATAAAAAAAATAAAAAATCAATTTTCCGCCACCAGGTTGAAATGTGGCGCTGTACTTCCATGTTGGGTTGTAATAATGACGTACGTAAACTGCTCCAATTGGTTATGGATTTGCCTTTACGTTGCAATCTTGCAATAAACGAGAGATTATTTTCTCGCAACTTACAGCCACTAACAAATGTCTTTCTAATTAATAACTCAGCTAAATCACTTAACGTGATTATATTTACAACCAATCATGGAAGTACAGCGCCACATTTGAACCTGGTGGCGGAAATTTGAACTATTTTTCTTTTTATCGCCATCCTCTTCCACATGGTCTGCATAGTGGATTCACCAAATTTCAGAGTTCTACGACGCCTCAAACAGGCTGCAGAGGGCTCCGAGTTGGGTAACTTTAATTCTGGCCACCCCGTACCTTTGTTTTTATGTATCAAGACATTCATGGGGGTTTGATTTGGGTTGAAGTTTCAGCATCTACGATGCTCTGCTCTCGAGTTATGAATTATGGCCTTTTATCGTTATGCTTGCTGCGTAGAAATTCTTGGCGAGTCCCTCATTTCACACAACTATCGTGTTATTGAGGAATTTTCACCTACGATACATGGCCATGTTATTAACCGACACGTATATAAGGGAATCCCTAATATACGCATTGCATGACAGTCAGATATCCACAGGTATAGACCCAATCTACTTATGCTACATATTAATTGATAGTAGGTATATAGTATTTTTTAACATGATACATTGATTTATTGATTGTCAGCCACCCATCGATACATTGACCGAAGGAGATGCTGGTAGATTTTATGGGATGTTACATTTAGTTGCATAATATTATAGATAAAGATGCGGCATTATGTACATATGTCTTCTTAGATCCCTTCCTCCCATATTGTGAATTGTAGGATTTGGATGGTGAGGCTTCTAACTAACTAACTCTCTAGCCATCTTAAATCCGAAGGTTCATGGCTGCAGCAACACAGGCCTTTCATCTGTCCCTATCCTGAGCAAGATCTATATACCCTTTACATCTCTTACCGATTTCATTAGGTCCATCTCAACGTTATCCCTCAATCTTCGTCTTGGCCTTCCTACAGGTCTGTTACCATCAGGTTCCCCAACAAGAATCCTGTAAACTCCTCTTCCCTCTCCCATTCGTGCTACATGGCCTGCCCACCTAAGTCTTCTTGATTTAATCATTCTAATAATATCTGAACATGAATACAAATTACGTAGTTCTAAATCATGTAACCTTCTCCACTCACCTGTCTCCTTATCCCTTTTAGGTCCAAATATTTTCCCAAGGATCTTATTTTCAAATACTCTCAATTGATGTTCCTCTTTCAATATAAGGGACCAAGTTTCGTATCCATAATATACCAGGTGGTTATAATTAAAGTGACGGTGTTCAGAGTAGTACAGCACGGGCTGTAATGAGAGTAGCAGTCTTAAACTTCGTTGATATGCTAATGAAGCAATGCGCTCGCGAATTATGCAAAAAAAAAAAAAAAGTTCCAATTCTCGCCACCAGGGTAAAAAATGGCGCTGTAAGCAGTCAAAACGTGGTATAGTTACAGGAAAAACACTATAAATCGCAGAAAACAATACTCTTTGTAATAAAATATCGCTACAATTTCACTATTCGAATTACATGAACATTACTAAAGGAAAAAGCAACAAGCGTCACCAATGACAACCAGGGAGCTCACACAATGGTTAGGCAATGTCACCGACTTTGACGTCAGAGTTACGGAAAATTCCACGTTTCGACTGCTTACAGCGCCATTTTTTACCCTGGTGGCGAGAATTGGAACTATTTTTTTTTTCATAATTCGCGAGCGCATTGCTTCATTAGCATATCTACGAAGTTTCAGACTGCTACTCTCATTACAGCCCGTGCTGTACCACTCTGAACACCGTCACTTTAATTATAACCACCTGGTACTACAGGCAAAATTACTGTTTTGTATATTTTAACTTTTAGTTTCTTAGATATTAAACGAGAAGACAAAAGTTTATGAATTGGAAAGTATGGTGAGGCTTCATCGTCCAAAGTTAGATTTTTTCTCTCTACATGAAGTCGAATCGAGTTTCTCGGTCGACTGAATTTAAACCTCTTTTACATGTAAACGTTTAGTTAAGACAAAGAAAGACATGCCCATAACTGTCTACCTCATTTGCATCAATATAACAGCAACGTTTTTCCAAATGGTAAATAGGATACAGTATTACGTAAACTAGCGCTTCAAGTGAAGAATGTTAGCTGGGAGATGTTTCGTCGAGCCTTGGGATTAGCAGGGGGATGGTTTACCATTTGGTATTTAAACCAAATACTCCCATGGTTTAACATGGTGGCAATGAGGCAGCTGAAGAAAAGGCGTGTGAAAATTTTGCTAACTGGGGGATACCATCCTCCCGCACCCCTCTCACTTCGAGCATTGATATAAACTGAATTATTAACGTATTTAACAGTACGGGGCTCGTCTCAAATATATGGGATTTTGAACAACGCTCTATTTATTTATACATGTATCGAAATCATTAGTGAATATAAAACACAAAATAATCCAGCTTTTATTATTATTGGGCTATTACATTTCAAATCAGGCAGGCAAGCCATATAAGTTACCATTAACCATAACGAATTCCTTTGAAAAAAATATATGTAATTGAGGGTTCAGACGTATATTAAAATCTGAAGTTTTTTTTCTCATGTAGCTTGTGACAATAATAAATTGACTATGGGCGAAAGTTTAAAAAAATCAATTTTTCACAATTTTTGGAATGCCAGTATCCAAAAAATCTAATTTCTTTTCAAAATTGTACGTATTAAATAATCTACCATTACTGGAGACGCGATTACATATATTTTTCAAAGATGGAATATCGTTATTCATATTTGGGTTTCTAATTCTTATAAATACTGCAATATATTAGGCGCATGCAAAAAGTAAGGTTCCCTGGGGTCGTGCACAAAAAGGAAACATTATTTCATTCAATGATCTATTGCCACAGATACAACACTTGTCCAGTTACTTGTCAACACAATTCCCGCCGGAATTCAGGCACTTGTCATAGCGTGCGACCAACTTCTGTATACCTGCGTCGTAGAAGTCCGTCGCCTGGGCGCCGAACCACTGTATAACAGCCGTCTGAACCTCTTCGTCGCTGTGAAAATGTTGACCGGACAGGAACTTTTTCAGGTGCAAGAACAGGTAGTAATCACTGGGAGCGAGATCCGGGCTGTAGGATGGATGATCGAACACCTTCCAACCGAACCTGTCCAGAAGGGCTGCAGTGCGCCTAGCCATATGCGGCTTCGCATTGTCGTGCAGCAAGATCACCCCGGTACTGAGCTTACCGCGTCACTTATTCTGAATGGCTCGTCGCAATGTCCCCAATGTTTCACAGTAACGGTTAGCGTTCACAGTCTCACCTCTGGGCAGAAACTCGATTAGCAGAATGTATTGTCTGTCCCAGAACAGCATGCACATCACTTTTCGTGCCGACACAGTCTGTTTGAACTTCGTCCTGCATGGAGATCCGCTGTGACGCCAATGCATGGACTGCTGCTTGCTTTCTGGGTGCTTTATGCAACCCACGTTTCATTCCCTGTGATGATCTGGTTGAGAAAATCGTCATCATCAAGGTAACGCTGCAGAAATGTCAGCGCCGTGCCCATGCGTTTTCCTTTGTGTTCGGGCGTCAGTTGTTTCGGCACCCACAGGGCACACAATTTCCGGAACAAGAGGCGTTTGGTAACAGTGTCGTGCAACAACGACCGAGAAATCTGCGGGAAATGGCTGCTGAGTTCCGTGATCGTGACGCGACGATCCTCCAATATGCGCTGCTGCACCTGCTCAACAAGCTCGTCCATAACGGCCGATGACCGCCCCCTGCGCTCGTCGTCATGCACATTTTGCCGGCCTTGAATAAATGTCCTGCACCAACGACTCACCATCAGCTTGCTCATGACGTCTGTCCCATACATCTGGTACAGCTGACGATAAATTTTGATCGGCTGTATGTTTTGTGCGTTGAAGAACTTTATCACCGAACGAACCTCGCACGCGGCGGGAGATGGAATAAGAGCCGCCATGTTTCATCGCTGCCGCGACGCTACTGAGGACTTTCGAGAGGCGTCTTCTAGGACATTCACTAGCCAGGGCAGGGCATGTGCCTCTCACGCATGCGCAAAACCAGTTTCAATACGCATGGCCTGCCACCTGTAGGCTAGTGGGAAATTTACTTTCTGGGTGCGCCTAATATTATAATGTAAGTTTCCACAGATTATAGTGTTATTCAGATGTACATTCCATATTTCTTGGGATTAAATAGAGATCTTTATTTGTATTCACAATATATGACAAATATAATTGACTACCTGGTCACCCGGCGTTGCCCGGGTGTTTATTTATCCCAATCTTCTATTAGACAGGAAAATAATGAATTCTAACTATAGCGTAAAATGAACTTGGAGTTGAACGGCATTGGTAGTGTCACTATTCATCTTAGCGACCCCGAAAACTATGGATTCGCATATTTTCACATGTCTCCATCATCCCTAGGGGTTCCAGGGGTGTCTTACCCCCCACAGATTGTAAGTGATAAGTGTACCAAGTTTTGTTGAAATCGCTCCAGGCGTTCGAGAGTTATGCCGGAACAAACATATATACATACATACATCAATTTATATATATATAGATTTCTATGTAACAATAAAAAGAGAAAAATAAGAACCATGGCAATCATGAATTTGTATTATGTAGTTGCTTACATACACACTGATATTTGAAATGTAAAGCAATTATGTATGTTTTACATGCATTGTAACTCTATTCCTCGCTTGCAAAATCTGAATCAGATTGTGTGCCAGTAGTTTGTAGTTTGTTTCTCTCCTGGGAAGTATTACGTCACACGTCATGTGACCGAGGGAAGGGAAGCCTCTCGCAGGGCTCTGGCAGTCGTTGGGTTCACCTCGTTCTATTCTATTTTGGTGGAATCGTGTTTTCTGAAGTGATCGTCTCTGTACTGTTAGTATTAGTATAGTATTAATAATAATAATAATAATTTTTCTTTTGAGCACTATTTGTTTATTTTGTGTTTAATCCTATCATTCCGCAGATTGTTATTTCCAATTTAACCGATATCTACCAATCATATCCCTCAGCGTTCGTTTACGTTAAGAATTTCCCCTTTGCAAATTGACACATATTTTCAATTAAAAAATAAGACAACGCATTGAACCAACCTCAAAACAAGAAACGAACCACAATGTGATTCTGGTACACGTGTTTTTTGGCCTGTATAAAGTTTGGTTGTATTTATAATTAGAATTATTGATGTTAATCAGATTTATATATATGATATGTCATACAATTAATGAATTGATTTTTGTTTGGATATTTCCTGTTGCTAATATTTAAAAGTTTTGTTTGTTGAGTTTCATCAATAAACTATTGAAAATAACAAGTTATTTATTTTTCGTACGTCCCACAAAAGGCCTCCAACTCTGTTAAAATCATGGAGGTATGATATATATTTCTTCAGATCCAAGAAATGTAATATAAGCCTAGTTCAGCGCTCTCGTGTAAAATAAATACTTCTCCTATATGAAGAAATTAGAATGTAGAAATGCTCATTAATGTCGTCGTCGCAGAGCAAGCTGTCCTTTTTCCCATAATTGATGCATGCGCAGCATGCACCGCATGCGTTCAGGAGTGTAAAGTAAACCTCGAGTTTTCGTTTGTAGTTTGAGCCTACTTCCATGCTCCTTCCAGCCCGCGTGCACTTGCAGCAGCCGATGCGATGTTCTTCTGTCTGTTAAGTCATTGATTGAACTAGATGCGGCCATCTTACTCAGACCATAAGCTCCGCCCACTGGCTTCAAAACGAAAGCAAGGAGTGATACGAGGCTGCAGGCACCTGATTAAAACATTATATAATATTAAGGTAGTTAAATTGTCAACCCTTAGCATATATAATTGTAGAAGACTCTTTCTAGTAGCCAAATCTAAGATTATGTGATAACACTGACGGTGGTGACAGAATATGATAATGGACAAAAATGGTTTAAAAGCTGTTAGGTCCAAAGGAAAAAAACAAAACAAAAAAAACAACATATAGAATAGAAAATTTCGCTTCTCGAGCGCTGGTAGCGTGATAACACGGTCCGGAGGAGAAAAATGTTGCTAAGAAACGTTGCCCAAATTGATTTTTCCTATTCTTTGTGCAAGTTTATCTCTGTTGAATGGTGACACCCTGTATATTTGGTATATATATATATATATATATATATATATATATATATATATATATATATATATATATTATCTAAAGGAATATGTATATATCCTTCATACACAGATAGATTAATCGGAACTGGACCTACAGTTTAAAGTGGGATCCCTTCATTTCAAAGTGACGACGTTATCACTACGTCACCGTGGAGGCTTTCCTATATTTGAAACAGTATCTCATAGCATATTCCCTATCTACATTTACAGTCGATTAACGTTTTACATAATACGAACTAATTTTACATCTGCTTCAAGAACTCAAAAGAACCCTTCCAAGCACCGTTTTCTGCTGCACACGTATTCCTTGTCACGTGGTTTCTGCCAGCTTCAGCAAAAGAATCAAGACACCACTGTCCAATTCTAGGACCAGCCCCTGATCCCCTACGTCACCCTTTTCTAACCGGGATCCTGATTTACGAGGCTGGGCGAAATGAATCCTGGGTAAGAGTGCTTACTGGCCGAGTGATTCATATTCATGGAGGCTGAGAGGTCCCCAGGCGGAAAATCAATCCTCCAACACCCGGCCCTTATTCGCACCACTAGATGGTTCCTGCTTCTGAATATTCTTTGGCTACAGACGGTTCTTGGCGGTTATTATTGTAACGAAAATTATCATAAGTATTGCTTGTTTCAGTTTTAAATCCACTTCTATGAACATATAGGCTAAATGGGACTGGACCTACAGTTTCAAGTGGGATCCGAACCATTATGGGCGTCCATCGGATATCGAACCGAGACGCCTCGGTTACAAGACAACGACGTTACCACTACGCTATCGGGAATGCCCTGTCATAAGTAGCGCTCGGAAGTTGAGGAAATATCCTTTTTTTCCTAGTGTCCGAACACGAGGCCCAACATAATATATGTTCATTTTGGGTCATTGTAGGCCAGAAAAAGGTGGGTTTTATTTGTCCTTTTTCGGCGTTTTTTGGGTTAATGGTCCTTTTTTAGCCTTCTTTTAGGTCTTAACGGCTTTTTTTTAAACTTCACCTTCTTTCGACTACGTTTTTACTGCCCATTCTCAATTCGAATCATCATCAGTTCATCACCTCTTAAACATCCTTTCTGTAGTAAAGAAATTATATATATATATATATATATATATATATATATATATATATATATTTACCCAACTGAGGTAAGGTTTCCGAAGTCCTATTTCTGTAACCCTAGTGTGGTTAGGCCAAATATGATTCTTCAAATATGATTTTTCAAATAATGTTAATCTAAAAAATATATATTGTCTGAAAGAAGATGCATTTCATTCATATTGTTTTTTCGCACTGTGTGTTCCATACCACCAGAATTTTGTATTTTTTATGCATTAAATATGTAATTAAAACTAAAGTATTAATTATTTTGGATCACATTTATACGTCATTTTTTCCGTTTTAAGGTCCATTTATATTTTTAGGTCTTTTTAAAGGTCTTCTTTTTTGGCAATTGATAGGTCTTCAACTTCCGAGCCTTAGTCATAAGTATTCTTGTGGTGACCTGAATGACACCCGGAATCAGATTTACTTGGCGATATTTTTTCATCCTATTCTCGTTACGTTTTCACCTACCTCCTTCCAGCTACTTCTTTCATTGATGTATAAGTACTCATCAATATTTTACCTAATACATTCATATGTATTCATCCATATATTCAACTGTTCTTAAGGAAATTCTGTAGGAGACAATGCAAGACAAGTGAATGTCGGCGCGCTTGATCTGAGCCAAGGGCATCCGCAGGATTTTCTCTCATGCGGTGCAATGTAAGATTTCACATCTTGCCCTACATAGAAACTTATATTTTACTTGTAATTGTTATTAATATAATTATAAATCATAAAATTGAATTGACGATACCTACTTCAGCGTAATGTGTAGAATTCAAGATTATCACCGCGTCGAGAAATTTTAAAAAATTCTCTTTCCGAAAATTTCCTGATCATGTCGGTGAACAGCGAATTTTTTCAGTCCAAAACGTCGTGATTATAAATGAATTCACTTCCCAATCCCGTCCGGACCAAAAAAAAATCGGGTTGCACACTCACCCGTAGTTACTGAAGTCAAGATGATTCTAATGTCTGGTTAAAACGTTCTCTTGGGCTATTAATTGATGTATATCACAGAAAACAATATTATTTGTAATGAAATATCGCTACAATTTCAGCATTCGAATTGCATGAACTTTTCCAAGATATCTCAGGTGAGCAAGTGCCCCTCTGGAACCCCCTTGATCAGAGCATTGCAAGAGATATATACCCTAGCGTAGAATTCTGAGACGAAGGGAACCAAGTCTCAGCATTGCAGCCTTCACATAGTGGGCTCAAACAAGAACGAAGATTGGGTGGCACATGAAAAAATCCCATTTAAAGGGGAGTAAAGTATACCAGTCCTCATGTATGCAGACGACATAATCATCTTGTCGGACAATGGAGGGTATACAAAGGGGCATAGATAACACATATGAGGGATGCAATAAATATGAAAGTAAGCATTAAGAAAACAAAGATTATAGTAAAAAATGGACAGGTATTTATCAGATAGGAAACATGGACATAAGGGGATGATGGGGCAACACTTTCTATTACAGGAAGTTGGGCGCACAGCATAAGAACAAGAAAGATGAAAACAAAATTTGCAACAGAGCAAACAGAGCAAGTCGCAAGGACCTCAAATGCCTTTTCCCTGTTATTCAAAACTTCTATACCTCAAAGGACATAAAACTATGGAGAACTGTGGGGGTTCAAGGGTCGCCGGCATACAGACAGAGTTTGATAAGAGGGTAATGGTAAACGGCCAGTAGTGGGATTCTCAAAGAATTGGGCCTAAACAGAGATACCACACAAGCATGGATGAGGGTTGTATGGTATTGGGTACAACTACCACAGGGGGGCCAAACTATAGTATATAGTGAGAGGCCAATTCTTGGAAACACAGACAGAGGAAATGATAACAGATGTCTAGAGGAAGTACAGTGAAACGTACAGAGGCAGGACTTTATCCAACAGCTCAACGGGAAACCAGACGAATTTCAGCGGGTCGTATTTACGTATTTCAAATCAAGGTAAACTGAGGTTCAGAAACGAGATAAGAAAATACACTTGGTTATTTTCTCTTGATGGCTATTGTCTGTTTTATCGACTGATTGATTGATTTGGTTTATTTTACTTCGCTTTCCTGCCACTTTTGGCTAATCGTGACGATGAAGAGTGATGATATGAAATTAATGAAGGGACAATCATAAATAACCCTCCAGCCCAGAGCGGGATTCGAACCCGGGACCCCTGGGTTCGTAACGCGTTGGAGGTCGGCGATTTTTTTTATCGATATAAGCTTTCATTTCTGCCGCAGGACAGTGTTTTAGTTGCCAGTAACTTAAAACATAGAATTTGTGCTTATCTTTAGATCTTTATCACTACTGTAATAGATTCCTGTTCACGACGACGCTTCCAACCGATTTCTAGCCAAACAACCGATAGATTCCGATGTGTTTTTCAGTAATTTCGATGTGAATACATATGTATAAAAAAATGAAGCCAATCAAAAAATACAACTATCTCACTTTCTTCGAATTTCAAAATAATAGCTCTTAACAACACATAAGTTTCAACAGATTATGGTATATAGATTTATTACCACGAGTGAAAAACAAACTCATGAATCAATGGAACGAATGCTGCAAGGAACAATTTATGATTGTGGACAATACATATAGATGGATAGAAGATTTTACAACTAAAGACCCATGGTTTTATTTGTACAGACTTCCACTGCAGGTCATCCTATTCAATAGATTAAGGACGGGACACGTGCGTACACCAACACACTTAGCAAAAATACATATTACAACTCATCAAAATTGCAAATATGGTAATGAAAATCCTGATGCAAAATATTTATTCTTAGAATGTCCAATTTTCTGACGTCAACGAATCACACTATATAAAGGAATATAACGTTTGAAAATTCAATTTCCCATATCACTCTCATCCCTTCTATCAGAATTATCTTCTGTTAGGATATGCACGAAAATGTAGGCTTGAAATATAAAATGATTTTTTAATGTCAGCGCAGGGAAAGAAAGTTATTTATTTATGTAAACGATTTATGTTTGTGGTACTGGTGAACTTGAGTGAAAATCTACCAACTTCAGAAGGGAAACAATAACAGAAACGCTTGCCAAAGTCAACAGGATATTGCTGACAGAGTCATATAAAAGAAGAAGAAGTTAACCTAAAAGAATATGTCAGTTCACTTTGAATAAGTCACAATGTGTAAGCAGATTATTTTCACACATAAAATGTTATGTCATAACATAACTAAAGACAGGGGTTTGACGCTGAGAGCATGAGTATAAATACCCCGTTAATTTAAAGGGTTTTCATTCTAATTTTACTTACCCTGCCTGTAGGCATAGGTCGGATTTCTCGACTGCCTCCCTAAAGCTCACTGTCAGGATTCTAGACAAAGGTGTTGGGATTCTCGACACTATTTAAGTTCCTAACTTCAGACATTAAGTATTATTCTGCATCAAAATTCAGCCCACTTTAAGTACCCAATCTCCAGTCCTCATGATTCTGTAATCTGGCTGTATTCAACCATTTTGAAATAATAAATTGAAGTAAATTGGACTTAAAACACTAAATTAGTCAATCAATCAATAAATTGCAGTAAAATTTATCCTTTGGCTACTTTCCTTGAAAACCTACCCTGAAGAGAGATTTCACTGTAGTCTTCATGTTCCCGGCTACAGGAGTAGAGGAAGTAAAATCTGCAGGGAACGTGCCAAAATTATTTCTCGAATGAAAGTACTGCTGAATCATCTGTCATATTTCACCAATAGTTTGTTCAAAACTTGTAGCTTCTACGTTTTGTCGAACGATTTGTATTTAATGGAATTTCATCTCTACTCAACACAGGCAACATGCTCATGCTACATGTAATGCAGGCAACATGTATGTAATATACGTTTCCACAAGGGGGGCGAAGGCGAGCCCATGCCCACCGTGAAATTGTTTTCTGTCCACCCCTCTGCTTACAGAAATTACAAGAAACAGAGAGCAGTCAGAGGGATAGAGCGCGAGAGGGGAATAGACAACGGGAAAGAAAGAGACAAATTAGAGAAAGAGGGAATAAAAACAGAACAAAGAGCAGGAAAAGAGAAAGCCAGTGAAAGAACGAGAGAAAGAGAAAATGAAGGAAAAGGAAATATTAGGAGACAAAGATGGAGAATTGTATTTTTGCTTTTTTACCGTAGTTTCTCTGCCAGTTTAGACATCGCAACGATGAGGATGCATAATGACCGGATGAAATTGATGAAGGAACACTTTCAACGAACACCTGGTCTCGTTGACGTAGTCAGGTAAGGATTCGTCCGTCCCGAGTATTCTTGTGCGGGTGTCCCTCTATCAATTTATCTAATCATCATTCATCAAATCAATATTTCAGCAAAATTTGTAAATATCGCATCAAAGTTTGAATAAAACCCGAATAATTTTTCATATTGAAAGTGTTTAGTTCCTAAAAAGTTCATGTAACGATTCTAGGACAAGAGGTCCATCTCTAATGTTCTGAATCGAATTGAAATCATATATTTCAATTGTACATATTTCTAGTTTTAAAATATGCAATAAGTGCAAACAAACTATGAGCCACATGTGAGAAATTAAGAAACAAAAGTAACCTTGCAATTGTTACAACCTGCCCACCAAGGGGGTTGGTTGTAACATTGAGTGGGGTAGGTTGTAACATTCTCCTTCATTGATGACAATAAACAAAATATGTAAACTTCTAACTATGTCTATGATTGTACATAAAAGTACAGTTAAACAATAGAAAAGTAACCCATTAGAGAAATATATGAAAATACAATACCTAACATTAAAATTGGAATAAAAATTCACAGTAACTTTTAAATTAGATCACGGGTCCATCACACCTCCACACAACAATTAAGGTCACGATAGACATTAGGATTTCTGTTGAATACTAGCGAGTTACTTGCCTCAAAATAAGCTAAATGACTCAATTATAATGTTAAAACCAGGTGCACACATTTTGTTACAAAATGCCCCATATTGCAGTGGCCATTTTTATCCTCATGTTGCTAACATGCATCGTCGTTGGGAATGAGTACCAATACTTTCGTCGGTACTAGTTAGAAATTGCACTCAATGTTGTCACATTGACAAGCAGCACTATTTATAAGGAAAATTTTTACTTCCTCCTTAAAAAACAACAACAACAGGAAAGTGCTCTGTCACCTCTCTCGCGCCGAATGGGTAACTGAGGCACTGACAAGTGCTGCCACCACTACTGAAATTTCAAAACCATCTACCAAATACGAGGGCCACTATTTATATTTTGAGCCTTGGCAACACTGATAGAAGTTAGACGCGATTTGACGTTTGCACGGAATCGTCTGGTATTATTGACCATAACGTACTTCAAATGTTTTGTCAATAGCTTCATTTGTGTTGTTTATGTTGCCTTGGAGATTGCGCGACAACAATAAAATGGAATTAACTCGTGAACATTTTCGTGCGATGATTTTTTACGATTTTCGACGTGGATTATCAAGACAAGAGTGCATCGATCAACTTACTTCCACATTTGGCGATGAAGCTCCATCCTTTGCCACTGTGAAACGCTGGTATAACGAATTTAATCGTGACCGCCATTCGCTCAGCGACGAGATTCTCGAAGGTCGTCCAAAATCAGTTGTTGTTCAAGAAAACGTTGATGCTGTGCAAAACCTAATACTGCAAGATCGTCATGTGACATACTGTGAGATTGAGGCAACCGTAGGCATTAGTTCCACCAGCATATATAAAATATTACATGTTCATTTAGCTGTGAGAAAGGTATGTTCTCGTTGGATCCCACACAATTTCACAAAAACTAAAAAAGACGCTCGCGTCAATTGGTGCAAACAAATGCTCAATAAATACAATCGTGGTGCTTCAAAAGACGTATATAAGATTGTAACAGGTGACGAATCATGGATATATGCATATGAGCCGGAACGTAAACAGCAGTCGACTGTATGGGTGTTTCAAGATGAACCCAATCCAACAAAAGTTGTTCGCGCTCGAAGCACATCGAAACAAAGCACTGGTCATGTGGCAACTGTGCCTTTAGAAGAACGTAGAACGGTCAACTCTGAATAGTACACAACAATTTGTTTGCCAGAGGTCTTCGGTCAAATACCCTTTCCCTTTCCCGACCATAATTTTGCACCTTTCCTTTCCCTAGTCATCACAGATGGGCCAGAGTTTAAAAATAGCAATCGTCAAGAGAGAGGACCTGTCAGTACGGCACGTTTTTATCAGACTCGTCAAAGTATTAACAACAACAAAAGCGGCATAGTGATACAGCGGGTAGTCACAAAATCTTGATGTTTAGTGCAGCAGGAAACAATAAAAATACGTAGCACAAGCAAGAAATTGGGCAGAAATATTGTACTTGACACTCTAATGTCAAGGCTCCTAAAATCAAAGTTATGCTGTGACCGCCGTCTTGGAAAATGGTGTCCAAATTCAGGCCTGCGGCTTATATTTCAGTAACCGTTGCAGATACTGGGAAGATGGAATGTTCTACGTTATGTCATGGAGGTATTTTAATATTTACACGTTCCTACACGTTTTCACGCTATGTAGCATCTGACATACGGGACAGATGTTTCACACGGCTCCACAAATCAGCACCTCTTTATTTGTTAATGCAAATAGTTACTAGTATTTATACTCAAGTCAAGATTGCTTTCTCAATATTTTATTCATAGGAAGCGCTTGTATCAATAAAATATAGATGTCAGCACTGCTCTTTATCTGTGAAGACACAAAATGAACAAATGAAGTAAAATTTTCTCCACTATTTTCAAGAAGGAGATATCCATTTTAAAACACTTGCTTGCGGACAATACATGGTAGAAATCTTACGACATTACCACTTCGCATGCTCGAGAAACATCATTCAATCTCAAATGATGTAAACCATAATTCATTTTATTTCAACGTGACTGCGCTACCGCCTCTAGTCGAGGGATCTGATTATTGAATTTTATACACACACACACACACACAGGATCACTCCTTCTTGCTACTCACCCTGGAGGTTTCCCTGTAGTTCTCCCGCTGGTTGAGCATGTCCCTCAGCTCCCTGCATCTCTGTCCCTCCACCTCCCGGCGGTACACGAGCTCATCAAACCTGGCGCGGTCCTCTGGCACCACAACCTCCCTGAGCTCTGTGAGCAGCGTGTACTGAAACAAAAAGTACACCTTTCTGAAACATGGGAACAAAAATCCACATAAATATTGAATACCTTTCTGAAACATGTGAAGAAAAACCCACGCAAAAACTGAATATCTTTCTGAAACATTAAAACAAAAACCCACACAAAAATTGAGTACTTTTCTGAAACATTGGAACAAAACTTAAATACGCGTACCTTTTTGAAAAATGGGTAGAAAAATCCACACAAAAATTGAATACCTTTCTGAAATATAGGAAGAAAAATCCACACAAAAATTGAATATCTTTCTAAAACATGGGAAGGAAAATCCACACTAAAATTGAATACCTCTCTGAAACATGGGAAGAAAAATCCACACGAAAATTGAATACCTTTCTGAAACATGGGAAGAAAATCAGAACAAAAATTTAATACCTTTCTGAAACGTGAGAAGAAAAATTCACACAAAGATGTAATACCTTTCTGAAGAATGGGAACAAGAACCCGCACAAAAAATTGAATACCTTTCGGAAACATGAACAACAGGAATAAAGTTCATTTAGTTAGTATTCGAACAGAATAAGGGCCTCCCCGATGGCGTAGTGTTAACGTCTCCGCCTTGTAATAAAGGGGTCCCGGGTTCGATACCCGGTGGAGGAACATGGCGCATTGGTTCGGATTTCACTTTAACCTGTAGGCCGTCCTTTCTGTGCATAAAGTGGACTTAAAGCAACAAACCAATCGAAAAGAATAACCAAAGTAAAAACAATGAGTGTAAAATACAGGAAGCAGGTCATATTTTTAAATTCTACTATTTAAAAACAAAAAAAATGGATCTGCAGTTTTAAAAATTCAAAAAATATAACTTTTCGTGATGTCAAAAAAAAAAGTATTACTAAATTTTTTATTTCACTTCTAAATCTTTTTCTTGGGCAAAGTATATTAAAGTTAATAACAAAATATAATAACTATGCATTTCAGTATATTAACTGTTTGAAATGTAAAAACATAATGAAAAACGGTTGTGCTGCATTTTCACTTATTTGGTAGATCCAGTTGAAATCTCACCCCCATGATATAATAGTAATGATGATGATATAATAATAATAATAATTATTATAAATATGGCGACAACGTGTCCTCCCGTTTCGCTTTATTGCCTTTTCATCTCCCCCAAGAGAATTTGAAATGATTTAAGTAACACTAACTTTCTAAGGCGAAACGGGATATTCCATTTCGCCTTATCCCGTTTCGTCTTACGCACAAAAAAATTTGTATGGATTTTTGTTCTCGTGCCTGGTCGTCGCCGATTGCGGCCCGTTTCGCCTTATCCCGTTTCGCCCAATTGCGTTTTCACCTACCCCAATACAATTTCGCGTGATTTTTGTAAAACTAACTTTCTAAGGCGAAACGGGACATCCCATTTCTCCTTACCCTGTTTCGACTTACACACAAAAAATTTCCCACCAGGGAATATTATCGACTTGAAGTGTAATTCATAATGAGAGCGCAGAGCTTGTGATGTTGCCTACCTTGGCTCATTGTCCTGTCGGTTAGGTTAGGTTAGGTTAATCCTACATTAATAATAATGACCCTTCATGTCGATAATATTCCCTGGTGGGAAATTTTTTGTGTGTAGCCTAAGTCGAAACAGGATAAGGCGAAATGGGATGTCCCGTTTCGCCTTAGAAAGTTAGTTTTACATAAATCACGCGAAATTGTATTGGGGTAGGTGAAAACGAAATAGGACGAAACGGGATGGGGCGAAACGGGATGGGGTGAAACGGGATAAGGCGAAACGGGCCGCAATCGGCGACGACCAGGCACGAGAACAAAAATCTATACAAAATATTGAATATGTTGCTGAAGCATGGTAACAAAAGTTCAATATCCATAAACGATTGTTCTATGTAGTTCAGCAGTGTTATGTTGCATTCATGTTGAAATATAATGTCCTTGTAACCAATATAGTACCAGTTTTTAATATTCTTACTAATTCGAAGACTAGATCTGCCTTGGTCTAAATATAACTATGCAATTTTCTATTTGATGAAATGTCAGATCAAAATGTGAAATGGTTTGAATTAAAATGAGAATGGAGTTCAAAACAATGGTTAAAAAATCCAAGATATTGCAACGTTCGCATATGGAGGAACAAAAATGTGCTTCAAACACATTTGGATATTGTATTATTTGTTCTTTGAGAACGCAATGAGAAAATGCCTTTCCAATTACATATCCTGAGAAAAGACTTCACTTAATATCTAGAGATGGGCATAAAATGAACTTCTATTTTTACACCATTACTTTTAGAAGCCAAGAAATAGAAAGCCTATGAGGTAATGCATTTTAAAAACAGAAGCAAAGAGCTTCAAAACAAGATTAATATTGTATTTATAGGGTTACCAAATACTAAGAAAAGTTTTTTCGCAAAATTGAAGAAAACTGTTTTTTTTGACAAATTTTGAAAACTTGAAAATTGAGAATTGTGTTTAAAACTTATCTGCCTCCTCTATACTAAAATTTCACAACGATCGGACAAACCGTGTTTGATTTACAGAATTTCAAAGAAAGCGATCGTTTGCAAAATTTTAAAAAAAACGGCTCTTTTTTGTTCTCACGACGATAAAAAATATAAGGCCTACTCGTAAACAGAAATTGGTTGGCATAGATTAACGCAAAATTGAATAGCCTAAGCTAAATTTTGATGTAACTCCTTTTTATGTACAGGTGGTGGACAAAATTATATGAACACTCTTTATTCGTAGGAAGTTGATCCACTCTTGGCTGAAATTACAGCATGTATCTAACAAGAGGTGTACAAATGCAGGTTATGCACCATATTGAAGAGAATACGCATCCATTTCTTGTGCAAAACTGTCTCTAAATCAGATGTGGCTGGAGGTGGAAATCTAGTACGCACTTTGGCCTCAACAATACTTCATAAATGTTCAATTATGTTAAGATCAGGCAACTGCGGAGCCCAGATGAGATGTTATATAGATCATAGGATGGAGATGTTCGCCCAAAATGCTGCGATATTCCTCCACTGTGATCTCCCAATAGAGGACTGACTGCAAGTGATGCAAGACCACACCAGAATGTCGCTTTCTACACCATCACTGAATTCCCTCAAGAAGGAAGGAGGCATCATCATGAAAGGCTTCTGCCGGCGTTCTGGACACCCAAACACGCCCGGTGGTTTAGAATAATATGAATGCAGATTCGTCAGACCGACCTGTCCCTACTGCTGTTTTGCCCAGCCTCTGTGCCCTCGGTAACATTTTCGACGCTAGAACAGCATTACGCGGTGACACCAATGCTTTTGGAATACTCGTCGATACTCTGGCATTAATGTTCCCAGCATCCAGTTCCCGTTGGATAGTCTTGGTTGTTCACGGCCCTGGACACGAGAGTTCATCTCGAAGGTTATCTGAGACATCGTTGTCTTGTGCTTTTGGTCCACTACCCACTTCAACACCCCACCCCTTCTGTCGGTGAGCTTCAAATTGCTGTTCTGTTACGAAAATTATGCCTTCACACCGTGCTCTTTGCAGCCCGAACAAGGCTGGCTGTTTTCATTACTGAAGCTCCAGCTGTGCGCACTCCAATGATCATGCCATTTTAAAAATCTGAGAGGTCGAACATGATGACGTTGGACTGGTAGCATACACATACAACCCATACGACTGCTGCTGATAAACTAATACCTCTACCTTCATGGTTGCTAGGTGGCATGGTTGTACTGCACTGTTTTCATATGGGTGTTCATATTAATTTGTCCATCACCTGTAGGTCTACTGGTTAATTTTTAATTGGAGTCTAAACTTGAGTATCTATAATTTCTAATCCGATTGTAAGATACACTTCGAATTAGATACCAGAAAGCTTTTGAATAGATTGTGTCGGGTGTTATATATAGAACGAGAAAACAAAACTGCACACTTACACCCAAATGGTAGAACATTCTAAGATGTATAGTAGCAACCACATTTATCACAATCACATTCATAATTCATGAAACAATATTTAAAATATGCAATGTATTTCCTCGCAAAGCTTAATGTTGATTCTGTATTGCTGACAAGAATGTTAGAATAAGAGATGAGCGATCTACTGCCAAGATTTACAACAAACAAAGCATAAAACGGAGAGAGTACAGATGAACGGAAAACTTTTGGTGTTGACACAAAAACGGAAAATGCAATAATAGCATAAATATATGTTAGAAAATGTTTGAAATATGTATATTACCGTATATCTCTGAATGCAAGACGACCCCCCATTTTTCAACAAGGGATTACAGAAAAACTATTATTCAAAACTTACAAATGGTTACCTTATTACAAGTAACTAAAGTAGACAATAACAGTACCGGTACACAAAAAATAAAATCAGATACAGACATTCCTTAGTCAGATACAGATCCCACTTAGCCCTCCTCACTGGAATGGTCCACAGAATCTGCAGTGTCACTGTCATTGTGATCTTGCTTTTCTTCCCATAGTAGACACTCCCATCTAATGCATTTTGTTACACAGCACTTCTTAAAGCCGTTCACAATTGATGCACTGGATATGCGTGTCCAAGCAGTCTGAATCCATTCCGCAATTAGAGATATTGAAGGCTTCTTCAACTTCCCGGTAGGGGTCAGGGCGTAAAGAAAAGAAAAACTCCACATCATATACCGCGAAAGCAAGACGACCCCATACTTCTGGTCACGAAATTGTGGCAAAAAACTTCGTTTTGGATTCAGAAATATATGGTATTTGTAAAAATAACTAAAATATGTGATGAAAGCTAATACAGGGTGTCTATAAATGATTGAAGCGGTTTCATGTAGTTACTGTACATGTATTTTTAAACGTATCACCAAGTATCTTTGCAGTTTTGTAGAGAAACTCAACAAGTTTTGTGACACATTACAAGTTATGGGGGTTTTCTGTTCCCCGTGGCGCTGTTGAGCATATTCGTGACTTTCAGAAACTCAATGTTTGTGAAATCACAAAAAATTATAGTATATGGCCCCTTCTTCTTCAGCGAATAACCATTGCAGAATACGGGAATCTTGACTTGTTAGTAATTTGGCTCATGTCACAGTTGGAGACAGACAGTGAGAACGTTATCCACCAGTTGGATGGTGCTCCGCCCCAGTTCCACCACGATGTCTGTGAATTCTTGTAACAGATTGTTTACAGAACGTTCCGGGAAGAAAGAAGCAATAGGAATCGAAACACCCCTTTTTGAGATAATAGACTGAGTCCGGTACACAAAGGGAAGTAAGCGCTCGTGGATTTGCGCGCGGAGTAGTTGAAGCAGTTGACGCGGAGATTTTGACGGGAAGGTGGTCGCGTAAGTTAGTGCTCTGTATGTTGAGTTTTGCATACCTCCGGGGACTTTTTCTTCTGGCGAAGAGGTAAAGTAAGAGTCTTCAGTCGGAAGACCACGCTAGTCCGCCGTTGTTTGCAGAGACACTAGAAACGTTAAATCTGCACTAAGGCTCTCCGGAAAAGAGATCGTGCGGGAGTGAACTCTGTCTGCAGCAGTTTAGCAGATTTTCAGTCAGTGAAACCAAGGTTGCAGAGAAGGATTTTCTCCAGCGACAAGACACCAAGATTCGTCGGAAAAAGAAGACGGAACAACGAGGATTTTAGTGAAGTAGTCCCCCAGTGTCGAGAGCTCTCTTGTTTTAATCCCCACAAGTTGATCTTCTGATGAAAAAATCCCTCTAAAGTTTGAAAAGCGCTAATTCTTTCTAAAGGCCGGCCATGTAATTGTGAGTAAAAAGGTTAAATTTGTTCTTTTTATAAATATATGTGAGAGTGATTTTTTCTTATTTCTTTTACCAAGATAATCGAAAGTACTGGTGTCAACTCTTGCATTGGGTTTACTCATGTAAACCAAGAACCACCAGCGAATCAGTGTGAACCTTTAATTTTTTTGTGAAGTTATTTCTTAGCTTTCTTCTGTAATAAAAGAAAGTAAAGGTAATTGGTTATTCTTTCCTTCAAACATTAAAATCTATAATAATATTTGAAATCAGTTTATCTCAACCGAACTGTAGTTAAAAAGCAAAGCTAAGTCTAATACTAATAATAATAACGATAAAATCACGTTTTATCATTATATTCTTAACGACCAGTGTCAAACCGATGGATCGGTCGTTGTGGAAATGATGATCAACAGTTGCTGTCATTGCCTCAGGCTCCCTTGGCGTAACTCCGTGCGACGTTTTTGTGTGAGGGTTTATGTGAAGGATTTAGTGTTTGTGCCTCCATCACTGAGTGATCTAGCATAACTGCTTTTGATCGAATTGATAGGACATGCTGCATCGCGTTTGGGAAGAACTTGATTATACAGTTTATGTTTGCACAATCACGAACATACAGGAACATATAGAACACTTGTAATGTGTAACACAACTTGTTGAGTTTCGCTACAAAACTGTAAAGTTACTTCACGATGTCACACGTACAGTAACATCGTGAAACCGCTTCAATCATTTGTAGACACCCTGTATATGCATAATATGGAAAATAAAATGTAATTTTTCGAGCTTACATACCACAATTCGCAAAGATAATACAAAATAACATTAATGTCAGGGTCGTTACAGGTCCAGAAACTCATAAATTCTAATGGGTTCCGTAGCAGGACCGGAACATTTTTTTCTCACAAGAAAAATTCGGTCCAAGTTTCATATTGTTTAATTTCAATACCGAGTTTGGACCGTATTTAAATTGATCCGGAAAAAAAGGTTCCGGGACCGAATTGAAATATTTTAATACTAAAAAGGTTCTTTACGGTCCAGAACCCACTTAGACCTTCTGATTTTCTCTCCCAGACCGGAATTGAATTTATTTACAATTCCTGGAACTTTAACAATCAGCATCATGTAAATCATTAAGGCCCTCCCCTCGCATGCATAAAGAAACTTACCTTCTCCGGGTTGTTGAGGAGTTCTAGAAGAACAGCAACGAAGGCCTCAATAGTCATCTGTTTGGCGGAGTACTCCTCCTGGTAGTAGAGGAGGGTGTTGAACTCGCTCTTCTTCAGAACCACCCTCGCCTTCTCCTCCACCATCTGCATCGCCGGAGACCGGGGCTTCCTCGACGTGTACCGCCTGCAAGGGGTAAACGCCCTCCTTAGTACCAAAGATTGTACAGGGTGATTCAAAAGTATCAAAACCTAAACTAGCAACTCTCCTTACTTCTTGCTTTCTCTTTCAACTCCTGGAACTTCCATATTGCCGACATTCGTGACGGAGCGCTACGACCCCAGGGGTCCCGAAGTCGATTCCAAGCCTGGGCGTTTTTTGCGAGTGTCAATTTCATCACATCATCACTCAACCTCATCTTAGCGATTAGCCAAAAGTGGCATAAAAGCGAATTGAAATAAATAAATCAACAAACACTTCTATATCTATCAATTTCTTTACAAAAGGTCACCTCTTAATTTCGTGGCTGCATGTATAATTTTAATAAGGTAAACTGTGTTGCGTGTGTACCTTAATCAATTTCGTCTAATCATCAGATGGTCGCGATTAGCCGTACAGTGGCAGAACATTTAGGTTAGGTTAGGTTAGGTTCACAATTAAACCTAGAACGCTTCGCTCTTATTTGCCATTTTCTTTTGTTAATTCTAAAAATATTGTACATGAAAATTTAGTAATGGTTAAAATATGTAAAGCTCATAATGTACTAATACAAAATAATGTTATCATCGATTTTGTTATGTCTTATAAAAATTATGTATTTGTTAATAAGCAATTTAATTTTAATTAGTTTTTGCCTAAAAAATTGTGCTTTTATACTTTAAATTATTTTATTAATGCTAAATATAATTTTTGTATGTATCATACAACTGAAAATAGGCACTGATATCATTTAATTACTTGTATATAAGTAATTGGTTTTATGTGTTTGTATATTTATGTTTATGTATACGAATATTATTTAGGCTACTACGTAAACTTATCGACTCGCGAATAACGGAGTCCCGATTAACCGAGGCTCCGATTTAACCGAGGGAGTGGTTTGAAAACATCGCGCTTCATAAGACACCCCCTGTTTGTTTATGGAGTCAAGTCACTGTCCGCCCTGCACGTGTTCGTTACATTGTCGGTGGATCCGATTGTTACGGTGGTGTTTAAGTCTGTGTAGGCCTATTGTAAGCGAAAAAAGTAATCTTCTCATTTATGTTGTACTAGTAATAAATAATTACTATACAGTTTTAAGAGTTGTTTCGTCATTTACGACCTATTAGCACATTATCTCCGTATTATACGTGTCTTTCCGTATCCGTGGTAGTCTCGGTCCCAATTTGCTCGGATAATCGCGACGGTACTTGTAAACCCCCGTTGGAAGTGGAGCAATAGCTCTGTTATGGGCAGTATGTATAAATAAAGAAAACAGCGGCATTAAATAAGAAACGGGAATATTGAAGTACCTCCCCAGTTTGGAGCCGGTGCTCTGGTACCCAAGAGGCAATATACCCGCCACAAAGTCTCGTGTAAAGTGCGCGTCAAATTTCCTGCACATGGCCTTGAACGGCTGAACAGCACCAGCGAATCACAGACGTGCGGCGTTGCCTAGTTCCCTGACAAGCCGTTTCGCTCAACCACGCTGTCTCTTTTCCGTGTGAGATTTCGACATGGCACCGCTGCAGTGCGCTGCTATTGGCTATCGCCATATGCAGGAGATTTGACGCGCACTCTAGTAGTGTCACGTGGGAGTTAGCCTGTAGTCTGTGGAGCAAGCGAACATAAACAAGTACTCTTCGCCTCAAAGGGGGTTCGAACAATGAACATGTGAGGGAGCGCAACGTGACTGCAGCTACAAACTGTTTGCAGCAACGGCATTGCTCTACCCACACGCTTTCGGCGGTGTTGTTCCACACTATAACTATTTTCACTTTAACACGTCATGTATTCTAACTCATATAACCTGTTACTAACCCCCTTCCTCTTCCCTCACCTGCCCAGGTCTAACCTTTTCTAGGGTAACCCTTACATCGTTGATGTTTGCAGGAAAACCATTTCCGGTACTGACGTCCTTCTAAGTATGACCACTTCCTGCTGGCACTCCAGCAAGATCATCTCTCGTTTCAAACTATCTTACTTCACGTTTTGATCTTTATATTTAGCCATATAGTTTATCTTTCTTTATTATTAGCACCCCATTCTCCAATGGCGTAGTTGTACGGTATCCCGGGTTCGATACCCGGCACATAATGGTTCGGATCCAACTTTAAACTGTAAGTCCAGTCCCGATTAGCCTATCTGTACATAAAGTAGACTTACAAAAACAAAGACTAGAGAAAACTTTCTTTATTATTAGATTTATTATATACTAGCTGATCGCCCGTAGTGTTGCCCACGAGACGAGACGAGACGAGACTTTGGTCTGTCCCGTCCCGTCTCGTGAAAATGCTGTCTCGTCTCGTGTCTCGTCCCGAAAATATTCGTTTGTCCCGTCTCGTCTCGTCTCGTCCCGTCTCGTTTTGTCCCGTCTCGTCTCGTAAAAGTGATCTGGGATATCATGCCAACAAAAGTCAAAAGTAACAGAAACACGAAATATTTTTCCGGAAAGTGGGATAAAGTTGCAAATGTTTTACCCATTGCGTGGTGAGAATAAATAAGGTTCGTTAATCACGAGGACATTAATATTAAAAATGCGGTTTGTTGGTTACTGATTGCTAGGTATCTTATGAAATCTACCTTGTGGTTTTTCTCGCTTCATACAACTGTCTATCCATCGTACATTTATACCGAGTTTGTTAGAATCAGTCCCGTTTCCCGCGCTAGCGATCGCTCGACAGATTTGGTGCCAACGAGAAACGAGAAAAAAGTCGTCTGCTGGGCAGCGAGGAGCGAATGGAAGCCAGAAGAGAGGAGCTTACGTAGACGTTGTTGCCACGTTGCGTATTTTAATTTGCTGCCTGGCTTTGGCTTTCCCCAGCACGGAGTTCAGGCGGTCTTCAGCAGCAACACCGCTTGGTTTATGCTAGAAAAGCCAGCGATCAGCTACCGCGGGAAGCCGGACAGGTTGTAACAAACACGGTATAAGTGAGTGCTCTTTTTCATTACTGCTATACCTTTTGGAAGTCTTGAAATGTTTTCCAATAGACCTTCTTTCTTCCTGAATGTCTAACTTCCGTGCACTATGAAAATGTACATTTTTTCTTTAAATTCTAAGCTTGGCACTGGGGAGCAACAAAAAAGTTTTTATAGCCTATTTGCGAATCAAGTGGACTTAAAAATAAAAACAATATCCACCTTAAGAATATTAGAATAAACTAATTCACCCGCAGGTAAGTCAAATTTCACATATCCTTCTTCATCTTCGTTCATGGACTTCCTGCAATACTCTTGTGTTGCATCCCACCAGGTGCGAAAAATGTGAAGTTATTATTTCCCCGTACTGCGTTATTTCTTTTCATAACAGTAAGGCTAAATTCTCGGTTTATCTGAACTTTTAAAAAACGTGCAAAATACTTCTCTATCTTTAAACAACCACCCTTTCTCATGTACGTGTAAAACAATCCCACTCTGTCTCAGAAAACCTCTTCCTAATATCAAATGAAGGAAACAACTCTCAAGTCTCAACAATTATAAATTTTTTATTAAATTTCCTATCATTTATACAAACAGTAGCACATATCACGTTCTTTGGTGCAACACTGTCAACAGCTAATGTTACTTTCCTCGTCCTAATAAATTTACTTCCAACCAGTGACGGCGCCAGGGAAATTTGACTGGGTGGGGGGGGGGGGGGGAAGGCTGGCAACAAAATATTGTAAGGGGGCACTACACACATATATATACTTATATAATAATAATTATAATAATAATTATTATTATATTCATGTATGGTGTTTTGTGTGTGTCTTTTATTTAGAGTGGACGTTTACTACCTAAATTTACTTCTTGATTACGAGTTTATCTCCACATGATTCCTTTTAATAAAGACATTAATTCTTTTTTATTGGTAAGTTGCGTTGTCTCTAGTGGCCTATTATAGTATTGAAAGACATTCATAATTTTATTATTCATCGTCTTTCTTGAGATCAAACTACTGATATAAATATTTAAGTTATAAGATAATAATATAAATGATGAAAATAATGCTTCTAAGAGTTTAATTTTCTTGCAAAATAAACGTGACGTTGGAAGAAATGAATCTTCTTAAGTATTAGAAACAATGTGAGGCACTTAGTGAAGTGCAATTCTCCTGTAGGAGAATTCTGCTCTATGTGCTTTGGAGAACACATTGCGCACCTTTGGTACGTCCAGGACTTGACATTTCTTCTCAATGGCAAGAACAGCCAAATGAGGCAGTCTACATCCAGATCCTGTTTCGAGCAAGCCTTTTCAAAGATTTTAAGGACAACCATGTTCGTAACGCTGAAGAGTTTTGGGCAAAATTTGTGTTTCACCTTTCAGGGAAATGTTTTCACAGGATAAAATATCAGACAAAGGTTACAGTTATCTCATGATTCAAGAAATATTCTGACCCTGGCAATACTTACTCTTACTCTACCACTCCAACGTATGTCTGTGCTACCCAATTACAGGCACCTATGGAGTTCTTGGGAAGAAGTTCTTCGATTTTGATATGTACGAGAAAGAGCGAACCTGCATCCAATGATTGAAGAGTGGCAAATCCTAATAAGCGTTCTTTTACCTGCCCGCGATATGTTTTGAATCAAATTTTAAGTGTAATTTGCATTTTAAGGTTCACGTTCAATACATTTCCAAATAATATGTCCTCATTAACTTCAAGAGTATCGAAGAAATCCCCTTTGTTAAGGTTTCCTCAGACTCATCATCTCGAAATTCAAGTCCCTGAATAGTAAGAAACCGCGATGAATCCACAACAACTGACATTGAGTGTCGGGTTTTCTTCGATCACCTTTGGTCCTGGGTTCGATATCCAGTGGATGCACTTTAAACTGTAGGTCCAGTCCCGATTAGCCTTACTGTGCATAAAGTGGACTTAAAACATCAAATCAACCAACCAAATCTTGAATCAACTTTGAATGTCTTTTACTAATTAGCGTTGTCACTAATGACCACGATTAGAATAATTTGCCCGTACTACAGATGATGTCTTGCGGTCCTCAAAATATTCGTGATGTTTTAAAACCATCCACATTCAACATTTTTTTCCAGTTCTTAAGACTGGTTAAAACTTAGGTTAATCTTGTCTATTACAGGACATAAATGAATGAGAAATCACCTATGCCCAGGTCGGTGCTCGAATCTTGGACGAAGCAAATTAATATATGTTAATCAAGTTGGTATTATAAGCAGGAAAGTTTTATCATGCAGAATACACCACTTTGAAAAGGTGAAAATCGTCATACTCTTATAAATGAACTCTCTTATTATTCGATATTTAATTAACTTCAGTTGCGGGGCCCGGGGGGGGGCGAAGTGTCTGTCATGGGGCGTCCCCCTGCCCCCTCTGGCGTCGTCACTGCTTCCAACCCTCTAATAACTTCGCTGCTGATAGCCTCACCTTCGAAATGGAAGCTTGTGTTTCGGCGAATAATACAAAGAACTTGTGTTCACTGTCCCTTTTTCATTCAAAGTCTGCCGTTTTCCTTTTCAGTTTTTCCTGCAAAACTTCCTGTCAGCAAGCAAACCAAATTACAGAATTTTTATTGCTCCTCCCTTGCATCAACTTTCATTCCTACTTTAGGCCTGGATTTATGGCACGTTCCCGCTACTGCAGGTCAACCTCGCCCTATGTTTGGTGTTTGCCCCCTGAAGCAACGGTATCCATTGTTCAAAGCGAAACCTTTGTCAGTGGGGAACAGCGAAAAATAGTCTCGGAATACACCCTGGTCGTAAACAAGCTCCCACCACCCTGACATTGCTGTCAGCTTCCCTCTGAACTTCGATAAAACTACTTAGTGAAATGTGTTTAATAACGAGTGAAAATGTAGACAGGAGATACTACATGTATTTTGCTCATAAACTTGAAGGCTAAATTTACAGAATAAAAAGAACAGCTACAACATTCCTTCATCTGATTTACAGAAAGGCTAATCGGGACTGTACCCACAGTTTAAAGTGGGGTTCAAATCACAATGTGCCTTCACCGGGTATCGAACCCGGGACCCCTTGATTACAAGGCAACGATGCTACCACTGTACCATCGGGGAATCCCCTTATAGAACAAAGTTTCTTTCTACGACGATTATACAGAACTTAGTGCACTTACTTTATTTGAAATCTATTCTATATTAGCCTCAATATTTCGTTATTACAATCAGTGACGTGCGGTGACGTCGACACTTGGGGTAGCAGTCAGTGGCGTGCTCAAGGGGCGGGGGGGTTGGTGTGAGTCACACCCCTCCTCACTTTAGGGCCAGTATTCCTTCAAAAAAGAAGAATGTCAATAACAGGAAAATATTGCAAAATTATGAATGAGTACTAGAAAAAAGTACACGTAACCCCCACCCACATTCGAAAATGAAAAAAACTATTTGATTTGACTCTAAGCCAGAGATCCTGGGTTCGAATCTCGGATTGGCCATTTGTGTTCTTTGTGTGTGTTCCTTCATCTATTTGGTTGTACCAACGGTGGCGGAAAAGCGAAGTAAAATAAACCAATTTGAGCAATCAATCAATGATTTGATTTCATTTTTGTTACTTAGCGTCGTTTTTTTGTCACATTTGGTTAATTGTGAAGATGATACGATGAAACTGATGAAGGGACGTGCACAGGGAATGCCCATGCCCGGGTCGGGGTTCGAACCCGGAACGCCTGGTGTCGTAGCGCGTTGTGATAACCACTCACCCGCGCTTGTTTGATTTGGTGACAGGAAACAAAACACAACACACTTTTTTGTACTTTCTTCAATGATATTCATTTGACTTTTTGAGTTCTGAGGTACATTTTTCATTCCAAATTATTTCATTATTCACTGCAACACATAGGACAAGAATGCGCACTCATCACGGGTTCGAATCCTGGCCTGGATTGTTCAATGAGGTCCCTTCACCAATTTCATCATATCATCACTCAATCCTCATTTTCGCGATAACCAAATGTGGCAGAAAAGCGAAGTAAAATAAACCAAACCAACAACAATATGAACACGCGTTCTCTTGCTCAAATAAATACATCCGTATTTATGACTGTTACAGGCCAATATATTAGTATATTTAAATAAAACACTACTAAAACGAGAGTCAGAGAGAGCCTGAGCACATATTTGTAATTTAATCATTATATATTCCATATTTGAAAAAGAAAAAAAGAAAGAAAGCATAACATTATTGTCTGCACATAACACGTTCCCATTTTATAAATAATAAAACTACATCCCATATTATACATACACATATATTGTACAACGTGTAAAAGGTTGTGTAAATACAGAGAACATAAGTACTGCAGAAAATTTTACCCTGTGTTCTTTAGAGGATTTATAAAAAAATTATGAGAAACCAATCCCCTATCTGTCCTATAGGAGATAGACTGGGGGACCTGAAAGCCTGGGCTTTCAACCATTGCAGCGGGGGGCAAGGGAAGTAGAGGTAGAAATCTTCCTTTTCCTTGGGCCGGCCGTTTCTACCTGGAAACTGGCCTGGCTGAAGAAGAGCGAGCTAGGGTATCCAGCCTGCTTTCCCCGCGGAGAACACCGATGGACGAGAAGTGCGTGGAAAAGGAGTTGCATATGAGCTGTGGTGGCTTTAACAAGACAATAAATATTGTGATTTGAATATAATTCGAAATGTGAGATTGATTGATCTATCTCTGCTAGACTAGCTACTCCTCAGTGCACGTCACTGATTACAATCTAAGGAATAGTATTCTCCTTAAATAAGAAATAAAGAAATAAAAAAAAAAACATTGGAAATAATCTTCAAACGGACGTAAAAAAATCGAATCCAACCACCTGCAGAATGCCTGAGGGAAACAACAAGAATTTTCTCAACAAAGACATATCCGAAATTTCCATAACATTCTAATAATTTCGCAACCCGTGCAAATAATCATGTGGTAAAATCTTGTCGTGGTTCCCTGTAAACACTAAAATCACCAAATTACTTCTTTCCATATTTCCCGTATTTTCTCCTCCTCTTAGCTCTCAGCTGTTCGGAGTGGGATAATGCAAGATTATTTGTCCCTAATTATCTCCTTCTCTTAGTCTTGCTTATATCTTGGACTCCTTAATAACTTTCCCAACAACTCCTTATGAATTTGTACTGCCATGTTTCCTACAATGCTTTTCCTACTTCCTAATAACAATCACTTCTGTACACCCTTTGATGTAAAAATTAAATAATAAAAATAAACCATATCCGTCGGTCCGTTTATCTTTCCAACCTATAGAGCTGAGACTATTTTTACAAGATAAACCTCGGACGCAGACATTCCACGATCTTTTGGCCCCTACTTCCACCTTCTCTACCTGCGCTTTTACTTGATGTTATTCAGAATTGTATTAGCACCTGGAGTACTATCGTAACATAACGTTATTAACCTGGAATATATTTTTTTTTTTTTAAATGGGGAGTAACGCTGTGTTTCGAAAGAGTATAGGAAATAAGTTTAGGTATTCATTCATGCCTCTCTCTAGAATAGTCTTCTTATTTTGACTTAATACACGCTTATCAACGTTTCTAATTGAAATACTTTATTCCAAGCAAACAAGTATTTGCAACTGATTAAAAATTTTGCTTTTATTTTTTCGAGACATTCGAGACGAGACGAGACTTTTCAAAAGCCGTCCCGTCCCGTCTCGTGTCTCGTCTCGAAAACGAGACGAGAAAAGCATTCCGTCTCGTCCCGTCTCGAATTTCAAAAGGCTTGTCCCGTCTCGTGTCTCGCCTCGTTTTCGAGACGAGACACGAGACGAGACGGAACATGTCCCGTCCCGTGAGCAACACTAATCGCCCGGGTATTATTTATCCCAATCTTCTATTACACAGGAAAACAATGAATTCTAACTATAGTGTAAAATGAACTTGGAGTTGAACGGCATTGAAGTGTCACTATTCTTCTTAGCGACCTAGAAAACTATGGATTCCACAATAATACCGGTCGTTTTAGATTATTTTTACATGTCACCCCTTCCCACCCCCCATCCCTAAGGGTGCCAGGCGTGTCTTACCCCCACAGTATTTCTTTCCAGATTGTAAGTCATGTGTGTACCAAGTTTGGTCATCGTGAATGTCAAAAAATAGTTTAGCGACTCCGAAAACTATGGATTCGACGCTAATCTATGTCGTTTCTGACATTTTATTTTTCACCCCCTCATGCCCTCCATCACGATAGGTGATGAACTTGGAGTTGAATGGCATTGGGAGTGTTACTATTCATCTTAGCGACACCGAAAACTATGGATTTCACACTAATATCGTTCGATTTCGACTATTTTTACATGCCACCCCTTCCCACCTGCAACCCTAAGGGTGCCAGGGGTGTCTTACCCCCACAGTATTTCTTTCCAGATTGCAAGTGTACAAAGTTTGGTTGAAATCGCTCCAGGCGTTCGAGAGTTATGACGGAACAAACACACACACACATACATCCATTTTTATATATATACAGGGTGGCTCAATAAGTCACTTAACACCCCCAGTACAAGGCCACTGCAGCATGGGACGTGAAAATGGCGATGTCCAATCGGTATCAGGCCAAGGGGGAACCACATTGACGTCACCCGCATGGTCGGCAGCCATCTTGATGTCCGCCATCTTGATGTCCGCCATCTTGAATTCAACTTCAGAAATTTAAATGGGAAGGGGGTCGTGCGACATATCAAAATGGGCTAGAATTTCACCAGGAAAACAACTGTGACATTTGTTTTCACCTAACTTTAAATTTAAGGGCGATTTCCGCAAGGGAGAGTGACACGTCCTTTCCTTTTTGCTTAAATGTTTATTGTTCGAATAATCGTTAGTATGTGATTATGTGGTATTTATTGTTAGACCAATTACTGAAAATGTCCGGATATTGACTTACCGGTATGTACATATCTTCTAATATTGGTTGGCATGGGAATTACGATTGTGTTTTGTCTTTACATAAAAGTTTAAAAGAGTGATGATGTGAATTGATCGTGTCAAGAGTAGCATATTTCCTTTTTCACTGATCTGAACGAAAATGCTACTAACACGTGAGGAACGGATTGCCATCATATTGATGTCAGGGGAGAGAAGTACGCGTGACATTGCCGCAGACTTCAATAACCGCAATCCTGCAAGACAACCGGTGTCACATGTGGCCGTCAGTTAGTTGCTGGCAAAGTTCCAAGATACTGGATCTGTGGATGACAAGCCGCGATATGGACGTCCGAAAACATCCACGGATGAGGGTACTGCTGTAGCGGTGTTGGCATCATTTGCAAAGTCCCCAACCCGTAGCACACGGAGACTGGCTCTGGAAAGCGGTGTCAGCAGGGGTTCAATTCAAAGGATTGTACGTGACCACCACTGGCATCCGTATAAGATACAGACAGCTGCAGCAGCACCTTAGTGAGGACGATCCAGACAGGCGTTTGCAGTTTTGTGAGTGGGCTATAGCACAACTGCAACGTGACCCTGCCGTCAGTAGCAAGATTCTGTTCAGTGATGAGGCTAATTTTTATGTGTCGGGAGAGGTGAATAAGCAAAATCTGCGGTACTGGTCACCCGAAAATCCACATTGGAAAGATCCCAGCAAGGTGACGGGAGGCGGGAAGCTAATGGTGTGGTGTGGTACTTGGGGGTTCCCGACTTGTTGGTCCATTTTTCATTGAGGGCAACTTAAATGCAGAGGGCTACTTGCTTCTGCTACGGGAGCAGATTTTACCATCCTTACTGTCCGAGGATTGGAGCTATCCTGAATGGTTCCAGCAAGATGGTGCTCCACCGCACTATGGGATGATAGTCCGTCAGTACCTGGATCAACAATTCCCTCACCACTGGATTGGTCGCCGAGGGACTGTGGAATGGCCTGCACGCTCACCTGACCTGACACCATTGGACTTTTACCTCTGGGGACACCTGATCTGGCCCACTTGCGCACAGGCATTGTGGATGCCTTTACTGCAATAACTCCTGAGGTTCTTCAGAATGTGGTAAGGTCATGGGAGAGACGATTACACGTGTGTGTTGCGCAAGAGGGACGTCATATTGAGCATGTGTTATAACCTTGTGGTATTGTTAACTCTGCAACAATTAAAGTTAGGTGAAAACAAATGTCACAGTTGTTTTCCTGGTGAAATTCTAGCCCATTTTGATATGTCGCACGACCCCCTTCCCATTTAAATTTCTGAAGTTGAATTCAAGATGGCGGACATCAAGATGGCTGCCGACCATGCGGGTGACGTCAATGTGGTTCCCCCTTGGCCTGATACCGATTGGTCATCGCCATTTTCACGTCCCATGCTGCAGTGGCCTTGTACTGGGGGTGTTAAGTGACTTATTGAGCCACCCTGTAGATAGATGTTATACTCTATTTAATGATATAATTTTCTTCTGTTTTCGCATTAACCTTATTTTAGTACTATTTAATATTTTAGAGATTCTAATTAATTTAATAACTTTCAAGAAACACATTTTCTCTCCCCCTGTCCTAACACACCGCAACCTTAGTTCTATTACTAACATGCAGATGTCACTATTTTCAATCAATTACTAGCATGAAATTATAAATGATTATCAATGTGGATTTAGACGTAACAGAGCAAATATAGATAAACTTTCTCACATCAAACAGACACTTGAGAAAAAAAGGGAATATAATCAAAATTTCCATCGGATATTATTTGATTTTAGAAAAAGCATACGATTCAGTTTGAAGCGAGAAATTATGTTAGACATTAGTCGAATTTGCTTGTAAATATGATAAAAGTAAGCAATAATGAGTCAAAGTAAAATTCGTGTGGGTATTAATATGTCTGACAAATTTACAATTCATGATGGGTTAAGACAGGGAGCTGCACTAACTCCATTGCTCTTTAATTTTACCTTAGAATGTGTTGTTAGGAAAGTAAAAGAAACTAATGAAGGACTAAAATGGTATGACTTAGTATTAGCATATGCAGATGATGTAAATACAATTAAGAATAATGCTAAAATATTTTTAAAAGCAGCTAAAGAGAGAGATTTGGAAGTTATCAAAGAGAAAACTAAATATATGCTTACAGGCTGAAATCAAGTGTTAGGTAATAATCAAAATCTAATTATTGATAACTCGTTTGAACCAGTTTCCAAATTCAAGTACTTAGGAGTAATACTAACAAATTAAAATTATATTAAAGAGGAAATGAAAAGCAGGCTTAATTCAGGAAATGAGTGTTACTTTCTTTTCATAAACTTTTATCTTTGCATATAATATCTAAGAAATAAAAATATGCAAAACAGTAATTTTGCCTGTAGTGTTATATGGATGTAAAACTTTGTCCCTTACATTAAAAGAGGAACATAAATTAAGCACATTTGAAAATAAAATCCTTAAGAAAATATTTGGATCTAAATGGGATGAGGAGTCAGGTGATTGGAGATGGTTACATACTTTAGAACTGCACAATTTGTATTCCTGTCCAGATATTATTAGAATAATTACATCAAGAAGATTTTGGTGGACAGGCCATGTGGCACGAATGGGAGAGGAGAGAAGAGTTTACAGGATTCTTGTTGGGATAATCGATGTTAAGAGACCTGTAGGAAGGCCAAGACGCAGATGGAGGGACAACGTTGAGATGGACCTGAAGGAAATCAGTAAGGATGGTAAAGATTGGATTAATCTTGCCCAGGATAAGAACAGATGGAAGGCTTCTGTTGCTGCAGCCATAAACCTTCAGGTTTAAGAAGGCTAGAGATTTAGTTACTAGCATATAAGACCTTATCTGTAAACTAAGCTTGTTCCTGGAACTCCAGGACAATTCTGGTCCACCATATCCACGAGACGTTAACCAGATCTGGCTTTAACGCCTCATACATGCATAATTGAAAGTATCAATAAAGGAGGAGGAAATGGGAAAAGAGGGAACAGGAATTCCACGGATCTGACGCCCTGGTTTATTTTAAAGGTACATGGGCCCTAAGCGCATACTCCTGAATGTATGCGGGTAAAGGTTCAGACGTTCTCCCCTTTCTCGGCCACTCACCCAGGGCTCCTTGCACCAGTGGTAGAGTCCCAGTCCAAATCATCGTAGGCGGTGCAGGAATGAGGCACTTTCCCCACGTCCCTCACCAGGAGAGTCATCCGCTTGTGGTACTTGAGAAGGTTCACTGCTTCGTCGTGGGTCACGTCCGGGAAGGGCTGACCGTTCACCTCCAGGATCTGGTCCCCAATCTGGAAAGGGACAGGGGAAAAAAATGGCAATTATAACGTAATAACTCAATCCATAAAACACATTGCTCATATCTACTACATCACTAAGTTCTCCATTTAACGTCAGGCGGAACAGTCTCTGTCCAGCCAGACGCGAGGACCTTGAACTACTCCTCCCCCACCGACTTTTCTCCGAGGTCTGTGCACCGGATGGTCGTAGGAGAACAAAGCTTAGCATTACGCTTATGGGAGAATTATTTTACCTGTTCTCTTGGGAATACCAAACTTCCGATTGCGTAGAAAAACACACGAATAGAAAGTGTACACGTTGAAGATTTCATGTGTCAACAGTGGGAGACGTGGTGCAAAATAGAGCTACAAAATACCACATCCTATAAGTGGCATGCTCAAGTCCGAAATCATCAGAAATCATAGACCTTGGTACCAAAACATGAATCTACCTCGGGCAGGGATTGTTTTTATATTAAGAATGCGAACAGGTCATGTATAAGTAAATCAACATTTGGCTCGTTTAAATAATGTGCCATCAACTTCCTGCCAATGCAGAGAAGCTAATCAAACACTTAATCATTTATTTTTTTGAATGTCCCTTAAGACAACAATACCGAGACTCTCTATATAAAAACTTACAACATGCACAGATACCATTTCCGATATCCTTATCTACACTAATATCTGAACCTCGCACTGCAGTTATTTGGACTCTTTATAGTTTCGCTAGAAAACATAGGTTTACTATTTAAACAACTATGATTATTCACACTACAATTTAAATTAATAACCTCACAAAACTGTTATACCATAAGAACAGGAAGACATTAGTGTTTCGAAGAAAGTGAACGATATTCAACAACAGTTTGGAACATAGATATTAACAACAGAACCTGAACTCAGCAACTTTGGCTAGAAACTGCAAACGCGGTATGAGCCATAAGAAGAAGAAGAAGCAGCTCCCATTTGATTAGCCCTAGCTTGAAGTTGTGTATTTTCCTCTCTATAAGGAATGCATAGGAATCTGAAAAATCTTACTTATCATATTTTTTAAACATTGTGACCAACCAGCAACGGCGATTGGGTGTCAAAACTGAGGGAGCAAGGAAATTTGATTTTCTCTTTGTAGACAAGGCTTAGCATTAAGACTAAAAACGGAGGGGTGGAATAACCGCGAAAGGAACTAGAGCAAAACTGACTAAAAGATTAAGACTGAGCGAAAGATTAAACGCGAACGGAATAACCGTGAAGGAATAAGGGCGAAAGGAACAACCGGAAAACGAATTAGGCCTAACCGCGAAAATTTCACTTTCGCGGTTAATCCCTCTCGCGGTTGTTCTGGCGACCCGTAAAACCGAACTTGACTTGCGGCCCTAGTCCTGAGTAAATAAAAGCTTGGTTTAAGGTTCTACTGCGCCTGCGTGAACGAAGTCGTTTTAGAAAATTCCTCCCATTTCGAAAAACCGCTATGAATTCTAAGCGTGTGCAATTTTTCAGAGTAAAAGGCTGTATATCCAGGGCGCGTGAGCTCAAAACTATAGATTTCGGATCCCGAAATCCGGTATATGTTAAACAATGCATACATACACACAATACTTATATGATATTTTAAACATATTCCAGGGAAGGTTAATGTAAAAATGAAGGGTATAGATGTATTAACATTGTACTGTACTGATACCAATGTAATTATACTAAATTATATTTATGTTATTAAATATTATTGTAATTGTCAAATTTTTATTTCCAGATTTATGTAAAATGCAAATTTCAAATAAGGTAATGGAGCCTAACAATAACGGGGGAACCGCAAAACGAGGAACTGCCGTCCTAGTTTATCACAGGGGCACTGGGACATGCGCATACCCTCGAATGTATGCGGGTGGAGGTTAGGATACCTTCAGGGGTTTCCCCCTTATTGTATATCCATTACGATTTTCTCCCTTATTTCCAACTTGTGATTGTATTTTGTCCCTTATTTTGATATAGATCACCTGGCAATCATCCCTTCCAGCAGAGACGTTCAACACTAACAACACTCAACGAAAACAGGAGTTGTAACGTCGTCGGCTTGTAATAAAGAAGTCCCGGGTTCGATAGCCTTTGGAGGCATATTGCAAGGTGATTCGCATTCCAGTCCCGATTAGCCTATCTGTGTACGAAGTGGACTTAAAACAATATTCCCAACACACAAAACAAGAGTAAATATCCTTCCCTTGCTGGCTAAAATTAGGTGGTCATCCCCGTTATCAATTAATATAGGTAAGGTGAGGTAAAGTTTCCCGTCCAGTTTGCACCATGCCATAAGGCATATATAGGGAGGGGTTGGGGGGTAGGGCCCCAGACATTCTGCGATCTCGGCCATTTTAGAAGTGATGTTATCAACACACTAAGGGGGCAGGGGGGTGGGGCAGCCAGAATAATTATTGCAGTACCAACAGGAATTAAAGTATTTAGATGAATTGCCACTCGACATGGAACACAAATTAATCATTCCCCATCAAAAATATGAACATTAGGACTTGTCTTCTTATTTATCATAGCCGGACCCTGTGGCCGAGTGCTTAGCACATCGCGCTGCGACGCCAAGGGTCCCGGGTTCGAATCCCGCTCGGGCTTGGTTGTTTGTGAATGTCCATTCATCAATTTCATCATTTCATTACTCATCCTCATCTTCGCAAATTAGCCAAGAGGCACAAAACGCGAAGTAAAATAAACTAAATCAATCAATTATTTATCATAGGAGAGTTTGAAGGAGTGGTTTTAGCAAATTCCTTACCCTCCAAGGTTGACCTCAGGTACCCATTTATTTGGGACAGGATGAGCCCCAGAGCCGATTTATGCGGGAACTAAGCCGGAAAAAATCCGACCTTAGATCAACGCCCTACCAACCAGACAAGCCGAGGCTCCAAAAACGCCTAAAAAGGCAATACACTCCTTTAGATGTCTAAAGATGTAATTACCCACCTTACAATTATAAATGAGCAGTTACGGTTCCTTCTAGGAGTACAAAACCAACAATTTGTGTTCAATAAACATAGGAGTAAAGGGCAGTGGTCCCATGATATGATAGCCCTTGGACACAGGTTCTAAAATGAGCAATAAACCTAATGGGCAGCAGCTGAAAAAGACGGTTCGTTCCCCCACTACAAAAGATGGGCGTTAATCCGCCACTGAGCTCCGGTGACCTTACGAGCCCGGAATTCGGCTCCGGGTCCTCCACGCGTGTTCCGGTGTCAACGACCGCAGCTGCCATCCTCAGTTCCAGTGACCTACTCCTGCTTCTCCGTCGAGTTTACGTTTCGAATGTTACAAACGCCGCGTCGCTCGGCGCCGTCATCGGAAATCGATCGTGCTTCCAGGTTTCGCTCACAGATGGCGCGGGCATCTCCCAGCAGCGGGTTCGCGGAATGTCATGAATGGGGGACCCGCCCACACGATTTTGTGTGTGAATGAAGGCGCAGAGAGGGCCGTGGGCGGTGGATATTTGCAAAAACGTCGACTCGAAAACGAGGAAATACGAATGGGTACGACTTTTGCCTGTTCATTGCTTCGTGGCTCTGGCAATGGAAGCCAAAACTCAGACCAGCGTTAAGTTGGTTCTGCAACGTTGTCACCCAGTAATGCAAGGGGATATGGCGCTTTCATTCGTTCATTTGGAGGGGCCAAGACAATATAGAGTTTCACTTTTCTACTTGTGGGCACTAGCTTACGCAGGATTTTTTTTCCGCATCGGGATGGAATTATAAGAGTGAATACACTATTCGAAATTTTGTAATTAGCTATTTTTCATCTACGATTTAAAACTTGTTCGAATACAAAAATGTCAATCGGGGGTCATTCTAAGCGAAGTTTGCATTTATCATCCAGATTTTCCCACGAATTCTTTACTACTTTCATTTGATTTGATTTTCACAATATTTTGGGAGTAGTTGTAGCCCCATCAGCTCCGCTTGCATACGCCAGCACTTGTGAGAAACACAGACGTAATGTTGAACTTATTTCGGAGAACAGTGCAATGCCTTTTATATATGTTATTGCACTTTGTTACACCTCTGTATAATTCAGTCGTTGGACATGTAACATGCGAGGATTATGGTATGACGTCAATTCTAGTATATGACGCAATTGTGTAACTTCACAAGCCTGTTGTGGACTAACCTGTAGATTTTCGGCTACCAGGAGATTGTAGTTGATTTTGATTTGCATTTTTGATACTCAAAGAAATATATAAAAAATGTTTAGATTACCAGTGGAGGCATCTATATTTACAGCTGAAATATATGCGGTGTATCAAGCTTTGATTTATATTGGTACAGTTCCTGAACAGAAATTTCGGTAAACTTTCCGTATCCGGAAAACGCCTGAAACTCGCTATTTATGTCACTTTCTATATTTCTACATACGTATTCTGGATTGAGAAACATTGCTGAAGGTGGCAATTCGCTTTTTTCACGGAAATAATCTATACTTTCGACGTATGAAGTAAGTTTTGTTCGTTTCTTTTTCCCTTCGGTAACACGCTAAATGGCGGTCACAGTTTCACTACCGTAGTCGGCATGCAGTGTTTCCACCCCACTCCACCCAAAAATACCTACGTAGCCCCACAAACCATTGACGCATAGCCCCACGAACCATTTGCGGAAACGTACCTTCTTCAGTTACAAAAATACGTGTTTGGAAACACTGACCGGGATTACGTCATCACACACAGGCAACATCCGGCCGGAAAGACATGGATGCAACAGCTTTCGTGCATCGGTCACACATTTATATCGAAAAATACATGATTTACCGGCAAAATTCAATGAAAGATACGAGAAAACACTTCCCCGAACTTCCACAAGTATAAAGAAACTTCATTCTGTAAGTAATTTCTCCTGTACATTTTAAGAAATCCGTTTTCAGATACGGAAAGTTTACAGAAATTTCTAATTCTAGTTGATTTGCAAAGTGTTTTACATGCATTACAATCTAATTATAAACATTTAACTAAAATATCACTATATGTCATCAATTGTATACGTGCAACTAATAGTTTAATTAGCAATGGACAAACAGTTCATTATGTGTGGGTAAAATCACACATGACTATTTACGGAAATGAACCAGCAGACAGATATTCAAAACAAGCTGCTCAGATGAATGAAACATTCTAGTTACCATTGCATTACACAGATCTTTTGCCGAGAGTTAAGATGAAATTTTTTGAAGAATGGAAATTATGGTGTAATAATTCATTAGAAAGGGTTGGTGAAAGCTATCGACCTTACTGTATGTTGATCACACTAGGAAAAAAAACGCGGGTTCGAATCCTGGCCTGGCCATGGATATTTGTGACTGTCCATTCATCAATTTCATCATGTCATCACTCATCCCCATCTTCGCAAATTAGCCAAAAGTGGCACAAAAAGCGAAGTAAAATAAAGCAAATCAAATCACAAATCACTAGGAAAAAAACCTTGGTTTTACAATTGTAAAGGATCAAGAAATGCAATTGTTTTAATAAATAGACTAAGAAGCGGTCATGCGAAAACATCATTTGTTAACAATACACATTTTAAAATCTCCAAATTGTGACTGTCGTGATTTGCGAGGTGATGCTCATCATTAGGGTTAGGATTTTCAAGACAGCATATTTTTTTTTGGTATGGGTGATGTGTTCCCTAAATACAGTATGCGCCAAAATATACAGTACTGAAATGAAAAGATGAACAAAAGTATAAGACATGTTACAATATAGTGACTGGTCTATATGCAACCCAAATAACAATCGTGCCTTTTGGGTTGCATAACTGTCAGGAAACCTAAGGTTAGGTTAGGGCATGTGGAGTGGACGATTGTCATTTGGGTTGCATATGGACCAGTCCCCTTTTTCAAACTCGGTCCACCTTCACGACCGCTTCCGTATGAGCGGAAATAATGCTCAACTATGAATACTTTTTCCTCCGTCGAGAGACCCATTTCCAACAACAACTGCACAACACAAGTTCCTTTTCACTACTGCGAACACGTGCAGCTGGAGCTATGCCCCGTCGACAAACGCAACCACGTGTTTGAGATGCGCGAGTTTCAGTACTGTATATTTTGGCGCATACCGTATATAGAAATTCATATTATGAAGAAACTAATTAAATGAATGTGCTTTTTAAGGGCATATTTTGGCATATTTGACCATCTTTGCGTGATATAGCATATTTTGATGGATTTTCGGTCCTATTCAGCATATTTTTGCTGCATTTTCAAGAAATATACAGTCATTTTCGAAGTGGATTCGTTCTTACTCCCATGTTTACTCGAGAGTTTTTTTTGTTGACTGTAGCAAAATCTTGTTAATTTTTATTTGAAAATTTAGAGAAAGTATTTATTGTGCATTGCAACTCAGGGCCCATAAAGTGAACAAAAAATAGTACATATGTGAAAATATCTCAGCATTTAGATACTGATGTTTGGAACAGTCCAGTTATAAGGGCATATTTTTCAAATTATAGTGCATATTTTATAAAATTTTAAGTCATAAGTGCATATTTTATTTTGCATATTTTGATAATTTTTAGGACATAAATATCCTAGCCCTACTCACCATATTATTTTGGAAAGTCCAATTCACTCAGAGAAACGAAAGACTTTATACAAAGCATTATCAAAAATTAATATTCCTTTTCCCTTTTATTGTCTTGCTTTTTTGAGAAAAGCTGATATAAAATTGTAATCTATTTTTGTTAATGAATGAGTGAATGTAGTTTTATATATAAAAAATGTATTTAAGAGCGTTTTTGAACTTTGTGTGTAAAATTTATATCAAAAATGTATCTTGTTGTACTAAAAATGTATGCTGGGCATAAACAGCAACATGTAAAGCTGTAAGTCCAATAAAACGTTGTTGAGTTGAGTTGAATTTTGAAATTTAGCATCACTTTTCTTCCACTTTTGGCTAATCGCGACGATGAGGATGAGTGATGATATGATATGATATGATTTATTTCATTCCTTTGACCATTGTACAGTGGTTGTTTTCCACACATGGCATGGAACATGTCAGCACATTACCGTTAATAATTATTTTCAAATAGGTACAAGTATGAAGATATTATACATAACATTTAAAAAAAAACATTGATTACATTATAATCGATTCTCCTTGTTCTTGCTGTTAGTTGCAAGGTTTACATTAAATTTACATACATATAAAAGATAAAATCAATACATACATATACATGTCCTAGGAGTTCATTTAGGATGTGACAATTTGCAATTTATTGTGAGGTACTCTTTAACAGAATAAAAACAATGATCTAATAGGTATTTTTTTACATGCTTTTTATATGAGGTAGCTGATTGTATTATTTTTATGTCACTTGGAAGGTTATTGAAACACTGAACAGCCATGTATTTAGGTCCTTTCTCAAATAATGTGGTGTTGTGTGATGGTATTGTGAGGTTGCTGCCATTCCTTGTATAATATTTATGTGAGGAGTTGTTACATTTGAAGGAATCTAAGTCAGTTTTTACATACATCAGCAGATGAAGTATATACAAGCATGGTGAGGGTAATATGCCTAAATTTTTAAACAGTCTTCTGCAGGGTGTATTTCTCTTAGCTCCTGCTATTATTCTGACAATTTTCTTTTGCAGCACAAAAGTTATTACTATTAGTGGAATTTCCCCAGAAGATTATACCGTATGTTAATAAAGATTGAAACATGGTGTAATATAGTATTTTCAATGTTTCTAAGTTTGATATTGTTTTCAGTGTATTAATACCAAATATAATTTTACCTAGTTTTGCGGAGAGGTGATCTATGTGTGGGTCCCATTTTAAGCTTTCATGAATCCATACTCCCAGGAATTTGACTGTTTTAGCGTGATTTACTGTCATTTTACCTAATGTAACATTTGGTTCATTTATCATTTTATTCCTTGTGTGATGGAAATTGACAGCCACAGTTTTGCTGCTGTTTAATACTAAATTATTGTCAGAGAACCATTTGCTGAGTTTGATTGTTACATGTTTGATATTAGAGTTAAGGGTTTGTTCCTTACCACCAGTGATGGCTACACTTGTATCATCTGCATAAAGAGTCGTTTTTGCTGAATTTAAATTTATTGGCAAATCATTAATATATATTAAGAAGAGTAATGGTCCAATAATAGAACCTTGTGGAACTCCACTTGATATTGTGCAGGGTTTTGAGACAAAGCTAGATTGCACACCGTCATCCTTTCTGTGGATAATCTCGACTATTTGCATGCGATTGCTAAGATAGGATGTGAGCCAATCATGTGCGATGCCTCTTATGCCATAATGTTTTATTTTTGTAATAGTTTTTCATGGGGAACTAGGTCGAAGGCTTTTGTCAAATCTAGAAAGAGTCCCGTGCATTGTCCCGTTTTGTCTAATGTTTCTCTTATATATTCCAAATATTGAAACACAGCAGCTTCAGTTGATTTCCCTTTGCGGAAGCCATGCTGAGTATTTGAAATAAGTTGTTGTTTTTCTAAAAACGATACAATTCGATTGTTCATGGTAGCTTCTAAAATTTTCGAGAATGGGGAGAGGAGAGATATTGGTCTGTAGTTGGTTAAGTTGTTTCTATCTCCTTTCTTGTATATTGGAATTACTTTTGCTTCCTTCAGCTTTTGTGGAAAAACTCCTGCGGTGAAGGACAAATTGATTATGTGGCACAGTGGGATTGCAATATATTCTTTGCATTGTTTGACAATATAAGTGGGGATTTCATCTACACTACTCGACCAAGTAGGTCTGAGTTTCTGTACGATTTTTTCAACCTCCATAGTAGTTGCTGGATGCAAGTACATTGTTTTGGTGCACGTTCCTAATTTCTTTAAGTTGTTTGTGTTGTGACTGGTATTAGTGTTGGGGGTGGAGTACATTTTTGCAACATTTGCATAGTATTCATTTAATAATGTTGCAACTTCGAGAGGTTCCTTTACAGTCTCAGGATTATGTTGTAGTGTAATATTTTCTTTTCTTTTAATGAAATAGAAGAAGGGACGCCCGAAAAGAACACACATGCCCACGAAATGGGAGGGGGGGGGGGTCCGAACCCGAAACCTTAAGAGATTATTGTCATTTCGACATTAATAAATCTCGGTGTTCCGATTTCAAATTGTATTTTTTTGATTTTATGGAATTTGGACAACCATAATTGAAGAAATGTTCAATTTTAATGTTATTATTTCCTTCAGTGTTTGTTTTAAAGTAGTAAAATATTATAGGAGAAACGTTTAGGAGCTGAATGCGATAAACTATATTCTGCATGGTGGATACTTATTGTATTGGATCATAGGTGGTTTCTCAGCAGGTCAATTATGCCTTATTGTTAGCCGCAAGAAGGGTGAAAAGTCATTTACACCCGCCGCAAAATGACTTCGGACATCTGAACAAAAGCACAAAAGATGCAGAAAATTCATGTGAATAGCTATTATTTCAGATTCCGTAAAACAAATCATTCCATGTCCAATATTTAGGCTTCCTTTCCATGGAAATCTTTCTAACAATGGGAAGATGAATCTCATTCTTAGGACTTTAATTACTTCCGAAGTCTTAGTGACTCCATGCCCAAGCGCATTCAAATGGTTGTCCAAAGTAAAGGTAACGTGACTCCGTATGCATTTTTTGCTGTATCTAATAGTTTAATAATAGCTTTTCACATGAATTTTCTGTATTTTTTGTGCTTCTGTTATGAGGTCCGAAGTCATTTTGCAGGGGGTGTATATATTGACTGAGAGGCAGGAAACACCACAATTTGAAATGTTCTGAAAGTATGAAATGTGTGAAAATAATTGTAGCTTGGTATTATTTCGCTCCAACCTATTTATCTTTACGCCACTGTTTCTTTTTTCATATCAGCGCCTTGGACCGGGCGTGCATATATCTGCGCAAAGGCATTCCTTAAGCCGACCTTGCACCTTCTTTTACAAGAAGGGGGGTACTATTAATAGCATAACTGCAATAATTTCATCAACTTCTAGGCCCACCAGAAAGCCAGGAAGAAGCGTTTCCAACTCGTCAATCAAAACTTAAAGCCCACTGAAACGCAGGGAAAAGCGGCAACAGCACTTCTGTTGTCTGCTTCTATTGAAATCAAATGGTGTAACGCCCATTACAGGGAAACACGCGGAACCGCGTTATCGCGTCTGTTATTGCGTTTCTCCACGTCCCAGTGAGCTTTAAGCTTAATGTGAGTAGTTATCTTCGTATCTTATGTAGTTATCAACCTATTCACATACAAATACCTCCAATATATTATAGAATAACCACGTCAAGCAAAATAAACTTTTCGGATTTGTTATAATACCGGGTGGCCAGAATTAAAGTTACCTAACTCAGAGCCCTCTGTAGCCTGTTTGAGGCATCGTAGAATTCTGAAATTTGGTGAATCCACTAAGCAGACCATGGCGAAGACGATGGGGATAAAAATAGTTCAATTTCCCGCCACCAGCTTGAAATGTGGCGCTGTACTTCCATGATGGGTTGCACAAATAATCACGTTAAGTGATTTAGCCGAGTTATTAATTAGAAGGACATTTGTTAGTGACTGGAAGTTGCGAGAAAATAATATCTCGTTTATTGCAAGATTGCAAGGTAAAAGCAAATCCATAACCAATTGGAGCAGTTTACGTCATTATTACAGCCCATCATGGAAGTACAGCACCACATTTCACCCTGGTGGCGGAAAATTGAACTATTTTTTTATCGCCATCCTCTTCCGCATGGTCTGCATAATGGATTCACCCAGTAGTAAGACCCCCCCGTCTGTTCCACCTAAACCGGAAATGAGATAAGATAAGAGCGGAAATGCTAAGATAAGGGGTAGGCGTTTTCCAGAGATAACCAACCACAACTTCCGCGTTGAGTCTGCGGCGGGGCTTGATGATATGGGTTTGCTGTTGTTAATGAGGAGCTTGATAAGTGTTTCCGGTCGGGAGTTGAATTATGGTTTTTTGGGGGGCGTTTGTGGTTTGAGGGCTTTGATAAGATTGAGATTGCGGGAAGTGTTTCCTGTTGTTAATAAGGGATTGATATGGGTTTCCTGTCGTTGATGAATTGGTATTATCATTTTGTAGGTCGTTAATTGAAAAGGCCGGGGAAGAAGTGTGGCGTGTTTGTTGTGGTGGAGATATGGGGTTTCCGGTTGTTATGAAATTCGTGGAACTGTTGAGTGATATGTGTGGCGTGTTTGTCGGGCTGGAGATATGGGTTTCCGTCTGTTAATGAGTCTGGTGATTAAGGGAGAGGGTTAGGAAACTTTCGGCAGAGTGCTATGTGCGGTGGTCCGGAAATGCTGAGATAAGAAATCGTGGAAGGCGTATGATAAGAATCCTTGTGGTGTTGAATAAAAGGAGATAGGAGTCTTTGTCGGATAGCATGTGATGGAGGAAGAGCAAAAGGAAAGAAAGAAGTCTGAGAATCAGGATGTAAAGGAAAAAAATAGAGCAAAAAGAGTAGGTTTCTCGGGAGAGGTGACTGTGTATAGTGTACCAGGACAGGAAGAAGATAGGAGAGGCACGTGGGCGTTGGACGCTCTGCGCGAACGAATGCGCACTGAATGTATTGATAACGTAGATCGGAAGGAAGGTATATAAGTGGCTAGTGGATTGTGTTGTTACCAGAATCACCATCTCTATTGTAGAATCAATCAGCAGAGTCGCTTTTCACCAGGAGCAGCAGATATTGGAACACCGTCGAAAGATCATCAGAGTCGTTGCTATCTGTCTGAAATCCGAGCAGGTATCGAAGGTGAAGAACCCTAAGGTAAGTAGAAATGGGCGTAGTATCGTGGTTGTTAGGATTTGCAAGTGGGGTGTTCGGTATGAAGTCTTCGCAGGAGGTTGAGGCAGTACAGGGTTCCCATCCACTGCCGTCTCCTCCACTGTCACCACAACCGCCGATAGTGTCTGAATCGCCTAGGGAAGGAGAAGTGAAAGGAAAACCGTATGTAAGTGTTCCGAAATACCTGACGGAACGACAATTTCGTAAGGTGTGGGAAGAAAAAAATGCTGCGCAGCATCAGTATGAAGAAGTGAATTGTGGCAGGAAAGACACTATCGGCGGTGGGGTTGAAACGTCGAGGAAACGGAAACAGAGTTTTGGCAGGAAAGCGGAGTGTAATCCTCTGTACGGCTATACAGAACGTTTTCCCGAAAGGACAACGTGTCTCGCATACCCTGCAACGATTTCCGGATCAAAAAAGATGAAAGTCTGCAAAAGGAAAATATTTCAGAGAGCAAATTCAAAATTGTTGATATTCGACGCCCCAGTAAGATACAGGGAATCCTTTTTGGTGACATATTACGATAGAAATGTGCCGGAGGAAACTTGCATGCAGATTGAGAGTCACGGTTATCCGATCAGCATGTATTGTATTAATAATCGAAGAAGGGGTTTATGCGAGACGCATTATCAGTTCGAGAGAGCGCCTGTGTACGGTCATCTGCCGTACCGTGTCTGGAGTGGGCGTGTAGCCGGTGAGGTGGCGACACGAGGTTATCATGCAGGACCTTTTATCGTAGTGTCCGGAATGTCCCCGGTGGATTGTATGTGCATGGAATCTGAATCTGAATTAAATGCGGAACATGTAGATATAACATATCTGCATGTTCCTCCACGCTGTTCGGCAAAAAAATACATCATGATGGTTGACGAGAGAATGATCACGGATGTGACGGGGTTGGAAATGAAAAGATATGAGAATGTGGATGAGTTGTTGAATGGGGAAATTCCATGTCTGTACCGGATCGGGTGTCACAAAAAATATATGATAGTTGAGGAGGGGGATGTTGCAACACTCATGCACGAATTCCGGAAAGCTTATACGGAATGCGTGTTGAAAATGTCCGAGGTGTTGCAATGGTTCAGATGTGGCACGAATTTGGAGGAAAAACTGAACGAGACACTAGGAATAAAAGGTCCTGAATTAGATCTGGAAGAGATGGTCGGATATTCCGACCGTCCTTCAATTCACGAGAATCTTAAACAAAAATATTTATTTCTTTCCAGCATCGGCAAAGTGGAAGAGCAGTTCGGTAACAGGAACCCGCATCGTGAATTCCCGGATATCATAGAGGATACCGACACGTCGGAAGCAGAAAACGATACAGCTTGAAAGGTGAGAAAATAAAAATCATTACCTGTGGCAGCAGAGGTTTATTTTGAAGATGTACATACAGCCTATGGTGGGGGGGTTAGCTGTTCCCGGTCCTCTGGTGGTGGTAATGGAGGCGTACGATGTCCGTCCTCCTCCTCCCGCTGCACCAAATCAATGAGGGGTGGATCTTCCTCCTCTTCCGGAGCAGGAGAAGGAGGACGAACGTAGCCTCTGAGGACCGCAGGAGGTATCAGTTGAAGCAGGTTATCGGCTCTACGAGCATTGCGTCGACCCATTCTGAAAAACAATATATAATAATTAAAGAAATATATTCGGTTCCATGTAGATATTGGCTGTAAAAGAAAAAGTGGTATGTGACATATATAATCAGAAAATGGTGAACATGCATGTGAAAGCAGGCCACAACTGAGGACATTTTGAAACGTGAGGTCTGGGAGAAACAGGACCGTGACTGAGGGTCTTTTATTTCAATTTTGTTCAAAAACGTTTTAAACTTGTTTAAAACATTTTAAACTTTTACGATTTTTCGATTTTAAATTTTCGATTTTATTTTTCAGATTTAAATTTCCGTCTGTCCATAATTGAGCTACAAGGATAGTCGATAGGTTGTCGGACCATGTCAAAATATACAATGTTATAAGAAATAAATTCAAATAATTACCTTTGACGATAATAACGGAAAGTGTCGGCCATTCTCTCCCGATTGAGTCGACGCCGAAGTGCTGTTACTGCCAACGTCTGCTCGTAGACCCGTTCGATGTCAGCCTGCTCCTCCAGGCACCTCCTAACATCCCTGGTGAGCTCTGCGAAGTGCTCTTGTTCTTCTACACCTATTTGATATTGATCAAAAGCATTCCGCAGAGCCTCCCCCTGCTGCATGTTACGTTCCTGAAAATATGTGTGAATTAATATATAACAGTGATTACAGTTTGTGTAAAAAAAAAATATATATTGATTGATTGATTAGTTGTTTGAAGTCCACTTTATGCACGGTAAGGCTAATTGGGACTGGACCTACAGTTTAAAGTAGGATCCGAACCACTTGTGCCTCCACAGGGTATCGAACCCGGGACCCTTGATTACAAGGCGACGACGCTACCACTGCGCCATCGGGGAGGTCGAAATATATATGACCGGTCATGGATATTTTAGGCTTGTAACACTTGTATAACCAAGTTGTTGCAAGTCGAAAATGTCCGTGACTGTAGATATTGTGGGGTCCTGCTGGATAACCGAAACTGTTTAATTATTGTAGAGAATGAGATGTGTTCCAAAATATTGTGACCAAAAATGTAGTATGTATGTATATTTTCTGTATGAACTTCTTTCATCATAACGTAAATAAAGTTACTATATATATATATACACAACAACTTATTATTTAAACAACATAAAATTAATGTATAGTACTTACATTCTCCCTGTCAACCATTCTGTTGTCGAGTCTATGAATGCAAAGTGTAGAATGATTTAAGTGAAACTTGTGCTGCTTCAAATAGATTATTACTATTATTATCAAGAACACTGCAGGATTCGATTACGATATTATATGAACGTGCAAGATAAAAAGTGGGTTGCTACATCCTGTCATATCAAATTTGGTGATTGTTCCATCCTGTCAGCCATCTGGTAAACTGATTGTCATACTAAATTCGTAGAAGGCGTAATCACCTTGTTTCGCGAACCATCTTAATACATATGGTAAACCGGACTTCAACCATCGATAAACTGATTACCATATAACTCAAATAGAAAGGTAATCATTTAATTTACAGAATCAGCTTAATTGGTACATATGGTAAAACAGATTGTAGTATTAAACTGATACAATAACACACCGATAAGCCCGACAAGTATTAAGACCCCGTGGTTACCTATTACTTTACCAACACCTGACCACTTTACCCCTTTATCACTTTACCACTTGACCGCTTGACCACTAGACCGCTTGACCACTTGACCACGCTTGACCACTTGACCACTTGACCACGCTTGACCACTTGACCACGCTTGACCACTTGACCACGCTTGACCACTCGACCACGCTTGACCACTTGACCACGCTTGACCACTTGACCACGCTTGACCACTTGACCATGCCACTTGACCACGCTTGACCACTTGACCACGCTTGACCACTTGACCACGCTTGACCACTTGACCACGCTTGACCACTTGACCATGCTTGACCACTTGACCACGCTTGACCACGCTTGACCACTTGACCACGCTTGACCACTTGACCACGCTTGACCACTTGACCACGCTTGACCACGTGACCGCTTGACCCCTAAGTTGATGTCATACTACAACCACATGTGGTTAACAGGAAACAGGATGTCTATGATAAACATGTTCTTAAGCTATCATACAGTTTCCGGTAAGTGAACAGTTTCCTATTTATCTGTTGGAGGCAGATATTGTTTAACAGGAAACAGGATGTCTATGATAAACATGTTATTAAGCTATCATACAGTTTCCGGTAAGTGAACAGTTTCCTATCTATCTGTTGAAGCCAGATAAACATTTCGAAGAATTGTATCCTGGGTTAACAGATAACGTAAAAAACGTCAGCTATTTCGAGGAAGGTTATAAATCGACCGGAAGAATTATTAGGGGTGGAACGCTTAAAACCGATAAGAATATAACGGAAGTGCTACCGTGTCTACATATAAAAGCACGATGGCCCTCCACGAGTCAGTCTTCGTGATACCACCGACGTACGATCATGGACTCCCTGTTATCCGCTGACGAATTACTGGCGTTATACAGGGATGGGTATTTCAAGACACCCGAACAGTTACGTGAAGTGTTAGCATACGTCGCCCAAAAAATCATTTTAGGGGAAAGTGTCTCGTTAATTGGCGAGTATGACCGATTACTACAAGCAGTGACAACGTCCGTACCAGAACTTTCCGGACGAGGACGGACATCCTTGGAACAGACTGTACCAGCATCGACATCGAATCCTGTAACATCGAATCTAGTTTTATCACCACAAACTTCGGGAAATGTTTTATCCAGACCAGATACGGAGTCTCGTTCAGGACCGTCTTGGAGATTTGATTCATTCGGACCAACATGGAGGATAGATCAAGCAGGATCGCCATGGGGGACTGAGGAACCAGGACCATCGTGGAGGACGGATCAACCAGGATTATCGTCGAGGACTGACCAGTCAAGATCATCATGGAGCACAAACCAACCAGGGCCATCTCGAAGAAACAGTGCTGAATTATTGGCAGACTCAACAACAGAAGAAAATCCTACAGTTGTAGAAAATAGAGGTAGGAAATCTCGTAAAAGAAAATATGTTTTACCAAATACTGAGTCTATCGGTAACATTACTGTACATAATATTAAAGATATGCAGTATCCTAGATTTAGATCTACAGGTCATCGTATAGAATTTAGTTTTGAACCTCCTTCGGAAAATATTGATCCTCATGAATGGATTCGAGAGGGGCTCACAAACCTTCTTAACTTTATCAAAAGACATGCTAAAGATGAAGATAAAATTGGTTTGAGAATATCTAATTTATCAGATGTAAAGGTAGATGACATCTATGTAGCATGGCACAGAAGTGACCAATTACATGCAGATATGTTATGGGATATTGTAGGCAGAATACTCCAAAGTGCAAAGACATTTTTGATTACTGATCATCTAGTTCTACGTGCTGATCATGTAAGTATTCCTGTGGGGGGTGGAGGACTACGTGCTTACAGTGCACCAAACCATATATTGGTTGCACAGAAAAAGAGTATAGTTTCAGTGAAGAGTTTAAAACAACCTCTATGTCTAGCAGAGAGTTTAGTTATTGGTAAAGCTTGTGCTGACAATGATCCAAATTATAAATCATATGTAAAGGGAAGAAATTTGCAGAAACCTGTATTTGAACTCATGAGTAAAGCAGGAGTGAATTTAGGAATTAACGGAGGAGGAATTCCAGAACTTCGAAAATTCCAGCAGTATCTGGTGGATTACAAAATTATTGTCCATAATAATCTTCGTGACCCAAAAGATATTTTATTCGAAGGTCAGATACAGAACGCATCGAAACATATATATCTTTTGTATGACAGTACAAGGCAACATTTTGATGTCATTGTAAACAGAGTGGGTGCATTTGCAGCAAAAGACGTGTGTGTAGGGTGTAATGAACTTATCTTTGATAAACCACACACCCACAGGTGTAAAGAAATGTGTCCAATGTGTCGTGGAATACCACCATGTATACAGGAAAGTAATTTTAGAAAAACATGTGAAATATGCCATCGTTTATTCAAAAACAGTCAATGCTTTACAAAACATATGTCTACAACTTTTAGAAAGGGAACTGTGTGTAAAGAGATTCAGCAGTGTGAAAAGTGCCACAGAATAATTCTAACAAATAACCGACGTGAAAAAGTGCACAATTGTGAGAAGAAATATTGTACAGTATGTAGTCTGGTAAAACCTATAAACCATTTATGTTATATGGGTGTTCCAAAACCGAAAGGTGGTTCTAAATTTCTTTTCATATTTTACGATTTTGAGTGTTATACAGATATTCCTAATACTGATAAAGAAAACTCATTCATCCATGTACCTAATTTAATCGTGTTACAAACAGCATGTCATAAATGTTATCTTTCGGAAGATCTATCTACACCGTGTAAGGTTTGCGGAATTAGACAACATATATTTTGGGAGGATCCTGTTGACACATTCCTATCCTATTTGCAACTACAGAATAAATTTCCACACATCATCATCTGTGCACATAATGCACGAGGGTACGATTGCACGTTTATTTTACGAAGAATGTTGGAGACCAAAATGAATCCGAGGGTTATTCTCAATGGGACGAAAATTATGAGTATGAGATATGAAAACTTGTATTTTATCGACAGCCTGAATTTTGTTCATTCGGCATTGTCAGAGTTTTCTAAAATTTTCGGATTACCTACCCAGAAGGGACATTATCCCCACTTGTGGAATACAGAACAAAACAAGAATTATGTCGGAGAAATACCACCACCGTCAGCATATGGCTATGATCGCATGAAAAATGTAGATGAACAGAAAACATTTCTATTGTGGTACAACGAAGAGAAAAATACTAACAGAATATTTGATAACAGAAAAGAACTTTTAGCATATTGTATCAAGGATGTTACTGTTTTGAGGCAGGGGTGTTTGAAATTGAGATCGGATTTCATAGAAATCTGTAAAATAGACATCTTTAGAGAATGTATCACCATAGCCTCTGTCTGTTCTCTGATATACAGGTCCAAATTCATGTCTGCCAACACGATTGGAATAATTCCAAAAGGAGGATACCACCATGCTGATACAATGTCGAAATTTGCTCTAAAATGGTTGACACACATTGAGAAGGAGAAAAATATCATTCTTATTCACGGGGGACGAACTCGTGAGAAATATGTATTAGGTGGGCGATACAAAGTAGATGGGTATCATGAAGAGACTAACACAGTATATGAAGCATTAGGATGTTTTTGGCATGGTTGTCAACGATGTATGCCCGTCAGAAGAAATACACACCCCCAATACACAGATGTAGATGGTGATGAACAGAGTGGGAAAGAAGATAATGAACAAGATTTATTGAATACTGCAGGATTTCGATATGAGATGACATGTCGTAAGTTAGCAGCACTCAGGATTGAAGGGTATAATGTTGAAGTAATGTGGGAATGTGATTTCAACAGATTCCTCAAAGAAAATCCTGCTATAAATGTGCATCTTTCATCTCATCCTATTGTAGAATGCACACCCTTAAACCCTCGAGATGCTCTCTACGGTGGTAGAGTAGAGACTGTCAGAACCTATTACCAAACAAAGGAAAATGAATCCATCTGTTATAGGGATTTCACCAGTCTATACCCTTATGTAAACAAATACTGCTGTTATCCTGTTGGACACCCTAAAATATTTCTTGGTGAAGATATTCCTGTCGTAGATGAAATTCTGAAAATGGAAGGTCTCATCAAATGTAGAATATTACCTCCAAGACATCTTCTACACCCGGTTCTACCGGCAAAAATTAACCAGAAATTAATGTTCGTTTTGTGTAAAAAATGTGCTCTTCAAACACAGTGTGAAGAAAGGTGTGAACATTCTCCAGACGAACGTGCACTAGATGGAACTTGGGTTATAGCCGAAGTTAGAAAAGCATGCAGTTTAGGTTATAACGTTCTAGCTGCTTTGGAAGTGTGGCAGTATGAAACTGTGCAGTATGATCCATCATCTAAGACAGGAGGATTATTTACAGGATATGTAAATACTTTCCTTAAGATTAAACAAGAAGCAAGTGGGTGGCCTGCATGGTGCCTCACTGAAGAAGATAAAGAACGTTACATACAAAACTATTTCAGCAAAGAAGGAATTCTTCTAGATAGATCCAAAATAGAGATAAACCCTGGAAAACGTACCCTTGCAAAACTATGTCTAAATTCTTTGTGGGGAAAATTCTGTCAACGGGAAAATCTGTCCCAAACAAGTATCATTACAGAAACAAAAGATTTTCTAGACAAAATGACCGATCCTAACATAACAATTAACAGTGTACTATATCTGAATCAGGAGACTGTTATAGTGCATTGGAAATATATCCAGGAAGTTCTCAAACAAAACACGAAAATTAATGTTCCTATAGCAGCCTTTACTACATGTCATGCACGTCTAAAATTGTATGAACTGTTGGAGAAATTAGGGGACAGAGCATGTTATTGTGATACTGATTCAGTCATATATATAGATGCCCCTGATATGATCTACCATCCTGAAATAGGTGATGCACTCGGTGAACTGACAGATGAGCTAGAATCTTTTGGTAACGAAGCAGTTTGTAGGGAATTTGTTTCAACAGGACCAAAATGTTACAGTCTTAAGGTATGTAAACCAGAATGTGCACCCGAATATATATGTAAAATTAAAGGAATCACATTGAATGTAGGAGCCTCACAGGTAGTAAATTTCGACACCATGTGTCGTATGATTAAAGGTGAAGAATTAGAAGTTGTGGTGAAAAATATTTTTCGTATAAGAAGAACCAAAGAACTCAGAGTAATCACCACAAACGAACAAAAAATTTTTCAAGCTGTGTTGTTAAAACGTAGGTTTTCTGAAGACTTCCTCTCCTACCCATTCGGGTATTATTAAATGTACAGGCAGATGATTTTGTAATATCCACAATGGTGAACAATGTTGTGTGAAATATAACATTTTTTGTTTTGTATATATAATATTTTTTGTATATAATACATACTATGTGTATAGACAGATAATTTTCTAAATTGTCATTGGTCAATAATTTTATGTTTAAAATATAACATTTTGTGGTTTTGTATGTAATAAATATGTGTTCTTGTAGAAATGTAGTATGTAAATATGTTTCACATTTTGTAAAAAAAGTAATGCTATGTAGATATATTGTCAATTTATGTATATATTATGGTAACAGAGTCAGAAACTACTGTGTTATCTTCTACCCATTTGCGTATTACTAAATGTACAGACAAATAATTTTCTAATATTGCCAATGGTGATTTTTATATAAATATATATTACGGTAACAGAATCAAAAACTATCATTTGTCTTTCGAATTCCTCCAATTCACTATCGTAAAAATTCTAAAACATGGTGTTTCCTAAACTTGTTCATCCTTTTACAATGATGGCCTGTGGAGCATCAGGGAGTGGTAAAACTACTTTCGTGACAAACCTTGTCGATTCTATTGCTCATCTTGTAGAAGGGTCTGTTAAAAAAATAGTATGGTGTTACGATCAGGAAAACAGTACCCCCAAAAATATTGGTAATGTAGAATACCATAAAGGAATTGTTGATTGGCAATCGTGGAACGGTAAAACACCCACCCTTGTAATTTTAGATGATCTTATGATGGTTGCTCAAGGAGAAAAAGTTGCCGATCTTTTCACAAAAGGTAGTCACCACAAGAATATTTCGGTAGTCTTCATAACACAGAATCTTTTCCACCAGGGAAAAAATTGTAGAGATATCTCTTTAAACGTAAAACATTTTGTCATATTCAAAAATCCACGAGATATGAACCAATTCACCGTGTTCGCACGACAACTTCATCCTCACCGTATGAAAGAACTCGAAAAAGTATATATAGATGCAACAAAACACCCTTTCAGTTATTTGTATATTGATCTTTCCCAGTCAACACCTGATCCTCTACGTTATCAAACAGATATTTTTAACAAGGATTATTCGACAGCATATCTTCCTCACGAATGTCTAAAACATCGAGATGAAGAGAACGAGGAAGAGACGTACCAGTTCATATTCTAAACATAATATTTCGTTGAAGAAACACTCACCTTTTTTACACTTGCTGAAAAATTCTCCAACAAAAGTTCGTAAATCCTTGCTAAAGAGTGCTCCTAAGAAATCAATTCGTTTCATAAGCGAGTGCTGTCTAAATGTTTTAAAAGGTAACGTAAAACTTAAACCTTCTGTAAAACGTCGTCTGACACCTTACAAGAAGGTTTTACGTAATCTTGTAAAACCCAAAGTGAACATCGAAAAACGAAGAAACATTCTCGTCCAGAAAGGAGGGTTTCTACCTTTACTTCTAGGTTCCTTGTTATCGGGACTTCTTGGAACTCTTCTCCCACACTAAAATGTCATCTGCTTTCAAAAAAATGATTGTTTTATCACCAGAACAGTTAGAACGTATTCGAAATATCGAATCGTCTGTGCACCACAAATTATCAATTTTAGATAAAAAAATGAGTGATATCCTAAAAATGAAAAACATATCGGACGATCAAAAATGGCGTCTTTACAGAAAAGAACTGGACGAGTATTTATGGCTGAGTCGAAAATCCAAAGAACCATTACAGATTCCCATTGTTCAAGATAACGACGGTTCTTCTACTATTTCACCAGAATCGACGTATTTTCCTCAGAATCTGGCAGAGACGTTACCCCGTAATACACGTCATCAGTTACAGAATATCATCGATGAGTACCAATCCACGGCACAACATTTGATAGACGAACGTCAGGAAAAAACACTTCCGGATCCGAAAACATTGAACTTCTCATCGTCGCCAACGGAAAGCCCTGGACCGTCTCATCGACAGAAGAAGAAGAAGAAGAAAGTGACCGTCCGTGTTTCCAGGAAAACTACACCTTTTCTGAGAACACCTGACGCTTACAAACTGGTTCCTCTGAGAAAAAGCCGTAGACAGAGAGATCGGTCATGGGAGTCTCTAAGTTGAAACACGATAAAATTCTCACCAAAATATATTACGATCCCCGACACCACGCTTCATTCTCATCTGTAGATCGTCTGTGGAAAGCGGTACGGGATAAAAATATATCCCGCGATACGGTGAAAAAATGGCTGATGCATCAGGAAACCTACACTCTCCACAAACCGGCGAGAAAAAGGTTCCCTCGAAATCGTTACAATGTGTGGAACATAGACATGCTTTGGGAAGCTGATCTCAACGACATGGCATCGATTCAAAAACATAACGACGGATACAAATATCTTCTGACAGTGATCGACGTATTTTCAAAATATGCCTTTGCATTACCGCTAAAAAATAAAACAAGCAATTCTGTAACCGAAGCTTTCAAAACTATTTTCGAACAAAACAGACGGAAACCTGTTACACTACAGACAGACCAAGGAACGGAATTTACAAATTCTACATTCCAGAAATTTTTGAAAAACCAACATGTACAATTCTCGACAGCAACAAATTATCCTGTGAAAGCGAGTGTAGTGGAACGTTTCAACAGAACATTAAAAGAACGGATGTGGAAATATTTCACCTCAAAACAGACAAGACGCTATGTAGATATTTTACCGCAACTTCTCGAAGGTTACAATACGGCGATCCACAGTTCCATAGGAATGGCCCCTCGAGATGTCAACGAAACAAACGTTTACATTGTGTGGAAACGTCTCAACAAACCTGACAAACATGTCTCGCAACCATCTTCAGATCTGAATGTTGGTGATATCGTACGAATTTCTGTAGTCAAAGGACATTTCGAGAAAGGATACGAACAATCGTGGTCACGAGAACTTTTCAAAATCCATTCCCTTGTTCAGCGAACACCTGTACCTGTATACATATTAGACGACTTAAATGAAGAACCAGTAAAAGGTACATTTTACAAACATGAACTGCAGAAAGTTTATTCGGATCCTGAAGAAGAGTATAAAATTGATAAGATTTTGAACACCCGGGGAAAAGGTAAAAATTTGGAATACCTGGTTCGTTGGCTCGGATATCCACCTAGTTTCGATTCGTGGATCAAGGCATCTTCCGTAAAACAGTTGTCGGAAAAATAACATATTTATATCAAAATATAACGTTACTGCGATCCAGTGAGTCCTCTGTGTTCGGCGAGAATGGACGAAAATTTCTACGTTTACCTCCTATCATCTGCATCGGAGGAATATTTTCCAGACAACACACTCACCCATTTCACCGTAAAACTTGCTAAACGGATCGATCTGTCTCCAGAATTGTGGGAAGTCGGATTGGCAGAACTACATTATTCAACTCTATACGACAATGTTTTGGAAACTGATTCTGGAATGTTAACTCTTCCTGTTCGGACATATGCAAGTGCTGAGGACCTAGTCTCTACCATCATCGAATCTCTCCCCGACGACCTGGAAATAAGGAGATCCGTTCTCGAGAAATTCTGGCATTTTTTGACGGAACCGCAATGGGGAACATTTGGATCTACTGTTTGTGCGGATAACACACTCTATATTAACGAACAACCATTTTATTTTCCTGCAACAACATATACGATAGAGGATCTGATTTATTTCCTGAAAACAGACCCTGCTAATGTAGCTGTTCCTACTCATCTCAGGTTTTTCTTCAAAGAGGCTGTGTACAAACATCTATCCGTGATAGGGGTTCCTAAGCCTGAACCTGACGATGCTCCAACAAATACCGTTACACCCATAAACGAAACTGATGACTATGCTAAATTTCGATATGACATATTGAAATCTATTTATTCTACGCACGCACAGTCCAATAGCGTTGTGGATAAAAACCCATATATATTTATTTACTCCGATCTGGTGAAACAACAATTGGTCGGGGGAGAAATGGTACGTCTCTTGCGTCTTACCCGAAAACAGTGTTCGGACACAAATACGTCTTGCACAGTACCCGTAGCCCATCAATCATTCGACCCGATTCATTACGTTCCTCTGGATAAAGCCTCTTTCGAAACAATAGAAATTGCTTTGTACGATAGAAAAGGAAATTTTTTACCTTTGAGAACTGGGTCCGTACCCACAATCGCTGTTTTACATTTTCGTAGAAAAGCAAAGTCCTTTTAAAAAACAGTAGACAGCTATTTCTCTCAGTCTTTGTCGAAAAGCGAATGAATCACCATGAATTCGCAGACCGAATATTACAGTAACCAAATCCGTGGAGGAATTGGACCCATCTACCGTTCAACTAGAAATCAAAAAGGGAGAGGATTGGGGTCACTTTTCGCAGGACTGTTTAGAATGGTGAAACCTCTACTCTGGAGCGGTGCAAAGACGATCGGAAGAGAAGCTTTAAAAACAGGAGCTAACATTATCACCGACATTGCAACAACCCAACAAACTCCGAAAACTATTGTTCGTCAACGGGTACGTGAAGCAGGTCAAAATCTTCAAAGTAAAGCACAACGGAAAATCGACTCTCTGGTAGGTTCTGGTATAAGAACCAAACCTGCAACAAGAATTGCTCAGTTGATGTTAAAACGTTCAGCCACCCGTATTAGAACATCTACGATCCGTAAAAAACAAGCATCCAAAAAACGAAGGAAAACATCTGCAAAATCTAGGAGAACACGTAAAAGAAAAATCAAACAGAAGGTCTCAGGGAAAGATATTTTTGGATAATGATGGAGGATAACATGTGCATGATCTCGCAGTTCGACCTCTTCCGGAAAAAACCTATTCAGCAAAATGTGGAAAAAACGTACACAGCCACCTACAAACCTATCGCTTCCATCGATAATCAGAATATAATTCAGTTTGTCATACCGGCGGCAGGAACTGATTTTCTCGATCTTTCATCTGCCTATCTCCGTCTGCAAACGCAAATGGTTAAACAGGATGGAAGTCCCATGAGTGCTTCCGAAACAGAAAATGCCCTCACAAAAAACTGCGGGGTCGTGAATTATCTTCTCCATTCACTCTTTTCCCAATGTACAGTGACTCTCAACGGCATTGCTGTAACAACCGCCGATAACAATTACGCATATAAAGCGATCTTCGAAGCAGCTATCAACTACGGAAGCGATGCCGCAAACACGCATCTCACGAATGCCCTGTGGTATTTGGACACACCTGAACATCAAGATCAAATCACTGCCGACAACACAGGTTTCACCACAAGGAAAAAATTCTTCCAGTATGTTTCGACGATCGGAAATCCTACGGAAGTGACAGCCGTGGTCGACCTTATGGGAAAACTTCACATAGATTTCTTCCACCAGTCTAAATACCTGCTCAACGGTGTTGAAGTACGCATAGATCTAGCTAGATCACGTGACGCTTTTTACATCTGGGGAGACCAGACATCACCTACAGTAAGAATAAAAATTTTAAAAGCTGTTCTCGAAATAAATCACATCATTCCTACTCCTACCACCAGTCTGGCCATAGACAGAGCACTCACTTACGCTCCTGCTCATTATCCGTTCACCAGAAGCGTCATCAAAGCTTATTCTTACGTCGCCGGAACGCAGCAGATTTCGATCGATAATGCTTTTCAAGGTCCTTTTCCGAATGTTGTTCTTTTTGCTATGGTATCCACCGCCAGCTTTCTCGGAGACAGTAAGAAAAATCCGTTCGACTTTAGAAGTTTTAACCTATCTTCTTTCCATCTTGTGAAAAATGGAGAACTCGTACCTTCCGAACCTTTACAAATCACCACAGGAGGAAACAGCGGCTTGATAACACGTGCCTATCAAACTCTATTTTCCGGTACAGGCATTCACCACGCCAATTACGGACACCAGATCACACGGAAAATGTTCGAGAACGGATTCTTTTTCCTGATTTACGACATAACACCAGACTCTTCAGGAAACGACACGCACACCAGTCTCCAGGAACAAGGCATCATCGGAGCCGAGATGCAGTTTTCTCCTCAGCTGTCGGAAAATATAACATGCCTTTTGTATGCTGAATTTGAATCTGCAGTAGATATACCTAAAGATAGAAGTGTCATCCTCCATCAGTGAGACCGAATTTTCCATAAATATGTGTGCCTGTGTTTCTGACTCCCAGTGTTACCGAAATAGCTCTTACGTAAACATTATACTGCTTGTGATGGAAAAACCCACCAAAGTGATAACCCGTACTATTAAGCATAGTAGTGTTTCTTCGAAAGTGACAACTTCAAAACCTGTGAACATACAATTGTTTCCCGAACTATTTGACAACAGCCCAGGAAGCATAGAAATGACCAAAGACAGACACATTATTATACATTATTGAAAACATAAGCAGCATGAACACGTCGCAGATCAGACAGATTCTATCTCGAAACTGTTCCACCAGAAACATTTTTTACGGTGTTTACCCGAGAGATCTTTTACCTCGGACGTTTCCTAAGCCGGCCTTGGTCATCGCAAACACTGACAAGTCCGACTCCCGGGGTACACACTGGGTGGCCTTCTATTTCGACAAAAACAATGTGGCCGAGTATTTCGATTCATACGGATTTCATCCTTTCTATCAAGAATTCGTAACTTTCCTGAACAGTCATTCCTCGGTCTGGACTTACAACAGCATTCCCTTACAGGGGATATTGGCCACAACATGCGGTCATTACTGTTGCGTGTATGCTTATTACAAAGCACGTCACGTTACAACCAAGGATTTCATCCAGACATTTCCACCAGGTATCAGTAAAGATGGATATATCCTGCACCGTTTTCGTCAGATCTTCAAATGTTTACCACATTCCAAGTGTCCCAGAGGGGAACAAACGTGTTGTTCTATCCACACAATCCAGGCTCGTGTCATGAAGAAATCTATTTAAAATGTGTGCTGCGTATCTTTCTCTCAGTGCCATCGAGACAGTTCTAGTGAACACATCATGGAACCTCCTGCTGTTTCTATAATGGAGAAACACGACAAACTTGTGACGCGCATGACTAATCAGGATGATGTTTCCAAACGTAAACCTCGAAAACGTGTGCAACCCGTTACTATCAAGAACGAGGCGGCTGACGAAGGAATGGATGTGACTACGGACTGTGATTTCATAAAGAGACGTAGGGAAATTGGTTTTTCCACAGACAAAATCGAGTGTCCTAAACTACATGACGTAGATGCATGTTTAGATCTCTATCTTGCAAACACATATTTTCTGAACAAGGAAAAAAACAAGTACGTAGCCATAGGATTCGAAAAGGAATCCCCTTTCAATTTGGTGTGGGAGTTTTCGCAACAGGGGAGATCACCCGTACGCATCCATTCTAAACAGATTAGAGAACTGTGTGCTTCAAAATCTGACTTACTGAATTACGTCGACACTGGTCGACGATTCAACTATTTGGTTACTGGAAATATCACCGTTAGTGGTGTAAATTTTTTCGGGAAACGTTGCATCTCGATGTATCAACATCATTCACCGGATGCTTTCATTTTCACAGCCTCTGAACTACATTTATTTATGTGTAATCTTTTCAGACCTCTGCAAAAATTAATGAACGAACGTTATCATAAATTACAACCCGAAATGGAGGCTTTTGTATATTGTATAAAAAAGAATATGGTTTCAGAAAAAAAAGAAGTACCCGATGTATTGAACTATTTTTATATACTTTGGTACAACGAACTGATGATTGAAATATATCTTGAGAACAATCTTGGACACACATTGATATTGTAAATAACTTACGTTATGTATCTGATGCTGTAAAGTATCCATTGTAAATCTATTCCATATTGTAAATGAACCATTGTTATTTTTATGTATTGTAATTCAGTCTTTTTTATTTATGTATTCTAATATAACCCTTCAGGTATTGTAAACCTTCTATATCATCAATTGTAAATAAAACATTTGTGTTATTCTATATCCACACTATCAATTATAAATAAAACATTTGTATATTTTGAACATTTTTTTATTTCTTACAATAAAACATGTACATTTTCCAGACATTTTCAACTGCACAGGTTTTTTCACCTTTACCATGTTCTTTACATTTTAAACTTTCTGAACTGTTTTTGACACTGCTTAACTTTGGACATTCAAGTTCTTCGATATTGCATACAGTCATCTTACCCTCACCTTTTTTCCCCACTAATGTTTTCACCCATTCCATTTTCTCCGTACCTTTAACATAAACTTGCTGATTCATAAGCATTAAATACAGAAGATCTTCTAATTTCTCGTACGGTAGCCATCCATCATTCCAATCAAGACCATGTTTGTTGGTACGGAGCCAGTAATTCACTCGGCGATACTTTTCACTCAACAAGTGTAAACCATATGGAGGTTTCACTAAACAGTCAAATGCACTGTCGAAAGGAAATTTTAGAATTCCTACTTCTTTACACACAAATTCTCCTTCGACTCCTCGAAAACCTTGAATGTCCAAAAAACAGGCATCCATTTTGTTCAACAGGTGAACACTGTCAATGTATCATCAATGCTGCCCCGGCATACGGCACACTTGTCCAATTGAGAGGCACAGAGACCACAGGCTACAAAATGTCGACACGGAAGAATTACCACACTGCAAGCGTTTTCAAAACATATTTTACAGAGTAGCACAGAATCCACACTCTGATTATCGGATGTTTTTTCAGTAGTTTCCACACTGTCGCGATATTTGCAACTTTTTGAATCACTGTGTAACGCTGCAACACTCTGTATGTAACTACAGTCTGGTATTGCCCGGTAATGTTCTAGAATCGGGCAATCTTCGGATGTCCAATCACACGCTCCGTACCCACAATGGAAGCATATTACCCTATCACCGAATCCTGAATAATAAAAACCTGCAGTGACTAATTCTTCAGCAGTCTGACGTAATCCTATTGGCCACTTTCTGTAAGTCTTGTATCTCGCATTCACAGACATATAATCGGTGGTAAAAGGACCGCCTGCTATCAGACGAGTATGGTAAGTATACACTCTCATATGTCGAACAAAAAAAACTCGTCTGATACTGTAGGTATCGGGTATGAAGGTTCAGCCAGAATATTCTCAAAATCAGATACTGTAGCTGACGGGGTCCTCGGTATCGGCGATAAAGGTTCAGCCAGAATATCCTCAGGATCGTCGGGGAACAGCCGTCTGCGAAAATCGAAACCTTCGGGAGGAACCACAGGGAAACAAGGATGACCTTCTAAGTTAAGTAACAATGGACGATCACAGCCAGAACACCACACGGAATTTCTGTCTGCCAGCAAAAAAAGCCACTCTTTCACTCTCTTCTTCAAAGCTTCGCCCAACTCTTCCTTCCTGCGACGTAGTTCGCAGATACACCCGTGACTCGGAAATCCTGTTCTCTCGTCACCTCTTCTTCTCCTCTCTTCTATCTCCTTCAAAGTCTCGCAGCGACGGTGAATTCTTTTTCCTGAGCCGTTGACCACGTGACATCCACACCAGGGAGATTCAGGTATCGCTACATACATAAACGGGAAATAACTCAGCAACCGATCCAGGGCCGTTCGATCGCTGTCCAGATCGCCGCAAGACCGAACAAGTTCCCAGAACTCTTCGTAGCTGATCTCGTAGAAATTCACACCATTATCAGACAAACGTGTACCACTTACATCCATCCTCACATGATACTAAAATCCTCCATCCTTTCTATTTATACCCTTTTCCCTCCTACGTCACCATTTCCGTTAAACAAACTTCAAACTACAAGGCTACGCCCAAAACATGTTCGCGCATGTTCACACAGAACCGTTACACCACCCAGAAATTGCAAATTCATACAAACCTACGCCCAAAACATGTTCGGGCATGTTCTATTCAGACAGAAAAACGTTACACCCATTTCCAGGAATATCAGACTCATCAACGGTCTCAAACGGGAAACGCCCCCCAAAAATAGCCACCCATCAACAACCGGAAACCCACATCAATCACTCATTAACAACAACTCAACTCCAGATTCAAACACAGGTGACGTTACGGTAACACCCATTACAAATCAAAAAACCAGACACATTTAAAAACTTTCATTCCACGAACAAGTTTCCTCCTGTTCCCCTTTATCTCCACACTTCCAAGAAAAACACTTAACGCCCACCTCTTATCTTATCACTTCCTGTCGGCTCGCCACCTCTTATCTTATCACTTCCTGTCGGCTCCAAACACACTCATTAACTCACAAAAACGCATACCCCTTATCTTATCTCATTTCCGCTCTTATCTTATCTCATTTCCGGTTTAGGTGGAACAGACGGGGGGGTCTTACTACTCACCCTAACTCAGAGTTCTACGATGCCTCAAACAGGCTACAGAGGGCTCTGAGTTGGGTAACTTTAATTCTGGCCACCCGGTACGTCATTATTATTTTAATCGTTTCATCTTTATGCTGTACGTACATAGCTCAGTGTCGGCGATACTGATGTCGCCCCCTCCTCCTGCAGAACTAAATAGGGGTATTATATAAATTGAGATTTTTATTAATTTTTAAGTCTACTTTATGCACAGAGATACTAATTGCGACTGGGCTATAGTTTTAAAGTGGGGTCGTCACCTCTATGTGCTCTCGCAGTGTATCGAACCCGGAAGCCCCTTGATTACAAGGTGACAACATTACCATCGGGGAGTTTTATACAAACTGATGGAATTAGATTATTTTACGTTACCTTTCTGTAGCTTTTGGCTAATCGCGATGATGAGGATGAGTGATGATATGATGAAGGAACGCTCACAAAGAATACGCCTACCCAGGCCGGGATTTCAATCCGGGACCTCTGACGTCATAGCACGCTCTGCTAACCACTCCGCCACGTAGATCGGCTTATATAAATTAAGTTCCGTGACTTGTTCCCTCTAGTTTCCAATACCTAATGCTTTTACATGCAATTTTTTTTTTTTTAAAAAAACCGCCCATACTCGGATTAAGTCTACAGAAATAGCACGGTAGATTTTTGAAAATTCAATATGCTGACCAAGGCAGAAATTTATTTTATTTTAAAACATAAACTAAACGTAACGTTTCAACCTTCTAGCAAGTTCTTCAGACTCTGTACCAAGTACAAATGAAACAAGGTACAAAACAGGGAAAAGGTGTTAGAAAGAGTGGAAAGGACAAGAGCGAAAAAGGAGAGAAGAAGGAAGAAGAATGAAGAAAGAAAGGAAAAAGAGCGTGAGATAAAGAGTCCAACCACTTTCCAGATGAAAGGATATATTTAGCTAAATCGCCTGTCAGGTGAAAGTACAGTTGACAAGGGAAGGTCACCTTCTGAATGTTTCAGGAAAAACAACTTTCTAATAATCTTCTGTCTGGAGGGGGGTGATTTTTGCGTCTATATCTTCCTGTTTGTACCTTGTTTCATTTGTACTTGGTACAGAGTCTGAAGAAGACCTTGCTAGAAGGTTTAAACGTTACGTTTAGTTTATAATTTAAAATAAAATAAATTTTTTGCCTTGGTCAGCATATAGAATTTTTAATATCATGGAAACAAGGCTTAATGGTGCTATAAGGTAGATTTTTGTACATAGCTGAATTTTAAAAGTAAATCATAGAATTCCATTGATTGATTCGTCTCCCATCTGGTGGATCGACCCAATGAGAGAATTATTGTACGCGACATTCTGTTGTTTCGTTTCAGAATAACAAATTTTGCGGATTATCGTACTTTTGTGGTAAATAGGGAACGAAACGTTACATGGTAATCCATAGACTTTGAATGAACTAGAGCGCAAAGGATTCGGTATCGCTTCAACGTTAAATCTCTCGAAGGGTTCGCGCCGAATGTGGCTATTGCGACGCGGTGGTTTGGACAACTTGTCATCTCAGCTGTCACCGATGACACTATGCGATGTCATGTTATCTGGTGGAATCACGAGGCAGGCGACGCTCGATAAACACAACATTTCCCAAACAGTGACGTTGCGTTGGCAATAGTCTCGTTTCATCTTGTGAACAAGGAAAATTGTTTCGATCTCATCTCGGTATCTCGAATTATCTTCGATTCAATTTATCGATAAAAATATGGAAACCACAAATAAAATGCACTTTAAAATATGTCACTGATATATTTTTTTTGTGAAAGATAGCCTAATTTTCGTGTTATTATATGTAAATTGCACCTGGTATATATTTTGTTTAATATTTATTGTATTTTTATTCTCTATTATGAGTAATTCAATGTATCTTTATATTTGAGAGAGTGCACTGTGTGAATTTGTATTCCTAAACTTGTGTGAATTTGCATTTATAAACTTGCATAGATGTCAGTTTTGTTGGTAGCATCCTTTTGTAAATAGTAAGTGATTCATCTGTATTTTGATCTGTGATCTTGAAAGACTATAAAAGCGAGGATATCGCGTAAGAAATAACACACACATTCGCCACAGATCGTCGAAGATTTTTAACTTAAAAGAACTGCTCTGTGTTGTACATACATCTTGGTATGGTAGTTCGGGGCGCAAGCTAGGCCTATGCGACCATAGGTACGCCGATAGCCACGCATTGAGGTTGTGTGTTATAGTTGAGTCAAGACACCGATAAAGCGAAATCCTCACATTCATATGAAGTATATTTACATTAAAATTGTAAGAAACAAAGAACAAATCCTTTCATTTCATCTACGGCAGTAATGTGGTTTTATTCCTCTGTGCTGTGAAGCCTAACTATCCCTGTCCCTGAGAGGAGTCTGTGTACTTCACAGAGTCTCATCGCTCACCGCTGAGTAATACTGAGTTATTACTAATAAATATAATGCAACGATATAATACCAAATCTAATAATAATACGTTTAATAACGCTGAACGTACCAACTTCTTACACTTTAAATAACACATATTGTAATACTAGTGAGTATATCCACAGCATACTTTTAAAGAACTTGCTCCCAAAATGTTATTCGTAGCAGTATGCGAGTTTTCAACCAGAATTCTTTTACAATACCAAAAATCTGGAAAATGCATCCACTTTAAAATATCCCCAAGATATTTCCGACTGAAAACTGTCATATCCATTATTTTCCAGAAAAATAAGAGTGAATGCATACATTGAAATATTTTTCTCGAAAACTTTCCAAAAAATATTTTAGATTCAAGGAGTACCTTCAAGAAGTTCACATTTTCTCTCCAATTTTCATGTAAGCCATATTTTTTCTGAAAAGAATTTAGAAAGTTAAAATTACGAAAGAATCCCTACACCTCCTCTTTCCCTCAAACAACCAAAATCAAAGAAGTGACTGATATGATCGGGAAAATTTCCATTCTGTTAGAAAAAAAACACCTGTAGAACACATAGAAACGAGCTTCTCTCTCAGGGGAGAGAAGATTTTTTTTAAACCTCGCATGTTAGGATAACTGAAGGTTCATTTGCTTTAGAAGTTGGAGCCTGGGATATCGTTTAATTGTAGACATCACTGAGGACACGAAACCGTAGGGTTAGGATTTTTATAACAAAAATCACCAAAATATGCAAAATAAAATATGCTCTTATGATCTAAAATTTTACAAAATATGCACTATAATTTGAAAAATATGCCATTATAACTGGACTGTTTCAAACATTAATATCTAAATGCTGATATTTTCACATTGTACTATTTTTAGTTCACTTTATGGGCCCTGAGTTGCAATCCACAATTAATACTATTTTCTCTAAATTTTCAAATAAAGATTTTGCTACAGTCCAAAGAAAAAAACTCGAGTAAACATGGGAGTAAGAACGAATCCACTTCGAAAATGACTGTATATTTCTTGAAAATGCAGCAAAAATATGCTGAATATGACCGAAAATCCATCAAAATATGCCCTATCACGCAGAAATGGCCAAATATGCCAAAATATGCCCTTAAAAAGCACCTTAATTGTATTAGTTTCTTCATAATATGAATTTCGATATGTTTGGGGAACACATCACCCTTAGCAAAAAAAAAAAAAGATAAGTCATAAAAATTCTAGCTCTAACCCCTAAATCCTTCCGTTGAATTCTCTCATATCCCAATGCGGAGCTTGGCAACGAGATCACTACACGAGGCACTGCTCCAAAATCTAACACATTACGTTAAAATGTAATATATTAAGACAAAATGTAAGACAGAATCGCATTTACAGTAAATATAATATATCACTAGGAAATATTTGGAAATAATGTGAAAATAATATGTTTAGTTCATTTTTGAAGATGAAATCTTTAGTACGAAATTCCCAACTGCTAATCGATAGCACTACCCTATGTGCTTCAACTAGGGGTGTGCGGCGAGACGGGACCTCTTTATCTTCTTGCGGAAGGTTGAAAAAATCCAGGCATTCGGGTCGGCAAATATTCACCATTTCCATAAGAGCGTGGAAGTTTCTGGAGCGGGAATTGTTCAAGATTTCCAGACACCTGGGAAATCTCTGAATGCGAGTGCTATTTCTCCATTAAGTGATTGTTTAGCATTTTCAGGAATGAAACTTGTCTGTTCCAAATATTTCCAACACTTACAACTCGAAATTTCGCCACAGTTCTGGATTCCTGAATCGCAAAGTTGAGTCTTTTTATAAATTTGATTGATTGATTTGCTTTATTTTAATTCGATCTTTGTGCCACTTTTGGCTAATTTGCGAAGATGGGGATGAGTGATGATATGATGAAATTGATGAGTATTTTTTTTTTTTTAGATCGGCATAACGACCATGCACACACAGTCTCATACTTCTTGAAGAAGTCATTTTCCTCTGATTTTCAGTTTCTTCATTGAAAGATGTGTTCTCTTCATTCAAGTTGTACAGAGTGTCCACAAATTATCTTTACAACTTCAAATATAAATAACTAAATAATGGAACGAGGTATCTCAGTTCTGTTGCCTTCATGTAAAACAGAAACTCTCAAAGTTTTGATTACTGTTAGTTTAAGGTACGTTGAGTAAGTGGGGAAGATGTGAGGTCTCATTTCCACAAAATGACTACTCCACAGGAGAAGACACAGTGTGTTTCCTTTTCTCATAAATTATTGAATAGGCATAACTGTCGAATTTGGGGGTCTGAATAGCCTCACGAGGTTCGAGAAATCGACCTTAGATCGTAGCGTTCCTCTGAACGCGGGGATCTTAAATAGGGATGTAACTTGCCCCTCCCGATTAGTACTAGTTGATGGTAGAGACAGCCCTGAACGGGCAGGTACAAATATCTAACTATTCATTAAAATAGACTCATGATTCGTTTCTAGACTGAAGTGAGCAATGCAAATGGCAGAATGGGTGTAGACTAGCTTACCCTGTCCGATTTAGAAATAAGACCAGTAGCTCCTGCTTCTCTGATGATTCCAGATTAAAAGACCTCGTGTCGCTCTCATGCGCACCTATTTAAACCCTCGCTTGGCCTCTCGTCACCTCTTGCCAAAGGCCAGTGTTCTTACAATTTCCTGTAGAAAGCTTATCCATCACATTTCTGAACAGGAGCTGACAAGGTCTGCCAGGGTCAATATTTCTTAATCGAACAGGGTATGGTACGAGATGAACATTTTGCTGATCGATGGATTGGGGGGAATGGCCCAGTTACTTGGCCACCAAGATCACTCGACATAACCCCTTTGGATGTCTTTTTATGGGGTTATGTTAAGGATATTGTGTACCGAACGCCAGTTCCCAATATTCAAGTCCTACGACAAAGGACTACTGCAGCCACCGCAACAATTACTGAGGAGGTACTAGAGCCGAAATGGCAGGAAATCAAGTATCGCCTTGATATCCTACGGGCAACAAGGGGGGCACACATAGAGATGCATTGAGGTGGTACAAAAAACTTTGAGAGTTTCTATTTTAAATGAAGGAAACAGAACTGAGATACCTCGTTCGATTATTTAGTTATTTAGATTGGAAGTTGTAACGATAATTTGTGGACACCCTGTATAATGTCCAAAACGTGGAACACGTCTGGAAAAAAATAGAGGAAGACTTATAGTTTTAAATGGACGTAATACTGTCCCTTCATCTAGTCCCTTCTTAAGAATCCAATTCACACAAACATTGTAAATTATACAACTATTAATGAAGAAACCATAAACCCAATTACTAAATTCCTCGCTACGCCACTGAGTACAAGGAACTACAAGCACAAGTTCTTTAGGTTGCGACTTCATCATGGCTCCCACGTGGACGGTTTTCACGGCAATGCCTTTCTCTCCGAAACAGCTCCGTAATGGACAATTAAACCCACTGCCGGAACGAGTCTTCTCTCCTTTGCAACAGCAGCGACTTAAGCTCACGGCTCCACATTGATGCACAGTTATTTACCGGACAGGGATGTTACGATAAAACATGATGGAGACAAGGATATGGAAAAGCTGCCTTTATGTTCTTGTGTTTGAGGTTTTAAGTCCACTTTATGCACAGAAAGGCTAATCGGGACTGGGCCTACAGTTTAAAGTGGGATCCGGACCACAATGTGCCTCCACCGGGTATCGAACCCGGGACCCCTTGATTACAAGGCGACAACGCTACCATCAGGAAAGCCCATGTTTTTGTGTTGATCTCTCTCTTACCCACTAAAGTGTTGCTCATTTGCTAATACGCTGAAGCTGCCATCTTCATTCATTACGTCCTGATCTATTCTGCCATAGCTGCTTAGAATAGTGCCTCGATATTCACAGGTTTCAACTTCTTCTAGTTGCTTTTCACAGCATGTTTTGTCTAGGACTTCATTTCCTTTGTCCTATTTAGTCACCCACATAATTTTGCTCTGTTAATGTTAACCTTTATGCCTTTTCTCAATAGGTCTTCACGCCATTCCTCCACTGGCTGCTGGAGTCTTTCAGATGTATCTGATAACAAAATTATATCATCTGCGTATAAGTAGTGCTCGAAAATATACTTGTTTGCGTTCCGGACCGTACAGGACCAAAACTGAATGTAGAACCTGTCCGGCTGTGAAGGACCAGAAATGAATGATGATCCAAACCGGTAGGATCTAAATGTAAGTGAAATTGTAGGTACCACTTACATCTCTCTGGTATGGATTGTGTCGCTACAGGGCAAAGTTCACCGCGATCCTCTTGGTAGTTGTAAAGAAAACACAGGCACACACACTGATAACTATAACTATGTATTATAAGGTATATGCACATAACACTTGATTACACTTCCCATGCACTCCTGTCTAGGGGAAACTGTTTACACGAAGTTGCAGCTGGGGTTACAACAACGCGCCACTAATGAAACGTAGCCACGTTGGGCTTACGGTATCCATAATTGTCCGCGGCGGTTTCTGGCTGTGTCCCGAGTGGCCTCTCTACGCACACTGGCTGGAAGTAACTACCGCGCTAAGATGGCGGCAACTAGACACCGCGCTAAGATTGAATTAGCCAATGGGAGTGCAGGTTACTTAAGGCATTTGAAATACACAAATAAACAATTGAAGCTATATGCAATATAAAATATATAAAGAAAGAATAAACATGGTTACTTTTATAGATAAATCTCCAACATACTTCCCCCCGTTGGAATGTTCACATCCAACCTAACACTAGGGGATACATTGTCAATGTTTTAGCTCATGAAGCGTCTTCTTCCCAATGTGGTAAAGGCACAATTTTGCTTAATGCTCTCTTGTAGACTCCGTCTCTAGTACGAACGGTGACTACGCGCACTAGGTTATCCCTTCCCGGAAACACTACTTGGATGACGCCGACTCTCCACGAGAGTGGTGGAAGATTGTCCTCCTTTAATAGCACTGGTGTGCCAGGCTTCAAATTCGACTGAACGGCTGTCCATTTCTGTCGCTGCTGCAGGCTATGCAGGTAGTCCTGAGACCACTTCCTCCATACTCGCTGCTGGAACTGCTGTATGCGCTGCCATCTGGATAATCTGTTGGCAGCCAGATCTGTAATGTTTGGTTCAGGAAATGAGGTTAGAGGACCTCCAATAAGAAAATGACCAGGGGTAATGTAGCTGAATTCATCATGAGAATCAGGGAGTGTGGAAAGAGGACGGGAGTTGAGGCAGGCCTCTATTTGGCATAGCAGTTCTTCGTATGTTAGCACGGCGTTTCCTGCTACTCTTCGAAGATGGTATTTCATAGACTTCACTGCACTTTCAAAAATCCCGCCGAATGATGGACTGCGTGGTGGAGAATACTTCCATTGGAAATTCTCTTCTGCTGCGAATCTGTTAATGTCCTTGTTGAATTCTTGTGATTGAAAGAGTTTGCGTAATTCCTGCAATTCATTTTTAGCACCATGGAACGTCGTAGCATTGTCGCTAAAAATACTTGCACACTTTCCTCTTCTCGCGGTGAAGCGTAGTAGAGCTGCGATGAAGGCTTGTGATGTCAAGTCTGAGACAATCTCTAGATGAATTGCCCTTGTGGCAAGACAAGTGAAAACTGCAATGTAGCATTTTCTTGTGGATCTGCTTCTTGCGGCCCCGGTCTTGATGTGGTATGGCCCTGCGTAATCAACGCCTACGTGATGGAATGCCTTGCTGGGTCTCACTCTACTGGAGGGTAACTGCCCCATCAGCTGCTGGGCGGCTGAAGCCTTCAAACGATAGCATATGTTGCACTGATGAATGATCTGTTTGACCACCTGTCGTATGCGAGGTATCCAGTATTTCTCACGAAGTGATGATATGAGAAGCTGTGGACCAGCATGCATAAGTCTCTTGTGTTCTGATGCTATCAGAATTTTCGCGAAATGACTCTTCGGATGAAGAATAATTTGATGCTTGCTTTGGAATTCCAGTTCACTGTTTTCCAATCTTCCTCCGACACGAATTACTTTTTCATTGTCGAGAAATGGATGAAGGTTCCTCAAAATGCTTTTGTTGTGTACTTGCTGCTTGTCAGACAAATCTTTGATTTCCTGAGAGAAGAATGCGCGTTGTGTTATCTTGATGCAGGCAAGTGTGGCGCCTTGAATTTCAAAGGTGGTAAGGTCTTCACTCCTTTTCTCTCTTGAGTTTCTGCAATTGCTGATGAACCTTTTGCAGAGTGACACTACTCTCAGTAGCTTGGATAAAGTTGAATATCTAGATATGATTTCTTCTTCAGTTGTTACATGAGTGACCAATGTGGTAGCTGCTACCTTACGCTGCTCTGGAATAGTGTTGTCGTCTGGACGGAATGCTAAACTGGATGATGGCCACTGTGTCTCCTCTTCTTGGAGCCAGGTGGGTCCGTGCCACCAAAGCTGAAGTGATCTGATAGTTTTTGCATCGACTCCTCGTGAGATCAGATCTGCAGGATTGTCTTTTGACGGAACGTGCTTCCAATCACTGACCTGTGTGAGTTCCTGTACCATAGCAACCCGGTTGGCAACAAAAGGTTTCCATTTACTGGCTGGTGACGCCAGCCAAGCTAGGACGATTTTTGAGTCGGTCCATAGGTGAATGGTGTCTATACATAGACGCAGTATGGACAATGCTTTGTATACCAGTTTGGCTAGTAGAACTGCCGCACATAATTCCAAACGTGGAAGAGTGGTTCTCTTCACCGGAGCCACCTTGGACTTTGAACACAATAAGTTCACACTTATGTGACCCTCTGAATCAATTGATCTTACGAAGAGAACACTGCCATAGTTTCTCTCTGATGCATCAGAGAAACCGTGAATTTGAACTTTATGGATGTCTCCTGGAGCCAAAACGAAGCGTGGTACTTTTACTTCGTTAATACATGTGAGCTGCGAATGAAGACGACGCCATGTTTTCTGCAAATCTATAGGAAGCGGATCATCCCATCCTACATTGTGGAGCCATAACTGCTGCAGGAATGACTTGTATGTTATCACCACTGGCGATATTAGTCCGATTGGATCGAACACTTGTGCAATTATGCTGGCAACTTGGCGCTTTGAGAAGATCTTCAACGAGCCTACATCCACTGTTGTGGAGACCTTGCTGTCCATGAGAAATTCGTCCGTGGATGGGCGCCATGAAATTCCCAATGTTTTTGTGCCTTCTGTGTCGAATTGCACTAGATCCTGTACTGCCTTCAATTCTTCTGGAATAGATTGCAACACTGCCATGCTATTGGAGCACCATTTACGTAGATTGAATCCTCCCTTCTGGAGTAATTCTGTGAGATTTTCACTCAGCTTTATTGCACCTTCAATGCAATGATTTCCTCCCAGAAAATCGTCAACGTAGAAGTCATGTGTCAAGACATGAGTGGCTACTGTGAAATTTGATGATTCATCTTCTGCCAACTGCTTGAGGCATCTTGTGGCCAAGAATGAACTTGAAGTTAATCCATAAGTGACTGTGTTCAAACTGTAAAAATGAATTGGTTCGTCACGTGATGCTCTCCATAAGATGCATTGAAGTGGTCTGTCTTCTGAATGCATGTTAATTTGCCTATACATTTTAGCCGTGTCTGCAGTCAGTGCGATTTTGTGACTACGAAATCTGAGCAGGATTGAAAACAATTCTTCTTGTATCGTGGGACCAATCATTTGTATACTGTTCAACGATTCCCCCGTAGTTGTGGGCGAGCTTCCATCAAAAACCACTCTTAAACGTGTAGTTTTGCTTGATTCCTTGATCACACAGTGATGTGGAATGTAGTACCTTGTCTCCTTGTCTCTGGATACATCTTCCAATGTCCCAATTGGTTGCATGTGTTTGAGTTGTTGGTACTCGACCATGAATTCTGTGTACTCTCTTTTCAATTCCACGTTCCGATCAAGTCTTCTTTCTAATTGGTTAAATCGTGAAATCGCTGTTTGCAGAGAATCCCCAAGAACGGATCTGTCCTTCTTCAAGGGTAGCTTGACTGTGTATCGACCTTCTCGATCACGAGATGTAGTTTCCTGGAAATGTTTTTCACAGGCGATTTCTTCTGGTGAAGGCAACTTATCATGGAATTCCTCCAAATCCCAAAATCTCTGTAAATGGAAATTGACTGTATCTTCTTTGCGAACAAAGAATGACTTCGAAGGTCCGTTCGTAGATGGTACATTGGGAATCCTTCCGGCTACAATCCATCCAAATTCAGTGTTTTGCAACGCTGGATAGTTTCCTGGTCTTGAAAGTTTTTCTGGCTTGAGAATCGTGTAGAACACATCTGCAGACAGAAGTAGGTCAATGTTGCCAGGTGTATGGAAGCTAGGATCTGCTAAATGTATGTCACTCGGAATTCCCCATGTGGAAGTTTCGAGCCTCTGCGCTGGCATCGAACCTGTGATGTTTGGCAAGATGGAACAAGATATATCCATGGTGAATCCACTTATGCTGGATTTAATCTGCGTCTCCATGGTGTGAAAGGCTTGGACTGTAGCTTCATTTATCCCTTGGATAGGTATTCGGCGTTTTTGTTTCTTGATGCGTAGCTGCTGAGCAAGATGCTCTGTCATAATATTACTCTGCGAGGCTCCATCCAAAAGTGCACGACATGGGAGCCACTCGCCGTATGCGTTCTTGATTTTTATGACTGCTGTGGCTAGGAGAACTTGCGAAGTTTCTCTGTTCTTGACAGAACAATATGTTGCTTTAGTCTGGACATCATTATCCTGAAAACGAGTATCATCGCTTACTGCCGATTTACTTCTGGATTTACTGGACTGCTTCTGTGTTTGACGTTCTCTGTTGTTCTTATCTTCATGAAGAAGGGAATTATGTTTCTCGCCGCAATACTTGCAAGATCCTGCCTTGCATCCTGACCTAAATCCCTGGTGATCTGACTGTCCAAGACAATTGAAACAGATCCGGTTTTCTCGAAGAAATTTGTACTTCTGAGCTATAGTAGCTGCTTTGAAAGAACTGCACGCAAACAGCGGATGCTTATTATTCTTCATAGTATTCTTGCAATACAGGCATGAAGGAGATACGGTAGAAACATATGATCTTGAAGGAGAAGGATGCGCAGGTTTGTGACTTTGTTGTTTGGTGTTGCCACTAAACTGTGGTTTGAATGTTGATTTTTCATTGGAAATTGGTTTGAATTTCTCCAAAGCCTTGGTTCTGTGCTCTAGAAATTGAAACAAACTGTCAAGAGTGGTGAATTCAGAATCATTCACTTCTAATTCAAAAGCTTTTCGTGTGGTGGCATCAAGCTGAGAAGTAAGATGTTGAACTAACACTATATCTGATAGTGAACTATCTCCTGCTAATAATTTTAACGCTGAGATGGAACTGATAGCTGTGTTTGTGAACGCTCGCAACTCTTCTGCGTTTTCTCTCGACACTGGTTTTATATGCAAAATATCATTGACGTGTGAAGCAGCTATGAGACGCTTGTTGTCAAAACGCTCTTGGAGTTGTTTCCACGCTACACCGTAGTTGGATGCTGTAATTGGTATGCTTTCAATGATTTGCAATGCCTCACCCTTCAGTGCGACACGTAAATACTGGAATTTCTGAATATCTGAAATATCCGAATTATCATGTATGAGCGAAGAAAATGTATCTTTGAATGATACCCATTGGGTGTAATTTCCACTGAAATGCGGAAGCTCTATTAATGGCAACTTGACTTGAGACTTGCAAGAAGCCCTGTGTTCATTTTCCGCGCCGTCTGTATTTGAATGATTTCCTCAATTAATGTTAGCATCTGCGACTTGAGATCGAAATATGAAAGTTCGATTGTCTCTCGAACTGCCGTGTGTTCATCGTCTGTGGCTTCAAATTCAATGCAATCCTGAATTTCTTCTATCTTGGGCCATAATGTGTTCAGTTGCTCCAGCCGAACCTTGATCTGTTGAACGTTCGGCGCCTCTGGATCAACACTGCTAATGTACGACTGCAATCTCGTTATTTGCCCCCTGTAGGCGGCACGTTGCTTTAGAAGATGTGCTAAGTCTGCCATGCCTCAAGGTGGGAGGGACAAGCAATGCGTATTGAAATGAAAGGAAAAAATGAGGAAATATTGAACCAAACACTGTTGTACTCACCGATCTGGCATTCACTGGACCATCTGGGCATCTGAAATCCTGGTTAGGCTGCAACACTGCAGGTAGTCGTTGACACTGACGAGTACTGGAACAGCTGATGCAAGGTCGCCATGGTGATGTCACGTCTGCACGCGTGGGCTGCTTGATGCAACTCTCCGCGATACGTTTCTCCTCGCTCCCGCACGAAAACGAACGAAAAGCCAGTCCCGTGAAGGAACAGAAAACTGCAATCTAAAAATAACTCAGGGACACACCACCGGTGTATGACGTCATGTCACTGGTCGCCGACCGAAAGTCCTCGTACAGCGCGAGGGGCGAAGGGAGCGGAGTGTGAAACGTCACTGACAAGCGAGCAACGAGAGCGCTGGCGGTCGGGGAAGTCCCGATCGTCCTTCAGCCACGTGGAAAATATTTCGCGCGCTACAACGAATGACGTAATGCTATCAATAACTTGTAGTTACTGTACTTGAAAATAATGTTTGCACAACACAATGTCACTAAAGTCACTGATAGTAACGTACCTCATGTTCAATACAAAGGAGATCCGGCCCGGAGGACCAAAATGTTTGCGTTCCGGACCGTACAGGACCAAAACTGAATGTAGAACCTGTCCGGCTGTGAAGGACCAGAAATGAATGATGATCCAAACCGGTAGGATCTAAATGTAAGTGAAATTGTAGGTACCACTTACATCTCTCTGGTATGGATTGTGTCGCTACAGGGCAAAGTTCACCGCGATCCTCTTGGTAGTTGTAAAGAAAACACAGGCACACACACTGATAACTATAACTATGTATTATAAGGTATATGCACATAACACTTGATTACACTTCCCATGCACTCCTGTCTAGGGAAAACTGTTTACACGAAGTTGCAGCTGGGGTTACAACAACGCGCCACTAATGAAACGTAGCCACGTTGGGCTTACGGTATCCATAATTGTCCGCGGCGGTTTCTGGCTGTGTCCCGAGTGGCCTCTCTACGCACACTGGCTGGAAGTAACTACCGCGCTAAGATGGCGGCAACTAGACACCGCGCTAAGATTGAATTAGCCAATGGGAGTGCAGGTTACTTAAGGCATTTGAAATACACAAATAAACAATTGAAGCTATATGCAATATAAAATATATAAAGAAAGAATAAACATGGTTACTTTTATAGATAAATCTCCAACAATACTGGTCGTAAGTTATGGGTTCGCCTCTTCCATATCTTAGCAATTTCATCTATGAAGATATTGAATAGCATTCTGATAGCATATTGATAAATTACGAGGGAATTTCCCTGAATGGCTCACCTTTTATACACACACCTTGGTATGGTGATGGTAGCCGTACGTTTCCCATTAAGATAGGCCGTTGGGAAACCGAAAAGAAGACATATGGGGCGACACGTTTTGGCTTCTTTCTTACCGCCATTACCATCCAGTGCTTCAGACAAAGGGCCAAAAACCTAATGGAGGTGAAAATTCCGGCAAAACCGAAAGCGCTACGTGACCGGAAAATTCAACGGTTTATTTTCCACCGGATGACCCCTCCGTGGGGCGAATCACTGGAAAGTCCACTCGCATTCAGCCCCTGTGGTTCCAGGCCGCAAGAAACAGGATTAATGGGTCTTAGGTTCGAAGCAGGCGGGGAACCGCGTGATTTGCTTCCGCCGAATGTTTCGCCAAACGTCTCCCCCTCTCTATGAAGCCTCAGAAGCTTTAATATCTCCTCCGAGAGCTGCTGCTCTTGTCGTTAGCGAGTAGCTCTTCATCCTGTTCTACGATCAACCCTTACGGGCTGTAGTTGTTGAGGAACGTCATGAAATCATAGTGGGGTATGAACTTTCCCTGTTACATATATCACAACCATAAAAATTCACTACCAAGGAACATTATAGAACTACTGTAGGTTTACGACGGGCATGCTCAGGATATTCTTCAGCTAAATAACATTTTGTCAGTTTAAACCGTTTTAACTCAACGAAAAACAGCAATTTTAGATTCTGTAGTCTCTGAATTATTTCAGACAGTTTGCAGTCATCTTTCAACAAGAAGAATTCGAGAATTCACAACCACTTCCACAGTTTCATATTCTCTTCAGATGCAACAAGCATTTAGTAAATGCTGTACTTATCCATTTGGAGATATCCTGAATGGCTATAATATTGCTTTCCAGTTATAGTGGACCTTGAAATCTTTTCCTGTTTTGCAGTCTTTGTAGATGAATCCTACTACTGTGTCATCAAGGATAAAGAACTTGGAAATACTCCCTCTTAAATACATATATAAATCTCAACAGCTAATATGAGGATAATAGAAGTAACAAATGTTTATTAGTCACTGCAAGGGTGACATCTGCTGTAGGTAGATACATTCTAACATGTTACATGAAGCGATACTTTTATAATTTCGATAATGGATGTGTTAACCTTAGGACGTTTATTTCACGTACTTCATTTCTACATTGATTTCGCGTTATTTTACAAGCACTTGAATTGCGAGAAGTTGGTTGGTTGATATCGTGTTTTTAAGTCCACTTTATGCACAGTAAGGCTAATCGGGACTGGACCTACAGTTTAAACTGGAATCCGAATCACTATGTGCCTCCACCGGGTATCGAACTCGGGACCTCTTGATTACAAGGCGACGACGGTACCACTGCGCCATCGGGGAGGCCCGAATTGATTTAAGGTGTGTTGCCAGTAGTTACTCGGTAGGTCTCGGAACATAGGTGCCGAATTTGTGTGGGGGGTGAAGTGAGAGGAACAGGGCACTTTTTACCCCTCCCAAATTATTCAAAGGACATTACATGTTTATATATATATATAAACCCGGACAGGTTCGAGCTCGTAAATACCTCTATAGTTTCTACTCTGGCGCACTAAACAAATTACTATCTCACTTTTTCTCTAAAGTTGGCAGTCTCCTCTACTCTTGTACACCATTAACACACGTTGAAAATATCGCTTAGGCAATCTTGCCCCCCAAATTTATTTGAATTTGGTGCTACTGTATTACAGTTATATTGTTGCACATTCTAAAACCACGTTTGTCACTTCGGTATTGCTCGTTTGGTTCGTGATTGGCTAAATGATTTAAAACTTTATTCATTCTTTCGAATTAACATTTGCACTAATGATATTTTAATTTTAACAGAATTTACTACGAACACATGAGTTTTTAATTTTGAACAATATAATTGCAAAATGCACCGTCTCTCAACCAAACCTGAAAATTTCTTCATCCAATTTCCAATGCTCGCTACCTGGCTATTCAGTTTCAAGTTCCGGTGTAAGTTCATTTGTCTCACACCTTATACTTTGATTCTCCCCATAAGAAAATACACTACCGTAAAATTACTGAGATAATGGGGTGGTACAATGATTTTCTGATCTAATACGAAATGTCCTGACCTTTTCTTATACCGTAAATTCCCTTGATGTTCACTTTTTACAACGTATTACAGATCTGTCGTCGTCTATCTCTTATGGCTCTTCAATTTTTGCAACGTATTACACATCTGTCGTGATCTATCTCTTATGGCTGTTCACTTTTTGCAACGTATTACAGATCTGTCGTCGTCTATCTCTTATGGCTGTTCACTGTTTACAATGTATTACATAACTGTCGTCGTCTATCTCTTATGGCTGTTCACTTTTTGCAACGTATTACAGATCTGTCGTCGTCTATCTCTTATGGCTGTTCACTTTTTACAACGTATTACAGATCTGTCGTCGTCTATCTCTTATGGCTGTTCACTTTTTACAACGTATTACAGATCTGTCGTCGTCTATCTCTTATGGCTGTTCACTTTTTACAACGTATTACAGATCTGTCGTCGTCTATCTCTTATGGCTGTTCACTTTTTACAACGTATTACAGATCTGTCGTCGTCTATCTCTTATGGCTGTTCACTTTTTACAACGTATTACAGATCTGTCGTCGTCTATCTCTTATGGCTTTTGAACATCTCTGCAGAGTATGGCGTTTCGTACTGAAACTCGTCCAATTAGAACTTGGCTTTATATTTTTTCTGTGTGTGTTAACGGTAGCCCTCGGGGAAGGGGAAATTAAAAACTATCATCTCTCTCTCTCTTCATCGACAGAATTCGCTTTGAATAACATTGAAAAATGAACAGAATAAACACTTCTACGTCCGTTTTCACCCTTGGGTTCTTCTGTGTGGATTTTCCGAGATACAATTGGATGTGAAGTGGAGAAAATGCTCCTGACTTCAATTTAGGTTATTCTACGTTGCTTGCTTATCTTTAAAAGTTAATCGCCACGATGAGGATGAATGATGATTTTTTATGTATGCTGATGTACTTTAGAAAGTTGATGAATTTGTCTACAATTTTTCTTAAACATTCCTCACCTAGGGCTGAAAAAGCCAATATTTTAAACGAATTTTTAACCTAGCCCCCCTTGAGAAACAAAAAATCGGGGCCGCACTGTATTTGCATTTACAGTGGCAGTGGCGGCGATTGGGTCCCAAAACCGGGGAGAGGGGGCAAGGTGCCAAAACTGGGGGGGGGGCAAAGACAGTACATTTCCTTTCGTAGATAAGATCTAGCATAGTGCGGAGGCAAAAGTGGCGAAAACTGGGGGGGCAACAGCCCCCCTCGCCCCTCCTAATCGCCGCCACTGCATAGTGGTATTGTTATTCTGTCGCTTTTCTGTTACTTCTGTCAAATCTCCACTACGATAAAAGGAAAATGATAAAGCGAAATTCACAAAAAGAATGGCCAGGTCAGGAATCGAACTAGGAGCCTCCGACGGCGAGATTATGAGTCCAAGCGATCAACGTGCTCGACCACCAAGGTGACATGAATAGCAGTAAGCGGTTGACATCTTTAAACAGAGTTGCCAATCCGCCTCCTTTTGGGAAGCTCCTTAATCCGCCGCTACAAAATAGCAAATCTGTTTGAATCCCTAATCCATTATCGTATTCCCTTCTCTCCTCAAGAACACATTAGCTTATATCCGTTTCTTCGTCTCTCAGACTCCACTCATTCGTTAACTGATCTCAGTTATCTACTTTTGGCCACTGGCGTTTCTTTTATGTTCTCTCTTTTAGGATACCGGGATTGTTATTGATCAGCAATAAACGAGAAAGATGCTTACGAAGAGATTCTGCTTAATCGCCCTCTCAGCTTCCCTGAGGATCAGTCGAATGGGTGTAAATCAAAAGCTACTATCGTTGTCCAGTTGCGCCCTGTTACCAACGTTTAGAGACACCCATTATTAGTGAGTATAAATAAAAGGAAATAGAATGCTTAGAAATGACTTTCCGACACAGGAAGTAATACAGTACCACTATTAGTTGGTTCTTCTATGAGGTCATTACGGAGACAAAAGAGTGATTTCCACACAGGTTTGATTCACGAGCAGTTCAAGTTCTTGTTTACGACAATACTTCCTGCTGTATTAACCGCACCGATAACCACCGAAAATGATGATAATCATGAAATGAATGACGCTGAAATCCAAACCCTAAAGCTTTCCCGTCAATTCTTTGGTTGTGCTTAGCATAAGTTCACAATACTTTAAATTCCCGTCCGAGAAATAAAACATTTCAAGATTACGAATTACTTTGATTTGTTTTAATTTTCTATTTCCGGTTAAATTTTAAAAAAATATTTTCCACTACAAAACTTTCTGAAAATATAAGAAAGTCGAAAAAATCATTTAGAGAAATATACGGGATTATACCATTTCTCATACCCCCAAAACAACTCAGATTTTTAAAAACAATCAAGATTCTTCACAAAGGAAGTTTTCGATTCACAATATTCGCAGAAACTTTTCAGACATTTCGTTTGCGACTTTAGATTTTTACGCTTTAATATTTTCTGCACAAAAGTTGCACGAATTGTTCTCGTTATAGAAAAGATATGTCAGCTTCGAGATTTTTTTATTCGGGCAAAATCTTCCAGAAAACTGATAACAATTACCTTCTCCAAAACTTTTCATGAACAGACACACACACACGGTGGTGATGAGCACGTAGTGATTCCACTTTCGCGTTAAAACTGTAGGCCCAGTCCCTACCGACCTACCTGCGTATAAAATGGACTTGGAAAGAAAAAAACTTTTGTGCACATAATCTGGTAGGACTTCCAACCACGTAGAAAGTCTCTAGAGACTAGTGAAAATAATCTCCCTGGAGTAGCGCAACCACCCCTCTCTCTCTCTTTAATTCTGAAATTGTCCTTCGCTGCAGACCACCCCGTGACCTTCGGGCCGGCGAAGTTCCTCAGGACAGTTTACTGATCGCGTGTCTGCCTCCCATTCCCCGGCAATGAATTATTCAAAGCGACCGCCAGGAGACCGCACCTTAAAGATTCCCTCTGCATAACAGATTCCACGCACGATGGCTGGAAAGGTCGCTCCCCCATCGTCTGGGCAAACAAAAGCGAAACGCCATCCGCAAAACGATATTTGCTTATGGAGGTGCGGGGCCAGAGCTAGAGAAGACTGTGGAAGGTTGCAGCATCCCGGGAATAGCCACAGGCAATATCCGAGGCTCTCAAGAAAATTGAGGCTTACGTATGAATAAGAACTAAACCAAGAAGTGATTGCTGTTTGAACACATGTGTCTCACTAGGACGAAGGCTTTAGTGAAGTCAAATAATTAAAAACGTTCTAAAGTATTTGAATTATTCATCTTAACTCAGCTTTACAAAAATAATTGAAGGGTTCGGGTGTGAAACACGGCAGGTGACATTTTGGTCATTTTTGAGTTACAAAGTAAAATGTTCCATCCATAAATTCTTGAGTGAAATTGCCATGTCATACAATTTGCATTGCATTCAGTGAAGCCTTGTGAAATTGATAAACACAACACGAAAACAATTTATCTACAGTTAAGTATAGCTTCTAATAACCTTTTTTCTTAATGAACTCAGAAGTAACCAAAATGTAATTTACCATGATTTAAACCAGAATCCTTCAATGATCTCTACGGTCAAGAATGTACAGGGTGTTTCAAAAGTTCCAAAACACCCCTATAAAATATAAAGGGGTTTGGGTGAGTTCAATTGGTCATGATAGAAACAGGTTCCCCTAGGGAGAACCATATTGGTGTGCTACAAGCGGACGTCCTCCATGTTGATTTCAACTCAAAATTTTTAAATGGGAACGGTGTGATGTGATATATTAAATCAGGCTAGAATTTCTCGAGAAATGCAATGATAAAGATTTTTTCGACATATGTAACAAATGTCTCATTATCCAGGTGTGAGAAAACAGTGCTAGAATGTTCCTAAAGCGTGAGGAACGCATCCAGATCGTACTGCTGTCTGAGGAGAGATGTTCACGTGTCATTGCAAATTATTTTAATCGCCGACATCCCCAACGAGATCCAGTGTCGCATGTGACAGTTGCATAATTACTCCAAAAGTTCCGGGAGGTAATAATGGCTAATCAGGGACATAAGAACAGCTTGTAAAATATCTTAACTTCAAAAAAGTCAAGTCCGTGGATTGATTGATATGGTTTATTTAACTTCGCATTTCTGCCACTTTCGACTAATCGTGAAGATGAGAATGAGTGATGATGATGAAAGGACATACCATGCCCAGGACGGGATTCGAACCGGGGATCTCCGGCGTCGTAGCGCTGTGTGCCACGGAGGCCGGCTCAAGTCTTTGGAAGTAATGAGTTACTTTTAATGCAGTTTCAAGTAACAATTACTTTATCGACAGTTTAGTTTACGGTTACTTTTTACATGCTTTCGTATGGAAAGAAATGTTCGATTATTTTAAACTTTCTTACCTCTGTATTTTCATATCTGAACGTATCAGGTTAATTCAGGTAAATGAAAATTAATTTTATACGAGGGCGGGCTGAAAAGTAATGCCTGCTATTTTTTTTTTGTGAAGGTGTAAAGACATTTTGGATTTTGAGCAACCATGCATTGTACTCTTCAGACTGTCCCCCTTCTCCATTCCAAGTTTCAAACTTCTATCACCATGGGTTGCTGAACTAGAGCGAGGACAACAGCAACGTGTGTGACAAAGAACTTCTTGAGAGTTGAGAGTTCCTCAGCAGCGGTTTTCATTGTGAGCATGAACAGCCCAACATCATACAGTACTGACGTTACACATTCATTGCCATAAAAAGCCTTCATTCTCTGATGAATGTCAATTGGGGGACACATTTTCTGCAGTTAGTTGGTCACCACATGCAGTTTCAGGTGTACCGACATAGAATGGTTACATACTGCCATTTTCCTCACTCTAGTTCAGCAACCCCTGGTGATAGAAGTTTGAAACTTGAAATGGAGAAGGGGGGGAAAATGAAGAGTACAATGAATGGTTGCTCAAAATCCAAAATGTCTTTACACAGTCACAAAAAATAGCAGGCATTACTTTTCAGCCCGCCCTCGTATTTAGATGGCCACCAGCGAAAGACAACAGCCTGCTTGTCGTTAAGCGAGTTCAAGACTGAATGCCAGACACAGAAATATACCCATACGGAGTGATTTTTGTATCTAAAGTTATTTTCATATAATTTTAGGATGAAGAATGGTAATCAGGATGAAAACGGATGAAAGGACTACATAAACGCCACAGAGCCCAGTCGCCAGAACCTCGTTAGTCTGCAAAATGCAGTCCAGGGTGTACTGCATGGAAGTTGACATTTCGGTGTCTTGAGAAATTGTCACCCCGAATGTGTTAATTTCTAAAACACGCAGTTCGACGAGAAACAAGAAGCCTTTGTTCTACAGATCGTGGAATAAATATCATCCTGTGACAAGTCGCTTCATGGCAGTCACGGAAATGTTATTGGCGGACTTACTGGACACCTGGCGCACTGAAATATTCATAAAATTTTCCAAGACACGAACGTTGCTTCAGGAAAACTGGAACCAAATCAGTCTAAGTGAAACGTACGTTGGATGGGAAGAGACAAGGTGAAATTTATAGAGATGGGACCGTCGGGACCGTCTAAGATATTCAATTGGTATTTGTTATCTTTACGTCACCTAGTTTGTGATGACAAGGATTGGAATGGATGATAGCGTGGTCAAGACTCGAGCCCGGAACCTTCGGCAGCGAGAGTACAGCATTCGCAGCTTCTCGCTATAGACTAATTACGAATTAGAACTAGTAAAATAGACGAGAGAACAAATAGAAATATCCATCTCATTATCCGCGCTTCGAACTCGGGGACTTTAGTTTCACAGTCTACTACGATACCGCAATGGAAGTATTTCAAGGGGGTCCAGGAGTTAAGCTCCTCCTGAAAGACTTGCCATGTATTAAAAAGTTATAAAAAGCAAAATACTTGTTTACCGTTTGATCTGCATTAGCTTTGTATTGTCTAGGAAAATTAATGCATAATAATTTGTGACAATATAATAATTCGAACAGGTGTTCTCGTGTTACCAGCCAGGTTAAATTGGAGTTAGCTACTCCAATTAAACCTGGCTGGTAACTCGAGAACACCTGTTCGAATCACATCGCCAGGAGAGCTACAATTCCTAATATAATAATGTTATGCATATATTTAGGTTACCGTTCTCCGTGGAGTGGTTAGCACAGCGCGCTAAGGCGGCAGAGGTTCCGGGTTCGAATCCAGACCTGGGCGTTCTTTGTCAGTATCCCTTCATCAATTTCATCCTCATCTTCGCGATTAGCCAAAAAAGTGGCAGAAAAGCGAAGTAAAATAAACCAAATCAATCAATCATTTTCGAAACTAATAATCTTTAACTAAATTTTGATATTGCTTGATAAAGTAGGTAAGTATACCCAGCGCTCACGGTACTGTATCATGAAGGCACATAGAAGGAATATTTATTTATTTATTTGCCTTCTACAGAGAAAGGATATCTCCAATTACAGAGCCATTAATATAACATAAATAATGTGAATATGAATATAAGTGAGATTAAATAGCATGCATACATATTACATAGTTATTAACTATAACATAAGTACACTTATATAACGTAGAGTAATGACGTGCTCGCACAAATATATACACACACACACAACCCACATAAATTGTCCATATATCCACAACCAATATTTCACATTTCTCATGAATGTACAGAATAAATATGACCATAATAGGATAGAAACAATAATGAAATAAATACATACACATATTAATGGACACATATCCTTAAGCTTATCCACATACATATATTTACATTATATATATATACACACACACATTTATGTAGATATAGGGATACATATAGAACATATTCTACAATAATTAATAAATACAATAAATAATCAACCATTTGTGAAAGTATCTCTGTTAAGTGTGGCTTCTATAGCATTTTTATATTCCAAAATGTTAAGATTAAAATCAATATTTGGATTTGTGGATGTTATTCTATTATACATACTACTCATTCTAATTAATGGTGATTGTTTGTACTTTTCAGTTTTAGGGATATTATATAGCAATACATTTCTTATTCTTAAATTACATGTGCTAGCATTGAAACATATTTGGTGAAGAAACTCTCTATTATCCAACAACCCAGTTATAATTTTATAAATAAATATCTGTTGTCCTAATTCTCTTCAGTTGCTGAGTGTCATACATAAGAATTCCTGCTGTGGAGGTAGGGTTCAACATATTCATGATCTTGATCATTTTTTTGGACGTGAAGCCATCAACACCCATTCCGGGGGCCCGTTTCCAACAGGTATCCATTTATTAGAGGCTGGGCAAACCTCAGAGCTGCTTTATATAGGAACATGGTCGGAAAAATTCCCAACCATTACAGTATCCACCTTGGGAATCGATTTTCGGGTCTCAATTTCCTTGTTAGAACAACTATTTTGTGCAAATTTTAGCGATATTAATTAGAAGTAAGCTACACTGTTCCAATAATCTCTGGAGCAGATAAGGTGAGAAGATGCAGTACCGCTGGGAAGGCTGTCAACTATGCAGTCGCTTTTCCCCTCCACGCAACATAGGCGCCGACTCCATGGGGCTTGGGGGAGGGGGGGGCTCGAGCCCCCCCCCAATGTTAATGATGTGGGGACAGAACCCCTCAAATAATTTTCCTTAAGAGGATCTAATGTATCATTTTGCTTCTCTTGTAAAGATTATTCTGAATTGTGTAACCTGAACTTAACTTTAAATACACATTTGAAATGTTCTAGACCATCAACTTTGGTGGGCTGAGACCGCTAAACCATCAACTTTGGGGCGGGGGGGGGGGGGGGCTATGACCGGAGACAGTAAAGCACATGACTTATTACTATATGCTAAGTATATAATTATGAGTATTGTTAACATATTTACTCAAAAGCGTTTCAAAATAACGAGGTGATATGACAATTATACCAGTATGTTGTTTAGTGAATTCGACTGCGGGACGGCCTGGGTTCAGTATCTGTGTATAGGACCGGTGGAAACCCACCATCGTGAGGAAATTGGGGAGCTACGAGTGAGTAACGTAATCTGATCTCTAAAATTTCCTATAACGGCTGGGGGTTCGACATGCTGACCCCACGTCACCCCATTACTGGTTAAGAACTTCACACTTCTAGGTAGGATTGTGGGGGAAACTGGCAGTCGAGAGATAGGCCAAGGACCTCCCAGGACTGTCGAGGCACGGATTATTATTACTACTACTACCTGATCACCCGGCGTTGCCCGGGTATTTATTAACCCAATCTTCTATTAGACAGGAAAATAATGAATTCTAACTATAGTGTAAAATGTACTTGGAGTTGAACGGCATTGGGAGTGTCACTATTCATCTTAACGACCCCAAAAACTATGGATTCCACGCTAATATCGTCGTTTTCGATTATTTTCACATGTCACCCCTTCCCACCCCCACTCCTAAGGGTGCCAGGGGTGTCTTACCCCCACAGTATTTCTTTCCAGATTGTAAGCGATATGTGTAGCAAGTTTGCTTGAAATTGCTCCAGGATAGTAATTTCGCACCTTCTGTGTGGACAACCAACTTCGCTGTGCTGTGTAGCAGGAAGCATAACTTGCAGGATATGACACGAAAATGCCATGCAACAGAATGCTATTTTATGTTCCCTTCCCACCCACACCCTAAGGGTGCCAGGGGTGTCTTACCCGCACGGTATTTTTTTCCAGATTGCAAGTGATATGTGTACCACGTTTGGTTGAAATCTCTCCAGGCGTTCGAGAGTTATGCCGGAACATACATACATATATCATACATCCATTTTTATATATATATAAATATATATATATAAGATAGACCTATTAATCACATGTGAACCAGTTGGATAGCGTTCCAGGATTCTCCCTCCCCGCAATACATTTGTAAGATACGTGTCTGGCTACACCACCGCAACTCGGATTGACTGTTCTCTTGACACATTGGCAATCAACTCCCCTTCACGCAAAAAGCGTTCCCGTGTTCTCTCTCTTCAGAGACCACCAGCGAGAAATCCCCTTTTGGTTTCGAACCAAGGACGCCTACAAAGACCGAAGGCCGGCGAGTATCCACGACACATACTGCCCTCGTGCGGAGGAAAGATCAATACTGTTTTGCTCCTTTCTGTGGGTGGCGACGGGACGAGCATTGTTTGCCGAGCCAACAAAGCAGTTCATAACGCCAGACGTGCTCCGTGGGGCGAGAGAAGATGGAATTCCGGAAGGCTTGCTTCGTCGTTTGGCCCTTTTTGTGGTTGTCCGGAAATGAAGGGCAAGGGCTCGTTCAACAGCCGTGTTGGCGGCTGGAAGAATTTTGCGAGAGAGTGGTTTCTCGACATGTAATGGTGCACCTCGGGGCCATAATGTGGAACGCTCTGCGTAATGATTAGTTTCATTTACCAGCGGCATTTGCTGTTTATAGCCGGAAAATACAGGGTGTCCACAAAAAATGTACACACACATTAACAGGAATTTAAAAATCGAGTATACATTGCATTTTGAAGCAATGGAAGAGTTACAGGGGATGGACAAAAATATGGAAACACCACGACATCGGAACGGGTGATATCGACGCATTTTTGCACTTGAAATCAGACGCGGTGCGACATTCTTTTGTTTTGCGCCGTGAGATAGGACCCTGTCAAGCTGGTAGGAGTCTACAGTTGCACTGTAGATATCGTGCAGTGCAGTTGATACTGAATCATGTCCGAGCTGACAGTGTTTCAAAGAGGGTAAATTGTTGGCGCCCGCCTTGCAGGCGCCTCTGGTACCATGTTATTTGGCGTATCGAGAGGGACTCTGTCCAAGATCATGATCACATAATGGTGTGTCCGGAAAGACATCATGAGATAACCTGCGTGGACGAAAATGTACACTGAGTGACAGAGACAGAAGGTCACTGAGCAGGATTGTGACCATGTTTTGCATGAGGAATGGTGCAAGATACCCTTATCCACCATCCAGGACTTGTATTTGTCCATTCATCGGAGACTGCAGGTCGTTTTGGAAGCTAAAGGCGGTCCTGTACCTTATTAGCTACAGTATTCCGGCTTTTCCTCGTAGGTGTTTTCATGTTTTTGTCCATCCCCTATACATTCCAAGAGGGCAGCTTTGTGAGTGACACTTGGATTGTACAGTCACCAGCAATAAAACGGGACACCTATATCATGAAATATTCTACGGCGGTGTTAGAAGTTACCATTGAAAATTGGCTATTAAAATACACCTATCACTGTATAGTTAGGCAACACACATAACGCCTTGTGTGGAGCAAATATTTCAGGATCTAGGTGTCTCTTTTTTGCCGGTGACTGTACAAAGGGATACAAAAGAATACCCTCCGCGTTCACCAGATCTTGCTCCACTAGACCATTTGTACAGGTACACATAAAAGATAAAGTGTACGGTACAAAACCGGCAAAAGTCGACGAGTTGAACGCAGCCGTTGAACGAGACTGGCATCAATATGGAACGAAATAATGATTCTTGGTGTTTGCGATTTCATTGCTATGAATTTCCAGCGGTGCCTGGACCAGAACAGTCATCAGTTTGGAAACAGCCATTGACAGAAAATGATTCATGTCTGTATATTCTGTTAAATTTTGAAAATGAAGTGCATCTTAATCAACACTGACATTATAATCATTCAAAGTGTGTGTGTGTGCGTTTTATTGGAACACCCTTTATAATAAACGCTACACTTCGCTAAGAATAGAGTATACAAAGAGTTCAGATAATAAGGATGTATGTATCGCTCAACTATTTCATACTTAAACAATCTTTGCTCCGTGAGCAAACTTTCACATCGCTCACTACTCCATGGCACAACAGACATCTAAGAGGCAGGGTCTGCCAGAGCGGTTTTCCCATTGGATGACGCGTGGCCAGGGCAACCAGTCCCATCGCCGCTTTTTTTTTTAAACTTTTGAGACCGGAGTCCGCTTCTTCGTAAAATAGCTCCACGATCATTCTCAACGCCGGAATTTTGGGGTCTCCCACCGTGAATCGAACCTGGAACCGATGGCACCAAAGGCGAGAGCGGTAACCATTTGGCTACACGGGACGTTAAATTCAGCTGGGTTTCTGAAGAAAGTCAGGTAAAAAGGCATAATACGTATATTGTGAGGATATTGATTTCTGAGTGAGTAACCTTAGCTATATGTTTTCCGCGTCCAATGATTTGCATTACAATGGAAGTATTTGTGTAAAATGCGTGGGACGTCCGCAGAATGTTTTCCAGGGAGGGGCAAGCAAGGTAATTTTTTTCCAGGGGGGCAAAGGATGCATATTTCCCCCCAAAATAGCGATGTCCCTTCAAAAAACACTATTTCAGTCTGAAATTATCATGTTTCTTCAACGAATTTATAATAATTATTGTGGCTGAAATGAAATTAAGTGTGAAATATATAGTCTTAGGCACACATTCATTTTCCAGGGGGGCGTGGCCCCCTTGGCTCCCCTTTCTGGACGCCCATGGTAAAAATATGCATGTTAACATTGCTTTTTCATTGAGGTAAGCACACTAAATGGCGTTGTCAAGGAAATGGTAACTCTACTCAACGAATTAAAAAAAACTAATTTTGTAAATCCCTTAGTTTTTCTACCACTTTTGGCTAGTCGCGAAGATGAGGATGAGTGATGTGATGAAATTGAAGGGACACTTACAAAGGGCATCCATACCCAGGCCGGGACTCGAATCCGGGACCTCTGGCGTCGTAGCACGGTCTCATAACCACTCCGCCGGCAATCAATCAATCAAACTACCGCGCAATGTGCCTCCACTGGAGACAGAACCCGTGACCTCTTTATTACACAATGCCATTGTGGAGACCCATCGTAAGAAGCAGGAGCGTATATTCTGGGCTGTCTGCGAAGCCTGAAATCTAGAGAATAAAATACAGGAAAAAAATCCATCAGAAATTGTAAATAATATTATTCATATCAGTGAGATGATGATGCTGATTCTGGAGTTGGCAACCTGATTTCTTATGAGTTGGCAACCTGATTTCTTATGAGTTGGCAACCTGATTTCTTGTGAGTTGGCAACCTGATATCTCATGAGTTGGCAACCTGATGTCTTACGAGTTGGCACCCTGATTTCTTACGAGTTGGCAACCTGATTTCTTACGAGTTGGCAACCTGATTTCTTATGAGTTGGCAACCTAATTTCTTATGAGTTGGCAACCTGATTTCTTATGAGTTGGCAACCTGATTTCTTATGAGTTGGCAACCTGATTTCTTATGAGTTGGCAACCTGATTTCTTAAGAGTTAGCAACCTGATTCCTTAGGAGTTGGTATTTCTTATTATATTCATAGCCTAGGATCGCATGACGTAGTGAGATAGCCCAGACCTTGTTCTCAGTATACGCCACTGGTAAGAAGGTACTGTAACAGCACCCTTGACAGAGGCCACTGTCCCTTCCGTTTAACCCTTAAATAATCCTCGGCTCTGTACAGAGAGAAAGGAAACGAAGGACGGATGAAAAATTAACGACAGAGACTAAACATGAGAAAAAGAGGACTTGTAAATTACAAAGCTGCGCAGTTCCTTGACAAATAGATTCTGAGCGGGGAACGAAATCTTTATTAGTGGCTTATAAATAGCTTTTAAATCACACGCAATCGCCTTCCGAAGGTAAGCGTCCGTTCGCGTGCTGGGAAAATATATTTCACGTTTCCTCTGTGCGGACGCAACCGGTCTTTAGGAATCGATAAAGAATGAAAAGAACAACAAGTGAACGGATGTACAGCGTCAAGAGGGACGTAAGGAGGAGGAAATACTTAGAAGATAAGAAACTACATCTTTATCAAGATTGACCCTTGTATAGTTACAAGAAGCTACACTTTATGTACTAAGTTCTGTTAAGAATAACCCGATAACAATGTAATTTACAAGAAAATACACAAAATCGAATTCGCTGCATAAGCGAGAAGGTACTGGAGAGAACCCCCTGATGGTGCAGTGGTAACTTCGTCGCCTTGTAATGAAAGCAAATAATGTATATTATCAATTGAACCAGACAATATCTGGAAAGCGAGAAATAGGAACGAGAACCGAACTGTAAATATATAAATCAGTAATAGAGCCAATACTATTGTATGGAAGTGAGACCTGGCTCGAAAGGAAAGGAAATTAGCGAGACAACAACTGTAGAAATGAAATGCTACCGAAAGAGAGTAGGCAAAACAAGAGGAGATAGGGTAAGAAATGAAAGGATAAGGGTTGAGCTGGAACAAACATCAATTGAAAATCATCTAATCAAAAGACAGATGAAATGGTTTGGCCACGAAACAAGGATGGAAAAGGAAAGGAAACCCAAGCAGTTCTTGGAGGCAAGACCAGAAGGAAGAAGACCTAGGGGCAGACCAAGGAAGACGTATGAGGATATGGTGGAAGAATTAGGAAGGAAAAGAGGGAAGACACTCCAAGAAATTAAGAAGATTGCCAAGAAGAGAGAAGAATGGAAACAGTGGGTTGAGGCATCCCCGACGCTGTAATGGCATAAGGGGTAGTCGCGAAGATGAGGATGAGTGATGATACCGTATCAATCCATAGGATTTTATCGTATCATTCCAATGAATGATGGGATCGAACCTGCCACTCCCAATGGGTGATGTAGCTAATCATCATTCATCCTCATAAATCATGAGAGCACTTGTCATAACGACAAGTTAAATGCTTGGCAGCAAAAGGCACAACTGAAATAAAATACCTAAAACAACTAGAAATGGCAAATAGTCACTCGTTGGATTTTAGAACCTTGAACCCGAATCATACATGGTAAGGATTAGGATAAATACCTGTTTAGACTTAGAAGAATGATGATGAAGTTAATATCAAACAGTAAAATGAAACTATCCTTTCTCCAGGCTAGTTAGCTAGGTCAGCTCAGTCAGGGTGACTGCTCTCCTACCCACCTCTCCAAAACATCTTCCTTGTTTTCAATCAATTCGAAAAGTCAGTCCTCTGCCATGCTGTCAGCTCCTCTACACCCCTGTCCATAGAGACTTCCTATACGCTGATACGTGAGGTTTTACCTTCTTATTATGTAAACAACTTACTACTTGTTTACCTGTTGTAAACCAGGAAGTGAAAATATCAATATTCTGACCAAGGCAGAAATTTATTTTATTATAAAACATAAACTAAACGTAACGTTTCAACCTTCTAGCAAGGTCTTCTTCAGACTCTGTACCAAGTACAAATGTAACAAGATACAAAAACAGGACAATTTATATACACAAACATTACTCCCCTCCCGAGTATTAAAAAAGTTGTTCTGGAACATTCTAGCAGGTGGCTTTCCCTTATCAACTGTACCTTTCACCTAAAAGGCTAAACATATTTTCTTCCATCTAGAATGTGGTTGGACTCTTTATCTCACGCTCTTTTTCCTTCATTCTTCTTCCTGCTTCTCTCCTCTTTCTCTCTTGTACTTTCCACTCTTTCTAACACCTTCTTCCATTCTTTGTTTATCTTCAGTCCCCCATTCCAGTTCATTGTGTCTTCTTCACCTTTCTTCTCTATTTCCTTGGCCTCCTTCAATTTTCTCATTAGTATTCTCTTCTCCCTTCCTATCTGCTTAGCCTCATCCCACTATGTCATGACCTGTTTCTCTCGTGTGTTTAAATATCGCATTTATCTCTCTCTTAAGTCGTACATCATCCCTATGTTGTTTAACTTTTATATCAGGAAGTGGAAGTCTGCTTAACACTCGACTGTGCATTATTCAAATGCCTCAGAGGAGTGGACAGGTAGAGTAAACAAGTGAATGAACCTTGGTGATTTGAAGCTTCTAGAGAAAGTTAAAACAAAATAAACAATAATCGTATGGATTGATACGGTACGACGAAATTGATGAACATACAGTCACAAAGAACATTCATGCCCAAGCTGGGATTCTAATCCCTGGATCCCTGGCAACGTAGCGCATAATAGTTCATATCCAGTTTTAAACTGTAGGTCCAATCACAATTAGCCTATTTATGGATAAAAGTGGACTTTAAAAAACGTAATCAAACAAACAGGGTGACCTCCGTGGCAGAATGGTTAGCACATCAGGAGTCCTCGGTTCGAATCCCGACCTGAGTGTTCCTTGAGTGTCCTTTCATCAATTCTATCATATCAGTCATCCTCACCTTCGTCATTAGCCAAAAGTGTCATAAATGCGAAGTAAAGTAAACTCAATCAATCCAACAAACTTATTCATTAAAAAAAATAATAAGGGCTTCAAAAGTGCGAGACTATCCTAGAACAATATTTTCGTGTCAATTATTTACATTCTACATTGTTGCAAGACAAGGTTGTTTTGCGAATTAATCCAGGTGATTTTACAGGGTGGTGCAAAAGTCAGTTTACCCATACACAAAATTCAAGTATACAAGATGATCCACAAAATTCCAGTTTCAGTGGTTTCGTTCAAAGTGTCCTCCATTGTTTGCAATACATTGTGTGCAACGATCAACAAAAGAATTGCAAATATGATGCAGTAAACTTGTATCATTGTTGATGACATGAAACGAATTGATAACTGAGCCACATTCACACATGTACACTTCCTCTCTCTCTCTCTCTCTCTCTGTGTTTCCTTTCTTTGATACTCTTCTTTCCCTTTTATTTCTTTCTCTGTGTTTGTGTGTGTCCTTTCTTTAACAATCTTTTTCCCCCTTGCTCTCTCTCTCTCACTCTCTGTCCATTCTTTAATAACCTTCTTCTCTCTCTGTCTGTCTCATCTTCTCTTCCCTTTCTCTCTCTCTCTCTCTTTCTTTACCTATTTCACTGTGGTGTCTATAATTATCTTCTTTTCTCTTCATCTCTCTCTCAATGTGCTTTTTGGGCAAACTGACCTTTGCGCCACCTGGTATTTATCCCCATGTTGTCACGGCACATACAATTCTGAATGTTGTACCACTGCAATGTTGTAAAGGAATCTGCACAGGACAAGAACAATACATTAAAAAGGTAAGAAGGGGCTAAAAACTTCCTCAGAAACAGTATAAGAGGCTCGCTTTTCTCAAAAAGCTAAAACAATTGTTAAAACAGTCATTATCTCCAAACTTGGATGATAAACAGACAGTTGGGAAGATTGAAAAATTTGTCTAAGAAAAGTCAAATCGGCATATTCGTAAAAATACATTAGTAAAAATACCACAAAAAGGAATTTTAAGGCAAAATTATGCTAAATACGCACTCAGTCTCCATATAGGCGTCTAAACATCTAAAAATGAACTAATTTCACGCGCTATCTCGGCCCAGAGACAATACAAACGCACTGTATTTTACACATTTGAGGAACACATTTTATGCACTACAAAAAAGTCCATGCGTCTCTTAGGTTTACTCTACAGTTTCACTGAAATTAGTGCCATCTCAGCCCTCACCTTGTACTTTCAAATCATTCATTTCCCCAATAATAGAATACTGCTCTCCCGTCTGGTCCATGGCATGTCCCACTCACCTCTCCAGAATCGATTCAGTCTTTCACTTCTTCCCAGCTATAGTCCGTCACAGGGTTCCCTCATTACGCAATTTTTCATCTCTGCATCTCTTGTCTTTTCTAAACTTACAAACTGATTATCAGCAACGATTGCAAAATGATTTCAGTTATTTATACAAAATTGTGAATGGCAAAATCCGCTGCAACACACTTCTTGAGGAATTCCCCTTTCGAGATTATTTTATACAAAAAAACCTAGACCGGAAATTCAAAAAAGATCTCTCTTTTACAGACTTGCAGCACAATACAATGATCTCCCCTCAAATATTGATATATTTTCCTCCGAGTTTGCTTTTCGGTCTTCCATCAGAAGAAATGTTTGTAATTAATATCACATAGTGCCATCTTTTACTTATTTTTTTGTTCATTTGCTATTCACTTTTATGTTGTTCTGTAACTCTTAATTATTTTTTATTTTTATTTTTTTGCTTATTATTATTATTATTGCTTTCTCATTGTTGACAATTTCAGTGTAAAATGGTCACCTGTGCTGTGTCTGGAATTTTCTCAATAAATAAATAAATAATAAGTAGGCTCCCCAATAATCATCCATACTGCATACCTCTAAAGGACAGTTTTACTATTTAAGGAAGCAAAAACGTCTTCAGAAACTCATCCAAAAAATATATTTATCTATATTTCTATCATCATCCTTTATGAAAATCTAGTTTTGTTCTCGACACCTGACATCAACTGTGTGCAACAGGAAATTCAACGAAGCAGTAAACCGCATAGCTCAGGCAGAAAATCCATTAAGCCAGTCGAGAGAGAGAGAGTTTAAATTTCTCCTGATGGAATTAATGGAATACCTCAGGACGGGAAAAATGCACCAAGAGTTAAACGAAGCGGAAAGCAGCACTAATTCTGCGATGACCTGCGCTGGTGTTGAAAGTGTGTGAAAAAATTCCAGGAACAGTTCACATTTGTGGTACGGACGACCAAAGCGTTCCCCAATAACACCACAAAAATTCACATGAAAACCTTAACATAGAGATATAAAATATAGAGCAGAATAAAGCCTGAATTTATGTGAACTATCAGCTTTTAATTTGAAAATATCCTCCAGGTGGCAGCACTAATCACTTCATCATTACTAGATCGCTGTAAAGATGGCCGCTGCACTAAGAATTTGCCAGTGTGGAGTCTTTGTACACTAACAGTTTCTTTCGTTCTGAAGGCTTGAAAGTTACAGCAACGTTTCGATGAATGCGAATTTCATATAAGTATGCAAAGTTTCTCATTACAGAAAGTTTATGGATGTACATGAAAAATTGATGCTTTCCCTGCACCTTGCATGACATTTCAATCAACTTTTTTTTAAAAAAATTGCATCCATCTTGAAGATGATCACCGTTTTACGATTGATGAAATCGCATAAATGGCAGTCATGTTTGCACTCGTCACATCAATCATGACGCGACCTAATACGTCACCACAATCTGTTTGATGCAGCATGACGACGCTCCGACACATACTGCACATTTTAACTTAATCACCAGACCTTGGTTGGAGGAACTTTGTCGTGTCGTTAGCAGTGAAAGGTAAGCCGTGGGTAGAAATATGTCCAGTTCAAGTGACCAAAAGACGAATAGGGACTATTGTTTGGAAGTATGCTGTAAAATAGCGAAAAATGTTCATCTCTACGATCATAAAAGTAATGATAAGAAAATATCAGAGGTTTTAATTTGATTCTCCCACGCATTGAATTTGCATTTTTGGTTTCCTTACGCTTTTCTACCTCTACATTAACCGTGACGTTGAGGAAGAATAGGAAATTGGTAAAATATGCGAAGACTGTGAAATACATGTCTTAAACAGGATTCATACGTGGGTCGTTCAATATATAAGTTTCCGTATGCTGCAAAAATTTTTATTTTTTAAGATACATTAGAAAACTATACATACACGTGTAGGAGGATCCTTCTTCACTTCTCCACATAATCCCCATAGAGATTCAGGCATTTGTCCCACCGTTACACCAATTTGTCCATACCCTTTGCAAGAAAATCAGGGCTCTGGCTATTGAGCACTATTCTCACATTACGCTTCACTTCTTCATCTGTTTCGAAACGGTAACCTTGCAATTCAGACTTTAACACCGGAAAAAGATGGAAATCACTCGGCGCTAAATCGGGGCTGTATGGGGGGGGGGGGCAGCCGTTCCCGCCCAATTATTCAATTTTGTGTTGTGTTTGCACTGCTGAGTGGGGGCGAGCGTTATCGTCAAGAAGAATGACACCAGCTGACAGGAGACCTGGTCGCTTATGTCGAATTGAGTTTTTCAGTTTATCCAATGTTTGACAATAACGGTCAGCATTAATTGTTCTTCCTCGTTCCAAAAAGTCCAAAAGCAGATCGCCCTTAGCATCCATGCTTCTGAACTCCTTATGACGCGAGCCCGCGTTTTCCGAACACTCATTTACTTTTCGCCCTTGAGCGCATGCGCCTTCACGTCTGATAACGAATCCATTGTTGTTCCTTGTAGACGAAGGATGGCGCTTGTCAACCATGTGCTTCTTTTTAATGGCATTGCTTTATACAATATTTTATAGCGCAGGGAAACTTATATATTGAACGTCCCAAGTACATGTTAACTTATTTGGGTACTGGTTAGAACGTGACATTCACGTGAAATAAATTCTGAGATGAAATTGCGGATGATATGGTATAATTTATTTATTTATTTTTATTTATTTATTTATTTGAAAAGTCCTGAATACAGAAAAATCCATTTTACATCAGGATATCAACCGGAAAAGAAATAAACAAAATAATAAGATGGACACATACACACACATATACATATATAACAAGAATAATAACAACTAGGGCAAAAATAATATTATTTATACTTCAGCTGCTTTATGCACGCCTTTCTGTAAGTCTGCTTTGATAAATGGAAGCCCGGAGCATCTTTTAATGTGTTGTAAATGGTTTGTAGCCTGTAGAGAAGTGATCTTTGTTCTAAAGATAGCCTTAAAGATTTAATGTAAAAGAAATTGTTGCATTTACTGTTGGGACGTGGGATTCTGATATTAAGAAGTGGCAAGAGTTCGCTGGTGAAAAGTTGTCCATTAATGATTCTGAAGAGTAGTGTTAAATCTGAGAGTTGACGGCGAAGAGAAAGGTCATGAATTTGTAGAGTGGATAGAATTTCTTGTTTGGAGAAGTTTGCAAGGGCTGGGCTTCTGTGTTTGACTATTCTGACGAAGAAACTTACTACTTTGTTGGTTTTCTTTAAATTGCTTTCACATGCCATTGACCAAATACAGGAGCCATATTCAAGAATAGGAACAACACACATTGTAAAGTAGGTTTTGAGGGCAGAAACTTGTGTTATGTCTGTAAATCTGTAAATTAGTCCAAGTGTTTTCATCGCTTTCGAAATTATGTAGTCTATGTGATGGTTGAAAGTCAGTTTGCTATCAAAAATGACACCAAGATCCTTGTGCTGTCGTACGAACGGAATAACCTGGTTGCATAACTTGTAGGATGGCACTGTGTTATTGGATTTTAGGGTAAACCTCATGACAACAGATTTATCCGGATTTAATTTGAGATTGCAGTCTTGACACCAGCGTTCAATGTGTTTGAGATTGTCTTGGATATAGCATGTGTCCTGAAGTGAGGTAATGTTTCGGAATAGTTTGCAGTCATCAGCATACAATAATACTGAACATTCGGAAGAAATATATTCGTGAATGTCATCCATGAAGAGAGAGAAACACAGGGGCCCCAGAGAACTTCCTTGGGGCACACCGGAAACTACAGGGAGCCACGACGAAGAGCAACCAGATACGATAACCTTTTGCTTTCTATTGTGCAAGTAAGATGAAAGTAGTTTAAGAAGAGCTCCGTGAATATTGAATCTATTCGATAATTTGTGGATGAGTTGCGTGTGAGAGATAGAGTCAAAGGCTTTGGAAAAGTCTAAGTATACGACATCCATGTCTTGCTTGGCATTCAGGCAGTTAACTGCTTTGGTAAGCAAGCAAGCAAGGTTTGTGTCACAGGAAGCATGAGGGAGAAAACCGTGTTGAGTGGGAGAGAGAAACGGAGAAACATGTGCAAGGATACGATTAGAAATGATTTTTTCAGCTAGCAGTGCAAATGCAGGAAGTAAGGAAATCGGCCGATAGGAAGTGACATGAGTTTTGTTTCCGTGTTTGAGGATAGGGACTATATTTGCTTGCTTCCATGTACAAGGAAACACACCTTCGGAAAAGCATTTATTAAAGATTGTGCTTATTGGTTTGGATAAAATATGGGCTAAATGTTTCAGAAATATCGCAGGAATATCATTAGGAGTGGTAGCTTTGGAACTTGAAACAGATTTTAATAGTTCTTGAACTTCATTGCAATTAGTTGAGATTTGAAAGAGTGTGTAAGGAATAATGGACCTGACTTCCGGTAGTGTGGTAGCAGCGTTCTTTGTAAAGTTACTATGGAAGTACGAGTTAAAAAGCGATGATCGCTCATCCTTTGTAGCAGACTTACCGTTCCAGGAGACTTGAGGGGGAATACGGTCATGTTGCCGGCGTGAGTTAATTAGCGTCCAGAATGTTTTAGGGTTTTTAGCAGCACTTTCTGTTACACTTTGAATATAATTATTATAGTCCCTTTGAATTAAGTTTTTGCTATACTTCCTTAAGTAAGTAAAAGTGTTCAGTGTATGAACGTTCGGAATTTGTTTCCACAGGATCCACGCATTCTTTTTGTTCTTCAGCGTAAGCTTAGTCTCTTCAGTATACCACACAGGGAATCGGGATGTTCTTGTTTTCCTTAGGGGCACGTGATCTTTAAAGCCTGCACACAGTCCACGAGGAAATCCACTGCTTCTTCCGCGGGGAGGGGTCCATCATTGTCCAAGGAATGAGGCTGGTGAAAAGGGAAAGTTCCTCCCAGTTGACTCTTTTCCAGTTGTAGACTGGTCTGGAGGAGGGAGAGGGCCTGGGGGCTTTTCCAGGGACTTGGAATTCGGCATGCACGGGGGTGTGGTCCGAGGCGATGAATTGCTCACCGGGAGTGGCCTTGACCTTTGTGTGCGAGGACAGCAACAGGTCAAGAGTTTCTGTGCGTCTTGTGGGAAAATCTACAAATTGTTGAAGTCCAATCGCCTTGATGTAATGGTCGAAAAACCACCTGTCATCATTGTCTGTGCAGAGGCATATCTCAATCCATATTTCAAATGCACCATGGAAAAATACTGGTGTTGAAGCGACACATAGAATGGTCCCAGAAGGTCCACACCACATTCTGGTGGTATTAAAACTGGTGTTGATTACAACAATTGTCTCAGTGATTGTTTGCCATTTTTATCAATAGATGTCAGGGGAATTCAGTTTTGCATTGCCAATGCATACTCTCGAACAGTGCAGAGTGTGTGCGGTGATTCATTCCGTCCACCGCTTTGCATGCCAGGAAATTTGTATAAACATGTAATCTTCTGTTTTAATCAATATAGCATAGTTTCTTATCAGTGAGTGTTATTCTGCAAACATCTGAGTTCAATCAACCCAATGGAACACAACATCTGGTCCTCCACTCCAGAGGCAAGGGTTTGCACTAAACGCGACGCGCAGTAAGTACATAATATAATTTTCTTTCGCGTGCATCGTGCAAAATTAGTCAGATCAGCTCAGTCCAACAGACGTACATATTTGGTTCACAGTGCCGAACACATTTTGGTACAAAAGGGCCGCATACAAAACCAAACAACCATTTATCTGATATTTTAACACTACTGAGGTTAAATGTTGACCAAAATGTGGTGTACACCTTCTGGGACCATTCTTCGTGTCGCTTCACCACCAGTGTTTTTCATGGTGTATTCAAAATATGGATTGTTAATAAATTATACCATATCATCCGCCATTTCGTCTTAGAATTTATTACACATGATGTCACATTCTAACCAGTACCCGAATAAGTTAATATATGAATCCTGTTTAAGACACACTGTCCTCGTCCATGTACAGGGTTGCCCAAGAAGGTAACCGAAATGTAGAACCGTTGTGTTCGGTTAACTTTTTTGGGCCACCCTGTATAATTGCGACTTTAAATTAAGCTATGAACGCTGCCGCATCCTGTACAGTCACCGGCAATAAAAATGGGACATCCAGATCCTGAAATATTAGCTTTCCTGCAAGACGCTGTGTGTGTTTTCAATGGCAACTTCCACCACAGCCGTGGAGTTAGGCAACACATAGGCCTTGCAGGAAAGAGAGTATTTCGTTTTTTATTGCCGGTGAGTGTACATGGTACAGACCATCAGGTACCGCGGTAAGGAAAAATTGCAGGTGAGACGAGAGTATCAGGTTACATCTGGGCACCATCCGCAACGAGAGAGACTCAGAGGATTCCGGCCAAGGCCGCTGCACCATCGATCAGAAGGGGATGGATATTGATAGTCCGGGGCAACGCGGGGACGTCTCCTCACGGAAGCGATTCCCCTCCGCTCCACGGGAGGTCGCGGCGTGGCCAAGTGGCCCATTGACTCCTGGACTCGGCTGACGTGGGATGGATGAAGGTCCTAATGGATTGGATCCGGCCCACCTATTCAGCTCATATCTCGCTGGATTTTTCCCGCTCAGGAATATGAGAGGCGCCACTGGGCAATTTCCACGGTTGCTTGACCCAGAGCTGATCCAAGTTTCAGAAACCCAAACGCTTCTCTAAATCTTGAAGTACGAAGTTATATGCTAATTAAGTTCCTGCACCCTCATAAACCTATCCCTTCGGTTTGGCGATGCCGAATAACAAAAATCAAGTCAAATGAAGGTAGCAGATAGGAAAATTAGGAAGGGTCTCCTTGCATGAATGACTATGGACCTACAGTTCTTACGGCGGGCGCTCTAGAAGCTGGCAAGGGAAGTGGGGAGCGGGTATTCGCCGCACAGGTAACCAGGTAACCGCAGTGGCGCCGAGAGATACGACGTGGTGGAAATAAGTACTACCTGAACCTCGTTCTACAAGCTGCTACGTTTCTTATCGCGCTAGAGCGCCCGCCGCAAGAACTGAAAAGAGCTCTAATAAGTCGCGAATTGATAGGACCTGGGCATAACTCTGAGAGGTAAAAATGACCAGAGCGTGCTCATGATCACACAACCTTCACTATAACTCTTATGTGTGGGAATGTGGCAACATAACTTGACACAGCCATTGAAATATGCATAGTAAATAATTCGATCATTTCCACTTTTCATTTCCTATACAGCACTTCATGTATTCAAGCTTCAGCCTAAGCAGCGAAGTTGCCATTGAAATTCGTTCGCTCAGCAGACCCAGAGGAGAATGAAGATGCCTGGGTATCGATCTACATTCACAATGAAACCCAATTTTGGCTCCTTTACTGAGAGGAATTGATAAAAGTTCGACAGAAATGTTCCTGCAAGTTCAAAGAAAATGCATAGGGAGAAAGGGCTTTGAATCGCGATACCTTCAAAGCGTTGCTCCAGTGCATACCAATTGACTACGATGGAGAGTTTCGCGTTTACCAAAATCAGAGTTTCCAACATACATGTTTTAGCTCTAACTTCGATCTACACGAAACTCATCAACGGAATGCACTGGTACAAATCACTCCTCTGGATCTTGGTAGAGGGTGATGTGGGTAAAACAAGTTTTCTTCTACTTTTGGCTAATCGCGACGATGAGAATGACTGATGAAAGGACACTCACAAAGAACACCCATGCCCTGGTGTCGTAGCGCACTGTGCTAACCACTCTTTCACGGAGGTCGGCAAAACAATTTCGAGCTGCGTTTTCCGCGTAACTCATAACCTGAAATATCGATATCCCTTTGTTTATACACGCTTGGATTAACTTTCTAATGAAGATCATTAACATCGTAATATTTTGATTAAGATATTTCAGGACGTCATAAATGCGTACTTCCTATTTTTAATTAGTACACTGTGCTAATCATCACCTCAGAGGTAGGTACACGTGTACTTAAAATCAATATAGAAATTGGGGCTATTTAAAGTTTGTAACAATTTTAATTTTCTAATTCGTACAGCTGTTGTAAAATGAAACAGGAGTAAATACGAATTGGGAGCACATACGTAATGCAAAAGAATCAGCAGGTAAAGAAAGTATAGGATACCATAAAGCAAGAAAAAGTAAGCCATGGTTTGATAATGAATGTCACAATCTAATAGAAATAAGGAATCAGGCTAGACTTAGGTGGTTAAATAACTCTGATGATACAAATGTAAGCAATTATAATACAATAAAGCGAGAAGTTAACCGCACGTTTAGAAGTAAAAAAAAAAGATTACTTGAAAAGCAAAATTAACGAAATTGAAACAAACAGCAAAAACAAAAATATCAGAGATTTATATAAAGGTGTAAATGAATTTAGAAAGGGGTGGCAACCTAAAGTAAACTTGATAAAAGATAAAGACTGTTATTTTCTATCTGACCCAAGCGATATTCTAAATAGCCTAGATGGAAGAACTACTTTAATGACCTTTTAAATTTTCATGTAGGAGAACACCTCAATTAAATTAGCTATAGCGAGATTCCGCACACTCAACGATTTGTGAGCTTCACGGCGCATGTGCAGAAGCTACAGTGCATGCGCAGGAGGTACAGCGCATGCCGAGAAACTACGGCGCATGCGCAGAAGCAATGGCACATGCAGACAAGCTACAGCGTATGCGCAGAAGCAACAGCGCATTCCATTGCACAATGTAGGATCACTAACTAGCACCAGGATTATATACACAAGTGTTATGGACGTAAGAGAACACCGAGACAAGCAAAAGGAAGTGATTGCACAGAGAAAAACTACTACAGTCCCTATTTGGGAAGCCTAAAAACACTTGACATCTGCGCTCGACTTTCCCGAAAGACAAAACCTCAAGCTCTGCTCTGGAAGTTTACCCTTTCAGGAGAAGTTAATTATGAATGGAAATTCAACACAGCTGACTCGCAGAGAGAGATTTTTTCTTAGCTTGTATGCCGACCGGAAGAAACGAAGCCAGCATCCCCGCAGATGACGAGGTCTACACATCTTGCGAAGTTGATCTCGCTATGATGTGCACCGGAAGATTTCTCCAGATGTTTGTTCCCCCGCTAAAGAAAGCTTGCTTGCAAAAAAACCTCAAACTCCACTCCACTTTTGACTAAGTGGAATGTAATTAAGGGAGCCATGCCCTAATCCCCAAGAAACAGGCTGTGCCTTGATGGAGATGAAGAAGGATGCTTTACATTGCTTCAAAGTCTGGACGCAGAGATATCTTAGAATTATACTCAAGCATACTTATCTCTCTCTCTCTCCTTCTCTCTCTCTCGAAAAGGAAAGAAAGAAAGAGGAAGGAGAGAAAGAAGAGAAGAAGGAAGAAGAAAAAGAGAGAATGAAGTAAGAATGAAGGAGAGAAAAGAGAAAAGAGGATCCTTCTTCTCTTTTATTTCCTCCTTCTCTCTCTCTCTCTCTCTCTCATTCCTTCTTAATCTCTTTTCCCTTTCATCTTTCTTTCTTTCTTTGAAAGAGAGAAAGAAGATAGAAAAAGTCTCTTTTCTTTCTCTATCCTTATTTCCATCTTTCTCTCTCTCTTTTTCTCTCTCCTCCTTTCCTCTTTAAAGGGAGAGAGAGAGAGAGAGAGAGAGAGAGATCTATTTTCTCTCTCTCTCTCTCTCTCTCTCTCTTACTCAGAAACCTTTTTTCGAAAGAAGACCAAGATGATGGCGTAGAAAATTGCTTCAAAACATAGCAGACGAGAATACAAAGTTTGTTTTAAGCATATGTGCTGATTAGTGTTGGACCTACAGTTCCAAGTGAAATATGAACAGAAACTAACTCCACTCCCCTCCAACATCCACAAAAAGTTTCATAAATGCAAAATTTAAAGTTATTTTAGTAGTAAGATGGAAAAGAAGGACATGAAATGGAATGAATAGAACGCCTTCTTCGTTAAATGTACCTTACCAACATTCGCATGCATTCAAACTCGATGACCTGGTTTACATTTGAAATTCTATCGCTACAAGGATCAACAAGTACGAATAGGAGGAGAGACAATTGAGTGCGTGAAGTACCCTTTGAAGCGAGTCAGTCTCTATTTACATATTAAATACCTACTGGAATTTACAGGCTTTGTGATCTTTTTTCGATCATCCCTCATAGCATACCAATTGTTAAAACGAGAACATGCAACGATATTTAGTACTGATGCTGAATCCACATTACAACGCAAACAATGAGACATTTCATACAATAAAACATTTCAACTTAAAGTTCTTAGAGCTCAACGGGTTTTTCTATAATATTATACAAGTTCTGTTTTAAGTATTAATCAACATTTATACTACTTGATTTGAAATAAGCTGTTATACACACACACTTTATGAATTTGTATGATAAATCCATTTGCCAACTCAACGCAATCGAATGAAGACATCATCTTTAAAATTATTTACATGTATACAACGCTCTTTAACTCGGCGAGTGCCTGTTAATTTTTTTTAACGATGAATATAAACACGTACGAGTATATCAGGGGTGGCCAACGCGTGGACCGCGGTCTACCAGTCGACCGGCAAGTCGCGAGAGGTAACTCGCGGTGCTCTGTCATATTATACGGATTTTATTATGCATAGTCACAAATAATTTTATTACTTACCTCTCTGTATTTTCAACTGTTGAATCAGGAAAAGAGCTTTGTTGTAACAGTTAATTTCTTTCTTTGTTGAATCACATAATAATTAACCATAAAAAATGTAAATATTCTTTGCCTTCTCCGTTCAGATTAACGAACAATTCGTTATTGAACGACTGAACAATGGACGATCGAAAGCTTTCTTCTCCTACACTACATTGTTGTTAGCGACAAGGTCGGTTTGGTTACATTGTTAGACGCAACATTGTTTGCACAAAATACTGGGCCAGTAGGAAGTTATTCGCAATGCTGTGGAACGCTGTGACGTTTGTCGAAAGTTCGCGATCGTAAGGTTGTAAACTCGCTGTGAGGATGCTCTCATACCTTCTCATTAAAAGGATGAAAAATTGATAATAATGAACTGGGGAGATACAGCCTAAAACAGCTGCCAGGCCCACAGTACTGAAGCCAAAACTTATTTAATAAATAAATAAGTAAGTAAAAATGCTTCCATTCTTAAGACTCCCGTTGTTAGGTCTAATAAGGTAAGTAGACCGACAGTGATTCTTGAAATGTAAATTACCCCTCAAACCAAAAACGTTGGCCACCCCTGACGTATAGAGTGAAAACGACATGTTCATACTTGTGACTGTAAAGTGCGATCACAATTGTTACTAACCTGAGCTCGCGTTCCAACGTGACTTTCCCTTGGAAAATACACCAAAAGATAGCCACACTGATGGAACAGGAGAGAAGAAACGTAAGGCATCACCCGGGAATATAATCCAAGACCTCTCGCATAAACCCATAATCCCGCTCGCGTGGTTACCCTCTCGTTGCACCAAGCGAACATGTTGGCATTCCAATCGGCAGTTAGCCCAGGACAATTGCCACGCCAAGATAAGCTCACGGGTGATTGATTGTGTCTGGTTACTCGCCTGCAAGATGCGGGGACCGACCAACACACCGCGTTATCAGTTTGGGTAATCATGCCTATTAATCACCCAGGTTTACGACCCGCTGTGCAGAATCTTGTGGGAAGCAGGTTGGGTCCCGTCCGTGTACATGCCCTGCTGCACCGATTGGGTTAACTCGGAACAGTTGCAGAGGAGAAAGATGAATCATGACGCAGTGAGTTGATCGCAAACACACGCAGAGCCAGGCACGTATCCAGGGTGGCTAAGGGGGCTGAAGCTTCCCATAAATTCTACAAATATCTAAAAAAATTAAATATGCTGACCAAGGAAGAAATTTATTTTATTATAAAACAAACAAAACGTAACGTTTCAACCTTCTAGCAAGGTCTTCTTCAGACTCTGCACCAAGTACAAATGTAACAAGGTACAAAACAGGACGATATATATACACAAAAGTAACTCCCCTCCAGACTATTAGAAAGTTGTTCTGGAACATTCTAGCATATGGCTTCCCCTTGTCAACTGTACTTTCACCCGAAAGTCTAAACATTTTCTTTCATCTGGAATGTAGCTGGACTCTTAATCTCACGCTCTTTTTCCTTCATTCTTCTTTCTTCTTCTCTCCTCTTTCTCTCTTGTCCTTTCCACTCTTTCTAACACTTTCTTCCATTCTTTGTTTATCTTCAGTCCCCATTCCAGTTGATTGTGTCTTCTTCCCCTTTCTTCTCTCTTTCCTTGCCTCCTTCCATTTTCTCACTAGCATTCTCTTCTCCCTTCCTATCTGCTTAGCCTCATCCCACTCCATGTCATGTCCTGTTTCTCTCGTGTGTTTAAATATCGCATTTCTCTCTCTCTCTTAAGTCGTAGATCATCCCTATGTTGTTTCAACCTGTCTTTCAGCCTCTTTTTCGTTTCTCCTATGTACACACTCTGACATTCTTTACATTTTACTTCGTAGATAATCCTTTCCTCTTCCTCTTCTCTGTTTTCCTTTCTCTTGTTGGCATTCTTCCTGTTTTTGTATCTTGTTACATATGTACTTATTGCAGAGTCTGAAGAAGACCTTGCTAGAAGGTTGAAACGTTACGTTTAGTTTATGTTTTATAATAAAATAAATTTCTGCCTTGGTCAGCATATTTAGTTTTTCATATCATGGAAACAAGGCTTAATGGTGTTATACAAATATCTAATTTAAATAGTGTATAGTGGTAATTAAATTTACTTCCTTAGTAGGATTAAACATTAGATCTAAAAAATTTAGTGTATAATAGAGGAACCAGTTTAACAATTTAATCCAAAGAATAGCTAAACGGATCCACAGCTCCCAAACTTTATAGTTTTCTTTGTGAGAGGTCACACAATATAAATTTGTGAGTAAAATTGGGCCCTAACTTTTAACCCTTAACCGGGCAACCAGTGTCTATCAGACACTGTTGCTTATATGTCCAAACGATACTTCCTGCGAACATGATATTTCTTGACTTCTTTTGTCTCTCTTCTTTCTCTTTCACAATATTTGACTTTGTTTGATAAAGAAGATCAGGCATAAAAAATATTTTCAATTTCACTTACGTAAACGGGCAAGCAGTGTCTGTCGGACACAGTGTACAATTGATATGTAAAGAAGTCTACTTGAATATGTATTAACAAATGTTTAATAAAAATAAAGTATTTAATGAGATTGATTGATTGATTGATTTGGTGTTTTAAGTCCACTTTATGCACAGTAAGACTACAGTTTAAAGTGGGATCCGAACCACTTGTGCCTCCACCGGGTATCGAACCCGGTACCCCTTGATTACAAGGCGACGACGCTACCACTGCCATAAAAATAATATTAACATGTTTCATATACAATGCTGCAAGAATTACAACAGCATGCAATTACGATGATGATGATGATGAATACAAGAATTATGGACATAACAATGATGATTAGGTTAAATATCATGTTACTCGCTTGTTTCCACAGAGACACAAAAATCTCGCATTAGAAGGGGAAGATCCATTTAAAACAATGCAGTGTCCGAGACACTGCTTTTGCGGACACGTTACAAAAATAGCTTGCCCGGATAAGGGCTTTTTTGAACGGAATGTGTAAACGTTAATAACAAAATACAATAACTATGAATTTCAGTACACTAACTGTACAAAATGTAAGAAAAATATTGGACAACAGTTATGTTAAGACATTCACTCATACGGTGGATCAAGTAGAAAAGTCTTCTCCATTTTTTTTGTTACTCGTTTATGTTTTGTTTCTTCTGTCCTTTAGTTTTCTCCTCTGTTCAAAATTTGTAATATATGTATGTATTTTTTTGTATTTTTGTAACTTTTGTATTTGTATAACTTTTTGTATTCGTATTTATCTAAGGTTTTGTGTAATAATTACTATGTGTTTGTATCATGTATTATGTATTTATGTAAATTATATTGTACAGCAAATCGTAATGCCTATTGTAATTGGAGCATTCGCTCTGTTATAGGCGACTGGTTAATAAATAAATAAATTTATATAATAATATCAATAATAATAATAACAATACATTTGGATTATTTTTTATTTGTAATAACTTATAATAGTTATTGTAAAATTACAAAAGTTGACTTGAAACTATTGATCGATCGATAATAACTAGGGAAGGGATTTTAAGGTGCAGCACCTTTCCAAAAATATAGCTGTTTTCATATCGATCGTTTCAGATGTATTTTAGGTCATGAAATCAAGTAAAATTAACACACTTTGTTGCACCTTTTTGTGAGATTAGCACATTTGTTCCCTCTACCACCTCTTTGATGCTTCAGCACAGTTTACCTTTTCTTTCATGTTTTGTTAAAAAAATTTGACCGAAAAATAAATTATTTTCACTCTTCTTGAGCAGCTACATAAACTCCTATAGTCACATTTTGTAGAGCAGAACGAAAGCTATAAAATGGTATAATATAATCATCGCAACTCCAGTAGTTCCCAAGATAATGTAGCAAAACCCGCGAGAGAAAGCGCAAATTTCAACAAAACCTATTCGACAGAACAACAGTTCCCTACGCGGTCCGCGCGCATTATATACAGTAGGCGCAGGGAAAGAGAGCATTGAATAAAGACAGACATTTTATCAGCACCTTTTCCTGCACCTTTTTGAAAACATTTTCAGAACCTTCCTTTCCTTTCCCAGAACATAATTTTGCACCTTAAAATCCTTTCCCTAAATTAATAACATATATAAAAACATGATACAATCCAAAAGTTCGGGGACTCTGCTCATAGTTCCTTACAATGACGACTTCAAAACACAGATGCACAACCACCTTCAAAGTAATCCCATGGCTGACGATACACGTTTGCCAGCGCTGGTAAAGCTGTTGGAAGCAGTGCTGGAAGCAGTGTTTTGTAACCTCCCGTAATGCCTTCTGCGATGCTGCTTTTACCTCCGTCTCTGACGCGAAACGACGCCCCTTTAGATGGGCTTTCACGTGAGGGTAAAGGTAGAAGTCGCAGGGGGCTAAGTACAGCATATATGCGGGATGTTCTAACACAGTATTGTCTTAGCGCCATTTAGGTACGTCACCCTGTTAACCTCAACATGGAATTTCTCAATTGAGGGTGCGATTCGCAAGCCAGGGCACGAATTTTAATTGTGATGCTTCTCCCAATCACTTCATGTAAACGTCATTCTGATTATTCCATAAGGGTGCTTCTCCCAATCACTGCATGTAATCGTCATTCTGATTATTCCATAAGGGTGCTTCTCCCAATCACTGCATGTAATCGTCATTGTGATTTTTCCATAAGGGTGCTTCTCCCAATCACTGCATGTAATCGTCATTGTGATTATTCCATAAGGGTGCTTCTCCCAATCACTGCATGTAATCGTCATTGTGATTTTTCCATAAGGGTGCTTCTCCAAATCACTAAATGTAATCGTCATTGTGATTATTCCATAAGGGTGCTTCTCCCAATCACTGCATGTAATCGTCATTGTGATTATTCCATAAGGGTGCTTCTCCCAATCACTGCATGTAATCGTCATTGTGATTTTTCCATAAGGGTGCTTCTCCCAATCACTGCAAGTAATCGTCATTGTGATTATTCCATACGGGTGCTTCTCCCAATCACTGCATGTAATAGTCATTGTGACTATTCCATAAAAGTGCTTTTCCCAATCACTAAATGTAATCGTCATTGTGATTATTCCATAAGGGTGCTTCTCCCAATCACTGAATGTAAACGTCATTGTGATTATTCCATAAGGGTGCTTCTCCCAATCACTGCATGTAATCGTCATTGTGATTTTTCCATAAGGGTGCTTCTCCAAATCACTAAATGTAATCGTCATTGTGATTATTCCATAAGGGTGCTTCTCCCAATCACTGCATGTAATCGTCATTGTGATTATTCCATAAGGGTGCTTCTCCCAATCACTAAATGTAATCGTCATTGTGATTTTTCCATAAGGGTGCTTCTCCCAATCACTGCAAGTAATCGTCATTGTGATTATTCCATACGGGTGCTTCTCCCAATCACTGCATGTAATCGTCATTGTGACTATTCCATAAAAGTGCTTTTCCCAATCACTAAATGTAATCGTCATTGTGAATATTCCATAAGGGTGCTTATCCCAATCACTGCATGTAATCGTCATTGTGATTTTTCCATAAGGGTGCTTCTCCCAATCACTACCTGTAATCGTCATTGTGATTATTCCATAAGGGTTTAGAAAACCGCGTTAAATAAGCAAAAAAAATGCCCCTCTCTCTCGTAGTGGTTTACGCAATCGTCTTGTAAGTCCTAGGATCAATTTGCTGTCTGTACACATTCAAGTGGTTCATAATCGCACTTTAATATGTAGGTCCAGTCTCCATCAGATTCGTCTACGAATGAAATAAACCAAGTCAAAATCTAAGCCGAAAATTATAATCCGAAGTTTTTAACAGTGAATTGTCTCTAAATCCCTACAACAAAAAAAACAAAATTCTTAACGCCAATTTCTGTTACTGCGAGGAAAACTTCTTACGTGTAAACACTAATAATTCTAGTTTTACTACGAGATTTTCTATTCGAAATTCCACAAAACAAATTTGTATGTCACCGTGATACCTGTGGTGAAAATGAGACAGATATCATTTTTGATATTGGTTAATTGCTACAGATTAAGTTCTCAACACGAATATTCCCGTTTGGTCTAATCTATTGTCCTTACCTCGTCAGCGACGGTTGAACAGTTCCTGTACCAATCGGAATAGAGGACGCGAATGGAAAACAAAGGCGTTACGCTTGAGCATAAAGTCTTGCCACGACCAATCCTTACGTTGTCCTCTTGCAAATTTTGTTGTGGTAGTTATCTGTGTGTTTTATGCGCACTCTTCTGCAGATCTATTCGCAGCGTAGTTTTCGTAGAACGTGAGGTTAACTCACCCTATAGCGACAATGCAGCATGGCAGCTGATACAAAAGTCAATGGTCAGCAAGTGAGGGGAAAGTAACGTAATATTTTGGATCAAAGGCACTTTATGTGAAAAATTCATCCTCCGCATATTGTGTCCCTTTTCTTGTCGCAATTTCCAATCTTACTCTGATTATTGACTCGTATATTAGTAATAAACACACAGATAGCTTAATGGTGTGGATAAGAGTGCAGATATATACTAAAGACAAAAAAATACACACAAGTGTGGCATTGCAACCACAGGAAACCTGTGAACGCCGTGGTGTTATGCAACCCACACTACTGCATCGTCAGTCGGGTTGCATACAACTCAGGATTCCACTTTCATTGTATGCGGGAGATACAACCAGAGTTCAACATCTGTGGTTAAACGTGTAATATTAACCTTCAATCAACAACTATTTTGGAGAAAACATCTGCTTTGGTTAGGTTGTAGTTTTGAGCACAACACCGAAGGTTTCTCGTTCGACTCCAGGCCTAGTTCTTTGCTACAGCGGATAGCAAAGGAATGTCCCCTCCGGTTTTCGTCACTATTCTCAGTCCGCCGTAACAACGAATTAATGTAAACAAATACACGTGTGTTTTGAGAAATCCTATTGGCTGCTCCAATGACAGCTACTATGTTGAAGTTGTGAAACTTTATATTACTGCCAATATGGTCAAAATAACACCAGAAGTGACCCAAAAGTCACGTGGTTTTGTTATATTAACTCTCACTGGATGCAGAATAGGCATGATTTGCTCACTACATAAAAAGAACAAGTGTGAAGATAAAAGGATGGGTATTTTTACAAACACATACTCTATAAGGTATGAATATCATCATGCTATACTTGGCTCACCATGAGTCCCGCTCTGTCCGCCACTGAATCCTTGTCCACTCCAGTGATGAAGATGCCCAAGCCGTACTCGACTCCGCCCCGTATCATCAGTCCTAGCGACTGACCGGGTTCGATGCTCAGATCCACCTGAAACGAGAAATAATTCGTTATGCGAAATATGCATTTGGAAATCTCGACAGTCACTTTACAAAACGGCAAAGGAAGGAAGCACAACGAAAAGGAACTATCTGTGACAGATGCAAGTCCCTTGCCTACGAGATGTTTCACCCTATTAATCATATTAATTAAATATTAATTATATTAATTATAAAACAGGTGAGTGGAGAAGGTTACATACTTTAGAACTGCATAATTTCTACCCATGTGCAGATATTATTAGAATAATTAATTCAAGAAGACTTAGGTGGGCAGGCCATGTGGCACGAATGGGAGAGGAAAGAAGATTTTACGAGATTCTTGTTGGGAAACCTGATGGTAAGAGATCTGTAGGAAGGCCAAGACGAAGATGGAAGGATAACGTTGGGATGAACCTAAAGGAAATCGGAAAGGATGGAAAAGATTGGATTGATATTGCCCAGGATAGGGACAGATGGATGGCTTGTGTTGCTGCAGCCATAAACCTCTAGAGTTAGTTTATTACTTATAAATAGACCTCGGATTTTTTGGTTCTAAAAAGATCTAAAATAGGCTCCAAAAATCTTAAAATAGGTTCTAAAAATTCTAAAAATCTTAAATTAGGCTCGAAAAATCATGAAGTAGGTTCTAAAAAACGAAAAAATTCAGATTATTTACAATCGTTAAAAACAAAATTTTACAAGAACCGTAAGAAGTTTCACGTCCGGCCAAGGAGGACGAAACTACCTGCAAAGGACGATTCCAATCGCGAGAGGGGAAGCAGGGAGAAGCACTCGCCGAACTACCCTGTGGTATTTCGCTTGTGTGGGTTTGCTTGTTGTGTTTATTACAACTTTCTGTGTTGTATTTGTGATTTGTGATGGCTCTTACAATTAGCAACAAACCGTTTCGAAGTGGAATAAGGAAAATTGGGACGTTTTGGCACCTGTTATACATTCTACAAAACACCCTCGTTTTGCTAGAAAATGTCACAAGCCATTCAGTTACTACATTTATACTTATAATACTATATACAACAATATTATTATTATTGTATACCATCCTGATTAATGATGTGTACATTTGTGCTAATTATAATATTTACTAAGAAGATCAATTTAATTGAATGATCTAAAATAAAGCTACTGGTTTACAAACAAGTTTATCTACTAAAATGACGATATGAATACTTTCCTGATATGTTCTGTTTGCTGATATAGTATATGACTGGCTTACATAATTCGTAAACATCTCTGTATGTATTTTGGCGGCGATGTTACTACGTTGAAACTTCATTGCTGTTTCTACAGCAGACGATTTTCAAGAAACCCGCTTCCTGTCCGAAGCTCCGTCACCCCTATTTAGCCACTGAACGCGTCCGGTTGGCGCATGCGCACTTCCGTCCATGGTCTCGGCTAAGGCAGCCAGACAGTAGGTATATACAACAACCAACTACAACCTTAGTGACAATGAAGTTCGACCAGTCACAAATATAGGAGTGCGTTGTGAAAGAAGGAGAACACATGCATATGCTGAACATATTTTATTCAGCAGGCTACACGGAACAAAGGAAAACATAAATTTCCGCTGCAACGCAGCAATGTATGGTGTCCACACTAAATAAAACATTTTCGTCCATCTACACGTGACATTGAAGTTCGACCACTGTTAGAGGGGATCCTGTTTACCATGGTGTGACGCCGCCCCGTCGGCGAATAACTGTGGCAATGCGTCGGGGCATGCTGCGGACGAGTCGTTCAAGGTATTCCACATCGATGCGGTGCCATTCCTCCTGCAGGCAGGCGATAACAGCAGCCACTGTCGTGGGTCCCCTCTGTTGCACACGTCGCTTAAGAACACGCCACACATTCTCAATGGGCGAGAGGTCGGGACTCGATGGTGGCCATGGCAGAGTTCGCACGTGATGGCGAGTCAACCATTCTCTTGTCAGCCGCGCTGCATGAGGCCTGGCATTGTCGTGTTGAAAGATGAGACGCCGACTGTGGAACAGGTGCCTTCGCACAGTGGGAAGATGCCGCTCCAGTATGCGTGTATAGGCGTGTGCATTCACAATGCCCTCACTGACGTGTAGTGGGCCGACCCCAGATGCCGTCATGCATCCCCATACCATCACTGACGCAGGTTTCTGTACCCGACGTGCATAAGATTTTGCTTCATTCTGTTCCTCCTTCCGACAAATGACTGTTTTCCTTATTTTCCCGTACACAACATTGAAAATGGATTCGTCCGTCCACAAAACCCTGTTCCACTGCCGAAATGTCCATCCCCGGTACATTCGTGCCCACCGTAGTCGATTGCCTTTGTTCAACATGGAAAGGAAGGGGTTACGTTTCGCCTTGTACACTCGGTAACCGCATCGCTGTAGGTAACGGCGAATGGTTCTGGTTGACACTTCAATGTGAAAGCGTTCTCGAGTCCACAGTCGTAATTCGGCCACAGAAACATGATTGTTGGTCTGGATATAGCGCCTAAATACCCGTAGGTCACGCACGCTCAGCAGGCGTTTTCGACCGGGGGCCTTACCTGGCTCTGTAGTACCCGTATTTTGGTGGTGTTTGATGATGCAGTGGACGGTTGACTTGGGTAAGTTCAGTTGGCGCCCTATTTCCCGTTCACTGAGTCCATCCCGTTGCAACTCCACCACTCTTCTCCTCACGGTGTTGTCAATAGGTTTGCCCCTGGCCATGGTGATGATGCACTGCGGTTCCTCGGTGCACAGCACCCGCTTATATACGGCGGACTCCCTTATCGTGTCCGTGACGTCATGCTTCCGTCGAATGTGCCACTATCTGGAATTTCCGTATGGGTCTGGTGCCTGGTCGAAGTTCAATGTCACGCGTATTGTTCCCCGTTTTCGTTCTTTACGTGACCTTGGGTGCAACATGCTGGGATCACGATTCTTGCCTGCTCACCAGCCTCCTCTACACACATGCGTCACTTTTGCGGGTCACCCATTCCACCGCCTATGCCTCTGTGCATTTAATCACGTATTCCTTTCTGGTCGAACTTCATTGTCACCAAGGTTGTATGAATTTTCTTACCAAATATTAATTTCTTTACATCACTTCCAGTGCGTGAATTTTGGTAAAACATAAAAAAAGGTACAAGCAGTTTTTCTTCCTAGACGTGAACAATTGCAACTTTTATTAAGGGGGGCAAGGACAGTTTACTTTCTCTTAGTAAACAATGCTTAGCGTTTTTGGGGGGCAAGAAGTACCCCTCTAATGGCCGTCAATGTGTGCAGGGTAACAGTGGCGTCAGACATTTTGTTTTCTTTGGAGATTTGAAAAACATCACAGACTTGGAGGGAGGGAAATCGTCAGAAAATATGTTTCAAACATGCCAGTCATTGAATTGTCTGGTCACCAAACCGAGTAAATACCTCTCAGAGACATAAAAATCATGTAAAACCTAAAAATAGAAAGGTTTATCTTATGTACATAAACCTAAAATAGGTTCAAACAAGCAAAATAGGTTATTTTAGGCACTATAATACTTCTTCAGTTGTTGCATTTTTTAATGAAACGCTTACATAACTTATTACTTCTTATTTACCTGTAAAGGAAAAATTAGGTTAAAAACGTAAAATCCGAGGTCTACTTATAAACACACGAATAAGAGAAGCAACAACACAATTACACTTTGACGAAAGCCTCAGAGTGGGACTTGGAGGAATACAATTTTATTCCGGGATATTACCCCTTACCGCTGGAGTCTTTGGCCACATATATCAGTTTTTACCACAAAAGAAATTAGATTTACAGCGTGTTCCATTCAAACCTCCCACATTTCAATTCATCATTGCTAAAATGTTATGTAACATAGTGGAATGCGAGTGGTACTAGACGAAAGAGAAACTCAAAGAATTTTATTGCATGATCTCGAAGTTCACCATTCTCTCACTATGCAGCGCCACAATCGGATAAAGCATAATGGCGACTCCGCAGCAGCGCGCACAATCTGTATTCTGGTATGCAGAGACTTAATTAATCAGTACAGTGCAACTAAATTACCGGGGAGAATATGGAGGTTAATGGTTTTCCTATGAGATGCTTCACCTCCATATTATTTCCTTTGTAGCTGATTCATGTTCAATAACCTCGTACTCACTATCAACATTACTGATATCATCAATACCTGTTAGGTTAGGGCCTCCCCAATGGCGCAGTGGTAGCGTTGTCGCCTTGCAATCAAGGGGTCCCGGGTTCGATACCCGGTGGAGGCGCAAGTGACTCGGATCCCACTTTAAACTGTAGGTCCAGTCCCGATTAGCCTTACTGTACATAAAGTGGACTTAAAACACCAAATCAATCAATCAATACCTGTTAGGGGATCATCCAAGGTTGCAAGGATATCCACTTCGTTTACAATGCTCGAAATAATGAGGCCACTTTAGAACACGCGTTAACACACAAAGCAACGCTAACGACACATTTGGGACCTGGGGACACAATTATAGATGTTTTTGCTCGGTAACCACTACACTGGATCGAAGACGACAACTGCGCCAGTCACGTCATTGATGCCAACCACTTCTTAATGAAAGGGCAAAACAAATTTCCGTCGAGTTCTTATGACCCAGGCGTGTCCACTACGGATTAAGCTCCACTCGTCAACCCATGTAGTGAATACTTGGAGTGTACTTTTAACGAAGATAAAGTACACGTTATTCCATTTCCATGTGTTTCTCTTTTCTTGCTGTACTTTCAAATTCCGTGTCGATATTAAGATCATGGTATAAAGGAAATCTCAGCTAAATAAACCGAAAAATTCGTCGAGAGAAGGTCCAATGACCAAACCGATATTGAGAAGAGAGTTATATCGAAGGATGAGTATGCTCATTGAACTTTAAGATTTGAGGACGAAAAACTGATGAATGAAAGAGGGGGAGTACATATAGGGTGAACTGAAGATTGTGTAAGAATAACATACATGGTGTACCACCAGATGCTACCTCGTTTGTTACATACAGCAACTTTAAAAGGGCAGCAGCAAAAATACTTTTTGATGAGGAGGGACAGAATGTCAATACATATGGTAGATTCAGCGGGGCCCTTTACCCACTGTACCCCCTCGAGAATCACGTCGAATTCTTCTTTCGTCGACAGATTTCAATGATTTTCGTAATGCAAAAGTGGTTCCAGCGTTATGAAAGCAGAAATAACGGAGATATTTGGTCCCAAAGAATGGTCCACGTAAGTTAAAACCTGCAATTTTGGAGTACTTTCGCAGATTTTTGTTAGTCAAAACTATTTCCATTCACACAAAAATAGCGAGAAATCCGCCGAAAATAACTATCAGTACAAAACCTAACAATCCTAACCTAACTACGTAAAATTATAGCTGCTGTTGTGGAAAGTCGTTTTGGGTGCTATATTCACTTGCGCGAAGCCTTCGGGCTGTTCTGTTTCACAGTAAAGTAACATGCTAAGGTAACAGACGTGCTTTACTTCACAGTAACACACTTCTGCGAGCTAAAATAAACTGAAAATGTTCATAAACAACAAAATCTTCATAAACCATGCAAACAATTTCACTTTCTCTAGGGGGCACAGAGCGTCAAGGGTACCGATTAAGCATACTTGAGTTGAAATTGAAACAAAATATATTACCAGTTTCAAATTGGGAACTCCTATCTTTTGATTTGTGCGACTGAGTACTAGTGTTAGTGAGTATTGTAGTGATGAATGTAACTAAATATTTGTATCTATCATAGCATGCACTTTGCTTGTACACGTTTTGCAGGATAAATAATAGAGCAGCCACAGGCTGAACTTTGCTCATGAGTAGGGATACGATTTTTATGACCTAAAAATCACCAAAATATGCAAAATAAAATATGCTCTTATGACCTAAAAATCACCAAAATATGCAAAATAAAATATGCTCTTATGACCTAAAAATCACCAAAATATGCAAAATAAAATACGCTCTTATGACCTAAAAATCACCAAAATATGCAAAATAAAATATGCTCTTATGACCTAAAAATCACCAAAATATGCAAAATAAAATATGCTCTTATGACCTAAAAATCACCAAAATATGCAAAATAAAATATGCTCTTATGACCTAAAAATCACCAAAATATGCAAAATAAAATATGCTCTTATGACCTAAAAATCACCAAAATATGCAAAATAAAATATGCTCTTATGACCTAAAAATCACCAAAATATGCAAAATAAAATATGCTCTTATGACCTAAAATTTTACAAAATGTGCACTATAATATAATTTAAAAAATATGCCCTCATAACTACACTGTTTCAAACATCAATATCTAACTTGAGGACCTCCCCGATGGTGCAGTGGTAGCGTAGTCGCCTTGTAATCAAGGGGTCCCGGGTTCGATACCCGGTGGAGGCACATGGCACAGTGGTTCGGATCCCACTTTAAACCGTAGGTCCAGTCCCGATTAGCCTTACTGTGCATAAAGTGGACTTAAGACATCAACTCAAACCAAACCAATATCTAACTTGAATTTTTTGAAATTAAAATTTTGGGTGCGTCAGCACTTAGGCTATTTTGTACCCGTCACTTTATACGGGGTCCAGCCCCTTACCTGAACTAAAATGTAAATAATAACACATTTAACGTTGGAAGACTAAAATATTCTGAAATAGGTTAACAGAAATAAAATAAACATAACTGTAATATCGTGTCGTAACTAACATATTAAAATATTCTGACTTCGGTTAAAAGCTGAGGCTGTACAGGGGCACTCAGCACACATAAGGACAAGACACAGGACAACACACAGAATTATACTGGCCACAGGGCCAGTCGCCGGAGACTCGTTCGTCTGCAAAATGCAGTCCGTGGAAGTGAGGTTGACAATTGGGTGTACTACACCCCTGACATCCCATCAATATCTAACTTATGCTGAAATATTTTCATATACATATTATTTTCAGTTCACTTTATGGATCCTGATGAGTTGAAATGCACAATGAATACTTTCTGTAAATTTTCAATTAAAAATGAAAGAGATTTTGCTGTAGTAAAAAAGAAAGCCTCGAGTGAACATGGGAGCAAGAACGAATCCACTTGGAAAATGACTGTATATTTCTTGAAAAAGCGAAAATATGCTGAATATCACCAAAACTCCATGAAAATATGCTTCATCACGTAGAAATGGTCAAAAATCTCAAAACATTCTCTTAAAAAGCACCTTAATTCAATTAATTTCTTCACAATATAAATTTCTATATATTTAGGGAACACATCACGCTTATCAAAAAAATATACTACGAGACTCCATGAGGCATTAGAAAGATCGCTTTGCGGGCTTGCAGCAGACGACAATATGGGTCTATGTCTGCGAGAACCAATCAGGTCCGCGAATGAGCGAACCCAGTTGCCACATTTAGCTCGCTGCACCCTTCTGGAAGGGTGAGTGACCTCTGCCTCTTGCTACCTCGGCCTACTTGTTCGGCTGAGGAGCAGACGACACGAGAGTATAGGCAACAGTGTGCGAGCGACGTCTGCTGTTAGCCCGCGAAAACGCTCTTTCTAAGACCTCCTGCAGTATAAGTCATAAACTTCGAATTTCTGAACACCGTAAAATTTTCACAACGTTTAGAAGTACACAGAGTTTCATTTCTTAATAGTATTTTGTTCCCTTAAACCTGGTTTCGACACTACGGGCCCTCGCAAAAATGGCATTTCACCCTGCATGTATGCAACCACGCGGTACAGATTTACAGTTGGCAATGACTTTCTTCTGAAATAATATCGTGCCAGCATAGACGCCGACAGAGTAAAGTCACCGGCTGAGCTAATCGCGACGATGAGCATGGATGTTGTATAGATAAAACTGATTATGGACCCTCACAAAGGATCCTGAAAGCAGTACTCAATGTGCTAGTCCGCCGAGGCGTCTGAGAGAGAAGTGAGAGGGGGAAAAGTAGAGAGGAGAGAAAACGAGAAAGGGGTAGAGAGGGGGGAGAGTTCCTATCTCTTACAAAAGGCAGACAAGCGCAGCCCAGGGCAATGCACAAACTTCCCCAAACACTTGTTCGTGCAAGCACAAAAAGGCCTCCCCCGCAGGTACTGCACGCGTTACACGAAATGTTAGCGATGGAAAATGCAAGACTCTTCAGCCACTGCCGCTGCAGAGATGCCGACAAACAAATGAGGTAAGACCTCCTCAGATAGAGACGAGTTCCCAAAGCTTTGAGAGGGTTTTGCAGCCAGGAACTATCGGAATTGGGAATCTCCAGTGTCTTCATTTACGCTTAAAAAAGGGCAGAGATCATAAAGTGATGCTGCTGCTTTGAGACGTCTCCTTTACCGAGTAAGCTTAAACATCCACTCTCTCTATCGCAAAAGGAAACAGAATTAGAGACAAGTTGAAATGATCTCTGCAGAGGAACTACCTAAAAAGATGGACTGGGAATAGAACAGGCCGTTTATTAAGAAGCAATAAAGTAAGTGGTGCTTGGTTTTGGGGAGACAAGAACGAGAATTCTAAGATAGAAAGTTGCCAAAATCCCTGTGCTTCCCCTTGAATCTGCGAATAATATCTCATACACCAAATTTAACGATATCACCTATTTGACTACTTTTTGTTCATACATTCCTATGCAGACTTACATGACCTGATACACAGTCATAAGAGGTACATATTTTACAAATGACATTTATCTTCTAACAGATAAAAATAGGCGTGTGTGTGTGTTTGTTCCGGCATAACTCTCGAACTCCTGGAGCGATTTCAACCAAACTTGGTACACATATCACTTACAATCTTGAAAGATGTACTGTGGGGGTAAGACACCCCTGGCACGCTTAGGGTGTGGGTGGGAAGGGAACATAAAATAGCATTCTGTTGCAATGCATTTTCGTGTCATATCCTGCAAGTTATGCTTCCTGCTACACAGCACAGCGAAGTTGGTTGTCTACACAGAAGGTGCGATATTACTATCCTGGAGCAATTTCAAGCAAACTTGCTACACACATCACTTACAATCTGGAAAGAAATACTGTGGGGGTAAGACACCCCTGGCACCCCTAGGGGTGGGGGTGGGAAGGGGTGAAGTAAAAATAATCGAAAACGACCGATATTAGTGTGGAATCCATAGTTTTCGGGGTCGCTAAGATGAATAGTGACACTCCCAATGCCGTTCAACTCCAAGACACCCCTGTTACCCCTAGGGGTGTCTAATATAAGCTTGGGATAAATAAATACCCGGGCAATCAGCTAGTACAAATATAAAACCTGGCTTTTCCAAGGAGATTGAATATTAAAACGCCTTTATCTCGAAGTAATACTCGGCGCGCCACGGCGTTAGGGGTTCCGGGTTCGAATCCCGGTCTCGTCACGGATGTTCTTTGTCAATGTAGCATCATGAATTTCATCATATCATCACTCATCCTCACGATTAGCCAAACGTAGCAGGAAAGCGAAGTAAAATAAACCGAATCAATCAATCGAAATAAGGTTTGGCACCTTTGTGATTTTGACATTGATGCAACGGTATGTTGTATCACACTATGTCGTATTGTCATGTGTTGTATCACTACACTCCTCCTCATTGAGATAATAACGTTGCCTTGTAATCAAGAGACCCCGGGTTCCAGTGGAGGCACATAGTGGTTCAGAACCTATTTTAAACTGATTGTTTGAAGAAGGAAGAAGAATGAAGGAAATAAAGCGTGGGATAAAGAGTCCAACCACATTCACTTTCAGGTGAAAGTACAGTTGACAAGGGAAAGCCACCTGCTAGAATGTTCCAGAACAACTTTCTAATAGTCTGTAGGGGAGTATTTTTGTGTATATATATATATCGTCCTGCTTTTGTACCTTGTTACATTTGTACTTGGTGCAGAGTCTGAAGACCTTGCTAGAAGGTTGAAACGTTACGTTTAGTTTATGTTTTGTAATAAAATAAATTTCTGCCTTGGTCAGCATATTGAGTTTTTCATATCATGGAAACAAGGTTTAATGGTGTTATGATTGCTTAATGCAATATAACATATTTTCATAGTCTAACAGAAATGAAATACAATATAAACATGAAGCTGATGTTTATATTTCCAGTTATTAGAAGCACAGGGTGATTCAAAAGTATGGTCTCATAGGCAACTCTGTTATAAGTTGCTGGAAATAGACGAGTTTTCATGTGGTACAATTCAGAGTAAATTTTACAAGAGATGCAAAATAATACATTAGATTCTCTTAAGCAAAATTATTTTGGAGCTCTGCCCCCACATCGTTAACATTGGGGGTGGGCTCGAGCCCCCCCCCCCAAGCCCCATGGAGTCGACGCCTATGCCTGTGGGTGGTCCTTCCGGAAACTTCATCGTGCAGAACAACGTGTGCAGTTGAACCCGCTGATTTCTGGTGCTGACCGAGAAAACTCTTTCTCCCTTTACAGTACGTTTGGCAACATGTGGTGAACCCAACACTCACTTGTTTCGTCCCGCGAACAACGCTCGGTGCCTTGTGACTCGAAAATGTCCGATATCAGTCGAAGAAAATTCAACTGATCGCTGATTCGCTGTTTCCCAGCCGCCAGATGGAGTTGCGTTCAGTATAGGGGTGTCACACTTTCACCTTTGTGTGTGAACCCCAAAAGTCAATTATGTTAAGCCACCCCCGTGACCTAGACGAGACAATATGGACGTGAAAGCAGCCTTGTACAGTCACGCACACTGCCGGCTTGTAACGATTGCATTGAAAGTCAATGTATTAATTACAAGCCGGCAGTGGCCGTGACTGTACTTGACTACAGGATTGACAAGAGAAAGAAAGATAATATGTCTTGAAAGAGACCTGTCTGCACGTACGACATTGCAGTCGACGAATGGTGAACATGGTGCATAAAGACAGAATATGCTCGTCACGGTCCATTGAGCAGGACTAGTAGACAGTTATGGTTCAGATAAAGAAAGAGACTTACGGGGGCTTGTTCTTCGTCAGTTGGAAGCCTTTCAAAAATTGAAAGACCATCCCGGACGGTTGGGTGGGTGCGCGTTTTTTTCCGTGGCACTGGAGGAGGGGGAAGGAGAACTCTTGGATTGAGTGAAGACTCTTGTAGAATCCGAACGGAACTCTCCACATAAATCTTGCTCGGACACGACACCAAAGATGGAGTGGAGAAAGCGGGGAAAGGAGGGGAGGAAGGAACAAGAAACATAAATGAAAAAGGCGGTGGAATGCTGGCGGTGGAGACAACATGTCTAGGACAAAGTAAGTATACAGTTCTCTGTCTAGTGTTGCCAGATACTGAGAGCACAATTTCCCCCTATTTTATCCTTCATATGAAGCAATAATAATAATAAACTGGTGGTTTTGTTAGTGCTAGTGACAAATTAATTAGTAGTGAGTGTTTTCTTTAACCTTTTTATATACAGGGTAATTCAGAATTCCTATTACAAACTTCTAGGGGTTGTAGAGGGGACTTAGTAGATCGAGTTTTGATAAGGAACCCATGTCCGGAAACGTACAGTTTTGGTACTTCACAGATGACAACATCATATAATTTCACATCTCCATAATCTAATCGGGCAAAAATTGTGATGGAATGATTCGATGCGGAAAATGCTCTGCATACAGACGTTGCGCAGCTCTATCATTACGTCCAGCCTCGCCGTAAATTAACATGTCCGTGTTCTCGGCAAACGTGTATTAAACCATACTGTACTGTCTTCCGCTTCGACTGAATAGCAAATACAAGAAGGTCGAAGCACACCGGATTGTAAACAGAGGACGTTGGAAGCAGCACACATGGTATCAGGTGACTGAAGACGTCGCCCTCCGTCAATGTGGGTTGCCTACCGTGAATCGGGAGATGTGAAATTATGTCATCTTGCCATCTGTGTAGTACTAGAACGGTAAGTTTCCGGACATGGGTTCAACAACTAGCAGTGTGTAATAGGAATTCTGAATCACCCTGTGTATGAAAAATGTTAAACATATTAATCATGTATGCTACTGGATACAGGGACAGATATCCCTGGTCACTCTTGAATGTGCAGTTGCGTTTCTCCCATTACCTTCATAAGTTGATCCTTATCCTCATACTCTGTTTAACCGAATACGTAGGAAAGGGACGTAAAATAAAATAGAAATACACACACACTCAAGGTTGTGGAAGAATGAAGTACCTAGGTATGTACAAATCTGATCACCGTACGGTACAATTTGGATCAACATCGAGTGAAGAAACAGTATCCTTAATATATATACTACAAGTGCAACTTCTTCTACGGTGTAGGCCTACAGGAGCAAAATAATAACAAACTGCATGTTCTGTTAGTTTAATAACTCTATTTGACTACTCATCGTTACATAATTCAAAATATTGGAAAAGTATGTATGGCTACGCCTAGAGTATTTTTTTTTCGTTCTTTTAATATTAGGCTACCTTGTAAGTACCACTCGGATATTATATTAGGGAGATAAGTTTTTAATTTCTTGCTACATTACAATATTTGATGTAGCTATATTATTTTAAACATACTATGGTTTAAAAATATACAAAAGCAGAAAGATTTGAAACAGAAGATCTTTACGTAATATTTATAGATAGGTCTATTTTTATCATGAAAAAATCACAAGGATTTATTGACGTGTGTTCCTTGATTTGTTGTTAGTATCATGAAAAGAAGTCCGTTGTGTCTACTGCCATTACAGGCATTTGCCGCAGGTGAATTGCTTCTTTCCTTTAGCGCCAACACACAACTCGTGATACCAACGATTCCAGCAATGACACCATATCCAGTCTACTTTAGATTCTGAGGCAACACTGTAATATCTAGGGCCCGGGATTTTATATCCTACAAAACTGTAAAATATGTATGTAATTTTGTCATATAAATTGGAAAATATGTCATGAAAAATTACAAATATGTCAGAAAAATGCAGAAATATTCCCAGTAAATTCAAAAATATGTACAACAGAACTCTCGAATTTCTCCCATACCCGATAGAGTAGAGTAGGGGCTGTAATGTACCGAATGATATTTTTACTTTTGACTGATTTTTGTGAAAAGCGAAAGACAAAGGAATGAAAACGAAACTTCTTTACTTCTCGTGCAACAATGAGAGAGAACATTTTTCCTCAATAATGATTGCATGGCTATCAATTGTCGGCGGGATAAAAAAGTGAGGTATTATTGTTCTGTACTAAGAAAAGACGGCACCTTTCTTCCTCCGCAATTTCCATATCCTGCCATCGACCATATGAACTATCCGTTGTGCTAAAGCTACGAAGAAACAATTATGAAATAACCGATTATGTGCGAGAGAATCACGAAATTATACAGAAGTATGCCTTATTACAATAAAATGGAAGAAATATGTTGTAAAAACGCGAAAATGGTGAAATATGTCAAAATATGCTTTGTCAAGTTTGTCTATTTCGGCTGATTTTCATCAGATATGTAAAGATCTCACCCCAATATTAGATCCGAAGCCAAATAAGAAATATGTTATAACATAATGTCCCGGCCCCTAGTAATAACTTATATTACAAAATGCACACACATCACAGTTATTTTTCAGTGCTGACGAAGTCTCTCTGCTCCTTTGTCTCTTTGTCGGTGGGAAGAGTCTCTTTTTAGTAAGCCTATTGGTTGCAGTTTTGCACAAGTTTTTGTTGCTTGTTAAATGAGTAGAAGATGTTTCCACTCTCTTTCCAGCATTACTTCCATACTTTGTGAAGTAATGTGTTGCACGCGTTACGGTAATGGAACTAAAACCGTATACCTTGCTGATCGAAATTGTACCATTTCCGCCGATCGATCGCACCACTTTGTGCATGGAAACAAATATTTCTGTAGTTCCCTCATCTCTCACCACATTGTTACCCATGTCACATGCTACAGCCAGCACATGCTGGTCCACGTTTGACTTGAATTTCACTGTCCTACGTTCAAGCATAAACACGGGGCACGCAAAATGACGCAGACGTTTATATACAAAGCACCAATTCTTTCTACAACGTACCCACCTTACCGGATTCTGCGCAGAATTTCTCGATGTTTCTGCACAACACACCTGACACCCAACGAAACAACCCTCACTCCTCAAATCAGCGTTGCCAGTAACAGGAAGCAAAATATTCGACTTTTTAGAACGGATGATCGAAATAGTACCATCCTACCCTACTTAGTAAAAAGCCTACCCCGAAGAGTAAATGCTGTATTAATAGCAAAGGAAGGTTCGATATCTTATTAGTTACCTGGCTGGTGTCTTTGGCATGAACAGCACTGGGTGTCCGGTGACTTTTGGCTATACAGGGTGTATCATAAATAATAGCGCAAACTGACACAGGTGAAAGTACACGGTAATAGAAGCAAAAAAGTATCAGTAAACATGGGTCTGCAAACGAGCCGTTTACGAGATAATCGCGAATGTGTGATTACAAGCCGCCACTGACTTCATTGCTTGTAAACGTCGTCCTAGTTGGTAAAATACTAATAGTGTGTGGTTACAAGCCGTCATTGATTGCATTTTGTAAACACCAAGTGGTCCGAGGTTTGCTCTTTGTTTACAAAACAGAACATTTCCGAGAGGTGGCGTTCCAATCAAACAGAACATTCGCACACATTATTAGCATTTTACCAACTAGGACTACGTTTACAAATAATGAAGTCAGTGGCGGCTTGTAATCACACATTCGGGATTATCTCGTAAACGGTTCGTTTGCAGACCCATGTTTACTGAGACTTTTTTGCTTCTATTATCGTGTACTTTCACCTGCGTCAGTTTGCGCTATTACTTTTGAGACACCCTGTATAGTGTATCTTTTAGATCATAGTGCGCATCCAACTTTCATTTCGTGATCGATAGTATTGCGGTTCAATGCTTGCTTGTTCTGCGTCGGATGGACCACAAAACTAAAGTCTTTCCTATAAACTCAGTCTTCCCTTCTTTCTCAGCCCCACCAGAAACATAGAAAGGCTAACGCATCATCTTCCTCTCTCGAGACGGATATCCTAACACGAGTTCGCCATGAAAGAGAACCATTCTCTGCCTGTTTCTTACGGTTCTGGCAATCTCCCTCACGTGGCGCTGAACGAGAAGATATCAACGAACATTAGGTCGTCAGCGTAGGACAAGAAAGAAGGTTCAAAAAAAAAAGGGAGGAAAGATTAAAAAGAGTTCTGAACGCCAGCTGTCGGCAAAAGAAGACTCACTCTGCATAACGAATGACGTCAGCAAGTCATTCGTCCGAGGGGAAGGGGGAGAATTCCTGCCATCCGGGGTCTTAACAGTTCTGCCAGGCTGAAAGGTCGCGCTTTCCCTTCAAAATGACGTCATGAAGAGTCAGGGACGTAAACAGCAGGGTTGGCAAGCAAGAAAGTGTTGAGCTGTCAGATCCCAGAATATCAAGCCCGTTGAGTACAACGTCAATTGATTTATCGGAGAAAATCTTCAAGGAATTTTCTTCAATGTGATGGGATGGTAACAGTGAATATCTTGGCTTGTGTTCAAGAACAGGTTTTTCACAGTGTGCCGCCAATCTATCTGTCTCAGGCCCGTAGCCAGGGGGGGGGGGGGGCTCAGCGCCCTATAATATGTATGCAGTGAAGAATGAAAATGTAGAGGCACCCTTGACACTCTGTACCCCCTAGAGAAAGTGAAATATTGTGCATGATATATGAATATTTTCTTGTTTATAAACGTTTTCAGTTGATCTTACCTCGCGGAAATGTGTTATTGTGATGTAACGGCCCTGTGCAGATCGGTGATTCCAGAAGTATGACGCATTTATGTTTAACTGGTGGTTGACGACCAACCTGTGTGTAAGACTCTTGGGATGGAGAACGAAGGGGAATAAGAAAATTGTTAATGGTTGTGGACATTGACGATGTTGTGAAATGTAAGTTTATTGATAATTATGTCTGTAATATTTCAATTATTGGAGTTGGAAGATATTGTTTACTTGTTGTGTAATAATGAGTTGATTTTCCTGAAGGTAGAAGATTAAAATATCATCCATGTTTGAAGTTTTATTATTTGGAAACTGAGTTTCTGTGATTAGCCATTAAGTGAACATTAATGATAGTAACTGAACTTATTAAAGTTTTCTCACACGCATAATAGCGATGAAGAGTGAGTCGGTGTTTCTGTTTGTTGCCAGAAACTGAGGGGTCCATGTCGAAATCTTACACCCTCGAAGAGTCTCTTTTTAGTAGGCCTATTGGTTGCAGTTTTGCACAAGTTTTTGTTGCTTGTTAAATGAGTAGAAGATGTTTCCACTCTCTTTCCAGCATTACTTCCATACTTTGTGAAGTAATGTGTTGCACGCGTTACGGTAATGGAACTAAAACCGTATACCTTGCTGATCGAAATTGTACCATTTCCGCCGATCGATCGCACCACTTTGTGCATGGAAACAAATATTTCTGTAGTTCCCTCATCTCTCACCACATTGTTACCCATGTCACATGCTACAGCCAGCACATGCTGGTCCACGTTTGACTTGAATTTCACTGTCCTACGTTCAAGCATAAACACGGGGCACGCAAAATGACGCAGACGTTTATATACAAAGCACCAATTCTTTCTACAACGTACCCACCTTACCGGATTCTGCGCAGAATTTCTCGATGTTTCTGCACAACACACCTGACACCCAACGAAACAACCCTCACTCCTCAAATCAGCGTTGCCAGTAACAGGAAGCAAAATATTCGACTTTTTAGAACGGATGATCGAAATAGTACCATCCTACCCTACTTAGTAAAAAGCCTACCCCGAAGAGTAAATGCTGTATTAATAGCAAAGGAAGGTTCGATATCTTATTAGTTACCTGGCTGGTGTCTTTGGCATGAACAGCACTGGGTGTCCGGTGACTTTTGGCTATACAGGGTGTATCATAAATAATAGCGCAAACTGACACAGGTGAAAGTACACGGTAATAGAAGCAAAAAAGTATCAGTAAACATGGGTCTGCAAACGAGCCGTTTACGAGATAATCGCGAATGTGTGATTACAAGCCGCCACTGACTTCATTGCTTGTAAACGTCGTCCTAGTTGGTAAAATACTAATAGTGTGTGGTTACAAGCCGTCATTGATTGCATTTTGTAAACACCAAGTGGTCCGAGGTTTGCTCTTTGTTTACAAAACAGAACATTTCCGAGAGGTGGCGTTCCAATCAAACAGAACATTCGCACACATTATTAGCATTTTACCAACTAGGACTACGTTTACAAATAATGAAGTCAGTGGCGGCTTGTAATCACACATTCGGGATTATCTCGTAAACGGTTCGTTTGCAGACCCATGTTTACTGAGACTTTTTTGCTTCTATTATCGTGTACTTTCACCTGCGTCAGTTTGCGCTATTACTTTTGAGACACCCTGTATAGTGTATCTTTTAGATCATAGTGCGCATCCAACTTTCATTTCGTGATCGATAGTATTGCGGTTCAATGCTTGCTTGTTCTGCGTCGGATGGACCACAAAACTAAAGTCTTTCCTATAAACTCAGTCTTCCCTTCTTTCTCAGCCCCACCAGAAACATAGAAAGGCTAACGCATCATCTTCCTCTCTCGAGACGGATATCCTAACACGAGTTCGCCATGAAAGAGAACCATTCTCTGCCTGTTTCTTACGGTTCTGGCAATCTCCCTCACGTGGCGCTGAACGAGAAGATATCAACGAACATTAGGTCGTCAGCGTAGGACAAGAAAGAAGGTTCAAAAAAAAAAGGGAGGAAAGATTAAAAAGAGTTCTGAACGCCAGCTGTCGGCAAAAGAAGACTCACTCTGCATAACGAATGACGTCAGCAAGTCATTCGTCCGAGGGGAAGGGGGAGAATTCCTGCCATCCGGGGTCTTAACAGTTCTGCCAGGCTGAAAGGTCGCGCTTTCCCTTCAAAATGACGTCATGAAGAGTCAGGGACGTAAACAGCAGGGTTGGCAAGCAAGAAAGTGTTGAGCTGTCAGATCCCAGAATATCAAGCCCGTTGAGTACAACGTCAATTGATTTATCGGAGAAAATCTTCAAGGAATTTTCTTCAATGTGATGGGATGGTAACAGTGAATATCTTGGCTTGTGTTCAAGAACAGGTTTTTCACAGTGTGCCGCCAATCTATCTGTCTCAGGCCCGTAGCCAGGGGGGGGGGGGGGCTCAGCGCCCTATAATATGTATGCAGTGAAGAATGAAAATGTAGAGGCACCCTTGACACTCTGTACCCCCTAGAGAAAGTGAAATATTGTGCATGATATATGAATATTTTCTTGTTTATAAACGTTTTCAGTTGATCTTACCTCGCGGAAATGTGTTATTGTGATGTAACGGCCCTGTGCAGATCGGTGATTCCAGAAGTATGACGCATTTATGTTTAACTGGTGGTTGACGACCAACCTGTGTGTAAGACTCTTGGGATGGAGAACGAAGGGGAATAAGAAAATTGTTAATGGTTGTGGACATTGACGATGTTGTGAAATGTAAGTTTATTGATAATTATGTCTGTAATATTTCAATTATTGGAGTTGGAAGATATTGTTTACTTGTTGTGTAATAATGAGTTGATTTTCCTGAAGGTAGAAGATTAAAATATCATCCATGTTTGAAGTTTTATTATTTGGAAACTGAGTTTCTGTGATTAGCCATTAAGTGAACATTAATGATAGTAACTGAACTTATTAAAGTTTTCTCACACGCATAATAGCGATGAAGAGTGAGTCGGTGTTTCTGTTTGTTGCCAGAAACTGAGGGGTCCATGTCGAAATCTTACACCCTCGATTTCGCAGATGATTTTTTTAATGAAGATTATGTGCTGCTAATTGTGAATAATAAAATTCTGGAGCTTGAAATTGCGAGGTGGTTGCTGTGTTCAAATTCCGCACCGATTCCGGGCTCCGTCCCTGGGGTAATTACCCTTCCGCCTCCTACCGCTACCGCGGCCCCACCTTTCTATATAGAGTCACTTTTGAAGGTATGTTAGAAACTTGCCGGAGCCACCTGTCCGCAATACCATTTTTCCACTGAAACATTTAGGTATCAAAGAAATAAGGCTGCATTGAACCTCAAAAGGTAACTTACCTCTTTATCCCAAGTGCAGGTTGAATTGCGGGTCGAAGTTAATTTGAAAGTCCAAAAGAGAAGTAAGTCGTATGCCAAAAGTCTTTGTTGTCCTTTTCCACAGAATACTACCCTCCGCTTTCCGTACCATCATAGAAATAAGAAGTTGAAAATTATCCCATCCCACAAGTCATTCACAAAATACAACCCTCCCCTTTTCTGGCCTGCAGTTGCGAAATGAAATGTGCACAATGTTCCACAAGATAACGTATGTACACACGCTGAGGACACCGTTCAACAATATGTTGAATGATATTCCTCATCGCGTTTCGTCGCTGTTTTACATGCCTGTCAAACCACAAAAACTCATCCAGATACTCCTCCAAAAAATGCAACCACATTACACTCCTTTTCCGCCTGTGACATGAATTCATTATGGAAACCCTGAAAAGCCGTATAGACGTAAGGAACTTCAATATAAAAAATACGTAAGTTTCGTATCCGTAGATTAAAAAAAAAATACCTTCCGCGCTATTTAGAAACACCCATTGTTAAAATAAACTTATTTATTTGACGAAATTATTTGAAATATTTGTGAAATCGAGGGTGTAAGATTTGGGCACGGAGTCAAACTAAGAAGTCCGATTGAGTAGTCCGGTTGGGTGCGTCTGTTACCTTAGCGTGTTACTTTACCGTGAAGAACAGCCTGAAGGCTTCGGGCAAGTGAATCTATCACCCAAAACGACATTCCACAACAGCAGCTATAATTTTACATAGGTTAGGATTGTTAGGTTTGGTACCGATAGTTATTTTCGGCGTGTTCTTTCGCTATTTGAGTTGGAATAAAAGGATTTTAATAATACAAAGCGGCGAAAGTACTCCGAAATGGCAGGTTATTGCTTACGCGGGTCATACCTTGTGATCAAATATCTCCGTTATTTGTGTTTTCCGCGCGCAGGAACTAATAAAAATCTGTCGATTAATATAAATTTCAATGTAATTCTCGAGGAGGTACGGTGGGTAAACGGCTCCAATGTAGATAGCAGATATTACTTTGCTCACAACTTGAGGAAGGATAAATTCACAGAACATGAACAGCAGCTATTACATTCGTTCATCTTGTTCATGGGCAGAAGTAGCTGCAAGCATTTAGAAGATTCTCTAGACGTAAGAAAGTTCTTCCACAGAGGAACTTCTTTATCTGTACCTTCGCTGCGGCCTCCCGTTTGGACAGAAATCTGCGACTTTGACGTCATCATCCACATTCCTTCCGCATCTAAGTCAAGTTTTGGGAACAAAGGGGAGTTTTATTGATTCGGCCTTCACGTCAAGTACTGATGACCTATATCGCTGATAGGTAACAAACGTTAAACATATGTTTTAAATCTCTGAAGAATGAATTAGACAGTTTAATCTGCATATATTAACTACAAAGAGCCTAGTGACTAAAGTTATAACCCACACTTTCCTATCTTACTGTCAGTGGTTTAGCCTAGTCACTAATAGGATTAGCAGTTACGATCTAGTGTTGCCAACCCAGTACAATATTCCATAAAAGTAAATACCAGGGATATTTCACTCTTCCCCCTCTCTCTTTCTCTCTTCCTCTCTCAATGGAGAAGAAAGGAGAGAGAGAATAGAAAGGACAAAGAGAAAAGAAAATAAAGAAAGGAAAGGAGAAAGTGAGAGAAATGAAAGGACAAAGAGAAAATAAAGGATAAAGATAAAAGAAAAGACTAAGAGAAAGGAAGAAAGAAAGTGAAAGAGAAATGAAAGGAGAAAGAGAAAATAAAAATCAAAGAGAAAATAAAAATCAAAGAGAAAGGAAAGGAGAAAATAAAAGAGAAATGAATGGACAAAGAGAAAAGAAAAGACAAAGGAAAAGAAAAGGAAAGGAGAAAGTGAAAGATAAAAGAAAGAACAAAGAGAAAAGAAAATACAAAGAGATGGAAAGGAGAAAATAAAAGAGAAATGAAAAGAGAAAGAAAAGAAAATACAAAGAGATAGGAAAGGAGAAAGCGATAGAGAAATGAAAGGAGAAAGAAAATACAAGACAAAGAGAAATGAAAAGAGAAAAGACAAAGAGAAAGGATAGGAGAAAGAGAAATGAAAGCAGAGAGAAAGGAAATGAGATAGAGAAAGAAAAGACAGAGAAAGAAAGGAGAAAGGGAAAAGAAAGAGAAAATAAAGGAGAAAGAGAAAAGGAAGAGAAAAGAAAGGAGAAAGTGAGATAAAAATAATTCCTTCTTTCCTTCTATCATCTCTCTCTCTCTCTCAGGAAGAGGAGAGAGAAAGATAAATTCTCTCTATCTCTCCCTCTCTCCAGAGAAATGCAAAAGAGAAGAGATGGAGAGGAAAGAGAAAGAGGGAGGGGAAAGGGAAAGATAGTTCATTCTGCGATGGCGATTTCCCATGTTATATTTGTGGTGAAGGAGAGGCGTGTGGATGGAAATCCCGAAACCATACGACGGGCTCCGAGTTCCAATCCGATTCTCCCTTAATCCCCGTTGCAGACTAGTCGAATGCTACCATGTTGCGGAAGGCAGATCCTCTCTTGTCCCGACTGCCTGTGACAAGAGGTTTTTCTTAATTATCCAACCTTCGTGGGATTAGCGGGCCGGATGAAATTAGGTTTCCACGTCAAAGGACGTCAGAGGAAACGATGCCTTTTTTGTTTCCAGGAAATTAAACGAGCCGGAAAATATCCTTTGTCTGCTTTTTTATATTGCTCAAGTTTGGAAGAAAAGTGGACGAGATTTTTCTTCGATAATTAAGAAACTTAAGACTGTGTTGAGGCAAGAGTTGGAGGAGATGAAAATACCTTTAAAATCTTTACGGGAAAGTCGGAACATAAGCGTTAAAAGTGTATTTAGGATGGGATATTATCTTTTGTTAGTAAGATATGGAGAATTTGTCAAAAACAATTGAGACTTGACTACAGTTTAAAGTGCAACTAGCTCGAATCGAACTCAGGGTCCTCTTGATTATAAGACGAGTGCACAACAGATCTAATCTTATCACTCATGTCAATTCTCACTTCTTTCACAGCAAAGAAAACAACACAAAACGCATGTTCTTTACTGATCAAAATCAAGTATTAGATAATAATCAAAACTTAATTAGTTGGATCTAATTTGTAATCGAAACTTAATTAGTAAGATCTAATTTGTAATCAAAACTTAATTAGTAAGGTCTAAGTTGTAATCAAAACTTAATTAGTAAGATCTAATTTGTAATCAAAACTTAATTAGTAAGATCTAATTTGTAATCAAGACTTAATTAGTAAGATCTAATTTGTAATCAAGACTTAATTAGTAAGATCTAATTTGTAATCAAAACTTAATTAGTAAGATCTAATTTGTAATCGAAAGTTAATTAGTAAGATCTAATTTTTAATCAAAACTTAATTAGTAAGATCTAATTTGTAATCAAAACTTAATTAGTAAGATCTAATTTGTAATCGAAACTTAATTAGTTGGATCTAATTTGTAATCGAAACTTAATTAGTAAGATCTAATTTGTAATCGAAACTTAATTAGTAAGATCTAATTTGATTAGTTTACAAACTCCAAACTAGAAGAAATAATGAAAACGAAAATGATGTTAAAGAGGAAGTAAAAAGTAAACTTAATCCAGGAAGTAAATGTTACTTTACTCCTCAGAAACTGTTGTTCTCACGTCTAATAGTAAAAGTATACAAAACAGTATTTTTCTGTGCTGTATTATACAGGGTGAGTTTGAAATAAATAGACAGATTAAACTCTTTGAAAATCGAAAACTGTTCGTATTATCAGGAAGCATTTAATACCGTTTTATAGAGAAATTCTTCAGTTTACGACCTCCACTTTTAGTTTGTTTCCGTGACGTCAGCATCACGTAAGCGCCCTTGACGTCAGTCGAGCAATATGACCGCCAGCCAGGAAGAATAAGCTTTATGTGTGTTTGAATTTGCAAAAACAAATTCTGTTACTATCGTACAGCGTCGTTTTAGAACACGGTAACGTAAACAACCATCAAGAAGGCAGTCAGTCCATCTAGGAATGGGGCAAGAATTTGAGGAAAGTGATTGTCTGTGCAAGGGGAAAAGACGTGTTTAGGGAGAACAGGACGATCGCATTGATATCTGTCGTGTTACAAAAGGGTCACACATGGAACACTTGTAACATAGGCATGTAAACTTTAGGACATACCCTTCCAACCATGTAAGTATATCAGCCATGTTATTAAAACTCTTGTTTCTGTAAAACTTTGAAACTGTCTATTTTTTAAGGCTCACCCTGTATAAGTATGTGAAACATGGTCCTTTGCACTAAAGGAAGGACATAACAAGAAACCAAAACCTCTGGAAAATATTTGGACCTGTATCGCTTTATATTATCTCATAATGGTCGTAACTGAAGAGGTCGCGGGGACCAGGTAAGTCCATTTTCTGTCATAAGCGAAGTAGTGGTGTCATTTCCTGGCATGTCGATGCTGTGCTGGATTTTACAACACGCTTTCTTTTGTTTACATGCATTTGACACTTCCATTCATCATAGAGTTTTTTGTACCTATTCATTTACATATTGAGTAAAGCTTATCAAGTCAAAGTTCATGCAGGCCTGAAGCTTGAATTGATCTTCAGGGGGGCTCACTGGTTATCAGGGGGGGCTTTGTAAACAAAGTCAATTTTTTTAAAAAATGAACAGTACTGAATGAAAATGTGTGTTTGTGGGGAGGGGGTCATTAACTTCTATAAAATTTACAAATATCATGCAGATACTACATTTTTCTACGTCTTTTGAACCATCTCTTGAGGTGTTAATTGATTGATACTGAAATCATTCCTTACAGTAAAGGTTCGCAAATTTTTCGTTTCACGGCGCTCCTAGTGTTAAGATTTTTCTGCGGCGCCCTAGTCAAAATGGGGGGGCCTATCTTGCACTTGGAACGCGTAATTAGCGTGGTTAGGTTGCTTGCCTTAGTTAAAAAATATACACATATTTCAAATTCAGAAACATTTTACATGTAAATAGAACTAAATAAGCAAATATTTGGAACAATATAATCATTTCAGTGAAAATAATGTAACATTTCGCAGCAACCCTAAAACCCAGCCACGGCTCACCAGGGTGCCGCGGTGCACACTTTGAGAACCACTGCACACTCAATACTACTTTAGGTGATACAGATATGTTTATCACACACAAAAGAACGCACAATATTCAATCACATTGTCTACAGTATATTTCGACCCCGGCCGAAGCAATGACACTCCCCTTCGTTCCCAAATCTTAAGAGCTGTTGACCTTTGATGCAGATGCGAAGGGAATTTGCATGATTATATCAAAGTCACAGATTTCTGTCTAAACGGGAGGTCGCAACAGGGACAGTGAAGATACAGATGACGAACCCCCCTATGAAAGCACTTACAAAGTCTAGATAATCTTCTAAATACTTGCAGCTACTTAGACTTCAGCTCATAAACAAGATGAGCGAATGTAACAGCTGTTGTTCATGTTATGTGGATTAATCCTTACAATTGTCAGCTGTCTACATTTTCAATCCTCACTGGAAACAAATTACACAAAATAGATTTAACTAATGTCAAGGGGGGCTGATACCAGTGTCAAGGGGGGGCTGTGCCCCCTGACCACTGCCTGGCTACGGGCCTGAGTTCATGTGTCTGGGGTTTGGCGAGTTCCCTGACCATTAAATGAACCTCAACAGTCAAACTTTTACCATAGTCTGTTTTTGGTACACTTTATGCACAAATAGGCTAATCGGAACCGAAGAGCTTGAAATTGGATGCGAACCACTCCGCAGTTTACCTCTACGGGATATGGAACCCGGGACCGCATGCTTACAAGGTAACTACGTCATCGGTGAGGTTCTGTACCCCTTAAATCTATACCCAGATCTAATCCGCAATCCGAAGGCATTATATTCTCCACAATTGAAACCTTATTTTAAAAGCTTAAATTATCCTGCGCAACCAGCAACCACAGTTACAGGCCGGTGAATGGGATTGCCGGCTGTTCAGGATAAGCAGTCAGAAAATTGTTTAGCTGGCATTTCAAGGGAAGTCAAGCGTTCGCGGAAAACTAGGAGGGTTGTTCAATCGGCGGATGTTTTGTCTCCATCTCAACGGGAGCACTCGAAGTGGTCCTCGGAGAGAGAATAATTGTCCTAGCCAGTGTTGCCACAATATGAGGACACAAATTTCCCTTTGCAAGGGGCAAAATTTCCCTTTTTGGACCATTTTTTCCCTTCACGTAAGCAAATTATATAATAATAATAATTAGTAGTAGTAGTAATAGCAGCAGCATTATTTGTGGTGTTGGTGGAAGCAGTAGTAGCACGTAGTTAAGTATTCCGTTGAATTCGTTATTAGCATGAATAAAAAATATTTTAAGGAAATTTCTCATTTCAGTTCATCACTTCCTGACCAGATGTTCCAGGTTTGAATCCTGGTCAGGAATGCATTTAATCGTTAATCCTCATCGTTACTATTTATCCAAAGATGCATAAAAGCAACGTACAATAAACTTAAAGGAGCAGAAACAAGTAGGAATAGCAAAATATATTAAATAACATAAAAATGTGGATATGAAATTCGAAATTAACATAAACTTTAATAATGTAAAGTCAGATGACCTTAAAATTTCCCTGAAATTGTGGTATTTTTCATCGAAATTCCCTTTTCGCTAAAATTACGGTCCGAAATTCCCTGCAAAAGGGAAATTTCTCTATATGTGGCAACACTGGTCCTAGCCCCATCTTCTCTTCCCCTCGCTTTCTCTGCGCATGCGCACTGCATCTTGAGTCATTCAAATCAACGTGCTCATCGTACAAATGAAGAGTAATGAATGGACATAAACCCGCCTACAACTTCCATAAACTTTGTGTTTTATATCATGATAACGTTCCTTCTCTACTTCAAGGTTAATCGCGACTGTAAAGATGGACTGATGTAATAGGTGGCAAAAGCAAACACTGAACTTAGGGTCGTTGACCTCTCTCAAAAGTAAGCAGGGAGTGTGCGAGGTAAGAATGCTTGAAGAAAGCTGTCGCATTTGTGGTGAAGGCAAAACTGCTAATATGAGACACACTAATAATTGAAGACATACAGGGAATGGACAAAAACATCGAAACACCTGCGAGGAAAAGCCGGAATGCTGTTGCTAATAAGGTGCAGGATCGCCTTTACCTTCCAAAACGACCTGCAGTCTCCGAGGAATGGACAAATAAAAGTCGTGGATGGTGGATAATGGGATCTTGCACCATTCTTCTGTCTCTGTCACTCAGTGTACATTTTTGTCCACGCAGCTGTTTATCTGATGATCTCTTTCCGGACACACTATTATGTCATCATGATCTTGCATAGAGTCCCTCTCGATACGCCAAATAACATGGCTACTTTGGTAAGAGAATGATTTGCCCACTTTGAAACACTGTCAGCTCGGACATGATTCAGTATCAACTGCACTGCACGCCATCTACAGCGCAACTGTCGACTCCTACCAGTCCGACAGGATCCTATCTCACAGAGCCAAACAAAAGAATGTCGCACCGCGTCCGATTTCAAGTGGAAAAACTGCATCGATATCATCCGTTCCGATGTAGTGGTGTTTCCATATTTTTGTCCATCCCCTGTATGTCCACGAAACTTGTGTGGGTCTAGTAAACAAAGAGAAACTTTCAAACTTCATGTGAGTACTTTACTTTCATGTGTGTTCTTTGTAATTAGGTTAATTACCGAAGAAATAGAAAAATTGAACTCTGAAATTAAACCTTTTTAAAGGATAAAGCAATTTTGTGCTTACATGCAAGGCTGAAATTTCATATTTTTTTGGTGTTATTTCACACCAATTTATGTTTGTTTTTTAATTAAAATAAAATGAATAATTTTCAAACTATTCTTTATTAAATTCTGTGGGCCTTATTGGACATCGGGTAAGGGCATTATTTGGAACAGCTGTTCTAAAATAACCATGTTTGTAGGTGTTCACAAAATAATTCATTACAGCTACATAATTTTACAAATTTTAATATTGGCGGTTTACAGTCAACACATGTTGGCTTATTTTTTTAAAGTTTTATCTTGCTTAGAAAATTACAAGAACTTACCAAACTTTAGGTGAGCCATATAGGAAAATGTTATGAGTTGAACACTAACTAACTCTCTAGCCTTCTTAAACCCGAAGGTTCATGGCTGCAGCAACACAGGCCTTCCATCTGTCCCTATCTTGAGCAAGATCTATATACTCTTTTCCATCCCTACCGATTTCCTTTATGTTCTTCTCAACGTTATCCCCCCATCTGTCTTGGCCTTCCTACAGGTCTCTTACCATCAGGTTTCCCAACAAGAATCCTGTAAACTCCTCTTTCCTCTCCCATTCGTGCCACATGGCCTGCCCACCTAAGTCTTCTTGATTTAATCATTCTAATAATGTCTGGACATGAATACAAATTATGTACTTCTAAATTATGTAACCTTCTCCACTCACCTGTCTCCTCATCCCTTTTAGGTCCAAATATTTTCCTAAGGATCTTATTTTCAAATACTCTCAATTTATGTTCCTCTTTCATTGTAAGGGATCAAGTTTTGAGTTGAACACATCAAATGTAATTCACATTTATACGATAAGAATAGTAGAGTACGACAATCTCTCATTATTATAGAAACTAAATTTGGGGAACATGACCCCAATCAACCCTTCCTGGATACGCGTAAACGTAGACGTATAAGTGCGTATTGTAAAGCGGAAAAGAGGTTTCTTCCAATAATCTTCAAAATCCACACCTGAAAATATTACACACATTTATTTTCATGCTCGAAGCTAAAATAGAGTAAAACGCAATTTACAATACTGTGATTTAAGAAACTATGTGTTAGCGCTGGGTGAATGGAGTTATTTATTATTTACAAATGATTTTGGTTTCGAAGGTTATTGGGAATGTATTCTCCTCATGATGGCATGCAAAGCATCTCCAGCTGAAACAAATTGCGTTAAAAACAGAAAATCTATTATATTCCTCATGGTCTCTATTGAAAGATGACCTCTGCTGCCCTACGACCATAACTGTCTTCATCAGAAGGGGCCACTCATCTATGTAGTATATAAGACCCGAACGAAAATTGTGTAAAATGAGAAAGCACCAAATCTTAACATTACTTGATCCAGTTTCTTTCAGCTGGAATGATTTACAAGACAATTCAAATTGATTGCCTTCATTTTTCAAATGAAACCGCCGCGGAACTGATAACTCAAAAATTTTATTTGGCAACGCTCCACACGCCGCATTGATACTTGTGAGATTAGAAGGGCACATGTCAAAATAACAACAGTTCGGTGTTAATTCTATATGTACTAAAAACCTTCAAGTTGCGCTTCATGTTCTGTAGATTCCATTTTAAAAATGGAAAATCAACTCTCGTACAATAATTTTGAATCACTCTGTATTTTACATTGTTTATCTGCATTCTACATATTTCTGATTCTAAAAAAAAGCTTGTAGGAGGTATCGTGACATCTCAAACCTACCCGAAATAGTGCTTTTTATTATTTGTGAAACCATATTTATACAATAGAAAAGATATGTGGAATAGGAATAATACACATGTGATTTATCCCGAGATAGAATATCAGGATTCTTCTAAAAGAGTCTCTTTCTTGGAAGTAGTGAGACAGGCCTAAGGCATCAAGTAATGCTTTTCAGTAGTCACAAATATGGCTGAAAATAGAGAATTGTAAAAATGACTCACCTTTCTGGTGGTTTTGTCCTTGGGGTATCTCCCGAAGCTCCACCGCGGGGGAGGAGCAGGCACAGGTGTGGCTTTCACATATTCCGAGGGCGGGGAGACAGGTCTTCCCTGGCGGTCCATCCAGGAATACGTCTGCCGAACGATCCACGGGCCAGCGTGGCTTGTTATAGGCGTACTCCTCACCGTCATCGACATCTTCCGACACGACTTCAGCATCTGAAACGAGGGGGAGAAAAAGGTCACGTTCGCTCTTTGAAGTCTCTCCACTGAAGTTGGGAAGGGACAGCTAGTGATGGAGAACGCTCGATAAAAGCTACGTTGCACAAAGTTACGTTCTACAGACTAAGTCTACATCTCTAAGTGACACCTTTATGCACACACTCATTTTTCCAAAACCAAATTCCCTGATTTTTCCACACAATTTTAAATAACTATTTCCAAACCACTTTATAATGATTTAACGTAACAACTGTTATTCCTTCAACTTCCCATATTAAAAAGAAAAAAACTGTTGGGTTTAATTACAAAATATGAAAATAAAATTACACATTCTTTTTTTTCAAATAAGAAAACGATTGGGGGAAAAAGTGAAATATGTTTTCAGTTTTCAATCCTGGCAAGCAAAGAACGCATTAAACCGATTTGGAGTTAAATGATTTAGAGGAGGAACAGAAAGCAACATGTCCTTTGAAATGAAATTTCGAACTCGAAGTGTGTTTCAGAACAGATCTTACAAAAATATGCATTGGAATGTGGTCGCGAAGTATGGTGAAATTATGTTTCTAAAGGAGTGGCGTTGCTGTCAAGGGGTTGTTTGAGGTTATTAACATTATTTGATTTGTAAAATACACTATTGCTGATACAAATATTTACAACACTAGAATTCTTTGTTGAAAATGGTATAATTTTTAACCGGCCAATGGCACCTTTAGTATCTTTTCTTCCATACATAATTGTAAATTACTTCTTGTGTAGTTTAAATTGTGTGTAGCTATTATTGAAGGACTCGGGGTGTAAAACATGGCAAGTGACATTTTGGTAATTTTTGAGTTACAAAGTAAAATGTTCCATCCTTCAATTTTCGAGTGAAATTGCCATGTCATACAATTTGCATTGGACTCGGTGAAGCCTTATGAAATTGGTCAACACAACAGGAATTTATCTACAGTATAGCTTTTAATAACCTTTTTCTTGAACTCAGAAATGACCAAATGCCACCAAGTTTTACACCGATCCCTTCATATAATATACAAGATAATGTAATCTACGCTTATACATAGCACATTAAGAAGTTGACAGTCTACAGCAATCTACATGTAATGTCCACGTAATTTACACTGACGAGTAAACAATACAAAATAATGCTGTTTTGAACGACAAAAATGCCGTTTTAAACACTGCCAGTTGCAAAATCAAAATTCTCGTGGATATAAACCAGGTTTTGTTAACCCGCCGTATTGAAACAAAAAGCGATCATATGCACGTATGGACTGCAGAGCAAGCAGAGACACTGTAGCGTTCTAAAACAGGCGGAAAGGAAGGAGTAAGCAAGGCAGGGGGCTTCGTCGGTCGCGTTCGTGCAGTGGGAAACATCTCGTCTTCTGATTCGTGAGCAACAGTGCAGTGTGGCTTTGCAATGGCAGAAGAAGCAGGGCGTGGATCCATGAGAAAGTGGACGCCTTCTCCCGCAGTATATTTACCTCTCAACTCAAGGAGATCCCTCACTCCACACTGTACCAGCAGTGTGCACGCAGGAGCACCCGCTGGCCTCCACAAGTGCAAGTGACTTGCTCTAGCTTGATATATACTAAAGCTTGCCAAATCCGGATAAAAATTTATCCAGATATCGGATAGATTTGTATCCGGATAAAATCTTATCCAGATATCGGATAGTTTTCTATCCGGATAAAATCTTATCCAGATATCGGATAGTTTTCTATCCGGATAAAATCTTATCCAGATATCGGATAGTTTTCTATCAGGATAAAATCTTATCCAGATATCGGATAGTTTTCTATCCGGATAAAATCTTATCCAGATATCGGATAGTTTTCTATCCGGATAAAATCTTATCCAGATATCGGATAGTTTTCTATCAGGATAAAATCTTATCCAGATATCGGATAGTTTTCTATCCGGATAAAATCTTATCCAGATATCGGATAGTTTTCTATCCGGATAAAATCTTATCCAGATATCGGATAGTTTTCTATCCGTATAAAATCTTATCCAGATATCGGATAGTTTTCTATCCGGATAAAATCTTATCCAGATATCGGATAGTTTTCTATCCGAATAAAATCTTATCCACATATCGGATAGTTTTCTATCCGGATAACATTTTATCCAGATATCGGATATTTTTCTACCCGGATTTCAAATATCCAGATATCCGCATTATCAGAAATGTCCGGATGTGCGAATGTGCGCATTAAACGGACAGTTTTATCGTCTGTCCGTTTTACGAACTATCCACATATTCCTTTATTCGTTGTTCGCATTACACTGTACGGATTTTCTACAAATACTTCATCAAATCTGTAATATCCGGAGATCCGAATTATTCGTTGTATCCGAAACGGATATCGGATATCCGTTACATGGATTTGTGGCCATCCATAGTATAAAATGTAACTTTCCTCTACGTCACCGTGACCCTCCCTCATCCAACGCTAAAACGGAAGACCGAAACGAGCTTTGCCAACCTATCAGGAAGCAACGTCGAACACAGAGGTCTGTTAACCTTCGGATAGGGTTTTATCCAGAGTTAATACTTTACAAGTTAAATTACAAGTTTGAAACTTGTTTCCTATTCTGCTCTTGCGGAGAGTTATTTCGTATTGTGCCGCGGCCCACCGGACTTGGCACAGGTATTTTTCACCAGTTACTTCATGTTGTTACGCTGTCTTCGGTATAATAAGTATGGATTTCAAGGTGGTCTCATATATGTTGGACCACAGGCATGACATGCACTGTTACGTCAAACGAAATAACTTATGACGTCTTTAAATATTCAGTATATTAAAAATTAAATGAAGTTAAACAAGTGTCTCGTTCTCTGTGAACTCTTTAATCTAGCGAACATTAATGGTAGACACATGTACAATATCCACCTTGGTAGATTCAGCCCACAATCATCTTTTTCATTTTCAAATATCACAGTATTGGTATGATAGACTAAACTACATTTAAACATGGAGATAATGACTATGCTCACTTAAGTTTCAATTTCACTACGTCTGTCACTTCACGATCCATATTTGTGGTCCCACTACCACAGACAAAATACGGTTATACGTGTACTATTGGGCTTCTAACGTATTTGTTTTGTTGCCTGTTCGAGGGTTACTCGCACGAACGAACAATTCCGTACGGTATCTGGCGTCGTTCGTGCGAACTATTTCGCACTCTAGCAAAATCATCTCCCTACTGCACTCTACTGTCGCCTCGGTCTGTTTGTCGCGCATGCGCAGTGAATGTTTCCTTACAGATCAAAGCATCGTTTCTCAACCTATGGGGCGCGACCCACTTCTGGGTCCCGAGGGGGCGTTTGGTGGGTCGGCAAGTCTGCCTCGAAAATTTATTTTCTGTCTTAAAAACCTATTATATTTAAATTACTAAGGAATATTGTTATAACAATTTAAACCACTGTTGTACGTAGTCAAACATCCATACCCTGTCCCAGCTAACTGTAGAGCAGGGCCGCGCATATCGGCAGAGGAGGAGGAAGAGGAAAATCGAGTGGTGAAAGCGCAGCGTTGCCAACCGTACGGTCCTGACCGTACATGTATGGACGTAAGGTCCAGACCATAGTCCGTACGCTAAATGCACGGCTTGTCAAAATTTGCTCTTGCAGTTTTATCCCTAACATTTCCCTAAGAAATTCTTAAACCAATCGTACGGACCTGGAGTGCTGTGGGCCAATAACCCGCACACTTTAAATCACACTATTAAAGAAACATCAACAAGAGGAAGCCGAACTGATTCTAAGACGACGACATTTGGCCTGAAAAGGGCAACGAGAATTGGAATATGGAATGTAAGAACCCTGCGGGAGAGTGGAAAACTACGGCAGGCAGTGGCCTGCATGAAGAGCTATTGTCTGAGCATCCTAGGTATAAGTGAAGTCAGATGGCCAGAGTTTGGAGAGGTAAATACCCATGAAGGAGTTACATTCATATATTCTGGAAGACCTGAGGGTGAAGGTGTGAGCCGTGATGGTGTGGGTATATTGATGGACAAGGAAGCAAAAAGGAGCCTTATTCAATGGTATCCAGTGTCTGCGAGGATAATTGTGGCACATTTCAAAACCAATATCAGAAACATCGTTATGATCCAGTGTTATGCACCCACAGAAGTAGCAGAGCCTGAAGAGAAACAAGAGTTTTATAGGCAGCTCAACGAAACAATAAAGAAGCAAAAAAGGAAGGATATCATAATAATTGGAGGAGATTTAAACGCAAAGCTTGGGCATGACAACGAAGGCCTTGAGCATGTGATGGGTAAACATGGTTTAGGAGACCGAAATGAGAATGGACAACTTTTTGTGGACTTTTGTGCTAGCCATGAATTAGTCAGTCGGTAACGCGTCTGACTACCATGCTCAAGGTCCCGGGTTCGATCCCCGGCCGGTTCAAATCCGGGAACTTTTCTAACGGTGGAAGCGGCCCCGGCGCCTACCCAGCGTCGAATAACATGGGTACCTGGGGGAAACCCTGGGGGGTAAAGGCGGTCAGGGACGTGATGCTGATCACATCACCCCCACTCACGACCGGATCAAGAAAGTGTGGGGCGTTACCCCCACACCCCCTATACGCCTTCATGGCGTGGTGCTATGCACAGGGGAACACTTTACCTTTACCTTTTATGAATTAGTTATTGGTGGTACTATATTTCCTCACAAGAAATGCCATAAGGTAACGTGGGTATCACCAGACCATAGAACAGAAAACCAGATAGACCACGTGGCAATTGGACGGAGGTGGCGACGTTCGCTACAGGATGTAAGAAACAAGAGAGGTGCAGACATTGGGAGTGATCATCATTTGGTAGTGGCTAACTTTAAAATGAAAATTCAAGCTCAGAAGAAGAGAATGGAACAGACAAGGAAGCGGTATGATGTTAGTAAATTGAAGGATAAGAATCTCCAGGAAACCTTCAGGATTGAACTGAGAAATCGGTTCCAAGTATTGACCGATGAAAGTGAGCAGAATGAAACAATTGAAAGAGAATGGACAAAAATTCGATCTGCCTTCACAGAAGTAAGTGAAAAGGTTCTGGGCTTCAAGGATAGGAGGAAAAAAGATTGGATGTCTCTGCAGACCTGGGAAAGGATTAATGAGCGAAAAGTAATTAAGGAGGCAATGAACTCAAGCAGGACAAGGGCAAGGAAGGCAGAATTGCAAACAAAGTATACAGAGAAGGATCGAGAAGTAAAGAGTAGTGTTCGTAGGGATCAAAGAAATTGGGTAGACAATCTGTCTCAGCAGGCGGAGGAAGCAGCAAAAAAGAGGAATCTTAAAGAACTATACAACATCACAAAAGTTCTGTCAAGGAAACAGATGCAGAGAAATCGACAAGTGAGAAGTGAAGATGGTACCCTCCTTACGAATACTGAGGACCAACTGAAACGTTGGAAGGAGCACTTCTCTGCAACCCTTAATCGCTCTGTGGATGCTCAGATAGACCAGGGGGAAGAGGAAGATGATAATGATGGTGATGTTGGCCCCAGTGTAAGAATTAGGACGGATGTTCCAACAGTAGGAGAGATTAAACAGGCTCTGAGAGAGGTACGTAATTGTAAAGCAGCTGGTGTCGACAACATACCACCGGAAGTGCTGAAAAGTGATATAAACACCACAGCAAATATGTTGCAGCCCTTATTTGAGAAGATATGGATAGAGGGAGTGATGCCTAAGGACTGGAGGAGTGGCCTGTTGGTGAAGCTACCGAAAAAAGGGGATACATCAAAGTGTGACAACTGGAGAGGTATAGCACTTCTGTCCATTCCGAGTAAGATCTTCACTAGAGTTATCCTAAACAGAATTAAGGAGCATGTTAACTTGAGACTCAGAAGAGAACAGGCAGGGTTTCGACCAAATCGCTCCTGCATTGATCAAATTAACACCTTGCGGATAATTTTGGAACAATGTATAGAATGGTCATCTCGTCTCTATACAGTTTTCGTTGACTTCGAGAAAGCATTTGTCTCGGTCAACAGAAATGCAATGTGGAAGGAAGTGAAACGATATGGAGTGCCCACAAAAATTCTTGATCTTATCCGAGAAACTTATCGTGATTATACATGTAGAGTTATACATGAAGGCCGTGTATCTGAACCAATAGATGTGCAGTCTGGAGTGAGGCAAGGTTGTATATTATCACCTACGATGTTCCTGATCGTGATCGATGCAGTGATGCGAAATGTAATAGGAGGGAAAAGACGTGGTATCCAATGGGGATTGAATAACAGACTAGAAGACCTTGATTTTGCAGACGATTTGTGCTTCTTATCTGAAGCACATGGTGATATGCAAACAAAACTAGCAGATCTGATAGAAAGTGCAAAAAAAGCAGGACTTGTGATTAACTCCAAGAAGACCAAGGCACTGAGGATTAACTCCACAAAAACAGACCCGTTTAATATTGGTGAAGAGATTATTGAAAATGTGGATAGCTTTACTTACCTGGGTAGTGTGGTGGCAAAAGACGGAGGGGCGGCACAGGATGTTTCTCAACGAATCCAAAAAGCAAATGGCACCTTTGTGAGGCTCTATCCAGTATGGAAAAACAAGAAGATATCTATGAAGACCAAACTTCGTATTTTTCGAAGTAATGTTAAGTCTGTACTGTTGTATGGGTCTGAGACATGGAAAGTAACAAAAACGATTACCTCTAAATTACAGACCTTCATCAATCGCTGCCTGAGAAAAATTTTGAATATCTTTTGGCCAGAAGTGATTCAAAACCAAGAACTTTGGAGAAAATCTGGAGAAACCGAGGTGTCCATACAAATAAAGCGGCGAAAATGGAATTGGATAGGGCATACGTTGAGGAAGGAAAATGAGGCTGTCGAGAGAGAGGCACTAGACTGGAACCCGCAGGGAAGAAGGAAAAGAGGGAGGCCTAGACAGACGTGGCGAAGATCTGTTCACGCTGAGGCCTTGGAGGAAGGAAAGAGCTGGAATGCAGTGAAGAGAATTGCCGTCAGTAGGACCAGGTGGAGATGCTTTGTTGATGCCCTATGTTCCACAGGGAACAACAGGAATTAAGTCAAAGTAAGTCACGGACCTGGAGACAAAAATTTGGTCCGTTTGCCATGTGCGTTCGGTATTATCCCTTTCAAAAGTTTGCAACGCTGCATAGCGAAGGAGGAAATCGGGTAACTCCCGTCGCGCATTACACAATCCCGTTTCTCTCACTGTTCATTGGTGGAGCCGTCTCGCGTCACTACTTGCGCAGAGACTTGTTCTCGTTCGCCTGGTCTACAGTTAGCTGGTACGGAGTTTACATTTCTGTTGTTCGCGTTCTATCATTGCTTTTTACCGGCATCTCTCTGATGTTGAACTCAAGCGAATCGGTATCTGTCGATTTAGTTTCGGTCGCAGCAATGAGTTCTGAATAGGTGAGTATCCTGAACTTTCGGATGAGGCATTAAAGTTGCTCATGTCGTCCTCCACCTCATATTTGTGTGAAAACGGACTTTCATCTCTGATTCAAGTAAAAAGCAAATACAGAGATAGACTTGACGCGCACTCAAGATTTACAACTTACGTTAACCACCATTGAACCCAACGCACCTCAGATTATACGGAAAAGGCAGCCCCAACAGTCACATTTGTTCGCAGAGTAAAAAAAAAAGTAGTTTTCAATTTCAGCATGTGCGTTTAGTTAGATGTTTGACTACCGTAAATTACATATTTCCTTTTCTAGAATAAAGTATGTGTAATTTGTTTAAGCAAGCGTAAAAGAGGCCTTCTTAACCCTGGAATCAGACTGTGGGGTCAATTCTGACCCCATTAAAAAAAAAGTTGCATTTAGAATTTTTTTCAACAACATATACGACAGCACGTGACTTTGTCAAAAAGGATGTTAGGTGTCAGGTGCTGGTGTGAAATGTGAAGATTTTTTTTTTGTTTCCCGTGAATTATTGGCTGTTTTTGTTAGTGGGGTTGAATTTTACCCCAGTGTCTGATTTGTGTTACAAAAGTTTTTTTGTGCTGATTAATGTAACAAAGCATGTTTTGTAACATTGAAGGTTCAATATGTTAATGTAGGTACCTCAGGTTGTGAAAAATATACTGTAATGCAACAGTTATCAATTGGTGTCATTTACTGAAATAATATACAGAAGTTAACGAAAAAACCATTAGGGGTAAATTTGACCCCACAGTCTGATTTACATAATAAAAATACAGTCTGAACTGAGGGTTAAAACACTCGATGTTAGCAAAAATATGATTATAGACTGGGTGCACACCCCTACAAGCAATTCTGCCTGCGCCCATGCGTATGGGTCCCTTGAAATGTAATATACTTCAAAGTGGGCCCCGGATTAAAAATGGTTGAGAGCCACTGGATGGACTAAAGGCACGGACTTGTGTGGCTTCTCGCTTGTCACTTCGGTCTGAAAGCTCCCTTACTCGCAATGTTGTTCTCTTCTGTTTATTCCACTTTAATACTAATTAATTTATATTTATTTCTGTTGTTGACTCAACGACAACAACTATGCTGCTTCTGCATATTGTTGCAATGCGCTGCCACCTGACGCTATCTCGTGTGCGACATACAACAGCTTTAAAAGGGTAGTAAGAAAAGTACTTCTAGATGATCAGGGACAGAACCTCAGTACACATGATTAGATTCAGCATGCTTAAGTTGAAATCAAAACAAAAAAAACGAGAGCAGATTTGAACCCAAGACGAACATTTTGATGTGTGTGAATGAGTAAAATTGTCTTTATCTTTTTAGTCTTAATTACTGAATTCATAATCATAATCAATTCATTATAATTCATAATTACTTTGATGTGTGTGAATGAGTGAAATTGTCTTTATCTTTATAGAGTGTTAATTACTGAATTCATAATTATAATCCATAATTATTTTGATGTGTGTGAATGAGTAAAATTGTCTTTACCTTTTTAGTGTTAATTACTGAATTCATAATTATAATTCATAATTATTTTGATGTGTGTGAATGAGTAACATTGTCTTTATCTTTTTAGAATGTTATTTACTGAATTCATAATTATAATTCATTCATTAAAGGTAAAGTGCTCCCCTGTGCTTAGCACTACGCCATGAAGGCGTATAGGGGGTGTGTGGGTAACGCCCCACACTTTCTTGATCCGGTCGTGAGTGGGGGTGATGTGATCAGCATCACGCCCAATCCATTCATTATAATTCATAATTACTTTGATGTGTGTGAATGAGTGAAATTGTCTTTATCTTTTTAGAGTGTTAATTACTGAATTCATAATTATAATTCATAATTACTTTGATGTGTGTGAATGAGTAAAATTGTCTATCTTTTTAGTGTTAATTACTGAATTCATAATTATAATTCATAATTGTTTTGACGTGTATGAATGAGTAACATTGTCTTTATCTTTTTAGAATGTTAATTACTGAATTCATAATAATAATAAAATAATTAATTAATTAAAATTCATAATTACTTTGATGTGTGTGAATGAGTAAAATTGTTTTTATCTTTTTAGAGTGTTAATTACTGAATTCAAAATTATAATCCATTCATTATAATTCATAATTACTTTGATGTGTGTGAATGAGTAAAATTGTCTAATTTTTAGAGTGTTAATTACTGAATTCATAATTATAATTCATTCATTATAATTCATAATTACTTTGATGTGTGTGAATGAGAAAAATTGTTTATCTTTTTAGAGTGTTAATTACTGAATTCATAATTAAAATTCATAATTACTTTGATATGTGTGAATTATTAAAATTGTCTTTATCTTTTTAGTGTTAATTACGGAATTCATAATTATAATTCATAATTATTTTGATGTGTGTGAATGAGTAAAATTGTCTATCTTTTTAGAATGTTAATTACTGAATTCAAAATTATAATCCATTCATTATAATTCATAATTACTTTGATGTGTGTGAATGAGTAAACTTGTTTTTACCTTTTAAGAGTGTTAATTACTGAATTCATAATTATAATCCATTCATTATAATTCATAATTACTTTGATGTATGTGAATGAGTGAAATTGTCTTTATTTTTTTAGAATGTTAATTACTGAATTCATAATAATAATAATAATTCATTCATTAAAATTCATAATTACTTTGATGTGTGTGAATGAGTAAAATTGTTTTTATCTTTTTAGAGTGTTAATTACTGAATTCATAATAATAATTCATAATTACTTTGATGTGTGTGAATGAGTAAAATTGTCTATCTTTTTAGAGTGTTAATTATTGAATTCATAATTATAATTCATAATTATTTTGATGTCTGTGAATGAGTAAAATTGTCTTTATCGTTTTAGAGTGTTAATTACTGAATTCATAATTATAATTCATTCATTATAATTCATAATTACTTTGATGTGTGTGAATGAATAAAATTATCTTTATCTTTTTAGTGTTAATTACTGAATCCATTATTATAATTCATTCATTATAATCCGTAATTATTTTGATATGTGTGAATGAGTAAAATTGTCTTTATCTTCTTAGAGTATTAATTACTGAAATATTTAGAAGCGATGAGTGTAATGGAATTCTTATGTTATAGTAGTAATTGTATTTCTGTTTGTTTTATTGTACTAGATGTTGCAGGTTAAGTGGTAGAGCAGCCACAGGCTGAACTTCGCCCATGAATAAAGAATTTCTAATTCTAATTCTAAAAAGTATTTTTGTTCGAACTTGAATTAGCAACGTAAATTTCCAAGATCGCCTGATCTGTTCGGCCCACCTTAGCAACGTCAATGGGCCAAGGTTGTTTCACAATTGATACCGCCACGTGTTCATAAACTCAATTTCACACAATTCCAGCAAGTTTTCACGGCTATCAACGCTGGAAACTTTCTCAATTCCCATTAGCCATGGACATTTCCACCCAGGCAATTAAGAGCTCGCGTAGGACGTTTGTTTTTGCCGGGCGGTACTTCCTGAAACCCAACGTTCAACCTCCCCCACGACGTCACCTGGTCCCACGAAGCAAAAGTACCTTACATATCCGGACAGAAGTTTACGGCTTGTATTAATGCTCGCTTTTATGGGTGTTTCTCTGCTTTTTAAAGCTTGTCATAGGCCTCGTTGGCCGCCTTTTAGAGCATCGTAATTCCTTTCCTAATCGATTCCTGCTCACCGGGAGAATGGAGCAACCTTTATGCGCGGCTCAGTGGGTTTTGCCTTTGTCTCGTCACTTGTTGCCGGAATCTTCTCGTTTCTTCAGGTACTGGGTAGACAACGTGGATTCATTTGAATCAGGTGATTTTTTTGAAGAAAAAAAATCACTGATTTAAATCACTTAATAGAAATAATTTATAGAATAATGTGCACAAGGATTTTTTACATATAAGAATCACTTTTGGTGAAAGTACATTAATCTCGTAATTATTTAATGTTGTTCATTAGACAAAGAAAGAAAACAAAATCCTAATGTTAATAGGGTGAAAGACAGGTTGAAAGATCATTGGGATGATGTACGACTTAAGAGAGAGAGAAATGCGATATTTAAGAGAAACAAGACATGATATAGAGTGGGATGAAGCTAAGCAGATAGAAAGGGAGAAGAGAATACTAGTGAGAAAATGGAAGGAGGCCAAGGAAATAGAGAAGAAAGGTGAAAAGACACAATGAACTGGAATGCGGGACTGAAGATAAACAAAGAATGGAAGAGGGTGTTAGAAAGAGTGGAAAAGACAAGAGCGAAGGAAGAGGAATGGTATGAGCGTGAGATAAGGAGTCCAACCATGTTCCAGATGAAAGTAAATGTTTATCTAAATCGCCTGTCAGGTGAAAAAAACAGTTGAGAAGGCCACCTGCTGGAACATCTGGGAAGGAATGTTCCAGATAAACAACTTTCTAATAATCTTGTGTCTGGAGGGAAGTGACTTTTGTTTGTGTGTGTGTGTGTGTGTGTGTGTGTGTGTGTGTGTGTGTGTATTCCTGTTTTGTACCTTATTTAATTTGTATTTGGTAGAGAGTCTGAAGAAGACCTTGCTAGAAGATTGAAACGTAACGTTTAGTCCTATGTTTCAAATAAAATAAATTCTGCTTTGGTCAGCATACTGAGTCTGAACATTTTCTGTACAAAAATATACAAAATACTAATCATGTTAAACCGTAAGTAGTATCATTATCATTAAACATGACAGCTGATATTTTGCAAACTATCATTAGAAACTTGCCAAAATTCACCTACAAAGACTATAAGAAATATTTTAAGTTTCAACTATATAGTACATCCAGAATGTTTTATTTTCACTGGAAGAACAGTTACTGAAAATATTATAGTTTCATTAACACACTCAACATACATTTCCATATTAGGTTCATATATATATCCTACAGTATCAGCAACAGAAAAATGTATATTTACATATATTTTTTTTATTTGCTTTAATCAAACTGTTCAAATATTTTACAGGCCCGTTTACTAGAAATAGCTTTTCTGCAAAAACAAAAACGTGCCAAAAAACATAGAAGTAATTTTAAGGGTGTTTTTATTTTTTTAAAAAATAGACAAATTTTAGAAATCAAAAATTATTTTTTAAAATAAAAATCATGATTTTTATCCACCCTGTGGGTAAGTCAGGGTAGATGGAACAAATGTCCTTATTTTGGAGCTACCTCTCTCAACCTAGCACGCCCTCATAACGGGTTTATCGAGAATTTTTCGACTGGGACAGGGTTGTTAAAGGTGCAGGAATTCATAAGAATATTCGTCTGTGGCAGGGTTGTTAAAGGTGCAGAAACCCATAAATTCTCATGGGTTCTATTGGGTTCCGCAACAAAACCGGAATCTATTTTCTCGCACAATTTAAATTTGGTCCAAGTTGCGTATTGTTTCATTTCAACAAGGAACTTGGACGCTATTTAAACTGACCCGGAAAAAAAGTTCCTGGACCGTATTAAAATTGATCCTGAAAAAAGGTTCCGTGACCGAATTGAAACACTTTACAGATAAAAAGGTTCTTTACGGTCCAGTATCCATTTACACTTGCTGATTTTCTCTCCTGGACCGGAATTGAATTTATTAAAAAATTCCAAGACCTTTAACAACCCTGGTCTGGGGGGTTGAAAGTTCATATTTAGGAGGCTACAAACATGTGTATTTATAAAATTTGGACCTTTAGGGCAACATTTGTTTTGGGCCTTTCCGACATCGTTATTATTATTATTACCCTTGTCCCAGCATAAAGCGGCTCTGGGGCTCACTCAGTCTCAAATCAAAGGGTATGGGGTAAAGGCGACCGGAGCGTGGTGCTGGTCACAACACCTCCAAAATGGTCCAGATCGAGAATGTGTGGGGCCCTATCCACACATTCCCTAGATGTGCCTCCATAGCACGGTGATATATATGCACCGGGAAATTTACCTACTATTACAAGTTTTGTTATCATGGTAACTCAATTCCACTGTAAAGGTAAATTTTGGAACCAAAATTACCATAAATTATGTTTATGCGAAAATTGGGGAAAAGATTGGGGGTGGATGAATCACTGCTTATTCAAAGCCTCATGTGGGCTCACCATTATCGCAACGATATGGATGAATATTTTTTAAATAAAATGAAGGGTCTCTGGCAAAGCAACACGAATATTGGACTTTATCTCATGTGAATACCAGAACTCAAATTTCACGAGCACTGAAGGTTCATACCGTTACAGAAACAATCTTACGACTTACTATGGCCAAAAATCTCTACATACTACAGTAATTTTTTCACAACGGTTTATAATATTTACTTCGTTCTTGAGTAAGAGATTTCAAGAAAATAGACTTTATAAAGACTGTGTTTGATTAAACTGCCATCTACTGGCAGAAGATTCATCAAACTCTTGATCCCAGATAGTAACGTGTAAAATTCAATGAATCATCGTGAGGTGCTTACGGAAGTCAATGTTTGGCTTAAGGGATGATTTGGACCTCGCCCCAACTCGGTGAAGTTGGGTCTAATGGGAATTTTCGCCCGACTCGCGGGTCACTTAAGGGGCTGGGAACAGAAGAACGGGTCTCCCTAATTCCCAGGATTAAGGCAAAGCAGTCGCGATGGCCAGGGGAGGGCTTTGGCAGGATTTCTGTCAACCGGCAATGTGACGTGGACAGGGCTCAATGGAAAGCCTCGGAACACAGATTTCGGGATGGGTGGGGGTAGATGCAAGTTTATGGGTTATTAATCTTCCTTCAAGGTAACTTCGTAGGATGTTTGCCTTATAAGGTAAGCTGTGGAGACTTACAGAGGCAAACAATACCTTCGAAAGGAGGGTAGCGGAACTACAAAAGCACAAACACCCCTTCACATTTCAAGTATGTACAGTGGTGGCGATTGAGTTCAAAACTGGGGGAGCAAGGTACCAAAATTGGGTAGGGAGCAGGACAGTTTGCTTTTTCTTAGTAGATAAGGTTTAGCATAGTGCGGGGGCCAAAGTGGCAAAAATTGGGGGACAACTGCCCCCCATGGTCCCTAATCGCCGCCACTGGGTATGTATGTATGCATGCATACGTGAATGACACTTTTCATTTTCAGACCCACTATATTAACAAAAATGTTCAATACCAGCTTACCATCCTCCCCATACACAGTGGTAGCGAGCGCTACGCCTGCGTATAGGGTATGTTCACCACTGTATACACACATATACCAGGTGGATATAAACTAAATTGACGGTGTTCAGAGTGGTACAGCACGGGCTGTAATGAGAGTAGCAGTCTGAAACTTCGTAGATATGCAAATGAAGCAATGCGCTCGCGAATTATGAAGAAAAAAAGAATAGTTCCAATTCTCGCCACCAGGGTAAAAAATGGCGCTGTAAGCAGTAAAAACGTGGTATAGTTACAGGAAAAATGCACTATAAATCACAGAAAACAATACTCTTTGTAAAAAAATATCGCTACAATTTCACCATTCGAATTACATGAACATTACTAAAGGAAAAAGCAACAAGCGTCACCAACAACAACTAGGGAGCTCACACAATGGTTAGGCAATGTCACCGATTTTGACATCAGAGTTACGGAAAATTCCACGTTTCGACTGCTTACTGCGCCATATTTTACCCTGGTGGAGAGAATTGGAACTATTTTTTTTCCATAATTCGCGAGCGCATTGCTTCATTAGCATATCTACTAAGTTTCACACTGCTACTCTCATTACAGCCCGTACTGTACCACTCTGAACACTGTCACTTTAATTATAACCAACTGGTACATACATATGGTCGTTGAAAAACCAAAAGGCATCTAAAAAGTAGCATTTGTTAAAGATATGCATTTTGGTTATTGCGACGACGTGTGCACTGAAGCTTCCTTCTCCATGGTTTCTATAGCAACCGGTAGAGATTGCAGAAACTACAGGCGTAACTCAAAATCGTATCTTTTGAAATACGCCTTTTGGTTGAGATGAACCTAATGGAAATCGGTACTGATGGAAAAGATTGGATTGATCTTGCCCAGGATAGGGGCAGATGGAAGGCTTGTGTTGCTGCAGCCATAAAACTTCGGGTTTTAGAAGTCTAGAGAGTTAGTACGTTATCTCAACAACGATACTAGGTCGCCACAATTAAAGTTGCCCTATTCAGAGCCCTCTGGAGCCCCTTTGAAACATCAGATTGTGGCGGAACTTGGCATAGAGGTGGGGAAGCGAATTCCAACAAAAAAGTTCCATTTTTCATCACCAGGTGGCACTGACACGCTGCAGAAACGACAAGCAGTAATTTTGAGTTTCAGTATGCACCCTGTCAACGACGTGAATAAAGTATGGAAGCGTAAGATAGCGCATTTCCCGGGATGTTGTTCACTGTGCACCAGATTTCAGCGCCACATTTCAACCTGGTGGCGCAAATTTGAATTATTTTATTTTCAACGTTGTCTTCCCCATCGTCTGCATATCCTCTCTACCACGTTTCACCACAATCAATAGTGTTCTGAATAGGGCAACTTTAATTGTAGCCACCCTGTATATATGTTGTTTAAAAAAAACCTGTATTTTAGTTATATTTTTCATCTCTGTAGGTAAAGTGATGAAGTGATGAATACGTGAAGGATGAAAAGAATGACGGATGCATGCATTACTCAAAATTTCAACCTTGGACCAGTGATATCGCGAAAATGAAATGGTTGGTGGCGGGAATGTGTTATAAATAGAGCTGTCATATTTATTATACAGGGTGTTTCAATAAGAATCATCCGATTTCAAAAGGAAACCAAAGAACATAGAACTTTGCAGTATGTTGTAAAATAAATGCTGGAATGTAAAGTTTTACTTTGTTGAGGGTAGGTGTCTTCCTGGTGTAACTCACTCTTTAGTCCGCGTCAAGAGAGCAACCCACGAACAAAAAGCATTCTGCCTGCTCTGCTTCAACAAATGTGAGTTCGTTAAAGCTGTGCAACGTCGAATACTGTGAGCAGTAGGTGGTACAGTACCGAACGAACTCACATTTGTTGAAGCAAAGGACGCAGAATGCTTTTTGTTGGTGGGTTGCTCTCTTGACGCGGACTAAAGAGTGAGCTACACCAGGAAGGCACCTACACTCAACAAAGTAAAACCTATTGTAAGTAAAACTTTACATTCCGGCATGTATTTTACAACTTATTGCTAGGTTCTATGTTCATTGGTTTCCTAAATATAGCCCTTTTAAATCGGATGAATATTTTTGAAACACGGTGTATAGGGTAGAATAGAAGATGATAGAGTAGTCTTTTTATTTTCTGCTGAGCGAGGTTCAGCCTAGGGTTGCTCCTGTATATCATTAAGAGCATTTACTTATCTACAGGGTGTACCAAAAGTCGCATTACCTCCTCTTTGAATTGTAGATAAACCTGCAAAATGTTATTTTAACAGCATGCGTATGATGAGAGGATGGTATACCATTAAATCAGACAAATGACCACCATTTACTCCAGAGGATCTGTGTGCACACCGCCATTTTCATGGCACAGTATTATTCGCCTCCAGGTGCGATGTGAAATCCTCCGTAACATGGCTGGCATGAGGGAAGCAAACGCACTGCGAACAGCTTCTTGAAGTTCCTCAGTTGTCTGATAACGATTATGGGCGGCTTTCTTTTTTATGTGCCCCCATAGCGCATTATCACAAGATGTCAGATTTGGACTTTGGGGTGGCCATTTTAGAGGTGCTGGTAAATTTGGCGATCCTCGTCCAATCCATTTGTCTCTGAACACATAATTGAGGTATTCTCTTAAAATGGCAACCTGAAATCCAGATCTGACATCTTATGTAACGAAGGATTTCACATCGCACCTGGAGGCGAATAATACTGTGCTATGAAAATGGCGGTATGCACACAGATCCTCTGGAGTAAATGGTGGTCATTGGTCTGATTTAATCGTATACCATCCTCTCATCATACGCATGCTGTTAAAATAACATTTTGCAGGTTTGTCTACAATTCAAAGGGGGGTAATGGGACTTTTGGTACACCCTGTACATTTTTTCATTCACTACCTGGGGGCAGGGGGCCGCCCCCTTTTCCCTCTGACCTGGTCACTGCTAGGACCCCTTGTCTGGTTGCGCGCTACGTTAACCACTTAGCCACAGCTGCTGGTCTCTAAATCTGACACTTCTCCGCAAACCCTATTGGTTAAAGCTGCCTCCTTGTAATCAAGGAGTCACGGGTTTGACAGTGGAGTTAGGTGAAGGGCTACTAGGAAAAAATGTAAGACATCCTTCTTATCCTCGCCTTTCCACTGAGAAAATTGAGTTTATAGAAAGACACACACTAAATCATAAACAGGATTCATAGTTTCCTCAGAACTGCACGAAAGGAAATGACATGGGTAACTCAGTTCAACTCCTCGAAGGCAAGTGCAGTAGATTGCTTTGTCTACCCGCAGCTCTGCAGTCGCGTAACGACAAGGTTCTCAGATCAAGCAGTGACATCACTGTTGCCATGGCAAGCACCGCAACACAGCTACCTATTTGTGCGTAAATATTGCTTCCCCAGCTAGACAAGCAGCTAGCAAGCTAGATAGCAGGGTGCACAAAGGCACTTGCCTCCTTTCCCCAAAAGCTATAAGTAACAGGAAAGGGATGATATCTTTAAACTCCAACAAACAAAAAAGTTCGAGCAACATCAAATAACAATATTTCGATAATGACCTTTCCGGACTGCCAAAGAATAACTAACAAACAGTCTAATCAGGACTGTATCTACTTGATATTTATAGGTCGATGATGTTAATAGACGATTAATATGTACCAACAGCTTTGAGCCTCTCTGCAGAGATGGTTAAGGGAGCCCTTTATAAATCGTGCTTCATAATCTTTCCCTCTAGTTTCCAGTATGGAAGATATTTACGCACAAAGGAATCTAATGAGAATCCAACAACACCATTGTGTTGTGTTATGCAAGGAAAATTACATTAATTAAATAATAATGGTTACATATTATCTACACTTTGATGAATTGCGTAAAAATCTGTAATTTTTTTTACTTGCTAAAACATTAAAACATGGGTCCTTTAGTCCACCACGGACTCTATTGGCTTCTAAGGTGGTGACTCTTCCATCATTACAGACAATGTTTGCCTATTGGTTACGTTAACCATTTTGCAAAATATTGTGTGAATTGTATTACTTTATTGTTGAAATACATGTTTAACACCCAACAAACAAATAGGAATCCCTTGATTGATCAATGACTTCTTGGATTACAATGTCATCATTAATATTTCATATTAAGTTTCATAGAGATAAATTATGTATCCTCTTTACATTATGGAAAATTTGTTCCTTAATGACTATGGTATGAAACCAAAGTATATAAGGGGCCTCCTTCGCCATATCCCATCCCCACAGCACGAGGTCTGTGGGCCGCTTATCACCACCACATTTTGAGCAGAAGCGTCCAAACCTCAAATATCAGTCTTTTCTATGCTGATACTGATATCTGCCAGTCGCAGAATGGCTTAAGATTTATTAATAAAATTAGGCGAAGCCACTTCACAACAGGAGAGTTGACAGAATTATTTGTCAAAAAATAGGTTGTGCCTCAGGTATTTTAACAGACGTCTGTTACACACACAGTGTAATATTATAAATATAAGAAAATAAACAGAATATAATTTGAGAGATTTTCTACCGTATTTATTTCAGTGCCGATTTTTTCCACTTGTCATTTTCTTGAACCGATATTCATAGGGTTCTGCCTGAAAACACCGCCAACTTTCACAGTGTGTACAGGGCATGAAGGCAAACAACTTTTCTCAGTAACTATTTGCTCATCCAATTTCTTCTTTCGATATAACAAGCAATCGAAATATGGCATCGCTTGTCCTTAATGTATGCAATCCCATTGATAGCTTCGCAGTTGCAAATGGCATTTATTTTCACTGCCGTTTAAATTGTAAGAGCAATATATAACATGCTATGGAAACGATATCATGCTAACAGTCAGGCTTAAAACTTAACTTTTCCTTTATAAAATGCATTTATCATATCACAAACCTATGTTAATTATTATATTTTTTTGGGTCCAACACAGGATATATTCGCGATCAACCATTTACTGCTCAATTTCAGTTTTTTTTTACAAAAATAATGACTTAAAACATTTTATTGGAACATTAAACTATAAATTGTACAAGAAATGTGGCCGCGGTGGCTCAGTCGGTAACGCGTCTGACTACCATGCTCAAGGTCCCGGGTTCGATCCCCGGCCGGTTCAAATCCGGGAACTTTTCTAACGTTGGAAGCGGCCCCGGCGCCCACCCAGCGTCGAATAACATGGGTACCTGGGGGAAACTCTGGGGGGTAAAGGCGGTCAGGGGCGTGATGCTGATCACATCACCCCCACTCATGACCGGATCAAGAAAGTGTGGGGCGTTACCCCCACACCCCCTATACGCCTTCATGGCGTGGTGCTAAGCACAGGGGAACACTTTACTTTTTTACTTTATTGTACAAGAAAAATATTAACATTATTTTCTCAAATATATTTATATTAACATAAAATTTCTTATGTTTGCTGAAGCAGTAGCATTAATAGCACTCCTATGTTTAACGGTTTTCACGTGGTCTTCAATATCAACGTTTCCTTTATGTGCAAGAAAAAATACTCAATTACAGAGTGTACATTGCACACGTTCACTGTCACTGTCGTCACACAGTTCCAAGAATTTGCATTACTGCTGCAGGTTAACGTTAAATACACACTTTCCTTTGCCTATTGTCTAATGCAAAGCCTTTGTAAATAGTTATAATTATCAAAAACGTGTAGACGAGTTACTTCACATGCTTGCAAGACCACCAAGACGCTCACGGAAATACGGAAACAGAACCGCTCGGAAGTCGATATCTCGAAGAAAGAAAAGGTATAATCGATCCTTATAATCGATCGATCCTTGCCGATCATAAATTCTGGTCGTGAATATTCAATACCGGTAGCTATTTTCATGTCCGAGCTAACCCGGTCGTATGACAAGCCTAATCATATTTGATGGGTTTGCATATGAGAAATGATTCATAAGTTTTTAAACTGATATTTACGCTGCACAAGATGCCTAGTGTAACCCGTATCAAACTACAAATTTTGTCGCTTTTTAACCAAAACAATAAATGTGAAACACTATCACATTTTCATCATGTTTGATAATAATTTGACCCATTAAGCTGTCCTACATCTTTCAACAGTCGACCTGTATGGTGGGATGGTTACACAACACACTACGAAGCCAATGGTCCCAGTTTCGAGCCTGGGTATAAGTGTTCTTTGTGAGCAGAGGCGCAACCACAAATTTTTGTCTGGAGGGCGGGGGGCAGTACCAGGACAAACGTGCAAATAATAGTAATAGTAATATATTGGTGGTAGTGTAGTAATAATAGCAGCATCAAAGAAGTTATTAAAAATCACGCAAGAAGGGAGCAGAAATCTGTGCTAAAGCGTTTGTGTTGGAACAAATGATTTGAAAATATTTTTCCAACACGTTCAAGTTTACATTAGCTAATAATGGAAAACAAGCACACAAACTGTATTTTTGAAAGACAAAAGATGCATGACGAACATAATTCTATTTGTACATATGACATGTATTACTTTCATGTACAACATATAGGGGTGTAAGGGGTGCTTTCCACGTAGGGGCCCAAAAGTCAACCTCACGTCCACGTAGTACACCCTGGACTGTAGACTAACGAGGCTCTGGCGACTGGCACTATGGCCAGTATAATGTTGTGTGTGTTGTCCTGTCTTTTGTCCTTGTATGTGCTGAATGCCCGATTAGAGCCTCAGCTTTTAACAGAAGTCAGAAGATTTTAAGATTTTTAGTTATGCAACGTTAGAGTTGTCATTTGTAATAATAAGGGGCTGGCCCCTGTATAATGTGACGGGTGCAACATAGCCTAAGTGCTGACGCACCCAAAATTTTAAATACAAATTTTAAAAAATGTACAACATATATTTTATTTATGCAACATGGAGCGACATAAAATAAGAAAATACATATGCAACATGTTAACGCTTATTGTGTATGCATTCAAAGTTTCTTTAATATATATATTATTTATGAGAATACATTAAATACATTACATAATCAATTCATCCGCCTCATAACAAATCAACAGTAAAAATAAATAAAATCCTTTTCCTCAAAAGAATTGTTCGTGCACTTAAGACAAAACTTTTTAGCAGCAACAGTCTGAAGTAGCTACATACGTGTTCTTACTTCTCTCTCGGGTAATTTAGAATGCATTACAGAAAACAATCATATTGGGATCGAAGCGAGCAAGAAATTTTTTAGATCCACATTTTTGCACACTGAAAACACAGTGACTTAATAGGGTGCAAATTATTTCACGGGGCGCTATGGCATTTTCTTTAACACATTTTTTTTATTCCATTTAGACCGTTTTTGCCCCATAGCTATGGCTCTGAACTTGGACTATAAGAACAGCAGAGACTGCGAGCGAAGCGAGCAAGAAAATTTTACGAAAATTTGAAATCAAGGGGGGCAATTGACCCTCTGTACTTCCGCCCAGCTGCAAGTTCCCTTGGCTGTGCAAGACACACGTGAAAACTAATACCATCTTGAATATCCATTTGTCTTGTGTAACGAACCTGAGAGTTTAAGATTTTATATTTGTAAGAAGTTAAGATTCTTAGGTGGCCGCGGTGGCTCAGTCGGTAACGCGTCTGACTACCATGCTCAAGGTCCCGGGTTCGATCCCCGGCCGGTTCAAATCCGGGAACTTTTCTAACGATGGAAGCGGCCCCGGCGCCCACCCAGCGTCGAATAACATGGGTACCTGGGGGAAACCCTGGGGGGTAAAGGCGGTCAGGGGCGTGATGCTGATCACATCACCCTCACTCTGACCGGATCAAGAAAGTGTGGGGCGTTACCCCCACACCCCCTATACGCCTTCATGGCGTGGTGCTAAGCACAGGGGAACACTTTACCTTTTACCTTTAAAATGTTTGTTACTTCAAATAATGTGCAAGTTGTCACAGACATCTATAGTTAGATTGATACAGTTGTGTTTGGAACTTGTATATATGTTTATAAATACGTCATAATCTGTTCGTGTTGACGTCACTTTCTCATCTCAGCAGAGGAAGTGAACTCGCCTGAATGTTTTCTCCTGACGACGGACTGAATTGAAAAACAGGTGAAGGTGAGAAATCAACAGAAACGTGGAAACGGTTAATGGAATGCCCGAATAGTGTAATTGGTAATTATTGTCGTTTCATTCTGGCTAAACTCGGAAATAATAATTAACTACAGAAACTTTCGTGTATTTACGTTTGTCTTGTCCAACGTTAATTCTATATGCAAGTGTGATTAGTAATTGTGATGTGATTTAATATGCTTACAATTGTTCCTCTTCAGGCAGAAACGTAAGCAAATCTGTACCTTGCTTGTAAGTCCACATACGATAGGAAATATAAGTGATTATAAAACTGCGTTTAACTTCGAATACTGTGTTGTGTTTCTTTTCTACCCAGCAAGCCCTGATGATTTGCAAATATTCTCATGTTCCCGACTAAAGGAGTAGCGGACTAACTTTCTGATGACTGGTGTACAACCGGGGGACGTTGCACCTGCTATTCTTAGATTCTGCTAGTCTTGTTTTTATAACTTAAATGTTTCCCCCACCCCTCTAGAATGAAATTCCGTTCAAGTTTTGTCGCGATTAGCTAAAAGTGACAGAAAAGCAACGCTAAGTAAAAAAATAAATACCCATTCTCTCTCTCTCTACTGGATGACTCACTAGACTCACTATTACCAAATCGTAAGCAGTTCAAACTTCATAGACACACATAAGAAATACATACAAACACATTAGACACCTTTAATACAAGACTTCTCAAAATGTCACAACTGTTCTAAATACTGAAAATTACGAAATCATTTCCCGAAGTCTGAATCTGGAAACCCCTTATCCTGATACGACATTATACGGAATCCCATACACCCTTATAAATCACAAAATCAATAAGTGTCTTTGTCATGTTGCTAGAATAATAGAAGATACGATTGTAAACATTAGTGAGAATACCAGGTAGGAATGTGTTCTGTATTTTCCACATGGGGGCAAAGCAGGCTCTCGGGGGGAGGGGGGCAACTGCCTACAGCTAGAGCTCTGCACTTTGGTTGGATCGGTGCGGCAAAAACTGTTCCCGAGGAGGCGCGCAGCGTAACAGTTTAAAAGAAGACAATATCCAAATATTTTCATTTAATACTAATATACGCGATGTAGATAATTTAATAAAAACATTTTGTACATTAAAATGAAGTGAGTTATCACATAGTAGTGCGATGTGATAACTCATGAGGTCATGACTGTACAAGAATCCGGAGGTGTACCGGAATTTTAAAACGCCACGTTAGCAGAAATACCCAGATATCCGCAAGAATGGGGCAGAAGCACAGAAAGAGTCGTAAACGCTGAACGTCTTCGCAAGAGAACCCGGAATGGGGAAATTGCAAATGGAGGACAATTTTCGTTCTCCGCCTAGAAGATTACGAATAGAACATTCGTCGAAAAAGCGCATTAGGCGTCTTTCTCCCCCGTTCGCATCGTAGCCAGATAAATTGGGTTTAGTTCGAGCCGCTCAATTGCTGTAGCGTTAATGCTTCGCGAAAATGAAATTTACAAGCGAGGAAACGCCCTCTCGTGAAGAAAAAAACAGTACAAGACTAAATTTATACCCTTTAAAGAGAGGTTCCCTTAGAATTGATTTAACTCCGAAATGGTCTGCACCACATAAATTCCGAGCGAATTTTAAAAAAAATGCATTTTCTATTGCCTCCCCTCCCCTCGTTACACCTCTATCGTGTAATTTATATGCAAATGGCTTCCCAATGGGTATTCGAGCTTCTACTGTCAATGTGCTTGGTCGCGAAGAAACTTGCTTCGACTTTGTACTGCACATTTACAAAGAGCATTACGAGGGGCAGACTCGCTACGTGGTTTACTGACTATAGCTCTCGTCTTTTGTGTAAATGGTTTTGAGTTCAATCTACATGTGGGCTCGTTCTTCTTAAGCGTTCACCCTTAAGGTTGGTTTGAACGAGCATTCTTTATAGTTTTTTTCCTCTTGTGAAAAGTCTTTCTCCTCTCCAGTGATTTCCCTGATGATTTTTGCAACGTCACCCGGTTGGACACCAGTCGTCACAAAGTTAGTCCGCTGCTCCTTGTGTCGGAAACATGAGACTCTTCATCACTCATTAGGGCTTGCTGGGTAGAATAGAAACACAACACGGTATTCAAAGTTAAACGCAGATTTATAATCACTTATATTTCCTATCGTATGTGGACTTACAAGCAAGGTACAGATTTGCTTACGTTTCTGCCTGAAGAGACGTAAAGAACAATTCTATAGCATATTAAATCACTAAACACACTTGCATATAGAATTAACGTTGTACAAGACAAACGTAAATACACGAAAGTTTCTGTACTTAATTATTATTTCCGAGTATAGCTAGAATGAACCGATATTAATTACCAATTACACTATTCGGGCATTCCATTTACCGTTACCACGTTTCTGTTGATTTCTCACCTTCATCTGTATTTCAACTCAGTCTGTCGTCAGGAGAAAACATTCAGGCGGGTTCACTTCCTCTGCTGAGATAGAAACGTGACGTCAATGCGAACAGATTATGACGTACTTATAAACATATATACAAGTTCCAAACAAACCTGTACCAATCTAACTATAGTAGTCTGTGACAGCTTGCATATTACTTGAAGCAAGAAACAATTAAAAATCTTAATATCTCAACAATTATTAAACAAACATTCAGGTTCGTTACATTTTCTAATTTTCTTCCGTTACAGTACCTTCTTGTTTATACAGGGCGATTCATATAAAACTAACCAATTTCTTTCTCGTTTTATTTCAACAGGAATACATCGTAATGCTCCTTGTTAGTTTCGAATAACGCGGGCATGTGTGCTATCATATATTCTCAGGAGAGTGCGCAGATGTGCAGGATTTGGTAGCTCTCGTCGCCATATTGCCTCAGTCGTTGTGAGGATGCAGCATATGCTACGAAATTGCATGGTGTTTGTTGAGCAATTAAATGACAAGAGCTACATCAACAGCATTTTCAAAAGGATGGCGCCAATACACCAAATGAGCTCTTGGCGCTGATTCAAAATTTCTTTGAGGACCGGATAATTTCCCTAAACTAATGGGCACCGAGATTACCTGATCTAACACCCCCGGATTTCTTTCAGTGGCGGTATCTTAAAGGGAATAGTGTACGCTACACCCCCTTGGACATTGGACGAACTGAAGGAGAGCATTAAAAACAAAATCGCCGACCACCCTGCACAGTGTGTGTCAGAAAAGAAAACTCTCATTGGATCTCGGATATCCAATGCAAAAGACGCACGTAGCTCGAGTGAATCAATCCAGTAGCAAAAGGGGGAGTGAGTATGAACATGTTGAACCAATCAAGTAGCAAAAGAGGGAGTGAGTATGAACATGTTGAACCAATCAAGTAGCAAAAGAGGGAGTGAGTATGAACATGTTGAACCAATCCAATAGCAAAAAGGGGAGTGAGTATGAACATGTTGAACCAATCAAGTAGCAAAAGAGGGAGTGAGTATGAACATGTTGAACCAATCCAATAGCAAAAAGGGGAGTGAGTATGAACATGTTGAACCAATCAAGTAGCAAAAGAGGGAGTGAGTATGATCACGTTGAACCAATCCAGTAGCAAAAGGGGGAGTTAGTATGAACATGTTGAACCAATCCAGTAGCAAAAGGGAGAGTGGGTATGAACAGGGTATGAACATTTCACGTTGAATGCGTTCGGATGTTCATTGTTGCTCACTTTTTGAATTTATGATGTGTTGGCTCTTGCAATTCTTAATGAACTCTTTACAAGTGGAACAAATATGCCTTACACGAAACCTGCTTCCCCGTCTGCGTCCCATGTGCAACCGTCACCCCCTATTTTCCAATGGACTCGCCCACTTTCTGCTCTGTTGCGTCGATGGTCACGATCAAATTGTTGTACTACACAGGTGACACTTTGGCCGTGTCCGAATCAGCAGCTATTGTCGTCGTTCCACCCGCGTAATGTTCCTACCGTTACAGTCCGAATCTGTAGCATAGGTGGAGTTGAAAGGGAGATGTGCACGGTGCGACAGCTTCACGCCACAATTCTCTGTATCCCTACAGTCGGCAGCCACATTACAGTTTTCGCTTTGTAGAGGCAATATTTACTGAACAGACGATCATAAAACTCAGTTCTGCTTGGACATTTTATTGATAACGTTGTATTAGGCGCATCCAGAAAGTAAGTTTCCCACTCGCCCACAGGTGGCAGGTCATGCGTATTGACACCGGTTTTGCGCATGCGTGAAACGCACATGCCCTGGCTAGTGAATGTCCTAGAAGACGCCTCCCGAAAGTCCTCAGTAGCGTCGCGGCAGCGATGGAACATGGCGGCTCTTATTCCATCTCCCGCCGCGTGCGAGGTTCGTTCGGTGATCAAGTTCTTGAACGCACAAAACATACAGCCGATCGAAATTCTGTGCCAGGTGTATGGGCCAGACGTCGTGAGAAAGCAGATGGTGCGTCGTTGGTGCAGACATTTCTTGAAGGCCGGCAAAATGTGCATGACGACGAGCGCAGGGGGCTGCCATCGGTCGTTATGGACGAGCTTATGGAGCAGGTGCAGCAGCGCATATTGAAGGATCGTCGCGTCACGATCACGGAACTCAGCAGCAATTTCCCGCAGATTTCTCGGTCGTTGTTGCAACGACATTGTTACCAAACGCCTCTTGTTCCGGAAATTGTGTGCCCAGTGGGTGCCGAAACAACTGACGCCCGAACGCAAAGGAAAACGCATGGGCACGGCGCTGACATTTCTGCAGCGTTACCATGATGATGACGATTTTTCTCAACCGGATCATCACAGGGGATAAAACGTGGGTTACATACAGCACCGCAGAAAGAAAGCAGAAGTACATGCATTGCCGTCACAGTGAATCTCCATTCAGGTCGAAGTTCAAACAGACTGTGTCGGCGCGAAAAGTGATGTGCACGGTGTTCTGGGACAGACAAGGCATTCTGCTCATCGAATTTCTGCCCAGAGGCGAGACTGTGAACGCTAACCGTTACTGTAAAACATTGGGGACATTGCGACGAGCCATTCAGAATAAGCGACGCGGTAAGCTCAGTGCCGGGGTGATCTTGCTGCACGACAATGCGAAGCCGCATATAGCTAGGCGCACTGCAGCCCATCTGGACAGGTTCGGTTGGAAGGTTTTCGATCATCCATCGTACAGCCCGGATCTCGCTCCCAGTGATTGCCACCTGTTCTTGCACCTGAAAAAGTTCCTGTCCGGTCAACATTTCCACAGCGACGAAGAGGTTAAGACGACTGTCACACAGTGGTTTGGCGCCCTGGCGGCGGACTTCTACGACGCAGGTATACAGAAGTTGGTCCCACGCTATGACAAGTGCCTGAATTCCGGCGGGAATTATGTTGACATGTTACTGGACAAGTGCTGCATCTGTGGCAATAAATCATTGAATGCAATAATGTTTCCTTTTTGTGCACGACCCCAGGGAAACTTACTTTCTGGATGCGCCTAATATTTATAAAAATGTAAAATAAGAAATAACATGCCACGTTCTTCGAACTGACACCTGGCGGGAAACGTGGCAACTGTACAAGGCAGCATCTCGATTCGGACCACTTCGACGGCACGGGAAAACAGGACGGGGGGGGTTACAAAGAGGTTGCCGATTCGAACAGGGACGTGATTGTTTTGTTAAACAGGCACCTGAATTGCACTATGATATAACAGAGGGTTCCTCGGAAGGGAGTGTAAGGGGGTGTCCCTTTCGGAAAGCAGCAAAATGTCAATATTTTTTCCATGCAGTACACTGTGGACTGCACTTCGCAGACTAACGAGGCTCTGGCGTCTCAGCTGTGCAACTCGTCTCGTGTTCTGTCCATGTGTGTTTGTGATTGTCCTTTCACCCATTTCATCTCATCACTTCTCGTCTTCACATTCGCAATTAGGCAAAAATGAAACAGAGAAGCGAAGATAAAACAAATAATATCAATCGATTGACGGGTTAATTTGGTTTTACTTCGCTTTCCTGCCACTTATGGCTAATCGCAAAGTTGAGGATGAGTGATATGATGAAACTGATGAAGCTGGTTTGAGTTTGTTTTTAAATCCACTTTATTCACAGAAAGACTAATCGGGAATGAACCTACATTTAAGTGGGATCCCAACTACTATGTGCCTATGTCTGGTATCGAACCCAGGGCACCTTGATTAGAAGCCGACGACGTTAACTTACGCCATCGGGAAGGCGAAACTGCCGATGGGACACTCACAAAGAACCACCATGCCCAGGCCGTGATTCGAACCCGAGACCTCTGGCGTTGTTGTGTTCTGTGCTTAACACTCCGGCAAGAAGGTCGAAGAATCAAATTAGTCATTCTTCGTAACGAAAAACAAAAGTAAATTGTTGAAGCAAGGTAAAAATTTTCTGAAATCTTAATATGCTTATTTGTGTCTCTTCGTGTTGTGAGAGAGAGAGACAAAGAAAGAGATAGAAAGAGAGAGAGACAGAAAGAAAGATATAAAAATATAGAAAGAGAAAGAGAAATAGAGAAAAGACAAAGGGAGAAATAGAGAGATAGAAAAAGAGATAGCAAGAGATAAAAAGAGATATCAAGAGATAAAAGAGAGAGAAAGAGATAAAAGAGAGAAAGAGCTATAAAAGGGAAAGAGATAAAAAGAGAGAAAATGGACAGAAAAAGAGAAAATGGATAGAAAGAGGGAGAAAGAGATAAAAAGAGAGAGAGAGATTAAGAGAGAAATAAAAAGATAGATATATAAAAAGAGGAAGAGAGATAGAAAGAGAGAGAGAGAGATAAAAGAGAGAGATAAAAAGAGAAAGAGATAAAAAGAAAGAGAGATAAAAAGAAAGAAAGAGATAAAAAGAGAGAAAGAGATGAAAAGAGAAAGAGATAAAAAGAGAGATAAAGAGAGAGAGAAAGAGATAAAAAGAGAGAGAAAGAGATAAAAAGAGAGAAAGAGATAAAAAGAGAAAGATAAAAAGAGGAAGAAAGAGTAAAAAGAGAGATAAAAGAGGAAGAGAGAAATAAAAAGAGGAAGAGAGATAAAAAGAGAAAGAGAGAGATATAAAGAGAAAGAGAGATAAAAAGAGAAAGAGAGGGATAAAAAGAGAAAGAGAGATAAAAGAGAAAGAGAGAGATAAAATGAGAAAGATAATAAGAGAGAGGTAAAAAGAGAAAGAGAGGTAAAAAGAGAAAAGATAGAGAAAATGGAGAGAAATAAAGAGATAGATAGGAAGTTAGAGAGAGAGAGAGAGAGAGAGAGAGAGAGAGAGAGAGAGAGAGAGAGAGAGAGAGAGAGAGAAGAGAGAGAGTGAGAGAAAGAGCTTGCCTGCGAAGTTCATACCATTAGCAGCACTGAGAAAGTTCTCAAAACATCCACATGTGTTTCCCTCCCAAATTTATCTCAACCTGTTGCAGAGGCACTTTCATCTCAGCCAAACACCAGCAGAAATATTTCATCCCCGCCATAGCCCGAAACGACGAACGGGGTGGATGCAGCAAGAATCCGATAATTACATCTTCCCACCATCGAGGGAGGTATGGTAGCCACTGCTGCGGGAGATGACGTGGAATGCGAAGGTGAATTAAATCCTTTATGCCGAGGATCCAGAAATATACGTTTCAATCCACGTTCTCTGCATGGATTCTCTTGCCTCCCTTTGCTTCCGCTTTCGTGAGGTGGAACAGCTTGCATACTGGCTCTTCAACGATGGAATTTTAGCGAAGAGAAGGAATGCAAAAGTAAGCAGAAAATATGGTTACATGGGTATTACGGTTTCGGTATGGCCAAAAGGGGAATACTATCGGTAACAAGAAAAATGCAAAGATACGGAAAAGGTAAAGTTTCCCGTGCGTATAGCTCGGTGCGATGAAGGCGCATTTAGGGAATGTCGCATAGGCGTAGCTAGAACTTTATATTTGGGTGTGCACAAAGAAAAAAATGAGGTCTTGTACCTTTTTAAAAGCATATTTTGCAACACAATCACTTGGCTCTTTAACTGCATTGATGTTTGTAAAGGAATATCAATTCACTAAATGACAGTGTTGAAAATTTCTGATTATATGTAGTAGAAAAAAATTAAATTGCATAGAAATTACACACACACAAAATGTTCATAAATGTTAGAAACAAATACATCAAAATACACGTCATCTATAACAAGAGACGTCTGTCAAAAGGTACAATGTTCTTAAACTCATCAATACCTTCATTTACATCAATAGACTAAGCTCTTTCCTGTTCCACAAATAGCAAGAGCAGGGCTTCCAATCTATCCTGCTTATGAGTTGCTCTTAATTTAGTTTTAACTTGGGTAAGCTTGGAGAAAGCTCTCTCACACGTCCAGCTTGTGACAGGTATAGAAGAAAAGCGCTGCAGTACAGAGTAGAATGCAGTAAATATCTTCTTTCTCCAATGACATAAAAATATCGAAAAACTATAGACACTCGTTTCATCAGCGATAATGCACACGTTTGTACCAAGTAATGACATTTTCAACTTCTTACAAACTGCCGCTTATTTTCTCACTTATTGAAATATCTGTCTTTAATTCTCTTTGATAAAGCAGCCCATTAGGGTGTGCCTAGGCACACCCGGCACACCCCGTAGCTACACCTATGGGGATGTGGTGGTAGGGCCCCACACATTCTCGATCGCGGCCATTTTGGAGATGATGGGAGGCTGGGTGAGCACCTGAGCTCCTTTATGCGGGGACAAGGCCGCAAAAATTCCGCCTTATACCCCGTCCCGGTCATATGTGGAGAAAGGCCACGCGTAGGGAGGGGTCGAGCGGACAGAACGAAGCAGTATATGCCGTTCGAAGGCTGGGAAGTACAGTCGCTTTCCCCCCTCCACGCAATATCGTTCCCTCTCGCGTGTTCATTGGTGGAGTCATCACTACTTGCGCAGAGACTTGTTTTCATACTCTTGCTCCGGATATACTGGGACAGGGTATAGATCACCCTTCCCGGGAATCGAACCCAGGTCTCCTGCGTGGCAGTCAGACGCCCTACTCTAAGCGGTAGCTTCCCCCGTTGTTCGCTTTCTTCTCAGGTTCTACATGTGTAAATTTTTACTACATTCTCTCTTTTCTCATTTCGGACAAACCCAAACATCCATGTCCTAACCGGGATTCAAATCTGGAACCCCTGGTGTCGGAGCGGCCTGTGCTATCCCTCACGGCTCATCATCCTCACTTTCACGTAGTAAATCCCGGATATTGCAATGTTGCAGGTCAACGAGGCTCTGGCGTCTGGATCTTGTCACGTATACAAACTGCATTGTTGGTGTTTGAGGTAGAGGATCATAGATGGCAGCATGCAAAAAGAACGACGCTTATGTTTGATGATGCATAAAGCAGATTAGAAAGTGGGCCAGAGATGGCAGCACTCAAGAAAACGTATACAATTGTAAAAATAGAAAAAGGAAAGCGCTGATGTGGTGAAATAATGATTGTAGATATTAATACTAATTATAATGGAAGAAATAAATGAACTTAGCACAATAACAGGATATAAATAAGGTGGAAAGGGTAATTAATATTCAGTAATATGATAAGTGATCATTATATAAAAGTAAAGAAGTCGAATTGTAATTACGATTCTGGGTCTATTTCGGTTCCCACGAACTGAGAGTTTCGTGCGGCTTTTGGGTTGTTTTTCCCAGGTGTAGCGCCATTTCATGGCAGGCACCCAAGCACTTTTGGTAGGCGCATCTATTGCAGCTCCAAGTTAAGGTTAGCGCCGGCCAGGCGGCGATCTTTAACTAACCCCTTTTCTCTTTGTTTGTCTGGGAGATCAATTTTCTTAATATTTCCGTCAATTTCGATAAGATCGACAAAGAAGCCCAAAGAAGAAAAATACAGAATATGTAATTATTACAAGAAGAAGAAGCCTTAGCAATTATAGGAAGAAGAAGCCTCAGCAATTACAAGAAGAAGAAGTCCAAAGAAGAAGATGCTTTAGTAATTATAAGAAGAAGAAGCCTTAATAATTACAAGAAGAAGAAGACCAAAGAAGAAGATGCTTTAGTAATTATAAGAAGAAGAAGCCTTAGTAATTACAAGAAGAAGAAGTCCAAAGAAGAAGATTGGCTGCAATTAATAAGAAATAAAATAGAAGAAAAAATATTGTATGAAAAGATTTCTAAAGTATTTGTATATGTTATTCAAGAATACATTACGAATTGTACCCTCCGTAGTGGGTTAAATCTATTGTTTCTTTCCATATATTCGTAGTGTTAGTCACCCTGATCTGTGCCCAGAGGTATCTCATTGTTTCTACAATGTGCTAAGCTGGCAGATGCTCACGTGAGAGGACGTGGCAATCTACAATCGATATCTTCCTCTGTAGGGCTGTGTGTTGTCTTATATGTGCTGAGTGCCTCCTTACAGCCTCAGCTATTAACATACGTAAGGAGGTTTTAGTAAGAGACAGATGTTGATAAAGGCTTGGCCTTGTATAATGTAATGGGGACAAATAACCAAAGTGCTGAGGCACCCAAAGGTTTTGTTTCAATCTTTCATTTCAATCAATACATATGCAAAGATGAACACCCACCCAGACAAAATGGAAACATGTATAGGTAGACTTACTAGCTCAGTGGGAAGAAACGACCAATATGTTGTCCATAGGTTTTTCGACATGTCTTAAGGCGAGGAGATACAGTTACGCACCATGTGTGCATTTATTTGAATATCGTCGGAATGAGCAATGCTACTGAAGAAAAACGTGGGGGTACTAGAGAGTATGAATTTCTCCACATGTGCCAGGTCGACGCGTTTTTCAAAGTTGATTATTAAGCTAGATACGACCTTGTAAAAAATATGACGAATAAGAATTTTCAGAATCCCATGTGTTCCTTATGGGAACATCAACATCAAGTTACGGCTCAACAAATGGAAGTTTCGACTCTTCCGCTTGGCAATCACTTCTTCAAACTGCTCTCTTCCCTTTGATATCATTTTCTATTCCATCGGAAGTTTGATATTACCAAGATAACAAATCAGAAAATACTCAATTTTCCATAATGCATCTTTCCTTGCCTCCTGGCAGTGTTGCCAAACCTGGTGCGCATAAAAGAGCTAAATTTCACCTTAAATGGAGTTAAACCTGACTCTCAAGGAGCTAGATTTACGAAGTGCTTCCTTGAGTAATGCTAGTTGTCAAAGGGGTAGGGCGCTTCTATTACCGTTAATTCTAAATTGATGACAATTTATTCTTAGTTTTCACCATCTAGATTCGGCGGCATCACCCATCTCATGGTCGTACAAAATTGAAAATAAAGGATTCCCTGATAACAATATTATGCCAATTTTACGTCAACAAGGCTTTGATTTTTTTTTAATTTGATTTAGTTTATTCTACTTCGCGTTTTGTGCCTCTTGGCTAATTTGCGAAGATGGGGATGAGTGATGAAATGATGAAATTGATGAATGGACATTCACAAACAACCAAGCCCGACCGGGATTCGAACCCGGGACCCTTGGCGTCGCAGCGCGATGTGCTAACCACTCGGCCACAGGGTCGGGCTACGTCAACAAGGCGCTATAAAAGAAGTAGCTGGGGATATAAGAGGGGATGAAGCGACGCAGCCAATATAACAATATTACGCCACGTGCTAAATGTATAATCATGGCAAAAGTTGGTCTATGTGGGAATGAACCAGTGATGTTTTCATAGTGAGACACGTGGACGGGTGCCCCAGTTCACAGGCAAACGAGTGCACGAAAGAGCCAGCTCTGGTTCCAAGAGAGCTAAGTTGGCAACACCGACTCGGAGGGAAAAGCCGGGCGGAGACTGTCTCGCATGCCCTCAAAGCATGGATTTCTCACGAAAGCTTCAGGAAAAAGGTGAAAGCGATAACTGGAAATTAAGAGGATGGCGAATAGTGAGAAAGCTTCATTGATTTATTTTACTTCCCTTTTCTGCCACTTTTGGTTAATTGCGAAGATGAGAAAAAATTGTGGTCAGGTGAAATGGATAAAGGGACAAACACAGCAGAAGCTGCACATAGAATTATACTGGCTGTAAGTCCAGACGCCAGAGCTTCGGTGTAAAATGCAATCCAGGGTGTACTGCGTGGAAGGATGGGGGCCCTGTACCCCCTCGAGCAGAAATAACGAAGATATTTCATCCCAAAGTATGACCCAAGTATGATAAAACGTGCAATTTTGGAGTACTTTCGTAGCTTTCTTTAATAAAAACTGTTTGTATGCATACTAAAATACCGAAAGAAGACGTCGAAGATAACTATCAGTACAATACCTAACAATCCTAACCTAACTACGTAAAATTATAGCTGCTGTTGTGGAAAGTCCTTTTGGGTGCTATATTCACTTGCGCGAAGCCTTCGGGCTGTTCTGTTGCACGGTAAAGTAACATGCTAAGGTAACAGACGTACTTTACTTCACAATAACACATTTCCGATGTTATGATGTGATAAAATTGATGAAGGGACAATCACAAAGAACACCCATGTCCAGGTCGGGACCCCTAGCGTTGTAGCGCGCTGTGCTAACCACTCAGCCACGGAAGTCGGCTAAAACATTGTAAAAAATCACAACCTATTGCAGGTAATTCTGTGGGAACAACAATTGCTTATACAGCTTGCGAGTCATTTTGAGCAGCGCTGGGTTGTCAAACGCTAATGAAAACTTTGAAGTCGTTTGGAACTAGTACCCAATCTCAGCAGTAGGACTTCAGCAGTTTCTCTGGAGGTCCAAGGAAGGATTCACTTATCGCATACCCGATTGGGCCCCTTCGTCAACCGACATCATCTTAGAATACTTTCGTTGATATGTCAGGATTGTTCGCATTAGCTCTCTTAGCATAAATATACTGCAGTATTTCGGAGCTTCACAAAAAAAGGTATAATTTATGCTAAGAGAACTAAGCCAAAAAAGCCTAACCTAACAGCGAGAACATTTATTGTGACGTCGTTGAGACGAAGGAGCCCAATCGGGTGTGCGATAAGCGAGACCCGATGGGTAAAAACAGATAGATGCAATATCTTCAATGCTCTTTAATTTTGCCTTAAAATGTGCTGTTAGGAAGGTAAAAGAAACTAATGAAGAACTAAAATTAAACGGTGTGACTCAGTTGTTAGCATATGCAGATGATGTAGACTTACTGGGGGATGATGTAAATGCAATTAAGAATAATGCTAAATATTTTTCACAGCAGCTGAAGAGATAGGTTTGGAAGTTAGCAAAGAGAAAACTAAATATATGCTTAGAAGCCGAAACAAATGATTAAAATTTAATTTTTGATAACTCGTTTGAATCTTACCAAATTCAAGTACTTAGGCTTAATAGTAACAAATGAAAATTAAATTACGAAGAAAATAAAAAGCAGACTTAATTCAGGAATTGTGTGTTACTTTCTCTTCATAAACTTTTATCTTCGCATATAATATCTAAGAAACTAAATGTTAAAATATACAAAACAGTAATTTTGCCTGTAGAATTATGTATATGGATGTGAAACTTGCTCCCTTACATTAAAGACCTACATAAATTAAGCACATTCGAAAATAAAATCCTTAGGAAAATATTTGGATCTAAATGGGATGAGGAGACAGGTGAGTGGAGAAGATTGCATAATGTAAAACTACATAATATGTATTCAATCAAGAAGACTTAGGTTGGCAGGCACGAATAGGAGAGGAAAGAAGAGTTTACAGGATTCTTGTTGTTAAACCTGGTGGTAAGAGATCTGTAGGAAGGCCAAAACGAAGATGGAAGGATAACGTTGAGATGGATCTAAAGGAAATCGGTAAGAATGGAAAAGATTGGATTGATCTTGCCCACGATAGGGGCTGATGGAAGGCTTGTGTTGCTGCTGCCTTAAACCTTCGGGTTGAAGAAGGCTTTAGATTTAGTTAGATAAGTGAAACCCAAGGTTCAAAGGATCGATTCTCTTCAGGTACAGAGTTGGCAAAGTTATCCTCGGGAGTTTAGAAGATTGTAGTTCCAGCCAACCACTTGATCGATGAGCACGCTAGTGATGCATTAGAATTCATTACGAAGACTTATACATTGGCCATCTACATTCCATCACACGGAACTTCCATTTAGATGAAGAACAAAGGATTGCAAGCGAAACAGAAGATGGTAAGGGAAGAAGCTGCAAGAGAGCTGAGGATATCTCTCTATTGGCAAGCTCACCAGAAAGCCAGCCGTGTTGGTTTCTTAAGGGTCATCCTTGCGTGAATAATGGAAGATGGATCGTGAAGGGGGGGCGAGGGGGAAAATAGCCCCCGCGCTGAAGGAACTTATTATTCCAGGCATCGATAACCTCGTCTCAATTGGCGTCGTACATGTCCTCGTTGTCACAAGGCCGAGCCGCCTTTTCAAACCTCCCCTATTCTTCACGCCGGAGCGGTCCGATCGAGCGATGTATAAAAAGAGTGACGACTCGCCCTCGCTGCAAGTCAGACGACACCGCCCGACGGCTTCGCTTCAATTACGGGGACGTATGGATTTTCCCCGCAGACATTCATTCAAATATTCTTGGAATTTTCTGTTAACTGTCTCTATAAATGTCCAGGTGGAGATTCTTGAGTTTGTCTGTCTGTCTCTCTCCGTCCTCTTCCAACACACACATAAATGACATATATACTTATACAGGGTGTTTCCGGGCTGATGATACAAACTTTCAGGGGTGATGGAGAAGAGCATATGTATCAATTTGAGATAAGGAACCCTGGTTCGGAAACGACTTAGTCGAAAGTTATAAGCGAAAATCGGTGCATGAAAGTTTCACAAGTTTCACAAGCTGCTACATTCACAACAGTTGTTCAAAGTGGGGTCCCCCAGCTGGAAGAATCTCCTGGCAAGAATTCTCGCTGCCTGTGACATTGTTCGAACGACCCCGAGGTTGTTTGTATCATCAGCCCGGAAACACCCTGTACAAGTATGTGTGTGTACTGCCTTAATGGTCGTGGCTGCAAAGATCCCTTTATTTTTGTATTTTTCTCCCTCTTTCTATATTTCTCTCCCCTTCTCTCCATGTCTTTAGTTCCCTTATTCCTGACTTCCAATCTTTCATTCTTCCTTCACATGTTTGTGTTCTCTCTTTCTTGTTCATTCTCTTTTTATTATCATATATTTGCTTTCTCTTTCCCTACACCTCTTTCTCTTGTTATATTTTTCTCACTTTATCTTCTCTCATTCTCCTTCTTCCTCCGTTTCTCAGTCTATTGTTTTCCCTCGTACGTTTCTATTTCATTCTCTCTTCCTTTTCTTTCTTGCTTTCTCTTCTTATTATCATATATATCCTTCCTTCCTCTCTCTCTTTATATCCATTCCCTTCTTTTATCTTTCTCTCATTTCCGATCTTCTCCTGTTCCTCAACTTTTCGTTTTCCTTCATATGTTTATCTTTCTTTGCTCCTCTTTCTTTATTTCTTTATCTTTTTCTCAGTTTCTCTTTCTTTCCATAATATCCTCTTTTGTGCATGAGCATTACTCTTGCTTCCCTGTAAACGATTCTGTATATTTCTCACATAGAGTCATAGTTGTTTAAGGGGAAGGTTTAACGGGACTAAACCCCTCCCATTGGTTTCATAAACATTTTGCATTAATTACATAATCAAATCAACAATTAATAATTTCATCATATTACTTAGAATTTTTTTTTAAAATGTTATTTATGATTTATTTATAATATATGGTTACATATTCTGACGCAGGGTGAACCTTGCCCTTCAATAATGAATAATTAAATTGAATTCTTCAATTACAATAATGTTATTTTCTTTGTGACCTAAGCATGTTTCACAATTATGGAGAAAATATGCTGTAATTGGCAATTACTAAATGTGTGTAGTCTCAAAAAGTGAAAATTCAGACATATTTTGATAGATTTTGTAAATATCGAAAATAGAAATATGAATGCACATAATGAGGAATAATAATGTTGTTATTAATAGGTGCACATTGATATATGTAATAAGATTGTTTAAAAGAAAATATCTATTACTGATTAATTATACGATAATAATTAGTAACCCTTTCATAAATATATTCGTTTGCATCAAGCAATAATTGATACTAATACTATTAACGGTCTATTTACTAATATTATTAACGGTCTATAACTATTAACATTTGATTATACTCGGGCCAGTAGTGGCGATTAAGTGCCAAAACGAGGGGGGGGGGGGAGTTGACTTTCTCTTGGTAGACAAGGCTTAGCATTATTATTATTATTATTATTATTTATTTGTTCAGCACAGGATACATTTCCCAATTATGTTGAACATAATACACTGTGAATAAATAACAAGAGAGAAGAGAATAAATGAAAGTATGAGCGTCTATGTACAAAATATTTACATCAATTTATGAACTTATGGTTGTGATTATCTTTTCTTTCAGCACACTACGTGAGTCTATGAACATATCGAAGTCTACAGTTCATTCACCGTGTCCTGCATGCGCACTGCAGGTGAAAACCTATGCGTGTTGACCCTTGACTTCACCGTGTAGAATAATTTTCGGTTTCTTGCACTGTGTCGGCCTACATTGAAGTTTATACTTTCTAACAGGCATGATTAATCAATTTCTGTAAGAAAATGACGTCACTGACGACTCTTCTGTTGAGCAAAGTTTCCAGACCGAAATGCTTGCATAAAGATGTATAGTACTTTTTGTGATATTCAATGTTCACCTTCAAGCACAGCCATTTCACAAACTGGACGCTCTCCACTTCCTCTTGCCATATTTTGTACTGTTGATTCCATATGGGACTGCAGTATTCCAGTACGTGACGTACTGTGACGTATATTTTTACAACCGTAGGCACAGAAAAATTAAACAGAAAATTTCTTCTAATGAAACCAACTAGCTTTATTCACCTTTTCACCAAGGCTTGATAATGGGTGTTGAGCGACAGGTCAGATGTGAAGTGGACACCGATGCCATAGTGCGGGGGCAACTGCCCCCGCACTGCCTAATCGCTGCACTGCCTCGGGCCTTTGAAACCCTCCAATTGTACGGTATCTCTATACAGACAGGCGTAAGCTATCTGGTTGGACAGGAGAGTGATGTAAGGATATTTCACCGAGCTACAGCCCACCCACGGACCCCCGCTGGTTACGCCAGATATTCAGAGAAGATACAGAGTTCAATCTTAAGTACATGTACTTTTTTCCGCAACAACATTCTCGCACAACGGTGGAATAATTCAAAAGCCACAAAGTCCCCTTGATGCTGCAAGAACCCGTTCGACCACAATAAATTGCCAAGCATTACAATGGCCGCCCAGATATATAGCGGTGTTCTCTCCCACTGCAGCAAAAAACATCGTCCACAATGCAGTTAATAAACAAAGGAACATCACTCGGAACGGAGCCGAAGCGTCCTCATGATTTAAGACCTCTCTTGCCTCAGCCGGTTCTCCAAATCTTCCTTTCTCCGCTTCCAATTCTTTTCGTACTCGAGAGGATGAGGGGAGAAAAAACAGGACCCATTTGCTTCTACGGAGATAGTCGCATCGACCGGCCGGCGGAAATGAAAGCGTGCTGCGGAGGCCACAACGGATAGTGCAGAGATGTTTCTGAGGTTTGAGAAAACTAGGGAAAGAAGATGAAAAGATAGGGAGGGATATTAAGGGACATGGGACAGACAGAGATAAATAGAAAGGCAGGGACAGCGGGACAGACAGGAAAGGATACATACGGAGATAAAGGAACTAACAGGAAGGGAAAGAAGGGAATAAGATGGAAAGACACAGAGAGAGAAGAGAAGAGGGAGAGGCAAAGGAATAGAGACAGAAGTGAGGATACGAGAAGAGAGCAAACAAAGAGTGCCAAAGGAATGAGAAGACAGAGAGAGGGAGAAGAGAAGAGGAACTGATAGTGTAAGGAGAAAGAGGTAGAGGAAAAGATAAAACAGAAAATTGAGGCAGATAGGAAAACAAGAGAGGAAGAAGATGTATAGAGAGGCAGAGGAGTAGAGGAAAAAGTAAAACAGAGAATGGGAAAAGAGAGGCAGGTGAGGAACACGGAGGGAAGAGATGAAGAGGAAAAAAGAAAACAGAAAATGGGGAAAATACAAAGAAAAATGGAGTGAGGAAAAGAGGAAAATGTGAAACAGCGAAAATGGGGAAGAAAGAGAGAGGAAAACGAAGACAGGAAAAAGAGAAAAATTGAAGAAAAGTTGAAACACAGAAGTGAGGGAAAGAATATAAGCTGTAGAGGTTGAGGGACAGAGTTTCAAGAGAAATAGAGAGATGAATGAAGAGGAAGAGAGAGAAACAAAACCAGAGAGAAAGAAGAGAGATTTTATTTTAGTTTTTAAGTCCACTTTATACACACAGAGGATAATCGGGACTGGGCTTACAGTTTATAGTAGGATCCGAACCACCAAGAACCTCCTCCCTGGTCCACCCTGGGCCCCTTGGAGAGAGGGGAGAGAGAAAGAAAGAAAAAAAATAGGGGGTAGAAAAGTGAGTTGAAGGGAGATAGTGATGGAGGAGAAACAGTGAAAATAGAAAAGAGAATGGAATTGAAGGAGCGAGAAGCGGAAACGACAACTGTTTCTAATCAGCCGAAATGCCTTACACCGAGTATACGTTCAACGTTTGACCTTTACTTAATCTTTAAAGTGGGATTCATACTTCCGGAATATTTCAATGCTGTACAAACCAAGGAGTTTATTTACCAAAGGCCGGTTGAAAGGGAGACAAAGAATGATAACGTAACCTTTCTTGCTCACCCGGAAATAGGCAAAGAGCCAAGTGCCTATTACAATTGTAGTACAGCCACCATGCCTACCTATTGCATTCAGTGCTCCAATCACATCTCGCTTTCCAAAGCTCCGATAAGAGCATTGGTATTAGTGTGCTTATTCGTTCACATCTTTAATCTTATCGCGGCGACTATCTAAAATTTCTTGGTACTAAAGACGAGTACAAAACCAATGCATACAACTTGAATCAAACCTCTGGTACAGAAGGTTGTTTCACGTTGATGGTAACGATTTCGATCACCAGGGAGCAGCACGTAGGCACAGCACAGAGCAGCCAGAGCTAGTAGGACGAAAGTACTGTGTGCTGACATTCAAAGACGATGGTTGGTGTGTGAGTGAGAGTTTATATGGCACCAAAAATTCCAGTCTTTTGGGAGGGGTACATTTGTGTCCTTTCCGACGTTGGTTATAGTTATAACCAAATAATTAAACAGTGCCACATGAAAGCATTCCATGTGTCAAAGAAGTTCATCAATGCAGTGTTGAATCGCCATAAAGCTTGAACCGTAACTGTTGCTGGAACCAGTCAAAGTGGGCCTCGGACATATCGGAAGCCCAAGCGTTCCTCCGATGTTGTGCGGAAAGTGAGAACCTTGGTGCGATGTGAAAACCCTGCAACGCAAAGAGTGATTGCATAGGCAGTGCAATGTTTACCTGCAACTGTGAATCGCATCATAGCCCAAGATTTACAACTTGTGCGGAAGCACAAGGCTCAAGTTCATAAGTTGCGTGGCTCACATGTCCAGGAGACGAAGACCAACAGTCGGAAGCTCTACGAACGCCATCTGGCAGGGGACCACTGGAAGTATGTGGTGTCCCTGGATGAAGCATGTGTGTATATGTCGGGATGTGGTAAAAAAAAAAAGGGCCATCTACTATCGTCCACGTAATGCAAGAGGTCGATCTGAGTGGGTACGTGAATGTGCTGAAAGTTTTCCACGCGGGTTCATGGTTGTTGGTGGTTACTGCCATAACAGCAAACTTCCACTGCGCAGAGTGGAAAAAAAGGCTAAAATAAATGCAGCCTATTACCAGACGAATATTTTGGAGCCACTTTAAAGACATGATATTCCTTCTCTCTATGGCAGCGACACATCTCGTGTTGTCATCCACCAGGACAAGGTTTCCAGTCATACAGCAAAGTCCACGAAGTCATACATGGATCGGATGGCACGTGAAACGGACATTCATGCAATCCCCTTTACAGACATCCCTGTGAAAGCCTCCGATGCCTCTTCCATGGATTTTTGTGGGTTTCCGTTGTTGAAACGAGCCTTGGAAAGTAGACGGCCCCGCACAATTGATGGTCTTTGGAAAGCTTGTCAGGAGGAATATGATTGTTTGGACCAATGTGTTCTTCAACACAGTCTCCTCCAATGGAAACTCCGCTGGAGGGCCATTGCTGCAAGACAAGGGTATCACGTGGAACACCACCGCTCCTGATGTCACGGTTTTTCTTAAGGTAAGATGGGTTCTAACTTTGTTACCATGGACGTGAAACGACCTTCTGTACTAGAGAAGAGTACAAAAAACATGCATGCAAATTGATCAAACCTCCGGTACTAGAGATGAGTACAAAAAAAATGCATACAACTTGAATGAAACCTCTGGCACTATAGACGATTGACGAGTACAACAAAATGCATACAATTTGAATCAAACTTCTGGTACTAGAGAAGAGTACAAAAACATGCATACAAATTGAATCAAACCTGTGACACTACAGACGATTGACGAGTACAAAAAAATGCATACACCTTGAATCAAACCTCTGGCACTATTGACGATTGACGAGTACAACAAAATGCATACAAATTGAATCAAACCTCTGGTACTAGAAAAGAGAACAAAAAAAATGCATGCAAATTGAATCAAACCTCTGGTACTAGAGAAGAGTACAAAAACATGCATACAAATTGAATCAAACCTGTGACACTACAGACGATTGACGAGTACAAAAAAATGCATACACCTTGAATCAAACCTCTGGCACTATTGACGATTGACGAGTACAACAAAATGCATACAAATTGAATCAAACCTCTGGTACTAGAAAAGAGAACAAAAAAAATGCATGCAAATTGAATCAAACCTCTGGTACTAGAGAAGAGTACAAAAACATGCATACAAATTGAATCAAACCTGTGACATTACAGACGATTACAAAGAACATGAATACAACTTGAATCAAATCTCTGGTACTAGATACAAGTACAAAAAACATGCATGCAAATTGAATCAAACTTCCGGTACTAGAGACGAGTACAAAAAATGCATACGCGTACAACTTGAACCAAATCTCTGGCACTATAGATGAGTACAAAAAAAATGCATACAAATTGAATCAAACCTCCGGTACTAGAGACGAGTTACAAACAATGCATACAACTTGAATCAAACCTCTGGCTCTATAGACGATTGAAGAGTACAAAAAAACATGATTACAAATTGAATCATTCCTTTATTGAACTTTTACAATGATAACCCAAAGCGAGTTACAAATATATGAGCTCGTATTTCTAGATAAAATTCAAATAACTTCCTCAGAAGAGACAGACACTAATAGAATATCAACCCAGACTTCGATACTTAACGAAGATACGTTTCATGTCGACAAATATCTTGTGAGCTATTAAGAACTAGTAATACATATACAGAGCCATCTCGACGAGACTAAATCAATTAAAATTTTACAAGGTGATGACCACCTTCCTATATTTGTAACTGAAATTCTTTGTTACTTTCTTTGCATATCTCTAAACTCATAATTGTCTAAGAGTCGCGAATCCGTTCTTTAATAGGTTTCAAAGTGGAGAATGCATTAACCTGTTTCCAAATTGAGACTCATTATCAGACACTAATACCGATATATATAAAAACATTACCCCAGCATTGCATAGTGTTTGTGCTATTGTTGAATGCAGTACATAAGAACTAATTCATAACAAGCTGAAATTTGGTATATAACATATTTATAATATTAATAACAACATATGAAAAGTCCCCGGCGATCACCCTGCCGTTAAGTACGCCATATTGAAAACAATGGCGGGCAAAGTGAAGTTCTCAGTCCATCAATTGTTAACAATAGACATGTCTTCCCTCCATACTCGAAAACAACAACGTGCCTTAACTTTATGTGGATGTATACATTCAGAACAATGCACCATATGTCCGTTATTATTACACATTCGAACGTTTATTTTCACATTCTACATACACAAGAGCAGCTACATTTACATCCATAGAAGTTTTGCTTTCGTCTAACAATGAAGTCATATTCTTGCAATCAAACTTCTATTTCTTTATGGCCTTAATTATTCTTTCTTTTCCTGGTCACCAAAAGATCTATCTTTATACGTACATGGTAAATCTATCTATATATATATATAAAAATGGAAGTATGTGTGTGAGTGGGTGTGTACATTTGTTTGTTCCGGCATAACTCTCGATCGCCTGGAGCAATTTCAACCAAACTTGGTACACGTATCACTTGCAATCTGTAAATAATATTTTGGGGTAAGATACCCCTGGCACACCTAGGAGTGGGGTGGGAAGGGGTGACATGAAAAAATAATCGAGAACCACAGATATTAAATTCCACACAAACAGACATCCGTGACTCTATGCAATCCGCACAACGATAGTGTTTCTCGGGTTGTCTAACATTCAGGCTGTGTTGTGAATGGAATCCATAGTTTTCGTTACACTCCCAATGCGGTTCAACTTCATGTTCATCACCTATCGGCATGGGGGGTGAGAGGGTGTGAAAAATAAAATGCCACAAATGACCTAGATAAGTGTCGAATCCCTAGTTTTCGGAGTCGCTAAGCTAATTGGTGACATTCACGATCACATTTAAAATTAGTTACTTTATACACTATAGTTTGAATTCATTATTTTCCTGTGTAATACAAGATTGGGATAAATAAATACCCTGGCAATGCCGGGTGATCAGCTAGTTTTTTTTATAAAACACATTAACATCAATGTTATTTTCTGAACGTTAGTGACAATGGTTCTTTATTAAAAAGGGACATTAATATTAGTGCTTCTACTACCTATGCCTATTGTAATATAAGTCTGTCGGCAAAAACAAATTGTTCACCAGAAGACGAGAGAAGACGTGCTTTCTCGAAGCAGTATTTGAAGAGGTAGTGGATGCAGTGGGCAATGGTTGAAGTCCAATTAACATTGCTAACTAATCTTTAAATCATGTTCTACCATCAACAATGTATTGGCTAATCGAAATTCAAGTTCCTTGTAACTTTATTCTTGAAGCCAAAACCAATTAGTCCTTCGTTATTTTATTAAAATGACACAAAGTTTAAGGAAAATACATTAAGTTGTTGACATGTTGTCGACGCAATTTGTGTAGTTATCCTATATGCAGCTAACAACACAGACAGCGCCATGAATGCTATTTGGAAGTACAGGCGATGTGTAGTCAGCACCAAACTCCAACGGCCAGAACCAGAGGGTACTTATCTGGTAATAACTTTCAGCATGTAGCCTAATCCACAATTCAACAGTAAGACATAGACCGAGTGAGAACAATAAAACAAAACGAAACCCCGAAAACAAAAGTTGGAAGTTATATTTGATTTAGGATATCCGCACGAAATAACCTGCAATTAAGAAATCACTCGATCACCAGCGGGTAATAAAAAAATTCCAGAGTGACGTCACACGTAAATGAAAACTTTACATGTTCAAGTCAGAAGGGGGAAAAGAATGAGTTTTCAAGATTTAGCAGACACGTTCCTTAGAAATTACTTTTCGTGCAATTCCATTGAAGACTTTGGCAGGGTAAGACCCACTTTTGAAATGGAAGTTTGACGTCACAGTAAAATGAGGAAATGTTAACGTGGTGAATTCGGAAAAGATTTTAAATAAATTAAATCATAAACCCAAACAAGTGCAGGCTGTAACTGAAATTAATGGAGATACAGTAGAAGAAATTTCAAGAACTAAAAGTCTCGGATTGCCTATGTCTAGTGCTGTCCTCTTGGTTATAAATGGTGATGGGTTTGTTCTCTGCGACATACTTTTTGCTTCTAGACCTTTGTTTTTTCAAATGAAAAGTACTGTACGTGGCCAATCAGGGAACGCGACGTCACGTGCCACGTTAACGTCCACTTCCAATCACGTGACTCTAATCATAGATTTCCAGAGGTTACTAGTCAATCCCCAAACTGCAGTTTTTAAAGATATCGCCGTGTAAAACGACTCCTAGTTGACGAAGCTGCAGGGTGTACTTCCTTTATGTGGCTTGGGTTACACTTTAAACTGACACTAGTCCCTAATTTATTTTTGTTTACAAGGAATGATTAGTGAAGAAAATTGAGTGAGATTTCAGACGACTATGTATGCCAGCTAACATAAGATTTTTATCTAACTGTAGTTGCTCAAGTTGGAATTGGAATATCACTGCAATTTCTAATTTAAATACTAATACTTAATTACATGTGTAGATTTTTCAGCACTCATTAATTATGCTTTAATAAATGTATATACATGTCATATAATTAAAATTTTCATATTTAATTCATTGTATTAAACAACAATTTATTATGCACTACCATCTATGAATGTAGAATAAAACTATTAGTTGAAATTTATTGTTTAGTACGCCTATTTTCGCTTGGTGTAATTATTTGCTGTACTTGTTAAAAATTAATATAATGAAGCAACATTATTACCTCACAAGAATAATAATTAAAAGTGACTAATTACCAGGGGGTGCTCGTTGCTATGTGAAGTACGTATGCATTACGTCATCTGGGAGGATCGGGTTTGACGGTGCTCGTTGCTATGTGCAGTAAGTTTGGTGCGGGGTACATTTAGCTACTAACACGTCGCAAAAATCGGAACAAGCAGGTTGTTGATTTTGTAGCTTTCGATTTATTTTTATTGTATTTTTGTACTTGTAGACTGCAATCATATCTAATTGTGCTGTAGCAAGCTATGAAAACTATAACCAGAAAACTAAAGGAACTGACATAAAATATCATAGATTTCCAGTCGATAATTGCGTAAGTAAACAGTGGATTCATGCTTGTAGACGAAATGTAAAAAATGCAAGTGTGCAGTGCCAATTATTGTGAAGAAGACTATGTGCGAGATCTGAAAGCAGAATTTCTGTATTTTCCACCAAAGAACGTGCTGAAGCCAACTGCAGTGCCATCGCTAAAATTACACCCAATTACTTTAGTACCAAATAATCGAGGAAATGGTGTAGTTCTCCTAAACACTTATCTTCACAATATGATTCGCTTGTAGGACGTGCTGATAAGGTTTGCAGAGCTGTACGCTACGAAAGACACGCAATAAGGAGACGTGCCCTAAACAAGTTTAAGACTATGCTGCCAGAAAAGAGAAAAATATATAGACGAAGGTATATGCACAAACTGCAAGCAATGGTTCGTTGTTGGAAAACATATTCAATCGTTTGCAAAGGAGAAACACACGTCTGCATAATGAAGCAAATAAAGTAAGATTACAAACAATCTCTATCAACCTGATTTAACTGAATAAAGAAGTTCAAAATCTACAACGTAACCTAACCGACAGTACCACAAGAAAAGTCATCAATATCTTGAAAATGTGTTCAACTAGTGCGAAGTACGTAATGAGCCTAACTGATTTGTTATGTACATTTTATGTAAGTCGGATTTATAATTATTAACAATTTCATTTAATACTTTAACACAGACCGATGTTGATTGTAATTTGTATCTTCACATTATTGTGAAAAACGTTGTCGGAAATGGGCATTTCAAAGATCGTGTACTAACTTTCACGCTATTCGAAATGAAATTCACCTAGTACATCTTCAATTCGAGTTACATAGCGTTGTATGCACGATGGTAAATATTGCATGAGTGAATATTACACCCATCATTGAAATTTTTGCAACTTCGTTCAATTTTGGTATTTCACAAATATATTGTGAATAATTTTGTACCTTTGTACTCAATATAAACCAATGGATGTTACATTATTTCTTTGTAGTACATTTCTGTCAAAAAGAGCAAGATCCAAGATTAGTGTAATGCAAGTTACTTCGTTAATGTACAAATGTGTGTCGCATATCAGCCTTGGAGTATATTTTCCGGTTATACAACTCAGACACACATGGAAATGGAAATGGAAAATCTGCGGACAAAGTCCTTTAACGAATAATGATTCGTACAGTTGCACGGTCAATCATTGTGAGTTCATGTAACTTTTCTCCTTTATTGTTTAATTAAACTAAGATATTTTCATTGATATTCTCAAAGCGTTTCATTTACCGTGTGATCATAAATCTATTTCTATAGGCTTGAATTAGTAGGTTAAGATAAGACATTTAAGTTTGATGTTCCTAGTACTCATCAAGTATTTCGAGTAGGTTAACTTAGTTAAATTAGTACTTGTACACTTTGGCTCGTCTTCTGCACGCGTTTGTATGTAAAGTTCTTAATACGAAAAAAGACTTTTTAGAACTATGACAACGATAACTTGCAGCCAAATTTGAACCAGATAAATTTAAAATATCTGCAAATTACAAACTGGAATTGCGTTTTCAAAGTCTGAAACTACTATCTTACAAACTATTTCATCATTCTTCCTCCACATAAAACTTTCCCAAAAAATTTTGCATGTGGAACTTTGATCTGTACGTAAATTATTGTACAGTAAATAAATATATGAAGAAGGTTGGGAATTCTTTCGAATTTAGAGTAAGTTTCAAATGCAGAGTAAAAATTTATCTAGATTGTATATTGCTTCTTTCACTTGATAATTTCAAAAATAAAGTTACATTATGGAGAATGGTAAAGATTCGATTTTAAGTATATCAGTATAATTTTAATACTTTCTGATGTTATGTAAAATTTGAAATGTTCCTGGAAATGATTGCAAAAATTCTGAATGAATAAGAAGGAACTATTCAGTCAGAAAACTAAATATTAGGCTTTTATACTGGTAAAGGTAAAGTGCTCCCCACGCCATGAAGGCGCATAGGGGGTGTGGGGGTAACGCCCCACACTTTCTTGATCCGGTCGTGAGTGGGGGTGATGTGATCAGCATCACGCCCCAGTAGTACAGCAAAGAGAATTCCACGCCCGAAAATGAGGTATAGTGAGGTACACAGTGTTGCCAACCTCTTACTCGAAAAAATAACCAAGGTTTTTCTTTTTCGGTCTAACCTAACCTCAAACAAGGAGCTGGCAACCTTGCTTGAGGCTTTTCTCGCAGTGTTGCCAGCTGGGGCTCGGTGGGGCTCAGTGCCAACCTCTTACTCGAAAAGTTACCAAGGTTTTTATTTCTTGGGCTAATCTAACCTAACGCGAGGAGCTGGCAATCTTGCTTGAGGCTTTTCTCGCAGTGTTGCCAGCTGGGGCTCAGTGGGGCTCGCAGTGTTGCCAACCTCTTACTCGAAAAAATGACCAAGGTTTTTATCTTGGTCTAACCTAACCTCAAGCAAGGAGCTGGCAATACTGCTTGAGGCTTGTCTTGCAGTGTTGCCAATATTTTACTCGAAAAGTTACCAAGGTTTTTATTTTGGTCTAACCTAACCTAAGGCAAGGAGCTGGCAATCTTGCTTGAGGCTTGAGGCTTGCTTTAATTAATTGCATAAATCAAGGTTGCCAACCTACTGGTATTTCTACCATGGTTTTTTTACAAAAAAAAGAGAGAGGGGGAAGAGTTAAACAACCGACAATGCTGCCAACACCTACCTATAGTTTTTCTTACTTGATAAGGGTTTAGCCAATTTATACACTGGCGTAACATACACACACTGTGCAATAGAGCCGGCAACAAATATATACTGCCGTAAAAGAGAGATGGCAACACAGTGCGTGTGTGCGTGTATAATATGTAGCATTATTAACTAGAGTGTGTTGGCAACCTACCTGCAATTAAAAAAAAACTAGAGACGTCAATGTTGCCGTAAGATAAAGAGGGAGACTAAGCTGGCAACAGTGGTGAGCGAATATGCCTTATTTCCAAGTTCTGGGCGTCAATGTATATCGGGATTTTTGTAAAAATCTTATCGCGAGAACGATGTGCTGCACATGCATATGCGCGCACCTGTATTGTGACGCAAACAAACAAATAAATAATTGTTGTTTTTTAGGATTCCTGGCCCCTAACCCCGCCAGGGTGCGTGGTGCCCAACCCAAAAAGGTTCTAACGGCTGCGACTCTAGATAGTCGCACCTCTGTAGGGTTTCACGTGTTTTTTTTTTCCCCCCCAAACTTCCATGAAACCCTACAGAGGACCTCCGTAATGCATGCAACGTGTACTAACGACTCTAGTGTTATTTTGATGTTGTAATATTTTTGGATATAGAGTTTTATTGTGAGATATAGATAAAAATAATTATGTTTATTATAATATTTTTTTGATGAAGATGGATAATGTATGTGTGTGTGTTACAAATAAAGTTGCATGCTTTTTTTCTAGTGTGTGTGTATGTGTTTTTGATGTTTCGACAGCATCTGAAACGATAAAAAAGAATTTTATTGTTAATTTTCTCGTGTAAAAAAAAAACAACAACAAATTTTTTTTGTGCAAATTTTCTGATTGTCTCTCGTGCTATAGTGCAAAAAAGATATTGTAACTGATAACTAATGAAATAGACATTTGTAACTGATCTGAACTAGTGAAATTTTCGTATTGTGCCATTGAAACTGATTGTGCTAGTACAAAAATTTCTTATTGTGCAAGAAAAAAATGTAAAAAACTTGTTAAAACTGCTCTGTGACCCTCTCGTTCTTCACGTCGTGGACGAAGGACTTCTCTGCAATCAGGATAACGCTGCATACGGTGTCCTCGGGCAGCGCGTCGTGGAACTCGCAGACGACCTTGATGTTGGTTCGATCGTTGACCACCACCTGCTTCCTCTTCGTGGTATTGATGACGAACATGGGTCTGCGGGTTTTGAATTCGCTGGGCGTGTAGTACATGTCCATGCTTCCCTCGGTCACGCGTTTGAAAGAGGTGTAAGCTTCGTAAAGTTTGAGGTAATCGTCTTTGGTCATGTCGAGGTTGTAATTCTCGCGCGGGAACACTTCGTTTCTGCCATTCTTCAGATAAACATTCTTGATCTTGCAGTCGTCGAACATGCTGGAATTTTTTTCCTGGTTGTTATCGCGCCCGGTCTGAAAGAGCACGACGACGAAATCTGGCATGTCGAACTGTATGTTGTTGAACTGCGTCGTCACGTCGAATTCCATGTGACTTCCCGACGCCATCTTCTGCACGCACTGGTAACCGTGAAAGTGAATCGGTACCTGCGGACTCTTCAAGATCTCCGCTTTGTACTTGAGGGCGTAGTTTGTTTCGTATTCTACGATCGGCATTCTCAATTCCATGCTCCGGATGACGCACTTGGCCGCTTCAGGTAATGTGTTGGCTATCGGCGTGCCGTCGGCGTTCAAGTTGGTGTATCGCATCAGTGCGTCGTTGTCGTTGGCCGCTCTTCGAAACGTGACGCGCAATCCTCCCTTCCACATGATCTCCTTGTAGTCCGAGAAGAATCCCGGCAGCAGACGCATGGGAAAAAGCACCGTGTGACTTTTAGTCGATATTTTGGTCCCCGCTTCGAATCCTCCCGCCTGGTAGTATGCTGCGTCTGTTTTGGATAATTTCAATGTTCCCACTGCCGTCGACGTGATGCCTGGATAATCTATTCTGTCTATGACGGTGTTGTGTTTCCTCACCTCCACCTGCGAGAACAGGTGAGGCACGAAGTTGTCCACGAGTATCAAATTTGCATTGGGCGGAAACGCATCTCCGTTTTCCTTCTTCACCACGTCGAATTGAAGGTAGAGGTCCGCTCTGTGAGGATGAACGAACCCATCGCCTACGTCCACGTCGTATTCGATCTCCCTGTTTGCTTCGTTGAGATTGGCGAACGTGCGACGGTTGGGAGGGAAAGATTGCAATTCGTAACTTTCGATTTGCTCCATTTTCACTATGTGTGTTATTTATTATACGTTGATCTCCACGATGGCCGTCGTAGTGGCACCTGCGAAATCCACCACGTCTCCTTTCTCGTTTGTCACCACCAACTCTATGTCGTCTATGCGGTTGCGGCATACTGGAAAATAGATCGGCGAAGAGGGTGTGTAGATGATCGGTTCCATGAATTCGGAACTGGGTTTGAACGTAGCTATGATTCCTGTCTGCTTGTGACTTCCCAGCAGCTCCCCGTCCGAGGATTTCGTGATCATGCCTTTCGCCACGTTGCAGTGAACGTTCAGAGTTTCGATGGCTAGAAATTTAGGAATATTGACTGCCGTGTGCTTGATGCCAGCTTCGAGTTTGGTGTTGTTCTCGAAACCTAGAAGTTCTCCTATGGTGCCCAGGTCCACGGTCTCCGTTGCCGATACGATTTCCACTCTGTGCGTGACCGAATTTTGAGAAAGGTACGTGCCTTTGGGTAACTGAGCTTGCAAAGTGGAAAGATTGTATTGACCTGGCGTGACGACAATGTGTTTGCTTCCGACGCTAATTTTGTTGTTGTGCTGCGTGACGTTAGGTATGAGGTACATGCTGTAGAATGCACGCAGAGCCACGGATTTAGGATAGACGATGTCGTCGTGCAGCGTGAGTTTCAAGATTGAAGATTCGCTCGTGAGATGGAACACGCCCATCGTATTTAAGATTCCACAATGCTTTCTGAAAATGTTCCACCGACGGGTTATTTATTTTAGACATGTATGCGAGAACAGAAAGGCATAGGTGGCCGCAGTTAACATCGGTGAAACCCTGGATGCGTTTGTCATTGTAGTAGAGGTTGGCAACACTGAGATACTTCACCAACCTGGCAGGTGGTGTGCCACCGAACGAATCGAAAACAAATGCATTGTTATCGTCAATTTTGAGGTAGCATATCCAATGTGTACCAGGATTTTTGTAACTGTCCAGGTTGACCACGCCATACTCCTTTTTCTTCACAGCAGAGGGTAGAGAATCGGACATGAAAACACCCCTGAAGTTTTTTATTCCCAACAGTTCGATCAGAGATTCAATATCGAAGTTGGACAGGGCTTCTTCTTTTTTTTATATTTCTTCAAAGCATCGAGGTTGCTTTTTTGTTTTTTGGTTATACCTTTCCCCTTCTTCTCCATAGCCAGGTTGTGACGTTTCTGTTCTTCCAACTCGGCTTTGTTCTTCTTCGAGTCGATGACGGTTTTCGCGATGGCGGCACTTCCGCCGGCCAAACTTCCAACAGCCCCCAATGCTGCCAGGATGGCTGGGATGCTGAATATGAAACCTCCGATTTTTTGCTGTTTCCGCGAACGCTGCAAGCGTCTCAATTGAGGTGTGCTGAGAAGTAATTTCATTCCGTGTCCTTTCATCAAGCAAGAACGTTTCTTCTCGCGTTGTTTTTTGGTGAGTAAACCATCGAGGGTACCTAGATTTTTCAGATTGGAGTATGGTATCTGGTACACGACACCTTTGGGCTTCATGTTGATGCTCTATATGTTATCTTCACGGTATGTTATTTATATATATGTTTTGAGATTTTTTTTGTTTTGTGTAATTTTTTTCGGTATGTTATTTATATATAAATGTTCTGAGATTTTTTTGTTCTGTGTAATTTTTTTTTTCAAGGATATACTTCGCGCAGAGCTGTTACACAAATTCTATTACGTGCTTTGTTTTCTTACCAAGAAGTTCTTTTGTACCCTTGTACACGATTTGAGTTTTGTTCTCGATTAAAATAGCTAGCTTCTCGTCGGATAACATGTTAGCGTATCGATCTGGTAAAAATAGACTGTATTGTGCGTTGAGCAACAAACGCGCCTTGGGACCATACTGGGTAGAAACAATTGAACCGGAAGTTATCGTGTAAGGTTTGTCCACTTCTAATTCCTGAATTTTTACATACTCTACTGACAAATTTAGCATTTGTTTTAATGCTTGAAAGTCACTCATTTTTTCAGTCGTCATATTGAAGAGAAATTTTCAGTGTGTGTGTTATTTATATATCAAGTTTTCGACAGAGGAAAAAAGTTCGTGCTTCGGAAAACACGATGATGTGCGTGATAATATCTTCCGTCTCTTGTTTAGATCTACGCCAATCATCCGTGTATTGTCTTCTTCCCTGCCTCGCCTCGTGCAGTTCGTCCATCCTCTCGTTTAATTTTTCCCCTGCAGCCGAAAGAAGAGTGTCGAGATCACCGCACCTCATGCCACTGATCTCCCGAAGATAATCCTTAACAGCCATTTCACAAGGGATGCGAAATTCCGGCGTTGATCTCGCTATGATTAAAAGTTTATTAACATCTCCGTTTACTGCGTGTTTAAAAATTTTACACAACAGTTCGTGTGGCAAGACGGTTATACCAGACATGATGTGTTTTTTTTTTTTTTTACTGTATGTTATTTATATACCCCACCCAAGTTTTTGTTTTGTGTTCATGGCGATGGTGGTGCCCAGTGCTGCAACTCTTTCTCCCAGCGAAGCGTCTCTGCTGACGAATCTTTCGAAAGCTGCGTGCTCTAACTTTCTGTCTGCTTCGTGACGTGCATCCAGTTCGGTGCGAGTGGTGTTGTAAGCGATGTCGTGATCTTTGCATGCGGCGTCCAACGGATTCACACCCCTGTCTCCTCTCTTCAATCTTTTCTCGAGTTTGGTACCTGGTCCGCAGTACTGGTAGCCGGGTAAATGCATCTCGAAAGGTAACTTGTTGATGATGTCGTTCACGAGTCCCTTTCCTTCGGCCATGTTCCAGAATCTCGGAGGCAGCGTGTTGATAATTTTAATGAGGTAACCTATGCCCTTGTCGTCGTTCACGATGAAGTTGGAAAGTTTTGTGCTGATCATGTCCACAATTCCTACCTTCTCGTTGTAGAAATTACGATTGCCTGCAGTCTCCTCTCCTGCAATAACCAACAACCTGTCTATGAGCTTGCGCACGTCGTCCACCCAAACGAATTCTTTGGGCAGGGTGTTGTAGAGTTTGACGCCGCTGCCTGTTTTCACCTGGTTCCATATCGGCTTGATGAGATTTCTGTACTTCTCGCCGCTGCTGGATTTGACCCTATTCTGCGAGGCGTCGTTGTTTTGGTATAAGGCATCCGTCATGATCAAAATTTCCTTGTAACTCTGGTAATCTTCGTCGGTGTAATCTTTCGGCTGCTTTTTGGCAACGAGTTCCCACAGTCCCACCGTACCCGGATACCTGTTCCAACTATCCTTCTCGCCTAAATTAACTTTAATGTCGTTGCCTTCGAAGGTAACTTTCGATTTTCCAATCTTCCAAACCACACCGCCGCCTTCGTTGCTCTCCATGCTCGGATACAATCCGAAAACTTCATCCTTGTCGAATTTCGCCGTGCTCAGGTAGTCTCGTGCCAAAGGTCCCAACTCGATCTTATCCAAAGACGACGACGTGCTACCTATGGCTCGACGTCGTGGCGGTACGTCTCTTAGTTCGAACGGCGTCGAAGGAATGCTCGAAATGGGCGTGGGTACGGTGTAATTTTTAGCTGCAAGTGGTACGAGTTCGTTGATCAAATTTTTATTTTGTTCCGTGACACCTTTAATTTCTTTACCTAGATCGCCGATGGCGTCGATCACAGGTTGATCTTGACGTTTCTTCTCTTCGTAGAATCCGCGATTCTCGGATTTCCAACCTTTGAAGCGTTTCGCGAGGTAATCGCGAAGCTTGAGATTTTCGTCTTCGATTTTTCGTTTCGTCATAGCGTTATTTATACTCATCGTTTCTCACAACGTTGCAACGTTTAGAAAGTCGTTGATTTTGTTTCTGTATTTTCCCTCGTTAGGTTTTCTCGTCATGTCGATCGTCGCGAATCCGAAATCGTCACTGTTCCAACAGTGGGAGCAGCAGCGTTCCGAAAATTGATTGTAGTTCATGTCTCCGCCTACGTAGTCATCGTACGCGTGCTTGAGGTTGGTGTGATCTTGACGAAACAAACATATGAAATTAGCGTTGTCGCGTACTAACTGTTTTGGAATTTTGGAAAACGTTTGAGCTAGGAAGAAGCAATCTATTCCTTTGTGACGACCTTGCGTGAAAAAATTGCGAATTTCATTTTGATTTTCCAGGATGACATCGTCGAACACAACGACTGAATTTTCACGACAATCGTGGAGTGGTTTTATTTCCGAAGAGAACGTTGCAATGTCCAGACCATCGTACAGTTTTATCAGTTGCTGGTATTTCGCTTGTTCGAGACTTTTCGAAAATACGTAGAGGTGCCTGTTCTTCCAATCTAACCAATTCGGTGCGAGGAGAAAATTGTCCACGAGCAGTGTTGTTTTCCCACACTCTGAAGGACCTACGATCAGACAGCGGATGCTGTCGGGAAGCAACTCACCGTTCTTTTTTTTCGTTTGACTTTCCGAATCCGGTAGACGCTTCACCACGTTCCACGTACTCACAAGATCACTTCGTTCGCGTCGATCCAACTTTTTTCCGGAAGTCCCAGCCATTTGACAAACAGTTTGTCGCCTTTCCTACGCAATACTTTCTCGATGAGGTACGTGTCGGTATGTTTTGTTTTAGAGAGTTCCTCTTCGTAAAATCTTCCTTTCAAAATCTCGCCGCTACTATCTTTTATTATATACGTGTGTCGGTTTCCGGGTAAAACTCGAACCACCGTAAAAAGTTCCGTGCTCCAATTTTTTGTGAATCCCTTCTCGAAGGTGCGTTTGAATTTGCTGATCCTCACCTGGTCTCCAATTTTGAATTTTGATTTTTTGGTAGTCGTGGGAGTGTACTTTGGACAGTAAACTGTAGAAATTAAACGCTGCTCGTCAGATTTCGTAACGTCAGCTGGCTTCATGCCTATCGTTCTGTGTACCGTATTATTATAGGTGTCGACGAGTTCCGGCAGTATGTCGACCCATTTGTAATTTCCTCGAAGCGTGAATCGTTTCCACATGTGTGTTTTCAAGGTTCGATTAAATCTTTCCACGATGCTGGCTTTGATGTGACTGAAGGTCGAATAATGTCGAATGTCATGTTTTTGAATAAACTTTTGGAATACGGCATTGTAAAATTCCTTCCCCCTGTCCGTTTGCAAAAACCGAGGCCGTCTGTCGCTTTCGCGAAAAATTGTCTTGAATGCTTCCGTGACGCATGTCCCCGTTTTGGCTTTCAAAGGTAGAGCCCATGCGAATTTCGAAAACGTGTCTATGACGGTGAGGAGGTACTTGTTGCCCTTGTTCAATTTATGCACATTTTTCAAATTGCCGCTACTCATCTCCACGAGGTCACTTTGCCAGAGGTCATCGATTCCCTTGGTTACCACCGCCAAACGTTCGTAGTTGCGACGTGCAGGTTTATGCAATTCTTCGACGATGGCTTGCCTAGACATTTTTAGAGATTACGTTTGAAGAGAAGCACCAGCGTGATGGGATTCAAAGAGGGTGGCACTTCGCTCGTGTTTTGAACGATCAGCTTATCGCCGGCACTCACGTCAAAAACGGTAAGATCTTCGTCTTCGTGTATTTCATATATGTTGCGCGTTTCGTTCCAACGTGCCAGAGGAATGTTTCCTGCTTTCTGGACACCACGATTCGATATCAAGGTCATGGTGGGAACGCTAGCTTTTCTGCCGTGAGACCAGTACGAAAATTCATTTATCTGAATCGTGCCATCGAGGAGAAACTTGTAGTACGGATGATAAGGATGTAACATGTACAGTTTGTTACCTTCGACGAACGTGGAGATTCTCTGTTGATTGGGTACGCTGTTGATTTCGATGGCTTGCAGAGAATGCAGTTTAGCGAATTTAGTATCGACGCTAACAAGGTTGCTGTGAAGCTGTCCCAGTGTATTTTGTACGGGCAACAAATGTTCGACGATGGTATCCGTTACTGTAGAAAATGACGGCTTGATTTTCACTTCCACGTTCAACTGCTTGAAGTTTTTGTTGAGTTCTTGTAATTTGGCACCGAAAGAGGCCAGCGTTGATTCCTGCGTGGATTCCAACACTCCAACTTGATCTCTGATGTTGACGACGATACTCTGAAGGTTCTCGACTTGATTCAATTTCGAACTTTTCTCGGTGAGATCGTTCACGATGCTTCGCATCTCGGTAAACTGCGTGTGAAGGTCGGCGACGCTCTGCGAAGTGGGCAGCGTCGACACCAGCGAAGCAAGTTCGTCTCGAATCTGTTCCACGTTCGCCGTTTCCGTTTCTAGTCGTTTCAGCATACGTGATATGCTCCTTTTCAAAGCGTGTAATTCTTTTGAGGTGGGGAGATTGGCCACCCTACTCTCGAGATCGCTCAATGAACTTTTGATGTCGCTCGAATCGGATAGTGCCGTCACCGCCGTTTTCAATTTTTCCAAATCTTCGCTCGAAGGTACGCTCGTCCGTAACGATTCCAAGTCATTCTGTATGTTGTCCAGTACGTGATGAAAATGAGCAAGGTTTGATTCGACGTTCAAATTTTCTAAATATTCGATCTTCTGCTGAACCGTGCTCAACGTGTCTTGTATGCTCGTCAACGCGTTTGCTTCAGCGTGAATATTTTTAATTTCTTCGTTGATCAACTCCAGAGATGCCTGAAGCGTAGCGATGGTGGTTTGAATGTGTTCGAAATCTTGATAAGCCTCCAATTGAATTTTTATGTTCGCGACGCTTTTGCCGATGACTTGCAGTTCGTCTGACGATGGTAGGTTCGTCATGGTATCTTCCAAAGTCTGTAACTTGGATTTAATTTCTTCCAACGTGCTGGCGAATTCTTCTTGTAATTTGGAAACAACAACATGCAAGCGTTCTACATCAATATCCTTCACGACGGTTTGAAGTTCAGAGAAATTCTTTTCGATTGCCGAAGTTCGTTCTTCGATTTCGAGTTTCAATTTTTCCAAATCTTCATTTTTCGATTGAAATTGCTGCAATTTGGCCAAATCATTTTGAAGCTTATCCACGCTCAACTGTATATTTTGAACGTTGTCGTAAGAAGGTACGTCGACATAATTTTTTATGAGCGTTTTCAGTTCGGAATCGATTTTCAGAATGGGGTCGAGACATTGCGTTTGGAGCGTAGCGATCTCGGACTCTAAACTTTTGTTTAAGGTCTCCTGCAAAGCAATCAAATCGCTCCTCAACTTTTTAATTCGGACGTCCAACATGAGAATCTCTTCTGCGTGGTCTACACGCTTGGTGTTGCCGAAAATATCGTTAGGCATTTTGGTTAACGGTTATTTATAATAGGATAGACGATTCGTAATTCTACGAAGAGAGGAATAAGTTTGTCGTAATCTCCTAGGAGTTCCACGTATAAACAATCTCCTGCAGAAACATCGTACGTAATGTTAGAAAGCATCTTGTTGTGCTTGATTCGAAAAATGTTCTTGCCGGTAGATATTTTGATTTCGCCTACGTTTTCCGGATTCACGGTAATTTGAAGTTTTCCATCGATCGGAATTTTGTAAAAATGTAAATTGTTGTTAAAGACATAAAACATCTTGCCTACATCGTCATCCAATTTCGTCCAAATGCTATTAAGGTGAACAATCAGTAGACCGTTGAGTTTAGTTAACATGGAAGGTAGAAATTCATGATCTGTCGTCGCGCGGTGTACAGTCTCCATGTTGGTTTGTTTTCGGAAACCAAAGAGATTCATAGGTATGCTGGTTATTTAAAATACGGTCAAAGTTTTTTTTGTAATGACAGTCAGTGTTTTTTTTTGTAATAACTAACAAAATGATTTTTTTTGTTTTTTTTGTTTTTGTTTTATGAATCTTCTGTTGAAGATGGGCATATGTTGCAGGTTTTGCTTTCTGCTAAGCGATAGTGCCCCCACGGCAGTGTGTGGATTCCACATTGGAGAACACACCTCTTGTCGTCGTTGGGATCCAGGGCAATCTTCCTCACTTTGTTGGTGGTCAACACATGGTCGACGCTCTGGATGCGCTGTTCTGCTCTTAGAACCGACGACCTGGTCTTGAGGCAATCCACGAAGTCCTCGAATGTGAGATGCTCCCGAACCACCTGTCTGCCGACACCCTTGGCCTTCTTGGTAACGCTACCCTCGGCTTTGATGGTATAGGCCTTGGCGCGAAGACCTGCAAACTCGAGAATCACATCTCCGTCCTTCTCATCTTTGAGTTTGCCAGGCACCTTCTTGTTGCGGGCCAGGATACCGCTCTGGTTCGGTTGGGGATAGCCTGACGTGTCAAAGAGGTTAACCAAAGATGGAACTGTGGCTATATCCTCGTATGCGTCGGCTGTGTGAACGTGGTACACCAAGCTGTCCGTGTCCGTGTAGAGAAGCGAGATGTTGTGGCCGTAGTGTGGACGTAATATGTCGTAGTATGTCTCGAACATGTGGAGCTTGCTCAGATCCAGAACCGTGGCTCCAACGTAGATGGGCTTGGTGAGTTTCACCACACCTTGCCTCATGTGAATCAGAGCCAGCTGCTCGTTATAGATTGTTCGAGACTTGAACAATGGACTCGCGACAAGCTGACGACATCGCTCTTTCCTCGTCACCAATTTTATGTCCACGCGATTCCGTACATTCTCCATGGTCTTGCCAAACACCGCATTATTCATGAGCTTGAAGAAATCCTTATCAAGCTCGGACGTGGCTGCGGTGCGGTGTTCAGTGTTAACTTCAATATATGGACGCAACCACGGAGAATGCTCGAACTTGAGGATACGGTGAACTGCGTGGACTGTGACCCCTTGCTGCATCAACCACCGGAGATTCTGGTAGTGAAGGACGTAATTCTTTTTGGGTTCGAAATCCATGACGAGCTTCTTCTGGTTGCAATCGGGTGGACACTTGAACTCGGGTGCAGGGGGAAGATCGCAGAACGAATCCTGCACGTTCTTGGAGAACTCAAGGTCCACCTCGGCGAAGAACCCATGTTCCGAATCGTCAAAACCTTCAACGTCGAAGTTGGAAGGATCAGCCCACTCGAACCCTCTAAAGGGGAGTGGCTGCATCATGGAGTGCCCGTACAAGTTATTCACATCCGTGTGCATGATGTAGCTCGACGGTTGGGTGGAGTCGTAGCTAGTAGCCATGTGATGGTTGTTGGCGTGCGCGTGCCGTTGCGACACCTGGACCATTCCACCCCGGATAGCGCGTTCCACAAACAGCACCATGTCCACGTCCAAAAGAAGCTCAAGCTTGATTTTCGTTACCAGAAACATGGCTGACCACGCCAGTCCGGGGAGACTATAGAAGTAGGCGGGATCCAGCTGGTAAATCTTCATTGCGGTTGCACGGAACGTCTGGAACACGTCGGCGAGGAGCGTCACATCAAGTTTGAGGTAGGCGTCGTGGTAGTCTCCGAGAGTTCGACAACCCAGCTCGCACCACATGGACTGGGCGTGGTGATATTCTTCGTCGGTGATGCCCGAGCCTCGTAGCTGACTGTAGAAGTTCGCCTGGGGAGGTAGCAACGTCTCCGCAAACTTGGTAGAGTCGGTGACGTATTCGTAGGGGTAGACCCCCTTACGCCTGAAGAGACCGACGTCCAAGTTCGGAAAATTTGCAGAGGTGATGAGTATTTGCTCGTCGCTAAGCTTCCCTGCGAGAGCATCGAGGCTTGCCGGGAGGAACCTCAGGGAGTCGAGGAAGCGAAGCTCGACGGTAGAGTCGGATGCTGGGATCGGCACTTGTTTGCTCACACTGATGTAACGCTCCTCGTTTTGTGCCAGGACATTGATTCTTGCGTTGTCGTACCCAAGATGCTTGATCAGGTGGTGGAAGTCGTATCCCGAGCCATTGTGAAAAAACACAGGGATAAAGTGCGGGTCCTGGGCCTTAAGGTTACATCTGTTGCACCAAGGACCAACGTACCTACCGTTAAAGTGATCGTGGTGATGGACTTTACGGTTGTTGGCGGTGTACTCCTCGACGCAGACAGGGCAAGCGATGGCCTCGTCATGTCTTCGTTGATCGTTGGGGGACAGTGGGAGCATAGGCTTGGGGGTCAACAGTACCCTCCTTATCTCGATGGCCTCGACAACCATCCTCTCGAGGAAGTGTTTGGCTGCGTCGGGACCACGGTACACGTAGGGCTCGGGGGCGATGTGTTGATCTCGTCGCACCACAACATATGCGAAACTGGATGCCTCGTGGAGTTGGTAAGGGGTGGTGGAAGAAACTTCAGGATCGGGATCGCAAGTGGACAGGGGTTTGAGGAAGGCCTCGAAATCCGCGATGATGATAGCGGGGTGCTCCACCATGGCACCGTGCATGTGGAAACGCTCCACGGTGCCAGGTTTGGGTAAGACTGCCACCCCCGGCTCGTTGGCATTGCAGTAGAGCTTGTGGTTAGCAAGCTTCTCGGCAGCGATGTTTTCTTCTTGTAAGCTCTGGTGTTTTTGTTGTTGGTTGTCAAAAGTGATCAGACACTTTCGACAAACTTCTATGCTACCATGATGCTTGCTTTTTTGACTCGACACAAGTCTAGAGAGGGAGCGAATAAGAGTGTAGTGGTGATGGGTCTCGTTCTTGATGAGTAGGAGATGGATTTCTCGAGCATCATTGTTGTCTATGTCGCTCACCCGGATGGGGTACACCACATTTTTGTCGGTGAGGCCATAAACGTTGATGGCCAACCGAGGGTTGTGTGTACGGGCCTCGAACTTGCGAATGTCCGAGACCTCCACCGGGTAGTCAATCCCAGCAATGGCATCTTCCAGCTCTGGCTCATAGGGTAGGTAGTGGTTAACTCGGTGTGGATGGTTTTTCCAGTGAACAGGGTGCAACGCCGCAAGCACACACCATACGAAGCACTTGTTATCTTTATTTTGGATGTTCAGGACGGCCGTCTTTGCCGCAATTGCTTTTGGTAAGCGGACGTAGCTGGAGGCGGAGAGAGGCACAAACTTGGAAAGTTTGACGCGCAGCTCGTGAGGCTCACCACACAGCGAACCCCCCGAGCCCTTAGCTTCATGTTCTTCTTGCTTTGCCAGCAGCTCCTCGACAAACTTGTTGTAGATGTCCTCGAGGTTGTCGACATCCGCCAAATGCAGCGTCTTCGCCTTGGTGTTGTGGCAGAAGCTGTAAATTTCATCAGACGGCTTCTTGTACCAGCAACAAAGCGATGCGTAGAATTTGGTAGAGTGCGTTGCAAGCGCATCGCCGAGAATGGAAATAATTTGGGCTTGCACGTTCTCCAAAAAGCTACGCACGTCGCATGAGTCCTCCGAAGTAAAAGGAAAGTATTCTAACAAATGCTGGAAAGCAGACTGGTTCGCTTTCGCCACATGCTTGACACGTTTGGCGGGTGGTGCATTGATGGTGGCTGCTTCTGCCTCTCTCTTGGTGGAGGTCGAAGGCTGTGCCCCAGATGTATTTTTGCTTAGACAAGTAAGCTTATGTTTCTTGGCATACGCAATCGTAATATGTTTATTGCATCCGGAACACAGTTCAGTGGCAGCCAAATGCTTGTCTGGCACGCAGGTGCGACAATGTCTTGCAAAATTTTTGCTTAATATAGTTTTTTTGCACACAGGGCAACTTTTCATAGAGGGCATTTTTTCGGGGTATGTTTATTTATATATGGGAAGCGTTGTCTTCCTCAAATATGTGTTTTAATCAACTCTATAAAAAAATATAAAAAAATATATAAGAAAAATATGATTGTAGATGGAAAAAAACACAATAAATATTGTATGTATGTGTAATTTTATTTAGCTTACTTTCGCTAGACACGAATTTTCTTCAGATTTTATTGCCCACTAGTATATTTTTCTACCAATCTAGTAGAGGTGTGAAACTATGAAAATATACTTGTTTATATATATTTTTTTTGTTTTGGCTGATATAATAGCAAATATATATATAGTTATTTTGAAATTCTAAAACTTTCAGGTATACTTATTTTTATATGCAAACATACATCATAAAAAAATTACACAATCGTATTTTTTTCCATACACATATTTTTTATTTTCAGAAAACAAAATTATTTTCGATCTTTATTTTTTTAAAAAATTTATTTGTGTTTATAGTATTTGTCGGGCAATAGCAGATAGAGCAAGAATCGTTTTCCTACAACCCATAGTTTATAAATTACAAAACATCTTAGAAATTACATCTTGAAATTTTAATCCAAAATAACTCAAAAACAGCAGGCACTAGTCATCATCCCTCCATTAGGTTGTAGAGTACTTCTAATTTTGTATCGAATACTATTAAAATTTTCGAAATAGGGTAAAAACTAAGCCAGCAAATCAAGTTTCTCAAAAAATAAAAAAATTGTCTGTATTTCCGAAACTTGAGGGGGTGGAATTGATTTTATTTGCCAGTCGAATAGTTCTCGTCGAATCCTATCCAACAAACCTAAAATCATCATCCTAGCTCAATTAGGAGCCGAGAAAATCAATGTCTTGGAAAACATCTTAAGATTTTTGTCTTAAGAAAATTTTCTTGACAGACCGGAAGTAACATCTTGACAGACCGGAAGTCGACTTTCTTAAAGATTAAGATATTTGTCTTAAGACATTTTCCAAGACATTGATTTTCTCGGCTCCTATGGGGCCTAGAACCATGTAACTTTGGTCTATGCATATACCAGTACTTGTCCGACCCTGTGGCCGAGTGGTTAGGACATCGTGCTGCGATGCCAAGGGTCCCGGGTTCGAATCCCGTTTGGGTTTGGTTGTTTGTAAATATCCATTCATCAATTTCATCATTCACCCCCATCTTTGCAAATTAGCCAAGAGGCACAAAACGCAAAATAAAATAAACTAAATCAATCAATCAATCAATTAATATACCAGTATTTTTCCTACATGTTCACTCACCTTACAACCCACCCGATCAAAAAAAAATACTCCCTGCACGCATACACACATGTATAAATTTAAAATATAGGTTCGATATTGAAACAAAAATATTATTTTTTTTTCCTCTTCTCCTCTCTCTGGCCAAGATTGCAAATAATTGCAGAAATAATAATACCATGATATTTTTTTAGACTGTAAGTCTAAATAAATAAGATTCGAATAACTATGTACTTCTACTAGCCTTTGCGATGGCGCAGCGGTAGCATTATAATCAAAAAATCTCGGCTTCGATACCCGCACAAGTAGTTCTTGAAACTGTAGGTCCAGTCCCGATTAGCCTTACTGTGCATAAAATAGACTTAAAACATCAAATCAATCAGTACTTCCAACAGCCTCTGCGATAGCACTGCAATAGCCTTGTAATCTCGGCTTCGATACCCGCACAAGTAGTTCTTGAAACTGTAGGTCCAGTCCCGATTAGCCTTACTGTGCATAAAATAGATTTAAAAAACAACAAAATCCAATCCAGAGTATCAACAAATTCAAAAAATAGAGTTTCCCCTGTACACTTGTATAATTTTAAACTCAAAATTCGATATCCTGCAGAGGTGGTTCGGATCTCGCTGTAGGCTCAGTTTCGATTAGCCTTACTATGCATAAAATAGACTTAAAACAACAAAATCCAATCGAGAGTATCAACAAATTCAAAAAAAATAAAATTTCCCCTGTACACTTGTATAATTGTAAACTCCAAGTTCGATACCCAGTGGAAGTGGTTCGGATCCCACTGTAGACCCAGTTTCGATTAGCCTTACTGCGTAAATTTTAGTTTTATAGCTAGTCAAGCAACTTGTGTGCGTATAACTTATGCTGATATGGTACTCACCTGACAGACCAAACTAATTCGGCTTCTATTACACTTGATATTTACACTTGGTATAGCGTACACTTTTATGCGACTACCCAGTAGCAATACTCGACTGCAACTGATGTGCGAAGAATAGCAAAAAAACTGGCCGCAACTGGGTGGAGTAGACCTTCCGGTGATATTGTGTTGGTTTCGCTGCTGGGCACGCCAGTGACGCAGAAAGCTCCAAAGGCAGCGATCCAAATCATGATGAGCGTGGGAACGTGAGGCGATAATATCTGATTGTCTCCGCCGCCATTATTCCCACCGAGGTCACCCGCACAAAAAAAACTGGCCGTAACTGGGTGGAGTAGACCTTCCGGTGGGGATAATGGCGAAGGAGATAATTAGATGCCGCCGCCTCACGTTCCCACGCTAACTCCTCTAGTTACTAGCAGTATTTTGCCAAATAACCAAAATATTACGACAACAATTAACCCACCCACTATTGCCGACACCACCACTACCATACAAAAAAAAACACGTGAAACCCTACAGAGGTGCGACTATCTAGAGTCGCAGCCGTTAGAACCTTTTTGGGTTGGGCACCACGCACCCTGGCGGGGTTAGGGGCCAGGAATCCTAAAAAACAACAATTATTTATTTGTTTGTTTGCGTCACAATACAGGTGCGCGCATATGCATGTGCAGCACATCGTTCTCGCGATAAGATTTTTACAAAAATCCCGATATACATTGACGCCCAGAACTTGGAAATAAGGCATATTCGCTCACCACTGTTGCCAGCTTAGTCTCCCTCTTTATCTTACGGCAACATTGACGTCTCTAGTTTTTTTTTAATTGCAGGTAGGTTGCCAACACACTCTAGTTAATAATGCTACATATTATACACGCACACACGCACTGTGTTGCCATCTCTCTTTTACGGCAGTATATATTTGTTGCCGGCTCTATTGCACAGTGTGTGTATGTTACGCCAGTGTATAAATTGGTTAAACCCTTATCAAGTAAGAAAAACTATAGGTAGGTGTTGGCAGCATTGTCGGTTGTTTAACTCTTCCCCCTCTCTCTTTTTTTTGTAAAAAAACCATGGTAGAAATACCAGTAGGTTGGCAACCTTGATTTATGCAATTAATTAAAGCAAGCCTCAAGCCTCAAGCAAGATTGCCAGCTCCTTGCCTTAGGTTAGGTTAGACCAAAATAAAAACCTTGGTAACTTTTCGAGTAAAATATTGGCAACACTGCAAGACAAGCCTCAAGCAGTATTGCCAGCTCCTTGCTTGAGGTTAGGTTAGACCAAGATAAAAACCTTGGTCATTTTTTCGAGTAAGAGGTTGGCAACACTGCGAGCCCCACTGAGCCCCAGCTGGCAACACTGCGAGAAAAGCCTCAAGCAAGATTGCCAGCTCCTCGCGTTAGGTTAGATTAGCCCAAGAAATAAAAACCTTGGTAACTTTTCGAGTAAGAGGTTGGCACTGAGCCCCACCGAGCCCCAGCTGGCAACACTGCGAGAAAAGCCTCAAGCAAGGTTGCCAGCTCCTTGTTTGAGGTTAGGTTAGACCGAAAAAGAAAAACCTTGGTTATTTTTTCGAGTAAGAGGTTGGCAACACTGTGTACCTCACTATACCTCATTTTCGGGCGTGGAATTCTCTTTGCTGTACTACTCGCCCCTGACCGCCTTTACCCCCCAGGGTTTCCCCCAGGTACCCTGTTATTCGACGCTGGGTGGGCGCCGGGGCCGCTTCCATCGTTAGAAAAGTTCCCGGATTTGAACCGGCCGGGGATCGAACCCGGGACCTTTAGCATGGTAGTCAGACGCGTTACCGACTGAGCCACCGCGGCCACGGCTTTTGTACTGCGTTGTGTTAAATGTTGTAACTAGATTATACCGGACTACTATCGGATTAAAAATTACGGATATTCAAATTTGGACTCAAATTAAAAGTTAATCAGTAGAACCACATAAAAACGAGTTACATCAAAATTGGCTTATTCAATTCTGTGCCAATATATAGTAACCAATTTATTTTTGATTATGCGTTCTATTTTTATCATCGTGAGAACAAAATAGGATTATTTTTTAGTTTCGCAAACTATCGCTCTCTTTGAGATTCTATAAATAAAGAACGGGTGTTTTTTCATATATAAATTATAGATTATATAATTTATTTATTTATTATCCAATCTCTAATATCCATAATTTATAATCCGATAGTACTCCTGTGACGTTCTTTGAGGCCCGTAGTACCTCGGATGCCTCTGTCGACCTCCTTGGCGTAGTGGTTAGCACATCGCGCTTCGACGCCAGGGGTCCCGGATTCGAATCCAATCGGGTAAGACATTGATTTGTCCTTAATGAGAAAATTGAGAATTTAGTAAATGTGATAGTACGTGAAAACAAATATTGATTGATTGATTTGCTTGATTTACTTCGCTTCTTGTGCCACTTTTGGCTAATTTGCGAAGATAGCGATGAGTGATGAAATGATGTATGAACACTCGCAAATATCCATGCCCAAGCCAGGATTCGAACCCAAACCTCTGGCGTTGAAGTTCGATGTGCTAACCACTACGCCAAGGAGGCCGGCTTGTGGAAACAAAGAAAGAGATCCTCTTATGGGTTTTCCTTTCATATTTAAAAAAAGACAGAAAAGCAAAAATAAACCAAATCTGTCAATCAATTCTTTCTTTGTAACTCTTTCACTATGCAATTCTTCTTTAGCATGCAACGTTTCTTATTAAAATCATAATACGATTTATGAAATGATGAAATCTGAAATTCTAATGAGAACACGGACAACCTTCTTTGTACGAGATATATCGGTCAGGTTTCAGAAACATGAATTTTTACAATACGTTTCCATGTGCAATTTTCTCTCTTTTAAAAGTAGCATGTTTTAATTATGTTACTAATCATTAAAGGAATACCTCAATACCATCCCGAAGTATGATAATTAATATTTACCCCTCAAAGTAATGAAACACTTTCTCTCTCTGAAACTCGCATAGAAATGATAGCGGCCGTTTGCTTCGGCCAAGCCCCGAACGAACATAACCGAAGGGGCACCGAGCATAACCGATCCTCCCACATGACGTCACGCGCTCGTGCATGATCGGCAATTTTCGGATGGCGCTACCTTATAGTATATTAAGTTACCTTGACTAATTACACCATACTTTAATATGCATTTCAACCGACAACTACCATCAACAAATCTTGAAAACAAAACACAATCTATCTCGTCACAGACTATTAGAGCATTCCCTTCTCTTTTATTTAACAGACCTATCACAGTGGTTTCATCAATGCGTACATGCAATTGGGCAAGGATCCAGCCAATCGTTGGGCTAATTACATAGGTACTTGGACTAGATAAACATTCCCTTGAACTGTTATCATTTTAGCGGTAAAATAGCCGATGCTTTTTCCGATCTGTTTTTTTTTATTAGCCTGTAATTCAATACAAAGTTAATTCATTCTATTATTAATTTTATGAGTTTCGGCTCTGTAAAATAAATCTTAACACAAGCCATTTCTTATTCTAAGGAAAAACTCTCATTAAGAAAGCGAATAGAACATTTACAATTTAATATCAGTCATCAGTAACCTTCCTATACGATCTATTCCCGTTATAAATCTAATTATATACACCCATAATAAAAATACCTTACTTAATTTGTACAGTCAGACTTAAATTACCGTTGTTAAGAGTTTATTATTACAAACTTTGTACATTATATTACCTCTGAAGTTTTGCAAATTACCTGGCTCCTTTGCTAAAAGTATAATGTAAATTATTATATTAATTTCAGAGCGTGTTTTAATTCTACAACACAGACATTTTTCTCATGACCGTACAGTTTGCTAAGCAAATTGTCCATTACTATTTTCATTAATGGTTCTCTTGCATTCTATGTATTTTAAGTACATGAACATGGTTATGGACAATTTGCTTCCCCCCTGTACTTCCACAACTTATAGAGACCAATTTTTTTTCTTAAAATTTTTCTTTCAAAAGCATCCAAATCTATCTGTAATACTCTCAGCTTACACTTCCATAATTCTGATTACGTTTTTGCTCGTTAGTAAGCTAAAACGTGATTTAAAAGTCTCTAAGTAACGTTCGCAGCAGGAGCAATGTTTGTTCTTTGGGGGAAAGTTTCTTTCAATCTTGTTTTTCTGATGACATCGATTCATCATTATCCGCCAGATGCCGCCTCCCTCACCCCCCATCCCATCTCGATGGAACGGGTGCTGAAGCGAGGCTGTTCCTCTGCCAAGAGAAGCAACCCCTCCCTCTCTTTGTATTAACTAATGGCGGGAGAGCGTTTTGCATCTGTTACAGATGTGTCGATGTTGCAAATGTCTAATTGGGTTTACAAATGACCAACGTGACAACAATATCACATTTTATAATCTCGCAACCACCAATGGGGTTGCGGCAATAGTAAATTATAGCACAATTAATGTTTCTAAGCTTATAACACCATTAAGCCTTGTTTCCATGATATGAAAAACTCAATATGCTGACCAAGGCAGAAATTAATTTTATTATAAAACATAAACTAAACGTAACGTTTCAACCTTCTAGCAAGGTCTTCTTCAGACTCTGTACCAAGTACAAATGTAACAAAATACAAAAACAGGAAGAATGCAAACAAGAAAAAGGAAAACAGAGAAGAGGAAGGGATTATCTACGAAGTGAAATGTAAAGAATGTCGGAGTGTGTACAAAGGAGAAACGAAAAAGAGGCTGAAAGACAGGTTGAAACAACATAGGGATGATGTACGACTTAAGAGAGAGAGAAATGCGATATTTAAACACACGAGAGAAACAGGACATGACAGAGTGGGATGAGGCTAAGCAGATAGGAAGGGAGAAGAGAATACTAGTGAGAAAATGGAAGGAGGCCAAGGAAATAGAGAAGAAAGGTGAAGAAGACACAATGAACTGGAATGGGGGACTGAAGATAAGCAAAGAATGGAAGAAGGTGTTAGAAAGAATGGAAAGGACAAGAGAGAAAGAGGAGAGAAGAAGGAAGAAAAAAGAGGGTGGGATATAGAGTCCAACCACATTCTAGATGGAAGTAAATATGTCTAGCCTTTTAGGTGAAAGTACAGTTGACAAGGGGAATCCACCTGCTAGAATGTTCCAGAACAACTTTCTGATAGTCTGGAGGGGAGTAATGTTTGTGTATATATATCGTCCTCTTTTGTACCTTGTTACATTTGTACCTGGTGCAGAGTCTGAAGAAGACCTTGCTAGAAGGTTGAAACGTTACGTTTAGTTTATGTTTTATAATAAAATAAATTACTGCCTTGGTCAGCATATTGTGTTTTTCTAAGTTTAAATTTCTTAAAACATTTATAATGTTGTCATATTAACTCAACACTCTGTGAAGATTTGCTTTTGACGAAAATCCCGGCCTGCGCATGTCCGTTCTTTGCGATTAGCCAAAAGAGGCAGAAAACGACGTAAAAATAATCAGTCAATCAATCTTGACGAAAATTGGGACGTGCTTGGAGAGAAAATTAACCAGTTCTCTATCAAAACACAATGAACATATAACAAAGATTATCATTATTGATGCTCATGATTCATTCAGTTATAAATTTATTGTCAATTTTTTTACACTGTTTTATATTGTTTCTCCACAAGTGTGGTTTTTACAGGTGATATATTCAAATTATCTATAGTATTTGTCAAAATAAAGGTACCAGGCCAGGGCTAAGAACAATGCGAGGTATCAGAATTACAATTACAACTTTTAGGCCAAATTTGATTAGGCGGTCAATTGATATTTAACACAGTTCAAATATCGCATTTTTGTGGCCCTTTTTCAAGCAAATTTTTCCCACTGGAGGCGCGGTACTGTAGTCTCATAAATTACAAATATTATAACTACTTAGTGTAATTATATTCTTTGTATCATCATTCTGCAATATTAATCATAATTTTATCTATTTAAACTCAGATGTACTCATGAAAAATGTACGCAAATAATATACACCTTTAATATTAAAAATATATAATATCATTTACGAATATGACTCGTACTGGACACCAGAATGGTCTGGATAATCTTATACAATAATAAGATATAGTCTCGTAAATCTCTGTAAATTCTGATTATGAATGTTGGTCATACGCGTAGCTACAGGGTGTGCCTAGGCACACCCTAATGGGCTGCTTTATCAAAGATAATTAAAGACAGATATTTCAATAAGAGAGAAAATAAGCGGCAGTTTGTAAGAAGTTGAAAATGTCATTACTTGGTACAAACGTGTGCATTATCGCTGATGAAACGAGTGTCTATATAGTTTTTCGATTTTTTGATGTCATTGGAGAAAAAAGATATTTACTGCATTCTACTCTGTACTGTAGCGCCTTTCTTCTATACCTGTCAGAAGCTGCACATGTGAGACAGCTTTCTCCAAGCTTTCCCAAGTTAAAACTAAATTAAGAGCAACTCATAAGCAGGATAGATTGGAAGCCCTGCTCTTGCTATTTGTGGAACAGGAAAAAGCTTCGTCTATTGATGTAAATAAAGTTATTGATGAGTTCAAGAACATTGTACCTTTTGAGAGACGTCTCTTGTTATAGATGACGTGTATTTTGATGTATTTGTTTGTAACATTTATGAATATTTTGTTTGTGTGTAATTTCTAAGCAATTTGACTTGTGTCTACTACATATATTCAGAAATTTTCAACACTGTCATTTAGTGAATTTATATTCCTTTACAAACATCAGTGCAGTTAAAGAGCCAAGACATTGTGTTGCAAAATAGGCTATTAAAAAGGTACAAGACCTCATTTTTATCTTTGTGCACACCCAAATATAAAGTTCTAGCTACGCCTATGATGTTGGTCAACGGTCATCTGATCATCATGCATTCTGGTTCTCGCGATTATCCAAAAGCTAACAGAAAAGTGACGCGAAATGAGACAGTACAAAATCACCTTTCAAATGTAGCACCTTGATATGTGGGTCTAGCGTTTACTAATGACTGCCTATGTCTACATGCGTATGCATTAGCGTCGTTTGCACGTAAACATGGTGTATCCAAGGGTGGAGATGAACTACATTCACTAGATTCAATTTTCCTTAAAATAAATAGAATGCCACATTGATGAAATATCCGAAAAATACGTTACAACCCTGCTACTGGTTCTGCAGTGCTTGGAATATCCGTGCTATGGCCTGCAGAAGGTCAATAAACACTGTGTGCATCTGCGCGGTGACTATGTAGACAAGTCTTAAGGACCACAACTTGAAATAAAGTTTGTTTAATTTAGTTCAGGGTGATAATTAAAACGTTAGGAAGTCCTTAGACTTTGTCGAAAGCCAGCGTTCAACCTCTTGCATGACGTCATATGTGTTGTCGAGTCGCCGACCCCGCAGTGAATTTTGCACTTCAGAGAACAAGAAAAAGTCACTTGGGGCGAGGTCTGGAGAATAGGGCGGATGCTGCAATATTTCATACCCGCTTTGTCTTGCTTCCACAGCAGCAGCTTGAGATGAGAGAGCGGGTGTATTGACGGACCACAGAATACAGCGTGCTGGCACCTTGGACACGTGGAGTCCGTCGTGAATAATTTTACACACACACACACACACACACACACACACACACACACAATACCATAACTAACACCAGTTGCATGCAATTATGGGTAAAGTTAATCGTCGATCTTCACTGTAGCCGCATCGTCCGTGAGTGGTGGTCGTCCACTTCTTGGATCGTCTGTGAGCTGGGAGGCATGTTTAAAACAAAAGTATTTCAAACAACTTGTTTTAAACGCTTGAAACATATGGCTTTGTTTTTTTCACAAATATTTAAAACTGTTTTAAACATTTTTTTTCAGACTTGTTTAAAACACATTTCGATACTTGATGTTTGATAGTTTGTGGTTTCGTGTTTTGTAACTATGCCTTTTCATTCAGTGCGTGTTATTCTGTTTACTGTGTATAAAAATCTGTTCAGTGGCTGAAAATGTAGATTGAATTAACAAAGAAACATAACGTTATAGTTGGTCACGTTTAAAACACCTGGCTATGTTTTTTATGGGTGTTTAAAATACTTCTAAAATTCCTCACTTAACACACTGCAAAATGTGCACATTGTTGTTAATGTCAATATCTAGTTCCATTCAATATAAAATGTCGTACTTAAACAAAAAAAACAAAAAAAAAACAGAGTAGCTACCACGCGGACTCATGGGGCCTGGCAACTGTGAGTTAGTTGAAGCTTCTCGAACAACCTACTAACATAAATGTGTATTTTAAGAAGTTAATCAAGAGTTTACTCAGACTCTGGTTTACATTATAATAGGAACACAGTCCATCCTTGGATGATTAATAGATTCCTTATTAATCATTATTCCTAGAAAATAAGTCTTCTTGGCATGATGTTTTAAACGTTTTATTTATGTTTTTTCGGTTCTTCTTTAAAACATCGTTTAAAACATTTAAAACAAAAAATATGTTTTGTTTCTTTTTTTTAAAAAAAAAAACACAAATTTTGCCAACACCCTGCGTATGACGACACCATAATGCACAAAAGCACCAGTGATTACACTGGCGAAATTTCATTCGCACAGCTGAATAACTAATGATAATTAAAACTTTACAATGTCATTTCCTAATTCCACCAACATTCACAAAAACACAGTAATGAATCACACAACTATGCATACAATTTCACTGTATTAATAGGCACGTGCAATTTTATAAATCGGCAGCATCTACGTGTATATACCGGGTGGGCCATAAGTCAGATGTCACTAGCAATCGTTAGACTTTGTTTTGCCTAGCGTTGTGAAAGTCAGTTGTGAACTTGACTAGTGCGGTATTCACTAGTCAAGTTCACAACTGACATCCACTACGCTAGGCAAAACAAAGTCTAACGATTGCTTGTGACAACTGACTTATGGCCCACCCAGTATAAACCCTGGCATGGGAAGGTTCGTAGGGAATTTCAGAGATCTGTTTTAAAATTTTCTTTTTGCCATGTATATTTTTGTGTCATCCTTCTCGAGAAGTCCTCTTCCCTAAACCATAGCTTACTGCGCCAATGGCACATACAGGAATATCGACCATACAGAGAGGTTACGACCAGTTGTTTCAAAGGTTGTTGTTTGAAGTTCACTTTATGCACAACCCGGAACCCCCTGATTACAAAGCGACAGCGTTACCACTACGCCATCAGGGAGGCATGATAACCTAATCAACACTCGTGCACATGGCATTGCACGGAAACAACCGAACTTCAACGAACAAAACCGAAACTAACAGCTACAATAAATGTTCGGAAGATGTCTCTGTATTACGATATATTTCAAGAGGGATACCAAATTAGGACAATCAGTAACTAAGTAAGTGAATTCATTCTATTTATGTCTAGAAATAACAGTTATGTTAGAATTTGAATTGAATACTTGAATTGTTGTTTTAAGTCCACTTTATGCACAGTAAGGCTAATCAGGACTGGACCTACAGTTTAAAGTGGGATCCGAACCACTATGATCCTCCACAGGGTAACAGTTATGTTAGACATAGCTTAGAAAGCAAGTGTTATTTAGAATCATTAGAGGGTTGGATATCTTTAAACATCACGAAGTTGCTTGTTGGAGTAATAAATAATAACCTATTCATATGACCTCATTTAATGATTAGGTGGATGTAATGCATAAGATATGATATAATAGCTTCTTATGAACCAAATGTATGAAAAGATGATAGATAAACACTGTCTTAAACACGAACTGATGGAAACTGATTTCAAAACCACACACATATTGCCACTGAACAGACATAAGGACACATCTCATAGGTAGCTTTTAACCAGTACTTAAAGCAGAGTTGTTCAAGGTTCAGAGACCCATACTACATTCTAATGAGTTCTATTGGATTCCTCATCAGGACCGAAACCTTTTTACTCGAAGAATTTTAAATCGTTCACAAGTTGCATATTTTTTCATTTCAATACCGAACTTGGACCGGATTTAAATTGATCCAGAAAAAAGGTACCTGGACAGTATTTAAATTGATCCGGAAAAAAGGTCCCTGGACAGTATTTAAATTGTACCGGAAAAAGGTTCCTGGACCAAATTTAAATGGATCCGGGAAAAAGTTTCCTGGACCGAAATGAAATACTTTACAGATAAAAAGGACGGCCCAGAACCCATTTACGGTTGCTGTTTTACCCTTCCTGGACCGGAATGGAATTATTTAAAATTTCTGGACCTTCAACAACCCTGACTTAAAGTATAAAAAAACTATTTTGCATAAAGACCCATCAAAACTACATTACTTGAGCCATCATTTCATCTGACTAAAAATATATGTGTAGTAGAAATTTAAAATCTTGTCATGGGAGTGAGACCATTCCTTTTGTCTGCTTGCTGACAGTACGGAGTGAACAGTCAAGAAAATTTATGAAGAACAAGAAACGATTATATTTTGGCCAACAAATGATTTCCAAAATTACTTAACTAACGTCAATACATATTTAGACGATGAATAAAACAAAGTAATAATAAAATCAACACTAAAGTTAATAAATTAGTAAACTGATTACAACACATCGAAAGTAATGCTGTTAGATGAAAACATTAAAAATATCACACGAAAAGAAAAATGCTTGAAATTTATTGATGAAATATTAGTCGTTATGAATGCAAGGAAAACACATTTATAAAGAAAAGAATTAGTACGATAGTGCAAGAAAAAAATAGTAACAACAAAAGAAAATATGAATAATTATGTACTTGAACGAAAATAATACAACTATACACCTGACTATAAAAACACAAACAAGATAAAAGAAAAAGTAATGGTTGAAAAAAACAAAACACCATCCTTATTGATAACAAGATAAAAACTTGTTACTAACCTTAGAGTCATGTAAGAGCTGTGGGAGAAACGTATAGATGGATTATTTGATGATGATAGAGAAGAGAAAGCAAATATTTACACTAAAGAAGAACCTAAAACAATACAGTCAGAAGCTGATTATGTTAGAATGTTTGAAGAATGATAAAGAATTCGTACAGAAGACTATCTATACAGTGAGACCTTCAAGTATTTATGAAACAATGGACTAAACACCCATCAATTTTATACTTAAAATATGTCAAACAGGATGTATTACTGAAGATTGGTTACAATCAAATGCAAGAACTTGTGATAGGATCAAAACAAATATGTATCAATTACTTCTCTGAATTTTATGCTATCTTTCTGATAATATAATGTGTTTTATATTGAAATCATACCTGAATTGTCTTGTTATTGTTAAGAAATGATGTAAAATAATTTCAAAAACATTAAAAAATGAACTACAAAATTACCTTTCCACGCAAATTATTACAAAATACACCAAATAAACTTGAAAATTCGTTATTTAAGCAATTACAGTACCACACTTATTTATACTAAGCCTCAAGACCTCCACTTCAAGAATAGGATTAACATAAGCATTTTTCTCTCCTTATAACGACAGAAAATTGAACTGTTCCTTGGGCATATGTGTGCTACTTCTTTGATTTTGATGTAGTGTTGTGGTTACAGGATTATTTTTGTCCTCATTAAATGTTATATATGTGTACAGTTACTGGCAAAAGTGGTGTGAAATTATCATGCAAGTCACGAGGGAAGGATTACTTAAAATTTTGAATGGGTCTCCAAATCATTACAGATAGGTAACCACAACCACACAACCAATCAGCTAGAGCATACCATAAAGGTATATTCTTCCCCAGGAATAAGGCAAAGGGCATTGGATAAACACTGCGTCCCAAGGTACTTATGGTATTATGATTTCTCCCTTCAGCTTTCCGCTCTTCTGAAGTTACTCTCTACAGTGCACAATAAATACTAAATGAAACATGAGAGAGAAAACAGTCATATTGTCAACGACAGTGACATATATCGTTACACAAATACATTGTGTGTTTCAGGAAGCCTACCCCTAAGGATTGAATGGATTATTACAATTCGAAGCTCGCTCATATAGAACCGCAACCCACTTCTGCCAGTGACTGTATCTTTAGGTTAACTTATGTGTATCAAATAGCATGAAATTCACTTCACGACCATATTTCAGACAGGTAAACTTTACAGCAAGAATAACACGTACATCATGCTAAAATGTGCCTCCCATTAACATTATATACGGATGAAGGAAAATGGGGGAGGGGACTGTAACATACAATGCTACGACCAAACAACATGAAAGTTGGTAGCTCGAAAGAGCATACGTTATTGGATCACACACACACATATATATATATACAGCATATTTTCGTTCGAACACGGAAACCGGGGGATACATAAATTCTGGTCCCCAGACTCCATGACCTTTTCTTGGGACGGGCCTGGCGCCACTCTGCCTCGAAAGTTGCTTCGGTTACCAAGGCAACACGCCACTGGCGGCGCTCCCGTCGCCCCAATTACAAAGCGGTTCTTCCGCGTGAATTTATTTTTTACCCATTTCGGTGCCTTGTCCCGGATGGTGGAAACGCTCTCTCGCAAAAGATATGATCATCTAAAAAAGCAACATACACTATCGGCGTGAATGTGAATGTTCATCAGTGAATAGTTTCAGGGGCGTACTGATATAGGGCAAGGTGGCATTGGCCCCACGGGGGACCCAGTCATGACATTTTGGGCCTTCTCGTACCAGTACTGGAAAATCAAATAAGCTTATATTTACCTATCGATACGAATTTCAGTACAACAAGATGTATCTATCTAGGAAGTAAGCGCTATTGTAATTAAAAACGAATTCCACTCTATCAATAGGTCTGCACCGGATCAACAACATTACTCAATACACTTGGAGATCCCCACTGCTCATGGCCATATTCAACCATTATTGATTTAAAAAAAACTAAAACGAGGAAGAATTTCGGAATTTTGACAAATAAGTGAAACATATGCTAAACAAATTAACACTTACAGAATTGTGCTTGTGATATACAATGTCTTCGGCACCTTTCTAGACCTGTAGAATCACTTGGCTCGCATTCCTGTTGTTATGGACCTGTCTGCTATGATGTATTCTATTATCCTGAACGAATTGTATTCCTTATTAGTGAGGAAACCTGTAGCTGGGGGTGTAGGGAAGTTTAAGAAACTTGGTCAAAGTCCTTTAAGAACCTCTAAGCATAGTAGCATGAACGCTAAAAAATCACAAAGTTAAGGCGCGTGTAGGTGGCCTCTCGACATTGACACGTCCTTTCCCCTTGGACCAATATTTATAGTTGTTAATTTCATTTCTTATTCTACAAATGTTTATTGTTATTAATCTTAATCTCTGTTATTTATTTTATGATTCTTGTGGTACGTGATATTTTAAACCTATCACTGATAATGTCAGGATAGTGACTGACCTTTATGTTCATATCTTGTAAGAGCTGTTGCCAAGGGAATTACGAGGTGATGTAATCAGAGTTACACTCCGCCCGCATATACTAATTATATACCTTGAGTAGGTTGGGTTGTCTTAGTCTTCTCGGGCGTGATTTCATTTTTTTATATCTTGCGTCGCCTTTCTGCCATATTCGCTAATCGCGACGATGAGTGATATGATTAAACTGATTTTGATTTCAAATTTTGAGATTTTTCGTCACTTGTTGCCATTTTGCACCCTTCTATGTACACGGGGAAGATTCCCCTTATCTAAAACCCTTACCTTAATGATAAAAAAGGGGTGTAAAGAGCCCTTTGAGAAAGATTAAAAGTGTAGGTTGTCAAGGGACCTGCAGATGACAAATAGGAGAAGGAAGGGGAAAGTGGCCAGGGCGGGCAGGCAAAGTGGCCTTGTGAGTTTTCTTCGCTGTATAGTGCTTCCGCCACGCGAGAGCCGGGCGAAACAGTCGCCACGGATGCTGTCAGTGTTGTGTGTAACTTTGAAGCGGGAGGCTGCACTGTTCTAAATGTGGACTCATTTTATTGTTTTCTCGCAAGTCTGATTTAGCTAAGTGGTACAAATTGTTGATTATAGCTAAATAATAGTAAGTGTTATAATTATATGCTCTTGTGCTGTTTGATCAGCGTGAAATAACCTTTTAAATGATGTGTGTTTGAAAACGCTAAGTCATGTAAGTTAGTCGTTAGACCAGTTTTTGTAATGGCGTCATTCCGGGCAAAGTGGCCACGAAACAGGCGGACTCGAAAGGCAATGAAGGATGGATTAGATGTTTAAAATGTGGACCGGTTTTGACGAAGAAGATGATGAGTTTGAGTGCGAATTTTGCGGCCTACGCCTAATCCTTTATTGATAGACTATTGATTACGAATTACTATTTACTTTATCTTGTAAAGATTTCATACATAAGATAATACTTAAAAAACATAGGAGCAATTGAAGGTGACAGGAGTGTTCTCCGATTTATTTACTAGATAATGTACTAAGCAAATAAGTGTTCCGGATGAAGTGTCAGAGGTTCTGATGTCCCGGTCACTGTTTGAAATTTGGATATTACGTGTGTAAGGTGTAATATGTTGCTTTTCATAATGGCGATATTTCTCCGGAAAGAAGTGAAGAAGCCATGTTTTGTGGAATGCAGCCACTGAGTTGCGCTGTCTACAGTGTTGCCACACAGGAGAGGAACATGTTGAGTGTGGATTTTAAGTGTGGCAACACTGTATCCACCGTTGGATTGTAAACACTACAGACTTTGAAGGTAAGCTTAGTGTTATTTGAAGTATGTTTGCCAAACCTAACCTAACGTTACGTGAAATTTTCAAGTTACAGCCGAGACCGGGAAATTGTAATGTCAGATTCGTGTTCAGGAGGCCTCATGTAGAAATTATACAAAATTTCAAACAAATCGGGGAACACTCCCGTTATCTTCAATTAAGCCAAAACATAATACTTATTCTTAATGTGTATTACTTCAGCTTGTGTTGATTAAATACACACTCTGAATCAATGTGATTTGTTCAATTACCTATGCAGGTAAAATGGGAAGGGGCTGGCCACTTTACCCAACCTAGGCGGACAAAGTGGCCACTTCGTACTTTTTAAAAAAAGTAACGTGTACATTTTCAAACAACAAGAATTTAAAAATAGAAATTGGAAGTAAAGTTATTATACTTACTATTGGTCTATGTTTCTATAACTTTGCTGATTAAAAAGGTACGATAAGAATTCATAAAACCTTAGAGTGGCCACTTTACACTTCCTTCCCCTAAGTCACATAAAAAAGGTTAGGACGGATACCCACAAAGAAAACCCATGTCCAGACCGGGTTTCGAACCCGGGACCCATGGGGCGTCGTTGAGCGCTGTGCTAACCACTCCGCACGGCGATAGACCAGTATTCTCCGAAATTCCTCATTCTATATTGTGACGCCATGCATTGAAAGGTGGCTTGTGTTCCGTGTAAACGATTAGATAAGCGACATTGCTAGTGTTCAATATCATCGATATTCTTGCCAAGTAGAGACGTTGCAAGGTCAGGAGGGAATAACAGGTTGGGACACGAAAAGCCTTCGTGGTATATAATAAGATTAACTACAAACATCCGACAGGCTTAAACGCCTGACGAGTATGCAACCAGAAAACCTTCCGTGATGGACGGCTTGCGTGATCAGCAAGGATGAAAATCGTTTAAGGTAAACTGAAGGGGGAAATTGCGGAGGTAAAAATCGAATGTTCTAACCTGCCTCACTCCTAAAGCCGGTCTTACACGATCCATATAATGTTCATGAATCTTACTTGGCATTACGTATCCTTAATTCAGGATGGTACCTTCAATGTGTCTCCGACACTGATGTACAGTCTGTAACAAAATAACTGCACCACTTAATACAATGGAACGCAAACTGTTTTTTAGGTGATATGTAGACAATTATACCGCTCATAATTTACTTTAGATTAATCATGGGCCTTGTTTTATATGTCTGTTAATAATTAAAGCCTGGATATTGACCTTTTGTCGTGTGTACTTTTTCAGTAAAATAATCATTACATATTGATTTTGATTAATAAATTGCATTTCAACAACATTTTTTTTCTTTTTAGCTAGTTTTTTTTAGCTTTTGCTAGCAAAACGCAATGTATCTGCTCAAACTATGAACAGGGAATAACCCATTGAACATTAAGAGAAACGAAAATTATTACAACACAAATGGCACTCAGGATTTGGTATGCCACCCCGTACAGGCGGCGGCCATTTGCACACAGACGTCAGAGACACCTGTTGGCAGAGAGTGGAATGAAAGACAGTAGTGTAAAAATAACAAAAAAGAGTCAACATGCACCAAGGAACAATCCCAGGTGCAACTTGCCATTGGCCATTGTTTTGTACATTATTGCAATGGCAATTTAAACATATTTCAATATTCCCCTCATTTTTAGCAATGGTGCAGTTATTTTGTTACAGACTGTATTTTGTACTTGTATGACGCCTTGGTGATCCTACCCTCCAAACGTTGTTCAACTATTGAAGTCATTGGCGTAACGTGGGGCCTAATTTAGGAGGAGGGGGCAGAATCCAACTTGGGGGGTTAACTTTGGCGGGAGGGGCACAGTTGGAAATTTTACAGCGTTCAGGATTACTTGCTAAATAACTGTTATATACGAAATCATCACTATTACTCTATATTACTCTCAGGAGGTTAACAAAAGTACCCATAACTTGTAAATTTTAAACAACCTGAAAATATTGGGGGGCAAGTACACTTTTTCCCCCGTCAAGTTATGCCTATGATTGAAGATATTGATGAAAAGCCAAGATAAAGCTGTTACGTCCCACGTGGCAGTCGCAGTGAGGCTCTTGCAAGTGTTTGATTTTTTCTCTTTTGAATAGGCTATTAGTGCCTGTCACACAATAAGGGAATAAGCCCCTTGACTAAATCAAAACTGAGGACATGCCCCTAATAATAAAATGTCTGTTCAATAACTTCCTCACTAAATTTCTAAAACTTAAGACTCCCTAGCAACAATTAAAACTGTAATATCTAGATTAGAAGCTGATGCTGTGAAGGGGCACTCAGCACACATAAGGACAACACGATCCTATAATGGATTATACTGGACGTGGATGCAGGCGTCAAAGCCTTGTTGGCCTGCAAAACTGCTGATACAGGGGTGTACAACGTGGAAGTTGGGTTGTCTTTTGGGTGCCTTCTCAGGACACCCCTTGCACGCTCCCATAGCGGTGTTGTAGAAGGGGGGGAGGTGGACCAAGGTGCCATCCATGGAAAAGCTTCTACTGTTGATCTGTCGTTATCAGTGATGTGCGTTTACGCGTAAACAAAGATAGTCTACATTCTACACGTAGACTATTTTATACACGTAGATGACGTAATCTATGTAAACAAGGTGATAACTTAGCAAAGGGCGCAGTGGAAGCAAACGAAAATTATACTGCGTATCATTTGCTGATGTGTGAGGAGAACTTTTCATACGCTACCTTCCAAATTCGAACAATTTCTCACTTAGGAAAAATCCTAACATAGGAACTATTCTAGTATTTTATGGGGGAAATACTAATGTTGCCTCACGACTGCCATCTGTTGTTTTTCTTGCATACTATTTATCTTCTTCCAAAGTTGATGATAGAAGAGAACAGAAATTTTGTTGTAAATTGGATTATTTTATTTATTTATTTACTCAGAGTTTCAGCTACAGTCCTATTTGCCCATTTTACACTGAAACAACATAAAGTAGAAACAAAAAATAACAAAAGATAAAAACAATAACATGGTGGGATAGATTTACATGTTCTTGGTCAGTAATATACAAAAATTACGTTTTGGAAGGGAAATATCTACATTCAAGGAAAGTTTGTTGTAGATTTCTGGGAGCCTGTAAAACAAGCAGAGTTGTAGAAGGGATAGCCTAGTGGTTGGGTTGTGGAAGAGTTGCAGGTTGCGCGTTTGCTTTTGGAGTAGCTACCCTAAGTGTGAATTTACTGATTAGGAGATCTGTTCTGATTTTGCCATTTATTATCTTGTATAAAAATTTCATGTCAGCTAGATCACGACGAAAGGATGGAGTGTGAATATTCAGAGCAGCCATGGTGTCTGATTTGGATACATGTCGAAAGGAAGGTATTCTATGGCAAACAATTGCAAGAAAGAAACTGAGAACCGAATCTATTCTGGTGAGATTGTTTTTTGAGGCCATTGCCCAAATTGGGGAACAGTATTCAAGGATGGGCGAGATGAAAGATTTAAAGAGTTCATTAGGAACCAATGTGGTTGAAAATGTCACTTTCCTTTCATGAAAGCCTTGAAAATTAATTTTAATGTACTTTAGATTGTCTACGTAGTCTATGTAAACTACAACCTAATGTAATCTATGCGTAGACAACGCATGTACACGTAAACTTATACTGTACGGCACGTCACTGGTCGTTATCTTAAAAAAGCTTACAAAAAGGATAGGTTAGCAGTAATCCAGTACTTTCGGGTGAGCTGAAGAGACACGGTGAGCCATTGGTTTGAATACGACACTCTGATGTCCACTCTACAAATATCTTTCTTCAATTCACTACTTTCTTTAAAAAAAAATCTTCATTTCAAAATTATTTTGAAAGAAAATAACAAAGGAATTGTAATTGTGGCAACTACAGAGAATTATATTAAATTAAACAGGTGCTGCCACTCTGTGGAAACTATGGAAGCTCTACGTTGTACGCAGACTTTAGCAGGTGCAACCTCTGTAATCGTAGCTTTCTTGTATAAATCATCTAACTTAATGTCGTGGGCACATTTCTGTCTCACATCCTGCGTTCAATGTACAGAAATCAGTCAGTTTTAATTACAGCAACATCGACATAACGCAACCACATTTCAATTCCTACATTTGGAACAAAATTCCACGCATGCGCACTGATTCTTCACAAACGAAAACACCGTAACTGAACAAATGACTGACGAAAGACACATTGCATTTAAAACTTTCCACTGCGCATGTTTGATCGCGCTACTCTGCGAAACGCATGATACCAGCTCCGGCGGTCAGTTGTGAAATATTTTGACCGCACCTTGTATATATGTTTCTAGAAGATCAACTGAAAATATTTTAGATGTTCTATTGCTACTTTATCTACATATTGTTTAGTTTGTAAATATTAATTAAATATAAATAATATACGTAACTATCTATTCCGTTCGTACGTCGAGCATCACAGTTTTGCTACGGCATTCAATTGAATACAAAACCCTGCATTTTTGGGAAAACATTCGGATGATTTAAAATCGATAGGTGATTCTGGAAGTATTTTGAACGAAGATGACATCCATTTTTCGCATCACGTCAGGATTTTCCCAAATAAAAATTCGCAAATTCGTCATTCCATTACACCTATTACAGAACGCAATAAAATGAATTTAAACAAAGGAAATTTCGGTTGTTTACAAACCAATAGGTGCTTCTGGAAGTATTTTGAATGGTGATGACGGATATCTTCACATCACGTTATGATTTATCCCTAGACCATGATTTTGGCCAAAGTATTGTTCAATCAACTCGCTATGAATGAATGAATGAAATTTTCTTGAAGTTTTCTTGTAGAAGTACCGTTTCCTTGACTCCCATCTGTTTTTAAAGTTGTGGTAATGGCGTAGTGCGATGAATTGGCTTCTGTTACCTCTGCAACTGTCGCTCGAGGTTCGGTCTGTGATGGCAGTTCTATTACGAACTGAATGCTATGGTCCTTACAAGGGCCTATAGAATTTTGGTCCTAAAAAGGGCCTATCTTACTTTTTGGTCCTAAAAGGGCCGTTTTGCTATGATATTTCGTGTTATATCTGGGTTGTTTTTAATTGTCTGTTTAGAATGCATTTGTGATGAACTCGATGATTGTCTCTACGACTGCAACGAGTTTGTCTGTATCGTTCTTTGCCTTTAGGAGCTTGTCTTTCGTATTTTTGATGGTCGTTCTTATTCTCTCGTCTTGTAGTATTGTTAGTAGCCATTTGAGGGTTGCATTTGTCTCTTCTTGATCTTCAGTTGAAGTCTGAAGTATCTGACTATAGTTCATGGTAGTCGGTAGCTTGGTTTTCGCTGTTGGCTTCTCTTGCGGTAAACTGAATGGTAGTTGTTTCTGTTGTTCCTTCCCATAATCTGGCTTTGGTTTTGGTATCATCTGATGTACTGATTGAAACATTTTACAGCCCCTGTAGTTGGCTGGATGGCTTCCTCCGCAATTGCAGCATTTTGCAGGAAGTTTTCTGTCTTTCTTTTGGCATTCAGCTGTGAAATGATTATTTGCACATTTCACACATCTTGGTTGAGCCTTGCATTGGCTCTGGGAATGCCCTATCCTCTGGCATCTATGGCATTGCAGTATTCCTGGAGAGCGATAAGGTTCCACTTTCATCTCGTAATTCATGATGTGGTCTTGACTGTAGATGTTTCGTGTCGTCTCTCCTTTGCTCAATGAGACTAAGTACAGTGGCATCGGTGTCTTAATGAATGTCTTCGGGTCTCGTTTCTTCATCTGCTGGACTTGTTGTACTTTGTAGTTTTGTGCTGCTAGCTCTGTCTGTATTTCTTTCGTTGATAGGTCAATTGGCAGATGTCGGAGTACTACTTTGACCGGCCTCTCTCGGCGTGGTTTGTCGGTGGCGTAGCTGAGCGAGTGCTCTTTGCAGTGATTGATAAGCTTGTTGTAAGCAGGTCTAGTATTAGCTTGTATCTTCATTCCATCATGTAGAATTCGGATCTTGGCTTGTTTGTCATCTATTATCTTTGTCACCGAAGTGACAAATTGATGGCTTCTATCTGCGTTGTAGATGTAGACTGCTGGTAACTTAGCAGTCAATTGTTGAATTGTCTCTTCATCATGATCTGAGAACGTTTGGTACGTGTTTGACGTGTCAATTTGCTTGGCTATCGGTGGTGTTCTAGCACGTATTGGCTTTTTAGGATGGATAAATGGTTCGTCCATGTCTTCTTCGTCGTTAGAAGAATTGCAGGGGTGTTCCCTTTTCTTGTTTTGCATCTCTCTTGGAGTTTCTGGTTTTAGCTGTTCTTCCTTGGACAGTAACATGTAGTTTTCTTCCCTCACTCTGGTAAGCTGGCCAGGACGTGGTGTTAGTTGTGCCTGTTCCTTCTCTAGACGTTGTTTCTCTTCTTCTCGCTTCCTCTCCTCCTCCTTCTGCTTGTCTCTCTTTTTCTTCATTTCCTGCTTCCGGAGTTCAAAGGCTTCTCTTTGTTCTCTGGTCATTGGCTCTTTTGAGTTTCTTGGTCGGATGGATGGCGCTCCGCCTCCTCGGCGTTGCTCGTAGACGTTTCTCTGCATCTGGTTTCCTTTCTTCTTGCTGCCCTACATTATAACATTGAGTTTTGAACATTTTTGTGAAGGAAATATTTGTGAGGGATTTCGAAAATGGAACTTACGTAATCAAAGTTTTTAATTTTCATGTCAATATGTCTTGTGAAGATAGAAGATGGATTAAATGCTTATTATTCTATGTGCCTTTATAGTTCAAAATTGGAGGATTTTATTGTAGAAAACCAATATTTTACCATAATATAAACAGAGCCATCTATTGAGGAAATGATAAAACTACCTTTTATTGTGAAATTAAGGCAGTTATCATATTGCTATTTTCTGAAAAAACTGGACGTGATGGATAAAAACGGATTTCATTTTTCGAATCAGCATACTGAAATTATTCAGAGTCATCCAAACCCATGCTGACCGGTGATATCCAAAGAGATTTATTGGATTCATTTTGAGAGTACCGGTATTGATGCCCAGGGCAACTACCCAGACATTTCCTCTTAAATGCGGCGCATTTAAACTTTTGGCGGATCGTATTACACCCATTTGTCAGCGTGTTATGTGCAACGACTCGGAAATAAAGGGAAGCTTTGAAGTTTGGGACAAAGAGAAAAACAGGCGGAAACTTCTTCCAGAAGGAACGGCGGTCCTACTTCTGCAATGCTGCAATGGTCAGAAGAAAATGCGATTCATTGAATTGAGTAAATAGATTTTATGCTGTTAGAATTAGCATTTTTGCCCCGGTAGTTTTCACCTCTTGTCTTGTTCTTCTCTTCTTTGGTTTCTTTAGTGAAGCCTGTAAGACATTTTCAATGGAGAGGGGGAGAATATTGTGAATTTGTGAGTCTTGAAATGAAATGAAGTTGGATTGAAAAGTTACCAACAACGAAAAGTAACCCTGTATAATTAATGAATGAATAACTGAGTTCAAATTGTAGTTAAGTCGGAACATATGGACATTTTACACACTTCAAAGTACAGTAAAACCTCGTTAATACGGACGCCGATAAGCCGGACTTCGCTTAATCCGGACAGGCAAAAGAAAAACAAGAAAAAAAGCAGAATGCAAAGTTTCAAATGTGGCTAAAAGTCAACAATGGGATGTGTTGTACGTACTGCATTGTATGTACAGTATTGATTTACATTTTACTGTACTGTATAGGGTATTTAGGCCTATGCACTTTAAATACGTCATAATAAACTTGTTTTGTTGCTATAAACGTGAGTTTTATTGCACTTTCTAATGTTCTTTTAGGTTATTTCGTTTAATCCGGACTTTCGTTAAACCGGTCAACTTATCCCCCCATTAGTCCGGATTAACGAGGTTTTACTGTATGTAGAAAAAATCCTCTCATATAAAATCTTTAACTTAAAGTTTAAAAAGTGTTGTAAAAAAGCTCCTTGAGAAAGGTTAAAGGTGCAAGGTTGTAAAAAAAAGTAAGGAGAAACAAGAAAACAGTGCGAGATACCCCCCCTGTCAAAAAGTTAAAAAAAACATTGCTAAAACACTGTCATCTCCTCCCAATATGAATGATAAACAGTTGTGAAAATTAAACGTGTCTCTGAGGTAAGTAAGATACACACATTCGATAACAATATACCGAACACTTAAAATAACATTACATACACGGCACACATTGTAGGGTAGTCAGGCCGTGCAGCAAATTATCATGGGTGAGATGGCTGTGTCCAATTCGAAGCCGAGTTAAAATGACTTCTCGACGAAAGGAACGATTCGAGGAACGACATGCACAACAATTGGGATGATAGCGTGTAGCTTGTTCCCCGTTATCTCATCCCACTGTTCCTGCAACGAAAGCCATTCTATGAAGTCAGGAAAAATCTGATTAGTTGCTTCATTGGAAGCCAAATCGTCCTATACACTCGTAATAGACCGTAACAAACCATTATATTTATATGCCGCGGGCCTTGAGCGAGTGCCCAAGTTGCCCTGCCCGGATCTGTCTACCATATAGGATTCTTAAACTTGATTTCATCTAATTATGCATGCAAGTCGATTTACACCTCTCTGCAAGCCTAGAGCAGGGATTCCCAACCAATTAAATCAAAAAGACTTAGGTGGGCAGGCCATGTGGCACGAATGAGAGAGGAAAGAGGAGTTTACAGGATTTTTGTTGGGAAACCTGATGGTAAGGGACCTGTAGGAAAGCCAAGACGAAGATGGAGGGACAACGTTGAGATGGACCTAAAGGAAATCGGTAGGGATGGAAAAGAGTATATAGATCTTTCTCAAGATAGGGACGGATGGAAGGCCTGTGTTGCTGCAGCCATGAACCTTCGGGTTTAAGAAGGCTAGAGAGTTAGTTAGTTAGGGATTCCCAATCTTTTTACGTTCGCGATACCCTTAGGAATGAGATTAAAAACTTTGGACACCCTTGTTAGAATCTTCCTCAATGATAAATCTTAAATCGGAGTGGAATATGTTTTCAGGAGTAATTTAAATTTATTGTCAAATAAGTACCTACTCCAGTACTAATGTTATTAAGTTATTGAAAGATAATATAAGGAACAAACATCAGAATAGAACACAGTTTACTACAATGGAAATCACTCAAAAGTTTTGTTTTATTAATGTGAGACTTACGATTGATGCTTACACACAGAACCCAAAACGTGTCAATTGACACATATAAATTTTGATTTCAATAACACGTTAACATGCATAAACTGCAAATGATGCACCATTTAATGTGTCAAAATACACATAGAAATGTATAAGAGGGTATTTTTATCAGATGAAGTTCCGTGTGATGCACTAAAATGCATCAATTTGGAAGGTCAGGCATGATAATTTCGAAGATAACAAAATTACACATTAAGCTGAGTCAATTGATGCATTAAAAGTGAAAGTTCGTTATCTTCGAAATGATCTTGCCTGATCATCCAAATTGATGCATTTTAGTGCATCACACGGAACTTCATCTGATAACAATACCCTCTTATACATTTCTATGTGTATTTTGACACATTAAATGGTGCATCATTTGCAGTTTACGCATGTTAACGTGTTATTGAAATCAAAATATGTGTGACAATTGACACGTTTTGGGCTCTGTATGTAGAGCCCAAATGTTTGATATCAGGCCTTACAGTTGACAACGAAACACTCATATTATTAAGGTTATGCAGGCTATCTCTTACTTTGGATTATATTGTCGCCAGAGCACAGTTGCCTTGCTCGCACAAATATGAAGTTGAAAATGGCAAAAGTAAGTCAATTGTTTTCTTCACTAGGACAGGATACTCCGCTGCCAGTCGAAAGAAAGAAGGAATGAAGGAAAGAGAAAACAGGGAGAGAGAGAGAGAGATATATATCTCACTTTCACTCTCTCTCTTCTTTCTTTCCTTCTCTCTTTCTTTATTTCTCTCTTTTTCCTTTTTCTCGCTCTCTCCCCTCTTTCTTTCTCCTTCTATCTTTTATCTCTCTCTCTCTCCTTTCTCTTCTCCTTTCTTACCCAAAGAGAGAGAGAGAGAGAGAGAGTCTTTCCTTTCTCTTTCTTTCCTTCTATCCAGAGAGAGCGAGAAAGAGAGAGAGAGAGAGAGAAGAAAGAGAAAGAAGAAAAGAAGAACTCACTCTCTCTCTTCCTCTTCTTTCTCTCTTCTTCTTCTTTCTCTCTTCTTCATCTTTCTTTCCTTTTTTCTCTCTCTCCCTTTTTCCTTCTTTCTCTCTCCTTTCCTACGAGAGAGAGAGAGAGAGAGAGAGAGAGAGAGAGAGAGAGAGAGAAAAGAAAGAAAGAAGAAAAGAAGAACTCTCTCTTTCTCTCTTCTTCTTCTTTCTTTCTTTCCTTCTTTTTCTCTCTCTCTTCTTCTTCATTCTCCTCCTTTCCTACGAGAGAGAGGAGAGAGAAAAGAAAGTAAGAAAGAAGAAAAGAAGAACTCTCTCTTTCTCCCTTCCTCTTCTTTCTCTCTTCTTCTTTTTCTCTCTTCTTCTTCTTCTTTATCCTCCATTCCTCCGACAGAGAGAGGTAGAGAGAGAGAGAGAGAGAGAGAGAGAGAGAAAAGGAAGAGAAAGAGGAAGAGAAAAAGAATCTCTCTCTCTTCCTTTTTTCTCTTTGTTTATTTCCTTCTTTCCTCTTTCTCTCTTGTCTCTTCCAACCCAAAAAAGACAGCCACCGATGCCTCACTCTTGGTGAACTTAACTTTGAGTGTGGAATCAGCGCACAGGTCAATAAATTAATCTCGTTAACTTAATATTTCTTTCGCCTACTTCTTAATAATATTCACGGCACCCTTAGGCCCAGCGGCGGCGCCAGGATTATTCATCTAGGGGTGCTGATGGGGTGTGGAAAGAAATTTAGAGGGTGCGATTCTGAAAATAAGGAAAACATGAAACACGCATGCATGCAACCTTTCAAAACTGGGGAAGCAAGGTGCCAAAACTGGAGGGGGGGGGCAAGGACAGTTTAATTTTCCTTGGTTGATAAGGTTTAGCATAGTGCGGGGTGGGGCAACTGCATCCCTAATCACCGCCATTGATTAACAAATTACTGACTGAAATTAAAATATATGTGTAAAATATATAACTTTGGATTTACATTCATTTCCCAGGGATTATGCCCCCCCCCCTCCTTGGACGTCCATGATGATATATATATTAAGTCTTCTACTCCAAGAAAGTGGTCATTCAGTGTAAATATTCAGATACACGTTGCAGTCTTATTGAACTATGTAGTGAAATACAAAATAAAATCATCCTGCCCTTAAAAACACAATTTTTGAACCGTCTCAATGTAATCAATGGAGGCAGTGGCGTGCCCAGGATTTTCGAAAGGGAGGGGCTATGTATACTTTTCTTGGTAGTCAAACCTCATTTTGTCATATTTTCCTACTTTTGACGTTCCTTCTTTAGGAATACTAGGCCAAACTGTGGGTTATAACCCCCAACAACCCCCCTTGGACACGCTACTGAATGGAGGTACAAAATACATAGACATTATACATTCCGTCTGCCACAAGACAAAACGTGAAGAGCACAGAAACTGTGTCATCTTTAAAATCCCTTCTGCCATACAATCCCCAACAACGAACTGTAAAATTTCTTCGTGAACATTGGGCCTCTTCCTATAAGTTTTTGAAAAAGCTTGAAATGGTACGTTTACTAGACATGTTACGTGGAACAAATAAATAGAACGTATTAAGAAGAAAACTACCCTTCATTTTACAACTCGCATTAAATAATTTCCCGAGCACGACCTGGTGATACCTTAAGGGTATTTGAAATAAGATCCTTAGGAAAATATTTGGACCTAAAAGGGATGAGGAGACAGGTGAGTGGAGAAGGTTACATAATTTAGAACTACATAATTTGTATTCATGTCCAGATATTATTAGAATGATTAAATCAAGAAGACTTAGGTGGGCAGGCAATGTGGCACGAATGGGAGAGGAAAGAAGAGTTTACAGGATTCTTGTTGGGAAACCTGATGGTAAGAGACCTGTAGGAATGGCAAGACGAAGATGAGATAGACCTAAAGGAAATTGGTAGGGATGGACAAGAGTATATAGATCTTGCTCAAGATAGGGACAGATGGGAGGCCTGTGTTCATGCAGCCATGAACCTTCGGGTTTAAGAAGCCTAGAGAGTTAGTTAGTTAGTTACTTCAGTACCTATCATTCGGTGCTCAATATGACGACATGACATAATATTACATATTAATGTTAGTGTTTTCAGTTGAACGTAGGTGGTGCGGAAGAGATTGCGGAAGAAAATTAAGGGGTGCACCGCCCCTGCTTAGGCCGATCTCACGGCACCCCGGTTGGTAATCAGTAGAGTGCGGATTTTGCATATTTGCATATTTTATTCCGGTCCTCTAATTAATATGCAACCGGGTTCTAAAGTTGTTTCAGAGCATTCCGAACCGAAGTAAGGGGTTTTAAAGTGCATATAAATGCATATTTAAGGTGTTCGTGCATATTTACTGCGTAAGCGCATATAAATGCATATTACGTGAAAAAACATTAAATTGATAGTTTTTTTTAAAATATATTTGTTTACTTGGTTAATGTTTCGTCTGTGGAGTGTTTCTGAGAGTAAAATTTTCAAGCACAGGTGTTCGAAAACCTCTGTTTATGCGCTGCAGGGCAGACGGCCCCCCCTCCCTCGCGCATACCTGGCAATGACACAGAGAAGACGTACATCCCCTCCCCCGGCCTTCTTCCTTGGCCTGGAGATTTTTGCTAGTAAACAGTCTGTACTCCATTGAATTAGTGTAGTTTGCATTGTTTGAAGATGCCGAAGGAAAAATCATCCAAGATTGTTTTACTGAAACAGTGGATTATAGGAGAGCTTTCGTAAATGCACACTTTGCATCCTTCCCTTCGATTGTGACGCAACTGGAAACAGAAGGAATGTTTTTGTGTTCTGCTCTTACTCTTTGAGAAAATGTCAAGAAAGAGATTGTTGTGTAGAGCGCACCTTTTCTTGATACAAGGATATACTAACTGATAAACGGTAAAAAATCACTCTAACCAATTTAGAGTGTTATGTTGTAGTGCACTGCAATTTACATAAATTCAAAACTACTTAACGATTTTCGTTATATTGTGTTTAACAACTGGAAATAGTAAATTCAATTTAATACAAGATTTTGCAACCTTACTTGACATGGAAGCTGTTGTTACTTCGTCTTTACCTTCAATGGTCACTATGTGTGTGTAGTACTTTAAAAAATAAATGTATTTCGAGGAATTTTTTTTGTGCCTATAGTTTTCCTTTAGTGCATAATTTGCATATTTTAGTGCATATTTTACTTGTTTTTAGTGCATAGATGCATGCATATTTTCCACTTTTTTAGTGCATATTGATCCGCACTCTAGTAATCAGTAATAACTGACCTAGAGAAAGGATATTGTGAGCGGTTTCAGAGTCCGTTGACATTACAATCGCCCACTTAGTCATAAGTCAACTAGTAACAGCGTCGTACTGAATGGTGGGCTTATATCAGGTTCTTCCACAAGAAATTTCAACTGTGTTAGAACGCATCTCTTATAACAGATGGCGCACGGCTCGAAATACTCAACTTGAAACATTTCATTGAATTTTAAAAGGGATAAATATAAATTGACAATCAGAGCAATCTATCAGCATGTGAATGTCAAAAACGTTTCCAATAAAAATCTAAATATTTCACTTTATGTTATCCTGCTTGAAATGTATTCTTAGTTCTTGCAGTGAAATCTTCTATAGGTTATGTTAATAGTTCGCGAGATGAGGTCCTCCATTATGGCGCAGTGGTAGCGCCGTCGCCTTGTAATCAAGGGGTCCCGGGTTCGATATCCGGTGGAGGCACAAGTGGTTCGGATCCCACTTTAAACTGTAGGTTCAGTCCCGATTAGCCTTACTGTGCATAAAGTGAACTTAAAACACCAAATCAACAACAATCAACAGTTCGCGAGATGACATTGGAAAATGAATAAGTTCATGCTCTCTCTGTGTTACGTAGTGAGTTTTATCATGAAAATTTACATTGTGAGAAAAAACCGCTATATTATATGGTATTTACGTATCTGAAGTAGGCGGATATACATCTTGCTCTCCAGCATTATACATCTTTGAAAGACACGCCCAGTGTCTCTCGTGTGTCACTGTTGCCACATGTAGGAAAAGGGTGTAAAATCTCATCAATCACTCGAGTGGTCATCATCTTAAATCCATTTTAGAGTCCAAGCTGAGAATATTTTTGAATGCTCGAGTTGAAGCTCTGTTCTACATCACGGCATTATAAAATTGTAGAAATTATTGGAGCATAATAAAAAAAAATATTATTTCCTAGCATTCTTCTAAGTCTACAGGTCCACTCTTCGTTAATAGAAGAGAATCACGGGAAATTATTTGCGTGTGAACAAACAACGATGGTCTATATCTAGACTATGTAATACGTGTAGACAATTTAATCTACATATACAGCATGGCTATGAGCGTAAAAATAACGCGATTGTAGAAGGGAAATGAAATTATCCCACATTTGTGTTGAACAAGCGTGAGATGATCATCTTGAGCATTACGAACAATTTTTCTGAAAAGTACGAGACATATAGAATATTTTCGTTACTGATGGGAGAATACAATACGCTCGTCCTACGATTACTGTGTACTTTGTCTAATTCTTTTTTTAAACAGTTGATGCTTAAAATGTAACTTTTTTGCTGTAATGTAATTTACGTAAACTGTACAAAGTTTAGTGCAATTTACGTAAACTGTACAAATCTCAGTGCACTTTACGTAAACTGTACAAAACTCAGTGCACTTTACGTAAACTGTACAAAACTCAGTGGACTTTACGTAAACTGTACAAAACTCAGTGCACTTTACGTAAACTGTACAAAACTCAGTGCACTTTACGTAAACTGCACACATCTCAGTGCACTTTACGTAAACTGCACACATCTCAGTGTACTTTACGTAGACTGCACAAATCTCAGTGCACTTTACGTAGACTGCACAAAACTCAGTGCACTTTACGTAGACTGGACAAATCTCAGTGCACTTTACGTAGACTGCACAAATCTCAGTGCACTTTACGTAGACTGGACAAATGTCAGTGCACTTTACGTAGACTGCACAAATCTCAGTGCACTTTACGTAGACTGCACACATCTCAGTGCACTTTACGTAGACTGCACAAATCTCAGTGCACTTTACGTAGACTGCACACATCTCAGTGCACTTTACGTAGACTGCACACATCTCAGTGCACTTTACGTAGACTGTACACATTTCAGTACACTTTATGTAGACTATCAATTTTAGTGCACTTTACGTAGACTATAAATTTTAGTGCACTTTACGTAGACTGTACAAATGTTAGTGCACTTTACGTAGACTGTACAAATTTTAGTGCACTTTACGTAGACTGTGTAAACTATAAACAAATGTAAACTACGTTCAGATAACCTGGAGTCAACGCATGTATACTAATATGTGTAGACTTAAAAATATATCCAGAGGAGCTTAACAAATCTCCAATCAATGTTTCTAGGGTTCGATTCAAAATGAACACATTTCACTCGGCCGGATTAGCCTATCTGTGCGTCAATATCACGGCCCAAATGTTGTCAATAACATCCGGATATCGCTCTCTTCGTGAAAGTTCAAAATTGCTTCAAGTTTCGCAACAATTTTTCCCTCCCGACCTGTTGGCAGCGATCCGTAAAACGACCCATTACGAGCTGCAGGTGGAGGGAGCCTGCATTAGCGACCCTCGGGGGGACAAGCGACCGGAGATCACAACGAATGGCAGCTGCGAGCGAACGCCGATACGTCTCCTGGGATTTGGATCAACGCCTCGTCGAGAGAACATGGTGGGCGGATAATCTGCGATCGGCAACTTACGGCGCGTCGAGAGATTTATTACGCACATAATTACGTCACGCACCGTCACGGTTACGTATGCAGGTGGCGATTCCATTCAATGAGGAAGTTCGGCCAACATGGTTTTCTAATTACGCTCTACAAAGTTAAATATCTCGCTGTATTGTTACTGTATCTGGTTAGCATGAGCTAACTGGACAAGTCCACTCTCAAAATTAGGAGTGACGTCTGCAAATGCGCATGCGGTAGCTGGACGAGTCCACTCTCAAATTACAGGCGGCGTCTGGAAGAGCGCATGCGTTAACTGGACGAGTCCACTCTCAAAATACGGGTGGCGGCTGGAAGTGCGCATGCGCCAACTGGACGAGTCCACTTTCAACATAGGGCTGCCGGTTGCAAGTGCGCATGTGCAAACTGGACGAGTTCACGCTCAAATTAGGGGTGGCAGGTGGAAGTCCGCATGCGCTAACTGAACGAGACCACTCTCAAAATAGGAGCGCCGACTGGAAGCGCGCATGCGCCAAATGGACGAGTTTACTCTCAAAATAGGGGTGCCGACTGGAAGCGCGCATGCGCCAACTGGACGAGTTTACTCTCAAAATAGGGGTACCGACTAGAAGTGCACATGTGCAAACTTGACGGGTCCATTCTCAAAATAGGGGAGGCGGCTGAAAGTGCGTATGCGCCAACTGGACGAATCCACTCTCACTAGTGGATGCGGCTTGAAGTGCGCATGTGCAAACTGGACGAGTCCACACTCAAATTAGGGGGTACTGGAAGAGTCCACTCTAAAAATAGGGCTGACCGCTGGAAGTGCGCATGCACTAACTGTACGACTCCACTGGCAAATAAGGGTGACTGCAGGAAGTGCGCATGCGCTAACTGGACGAGTCCAGTGACAAATAGGGATGGCAGATAAAAGTAGGACGCAGGCGGTGAACAGTGTTTGGGAGAAAACGTTTGTAATGTCTATTTCAAATCAGCATTATGTACTTGTAGGCTAATTGTGCCTCCCGATGACGTAATGGTAATGTCGTTCCTTTGTGATCAAAGGGTTATATGTCCGGTGGAGGGATAGTTGTTCGTATCCCACTTAAACAGCAGGCTGAGTCCCGATTAGTGTACCTGAACACAAAGTGAACATGAAACAAAACTCAATATTGGCTACTGAAGATTCGATCTAGTTTAGAGTAATATCCGAGCAGCCATTTTAACTTCCTGCTTCCTGCTACGTACGCACTTCCACACTGAGAAATATACCTCTGCTGCAGGCACAGAATACTAAAGCATGCTTCCGTGCACGCGTAGCTTCGTCAGTGTTGCCAGTCCCAAGTAAAAAATTATCGGCCCTTTTCTTTTACATGTGCCTCGTATTAATTCATTGATGTGGTGTACTTTTCTTCCCTTGTCTGCCACTTTCGGCTAATCGCGAATATGAGTATGAGTGATGACATGATGAAACCGTCACGGAGGTTGTAATATCTGAGGCATTAAACAGAACCCCTACGCTATCATACAATCCCGTGGGAGAACAATTTGAATGCTGCGAATGAACAGCTGTTACATAAACAAATAAGGTGAATTACAACCTTCATATAAGGAAGCAGAACAATTATCTTTAACAAAAGATATGAGTATTAAATAAATAAAAAGAAATTTTAATTACATTTACGGCAAAAAAATAATGTAATTGCTCCCCAGGAAGTCTTTCTAAATCCGTTCCATTTTCCAAACGTTCCTTCGTCTAACTACAAAAGTTCCCCCAGAGATAATAAAGAAGTCTCCCTTATTCCCTTCGTCAAAGTTATCCCCCCAGGCACTCATTTGAAACGACTGTAAGCTAATTTCAGAAGCATCCAGAATGTGAAAGTGCCGGAAAAATCAAAATAATGGAGAGAAATATGCAATTTTAAAACCCAAATCTCTGGGATATTTCGCACTTTTTTACATTTCTAACGTACTATTTTGGAATGCGGAACATTTCCTAAGATGAAATAATGCATTTCTAACTAAGATAATATCTATTTCTTACATTTACGAGTATTTACTGTTACTTGTTATTTCGATTCTGTAACACATTATGGCGGGCGATAGCGTACTGGTTCAGGGCGCGTTGTGCGAGTGTTTTGTCGATTTATGCAGTGTTGCAACCTTGTTCACCGGAAAATATCTACTTTCGTGACTGGATTTGAAATTATGCTAATACCTCGAAAACCATTGACGTTAGCCTCACAAACCATTGACGTTAGCCCCACAAACCATTGACGTTAGCCCCACAAACCATTGACGTTAGCCTCACAAACCATTCACGTTAGCCCCAAAAACCATTGACGTTAGCCCCAAAAACCATTTTCCGTAATGTTAGGTTAGGCAAGCATAGTTAAAAAAAAATAATACTCGACACGTCATGTTTTAGTGAAACACTGACTACGGGGTTTACGTCAGCTAACACACGAAACATTGTGCTCTTGTGCAGAAAGCAAATGACGGCAGCAGAAACAGCGTGTCGGACAGAGATTTTCACAGAAAACAACATGCATTCGCATTAAAATGGATCAAAACTACATTCACGAACTTCCACAACGCTACAGAAAATGATTTCCGTAAGTACTTTTTCCTGTAAATTTGAAGAAATCCGTCACCCCTAACTATAATGTTACCCTCTTTTCCAAACACGCTTCTAAAGATTTCTAAACAAAACGTGAGTGACATCTGGTGGATCTGCCTAATATTAACCTAACTTAACTCTTCAAATAGGAATATGATAATATTATGTTAAGAGTTTTACGGTGAGACAACTTGATATATAGTTTACTTTTCATGCATTGAGTGTTACTTGAATCTTACTTCTATGTGATAAAGAGAGTAGTGGTATCGTCGTCGCCTTGTAATCAAGAGGTTCCGGGTTCTATATCCGGTGGAGACACATTGCACAGTGGTTGCCACATCAAACTACTGTATAAGTCCAGTCCCGCTTACCCGATCCGTAAGTGGACTTGAAACAAGAAATATGCCAACAATTCTATCTGTTAAATAATGCTTGCGGTAAACTTTGTCATGTACGTACAGTTTCGACAGACTCTGTGGTGTAATTGTTAGTGTAACATGTACGCCTCATTGGGATTATATCTTCAATTTTATCGTGATAAGATAATCGAGATTGAAACATGAAAAAAGATGACAAAAAGTACATATACAAAATACATATCTAGTATTTGCGAACTGTATTAAGAATTCTGTAAGTTATATAAACAGATATCCTAGGATGCAAGCAACCCGCATAACAGATATACATGACGGGTTGCAGCAATTCTCAGACGGGGAATTAAACAAGAGTTGTTCTTTTCATTCTCAAACGCTATTCAACAATTCCACAACACACTATAAGATAAGGGAATTTAAGATATTTCAGTTCCTAGAGAGGAAGGGAGCGACATGGCAACACGCACAACGGATGTGCATGTCAAGTTGCAGCACTTTCTAGGGGCTATCGTTTCCTTTCACAAGCAATTCTTCGGCCTCTTTCAAGACAGATATTCCACGACGTAAGGCAACTTTCGGAAGGCAGAATTCGTGCTCCGTATCAAGAACGGAATCTCTACCAAGACAGCAAGAATAAACAATGACAGCGCTCGTGTTGCTAGCTTATTTCTCCATCTTCCGGGCCAAGTGTTTGCATATACATCCGTTCTAAACCGTTTAGCTACGTGGGGATAACATGTATCGTTGTAAATGTCTTGAGTATCTGCAAGTATCGCGACACACTTTTATTGCGGCAAATACTTCAACGTTGTTATTTGCAAAACTGGTTTCGTTTTTTTGTTTTTTAACCAAGGCAGATAACTTTAAACCGGAAAGGAGGTTGATAACTTGTGTTTTTTATTAGTAACGCTATCAGAGTTTACACTGACCGTGCGTCGTCTGATACGGTACGCGAATTACATAATATCGTGCATGTTACAAGAACAAATTCTGAATTGACTTGCAAATTAATGTTAATAAGAATGCACAACTACAAGAAGGAATTTAAAAATAATATATCTTCCTGGGAAAATAAAATGATCATCAGCAAAATTTGTTGTCAAACCACAAAGTTAGTCGATGTGTAGAAGTGAGTTATGACGTAAGGGTGTCCGGTTTGTGCTATAGAAAAAGCTTGGATGCGTGTTTGCCCGGCATTATTGTCATCAATATATCTGAGGCTATAGATTCAGACACAGTAGAAGTTAGTTCTTTTTAGTTTTTAAGTCCAATTTATGTACAGATAGGCTAATTGGAACTGGACCTACAGTTTAAAGTAAAATCCGAACTATTGTGTGTCCCCATCGGGTATCGAACCGGGAGACCCCTGGATCATAAGGCGACGACGATACCACTGCACCCAGCAAGCCCGTGTAGAAGTTGGATTTTGCTCTGCAAGTAACGGGAAAAGTACCATCACATGTTTCGTATTAAAGTGTATATCACCAACCCTGAGACCTTATGTAAACAAACCGCCTCACCGATTCGATGTATCACTGAACACGGAGACCTTCCCGCACGCATAGAAATCGCCATGTTGAAAGTTGCACTACTTCCTTGCTGTTCACATTATTATTTTTAGAAAATAACCAATGTTATAAAATATCATTATGTACACAAATCTCTAAGCTCATTGAAAGTTACATTGCATATTCCTATAAAATGTTCACACTTATCTTGCCTTGCCATGTAACCAAGTTATTTTACGAAGTGCACTATATTTGACGGAACAAAAAATCGTTATTAGGATGCTTGTCAAAGTTTCCAACCGCAATAAATTTACCAACTTTCTTTGTCTTGTTTTGATCATCATCATCAATATATTTATTGGACTTACAGCAATGCATATGGCTGTTTATGCCCATTATATATTTTATTTACATAAGATACAATTTACATAAATTCTACAAACAAATTTCAAATACACTCCAATCTGTATCATCCTTAGAAATATACATTACCATGTTATATAATTTTGTCTAAAAAAATGCAAGTCAAATATATTCAATTCACATGCAAGAAAGAAGCCAAATTTATGGAAAATGATTACTGGTGCAAAGAGTTAACCATAAAGGTGAAGCAATAAGTAAAGAAAGAAAGAGCATTGGGTTTAAAGTGAGACGTCATTTGCGGCAGCGTATCCCATACTACAAATTGGCCGTTGTTTTACCTTACGTAATGAATCCTGTAACGACGCTGGATTTTCGAGTGGAATATTTTACTTCTATGAGTTTGCAATGCTTTCTGCATGCAGGTGGTTTTGTTTACAGAAGGTGTCAGGGTTGGTGATTTGAACTTTAGTTTCTATGGCTTTAAATTTTAAGAAATATTTCAATACAACACGCCCTTCATAAACATTTCGCAGATCTCTTCCTTTCTTGCCCACAGATGGAGTGATAATGCTTTGTAAACAGCTGACTTACCAGTGGTAGTCACGAAAAAGTTCTTAAAATTTAAAACCAGTGATGCCAATTTGATCTTGCCTTACATGCATAAACGTCCACTTTTTAGGAAGGCAAGGCACATCTGGTCCTGAAAAGTACCGTCACTTGCAATACAGACCGGAAATGTAGATTCCCAAATACTACACGCCTTCTTGCATGGCGTTGTGTGTCCAACTTGATATTGAAGTTCACCTATCGCCGTAGAATTGTTCAACACGCGTAACGCAGGGAGTAAGGATCTATACCATGTTTCAGGAACCTGTGGAGCAAGCGAACGGAAACGAGTCCTCTGCGCAAGTAGTGACTCAAGAGGGTTCGAGCAATGAATGTGTGACAGAGCAAGGGATTGCATGGAGGGGACAACGCTACTTCAGCCACTAGATGTTTTCTGTCAGTAATGTTTTCATATTGTATTTTGTCATTAATGACACGTGTTTGTGTACACACTACATAACGCTCCATATATGTTTACAAGTTTAATACACCATTCACCATTTTCCTCTACATTGTACAGTAACAGTACATTTACTTCAAAGGTGTAGCCATATTTCTGACTCACCCTCTACACGAGGCAGTAAAACATTACTCAGGATTCAAAAATATTTACTATTATCTATGTATAAAGCTTGTCTTTGTTGTCCCCAACCCCTCCCCCTAAAGTCATATGAAGTTGTCGCCAATGCCTAAAAGGAATGTTTGTATATCACTACATGGAACTGAACATATTTCAATCGAAAATATTTCCTTAGCATTTCAGTTTGTAGAGAAATTTAGTGAGAAATAACATCATGATCATGACACGTACACCCAACGGCAAAAGAAACAGTAGGCGAATTGGTTTGGTTTGATTTGATTTATTTTACTTCGCTCTTTGTGCCACTTTTGGCTAATTTGCAAAGATGGGGATGAATGATGACATGATGAAATTGATGAATAGACACTCACAAACATCCATGCCCAGGCCAGGGTTCGAACCCGGGACCTCTGACGTTGTACAGTAGGCGAATTGTCCACACCCATTTTCATTCGGTCTGTATTACACAATGTGATGACAATGAATTTAAAGAATGACATCAATAAGCAGAGAAGAATGCCTGCTTCGAATCAACATAGTTTCATTCCTTAAAACAACGCAGGATGTAGAATAGAAAAGCAATGAAAATAGCGGTGGACAATTTGCTTACCATTATCTTTGCCGTTGACTGTACTAAGATATACTGAAGAAGAAATATTTTTCCGTATATGGCTAGTTAATCCTAGCTAGCAGAGAACATATAGTGTACAAATTATTAGTAATATACGACACTATAAGTACAAACCGTTCTAGAGGCAGGTAGAAAATATTTCTTCCGCTACGAGCATCTTACCTGTGAGAGTTAATTTCGACGTTGAAAGCCGACACTGAACCGAAAAAGTACATTACACGATGAGAAACTATACAATGATGCTCTTTGGTATAGTGGGTTTCATGTGACGTCAGGATGCGCACAGCCGCCATGTTTGCGGCCAATTTTATTTGTAGTTTGCAAAGAAATATCCACCACGTAGCGTTTGTTATATCTCCAATAACTGCACGTTAGTTTTAAATTATGAATGTCTGTGTTAGTATCCCCCGCCAGCCCGCGTGAATTCCGTATGCTTACATCAACTGGTCTCAGTCATGGCTGCCACAATGGAACAGTTTGTGACGTAGTTGAAACACACCTGTATGCAGCTAGTTTCGTCAACAATTAGCTTGTAGAGGTTACAAATTCAAATTACAAAACACTTCGAAGGTCAAAGTACCGGGTGATCTGTTTGAGATGTCAAAAAAGTAAACCTTTATACACAAGAGGTTAATGTACCCCAACGGCAAAAGAAACAGTAGGCGAATTGTCCACCACCATTTTAATTCGGTCTGAATTACACGATATGATAACAACGAATTGAAATAATGACTTCAATAAGCAAAGACAAATGCCTTCTTCGAACCAACATAGTTTCTTTCCTTAAAACAACACAGGATTTAGAACAAAAAAGTAATGAAAATAGCGGTGGGCAATTTGCCTACCATTACCTTTGCCGTTGACTGTACGTATCTGTGTGAGCGGTTTGTTGTAATATAAGCACAAAGGATGTAAGTTTCGAGTGAGTGGAGGTCTTCAGCTGTGTGGCGGCAGTAGCATGCATGTAATACTCGAAAATTTCGAATACAATACGACATACTGTGTGCGCTGTTATGACGTGATCACTACCTTTGTTACCATGCACATTAGCGCCGCCTTGTGGCCAAAGTCTGTAAACCTCCACTCATTCAAAACTTACATCCTTTCTGCTTATATTACAACAAGCTGCTCGGAGATATGTACATTAACCTCTTGTGTATAAAGGTTTAATTTTCTGACATCTCAAACGGATAACCCGGTGTTTTTTTTAATAGAACGTGAAAGTGCACAAAATAAAACTGAATAAAAACTGCCGGCTGAAGAGAAGAACTAATTGAGTTCCTCCTAAGAGATAAGCACGGGCAGATCTAATTGGAAACAGACTTACGGTTCAAGTTTGGGTCCAAAGCTACTGGGCCTTCTCCTCTTGTTTACATAGCCACCACGTGTACCTTGGAAAGCAGGGGCAGATATATTCTCACCAACACAAGTACCCCAGCGTTCCTAACGTGATGAACGATAAGATAACCACTGAAGACTGGCCGCGTGTCGCAGCACCACCCTGTCCGCCCCTGACTCTTACACGCTCCGGCAGCACATGTGGTCCCGTTCATCCGCAAAACTTTCATCTATCAGGCGCGTGAAGCGATGCATCGAAAACGCCATCGACGCATCCATATTTAGAACATGCATATCATCCTACACACTTTTAAATGCCTTTGAGAAGTCACATGACGATATTTGCTTTCTTGCGGAGAGGAGCGATTGCGTCACTGGGTCAGCAATCCAAAGGTCCTTGGATTTAATCCCAATCTTGTCTCGAGAAGACTGTTTTAAGACCAGTATGTATGTAATGTAATGAATGGTTTAAGGCATTGTAGTCTAATCTCGCCCAGGGCCCCGCGATATGTTGCTACGCCAATGTATGCGAGTTGCACTCGAACTACGATAAAGAAACAAACTGGATTTTATTGGTAATTACTAGGGTAGGATTTTGATGACCTTAAAATTGCCAAAAAATGACCTTTAAAAATGCATTTATGACCTAATACATGCAAGAAAATGCCCTATAAACTTAGGAAAATGACCTAAAAATTCTGAAATATTTCTAAAACAAATTTATAAACTACCAAGAGAAATTCAAATTACAAATTAACGTTACAGTATCTATCACATGTTCATTGCGTATGGTAGTACAAGTAAGAAACTTAACTTTTTGTCATCTTTTACACTTTAAGTACTGAGTTGCGGTACACGACGAAAATCATATGCAAATTTTCAAAAGTAAATGATTGTAGGTTTTCGGACAAGAGAGCCTTGTACATGGAAAAACTTCTCTCGAGTTCCACCGACACAAGAGGAGCGTACTTGAAATGAACAATATCACTTGCTGTTAAGTTACTTTGAATTCCACAGAGTGCAAATTTCTTCCCTGACAAAATGTTCGATACAGAGCACAAAACTTTGTACCCCCCCCCTTTTATTTAATAATAATCCATATGACGACAATGTACTGATAGAGGGGGAAATCACATTGTTTGAGCTGAAGTGTTACACAAAAGCTTGTATCAACAATACTGCACAGAATTTCTTTGTTTCTTCAAACACAGTGGTTCAGAACTGCGTAGAAGGCAATGAGATAAGAGCCGGGAACCTCTCTCCTTCAAAGGGTTACATTTGCATGTAAAATGTCCTTTCTTTTACCAAAATTTAGAAAAATGAATAAGATGACTTTTAAAAGGCCGGAAAATGACAAACGGTTTATAAAATTTAAAAATGACCTTTTCTTCAAAAAGGGTACAAACATGCAAAAAAATGCCCTAACAAAGGCATCCCAATTAATTCACTTACGTCTAAAACACGTTCTTATCTACTTATGCAATGTTTCTGCCTTAGTAATTACTTTTATCATATCTCTCATGCAAATTTATTTATATGCAATTAACATCTCGTTGCCGATGATTATGCAATGATGCAGTGAATTTGCATACTTTGATGAAGAAACATTACTGGTGTGTTTACAATCAATCCTCTAGCAAAATCACTCGATGACGTAAGGGAATTTTGAGGAACTCTGCAGGCAGAATGCTTAGCACAACTCTGTTATAGCTGTACTTCACTTAATGGATCTTAGGCACGGAGTTACGTCTTGTTATGGCGCGTACAGCATAGTAGTGTGTGATCAAGAATATTGTTTGAATCTATCCACTTTATCTCGGGTTTACGGTGTGGAAGGGATTCTCATGAAAAGTTTGACTGACATGGCCGTAGACAAAGCCTAGTAACAGGTGTGCTGTAGGATTGTTGATCATTGGTTCCTTCTCGTATTTAGCGTCGCTTTTTTGCTACTTTTGGCTAATCGCGACGATCAGGATCAGTGATGATTTGACCTCGGATTTTAGGATTTTAACCTATTTTTTCCTTTGCAGGTAAATAAGAAATAAGTTACGAGGTGTGGCTAGAAAAAACCGGATTGATGTTGCTGTCTACAAACGGCAAGCGCGTTAAGGTCAAGCGGTGCATGAGTGTATGACCTGATATCCTGCCTATCGACTGTGTGATTGCCCAGGGTGCGCGGCGCTCAGTTCCGCTGTAGCTTGTCGACGAAGTGAACCGTACGTACATCTGTGCATCGTCGGAAACATTGTTAAGTGTGAAAGTCGAACATCGTATCAATGTGAAGTTTCTTACGAAACTCGGAAAATCCGTCAGAGAAACTCATGGTTTGTTGAAGGAAGTGTAGGGAGATGAATGTTTATCACACACGAAGGTGTTTGAGTGGTTTCAAAAGTTTAAAGAGGGACGAGAAGTGATCGCGGACGACTCGCATCCTGGACGGCCTTGCACGTCAAAAACTGAATCAAACATTGCAAATGTCGGTAAATTGATTCGAATTCGGTACCCGAAGGTCAAAATGTCAACCAACATTATTACATTACGGTGCTGACGACCCTTCGTGAGCGAGTAAGAAGATGACCTGATTTGTGGAAAAGCAAGTAATGGATTCATCATCAGGACAATGCTCCTGCCCACACGCCATTGTCAGTCAAGGCTTTTTTGGCCAAGCATGGGATCCCAGTGTTAGAACATCCACGCTATTCGCCGGATCTAGCTCCGTGCCACTTTCTTTTCCCCAAAGTTCAAATCAGCACCGAAAGGAACCAGATTTACGACCATTGAACTGTGAAAACAAAAGCGACGGAGGTCATAAACATGGTTTCAGAAAATGATTTCCAGCACTGCTTCCAGCAATGGAAGATTCGTATGGAACGGTGTAACGATAGTGCAGGGAAGTACTTTGAAGGGGATATTGTTCGTATTGTAGAAAATAACCCACAAAAGATTTTGTAGCATCAATCTGTTTTTTTTTCTAGCCACACCTCGTATGTCAGAGTTTCAGTAAAAACGAAACAACTGGTGAAGTTTTATAGTGACTAAAAACCTAACCTATTCTTCTTGTTAAAATAACTAACTCTCTAGCCTTCTTAAACCCGAAGGCTCATGGCTGCAGCAACACAGGCCTTCCATCTGTCCCTATTTTAGGTTTTTGAGCATAAATCAAACCTTTCTTTAGATTTATATATATATATTTAAGGTTTTTCAGGATTTTTATGTCACACAGAGGTATTTTCTCGGTCTGATACAAAGAAATCAATTACTAACGTCTTTGAAACACATTTTCTGTCGATTTCCCTCTCCTTATTTTCCACGCAGCTTTCTTCTCCTTTCCTTCATCGATAAAAATAAAATCTAAACTGTGAAAAGTGTCAGGACATTTATAGATAGATATAAATTCAATCAGATTTGGATTAATAAAAGTTTCAATTTTTCACGTCTATGCAGAAAAATTCACGCACAATTCCCGGAGCCAATAATTCACGGACAATTCCCGGAATTCAAGGAATTCCCAGTGACTAGCCACCCTGGTATTGTGCAGCAAATCATAGATACTTAATTCATTCTCCAGATCAACAAGTAACTTTTGCTAACACAAATATAGGATTACAATAATTTGTGGATAATTTTGAAAATTATGTATGTAAATGAAAATTTGTTTAGAAAATTAATATTTGGCTGTTACATATACTAGGTATTAAAATTTCTTACGGTTCTTTTGAAATTTTGTTTTTGAAGATGTACCAAATCAGTATTTTTCAAGGAATTTTGAAGCATTTTAAGTTTCTTTTCGAACCTACTTCAGGATTTTTCGCGCCTAATTTTAGATTTTTAAAACCTATTTTAGGATTTTTAGAACCTTTTTTTAGGATTTTTAGAGCCTATTTCATGAACCTAAAAGCACACTTTTTAGAACCTAAAAATCCGAGGTCTAGTGATGATACGATGAAGAGACACTTTCATAGAACACCTATGTTCTTGAATGAACAGCCTTGTTTCCATGACAGAAAAAAACATATGCTGACCTGGCAGTCTTTATTTCAGTAAAAAAAAAAAAAACGTTAATACGTGACGCTTCAACCCTTGTCAGGGTTTTCCTTAGACTTTTAGTTTGGTTTCAAGTTTGAGGATGACCCTGATAGAGTATTGAAACGTCAGCAGTTCAAACCGTGTTTTTTACTGAAATATAGACTCCTTTGGTCCGTATATGCTGTGTTTTTTGAGGCGTATGAATACAAAAATTGAGAACTACTTTGGTACATCGAACAGTACGGTTCTCATTGGAGCAACCTTAGTAGATTTACAGGACAAGGGTGGGGATGCCATTAAGAAGCCATGCCTTGCACCTGCTCCTGGAAGAAGTCCTCTCGCGATCAACGGGTCTTTTGTTAATTTCCCAGTGTGCCTTGAGAGAGAAAGCCTTTGTAGCGGGAGTTCAGTTAACCACTTAAAAGGAGTGCATTATTCAGATGAGCACTACCGCAGCTTCTCGACATCGGAGCTCCTCGGTCAATTAGAGCTCTGCAGCCAACTGTAAGGTCCTCTGTGCGTATCATGATGAGGTCCACCGACCAGTTTTGAGCGCAAGTTGTAAATATTTGCGGTAGCTCAGTCGAGTCGTCTGACTACCACGCGAGAGACCACGATTCGATCTCCGGCGGGGAGAACCGGGATTTTTTCCACCTGTTCAAGTGGCTTTGGCGCCATCCCAGCGTCGTAATCAAAGCAGAGCCACTGTCACTGAACCTATTGTCTGCAGTCTGGTAGCAGTAACAAGAAGTCCATTTACGGAAACAATGAATTCCCTCGCCGCAGCCGTGAAAAAGTAGATATCGACTCCTCTTCATAAATCATCCTTGTACTTTTATTTCCACCTCCTTTGTCTATCGTGCACCTTCATTAACCTTTTCCACCACTGCATTCTCCAATTTCGCTTGGTAACGTAAATGAAAAAGCGAAACTATCTTTCTGCTCACTTTCTTTTATCCTTCACACTAGTATATTTATTTTTGACGTGCAATTTATGCTCTGCCATTCTTTTTGGTAATTCCTTCTTGAAATGTAATTATTGGATTCTCTGTTTCAAAGCTTTTCTCCTGTTTCTCGTTTATATCAGAAGCAACAGTGAGGCAAATAATTGAGGTACCGCCTCACAATCACTTTTCCCACAAAAAAACCTGCGCTTTTTTTTTAAAAAAAATAATCTCCACCCAATGATAGCTCTCTTACCTCATGTCGTTACCATGGCAACAGATCGAAGGAACCTCTCCCTCTCTGTTCTGCTAAACGATTGATTCCACTGGCGGGAACGACTGGTGCCCTTATAGAGGGCGGGAAATGGCCCTTTCTTCCTTCACTTCACAACTACAACTTTCTCGCTCTAACACAGGATATTACGTTGCAAAGCTCTTCAGGGCTAGTTTCGCTTTCTCTATACATGGTCTTTTAAAACACGAATAAGTTTCAAAGGGATGGAAGTCAATCGGTACGTGTGATTGTCTAGACTTTCTTCTGCGATGTACCCGCTGTAAAATTTAACTGTGCATTCATAATATTATGTAGTCTGCTCAGAGGCGTCGCCACTGAATGGGCGTTGGTGGGCTGTAGCCCGCCGTGAAATAGTCACAGCTCTTCCCCTTTTCAACCCCAAAAAAAGTCACCACGAGACGATTACAGTATCATTTTGAGTATAGCAAGAAATACAGAAGGAAAAAGATGTAAAAGGCGATAGAATAGGTTAAAAGACAGAGGAAGGAAGAAAAAGCTTTCCCATGAGGTAAGATAAGAAAGGGAGAGAGAGAGACAGACACACGATGGAAAACAGTGAAGCCATCGAAAGGAATGGAGGGAGAGAAAGGAATATGGAAAGAAAAGGAAATAAAGAGAACGGGTGGAAGAACAAGAACGTCAAACACAAAGGAAGAGAAAGGATGAAAGAAAAATATGAAAGTGGGAGAAAAAGACACATAGATAAGGAAACAAAAAATAATGAGACAGAGATACGGAAACAAGAACGAGAAAATGAGGAGATAAGGAAACATGAAAATAAAGAAAAAGAGACAGAAGAGGAAACAAAAATAATGAACAAAGAGAGGGGGAGAGAGAGAGAGAGAGAGAAACGAAACGGAAGACAGAGGGAGGCATCGGAAGGAAGGAAGATAAAGAAAGGAATATGGAAAGAAAAGGAAATAGAACAAGTAGAAGAACAAGAGTTCGAAACAGAGCAACAAGGGGATAGGAAGAAAATAATGGAAAGAACGAAAGAACAAAACAGATAAGGTTTTGGTTTCGCGATTAATCAGTTTCCCTGTTATTCCTTTCACGCTTATTACTGTGTTCAATTTTGGTTTCGCTATTAATCAGTTTCACTGTTATTCCTTTCACGCTTATTACTGTGTTCAATTTTGGTTTCGCGATTAATCCATTTCCCTGTTATTCCTTTCTAGCTTACTCCTGTGTTCAATTTTTGGTTTCGCGATTAATCCGTTAGCCTGTTATTCGTTTCTAGCTTACTACTGTGTTCAATTTTTGGTTTCGCCATTAATTTGCTTCGCTGTCATTCCTTTCACGCTTATTCCTTTGTTCAATTTTGGTTTCGCGATTAATCAGTTTCCCTGTTATTCCTTTCTCGCTTATTATTGTGTTCATTTTTTGTTTTGCGAAAATGCGTTTCGATGTACAAGGGACATTCCGAAAGTAAGTTTCGTCATTTTTTTTCACAGAGAAGCTGTATTACAATGTGAGAAAACACATAGCCGTAACATAAGACAAATTTCCTGAATTCACGACGGGAGGAGTGAGAGCAGAGGAGCAATGCGCATGCGCAGAGTGCCGAAGAATAGAGATAAGCAGCAAACCGACATGGCCGAGCTCATTCGAGTGCAAACCATTATGGCTGAAAGACGTGTGATGGAAACTTGGTCACAAATGGAAGTGCGGCACGCTATTGCCACACACTAAGCAAACTGAAGTCCGCCATTCGACGCAAGAGACCAGGGCTCTTGAGTCGAGGGGTTTTGTTCTTGGACGACAATGCAAGACCCCACACAGCAAGGTTAACTGCAGAACACATTCGTCGTCTGGGATGGGAGTGATTGAATCACCCAGCCTACAGCCCCGATCTTGCCCCATCAGACTCCCACCTTTTTCCCGCGTTGAAGTCAGCACTATCGTGACGTCACTTCGGAAGCAACGAAGAGGTGCAACAGACTGTGAAGAACTCCCTTAAATCGCTGGGAACAGATTGTTAACAGGAGGGTTTCTTGAAATTGATTTCACGGTACGACAAATGTATCAATGTCTCGTGGCGACAATGTGGGAAAATAGCCAAAAGATTGTATTTTGTTATGACATTGTATTCCTCTCCTTGTAATGAAGCTTCCCTGTGAAAAAAATGACGAAACTTACTTTCGGAATGTCCGTCGTAATTCCCTCTCGTTTATTCCATTTCGCGTTTGTTCCTGTAATGTTTAATCCTGTGTTAAGGTTCGCAGTTGTTCCCTGTCGCGCTTAGTACGTTTCGCTGTTATTCCACTACCCCACGAGCGCTACCAAAACGAGAGAGAGAGAGATTAGAAACGGTTATGGTATCTAACATACACCTAAAAGTTTCCAAATACGACACGTCAAATCTTTTAACTTTTGCGCCATTCCAGCGTTACGTGTGTGACATTTTATGTACAAAATTTAAGGTTATATATACACATGGCATTGGATTCAAATATTCACAATGAACCGATTTCATAGAATTATGAAGTACTTTGTGGTGTCTGCTAACAAACCAAAAAACCTTGAGTATGATACCATAGGCTGAATGCCTAAAAAGCAGCAACAAAAGTGCATTACGTGCGTGACGCTTTAAAAATGTAGCAAATTTTGACTTAATTTTGTCTGTGAAGGATATAGGCTACAGATGCTAGCACCTTTTATTGGTAAAATGTGTAAATTATGTGCATTTACAAACATCTAACACTTATGAAATTAAAAACTATAATAATTTTCACATTAATTGATTGCCTTAGAATATGCTGTTAGGAAGGTAAAAGAAACTAACGAAGGACTAAAATTAAACGGTGACTCAGTTATTAGCCTATGCAGATGATGTAGACTTATTAGGGGATGATATAAATAGAATCAAGAATAATGCTAAAATATTTTTCACAGCAGCTAAAGAGATAGGTTTGGAAGTTAGCATAGAGAAAAATAAATATATGCTTACAGCCCGAAACCAAGTGTTAGGTAATAATCAAAATCTAATTATTGATAACAACTCGTTTGAATCCAAATTAAAGTACTTAGAAGTAATACTAACAAATGAAAATGATATTAAAGAGGAAATAAAAAGCAGACTTAATTCAGGAAATGCATGTTACTTTTCTATTCATAAACGTTTGTCTTCTCGTTTAATATCTACGAAACTAAAAGTTAAAATATACAAAACAGTAATTTTACCTGTAGTATTATATGGATGCGAAACTTGGTCCCTTACATTGAAAGAGGAACATAAATTGAGAGTATTTGAAAATAAAATCCTTAGGAAAATCTTTGGACCTAAAAGGAATGAGGAGACAGGTGAGTGGAGAAGGTTACATAATTTAGAACTACATAATTTGTATTCATGTCCAGATATTATTAGAATAATTAAATCAAGAAGACTTAGGTGGGCAGGCCATGTGGCACGAATGGGAGAGGAAAGAGGAGTTTACAGGATTCTTGTTGGGAAACCTGATGGTAAGAGACCTGTAGGAAGGCCAAGACGAAGATGGAGGGACAACGTTGAGATGGACCTAAAGGAAATCGGTAGGGATGGAAAAGAGTATATAGATCTTGCTCAAAATAGGGGCAGATAGAAGGCCTGTGTTGCTGCAGCCATGAACCTTCGGGCTTAAGAAGGCTAGCGAGTCAGTCAGACAGACATTAATTGATTATGTTATTTACATGGAGTAGGACCACTTTTCGTGGAATGCACTTTTCTAACTCCATCAGGTGTCTGAGCACTAGATACGTAAAACCATTGGGACCATAATTATGACTTCTCCACTAGGCAACTCCATTATTATTCAGTTGTCTCTGCTAGATAAACAAAAGAGCGTGTTTGTCTTTCATCACCAGAGGTCACTCGCGTTCAGCTGAAAGATGACAAATTGCTCTGCGCGACAGCTCGTAGCGTCAAAGGAACAAATTACAGCTTTTGGTTACAAGACTTCAAAATTTCCTCTTATCGTAATGCAAATATGCGTTCCCTACCTTTTAAGGTGGAAAAAACACATTCAGAAGCCACTGAAACTAACAGTTTTCTGTCTACAAATTCAGGTTTATGCTACGAGGATTGGGGCATAAAGGGATCCTGGGTTCGATTCCCGGTGGAGCCACATAGTCGTCCGGATCTCACTTTAAACTGTAGGTCCAGTCCCGATCAGCCTTACTGTGCATAAAGTGGACTTAAAACACCAACTCAATCAATCAACTGAACTCAATTGGAGCATAAGTCATGGCAACTATTTTTTCCCGCGAGAATGCTGGACTAGAACGAAAATCCGAAATATACAAATGAAATGGGCAGAGTATGGTACACTGGGATGTATGAATAATGTAGAAGTCCTGATTAGAACGCCAGTTTGGTATGTTTGGCATAGCTCAAGAGGAAGACGACCGGATTTCTGAGAAGGCTTGTTGTCACTTTTACCTGCAGTGTTTAGGCATCCAACACGAACTGCAACGACGTTATACTCCCAAGGTCTCAACATTGTATAAAAAAATAGCACAACACAATAACACACCTTAGCAAAGAAAACGGCAACCTCACGTTATGAAATCTCTAAAGAAACCGAATTGGCAACACGTGGACTTGACAAGTGCTGCCAGTTCCTAAAACGGACGCTATTGGTGGGAAAGGTTTGAGCGGAGGAAATACTGGGCTCCACGTGGACTTGACATGTGGTTGTCAGGTGGTGACTGATCTTTCGGAACTTTCTTTGAAGTGAAATAGCGTTGGAATCAAGACTTCTATATAGGACATGGTAGCGAGCAAATATCCATCGTCCCACGTATGTTTAAAAGTCTGAAAGCTTACGAGTGTTGCAGGAACAAAAGAAGCACATTCTACGGTAGGACATTATTACTTCAGTTCCCACAAGCTCCCTCACTCCCTGGCATTTCTCTCCCGAAGAACGGGCATTTTGAAACACGAACGCTGTTCACTCAACAGAGAATTGCCACTGCCCTCTAGCTTAAACAAAACTAAACCTACCTAACCTATTTACATGCATATTTCTTCTATTATATGCCAACGTGGATAGGTTAGAAAGGTCAGGTTTGGTGCTGTTAGCATGTATTTCCAAGTTGTTAAGGCATTGTGGTACCACGGTTTAACGTTTGAGAAAAAATTACTTATGCTCCAGCCCTCGTATTTTTTCATCCATTTCGTGATGATGCGAGACGAAAATGAATTGAGAGGCATAGGAGATACAGGAATATTTTGTGAGGGACTGTCGAACATATTATTCCTTAAATACTAACCTAGATGTCGACAATTTTTGATACAGTGACACGCTTACCCTAAAAGCTCTGATGGATCGAATAGAAAGTCTCCCTCAAGAATAATAATGATGATAATTCGGTGAAAAAAAGTTTTGTTTCGTTAATTACTCGGAAGTTGAGGAAAAATCTTTCTTCTTTCCTAGTGTCCGAAGACGAGACCCAACATAATATATGTTCATTTTGGGTCATTGTAGTCCAGAAAAAGGTGGGTTTTAGTTGTCCTTTTTTGCCTTTTTTGGCGTTTTTTGGCTTATTGGTCCTTTTTTAGGTCTTAAAGGCTTTTTTTGCAACTTTACTCCTTTCGACTACGTTTTTACTGCCCATTCTCAATTCGAATCGCCCGACCCTGTGGCCGAGTGGTTAGCACATCGCGCTGCGACGCCAAGGGTCCCGGGTTCGAATCCCGGTCGGGCTTGGTTGTTTGTGAATGTCCATTCATCAATTTCATCATTTCATCACTCATCCCCATCTTCGCAAATTAGCCAAGAGGCACAAAACGCGAAGTAAAATAAACTAAATCCAATCAATTCGAATCATCATCAGTTCACCACCTCTTAAACATCCTTTCTGTAGTAAAGAAATAAAAAAAGAAAGAAATATATATATATTTGAACCATCCCTGAAACGAGAGAAAATCATTTTTGGACGATTGAAGCAGGTACGGTACAAGGTACGTTAACCGTAACTTGTCTGGAAGGTTGCGCTGTAAGTGGCAACTTTCTCTTGTTTTGAACCTTTCACTTTTTTCGCACTGTGTGTTCAATACCACCAAAATTTTGATTTTTTTTATTCATTAAATATGTAATTAAATCTGAAGTTATTAAATAATTTGGATCACATTTATACGTTTCTTTTTCGCTTTTAGGTCCTTTTTTAATATTTTTAGGTATTTTTATAGGTCCAATTATAACACCATTAAGCCTTGTTTCCATGATTATGAAAAACTAAATATGCTGACCAAGGCAGTAATTTATTTTATTAAAAACATAAACTAAACGTAACGTTTCAACCTTCTAGCAAGGTCTTCTTCAGACTCTGTATCAAGTACAAAAGCAACAAGATACAAAAACAGGGTATTATATATACACAAACATTACTCCCTCCAGACTATTTAGAAAGTTGTTTGAAACTTTCTAGCAGGTGACTTTCACTTGCCAACTTTCCTTTCACCTAAAAGGCTAAACACAATTAATTCCATATAGAATGTGGTTGGACTTTTAATCTCACGCTCTTTTCCCTTAATTTTTCTTCCTTCTCCTCTCCTTTTTCTCTCTTGTCTTTTCCACTCTTTCTAACATCTTCTTCCATTCCTTGTTTAACTTCAGTCCCCCATTCCAGTTCATTGTGTCTTCTTCACCTTTCTTCTCTATTTCCTTGGCTTCCTTCCATTTTCTCACTAGCATTCTCTTCTCCCTTCCTATCTGCTTAGCCTCATCCCACTCTATGTCATGTCCTGTTTCTCTCGTGTGTTTAAATATTGCATTTTTCTCTCTCATTGAAGAAGCAGTGCTCCATATAAAAGAAGAACCAGAAAGAGACAAGATTAGAAGAAGAACAGCAGCCATACTGAAGAAAGAAATGGGAAAACAAGGAAAAGTAGATAATTTGAATCAAAAAGAAAGGGAAGGGATGAAGAAAATCAAGACAAGAGATGATGTGGTGATAGAGCAGGCAGATAAAGGAGGAGCAATTGTGGTGATGGAAAGAGAATGATACGAGAGGAAGTTTGAAGACCTAAAAGAAAATGGATATGAGGAGATTTGTGGAACAGGAGAAGAACAGACTATAAAAGAAAGAATCATAAAAGACTGTAGGAGGAGAGGATTCAAGAAATGCATAAAGGAGACAGGAAGACTACCAAGTTTGAAAGGCTTTCCAAAGATACACAAAGAGGAGATAAAGTTAAGACCAGTAATGAACTGCAGAAACAATATTTTGGAACCCTTAGAAAAGAAATTAAAGAAAGTTATTGACGTGTTAGTAACACAGCAAGAAAGCAGAGCAGTTAAGAACAGTGAACAATTAGTAGACCTCATAAAAGGACTTAAGTTAAATGAGATGAAGACGACAATGTTTAGCTTAGACGTGAAAAGTATGTTCCCGAGCATCAAGAGGGGACACGTTTTGGACATTATTAAAAAGAGAATGGGACAAGAAATTATAGGAGAATGGGATAGTGAAAGGGTAGTGAAGGCGCGGGAAACCATTTGGAATAACAGTTACAGTATAATGGGAGATAAAATAATGTTAATGAGTGAAGGACTAAATATAGGTTCCAGTCTAAGCCCAGCATTGGCTGAATTGGTTATGAATGAATGGGAAAAGAAAGTGATAGAAAAAGGAGGTGACAAAATAATTCTGTTTTGCAGATATGTGGACGACTGTTTTGGCATATGGAAGGGAACGAAGAGGCAGCTCGACATTTTTGCCAAAGAAATACAAGATGAAGAAAGAGGGATATTATTGGAACTTGAAATAGAAGAAGACAAGTTAAGCTATCTTGATATATTGTTGAAAAGGAAGGGAGGACAAGAAATTGAAACCTCTTGGCATCAGAAGAAGTGTGCAGCAGGGGTATTCTGCCACAAAAGAAGTGATGTAAGTGAGGTGACAAAAATAAATTTTATAAAGAATATGGAGGACAGAATCAAGAAAGTATGCATGAAAGAATGTGAAAAAGAAGGCAAAATAAATAGTGTATGGAAACAGCTGGAAAAGAATGGCTATGAGAAGCAGGATAGACTGGACATAAACAAAAGAAGGAAGAAAACGGGCAGGGAAGAATTGGAAGAGAAAGAAAAAGAGAGAAGTTTTGGAATAAGGAGTATGGGGAAGACCACAGAAAAGATATGCAAAGTGCTTAGGAAAGCGGGAATTAAAACTTACAGGAAGGGAGGGAGAAGCATCTTAGGAATAGCGAGGAATGCAAACAAGAAAAAGGAAAACAGAGAAGAGGAAGAGGAAGGGATTATCTACGAAGTGAAATGTAAAGAATGTCAGAGTGTGTACATAGGAGAAACGAAAAAAAGGCTGAAAGACAAATTGAAACAACATAGGAATGATGTTCGACTTAAGAGAGAGAGAAAAATGCAATATTTAAACACACGAGAGAAACAGGACATGACATAGAGTGGGATGAGGCTAAGCAGATAGGAAGATAGAAGAGAATGAAAGTGAGAAAATGGAAGGAAGCCAAGGAAATATAGAAAAAAGGTGAAGAAGATACAATGAACTGGAATGGGGACTGAAGTTAAACAAAGAATGGAAGAAGATGTTAGAAAGAGTGGAAAGGACAAGAGAGAAAGAGGAGAGGAGAAGGAAGAAAAATGAAGGGAAAAGAGCGTGAGATTAAAATTCCAACCACATTCTATATGGAAGTAATTGTGTTTAGCCTTTTAGGTGAAAGGAAAGTTGGCAAGTGAAAGTCACCTGCTAGAAAGTTCCAAACAACTTTCTAAATAGTCTGGTGGGAGTAATGTTTGTGTATATATAATACCCTGTTTTTGTATCTTGTTGCTTTTGTACTTGATACAGAGTCTGAAGAAGACCTTGCTAGAAGGTTGAAACGTTACGTTTAGTTTATGTTTTTAATAAAATAAATTACTGCCTTGGTCAGCATATTTAGTTTTTCTTTTTATAGATTTTTTCAAAGACTGACCCTTCCAACCCAAGCGAGATCCCGAACTCGGAACCTCTGGAGTCCTAGCACGCTCTCCTCCAAAGAGATCGGCTACTCTTATAAGAAAAGTATCATTGATGGTATGTATTTCGTGACCCGTTGGAAACTCTTTCCACGCTATCCCTGGTAGATGTTAAACAGGCGATAAGAACACGATCAACCTAAACGTCCAGAGAAACAGGTTAGACGCATAGACGGTCGCTTGACCCCGGCGGGAGTTGCCAATCTCGAACCCTGGAAAGGGGTGGGGGTGGGTGTCTCCAGCAGTCATCTTAGCTGGATGCGAGGGTCTCCATGGCAACGTCAAATTCAGAGAGTCAGCATCGCAGATCAGGTTTCCCGGAATTCTCCTCCTCGCTTGGGGCAGAAAATAGAACTTCCAGGCTCCGCGAAAAATCGGGGAACAATTCGCTGCAGGCGAAGAGGGAGAGATAAAAAAGAAGATCGTTGTCCGCAATTCGCTTGATTTCCAGATCACGTGACCGCGAATACAGGAACTGATAAAAGTAAATCTCTCGAGGATATTTGGGTAGATTGAATCTGGCGAGCCATTAAAGAAATCGAACAATACCGTGGTAAAATGCCCAGGGTGTAGGAGAACTGAAGCTCTTCTGGCCGTTTAGAAGGCAATTTTCCGATACTGCCAATTTTACGCAAAGCCCCCAAACAGCAGCTTCCCTCTTTGGGGCACGCCACTGAGCTTGAGGAAAGTTGGCAGGCAAATACTGAATGATCTTGAGATATGCGATTGGCAGAATACTGAGGGTTCAACACAGAGAACGAATTAAAACTTATGAGGTACAGTCAGCTGCAATAAAAAATCGACACCTATATCCTGAAAAACTCACTTCCCTGCAAGGCGTTGTGTGTGTTGCCTAAATCTACGGGCGTGGTAGAATTTGCCATTGAAAATTGCTATTAAAATCCACTTAATGCAGTAGAGTAATGTCTGTAATATGCTCATTAATAGGGCTAGGAATTTTATGACTTAGCATATATTTTTTTTTTTTGCTAAGGGTGATGTGTTCCCCAAACATATAGAAATTCATATTATGAAGAAACTAATAAAATTAAGGTGCTCTTTAAGGGCATATTTTGGCATATTTGGCCATTTCTGCGCGATAGTGCATATTTTGATGGATTTTCGGTCATATTCAACCTTGCATTTTCAAGAAATATACAGTCATTTTCTAAGTGGATTCGTTCTTACGTCCATGTTTACTCGAGTTGTTGTTTTTTTTGTTTGACTGTAGCAAAATCTTCCTAATTTTTATTTGAAAATTTAGAGAAAGTATTCGTTGTGCACTGCAATTCAGGGCCCATAAAGTAAACTAAAAATAGTACGTATGTGAAAATATCTCAGAATTTAGATATTGATGTTTCAAACAGTCCAGTTATAAGGGCATATTTTTCAAATTATAGTGCATATTTTGTAAAATTTTAGGTCATGAGAGCATATTTTATTTTGCATATTTTGGTGATTTTTAGGTCATAAGAGCATATTTTATTTTGGATATTTTGATGATTTTTAGGCCATAAGAGCATATTTTATTTTACATATTTTGGTGATTTTTAGGTCATAAGAGCATATTTTATTTTGATTATTTTGGTGATTTTTAGGTCATAAGAGCATATTTTATTTTGCATATTTTGGCGATTTTTAGGTCGAGCATATTTTATTTTGATGATTTTGGTGATTTTTAGGTCATAAGAGCATATTTTATTTTGCATATTTTGGTGATTTTTAGGTCATAAGAGCATATTTTATTTTGCATATTTTGGTGATTTTAGGTCATAAGAGCATATTTTATTTTGATTATTTTGGTGATTTTTAGGTCATAAGAGCATATTTTATTTTTCATATTTTGGTGATTTTTAGGTCATAAGAGCATATTTTATTTTGCATATTTTGGTGATTTTTAGGTCATAAGAGCATATTTTATTTTTCATATTTTGGTGATTTTTAGGTCATATGAAAGAATCCTAGCAATACTCATTAACTTTAGTTTTTCGTCGATGATGATACCAAGATCTTTTTGAGAGGAAATTTTTGGATTTTCTTGAAACGCATGATAATTTATTCAAAGTCAGATTTATTTTCAAGATAATAAATGACCAATTGTTCACTAATGATCTCTTGCCACTTTTCTACAGCGTGTCCCGCTTATACGTATAATAAAAGAAAAAATCACAACTTTTTTATTTACCAATATTTTTTGTACAAACTTTGTACAAACATGTAACAACTCAGAATTTTTTTTTACAAATTAAGAAAACTAGCACACTTCCACATGTGAACCGTTAGTGGCACGGCAAATGTCAAACCAGTTATCAGCCTCAAGCCACACGTTTTGAAGCATGTGCTGGGTAATGTTGCTTACTGCAACCACAATTCCTTCACGCAAGTCTTGCAAATCTCTAACTGGTGTGCAGTAAACTTTGTCCTTAACACACCCCCACAACAAGAAATCACATAACGTTTTTCCCATTTCCTTATTGAAATGTACGATGGAACTACTTCTTTAGCACCTAAACCATAACGTGCACGAAATCGTCTCTGCACAAGTGTCACAGACTTCACTTCAGACAACGTTAAAACACAAAACACCTTTTCTTGTGGCCACCACATGACGAATGGATACTGAGAAACTGATAATATCAGTTTTCAAGACATTCTGGCTACTGCGCATGCGCAACTACCACTGAATGTGTTGCTAAAGAAAAATTCTGAGTCATTCTTTAAAATGAAACAACAATCACATCATTCTGACAGTTTGTTTAGAAGTTATGAATTTTTCTTTTATTATACGTATAAGCGGGACACGCTGTATATCCGGATCCAACAGTAAACTGTACAAGGATATCCCTAGACCAGAAGTAATTTCGTGATTGAAAAAGTAATTCAGTTACTATTTTTTTAAAATTGAACAAAGTTTATTTCAGAGTTAGAAGAAAGTTGCCTAAATCGCACCGGTTCCCAAATCGCTGCAATAAAAACCAATGTACTGAAGATTGGTAAAATCTAACGGCTATATATGGATCCTCAGGCATGCCCAAGAATACCGCATGCAGCTGTTGAAGTGATAGGCGTTGTTTGCGCATTTGAAGAAAACACCTGTCCTTCATGCCATTTCTTTGAGGTTTTCATAAGGATATGAGACGAGCGAGTTATTCTTTTAAACTTTAGTTATTGTCACATTTGTCAATTCTGTTAAATTAGTTTTAACCACATTCGCATTCGCTTACGAAGTAGGGCAGATAATTTCTTTTTTTATTTCAAATTAGCGAGACCTCCTAAATCGCACCACGTCGCGTCTAAAACTCTACGAAGAAAAGCGTTGTAAAGTGTAATGACCTGGACATTACATTGTAATTCTTTGTTATGTAGTTAAAATTATTCTGTTTGTTCGTTTTTTAAGTTTGCAAATATTTATGATGTCATATCCAACTAGTGTCAGATGGACAACCTAATCTTGATGTGCCAGGACCAGTGATGTGCCGTAGACTATAAGTCTACGTCTACATGCGTCGTCTACATGTAATCTACGCATAGATTACATTGCGTTGTAGTTTACATAGACTACGTAGAGAATCTAAAGTGCATTAAAATTAATTTTCAAGGGTTTCATGAAAAGAAAGTGACATTTTCAACTATATTGGTTCCTAACGAAATGAAAATAATCCTATATACTGTACAACAAAATTTATCTTCTCTTTTATCATCAACTATGGAAGAAGATAAATAGTATGCAAAAAACAACAACAGATGGCAGTCGTGAGTCAAGAGTGGTCTTTTTCCCATAAAACACTAGAATATTTCATATATTAGGTTTTTCCTAGGTGAGAAATTGTTCGAATTTGGAAGAAAGAGTATGAAAAGTTCTCTTCACACATAGCAACTGATACGCAGTATAATTATCTTTTAATTCCACGGCGCCCTTTGCTACGTTATCACCTTTCGCCATGTTGTTCACATAAATTACGTCATCTCGTGTATAAAATTGTCTACGTGTAGAATGTAGACTATCATAGTTTACGCGTAGACGCACATCATTGGCCAGGGGCCTAAGTCTTGAACTGTCAACACGTTAAGGTCTAACGAGTTCGTGACGTTTTTGTCAAGAAAGGCTAACGAATGCCATTTAGTGTAGTCTCCACTCTTCGTTAACGAATACGGTTACGGACGCGCTAACAGAAAACGAGTGGAACCTACTCACAAGCCAGGCACCTACCGAGTTCGTTCACGGCTGCAGATTTTCAAGATGGACACTATCAGCTGTTGCGGAGGATGGTTTTGAAGAAAGAAGAATTGCAAGCCCACTTCGTTTCAGTCGTATTTCGAGTAAGTACGTTATGTTAGTATGTTATTAATATTATTGGGTATGAACATAAGGGCAATTGGAACAAATCTGGGGGAGAGTGAAATACGTATGTATTGTGAATTGTTGCTACGATGTACCTAAAGAATTAAATACTTCGTGCCATTTTCCTTCCTATTGTTAATTACATTGTTCCACGTACTTTGTAAGAATTAGAGCTGATATTTTTGCAACATTCCATAAGCTTAGCAATCGCGAAATAAAATACTACTGCAAAATATATTTTGATACATCTGGGAAATGTATGCCAACATTCCACCCACGTCACATCAAAATGTAAAATAACGATGCAGCACAAAATAAGAACAATTAATTTTCTGCAACGTATTGTCCTGTTGCAACCAGTAAATGAAATTACGGTACTATAAAATACTTCAATTAGGCACCACTACCATATGTTATATATAGGGGGAAAAAATGGTACGCATGATTTATACAGTACGTGAACTGATGATAAAGATTTTAAAGGAAATTTTAACACTATGTTTTAAGTTGTATTAATTGCAGGTCGAGTGTACTAAATTCCGTACTCCCTCGAATTTCCAGGAAAAATTCCCCATGGAAAGATTAACTGTTGTTAAGACTATATCAGAAGCTTGGGGGCATAGAAACGTATATTTACAGAGTTACGGACGTTAGAATTTGTCCCAAATCTATTTTTTTATCATGACCGGAATGTAAAATTACTTTTTTTTATTTTATTGTAATCACAAAATCTAACCTAAACACCTAAGCACCAGTAAAAGTGAAAGTACTCCATTCGGTTGCCCAGACACTGGTGAGAGAAAACCTTTTTTTGTGACAAAAATGTCATTAGTAATGTATATATATATATGTGTGTGTGTGTGTGTGCATGGGAGGGTGCACTTGGTATACTGTATTCATAACCAATTGAAAAGGGGAAAATATTTTTTTCTATATGAAACCATCAACAGAATGCACTCAGTTTAACTACCTTATGTCATTCTTCTTTGTAGCTAATCAGTGGTGATTTATTCATCATGGAGTTTTGGACTATTAACCACTGTTAATTTTTACAAAAAAATAATTATTTTTTTGTAAAAATTAACAGTGGTTAATAGTCCAAAACTCCATGATGATACCTTATGTCATGTGTTGATAGTGGGTAGCATGAATTTATTTTAAGCATGAAAATCTTTGAGTCAGTGGGAACTGTTTGATAGAAGTTTCCTTGTAAGAGAATTTATATTTATTTTTTCTGAAATAATTTTATAGGTGCTAGAAGCTCTCATTTTCACAACATGGAGGTACCAGCCAGATGGTTATAGGTCATCAGCCAGTGTATAGAGCAAGTGTGCAGTGCTATGGTGGTTATTGCTCCTCACAATGGATGAAGTTCCCATTGATACAAGCAGAGCAGCTGGATGTTAAAAGGAGGTAAGATAGTGTATGTTATTTTTGTTTCATTATAATAACACCTATTGACATCATCATGTGGTGGGTTTTAGACAGCTTCTACAATAAAATGTAATAAAACATAAATACTGAAATGAGTGGCTGACTGGCCACGTAGGTAGGTATATTGTGCAAGTGAACATGCTAGTTTATTTTCAATACTACCCATATAGTTCTGGATTAGCAAACAAATTTGTATCACTTTTTATCTCGTATACAATACAATTATAATTGTTAAGACAAACCAAATCAAAGGTGCTCATGGCAATAACAGTTCCAGAGTGATATTCTTTTAATATTTTATTATTTTTTATTGGAACACAGTAAAAGGTGAATTTGTGGGGTTTTCAAAACAGTTGCTATTTTCAAATAAATCAGAAGTAAACAACTGAGTAATGTGTAACATCAGATGGATGGTATTTCTCATTCAGAATAGCATGAATATATATATATATATATATATTTTTAAAAAAATCATTAACTTTGTGCAGTATCTTATTATGATCAATACCTTAACTTGTTAACCCAATTATTTGTGCAAAAGTTACACTACTTTTCCTCTTTTGCAGATAGCCTATTAAAATGAAAATATTGTGACTACTCTCGGTATCCAGGGTGGACACATGAGGAATTCCAACATCAGATACTTTTGTCAATATAAGAATAAGGCAGGTACAAGGAACACTTGGCTGTTAGGTATGTAGATGTTCTAAGTCTGGAATAATTATTGTTAATAATTTTTCCATGAAGTATTTAAATTGCACTCATCTCATATATGAACTGCATTATTAAAGATGTGAAGTACTATGTTTATTACCATTACTGTATTATGAATACATGTGCAGTGTTGTTTCATAATTATCTATATTCTACAATAAATCTAGTATTCTCTTCTCTCACCTTTTTATTATTACAAAATGTGCATTATCCGTAAATTTTAAACTTAAATATTTCTGAGTTCTTCAAATGTTATCAAAACGTTTTATTCTTAGATATAAGTAGTAATAATAATAAGAAGAAGAAACCCTACCAGTATACAACAAGACCATGCTAGGGACAATTTTATGTGGAAGCATTTTTATAAATAGAAATGTTACGTGAATGTTTCATAAAATCATAACTATTTTTATTCCAGACAATACTTTACATGGAAGCCTTCACATAACATTCACAGTTAGCATAATCTATAATGTTTGCCACACAATGAGCATGTGATTAAATATGATACATGTTTAATTTGGATATGAATAACAAGATTATTGAAATGTAATAGAATTTGTAGAATGTGAATTGAGGATGATAAATTTATCTAACCTCGTTTGTTGTAGGCAAGTTTATAGGAGTCATAACACATTAGCCCCGTCTAGTTGACTGCACTTTTTGACTCTCTTTGCACTGAAGCGTCTAGTTGGTTGCACGGTGCAACACTGAGTCGTCTAAGTTTGTTGATTTGGAGTCAAGTAGTGTATTTGGTGTCTGCACCATCTGCACTACTTTTCGGACTGGTGTATGGTCACGTGGTGTGTGCTAACTAATCAAATGACTGTTCAAAGCAGCAGACAGGCATTTGTTGAATCTTCTTAACTGGAACACTGCTTTCCGTCTAGTTGGTTGAACGTGATTTCCTTGCACTACTCTTGACACTGGATACACCTGCACTGCACAGAGTGTAAAAAAGTGCAGCAACTAGATGGGACTATTACTTGTTCATTTGTTCAACATTCCATTTGCTATGGAAATAGAGCTTTTGTGGAACACTTGCGTATTTTTAGAAGTCAAACTTTGACATTGCGATTTGAACAAAAGTACTCAAAATTTCTATAAATGTGGCACTTTAGAGGATTGCCAAATTTAACATACAGTTTCTTCATAAGAGACTGGGGGAACCATCACCGGATATGTGCACTTTAGATGTTTTGAAGTAAAGGAATAGATTATAGAAGTGCTCATAAGTTAATACTTGAATTCCTGCTGATCCTTTAAAATCTTTTGAGTGAAGTTACTTTCAATTGTTATTGGGATATTTATTATCTACAGTGGAAACTCAGGACAGGCCTTTCTTTATCTTTGCAGGTAACAGTGGGTATCCAGAGGACCATGGGTCATGACACCAATAGATGGTGCTGGTGAAAACACTCCTGAGGTGCATAGCTGACTAATGTAATGGCATCCTAAAACAAAAATGGAGGTGTCTTTTAAAGAACATGGTGCTTCACTATCGCCCTCCTATGGCAACAAAAATCAAAGATGGAGGGATGGAAGAAAATTCAGTTTTCCCATCCACTGTCAACTCTGCATGTGTGTGTGTGTGAATCTTCAGATGTGCTTTAATGTTATTAAGTTTGTGTGAAATAGGTTTTCTGTGACATTCTTTTTGAAATATAACATTGTAACGGTACACCAGAACTTTATTTCAATATTGTTAGCAGTGCCAATTCCTCACTTCTTTCATTTAATTATTGAATACTTTAAACGGTTCACTTATTTATTTTTACTACCTGCTGGAAAGTTTTTTTGAAGATTGGGACTCAACCAACAGAAAACTAAATATCTGCTTGAGCCAGAATTTTCAGATAATTTTTCAGTAAAATGCACATCAGCCATTTCATATGGCTTGGATGGCTGTTACCTTAAAATATATTTCTTTAAAGAAAGGAGATTTATATTTACATATGCAAGATGAAACATGAAAAGGTTCACTTTATTCTGTTTAAAGCTTCCCCTTTGCAACAGTTTTTAAGCCTTGTTTGTCGTTATGAAATATCAATGTACTTCATTGCCTTAGTTACTTTTGCCATAAAGTAGTGTGTTGTTGTAGAAGATTGTTATTGCAAGAGCTGTAACAGAACACACAAAAGGGTTTTCCTAAAGTTTTAAAAAGCTGATATTACATGCAGAGTTCCCATGTAGTCAGTTTTTTTTTTTTAACTATGCCTTTTCTGTGTACAAAAGGTCTGCATCAGTGTGTATCTCATTTCATGAATACATGTGTCATAATGTACACAATCACCTCCCCACTTGATTTAGAAAAGTTTCATTGCAAATATATTTTTCAGTGCTGTTCTATCTGAAATTGGTTTACTTTACTCATTTGCTCACTGACAGTTCAAGCCTCTTCATTGGTGTATTGGAAATGTTGCATGTTGCCATCTTGTAATCAAGGTATTCCATGTTCAATACTCAGCAGAGGCACTTAATGGTTCAGATACCACTTTAAACTGTAGCTTCTTTGTGCATAAAGACGACCTCATGCCATATGTTGCCGTGTGAGAACCAGAGGAATGTAACTCTAAAAAAGCCATGTTTGGAGTCAGATTCACCCATGTCCAGCTTTTCTCATTAGTGGTAAAGAGGATTTAAGTATCTTCAAATTACTGACTTTTTTTATATTCAGACATAATCACTCGTGAAAATTACATAAATTTAAGTTAGGTCCATCTGGTTCTCGTACAACAATATTGCAATGGTCATTAATGGGAGGACTTCTTTGAAAAGTCTCCCCATTGATAGATTAGTCAAATCTTAATTACCTCAACATCAAGGGGACTCCAGATTTCATTTTCAATCTCTTGAGAGACTTTTTTTATTATTATTATTATCTTTACCTTTTGATGCTATATTTCCATTTGCATACGGCATCCACAATAATTTTTGTTACATCATCTACTTCAAATGGTAGGGGTGCTTCCCCGATGGCATAGTTGTAACATATTTGCTTTGCAATCAAGGGGTTCCAAGTTTGAGAACCGGTGAGGCATAGTGGTTCGGATCCTACTTTAAACTGTAGGTCCAGTCCCAATTAGCCTATCTGTGCACAAAAGTAGACTTAAAACTCCACTCCACTCAAAGAGTAAGGGAAATCCTACACTAAGATTGTCATTATAATTCATAAATCTTTTCACATCACTGTCTCGGTACTATAACGACTGAAAATTACACTTCACTGAATAAATAGTTTTGAGGAATTATAGTTGTTGTACCAATCATTAAATAGCATCTAGGAATGCAAAATTTACATGTTAGAGACATTATAATTGACTGAAAATTTATGAAATGGAAAAACATGTCTTTGGTATTATGTGCCAATGCTCACAGAGTTTCCAAAAAAAAAAACCTCTGTATTGCACTCCCATAATTTCCACAACTTGGATCTCTGTGTAAATTTACAATTCCAGTTCTGTAACTTCTTGGTTCTGTTAGGCATTAATAAGTTACAGCATACAATTTGTCATGCAATTACTGTGTTCTTCCTGCAATGGAGGTGCCATCTACTTAAGCATATTCACAACTTGCCATAAGCTATTGCATATAACTAGCTAAGGATATTCACACCTCCAGAAATGTTAACTTGAATGGTAAGTAGATAGGTTGAGGTACACAATGAAGATTGTTTGGCTGTCATAAACTTCCAGAAGTAACAATTTTCATTTTTGACAAAGCACCTTTATGAAATCAGTAAGTATATGTTCAGATTTTTTTTCCCCTTACAGGCCTCAGATTTTTGTCATGTTTTTATCCTAGCTTATTTCTCCACACCAAATTAAATTTCCTATCTTCTGTGAATGCTATGATGATGCTGTCATTTTTCATGTAAATGCATAAATGTATACATATTCCTAAGGCGTATTTTTTAGCAAATTCATTGTATGACAGCATATTTTTGTCATTTTTGAGGTATGTTTTCTGTACATTTCACTGAGGAAAATCACACTTGTATTGGTAATGCAAAGAAATTCTGTATACTTCCATCTCCATTCAATATATTATGAATTAGTGAGGGGAGGAACCTGGATTTACCAGGAATGTGCCATAAAAGAATTACATCAAAAGGTTGCTTTTGCACTTTAATGTTATGTCAACAATGGATAACTCCTGTATTTCCCAATGTTTGATGTGTTCGTTCGATTTTTCAATAATTTTTTTTTGTAAATAAAATTTGGAAAATTTAGGATAAAATGTATACATATTCCTACAATGCTCATAGAAAATCAGCCCTCATTCACAAACTCCCACAATTACCTACCGAAAATCAATATTCTGCCATTAATAGAGAAGTTGGCAACGGTTCCGAATGTTGAATGATATTCTTTTCTTTTTTCTTTCTTTTTCATTATTGCAAATTTTATAGATGTATTAGAAAGTAGTTTGGAATACTGGAAACAATATGTGAAGGTAAGTTTGAAGCTTGGAGAAATGAATTAGCACTGTTAAATTCTACACAAAGTATTATTTACCCGAGATACTTCGATTTTTAAAGGAGCTTACACGAGTAGCTGTGATTTGCAGCAAATAATCAATCTTGGTTTCCGGTTATGTAAGACATGGAGTTTTAGCAGATTTTCATCAAGGTTCGAAGGGAGTTTTGTGCTTGAGACTGGATGTTTTGTTCACTTAGAGATATTGTTATAATGCTAAGAACCCTAAACCTGACTAACCCAACCTTACAACGAAAGTATTTGGGAATCTTTTATTAATTCTAAGAGCCTTAAATCTAACCTGCTTAACCTAAAACGTAAGATACCAATCAGCTATTTGTATCAAAGGCAAGCAAAACATTCATTTTAGGAATATGTGTGTATTTTTGCCCTTAAAATTTCGTAAAATATTATTTACCAAGAAAAACCTAACCTTCAATATGTTGCAATATATATATATATATATATATATATATATATATATACTCCCAAACAATCATGTAAGTATGTGTGGAAGGGAAAACTCGTTCTTCACACGAATGCAGCAAGAAATCACTAAAACTATAAATAATGTGTGGTAACGATGTGTTAATACAGATAAAAAATCGAGCCGTGTAAAAAATACCATTGCACCATTAATTTTGAATTAAACGATCGGAACTTGGACGGAGAAGTTACCACATATTTGAAACACCTCTTTTCATAATAAATTTGAAAGAAACAACCCTCCCTCTCCCTGCCTTCTATGCAGTTAAGAAAACTACTATTACATCTTTAAAAAATATTGGGCTGGACATTGATAACATTGTACAACTTTTTTCTTTCTTTTTTAAGTCTTGACTTTATTAGCTAATTTGGTAAGTGCATAGATTTGTTTTATTTTTTCTTCCGAAAAATCCTCATGGAGTGCCACTCACATACATACATGAATATTATCTATTCGAATAAACTCACTATTTTTCCGTGCAGTTTTTACATTTAAGATCAATTTCGACATTTGGGCAACTTCATAAGACAGTAAACAAACCACAATCGATTTTTAGGAAGATCGATCGATTCTTCACGACTCTCGATTTTAATTCTCGCCATCTGATTGGTTCTTTGGGTGTAGCCTCTACGACAAACTTGTTTTGAGTGCATCACAGACTATATTCTCAGTCGTTAGCGAGAACTCGTAAGCCATCGAAGTCGGCACTCGTTAACGACCAGTCAGGACTACGATTTTCTCTCCGATCACGAGTTGGGGTGATAACGAAATGGTCGTTTCCGTTCTCACGCATTGAGAGTCGGGACTAAGCACCCAGGACCTGGCAACATTTAACAAACAGAGACTTATCAACAAGCTCAAATCTCGATAGCAACGGGAGAATAGTGGCAGAAAAATGTAGAAAATAATTGTAATATGTAGTTTAAAGTTTATTTGATTGCTGTAAGTGTGTTTTTTTAAAAATATAACTTATATTAAGGTGAAATAGTAAGTATTGATTTCCACGCTTTGTGATCGTTGGAGTCTTTTGACAACGGCATGAGGAGCGAAGAGAAAAATTCCAGGTTAGACTGGAAGGTACGTAACAAAAGAGACAGGGTCCTTCAGCCTCATCGCAGGTAAATACCCACACAAAGAAACAGATGAAGGGACTCGAACAACAGCCTGCAGCTCCATCTACATTTCAAGATCTCAAGACTACCAAGGGAGAGAACAAAAGTTAACTATCAGAAGAAAAAAATCCCATGAGGCCTACAATTAGATCTAAGAAAATCAAATGTTGTGACCATGGTAAAACCCAAGCTGAAAATGACACACAATGGTATTGCTTCCTATGCGGAGAAACTGTGGAAGAAAACATGGCGCAATCCATCGATGGTAAGAATGGGTTCACGATTCGTGTTCTGGCTCCTAAAACGAATAATTGCATTCCTACATTTGCTATATTTGCAAATTAACTACAGTCAAATAATGTGTTTACTTTTTCCAGCTTCAAAATTATTGTTGAGAATGCATTTACTTGCTTATCAGTTTTCATTTCTTACACTGAAGAACTGATATATCACATAGGTTTGGAATGATTGTGGCTCTAAACGAACATACTGTCAATAGAAAATTTTTCACTATATTTTGCAGTGTTTGAGCCTTTGAAACATTTTACATCTCAATCTTTTAAATATGGTTGCGATTTGTGCTCCCTGTGGTACGATTTAGGAGCATCCGTAGCATTTTTCCTAGCGTAACCAATCAGAAGCAACCTCTAGGTCACGAGTGCAGGTATAATGGCGGCCGATGTATCACTTCAAATTTTTAAAAGCCGATAACTATTCAACCGAGGGGAATAACGTTTTGTATAAAACGTTATTAGATACAAAACAATGGCGCTGTTTAAATACATACTTTACAACGTTTACTGTACACGTATGGAAAAATATTTGAGTTGTTTCAAATGTAAACACCGTGTACTCAGCATAGACGATGTAACTCAACGTGAAATTCATGCTGTATAAGTTATACATTGTAATCACAAAAGCTAACCAAAAAGTTACATGAAATGCTTCCGTGTAAAGTACTATTTACTATAAGATTTTTGGAAGCATTTACATTGCGTTCATGCTAGCAAAAATGTTAAAGAAAATGCTTTCGTCTAAAGCCGGCCATTAATCGCACCATTTGCAAGGTTTTGGAATTTCATTTTTTTCTGGTACTTGCAATTGGAATAAAATTTTCCAAAGACATGTGAAGAAAGATAAAATATCCCATTACGAGCTGGTATGTGAAAAACTTACGTCATGTTACTTATTTTGCTGCTACGTCCATTTATTTGAAAACTAGTGCGATTTGGGCAACTTTCCCCTACTTTCTTTCAGATTTACTATAAATCATTATTTCCTGCATGCTGTTCTTTCTTTACTCACAACCGTCTAGAATTAATGCTAATATTCATTAACCTCTGTAATAAACCTCATATGTTCAATTAAGAAATCACAGAGGTAAGAACATCCAAAGTAAATCTTTAAAAGTGACATAATTACATGACGTAAAACTCTTGCTCGTAACAAACATACGAACCATAATGTTGTTCATTACTAGGAACATTGGATTTTCGCGATGAGCGAAATCGCGAAATGTGAAAAAATGCAATTTTGAACATTTTGGACGTAACTACACCCCGAATGATGAAATATGCATGACTTTTATTCGCGAAGTAATGTGAAATGTGTGTTTTCCCACGAAATGAACGCTTTTTCGCGAAATAACTGTGAAATATCATCAAATTAAGTAGAAAACACGCAAAAACTGACAATCGAGGTTGTGCGCGCAAACTGTCGATTTGTAACGAAACGTCTGCCTAAAGTTTCCTACCACTTGCAGCTGAAGAACGTTTTATCTTCGATCACATCAGGAAGACGCTGCAAATTGGGATTTCCCATGCACATAATCTCAGTTCGAAAACTTCGCTCCCTGTCAAGCTGCATTCCTTTGTTTCCCCGAATGTCTACTCAAGTTCCAGTTTCATTGAACTTGCTAGCTGTAGCAGCGATAAGATTAGTCTGTTGTTTTTTTTCCACCGCTGGTATATACCGGTGATCTAACATTTTATTTACCACTCTCCTCAGTTTATATTTACCATAAATTTGTCTCCCTATTCATTACTGTTCAAACGTTCGAAAAGATAACCGTAAGAGTACCTGGAAAGACAACTCGATTACAATTAGTCACTCCAGGGAGTAACATTTATAGTTCGTTACTTGAAAAAAAAAACGAGTGAATGTTTTCAAGCACTTGCATGTGTAAGAAAAACTATGTATTCAAATGAAGAATAAAACAAACAATTATGTTCTCAGAGAAGTGTGAAATCTAAATAATACAAAATTAAATAATACAACAAATAGTAAAAAGTAAATTATAATTCATTTAACGGATCAAAATAGGAATTATCCGACTCATTAAACAATTATTTCCATCACAGAGAAACTAAAGTGGTGCCGGAACAGCGCTTTGAAGAACCGGACATAGATGGAGCGCACTTGAAAACTTTTCCAAGCATGATGTTCTGTCCGACGTTCAAATGCATGTTCATTGCTTCAACGTCACGTATCAGATTTGACATTTGTTTTCAATATATCAAACGACCAACTGTTCACTAATGAACTCTTGTCACTGTTCTATTCGATATATCCAGATCCCACGTTCCAATAGTAAATTTTACAGCTTCTTTCGAAAGGCTCTTACTATTAGGTCAGCCTATCGAGTCATATCTCAGCTCTTATATGCTTCTTTAGTTCGAAGTCCGCCGCTATTTCTATCCGAGTAGCTCTCCAACTGTTTTCACGATGCTGCAACACTGCAACAGTCGGTTAGCACGACTGTGGCTTTTCTGCCACTTTTGGCTGGTCTTTTGGATGGATGGATGAATGGGACACTCACAAACACACATGAGGAATGACACAACACAAGTACCACAGACTGGCTGTGAATAGTTGTAAAGGATACGTCCACGGAGATATCTTGCATGTACAATTTATTTTACACACCTCTTCTCCGTATATACATCTTTACGTTACAGATCCATTAACAGATCCAGGTTACTTCTCTCGCCCCATTACAAAGGAATACACTTTACCGGACTTCGCTCTACAAGCGCAGTATTTAACATAGCGCTAACCTGCTCTCGCAGTTTATCACGCAGGGGTCACTAGTTGCGGCGCTCACTCTCTGTGCATCTTTATCTATCCATGTGGCCCATTTGTTACCTTTTAAACAAGAAAGCCGTTGGGAAAAAACTAACCGTTGACTTACCCGGCTACCGGGCATTTACAAACATATTTCTAAAATATTATACATATATTGGGGCCTTTTACCCACTGTACCCCCTCGAGAATTACGTCGAATTTTCTTTTAATCGACAGATATCAATGTATTACGTATTGTAAAAGTGTTTCCAGCTTTAGGAAAGCACAAATAACTGAGATATTTGATGCCAAAGAATGGCCCATGTAAGTTAAAACTTGCAATTTCAGAGAATTTTCGCCGCTTTTTGTTAGTAAAAACTGTTTGTATGTGTACTAAAATAGCCAAAGAACACGTCGAAAAGAACAACCGGTACCAAACCTAACAATCCTAACCTAACTACGTAAAATTATAGCTGCTGTTGTGGAAAGTCGTTTTGGGTGCTATATTCACTTGCGTGAAGCCCTCGGACTGTTCTGCTACACGGTAAAGTAACATGCTAATAAGGTAACAGACGTACTTTACTTCACAAGAACACATTTACGAGAGCTAAAATGAACTGAAAATGTTCATGAGGAACAAAATCTTCATAAACCATGCAAACAATTTCACTTTCTCCAGGGGGTACAACAGAGGGCCAAGGGTACACATATATTTTCCATTTTACAGCTGTGCGCGTTAAACGCCACATAGAGTCCAGACGCCACAGCCTCGCTAGTCTGCAAAGTGCAGTTCAGTCTAGGGTGTACTACGTGGAAGGGTGACTGACAATTAGGTGTTTTCACACCCATCGGCTCACACGAGGGCTCTAAATATGCATTAAGCTTCTAGATTTGTTTATCTGGAAAACATATCAGAGAGCATATATAGACTCGTCAAAATAAGGAAAATGCAACCACAAAAGGGAGAGAAGTTCAATTCTCCACCTTGGAGTCTCACTTCTAACCATCTCCACGCTTCAAAGCGAACCTTTCATCTGCCGCGTGGCTGCCACATTGTTCGCCTGTCTCCAGGGGAAACCGACGAAGATCCTGAGGGAAGCACCGGGAACGACAGCGCAAAGTCTGAAGTCGCTTCTGTCAACTTTCCGCAAAGTTGAACTCCTCCTCGGTTCTGCCAGCAGTCGCATCGAAGTTGGGCAAACAGCTCAAAGTCGAACACAACTACTGTTGATTCTTCCTTTGAGAAGACTCGACTCGAGCTCAGTATCCAACACACACACACTATCACACATATACACAGGACGTCAACGTACAACATCGACCAAGTTAGTAGTTGTATTGATACTACTATAAACCCGAGAAAGTATGAACCCCTCCTCACTGGATTTGCTATACTTAAAACAAGCTTAACATGAGCATATGAGCTTTTTGTTCAAGTGTGGAATCTTGTCTAATCTAAGATTTTTGTGAAAATGCCCTCGGGAATTTCCTCAGAAAGTATGACCCTCTCAGATTGATTTGTTTATACTTACAAAAGGCACTTCTGTGTGATTGTTATCCATAAATTTGTTAAAAATATGCCCCTCTTGTGGCCACACTTAAAACTGGCCATCCACACACATACACACACACATACACACATACATACATACACATACACACACATACATATTTATTTCTGGTTTAAGTTCAATTGGCCACCAGGCTCAATTTACATATCTAATATTAAGACAATGTAATTCTTCTAGAATTGCTCCGTGACTCTCTCATTTCTTACATCATAAACATATGATTTTTCCCCTATGAGAATGACACTACAAATGGTGTCATCGGGTAATGCCTCGTGGAATTCACAGATAATTTTAATGTTTGTTCTGTCATTAACCACAACTTGTTTTCTTTTTGAAGTGTTGATGACAAACATGGGTCTCCGTGTTTTGAATTCATCTGGTGAGTAATACATATCAGTACTGCCAGTAGTGACCCTTTTGAAAGCCGAAAAAGCCTCATATAATTTGAGGAAATCATCCTTGGACATGTCTAAATTGTAATTTTCTCTAGGAAAGACTTCATTTCTGCCATTTTTAAGATATATGTTCTTGATGTTGCAGTTATCAAATCTACTTGAATTTTTTTCCTGATTATTGTGTCTTCCAGTCTGAAACAGTACCACTACAAAATCGGGCATGTCGTATTGAATACTGGAGAATGAACTTGTGGCATCAAATTCATAATAAGTACCAGAGGCAGGCTTCTGTACGCATTGATATGTGTAAAATTGAAGAGGAACCTGTGGATTTTTTAGGATATCTGCTTTGTATTTAAGAGCGTAACTGGCCTCATACTCAACAACGGGGATTCTTAGCTCCATAGTCTGAATAATGCATTTGCCTGCATCTGGTAAGGTATTGGGCAGAGCTTCTCCTGTAGGGTTTAATGTGCTGTACCTCATTAAAGCATTATTATCATTTGCAGCTCTTCTAAATGTAATTCTTAACCCACCCTTCCACATAATTTCTTTGTAATCCGAGAAGAATCCTGGCAACAGGCGCATGGGGAACAGCACAGTGTGGTTCTTGGTTAATATTTTATCACCAGCCTCAAATCCACCGATTTTGTAGTATGAAGCTTCGGTTTTGGATAATTTTAGTGTGGCCAAAGCTGTTGAGGTAATGCCGGGATAATCTATTCTGTTTATAACAACACCATGCTTTCTGATCTCAATTTCAGAGAACAGATGCGGCACAAAATTGTCTACAAGTCTTATATTTGAATTTGCCGGATAATCTGTACCATCGAGTTTTACAACATCAAATTTGATGTATAAATCTGCTCTGTGAGGGTGTATAAAGCCATCCCCTACATCAAGATCCACCTCAATCTCTGTGTTGGGTTGATTTAAATTTGCAAATGTCCTCCTGTTTGGGGGGAATGATTGTAGCTCATAACTCTCAATATTTTCCATTGTATGTATTTTTATTTAAATGTTAATCTCTATGATAGCAGTTGTTGTGGCTCCAGCAAAATCAACTAATTCTTCTTTTTCATTAGTGACCATCAATTCAATGTAATCTATTCTATTATGGCACACGGGAAAATATAATGTTGGGGATGGATTGTAGATGATTGGCTCCATGAATTCGGAATTAGGTTTGAATGTTGCAATGATGCCTGTTTGTTTGTGAGAGCCTATGCCATTTGATTTGGTGATCATACCCTCAGCCACATTACAGTGAATATTCAGAGTCTCTATGGCTAAGAATTTGGGTATATTCATAGCAGTGTGTTTGATGGCCGGTTCAAGTTTTGTGTTGTTCTCAAATCCTAACAGCTCTCCTATAGTACCCAGATGCACTGTCTCCGTAGCAGATACAATCTCTACTCTGTGAGTGACAGAATTTTGACTTAAAACTATACCTCTGGGTAATTGAGCATTTAGAGTGGACAGATTATATTGCCCTGGAGTGATGACAATTTTTTGATCCCCAACTGCAATTGTGTTGTTGTGGTGCGTAATATTTGGGATCAGGTACATGCCGTAAAATGCTCTGAGAGCTATTGTTTTGGGATACACTATGTCATCATGCAATTTGAGTTTTAATATTGAATTTTGGCTGGTGAGATGGAATACCCCCATGATGTTTCAAATACCACAAGGCTTTTTGAAAATTTTCAATTGATGGTTTATTTATTTGAGACATATATCTGAGAACAGATAAACACAAATGTCCGCAATTAACATCTTTGAAGTTTTGAACACGGGCATTATTGTAATAAAGATTAGCTGATTTTAGATATTTTACTAAATTTTCAGGTGGAACACCTCCAAATGAATCAAACACAAATGCCTCATTGTTTAAATATTTAAGATAACAGATCCAGTGAGTGCCCTGATTTTTGTACTCATCAAAATTAACAATGCCACACTCTTTGTTGAGTGGTTGTTCTGGTAAAGAATCAGACATGTACACACCTCTAAAATTTTTGATGCCCAGTGGCTTGATTAAAGCTTCAATATCTTGGTTTGTAAGCGGCTCTTGTTTTTTTTAAACTTATTCATGGCTCTTTTAACACCTTTGCCTTGTTTCTCCATGACCAGGTTATGGCGCTTCTGCTCATCTAATTCTGCCCTATTTTTCTTGGCATCTATTACTGTTTTTGCTATGGCAGCTGATCCCCCAGCCAAGCTCCCAACAGCCCCGAGAGCAGCTAAGATGGCAGGGATAGTAAATATGAACCCCCCTGTATGCAATTTTTTCCTTGATTGCTGTAATTTTTTTAATTGGGGGGTACTAAGCAACAATTTCATACCATGCCCCTTGGCAAGACAAGAGCTTTTTTTCTTGCGCTGCTTTTTGGTCAAAAGACTGTCAATAGTTTTAAGAGATTTGAGACCTGCATAAGGTATTTGATACATAACACCCTTGGCCTTCATTGTAGGTTTATTATATACATGTTCACAACCCCCACCCCAGTTTTTGTTTGGTGCTCATAGCTATGGTGGTCCCCAATGCTGATATTCTCTCACTCAAAGAAGCATCTTTGCTTACAAATCTACCAAATGCAGCCTCTTCTAATTTCTTGTCTGCAACATGTCTCTTGTCAAGATCAGAATGTGTGTTGTATGCTATGTCATGGTCTCTACAAGCAGCATCTAAAGGATTAACACCAGGGTCACCTCTGTTTAATCTATGATCCAATTTTGTGCCTGGACCACAATACTGATAGCCTGGAATGTGTAGTTCAAATGGCAGTTTGTTTATAATGTCATTAACCAGGCCCCGACCCTCAGAAATATTCCAAAATTTGGGTGGTAGAGTATTAATAATTTTTATGAGATATCCAATCCCCTTAGGGTCATTCACTATAAAATTAGACAATTTGGTGCTTATCATGTCCATAATTCCAACCTTTTCATTGTAAAAATTGTGGTTGCCAGCATTTTCCTCCCCAGCTATCACCAATAACCTATCTACAAGTTTCCTGACATCATCAACCCAGACAAATTCTTTGGGCAGTGTGTTGTATTGTTTGATCCCACTACCAGTCTTGATCTGTGACCATATGGGCTTGATTAAATTATTGTATTTTGCCCCACTGCTCGACTTGACTCTTTTTTGTGTAGGATCATTGTTCTGGTACAGAGCATCTGATTTTATTAATATTTCTTTGTAATGTTCATAATCTTGATCTGTATAGCTGCCAGGTCTCTTCCTAGTCATCAGTTCCCACAATCCAGGTGTGCCGGGATATTTAACAAAAGCACCTTTTTCTCCGAGACGAGATTCTGAATAAACAATTATATCATCCCCCATAAAAGTTACTCTGAAATTACCGATTCTATGAATAATGCTGCCATCAAGCTCTGTGTCAGCATATAAGCCAAAAACCTCATCTTTGTTGTCTTTAGGTGTGGTTAAATATTTTTGAGCAAGAAGACCCAATTCAATAGGATCCTGACTAGCCTCAATTCTTCTAGGAGCAACAGGACTAGGTGTATGAATACTGGAAAGTGGGGTGAATGGATAATCTAATATGTTCCTTGCAGCTACAGGCACAAGCTCTGTGATCAAATCTTGATTTTGCTCTGTAACAGTTTTGATATTCTTACCTAAATTATTAATAGCATCAATTACAGGCTGTTCTGTTTGTTTGTGTTTTTCATAAATTCCACGGTTCTCTGATTTCCATCCCTTAAATCTTTTTACAAGATAATCTCTTAACTTAAGATCATCAATGACTGGTCGTTTCATGGTTGTTTATTTATGTCTCAACGTCTAGAAAATCGTTGATTTTATTTCTGTATTTGCCACTATTGGGTGTTCTTGTCATATCAATTGTGACAAACCCATAACTGTCCTGGTTCCAGCACTTGCTGCAAAATTTGGAAAAATCATTGTAGCTCAAGTCCCCACCTACATATTCATCATGTATGTGTTTGAGGTTGGTATGGTCTTGATGAAACACACATATAAAATTGCTGTTGTCTCGGATCAGTTGCTTGGGTATTTTTGAAAAAGTCTGTGCCAGGTAGAAGCAATCTATGTTTTTGTGCCGCCCCTGTGTAAAGAAATTTCTAACCTTGTTTTGATTATCCAGTATAATGTCATCAAACACAACAACAGAATTATCGAGACATTCATGAAGTGGCTTAACATCTGGTTCAAAAGTGGCTATATCCAATCCATCATATAGCTTCATCACCTGCTGATATTTTAATTGTTCCAAGCTCTTAGAGAAAACATACAAGTGCCTGTTTTTCCAGTCTAACCAGTTGGGTGCCAATAAAAAATTATCAACCATCAGTGTAGTTTTACCACAAGCAGATGGCCCAACAATAAGACACCTAATATTTTCAGGCAGCAGCACTCCATTTCTCTTATTCTGCTGTTCAGGTTCTGGCAGCCTCTTTATAACATCCCAGGTGCTCATATTATCACTTTGTCTGCATCGATCCAGCTGTTTTCCGGATGACCCAGCCATTTGACAAATAACTTGTTGCCTTTCCTGCGGATGATTTTTTCTATGAGATATGTGTCAGGCTGTTTAGTTTTGCTGAGCTCTTGTTCATAGAACCTGCCTTTGAGAATTTCTCCTCTGTGATCTTTTATTATATATGTGTTAAGGGTCCCGGGTTTAACTTGAACCACTGTAAATAATTCGGTGCTCCAGTTTCTCGTAAAGCCTCTCTTGAATAAGTGCTTATATTTGCTGATTCTTACTTGGTCACCTACCCTGTATTTGGCCCTTCTTGTTGTTGGCTGGTATCTAGGATAATAAACAGTCCTGATCAATTTTTGCTCATCAGATGAAGTTACTTCAGAGGGTTTCATGTTGATTGTGGAATGGACCGAGTTGTTATATTTATGTAGAAGTTCTGGAAGAATATTAATCCATTTATAATTACCTTGAAGGGTAAATTGTTTATACATAAGATTTTTTAAGGTTCTGTTGAATCTCTCTACAATTGAGGCTTTGAGATCACTGTAACTCGAGTAATGTTTTATTGCCTGGCTTTTAATAAATTGTTGAAACACTGAATTATAAAATTCTTTGCCATTATCTGTTTGCAAATAGCGCGGGGATCTTCCTGAATGATTGATGATTGTCCTGATGGCTTCTGTAACACATTTTCCAGTCTTGGATTTGAGTGGCACAGCCCAGGCAAATTTTGAAAATGTGTCTATTACAGTGAGTAGATACTTGTAGCCCTTGTTGATTTTGTCTAAGTTTTTCAACTGCCCACTTGCCATTTCAATCAAGTCGCTCTGCCATAAATCATCTATGCCCTTTGTGACTACTGGGAGTCTCTTAAAATTATGTCTGGCTTGTCTGTGTAATTCATCAACAATAATTTGTCTAGACATGATATGAAAACAAGAATATTGCAACTATGGGGTGTTCAGCAGCTGATACTGCAGGATTTTCTAAATATAATTTGTCCCCTATTTGTATTTTAAATTCCAGAGAGCCATCATCTTCAGTATAGGCTGTTTCTAATGTATTGGGGTCTGTAAAATCCTCTAACTCTACACTGGTGATTTTTATTTTGTTGTCAGCATTTGTTATTGATAAGGTGGGGTAGTGGTGTGCCTGTGGTTGAAGCCAATATTTGATCTTGATTGGTCTCAATGTGCCCCCAACAAAAAACTGGTAATAAAATTGTGCAGGGGACAGCATATATATTTTGCCACCTGGTGTAAATGGAGAATCATATTCTTTGTTGGGGATGCTGTACAATTCAAGAATTACTGTATGTTTTGGATTCTCGATTATGCCTGTTATTTCCTTTTCTGCTGTAAGCAATCTGCTTGTTACAGATTCAAGGTGCTCATTGATGGTCCTAACAACATCATCATGGCCTGGCTTGATCTTTACGTCCACAACAAGTTTCTTGTATTGTTGCACAATCTCTTGAAGCTGGGTGGCAAAAACAGACAGAGCATTTGCTTGATTGGATTCCATGGTCCCTAGCTGTTGCTTGATATTAGCTACAATTTGTTGCAAATTTTCAATAACTGCCAATTTTGAATTTTGAGCAGTAAGATCATGGACCTGTCTTCTGATATCCTCAAACAGGGCATGCAGTTCATTAATATGTTGATTGGTTGGTAGAGTGGCCACTGTCTGAGTGAGTTGTTTGATCTCTGCCTGGATATTCTTGATATCTTCTGATTTCAATATGCGATTCACTGCCCTCTTAATATTTTTAAGTTCCTGTGATGTAGGAAGATTTGATACTGTATTCTGCAAAGATTCAAGTGCCAATTTTACATTGTATAATTCAGAAGCATCAGCCACATTTTGCATAGCATTTTGGAGCAGGGCTATATCTGCCTGAGTGGGTGTGGATTGTTGTAAAATTTCAAGCTTTGTTTGGATATCATCGATCAAGTGATGAAAATGAGATAGTTCAGATTCAGTGTTGAGGTTTTCAAGCTTTGTGATCTGTTGCTGGACACTGACAAGAGTATCTACAATTCCAGGCAATCGGGATTCTAGTACATTTGCCAAATCACTTTGCACTGCTGCTATTGTACCCTCAAGATGGGTTATGGAACTTTGAATTTTTCCAAAATCTTCATATGTTTCAAGTTGCAGCTTAATATTGGCTACACTCCGAGTTATTGCATTCAAAGCATCAGAAGATGGCAAGTTGTTCATAAAATTTTCAAGTGTCTCAATTTTTTCTTTAACCTCGGCTATGGCATTGTGCAGAGGATCCAGATTAGGTATCTGGAGTGACTGAATTTGTTCCTTTAGAGTAGAAATCACTAGATCAAAATCTTCTTGTGATTTTATGCTTTTGACAATTGTTTGGAGCTGTGCCTGGACATTATTTATCTGCTCTTCCAATTGTTGTTTCAATTGCTCAGAATTGGTGGCCTGGGTCTTAAATTTGGCTTGAAGAGCTGCTACAGCTTCTTCCAAACTTTGAAAATTATCCAATGTTGCCAGGTCAGTATATTTCTGAAGCAACAATTTGAGTTCAGAATCAATTTTAAGAAGAGGGTCCATGCATTGTGATTGTAAATTTGTAATTTCTAATTGAAGACTGGCATTGAGTGTGGTTTGTAAAGCTTGTAAATCACTTCTCAATTTCTTGACTCTGACATCAAGCATCAGAATCTCATCACTGTGATCTTCATGTCTTGTATGGCCAAATATATCATTAGGCATTTTCTTTTAGTGGTTATTTATTATAGAGTATCTGATTCTTAATTCTATAAAAAAGGGTATAAGCTTGTCATAGGATCCAGGGACCTCAATATATAAGCAGTCACCAGCAGAAACAGTATATACAGTGCCAGAAATCATGTTTGAGTGCTTAATTCTATAAATATTTCTCCCCACTGAAATTTTAACATCACCCTCAGGGGTTGTAATAAATTGCAATTGCCCACCTACAGGTAATTGGTAATGATTTAAATTATTGTTAAATATGTACAATATTTTGCCTGTTTCGTCATCATTATCTGTAAGTATGCTGTTCAGATGAATAATTAACAAGCCACTCAGTTTAGACATTACAGATTGTAAATCAGGAGAGGCTTGTGGTGTGGGCAGGTCCATAATAGCCTGTTTTTTGAACCCAAATAAGTTCATAGGCATGTTTATTTATTTCAAATCATGCTCTGTAATTGGGCATTGTTTCCCACTTTTCAAATCACAATGCCCCCAAGGTAAAGTATGTATGTTACATGACAAAATGCATCTCTTGTCATCATGTGGGTCCAGGGCCACTTTTGTTACAATATTTGAAGTCAACAAGTGATTCTCACTCTGAATTCTATTTTCTGATGTTCTGATTGAACTCTGTGATTTGATGCAATTTTTGTAATCTTCAAATACAAGCTCTTTTTCAACAGTTACTCTGCCAATGCCCTTGGCCTTTTTGGCAACAGCACCACTACATGTTTCAAAACTATACATCTTGGCTCTTAACCCAGCAAATTCCACAATAACATCACCAAGTGTCTCATCTTTTAACTTGCCAGGCACCTTTTTGTTGTGGTGTTGTTGAATCTTTGTATGTTCACTGGTATCAAAATATTTAAACAATTCAGGCTGTGACATATCTTGATAAACATCTTCTGTTTGAATTTCAAGAATAAAACTATCCGTGTCCATGTACAATAATTTCACACGATCACCATAAAAAGGTTTCAGCACGTCATAATATAATATTAACATATGTAATTTGGACAATTCCAATATCACAGCCCCTACATAAATAGGTTTATCAAACTTGATCTTTGTTTTCATCATGTTGAAAAGTGCCATGTACTCATCATAAATTCTTCTGTAATTGAAGTTGGGCTTTGCAACGAATTTTTTGCTCCGGCTGGGGTCAGTAATTATTTTAACATCGGTATGTTTTCTGACATTTTCAATTGTTTTGCCATACACTGAATTCACCATCAATTTAAACAAGCCCTTATCAAATTGGCTCTTTGCAGATGTTCGAAGCTCCGTATTTGTATCAATGTATGGTTTCAACCATTCTGAGTGCCTGAACCTTAAGACTTTTCCAACTTTGGTCACTTGAACACCATGTTTCATCAGGAACTGGAGGTTTTTATAATATATGACATAACCCTGTTTTGGCTCCAGTGTCGTCATGAGCTTCTTCTGTTTAGAGCCAGGTGAATACTGAACCTCGGGAATTGGGGGCAGATCAGAAAATTTATTGTGTAAATCATCAGGAATTGTCAGATCAGTCTCTAAGAAGAGGCCATACTCACTGTCATCAAAATTCTGAAGATCTTCAATATTGAAATCTTCGACCCACTCAAGCCCTGCATATGGCAATTTATCCATCATAGCGTGACCATAGAGGTTGTTTGCATCTCCATACAGTATATAATTTGATGGCCGTGTTGGATCATAATCAGGCATGTATTTGTTATTTGCTCTGGCATATCTCTGGGAACATTGCACCATCCCCCCTCTTATACATTCCTCCATAAACAGATACTTTTCTTGATCGTGGATCAGATCCAATGGCTTTTTGGTGTTGAAAAACATTGCAGCCCATGCTAGGCCCGGGGCACTGTAAAAATACACTGGGTCCAGTCCATAATTTTGCATAGAAGATTTTCTGAATGCCTGCAATATATCAGCTGAGAGGGTGACATCAAGTTTCAAATAAGCCATGTGGTAATCACCAAATGTCTTGCATTTTAAACTCTTCCACATCAACTGGGCATGGTGATAATCTTCATCAGTGATTCCAGATCCTCTGATTTTGCTGTAAAATGCTTCTTGTGGTGGCAGGGAACACTCATCAAATTTAGAAAAATCTGTAACATAGTCGTATGGATATACACCCTTCCGCCTAATTAATTTCAGCTCCTGATCTGGAAACGAGGCACGTGTGATTTTCAAGTCATCATCAGATAATTGATTTGCCAGTATATCCAGGCTAGCAGATAAAAATCTGTAAGAATCAAGAAATCTTATGTGAATAGGAACACCATCAACTTTAATTATCTTGCTAATAGATATATATTTTTCATCATTTTCAGCTAAAATGTTTAAATTCTGCTTCTCAAACCCCTCGTACTTGATCAGATGATGGAAATCATAATTGGATGCTCCGTGGCAAAATATGGGGACAAATCTTGGTCTCTTGATCTTAATATTACAGCTATTACACAGGGCCATTAAGAATTTACCATCTGTATGAGAATGGTGTTTCACCTTGATATTTGTATCTGAAAATTCACAATCACATACCGGGCATTTTTCTGCTTTGTTGAAATCTTCAATCTGTTCCTCTGTTAAAGGCAACATAGGCTTTGATATTAATAAGTTGTTAGATGCTATGTCACGGCACTCATTTTCTATTCTATGTGCAAATTCTTTGATGGCATTTGGTCCCTTGTATAAGTATGGTTCACTAGCTACACCATCCCGTACAATCACATAACAAAAGCTGGAAGGTTCATGTTGCTGGTATGGTGTACTTGATGATTCTTCTGGATCTGGGCTACAGAATGCAATAGGTTTGAGGTTCGATTCGAAATCACAGACAATATATGCTGGGTGTTCCAACAAGGCTTCAAATTTTTTGAATTCTGCTTTTTCACTTGGATTGGGCATCACCATATGAACAGGTTTATGGTTGCCACAGTATTTCAGATGCTCTTTTAACTTGTTTTTTGCAATTTCTGCATTTTTTTCACGAATCCCATTTACCATTTTTTGACCATCAAATACAGTCAAACATCTTCTGCACAACTTGAATATTGTATGAGTTTTGTCTAGTTGTTTTCTGACTAAAGCTTCAAGACTGTGTATCAGAGTGTAATGATATGTGCCATCCCCTTCAATTAAGAGCAGATCAATCGGAATTGCAGATTCATCATCAAGTGTACTGATTCTGAGAGGTTCTATCAAAGAATTGCCACGTCCAGTGGAACAAATAAATACATTAATAGATAATTGTTTGCCATTGATGTGCCTGGCCCTTTTTTCAAATTTATCAATATTCTGAACTGACATTGGATATTCTAAACCCTTCATTGCATCGTCAAAAATATGTTCATGCTGTTTGTAATAACTTATTCTCTCAGGATGCCTTGAAACTAGAAACAAAGCAGCTAATATGCACCACAGAAAACATTTCTGGTCGGTATTTTCTATATTAACCACGGCTCTTCTGTTTTTAATATTGGCAGGTAAAGGCAGATAAGTGGATCCTTGTAATGGAGTGAATTCAGAAATATTAACATAGAGCTTGTGTGATGAACCGCATAGGCTCCATCCGGACTCTTTTGCCGCAAATTCAGAGTGTTTGATGTTCAGTTGATTTATCAAGCTGCTTATTATTGTGTCTGAATTTGCGTTTGAATATACCGGTACAGTTTCTGTTAAGTGGGGCTGTGTAAATTTTGTGCCATTTGGTTTCTTATATTGTACAAACAATTTGAGGGATAGCTTATAAGAGCCATTTTGTGCATTAAGAATTGCCTGCAGATCAGAATTTATACTGTTCAAGAAATTCTCAATGCCGCATCTTAGCTCTGATACAAACTGGTAATCCCTAAGTTGGGCATTAAAACTGCTACGGGTAGGTGGTGCATAGCGTGGCTGTTTTGCTGCTCTGGCATTAAGAGGTGCTTCGTGCCTTCTTTTCAGACCAGATGTAGATGGTTGAGAGGGCAATGCAGATGACTGTGCAGAGCAAGTATCTTTATGTTTATATGTGAAATATTCCATGTTGTATTTTCTATTGCATTTGGGGCAAATTTTTGTGGGAGTTTTGTATTTGTCTGGATTACAAATTTTTTGATGCTTGGCCCAATTAGAGCTGGATATATTTTTATTGCACTGATTACAATATTTTTGATTCGGCATTTTTGTTGTTGTTTATTATATACAATTTCCTGGGTTTCAATTCAAAACTTTATACTGAATAAAAATATCAGTTGGGGTTCAGCACTGTACTTTGTGTGTGTGTATGTATATATGCGTGTATACACTTAATATTTTTGGCTTTGGTATTTATATACAATTTCTTGGGATTCAATTCAAAACTTTATGCTGGATCAGTTGGGGTTCAGCACTGTGCTTTGTGTGTGTGTGTATGTGTGTATGTGTATTAATAGTTTTGGCTTTGGTATTTATATACAATTTCTTGGGGTTCAAATTCAAAACTCTATGCTGGATCAGTTGAGTTCAGCACTGTGCTTTGTATGTATATGTATATATGACCTTACTTGGATTATTCCGCCAAATTATATGCTTCAAATCTCCTATACTTTGGTGGAGCAGTGGGTTCCACTGCCAATCCAGCAATGGTGAAGAATCTGCACTGTACCCTGGCTTTTATAGTTTTACAGAGCCAATAGAAACACTGTGGGGGTACATTCAGAAACATGAGCTATTCTCTAACATTTTTGCCGAAGTACTTTCTTCTGAATGTATCCCGTTTTTCTGCTGAGCGTACATGCAATCCCGACCGCAGCGCCTCCACGCTTAGGGGAGCGGAATTGTCTGGAACTAATTTGTAAAGGATCGCTGCTCCAAATATTGATCGACACGCCGGTGCTGGGCTCGAAATGAACTGATCGCTGTGCAGAAAGTATCGATCCCACCGCTTTGGGGCCGTCATGCGCACATATTGTTCAAGTATTGATTTTATACCCTCTCGGCGCATGATTTTATATATGAACAGATTACAATAAAGAAACTGAATATAACAAATGCAAAATATCCTAGTTTCTATTCAATCCTTTTATGTGAATTGAAGAAACCAACAATTCACATATCCCCATACCGCCATATGCTTGTCCTATTATTTCACTAATAGGCAATGTTCTCGAAGAGTCCTAATAGGCAATGTTCTCGAAGAGGCCTAATAGAACAAGATACAGCGGTATGAGAAATATGTGAATTGAAAATATTTTAGTAATATACGACGTCTAAGAAAAGGAATATTCAGCTCCAAAGTACTTTGTCTAATGCTTGCTACCATTTCCCTATTACTGGCAAAAGAAGTTAAAAATGTTGACATAATGAAAAAAATGGACTTGTTCCCAAGTATTCACCGAGTTCAGGCATTTGCACATAGATGGGTCTGTTGTCACGGAGCAATTCTAGAAGAATTACATTGTCTTAATATTAGATATGTAAATTGAGCCTGGTGGCCAATTGAACTTAAACCAGAAATAAATATGTATGTGTGTGTATGTGTATGTATGTATGTGTGTATGTGTGTGTGTATGTGTGTGGATGGCCAGTTTTAAGTGTGGCCACAAGAGGGGCATATTTTTAACAAATTTATGGATAACAATCACACAGAAGTGCCTTTTGTAAGTATAAACAAATCAATCTGAGAGGGTCATACTTTCTGAGGAAATTCCCGAGGGCATTTTCACAAAAATCTTAGATTAGACAAGATTCCACACTTGAACAAAAAGCTCATATGCTCATGTTAAGCTTGTTTTAAGTATAGCAAATCCAGTGAGGAGGGGTTCATACTTTCTCGGGTTTATAGTAGTATCAATACAACTACTCAAGTTTCACGCATCAAGACGAACAACTGTTCTTTGTAACGTCTAGCTCGTTCAGGCGACGCTACGAACACTCGAGAAACGGAACTGGCTGCTACATGTACCTTGAAAGAAGTTAGTCTCAGGACCTTTACTCACTACGCTAAGAACACAATTTCTCTCTGCGTTATGGTACGTTACATCTACCGAGCAATCAGCTGACAAGACCCTTGCGTCATGTAAGAAACGCACCACTACTGGCTGTTGCCATTCGTTACATATACAGTGGCGATTTCCATGTTGGTTTTGTAAATACACCCCTGAGTCTCGTAGTCCCTTCACTATGCATGTAGCATATACGTTGCTGATAGACCGTTGCGTCATGTAAGAAAATCGCATCTATTCGCAATTGCATTAGCCACACTCCAGTTGCTATTTCCATGTGGATTTTGCAAATATGGTCGTGGGCCTTGTATGTTCTTCATGGTGCATATAGTGGCCGACGTAGCTGATTGACCGTTGCGTCATGAAAGAAACGCATCTCTATGGCTGTTGCAGTTATCCACATCCACAGTTGTGATTTCAATGTGGGTTTTGTAAATATGATTCTTGGTCAAGTATTTCCTTCATGGTGTATTCATGTACCATCCGACTTAGCTGTTAGAAATGCGCTACTATTGGCTGTTGCCATTATTCACATCCACACCGGCGATTACCATGTGGGTTTTGTAAATATGCACTTGGGCCTCTTATTTAATTCATGGTGCATACATCATTCGACGACGTAGCAGATGGACGGTTGCGTCATGTAAAAACGCATCGCCATTGGCTGTTGGTATTAGCCACACCCTACAGTTGCTATTTCAACATAACTTTTATAATTATAGGCATTCTGAAACCCCCTGCAAAGTTTAAACTCGATTCCTGAACCTTTTTAACCTTTCAACAAAAGAAACCACTTCTCAGAAGTTTTGGGGAAAGGGATAGCAAGCAACTACAGAGTTGGTCGTAACAATCCCATGCAGAACAAAATATCTCCACTGGTCCATCGCAGAATCTCGTAACGATTCCAGAAGTTGGCTAACAGAAACGAATAGCATTATGAACGTCACATCAATGATGCCTCTCTCAGTGATAAAATATTCATGGGTTTCCGAACAAATGCTAGCATCATGTAGGGGGATACAGAGCGAAACAAAAAAACTAATAAAAAGAGACGTAAATGTCAGCGAGAGATCGATCTGATTTCCACTATGTCGAGACGGAGGAGACGAGTGACAATGGACAATCCGTTTCCCAGCGGTCTGCAGCTGCTTCAAAAGCCAAGAGAGGAAGGACAAAGAAGGAGAAGAAAAAAATTACCGTCGAGACTGGAGCACAAAACATGAGCAACGACCAAATGCACCAGACAGAAGCAGGAAAAAGGAGGAGATGGGACGAAAAGCGCAAACTCGCTGAAAACTCAATCAAGCTGTGGAAGAGGGGGGGGGGATATTCCAAGAACACAGAACACGCATACATATACAAGCAGCTACTATAAATCGTTCCATCTCCCAGCTGATTTAAAGATGATTATCATTGAAACAAGATATATATGTGACGGTCATATCTGTCCAATATATCAGAAACTACTACAGCTAGAGAGACCAAATTTTGTTTGAGTGAGTTCTTGCTCTTTAAGTCCATTTTTGCACATATAGGCTAATCGGGACTGGACCTACAGTTCAAAGTGGGATCCGAACCACTGTCTCTCCACTGGGTATCGAACCCAGGTCCCCTTGCTAAACAAGGCGACGACCTTATCACTATACCATCGGAGAGGCCCACCACATTTTGTAAACAGATAGATCACTAACTAATAGCTCAATGCAGCTGAGCAGTCTGAAGTAACAGTTACTATTACTTTTCTCACATAGTAACTAGCTTGCGGTTACTTTAGAAAGTTACTACATATTACACCGAGAAAAGTTAGGAGGAGCAATGATGGTCTAAAACTGCCAAGTGCGGTATGAGTGCTGAAAACTGTTGATTTAAAGTATTACCGGCCAATAAATGGTTATACTAATTAATGTAATTTCAATGACTCTGTTTTTAAAATATACTTATGGTGCACGAAAATGTAATTTATAATCAAATATCTATGTTTATGCATGATAAAATATTCGAATTTAAATAAAAATAAATAGTTGCAACCAGTTTTTGAAAATTTACAGGTGGACTTGTTAAATCTTTATCGGTAGAATTTTGTAAATTTCACAGTAAATTCTAAAAGTGTACAGTTGCTTTCTTCTAAATTACGTACAAATCCAAGAATGTTTCAATTTTTTAAAATTTTTTGGACACTGTTGCTTCTCTACTTGTATCCGTAGCTTCATATCGTAACGCAATGCTAAAACTGCGTTGGGATCGAACCATGTAGTTCACTCACTTAGATTTGGTTTTTTGTACAGTGGGATCCATGAGTATTACCGTGCAAATTGTCCATCACCATGTTCGTGCTTTTTATTTGACCCCTAAAGAGCTTGAAGAATCAAAAGAAAAGTCCAAACAAGCTGTTGACAACTTCTGCACCAGCATACATAAAAATCCATCGCTTAAAAACACACAGGATGTAAGAGAAAAATTAATGAAAATAGTCATGGACAATTTGCATGAACCGACATGGATTGGTTTAGAAAATGATATTACTTGCCTTACAAATAGATGAAGATTATTCCCACACTTGTCCTCTCAAATGTCAGTTGTCTGACCTCCATGTCAGATATCAATCTCATCACACACCATTGTCCAATAATCGTTCTCCACTTCTCTTCTCTCTCACAATCCGCAGTCCTTACTCTCTCTCGTATTCTCGCCAACTGCTCTCACTCACTGTCAATTCCAACACTCCAAGCCTCCTTGTCTCTCAAGTCAATAACCTCACGTTTGCCTCATTGCTTATTCCGCATTCCTAACTATGTTTCCTACTATGCTAAGAATGACATAAGACTTGTCATTTCTATCCAATACCTTCGGTACGATACGATATACCTGGGGCAATCAGTCTGATATGTTAAAAGAGGGTAACTATGGATATCGCCGAACTGTTCGTTTATGAGCGGGAATGCTATTTCTTGTTCGGATACAAGTCACTTGTGTACGGACAAAGGCCACAGAACGAAGCTGACCTCCGATAGAGATCACTGTGGTCATTGTCAAAACGTCACTCCAGAAATGCCACGTGCGCAATTTGTCCGCGCGGTATGAACTGCGCGTCTGTCATAGCGATCATGTTAAATGTTAATGATTTGGACTCGAAGGTGGTGTCCCAGCTATGTATTATCAATAACTGGTAATAAATTGGAATATTTTCTGCAACATTTTCGTTTCTTTTTGTAACATCTCCCACGGACCACACTGTAGTAACCACTAATTAACTAACAACTCTGTAGCCTTCTTAAACCCAAAGGTTTATGGCTGAAGCAACGCAAGTCTTCCATCTGTTTCTATATCCTGGGCAAGATCAATCCAATCTTTTCCATCCTTATCCATTTCCTTTAGGTCCATATCAACGTTATCCCTCCATCTTCGTCTTGGCCTTCCTACAGGTCTCTTACCACCAGGTTTCCCAACAAGAATCCTGTAAACTCTTCTTTCCTCTCCCATTCGTGCCACATGGCCTGCCCATCTAAGTTTTCTTGAATTAATTATTCTAATAATATCTGCACATGAGTAGAAATTAAGCAGTTCTAAATTATGTAACCTTCTCCACTGGCCTGTCACATCATCACCTGTTTTATAATTAATATGTAATTAATATGTTCATAGGGTGAAACATCTCGTAGGCAAGGGACTTCCATCTGTCACAGATAGTTCCTTTTCGTTGTGCTTCCTTCCTTGGCCGTTTTGTAAAAGTGGCTGTCGAGACTCCCAAATGCATATTTCGCATAACGAATTATTTCTCGTCTCAGTTTGAACTGAGCATCGAACCCGAGCAGTCGCTAGGACGGATGATACGATACGGCCTGGGCATCTTCATTATTACTTTCTTCTCAATCATGAGGGAGATTCAAATATAATATTCTGTATTTATACTTAACTCTCTTTGGATACTTTTCATAAACGAGGGTAGAATGTTGTTCTTCAGTGTTGAGAAATGTAAGATTTCTTGGGATTTATTGACTCACTTTTAAGAAACTAAAATTCTGTGGCGTAAAAATTCTCCGGGTTCTTTCCAATGAGTGACGCGTTGTTATCACATCGCATCCCTCCGCCACTTTCTTCTGGCTTTCGACAATAAAATCCGCTACGGTTTGTTTCAAGTATTCCCGAACTGTGTTCACTATGTTGAAATGCTAAAAAGAGGACATTTTCTTCGAAAGCCACACACACCATCAACTTATTCACAAACACGAAAACATTACATAAATCACACAATTTATCACCATTAAATAAAATATTATCTCCATGATATTATACTGCGACTAACTTTACTCTGCAGCACTTACTTTATCTTCATGTTCACTGCCAGGTTTCGTGAAAAACTGAGTCAGTTTTGTAGATGAAGCTTCACCTCTGACGGCTCTTTTGTGCTTTTCGCACTCCACGTGTGCTTGCGAGTCTAGCCCTCCTTTGTTTGCCACAGACACATATGTACCCGGTTTACAAACCATACACTCGCCTTCAAAATCGTCTCTACCACGTCTAAAACATGAATACTTTTATTGTAACTCATTAGTAAACTTGCCCTTTCTTTCAGGCATATTAGTAGCTTACACCGTGTTCGCAAACTCTAACTTCCACTTCGAAACACGAACAAACGAATGACGCGGAAATCACATCGACCGGAACTTGAAACCGTAACAACAAACGACTAACGCGTAGAGCATCGTCCAGTGCTGCCAACATCAGACGTTTAATGATTCGAAAAGTTGTAACTTCGTGATCTCTGACCTATGATGATTGGATAAATGAAAAAAAAACGGACATTTTAACAGAAAGTAAAAACCCGACAGGACGCAAATTTCAGGGTCCGGAAAGAGGACATGTCCGGGAAAACCAGGACGTATGGTAGCCCACCGGAAATCGAACCCAGGACCATTCGTACCGAAGGCAGAAGCTTAACCCTTTGGCTAAAAGATTGACTCGTTTAAGCAACGTCTCAATCTTCTGTGATGAAGTAGATGCTCATCTGTCTTTTTGTTTTCATCACCATATGTAAATCAGTAATCAGATGAGCTCGCGAATCGAGCATTCGGTAATAGAAAATTGCAGACTTTCTGGGATTGGCCGCAAATCACTGTTTATTAGTTGCTGAAGCAGCATTCTGATATCGCACTTAACACTTGCAAAATGTGATATTAAGTCTGCCATTAAAGAACAAAGGAAATGCGTCCCGATCTGTCATTTCTCTTCTTGACTTTGACGCGGATCGTCGACACGAAAACAAGGCACGCAAATATTTGCATTGCAAGCTTGTAAAGCAATCAACCCGACGAGGATCCATCCAAGGAGGAAAGATATTCCAATAAATCTCAGTTCGTCGCGGGAGATGCTTCTTTTATCTCATCCCTATCTCGTCGCCGAAAGCAAATGACGTGCAATTGACATGGGGGAAATTTACGAGTCGTCCGCATTGGACGATGGCGCATAAAAATACAAGGAAACTCGCTCGCAAAGAATTTCAATAACGCTCCCTCGCCGTCATGTTTTTTTCGCTTCGAACAATGGCTGCCGAGAGCGTGAGAGGAGCTTTTGTTGCGAATATTGCGAACCTCAAAGGCTGCTCAGCGAAGCGATGCTCGGAAAGGCGGTTAGCTGCGTTCGGCGACTGCGTACGTGGCTAATGCAGCTGCGGCGGCTGCCTTTGATGGCGCTGTAACTGCATTTAGCTCCGCAGGTCTGGAAGTGCAAGTAGACGGAATTAAGTCGCTGCAAAAGCTCGCCATTTTGACTAAACTAGTGCGTCAGAGACCATAATGATCCGATCGGAGAAATTAAGATTTACAACGCCCTAATTTAGTGTGTTCAGGGTCTCACTTATTGCACCCGACTCGAACACCTTCTTGGTCAAGCGCCGTATTTCGTCTCCTGACGTCAGGCTAAATACCTTCGTAGTTAGCATAAATACACTACATTCAACCTAAGAGATTTAAACCTAACGATCCTAACCTAACCGCGAAAGCATTCCGCCCTGACGACAGAAGACGAAATACGGCGCTTGACCAAGGTGTCCGTGTCGAGTGCGATAATTGATACCGGGTCCTGGATGGAAAGAAAACGTAATAATAAGAAAAAAATGTGTAAATGTATGTTTATGAGGCGTCCCATTGTCACGGGTTGGACACGCGGACTACAGTTTTTATATTAAAGTAACTATTCTGCTGATAGTTAAGCAACATTTTCTTAACAGTTTCTGTGCAATGAAATATGAAACAAAAGACTGTTGATTAAACATAACTACATTCAAAATACTTTCCCAGATTTGTAGCTACAAGTGAACAATTTTGTATCACGGGTGGGGCAGACGAAACACTGCCTATTCACTTAATAAGAAATTTATATAGTGGTTCGGATCCCACTTTAAACTGTAGGTCCAGTCCCGATTAGCCTTACTGTGCATAAAAGTGGACTTAAAACAAAAAATCAATCATTAAAAAAAATATTCTGTGAATTGTCAAATGAAAAATAAATTATTTAAGATAAAGAGAGAAGGTAATTGACCTTTGAATATTCTAGTGGAGTTGAGAGGGAAATTTAACAGTTAAATGAGAATTTTTTGTGTCCTGTCGTTGTAGCGTGTTGCTCTAACTACTACGCAACGGAGGCTGGCTCCCCACATCAAAATCGTGGCGCTTTTTTATACACTTCAGCCGAATTTCATTACTTTGGATTTGCCTTCACCACAGCAATGTAAAACCAAGAAATCTCTCAAGTCCAAAGGATTTCCTACCATCACAGAGCATTCATGTTGCCTTTCTTGACACGGCAATTCGCCATAACGTACAGTATCTACTAAAATTATTCTCATCGCTGCACAAGAAGGAGTGTACAGTCTGCTATGTACTTTAAGCAAACGAAACCGACCAACGGTTCGAAAGCAGAAATCCATTCTACAATAAATAATAAAGGTTTTTGATGAGTTTCTTGCACAAGGACCTCCCCAGGGGTCACGTGACTCCCGCCTGATCGATGACCCAGATGTTCGCCATTGCAAGGTCGGATTGGAGAACCAAGTAAACTACGCAGGAATGGAATCCCTCGCCAGAAACGCACCAATAAGCGTCTTCTAAGGATTTGCAGCTTCTACAGCTCTTGTGAAACTCGTTAAAACTTTCACGGTTTTTTTGGTCCTTTTTTTCATCCGACATCGATACCAGAAAAAGTTAGCATGTTCTCTTTTTTTTCCTGCAGTAAGCTTAAAGGCTGACAAGGAGCTCGTAAAAACAGCATTAGTGGTTCGCCAGAACTTTCCCGTACTCACCAGCCGATAAATATTCATGTGCAAGGCGAATTAGAATGTTTCATAGACCCAAGCTGTTCGAAAATAGTTCGACACATTCACACGTACAAAGGTATCATTGCTTTCATTCCTCGCAACTTTAAAGAAGATAACAGCAGGTCCTTTTACGCGTGTATGCGGATTTTAAAATCGTTAGCGGTTGGTATATTAACGTCATTTGACAAGCAGTTATAGATCTCAGCAAAGAACTGTTTGTTTCTCTACCCTTAGCTTTAGCGACTCCGAAAACTATGGATTCGACACTAATCTAGGTCATTTGTGGCATTTTCTTCTTCACCCCCTCTCACCCTCCATGCCGATAGGTGATGAACTTGAAGTTGAACCGCATTGGGAGTGTCACGAAAACTATGGATTCCATTCGCAACACAGCCTGAATGTTAGACAACCAGAGAAACACTATCGTTGTGCGGATTGCATAGAGTCACGGACATCTGTTTGTGCGGAATTTAATATCGGTGGTTCTCGATTATTTTTACATGTCACCCCTTCCCACCCCACCCCTAGGAGTGCCAGGGGTGTCTTACCCCAAAATATTATTACCAGATTGCAAGTGATACGTGTACCAAGTTTGGTTGAAATTGCTCCAGGCGTTCGAGAGTTATGCCGGAACAAACAAATATACACACCCTCACACACACATACATCCATTTATATGTATAGATTAGTTCGTGCCTGGTCTTCTTATACACATGGTACAATGCTACTACACAAGTTTCAAATAACACTGCTACACTGCTTCAGTACAGCACAGAGTGAGTAAGAGTTTTCGTAGCCAGTGAAAGAGCAACATAGGGTTATATACTGTACTCAGTGGCGGCGATTGGGTTCCAAAACCAGGGGGCAAATACAGTATATTCTCCTTTGTAGATAAGGTTTAGCATAGTACGGGGGCAAAAGTGGGGGGGGGCAGCTGCCCCCTCGCCCCTAATCGCCGTCATGTACTGTACTGAACACTAGTTGCCATAGCTCAACTGTACACAAGTTACTTAATCAGTACCGCAAATCGACAGAACAAAAGGTATTGTTGATAAGGAAGTATTTAATGTTTTCACGTGCACAATTACAGCTAATAACCGTAATCGTTGTATATAAAAATTAAGAACTAATGGAAAACCTTCTAGCACACAAGCGATCGAAAACATATTTGGTTAACAATGAATATTTTATTCCAAAGATCTTTTTTTGCATGTTAATTGATCCGTTATACAAACAACGTTGTAACCAATGGTTTTGGCAGCAGACACATAAAGACGGGAAAAAATGTTTTTTGGAATCGAGAGTATGATAGTGATAATAGTTGTAGCTTTCATGGACAGATGGCGTGATACTTCTGTTCTGAAGAACAGTGCGTACGAGAAAGCAACATGACTGATTGTTGTGGTCTTTCCGTTACATTTGAATATTGTTGGTGAAACTATTGTTCTTGTGACCAATTGTTGTGTACATGTCTCGGCACAAATTCATGGGATGGACGTAGCATACATTTATCTCAGCAAACTAACATGAATATGTCGATACCAAAACTAATTTGCATTTCCCATTCTACAAGACAGCACAGCTCATAGGAAGAAAAGCTAGAGGCAATACTTTACTGGCCTCATGTCCATCAAATCGAGCCGTGTCTGTTTTCTACAGTTGCCATACTGTCCGAGTGCACTGCAAGGATATAGGACATGGCTCTTGAAACTACCGTTAAGTCCCTATATTAGGGTAATGTATTTTGAAAAAGAAATATTACAGATGACTTCCGTACTTCATGGTTAGACATTTATTACATAATGTTTAAGTTACTACTATTTATGCTAATTATTAAATGTGAAATTCTTAATTTTATGTTTTTATATTCCGTACAAGATTCGCATATTGCATCTAGCAAATTGAGTTGGTAACGCTGTCCGAATGCACGCGCGCATGCGCAGGAATCTTCCGTGATTAGGCAGTAGCGATGCTCAGTTCACCATGTAAGGTTGGCCAGTTCTGACGCGAATCGTGGCAATGGAGACGTTCATCCGAACAGGTTCCATTCAGGAGACGGTCGAATACGGATCGCCATCAACAAGTGCCAGAGCGGCACGGCATAACAATATAGGTAGGGTCAGCCAATGGCAGAGTTCAGTATCAGACGTTCGGATGAACGTCTCCACTGCCGCGATTCGCGTCTGAACCGACCAACGTCCAATGGTAGAATGATTGCAAGCTTTGCAGCTGCCCAAGAATGGTAGATTCCTGCGCATGCGCACCTGTGTTCCGACAGGGTTATAAACTAACATTGGTAGACATAATATGCCCCACCCGGATTGTAGAATGCTAAGAATGAAACTATCATAAAACCAAGTTTATGTTACTCCTATTTGAGTAGCCACTACTTGCAAGGGAATGCAGATTGAACTAATAAATAATATTAATTTATTTATTCCTTAATACATTTCTTCCGTTTGCTGCTATTTTTCAGCGAGTGTGACGTCACGCTATTTCTGACCTTCCTGGTCACCCCGCACTTGCATGAAGGGGAAGGGAAATAATGGAAAACACGAGTTCTCAGTTTTTCTTCGCTTGAACTGCTCTTAGTTTGTTTTCGGTTTAAGGCCACTTAATGCAGATAGTCTAAACGTAACTAAACCTACGTTTAAAGCTAGGTCCGAACCACTATGAGACTCCACCAGGTATCGAACCCGAGCCCTCTTGATCACAAGGAGCCGACGTTGCTACTAAGCCATCGAGGTGGTCATATAGACTATACTTAGTAGGAATTACAACAAGCAACCTTCAGCAATTGCTCTCAAAACAAATGAGTATACCAATGAGGTCAGGCAGAAGTTCAACTGACTTCGAACCAAATCTTCTAGCTACAGTACCACAAAGTACCGAAAACGTAATTCCCTTTGAATGTGATTCATATGCAAATTCTACTACTGGGCAATATATGAGCTGTCACAAAGCCAATTATCGAACATCTCCCTTGAATATTTCAACGCTGATTGGAATTAGCTGTCCGCAGTGAAAGATAAACTAAATCTGCTCGGAATTATATTATTTTACGCATCCGCAAAAAAAAATTGGCTTATTGTGTTCGTGAAACTAATAATCATCTTCACCAATTCCGGCACCTGTTTATGTACCTCATACGAAATCGGAATATTTGCGACAACCATCAACTTGTCACCACAGAAATTGAACGTACAGTCTTACTTGAAATTTACATAGATGCATATACAGCCAAGAGAAATTGCCGTTGTTATGACGTATTGAAAAACACACTTAAATTCTTGCATCCTATTCTGAAAACAATGTTGCGTCGTGTAAAGCTTCTTGATGCTTAGCAATGGCTGCCAAAAAGGGATACAAATGAATGATTTCATAACAACGACATTTTTCTTCTGACTGTACACGCAAGGAAAATTTGCATATATAATCGGCCTCCCCGATGGCGCAGTGGTAGCGTTGTTGCCTTGTAATCACGGGGTCCCGGGTTCCATACCCGGTGGAGGCACAAGTGGTTCGGATCACACTTTAAACTGTAGGTCCAGTCCCGATTAGCCTTACTGTGCATAAAGTGGACTTTAAACAACCAATCAATCAATCAATTTGCATATATTGTTGTTCCAGTGTTTCTAAGTTGTGCTTGTGTTTCTAAATTGTACCGGTGTTTCTAAATTGTACAGGTGTTTTTAAATTGTACAGGTGTTTTTAAATTGTACAGGTGTTTCTAAATTGTACAGGTGTTTCTAAATTGCACCGGTGTTTCTAAATTGCACCGGTGTTTCTAATTTGTACCGGTGTTTCTAAATTGTACAGGTGTTTCTAAATTGTACCGGTGTTTCTGAATTGTACCGGTGTTTCTGAATTGTACCGGTGTTTCTAAATTGTACCGGTGTTTCTAAATTGTACAGGTGTTTTTAAATTGTACAGGTGTTTCTAAATTGCACCGGTGTTTTTAAATTGTACAGGTGTTTCTAAATTGCACCGGTGTTTTTAAATTGTACAGGTGTTTCTAAATTGCACCGGTGTTTCTAAATTGCACCGGTGTTTCTAAATTGTACCGGTGTTTCTAGATTGTACCGGTGTTTCTAAATTGTACCAGTATTTTCAAATTGTACCGGCGAGAATATAACTAGTGAATGAGTTAGATGTGTTCTTTATGCGATCAATCATTAATATTTGAGGCATTCACTCAGTTGTATTGCTGGTCTACTTTCAGTGTACACGTAGTGTCATATACGTATACGTAATCAAAGTTTGTAATGCGAGAAAGGAACAAATTCAATATCAGATTGGAAAAACCAGCATTCCCTTTGAATATAATTCCGTATAATTTAGGAGAGCAACATATTTCTATTAAAATAAACAGTTGATCCAAGCAAATACTGCGAACAGAAGTTTGTTTACTTTGATGTGAAAATCAGCGCATCTATCACGTTCATAGTTTCTTAATTCGTAGTATACTATATATAGACTACATACTTCCAAATATTTAATTAGTTAATAGTCGTATATTTTTCGACTTTCCTTCAAAATGTGGTTGGGTTTGTACCAGTGTTTCTAAATATTACCAGTGTTCCTAAATTGTACCAGTGTTTCCAGTTTGTCTGTATAACCACAGACAGTTTACATTAAAAACTGATGTAAAAATATATTTTGCAGTTGATAGTTTTTTTATTCATTCATTCACTCGGCACACTGATTTATCTACAAGAGCATATAGACTACTGATATGACCGTAAGAGAAAATACATTACATGTAAAGAATTGAACTCATTCTTAAGATTCCATTGTTCAGTACTTTTGTCTATTGTTGTTCCGCTTATAGTAATTGTTTTATAATTTTTAATATTTGCTACATTGTTGAATTAACTTTGTTCCTGCTCGTGACAAAGACACATTTTTGCGCGTTGGAACGTAGTATGAATAAAAGCGTATTAATTGTAAAAAGTACATTTTGACATTACTGTAAATTGTGTTTGTGTAATATTTTCTCTAGAGGTGTAATCTAGGATCGCGCAATGCCGGCCGGTTTGTATCGTTTGCAAGAATTTCGAAAAATATTCAAAATATTCCACAACACATGTAAAATTTGAGGAATGATTATGTTAAAGTGGAAAGTATGGTGGAAACTAGGTACGGAGTGAATTCCGCAATTTATTCATAATAAACAGTATAGCGGTACAATATAAGAAAAACTTCTCCTATATAGTTTCATCGCGTATCAATAAGTTCCACTACATAAAAATGAAAGCCACTAAACATTTAGGGTAAATGTAGCAAAATTTACCGAATCCTAAAGTTTTTCGGGACAACCTAAATGACTTTATAGGATTATTGTTAGTAGTATTTTATACCAATAAGGTACATGTTCATTCTTCACATACAGTGCGTTTGTTTTGGCTCTTGGCCGAGATAGCGTGTGACTGCAGACGGCACAGCATAACATAGGTTAGTACTCATCATGCAATATAAATATAATTGGTTACATGCTAAAGATATGTGCGTAAAACGTCACGGGTCGAAGATGCCGGCATCCGCGCCATGCCACGTCGTCACGCGCTATCTTGGCCCAGAGCCAAAACGAACACACTGTACAATAATGCTCGAAAATTTCAGCCAATGAAAGTTTTTATCTAATTTTGTAACTTCATTATTAGCTCTTGGAAAGCAGGAAATCATACAGAAAACTATTTTTAATAAAGAGCCTTTTCCTTACCTTGAGTGCTTCTTCGTGACTGATGCCTGTGAAGGGGGTTCCGTTCACTTCGAGTATCGTGTCTCCGGGACGCAGCCCCACCCTTTCCGCTACGCTGCCCTCCTCCACCCTCGAGATGTACACACCCACGCCTGCAACAGAAGAAATGGGGACATTCTCAATATGATGGCATCTTTGGAACACACTCTCACTCTCTCTCACTCTCTCTCTCTCTCTCTCTCTCTCTCGCTCCACATAGCTATAGAAAAGTTAGAATACAGATAAAATGGGAATTGATATCATTAGTTCATTACAAACACAAAATAACAAGGTTTCTAGACATCTAGAAAAGAGCCTTCGTGTTATGCAACCCAACTAACACTAAGGTGTGTTGGGTGGACGCCTACCCAGGATGAGAGCAGAATTTTACATAACTAGGGAATCATCTGCATATACAAACCACAGATATATTTTTATCGGTGTACAATCGTGCTTTTCTGAAACCTGAGAAAAATGTCATCACTTGACAATCGGGTCACCCAACTACCTGGTGCCTCAACGAGAACTGTATGGTCTTGAAAGCAGTCCGAGTGTTCCATTCCTGGTGGGGACTGGGCATAATTTTCTTAGCTGTCGTAAAATGGATTTACTGTGTCACCTCATGCTGGAATCAGAACCCGATACCCCGTTACAGAATATTAGTTAATGTTCCGTTCAAAATGTTTTCAGTGTCAACAATACTGCTCATAATCGATAAATTTACGGTGGTACGCATAAAAAAGCAACATGTCTCCCTTATACTCCACCCTGTATTCTACTGAACGTTACTGTATTAAGTGCGCGCGAGTGTGCATCTATTGTACATATTTTAATTATTTTGTCGCCGCTATTCTTCCGCGTTTGACTAATCACAACGATGAGGATGGCTGAGAGTTACGTAAAACTGATGAAGGTACATTTAGAAAGGAGACGAACACCCATGCTTGAAACGCACCTACACAAGTTCTCTACGGCCTGTGACTGGTCGCAGCTGGGTTACCCCAAATCGGAGTTCTCAGTTAGGCTAACAGGGTAACAGATGACCGATGTAAATTTCTTCCAATAAAGTCTTATTTATTATTCCTTCGCACATTTACAACAAAACTTACCCACTGGCAATCCTGGATCGAGTTGACTGATGCAGATCTGCTAACAAATCTGTAACGAGCAACCCTTTCAAGATTAATCACGGTTTGATGGTATCGCAAGAACCTGGCTCGGAGTGATAGGTTTACGAGAAACTAGCCCAAGCATAAGCCGATTCGCCCATTTAGAGCACGGGTAGTTAGTTCTCCCTATGAGGTTAACATATGATACCAGCCTCACTGAAACCTGGCAAGAAAGCCCCAAAGGTACCTTGCATAGGAGAATTCCAGCAGACGGAGGAAACCGGATGTGAAGTACACCAGGAAACAAACGTTCTGCACCCACATCCATAGCCATCTACAGTACAGAATTCGGGTCCCTTCTTATACCGAACGGTTGTAGACAAACTACTAATGAAACTTGGCCGATATTTACACTTTTCTCTGTGCATCTGTAATTATACATATATACAGCGTGTAACAAAAGTCCTGGAACACTTTTAAAAAATTATTGTAGCCAAACGAGTAGCATTACAAAGTAACAAAGTACAAGGGTTGGATAAAAAGTAATGGCAACACTGGTATAATTGCTACTTGACTGTATTTGCAGAGGAGCACGTGTTACATTCCTTCAATTTAATCCCCCCCCCATCTCTACGACCTTCTGCCACACGTATGGAAGGCGTCGTACACCGTCAGCGCGTCCATCTCTGTCGATGTCCCGCAGTGACCGCCCTATAGCACGTATGATGGCTTCGCGCGTGTCGTAGTGCTTCCCGCCCAGTGGTTCCTTCATTTTGGCAAAAAGATCGTAATCACACGGTCTCATACCGGTGAATACGACGGATGTTCCAGTACCTCCCACTACCAGTTATGCAGGAGCGCCGTCACAGTGTTCGTAGTGTGACAGTTTGCATTGTCAAGCAGGATGATGGGACACCGTGCCAGAACGTGCGGTCGCTTCCTTCTTAATGCGAGACGAAGGTGGTGTTGCAAGAAGGTGCAGTAGTAGGCTGCGTTAACCGTCTGCCTAAGAGACGTTGTTCTTCTTGCCTAAACATATTGTTAGGGCGCTTGCACTCTCGTCCTCTGCTTCAGAGCACTGCTGTTTTAGACTGAATAACATACAATCGCACCCCACTCACTATACTTCCTCGTCTGACATTCCTTTATCAACCACGAAACGGTTGTGGCGCTGTGACTCGCCCCTTTCACGGGACAGCAGTGTTGCCATTACTTTTTATCCAACCCTTGTACATCATTTCAAAGAGTTAAGTTGCAAGTTTTTTTTTCTCATTGCAGGTGTTACGTGTAGTTCCATATATCGTCGCTAGGTGGTGTCATAATCAAGATGGCGCCTTGTGAAAGCGTCTCTCACTCGCTCAATGTCATTTTCACTCGCACCTGGCCGACCACTTCTCTTCTTGACACACAAACACCCAGTTGCAACAAGCTTTACATGTCAAATGTAGATTGCCTTCCTGGTTGGTGCTTTCCCGTCCTTCATCCTAAACTTTCGTTGGACATCCGTTGTAATCTTTGCTTTGTCAAATTCTAGCACGCAGAAAGCCTTCTCAGCTCCAGAAAGCGCCATCTTGATTATAACACCACCTAGCGACGGTATATGGAACTACACGTAACACCTGCAATGAGAAAAAACTTACAACTTTACTGTTTGAAATGATGTACTTTGTCATTTTGTAATGCTACTCGTTTGGCTACAATAACTTTTTTAAAGTGTTCCCGGACTTTTGTTACACGCTGTACTTTATAATTGTATAATTGCTATTGGTTTACGTCTTAACGTTAGTTTATATAGGTGAATAATAAAATATGTTTGCTTAAGAAAGTTTTTCTTATGCTATTTAACTTTTAACAAGTTCGTTTATTCGATTTGCTTAACGAACATACTAAGTTATGCATAATAATAGAACTTTGAAGGTCAAGGCCTCCCAATGTGGGGATTTCATTGGGTGACGCGTGTTCAGCGCATTGATTCCCACCTTCGCTGTTATCTGAATTTCTAGTCAGGAGTTGCCATTATTTCCTTCCAAGTGTAACCTCTCGATAATGGATCAATTCCGAAATTTGGGGTTACCACTGGTGATTGAACTCTGAACCACACATGCCAGTGGATTAATGGCAAATATACCATTTGACAATAACTGCATGTGTTAATTTCTAACATTCTAACAGAGAGGCGGCTATGTTATGGCTACACGACACAATGAAAGTGTTCCACATGTGATCTCAAATGTTGGTCCTCTTCAAATACGCTAGAGTTCCACAGACCGTGACAGGAAATAAGAGCAGATCTTAGAAATGTCCAGGATGTGACAGATGCTGCAAGGAGAAGCCTTTCAGGAGAAGGAAGGGGATTTCCAGAAGTAATTCGTGCTCGACGGGACGGTTACATCTTGTGAAAGCCATCGCCAGAATTTCCGTCTCCAGAGGTTTGGGATTGCGGACGACAAGAAACTGGAGCTTTTCTGGAACGACAGGCATCGAAAACTTGCTTGGCTCAAAACTTGAAATCAACGTACATTTCCGGTTCAAATAGATCACCAATGCGATTGTACCGACTGAAAAATAAGGCAGTTTCTTGTTGCCTTCGAATCACTTTTCGGCTTATATCTCCATCGACCATTCATTACTTTATAACTGAAGAGGTACAAAATTCAGAGACTCATCAAATTTGTACTGAAATTAACTTACTTGTTGTATAACGTACGTATCGTAAAATAAACACTAACAGTGTCGAAAGCTCCTGCATTATCATCGAAACTTTACCATTACTACAAATACGAGGGTTGGGGCAAAAGTCATTGCAACTGTTTTTTTATTGCAGATATGTGAGCGCAGCACAAAGTGCTATGTGTCGCGTGGAAGCCATGCAGGCATAGTGTGTATGCACAACAACAGATGGCTCTGTGATTGCAGGAAGTAGCACAGAGAGCGCAGTGAAATCAGTTATGTGGCGAGCGTCGTGCGAGATGGACGTAACCCGTGTTGAGCAGCGCTCGTACATAAAAATAGCCGTTCGCCGAGGGTTGAATGCGAGAGATTGTCACAGTGAATTGGTGGACGCCGTTGGGGTTAATGCTCTCCCATACCGGACAGTAGCATGGTGGGTACGAAAGTTTCATCAAGGACGTGTGTCAACCGGTGATCAGCAACGCTCGGGACGACCTGTCAGTGTGCGGACCGACGTGCAAGTGGCTACGAGAAACGCACCATCCACAGGATATTGTGAACAGAGCTGCAACTGCGCAAAATCGCATCGCGGTGGGTACCACATGCACTGACGGAAATTCAACGGTGGATGCGATATGCAACATGCTCCGACCACCTAGCACGCTTCCAACAGGACGGCGACCACTTCCTGTCACGAATAATCGCCATCGATGAATTTTGGGCCAGGGCATACGAACCGGAACTCAAACGTCGGTCCGCGGAGTGGCGACATGCCGGATCACCAAGGCCGAAGAAGTTCCGTCAGAATCCTTCCACCGTGAAATTGATGGTGATCGTCGCGTATGATGTCAGAGGTGTCATTGTGTGCCACTTCGTTCCACATGGCACAACAGTGACAGAAGAGTACTACAGAAACTTCCTCGTGCGACAGGCGTTCGGGACAAACGTCCGGACCTTCTGGACAGTGCAATCATCCTGCACGACAACGCTAGACCACATAAAGCAGAGTGTGTACGGCAACTGCACAGCTGGGGATGGGAAGAATTGGAGCACCCGCCGTACTCTCTTGACATTTCGCCCTGTGACTTTCATCTCATACCCAAGGTTAAGGAACCACTACGTGGAAGGCGGTTTGCGACACGAGACGACATTGCCAATGCTGTGCAACAACAGATGAGCCGATTCACACATGGTGCGGCCAATGGTGACGCAGATGGTATTCAGAGTCTCCCATATCGTTGGCAGCGTGTGGTGCACATGGCAGGTGACTTTGAGGGCCTTTAGCCCCAGTTCTGTTCTGTCAACTGTAGAACAGGTATGTAATTGTCTTGCACGATCAAACCAATATTGTCCTGTACACTATCGTAATAAATATGTGAGGCAAAATGTTTGCGTGTTTTAACTGTCCCCACATGTAGTTCCCCCTCGTCCTTTCATCTGTATATGTCGCATTTTCCAACCGGGCTGGTATCTGCAAGAAAAAAAATAGTTGCAATGACTTTTGCCCCAACCCTCGTATATATTTGAGTTGTATTACTGGAGATGAAGTTGTTTCGGTCCACCACATTGCATTCCTGTAAATGATGTTGTCTCAGTCCACCACATTGTATTACTGTAGATGACGTTGTTTCAGTCGACCACATTGTATTACTGTAAATGACTTTGTTTCGGTCCACCACATTGTATTACTGTAGATGAAGTTGTTTCAGTCCACCACATTGTATTACTTTAGATGAAGTTGTTTCAGTCCACCACATTGTATTACTGTAGATGAAGTTGTTTCAGTCCACCACATTGTATTACTGAACATGAAGTTGTTTCAGTCCACCACATTGCATTACTGAACATGAAGTTGTTTCAGTCCACCACATTGTATTACTGAACATGAAGTTGTTTCAGTCCACCACATTGTATTACTGTAGATGAAGTTGTTTCAGTCCACCACATTGTATTACTGTAGATGAAGTTGTTTCAGTCCACCACATTGTATTACTGAACATGAAGTTGTTTAAGTCCACCACATTGTATTACTGTAGATGAAGTTGTTTCAGTCCAGCACATTGTATTACTGGAATTTGAATTTAAAATTTTGGGTGCGTCAGCACTTACGCTATTTTGCAGCCGTCACATTATACAGGGGCCAGCCCCTTATCATTACAAATGACAACTCTAACGTTGCATAACTAAAAATCTTAAGACTTCTGTTAAAAGCTGAGGCTGTCAAGGGGTACTCAGCACATACAAAGACAAAAACAGGATAACACACACAAAATTATACTGGCCATAGTGCCAGTCGCCACAGCCTCGTTAGTCTACAGTCCAGGGTGTGCTACGTGGAAGTGAGATTGACTTTTGGGCCCCTACGTGGAAGGTACCCCTTGCACCCCCACATTGTATTACTGTAGATGAAGTTGTTTCATAGACATCTATAGCTCATGCAAATGGCGGAAGTTCGGTTAAAGTTAACAGTATTATCAGATAGACTAATGGTAACCGGACCTAGTATGTGAAGCGGGATCCGGATCACTGTGTAATGTACCACCGTGGGGAATTGAACCCTAGTCCTATTGATTACAAGGCGAAAGCGTTACCACTTCACCATCAAGCAGGCTTCGAGATCGAGTAAAGTGACAATGATCTCATTATCTGGTGGTCAAAGATTCAAATTCCGTGATTGGAAATTATGTGTGGGTGTCTTTTTCAGTGACCTTCCTCAATTACTGCAGGTGAATGTTGGATTGATACCTTTAAAAAAGGCCACGCACGCTTTCGCTCATTTCTTGATCCTTTCCATCCATTTGATTTGAATTTTTGTTATTTAGCGTCGCTTCTCTACCACTGTTGGTTAATCGCGAACGATGAGAACGAGTGATTGATTGGTTGAATTTGATTTGATTTGATTTGTTGTTTTAAGTCCACTTTATGCACAGTAAGGCTAATCGGGACTGGACCTACAGTTTAAAGTGGGATCCGAACCACTTGTGCCTCCACCGGGTATCGAACCCGGGACACCTTGATTACAAGGCGAAGACGCTACCACTGCGCCATCGGATTGGTTGAATGTTTGTTCTTTTGTGCATCAGCACTTATGGCCATTTTGCAACCTTCAATGTATGAGAGCAATAATTTAATGAACGACATTCTTACTGAATATATTTTTTTTCCTATTTGCTTTCTTTACATTTATGTATGCATTTAAATCTACATAAAAAGGTAAAGTGATCCCCTGTGCTTAGCACCATGAAGGCGTATAGGGGGGTGTGGGGGTAACGCCCCACACTTTCTTGATCCGGTCGTGAGTGGGGGTGATGTGATCAGTATCACGCCCCTGACCGCCTTTACCCCCCCCCCCGGATTCCCCCAGGTACCCATGTCATTCGACGATGGGTGGGCGCCGGGGATACGGTTATGTAATTGTGTAAAATGTGATTCATGTTTGGTACATGATATGTGTAACTTTTATATGTACTTATATAGCTCTTTTCAGTTCTTACGGCGGGCGCTCTATAAGCTGGCAGGGGAAGTGGGGAGCGGGGAAGCGACCAATCCAGCCAGTAGAACGAGTTTCACGTAGTACTTTTTCCGGCCGCGTCGTGTCTCTCGGCGCCACTGCTGTTGTCTGGTTGGTCTGTTACGTAACCCCCGCTCCTCCTGCCAGCTTCTAGAGCGCCCTCCGTAAGAACTGAAAGAGATATAATGTTTGAAAATGTGTATTTTTCTAATGTATATATTAAACTCCAAATGCAAGTACACTGTAAAAGGGCAGTTGCCTGTTGTGTGCAGCATAATAAATAAATAATTAAATCAACCCGTCAAAACAAGAGGAGTATCCACTTCCGTTTTGTTGGTTACTACTTTAAAAAATAAATGCAGAACATAGCTAAATTAATCAGCTCGGTTCGGCTTTTAGACCTTCCCTAACAAAGGAAGGTTATTTCCGGCTAGTTTGCGTTCGCTGTCGATGGCGGCATCACACAAACGAACGGCTTAAAAAGCAACAAAGCAACTGGGCGAAACAGGCGATCGGTGAGGTTCTCGCGTGGAGGAGAGCTGGCCTCCCGCCAAGGACGTGATAGACAACCGCTCGGGAGGGGAAGAAAAATACCCAGAAGGCCCCGCAACAACTTGCGATTAGGTTCAATCACTCACCGCGGGAACGCCCGCCTCCGAATGGGAATGGACGGCGTCTCTTCGCCCGATTTGATTCATTTCCTCCGTAAACGTTTCCACCGACGAACTTTTCCGATAGGAGAAAAGACCAGGAATATCTCTCGAATGGATCTCACGTCAAATTTGAGTCGTTCTCTTATGAGTCTTACCTAGAGTGAGAGATTCATTTCCATTTTACTTATTCAGCGTATTTTTTTTGTGCATCTTCAGCCTAATAGCGGCGATGGAGATGATTTGATTGACTTTTTGGCTTATTTTACTTCGCTTTTCATCCACTTTTGACTAATCGCGAACATGAGAATGAAGAGACACTCATAAAGAAGAACCAGGCCGAGACTCGAACCCGGGACCCTTAGCGTGACACGTCCTTTCCTCTTGTACACATGTTTATTGTTCTTTCCTAATTACTTATCTCGTTGTATAAATATTTATTGTTATTAATCTTAATCTGTTAATCAATTTTCTGATTCTTGTGGTATTTGATATTTAGATCTATCACTGATAATGTCAGGATAGTGACTGACCTGTATATTCATATCTTGTACGAGCTGTTGCCATGGGAATTACGATTGTGTTTTCTCTTGACTTTTAGTTCGAGCTTTGGAATTTTAAAAAGGGTGGTCAAGTTGAATTATAAGAAGCTGTTATTTCTTTGAGTGAAATGGATTTTATGTTAGGCACATAGGTATTTATTTTGCAAAGAACTAAAAGGTACCAGTTCGTTATATCGGAGACACATTAAAATCGGATATTTTCTGTTTCGCATGGTTCGTAATTACCAATTGTGCATTGCGGAACATAGTTCAAGGTGCCATTATGCTTTTTGCACGAAAACAAACACAATTTTTCATAGAGAGTAGTTTTTCTTATTCCTTTTTTCGCTTCCCTAACACACAATATGGCGGACACAGGTTGACTACCGTTGTGGGTATTGTTTCCAACCTTCTTCACAGAAAAATACCTACTATCGTGTTCGTCACGTGTGCAAATTGTACATTATGTACGGGTAGCTGACGGATAGCCCCACGAACCATTCATGGATAGCCCCACGAACCATTTCCGATAAGGTTAGGTTTGGTTAGGTTAGGCAAGCATAGTTAAAAAAAATGGGGTTGGAAACACTTACAGGGGGTTACGTCATCAAACGTATCGAGCTTCCGGTTCACGTAGGAAAGCAATGGCAATTGTGCGTCGGTGAGATATTTCTCTTGAAAAATACATGATTTCCCGGTCAAATAGATTCAACGATGAAATAAATTCCTCGACGAACGTTGGAAACCTTAGAGAAACTCATTTCCGTAAGTAGTTTTCTTGTGTAAAAATGAAAAAAAAATGTGTCTCTGATATACCGAACTGTTACCAAGTAAAATATACTTCTTTTCTCTTAGTGAAAACTTGACTGATTTTTATTTGAGGAACGAATAGATATATTATTACCCAATACCCTGAGAGGCATCACGTGAATACTACGAGTCTTCAGGCTATCATATTTATCGTGTTTTAGTTAAATAATCATGTTCTTTTGACTGAAAGAATGTGTCAAGCGCACTGTGCTAACCACGGAGAAATGAAAGATAATTAGGTGAAGGGACATTTTCCCATACCCATCCCGGAACTAGAATACAGAACGTTCGGTGTAGGGGAAAATATCTTACAAAGACGAATGATTACTATTTAATTGTTTTTTTATATAAACATTTCAAAACATCCTTAAACGTTAACATGATCAATTAAATGCGAAACCTTCAATCTTAGTGGTCGCATTTAAACACAGAATTGTGTTTAAATAGTTGTGTTTCTGTTAAAGTGTTGTAGGGAGAGGTTTTCGCTCAAGTGCCAAATATGGACGACATGGACGACGTTAGATGACGTATGGAAGTTAGAGCTTTTTCGCTCGAGCGAATAACGCTCGAACAGGCAAAACGAACGCTATACGCTGAAATCTCGGTAGTACACGCATAACCGTAATATGTACAGGGTGTTCGGTTCAAAACCTTCTATATTTCAATTGATCATTGCTAAAAGGTTATGAAACATAGTGGAATGCGAGTGCTACTAGACAAAAAGACAAACTCAAAGGATGTTATTGTATGAAGCACTAAACACGAATACACCTCTACACTGAACTCTAATACACCACTTGTAGCACGATTAGTATTCAATCTGAAAACCTCCGGATTGTTTATTAACACTTCCAGTCGCCAAAAACTTCGCACGCCATGCCTTAATGGTTTTTCCATCAGGTGCTTCGCTTCCATATTCTCTCCGGTAATTTCTATGCACCGTAATGATTGAATAGGGCTCTGCATACCAGAATGCAGATTGTGCGTGCTGCTGCGGAGTCGCCATTGTGCTTTATGCGATTGTGGCGCTGCATAGTGAGAGAACGGTGAACTTCGAGGTCTTGCAATAAAAATCTTTGAGTTTCTCTTTCGTCTAGACATTCGAAGCATCGGAACGAGTCACAACTCTAGAAGCAGCCAATTAACCAAGCAAGCCGCTGACGTCATCTAAACCCAGAACCTATCGCTAAGCCCGTTGCTCACGTTCTACACGCCCACTAGGCTCGCTAGACAGATTCGCGCAGTTCGCTGGAGATGTTCCGAAAGTAATTCGACTTCTACCACTCGCATTCCGTTGTGTTTCATAACCTTTTAGCAATGATGAATTGAAATGTGGGAGGTTTGAACGGAACACGCTGTATTTCTGTAGTAGCGGGACTTCACATATGCATCGTGAAGTTAAAGACGCAGTGAAATTGAATGTTAAGTGAACATAGTCAATATATCCATGTTAAAATGAAGTTTAGCCTATATGAAAATGAAATAGATGATTGTAGGCTGAAATTACCAAGGTGTCTACGATTATTGTTACATTAAAATGATATTCCGTTGAGTATGCTCGAGCGTAGAGAAACTCGAACGAGAACAAGCAGGGACCTAGTTTGTGCTGTCTTAGACGATGAGCTGTTGGCATTTTGTGTGTCACACAATCAGGGGCGCCGACTTGTCAAAATTATTGAGGGGGCTCTGATCACTGAAATAAATTACCTAATGAATTACTCACTCCCTCTCTTTTTTAAAGTTTTGGCCTCAGTGTTCGGAATCTCGTAAAAGCCCATGAATTCCTAAAAAATATTAAAATTTTCATTTAGAGTTCGAATGCAAAATGTCAATTGTTCACGGATGGATATGTCACAAGTTTCGTCAACCATAATACCAAAATATTCCCGACTTTTAATATCTGCTATCAATGATCTCGTTCTGAATGCCATGTGAGAGCCATTTGTAGCCCGAACGTCCCATCCACTCTCCTAGTTCATGCACATCTTCTTCTCAAACTCTTTTTAGTAAAAATGTTAACAATACTCATAATTATATACTTAGTATATAGTAATAAGTCATGTGTTTTGCTGTCTCTGGTCATAGCCCCCCCCCCCCAAATTTGATGGTCTAGAACATTTCAAATGCGTATTTAAAGTTAAGTTCATGAGGCACAATTCAGAGTAAACTTTACAAGAGAAGTAAAATAATATATTAGATTCTCTTAAGCAATATTATTTGGGGGACTCTGCCCCCACATCGATAACATTGGGGGGCCCGAGCCCCCCCCCCAAGCACCATGGAGTCTATGGCTATGCACACAATATAAATGAAAAAATGAAAATTGTCCGCACACACTGACGGCATATATCAATCGCCTCCAACATTATAATAAAAAATACATATCCTCAGGGGCGTACGCAAGGGGTTACGGGGTTTAATCCCCCCTTGAGCTTTTGAAATATTATGAAAATGCTGTGGAGAAAATTAAAACTGGCCAATTTATCGCAGTAAAAGATCTGCGACAATACTACTACTACTACTACTACTAATAATAATAATCCAATGTAGCATGGAGAAAAGCACAGCATCCCAAACACACGCGTCTTTCAGAGTGAATGCCTTGAATATGTTTTCTTGATTTTATGGATTTTCTTCGCACTTAAAATGTCTCACATCGTTGAGTAGACAATTATTTCGTAACAAAGAAATGTTCCTAGAATTTGTCATAATCGAATTCTATTGCTTTCATAAATACTATATTTATGTAGATCTCTATTACTTAATAGTAGTAGTATTATTATTAGTAATTCAACTAATTAATAAATCATAAGTATTATTAATTAATTATGATCATTATTATGTTTTAATTAAAGTATAATAAAACAATGGTAATGTGATCTTGGAGAAAGCTTTAGAAATAACCCCCCCTTGATGAAATTCTGCGTACGCTACTGCATATCCTTAATGAATCTCGGGACTCTATCGCTACATCGAAATAGCCTTAAGAGCCCGACGTCAGGTGACTGGGTGAGAAGGTTCTCTGCAAGGAGGTTGACTTCATATCAGCGGAATTTCAGCAACTTCTCCGCTCGTGATGTAGCTGCGGATTTCCCCTGGCGATATCATAACATCTTAATGTGTTCGTGTCACGGTCTCGGCCTTCGACGCAACCGGAGGAGATGAAGGATTTTGCCTTAACCATGCTTCGAGATAACGTCGCTCGAGTGAAAGCCACTTTGCTGGATTGACAAGCATCTGAAGGCGTTGCTGCGGCTATTGTTGTGCGAATCACAGATGATTATCGCGAAAGGAAACAGGTAATATTTTAGCGTAAGGATAAGCTGAAGAATGTACAACAGGATAATATGATAAATTCTGATATTTTCCTTACTGTTTGACACATACGGTAGATGTACTAAGTAGATATTTCAGCGAAAAATGGAGGCTCCACCAGGACTCGAACCTGTGTCATGCATATCGTGCCAGGGCTCTACCAACTGAGCTACTGGGCATGGTCGTAACTTGGGACCTAACTTTGTGGGGAAGGGGCAGAATCAAACTTGGGACTTAACTTGGAGGGGGGAGAATCAAAGTTGGGACTTAACTTTTGGAGGAAAATCGAACTTAGGACAACTTTTCAGGGAAAATCAAACTTGGAACTTATCTTTCGGGAGGAGAATCAAACTTGGGACTTATCTTTGGGGGGAGAATCAAACTTGGGACTTAACTTGGAGGTAGAATCAAATTTGGGATTTAACTTGGGGGTAGAATAAAACTTGGGACTTAACTTAGGGGGCAGAATCAAACTTTGGACTTAACTTGGGGGGCAGAATCAAACTTTGGACTTAACTTGGGGGGCAGAATCAAACTTGGGATTTAACTTGAGGACAGAATCAAACTTTGGATTTAACTTGGGAGGCAGAATCAAACTTGGGATTTAACTTGAGGGGCAGAATTAAAAATTAGGATTTAACTTGTGGGAAGAATCAAACTTGGGACTTAACTTGTGGGGGGGGGGGCAAAATCAAACTTGGGACAACTTGGGGGACACAATCAAACTTGGGACTTAACTTGGGGGGAGAATCAAACTTGGGGGGAAGAATCAAACTTGGGATTTAACTTGAGGGGACAGAATCAAAGTTGGGGCGTAACTTTGGGGGGGGGGGGCAAAATCAAACTTGGGACTTAGCTTTGGGGGCATAATCAAACTTTGCACTTAATTTGGGAAGGGGTCAGAATTACAAAGCTTTCCATTTTATAAAAGTAAGCTATTTCCCTGAATAGCTTACCTTTTCACAATCATAAATAATCACTTCAATACCTTGCTACTCAGTTTCCAAGAGATTATCGAAAGTATTATTAACTTTTAAATTTAGTAGCCTGAAAAGTTTGGGGGGCAAGCGCCCCCTTGCCCCCGCCAAGTTACGGCTATGTACTGGAGTAAAAAAAAATACCGCATAAGACCACTTTAGACCCACCCTCGAGCGTTTCCATGGAATATCATTTTAATGTAACTAATCGTAGACGTAAAATATCCGCTTTGACAGTTTCAGCCCACAATCATCTATTTCATTTTCATATACCACTGCGTATTGGTAAGAAAAAGTAAACTCCATTTAAACATGGAGATGATGACTATAAGTTTCACTATCACTGTGTCTCTCTCTTCACGATCCATATTTGATGGCCTACTACTACACACAAATTACGGTTATATGTATACTATTCGGCTTCGAGTGTATACCGCTCGTTTTGCCTGTTCAAGCAGTATTCGCTCGAGCGAAGAAGCTCTCGATTCAGTGAGCTATCTAGCGTCGTCCGTGCGAACTATTTAACACTCGAACGAAATCCTCACATTGCAGCACTCCATGCACTACCGAGCAGCTCTGGTTTCGCGTGATTTTTTCGTGTCGCTGTTTTACTTGCGTTGAATTGTCTGTCTGTGCTACTGCAACGGAATCTGTTGCCTTTCAAACAACTGGGCATAGTTTCTCCCAGAAGATGTCAATTATCTTACCAGGGATGCCCATCCCCCCCAAGGCCAATGGCGCAATCCCCCCCCCCCCCAAAACATGTCATGCGTCCCCCCAAATTATATTATTCGCGCCCTCAAACCATATAGTAATCCACAGAAAGTAAATCTCAGGGCGATAATATAATACAGATCCTCTTTCAAAGAACTCACCCCCCCCTCAGTTTTCTTGGGGTAAATATAATTATTTTAGTAACCCATAACAATAATTATGTGGATTTTATCTTCAGTGCAAATTTAACTTGCTCAAGTAAAATTTTCCTGTGACAGGAAGTTAGAAATGCGGATTCGATACATTTTTGTTCCAAATGATGCACCTGCTTTAAATTAAGCAGTATACCAACACTAAGCATTATATTTGACGATTATGTCTTGTAATGCACCTATAGTATAAAACTTCAAATCCACCTCAGTAAAGCGGCAAACAAACACGAACTCTAGCAACACAATATTGCGAGCGAAGCAAGCAAGAAAATTTACATCCATCTTTTGCAGACTTTCAAGAATATTAATTTGATGGGGTGTCAATACTTTCTTAGGATTCCGAGATAATTAGTCTTTTCCAGCTTCCCTTTTGGCACGTTCGGGGTCGAAACGTCGCTAAATACAGTCTCCAATATTTAATGTTCGAATTCTCTCTCCACTACAGAAATCCCTTGACAACGTAAGATGTAACACTTTATCAAAAGCTTCCCCTTTAAATTTAATAATCAATCCCCCTCTAACTAAAATACCCGATAAGCATCTAAGACCTAGAGTTGGATTCTGTCCCCCCAACGTCCCCCCCAGAATCTACGTGTAAAATAAGGCCTAATATTTTGGAGGTGGATATTTCTTCCATCCCCTTCCTTCGATAATACCCTTAAACACTTTATATTCTTCATTTAAAGGATTAAATATGGTGCATTTAAGGTGTAAATTTTTACATATATTTTGGAAAATATATAAATGTTGAATTTTATATTATTTGAAGAGAAAAAATCTCCCCCCAAAAATCTCGATGGCGCAACCTGCGCCATAATACCACCCTGTGGGCACCCCTGTATCTTACTGTCGTGCATACACAGATGTAGTACGTAGGGACTTTAACGAAAAGTGTGGTTTCACTGGCAAGTGACAATTCCACACAGGTAAAAGAGCAGAAGAGAATAATCAGACGAAACCAGGGCTGGCTCGGTAGTCCGGTGAGTAAAACAATGGCACGGTATGCCAGAGATCCGGGTTCGCGTCTTGGTCAAGCCTGCATTTTTAGGATATTTTCTCATCAGTTCATCACACACGCACACACTTGCTTGTAAATTTAAAAGTGGCAACACTGTCGGGAAGAGGTGATAACTACAGAACGGATTTTAAGGTGCAGCATCATTCCAAACATACCGATCGTTTGAGATATGTATTTTAGGACATAAAAGCAAGTAAAATGAACACACTTTGTTGCACTTTTTCGTGAGATTAGCACATTTAGAGTCACTCGGGGGAATATGCCCATCGGTGTTAAATGCCCACCCCTCGTATCTCGCGCAACGTTAATGTTATGGCAATTCTGCGACTCTTGTTTGAAAGCCCCCTCCGTGGTGAGACGAGGCAGCAGGTTTGGAGCTTGTGAGAAGAATCTGAAACCATCCAGGGTTAATTTCATGAGGTAAGAACACAATTTTTGAGGTAATAATTTCTTGGACGTTGCTGTATTAACAGTGTGCAATAATAATATTCCCAAGAGAGAAAGAAACTGAATTATATTTGGTGTAAAGATCAAGAGTCAGGGAAACATATCTGCAGAGTGAAACTGCCGCATGGTGCTCAGAGTTGCCAACCCAGTGATTCAATTTTCTGTTTGTGGCTGTGGGGTATATGCGCACAGAAATTAAGTACAATATGCCCATGGGCGTTATTATGAGAAGGAAGTAGCACAATGTGACTGGATCCAGTGTATTCGTTGTAGTATGTGGATGCATGAAATATGTACCAAATTCACGTCCATGTGTTCAAAGTGCAATGCAATTTCTCACAAATGTAAACAGTAAAAGAGGCTATGGTAAATTCAAAATAAATGTTGTTAGAAACGCTATGCTTGTCTGTAAAAATGATATTCTGTTTACGAAACAAACGTTAATAATCTTCCAGTTAATGCTGTGTAATATTTTCCTTGAAATATGTCATGTCAAGTATTATAAGATTTTTTTCTTGTATTGGGCATTTTACCCCTAATGGGTGGGCATTTTACCCTGAACACGGGGTTATTTGCCCGAATTGACGTTAATCTGTTTATTTTTCTATGGTTCTTTTGCCTTAAGACTTACAGTAATAAAACTTATAGGTAACAATAACAAAATATATATCTTTCATTTGACATCATTTTCATTGCGACACTCCTTCATTTAGCGAAGCTATAAACAGCCAAAAAAAAAGTTTGGCGTATTCCTCCGAGTGACTCTATCCCCTTTTGAAAACATTTTCAGAACATTTCTTTCCCTTTCCCGACCAGAATTTTGCACCATAAAATCCTTTCCCTAGTGATAACACTTATCACGTGCTATCAGGCAGTGAGCGGCGTCAGTTGAAGCCCGTATCGATGCGTGGAATGCCGAAAGTGGTCGGTGCAGTAAGTCAAGTGTATGTTCGCGGTTGAAGTGGACAGCATGTTGCGTACCGTCCTAAAACATGTTTACCAAGGCAGAGAGCAGCGATCGTGGATCGAAATCCAGGTAGACCGTGGCAACGATGGCTTACCGTACCTGGTGGCCTTTCATGAGGGGGCAGTTGTTGGTGGATTTACCCGTACAGGTCGTGTCCGAATAACGTATCATGTTGTTGCTTTTTTAAATACGAGGGGAGAGTGAAAAGTTTTGAGCCTCACATGGAAGGAGTGATGATAGGTAGTTAAAATTTTGGAGGGTGTAAGGTTTTAGTTTTAGGACACTCTGTGCGAACGTTTATGAAATTCACATGTTTTCTTCTATGTTCTTGTCAGGTTGAAAATGAATGAAGTGTCAGAGATGAGAATGGCCGACAGGGTCGTGATTCGGCTTCACTGGACAGGCTGCTTTGGTCGAGTGTGGCTTCACCGCACTTACCCATCCACCTTATCCCCCCGACCTGTCCCGTCAGATTTTCATCTTTTCCCTGCTATGAAGAATTCACTTCGAGAACGTCACTTCCACACGGACGAAGGCGGACATTCAGTGGTGAGAGACTCAGGACAAATCATTCTACCAGATGACTATAAACAAACTGCAGCACAGAATGCATAAGTGCATTGATCTGGGGGTTGATATAGAGATTATGTAGATAAATCATAATGAGAAACTGTAGCTCAAACACCCCTTCCCTGTGAGGCTCAAAACCTTTCACTCTCCCTATGTATTACTAACACAATCTGTATAATCTTCAATTAAACACATGGGTTCGAACATTTCTATATTTAACTGCATAACACACTTATAAAAATCAACAACAAGTAACCATGACAACAATATATATAATTTGAATTTATGACTATTTCAGCCCATGGCTGCATACTTAACTTCCAAGTAATATATGACAATAAGGGAAAGAATTATGTTGAAATTAAGACCGTAAAATTTTAGCCCATTTTGACATATCGCATGACCACTTTTCCATTTAAGAAAATGAAGTTCATTGCGGATTTCAAGATCGTTGTCATGTTTGTGATACACCCTAAAACGTTTTTCCTTTCCGATATTGTGTATTGACTTCTGTTTCCTAATCAGTATTTGATTCAAACGAGTTTTTACGCACTTATGGACCATCCTACAGTACATGTGTAATACAATATGTTCCGAAGTAACCCAAATTTCTCTTATCCGTAATGGGTATGACCCCAAGAATTTCTGATAAGCAACTTTTAGTGTGTTATCATATCCATACGAAGAACATGGTCGCTCTTCCTCAATTCTTTACTGAGTGAACTAATTGAGGCCGCTGTGCATTGCACGTTCATCAGGGTACCCGGACAATTGTGATGACATTTTTTAAGTCTTCTATCAAATTGACGGGTGACTTAATACACCATATAATACCTCTTACAAGAGAATTAGGTGAAATATTGATAATATTTTTAAATAGAACACTGATTCCTCTCACACTTTCTCCAGGCTTGAAACTGGCAAGGTTAGGTTAGGTTAGGTTGTTGTTACTCACTAACCTTCCCTTACAATGTTTAGCTTTCTTCTGCAGACACAGCCACGTAACATTGCCATTCTTGTTATTTGCAGCAAATTGACGATAAGAATGACCATCGGTACAGCGCGGCAGGTTTTCCTTTCTCCGTTTGAATAACTTCCATAATTAAGTATGCTATCCGAATTACTACCAAGTGAAGTGCACCAGAGCAAGTGTGGATCAGCAATGGCAGGTTTTTAAAGCTTCACCCCTTAGCAAACTTCCGATATTTTAGATATTTGTGCCACGTGCAAAGAAAACCTGTATTCCGCAGGACAGATAAGCAGACGCCTTGATTCAACTTTCTGTGATTTCAGACTTGGGGAGGTTAGGAATGAAGGGGTGTCAATTACGGTGCACCTGTGGGTTAGTCATCCTGATCGTCACAATTGTCCTACCATTAATTTTAAAATTATCTTCACCGTCAAAATCATCGCAATTGTCCGTGACTTTGGTTTTATCGCAATTGTGCTAGATTCGTTCATCAGAGCCATCTAACGTGCGGAAAGTAACTAATTTTCCATTACATTTCGAAAAGCCCTCGTATATGAAAATTGCTGTAAACCGAATTCTACAAGATTGTCTCTGCAGAAACGCATCAAGACAGAACTGAAGGCGTTCTTGCGTAGGTGTCTAAAAAGGAGAAGCTGAACTTAAAGGTCAACATTCAACGACCGGTAGAAACTCGTAAACGAGTCGAACGGTGTAAATGTCACGTTTGCCAATATTTGAATTTCGCATCGGACATTAGTTCCTAAATGAACTAAATAAACGAACATTACACTTCACTCCCCCAATCCTCATTTCTGTTCTCATTTTTTAAGCTACCGCCCCTCAGGGGGAAAGGGATGTCACCGCTGTCAAGATAAGTGATCGCACATTAATTCCCCCAAGACAAGTGATTGCACATTAATTCCCCCTTCAAACGAGCTTCGGTAGCTATTCAAGCGCCACACATATCTGCTTCAGAAAGTTCTCTAATGGTCTTTGTGGTGGTGACAAGTTATGCCCTGAAGACATTAACACACGGAACATTCACGACGTCATAATGACGTTAACTATCGTAAGAACAGCCCACTTAACTGAATGCCTCTAGTTTGATACGAGATCAAGGAGGATTGGCTCTTCCAGTGTCGCCGAGTCTAAGGGGTGACCTTTTCTCAAGACACAAATCGCGACCTTAATGTAAAAAGGTTCTATCTGCACTTTTGTGCGAAAATGAGTTTCTGACCTTAAGCATCAGTATTTGTACTCCGTAAAGATCATGCTTCGAAGTATATTAGTTTCGAAGAAATTAACGGGGTAAAAAAGTACTATCTGCAAATGAGATTTTAAGTTGGGGTAAAACAGTTCTATCTGCTTTATTTCCAGTCTTTGTGACCACCAGACAAATGGCACAACGTTCATCTCCTACGTATCCATCTATTGCAACCTCCAACGTAGAGAGGAAGCAATTATGTAGAGAAAGAGTGTCACATCTCACTTATATGATGAAGTGGATGCTGGCTGTGGGTGGACCAACGTTACTTTGCTACGGTGCTGAAGAGAAACATATAAGATACTTTTTTCCATTTGTTTACAGTCCTGTTGTCAATAAGTAGGGAGCGGAAGTTGATGAAATGTCATATTTTTTCTGACATCTCGGACACGATGCCCATTAAATATACACAATATTACACTTCGTCTAGAACCCAAAAAAGGTAATTTTAAAGTGCATTTTTTTGCCAATTTTCAGGTTTTAGGTCATTTTCCCCGATTTTCGGCATTTTTTCGTCATTTTTCGAAATATTCGGTGTACCGTTTCGTTATATTTTGTCACTTCTTTCATTTTGGTAATACTCTTGAGTCTTTTCACCAAGGTGAACATAGGCTTACATATATCTCGCAGGATGTATTCTTCTTACAGTGCCACAGAAACACACCACACTACATCACCAGGCAAAGATGCGGGAAATTAATGCACTTTACACCAATTCATTCAGTGTATACGACTTTTTCATTAGATTGTTTTAAAATTATTCGGTTGTTTGCATTGGAAATCCTCGTTGCATATTTTAATTGAATGTGTGCTAACATTTGGTGCTTTTTTTAAAGCAGAGGCACTTTTTAACCTGAAACTAACAAATTTAATGGTAATTTTTTGCATTTTTTACGTCATTTTTCCAATTTTTTAGGACATTCTATAGGTCATATACCTATATTCTTTAGGTCATCAACTTCCGCTTCCTATCAATAAGCGATATCTACTCTCAATGAGTATAAATACTTTTCATTTTCTTATCAGAAGGATATGCAGTAGCATGTTATGTTAAAATGAACGTTTTGTGTTTCCACTGGGATTATATACTGCAACACTATTTACAACATGGTTACTTTTTTCAACTGACTCACATGTGAATACTTTCTATTAAACATTATTTAAAAATCCAATCTTCACTCTCTTACGTAATTGGTTTATAGTATTGGATGAAACAATTTGAATTCTGGAGCACCTTTTATATCTTATTTACTTTAACATGTACATAGTTCATGCAGAATATAGAATAACTAGAATATATAATTTCTCACCTTTCCTTTTTTGCAAAAGATTTGATTTAAGGGATAACCTTTTTACTCTCATCTGAAACGTTACTTTTGGACTAAAAAGGTTCTAACTGCAAATTCGTAGTTGCAATACCTGAACATTAGTAATATTTTTTCATTAATTTTTCTGTCAGTGGCGTATACTGATATCTGGGCTATTTCACTATGTCACGTAGTCCTAGGCTATGAATAGAAATAAATTAACCAACCCATAGGAAATCAGGTTGCCAACCCATAAGAAATCAGGTTGCCAACCCATAGTAAATCAGGTTGCCAACCCATAGGAAATCAGGTTGCCAACCCATAGGAAATCAGGTTGCCAACCCATAAGAAATAAGGTTGCTAATTCATAGGAAATCAGGTTACCAACTCATAAGAAATCACGTTGCCAACTCCAGAATCAGCATCATCATCTCACTGATATGGATACTATTATTTACAATTCCTGATCGATTTTTCTCCTATTTTATTCTCTAGACTTCAGGCTTCGCAGATAGCCTAGCTGGCCTAGAATATTATACACTCCTGTTTCCTGTATATATTAGAGAGGGATGGATCACTATACAAATGTCAGAGGCACAACTTGGAATTATTAGTTTTCCCTGTGCACATAGTCAAATCTTTAACTAGCTCTCCTGAGAATATTACGACTTGGAAGATAGAACGTTTTTACTTTAAGGTCGCGAAATATCAAACTCACTTCCCCGTAGTACATCCTGGACTGCATTATGTGGACTAACGAGGCTCTGGCGTCAAGGCCCTTGACCAGTATAATCCTATATGGGACTTGTGTGCTGCCCACACACAGAGAACTAAATGCATCATATCGATTGATGCACAAGAATACATCGATTGATGCACTAAAGTGTGTTTTATGGCTTCTTCAAAGAATCAGATTCACATTTGATGCAATTGAGTGCATTTTTGTATGTCGTAAAAGGCACACCAAAGTGCATTGTTTGATTCAAGTAAGGATTTAATATAGTCGAGATGCACTTCAATTCAACAGTTGATGCGTTTTGATGCACCAGAAGGCATCTTTTTTGATTATGCACTTAAAAGTTTCGTCTGAGCTACATAAACTCTGTAGTTCAGTTAAATTAAACGGTATTATGTATATAGGTATATATACTAGCTGATTAGCCGGCGTTGGCGTGTATTAATTTATCCCAATCTTCTATTAAAGTTGTCCGTGCGAGAAACATGGCGATCTTAAATCCACTCCGCAGTACTTAATAGACTGCCCCTGTGATTGTTGATCGTGATCGAGAAAGCAAGTGTGTCTCTCTCACTCAAATGTCATCGTGAATGTCACCAATTAGCTTAGCGACTCCGAAAACTGTGTAGGTCATTTTTAACATTTTATTTTTCACCTCCTTTCACACACAGCGAAAGGCGTCGGACACACCATTTCTGCACTTGGCTGGGAATTCTTGCCCCACCCGCCATACTCACCAGACTTAGCCCCTTCGGACTACCACTTGTTTTCATCGATGTCTCACTCACTTTCCCAGCAACACTCCAACAATTACAAAGATGTCGAACAATGGCTTGCTGTCTGGATCACCTCAAAATGTGAACAATTTTTCTGGTAGGGCATCCACAATTTGACGGACAGATGGGCAAAAAGTATAGCTAGCGATGGCGCATACTTTGAATAAAGCATTTGTTACCTTTCCCCTCAGATACACTTGTTTTCTTTCGGATCAATTAAGAATTATTAACCGGCACACCTGGTATAGCTTTATCTGAACAAATGTATCTTTCGTTATACTGGACCATGAATATTATTCATCAATATAAGGAAAACAATTGGGGTTATGGGACTTTTGGTTCACCCTGTATATGTGTATGATTATTGTCACATTAGAAAAATGATATTCCATTGTAAACGCCCGAGAATGTGAGACGAGTACGAGCGAGCGAAAGTGGTCCCATGCAGTACTCGGGTATTTTGCTGATTTATTTTTGACTTGGACTTTCGAGAGAGGGGCTTCGGACCCTTGTACCGCGTCTCTAAATACGTCATTGCAAGTCGGGTATCCTTAAAATTGAGACGAGGCGGACACGTATGCCCACTAGTCTCTACAGACCACCCTTCCTCGGCTATCAAAAGGCACGTTTCTCAGGCCATTACTATTCCTTCTGATGATACGCAAAGTCCTTGCTCCCAGGAAGGTTACTCCAGGTCACCGAATATGAGGGAGAAAGTGAACTTCAGCCCAATTTAAGAAGTTTTCAAAGTTCCACTCGAGTCACGTTTTACTGCCTTCCTTTTCAAAGCATCAACATATATTTATTTATTTCACATTGTAGCTCTTTTGACGTCAATAAATACAACGTGACATGCAAAACTCGAAGAGCTTTGGTTTTCTTTTTAATTTTGTTATTGTACTTTAAGTTCTTCCGTCTTGTTTTCGTTCAGAATTTATAATTTACTTTAAAAGTTCCACTGAAGTTTCACCTCAGTAGATCTTTTTAGACTTCAGACAAGACTCGCATAATGCTGGCTCGGTGATCCAGCCCTTTGAGTCCTGCTTTCGGTGTTTTTCAATTAATTTACTCATCATTCATCTCATCGTTGAGGTAACCTAAAGGGGCATAAACGTAAAGCTGCCCCTTGTACATTCGTTAAGGGATGTGGGCGTTGTAGAGGCAGGGCCCCATACATTCACAATCTATGCTATTTGTGGAAGTGAGGCGATCAGCACCATTCTCCAGCCGCCTTTTTCATACACCAGGGTTGCTTTATCAGAGACAAGGTGAACCTCAGAGTTGCTCAATGTTCGGACATTGCGCGAATATTTTCACCTGAAATATCCCACCCCAGGAATCGAACCCGACTCGCCCGCGTGTTAGTCTGATACCTTACCGACTGAACCGCAGTGCAGCAGGGAAGGCATGTCTGATTGATTTGACATATTTTGCTTCGTTATTTTGCCACTTTTGGCTAATGGCAAAGATGAGCGATGATATGATGAAATAGATGAAGGAAAAATCACAAAGAAAACCCAGGTCCAGGTCAGGATTCGAACCCGGGACTCCTTGGCGTCGTGCTAACCACTCTGCTAATGGCCACAGGAAAGCCATGTAAAATAAAAACAGGGTGGCTACCCACCTGGAATTCCCGAGAATTATGCGTGAATTTTTCTCCGTAGACGTGAGAAATTGCAACTTTTATTCATCGAAATGCATTGAATTTATACATATTTATAAATGTACTGAGGCAAGTTTTTCACAGTTCAGCTTTTATTTTTATCGAGGAAGGAAAAGAAAGCAGCGTGAAAAATAAAACAGAATTCTCTCTTCATTTAGAAACTTTGTTAGTGTCCTTTGCAGAACAATATATTTGACAGACGGAAGGTTATTGCAAGTTGAAGTTTGTTAGATAAATTTGAGTTTGAAATTCTTATACAATTAACAAGAATATATCGTACCATTCGTGACTTGTGTTTGTTTTTCAAGTATGAGTATGTGAAATGCCAAATGTAAACTCCGTATCTTAAAATGAATATACTAAATCTATCTTATATATATATATACATATATATATATATCTTATAGGTATATATATATATATATATATATATATATATATATATACCTATACAGGGTGTTTCTAAAGGTCGTTTACAACGCTTGGGAGGTGATTCCTCACACGAAAACAAGCAAAAAGTGTGAGTAACATTTTTACGACTGAGGCTTCGTTTCCGATATAGGAGCCTCGCAAAAGGTGACAAAGTGAACGTCACACTTAACTGGGACGAATACTATCACAGATAGAGAGGCGGTTCCAAGGGAATCATAAAGGAATCCTATGTGCTCAGTCCGGAAGTCACTATGAATAGTTCACTGCACGCATGCGCAATGGAGTCCTCAAAGGAATTGGGGATTTCCAGCAAGAACAATGCATGGAAAGGGTATGTAACGCAGCAAGAAGGACCGTGACAATGAGAAATGCGTTAAATACAGCACATTCCGACCTCAAACATCAAAACATGAGCACGGAACTCAAAATCCGAAAAGTTGAGCACGGTTGCATACCCCAGTTACACGCGAGGAATGAACGAATCATGTCATGTGACATACGAGAGACACATTACTCCACCAGGAGGAGGGAAAGAAAAACACAATATCAGATGATTGCGACAACGTGTATTTTTACACGCGACAACTACGTAATACCCCCTCCCCACACGCACAACAAACAACAAATGGTACAATGTCTTACGCACAGACACTGTACACCAACTGAAGATGTCACTTTCAGTCGTCCCAGACGTGTTGCAGGTGCTGGGATATGATCAGCAGTTCGCTCTAGGTTGTCATACGCATTGAAAAGTACTAGTATGTTGTATTGAAAGAAGTTGACGTGGTGGGGTGGGCAAGTCAAATATCGCAACAATTGGTCTGTGGTGTTCGTACGGTGATACAGCCAATTTGTGCAGTGTGCCAGTGTTAAACAAAAACGATACTTTGCAGTTCCAGCTCCCTATTACACAGATGGCTGCGTATACGACCCAGCAGCTAGTATACATGCATCTCATGTATGGGGAGGCACGTGGTAATAGCCGTGAGGCAAGGCGTCTTTATGGAGAACGCTTTCCACATAGACGTTTACCGTCTCACGCCTTCTTTCAGGTAGTGGGCAGTCGACTGCGTGAAACAGGGTCAGTGTTACCACCGCGGCAAGAAGTTGGAAGACCCCGAAGTGTACGCACACATCAGTTTGCAGAAGATGTGTTAACAGCGGTCGCAGAACATTCTGGCACTCGCTCGGGCACGAGACACGTCTCATGTGAATGTTTGGCGAGTGTTGTCAGAGGAAGGAATGCACCCTCTTAAACTGCAGAAAGTACAAGAACTGTTACCTCGTGCATAAGCTGGACACAAACCCTCACTTCGGGGCAAAGGTATTGTGGACAGATGAAGCCATTTTCACCGGGATGGATGTCTTCATTAGTAGAAACAGTCATGTCTGGGACTTTGACAACCCACATGCACTTTTTGTGGCCCATCACCAGCACAAGTTTTCAGTGAATGTGTGATGCGGGATAGTACATGATCATTTAATTGGACCGTACATTCTCCCTGTTCGCCTGAATGGTCGCACGTATCAGGCATTTCTTAGTGAGGTTCTGCCGAAACTGTTGGAGACCGTACCTTTGCCACTGCGGCAAGAAATGTGGTACCAACACGATGGTGCACCAGCTCATTTCGATCGTAATGTAGTACATTTCCTGCATGATGTGTTTCGCAATAGGTTCATTGGTAGGAATGAGCCTGTGCCTTGCCCACCGAGGTCACCAGATCTCAACCCTCTCGATTTTTCTTCTGGGGAGAAATGAAAACCCTCGTATACGACACACCTGTCACATCAGCTGAGGATCTCGTTGCTCTCATCAACGTCGCCGCCGCGACGGTAGCAGATGCACCTGGCTTGTTTGCTCGTACTCGACAATCCTTGATTCGTCGCTGTCATCTCTGCGTAGAAGTGAACGACAGACATTTTGAAAACCGGCTGTGATTATCGCCCTCGGCAAATCCCAGTGAGAACACTCTTGGTATTGCTCCCCACCCCCTTTGTGTGGTGAAAGTGACATCTTCAGTTGGTGTACAGTGTCTGTGCGTAAGACATTGTACCATTTGTTGTTTGTTGTGCGTGTGGGGGGGGGGTATTACGTAGTTGTCGCGTGTAAAAATACACGTTGTCGCAATCATCTGATATTGTGTTTTTCTTTCCCTCCTCCTGGTGGAGTAATGTGTCTCTCGTATGTCACATGACATGATTCGTTCATTCCTCGCGTGTAACTGGGGTATGCAACCGTGCTCAACTTTTCGGATTTTGTGTTCCGTGCTCATGTTTTGATGTTTGAGGTCGGAATGTGTTGTCTTTAACGCATTTCTCATTGTCACGGTCCTTCTTGCTCCGTTACATACCCTTTCCATGCATTGTTCTTGCTGGAAATCCCCAATTCCTTTGAGGACTCCATTGCGCATGCGTGCAGTGAACTCTTCATAGTGACTTCCGGACTGAGCACATACGATTCCTTTATGATTCCCTTGGAACCGCCTCTCTATCTGTGATAGTATTCGTCCTAGTTAAGTGTGACGTTCACTTTGTCACCTTTTGCGAGGCTCCTATATCGGAAACGAAGCCTCAGTCGTAAAAATGTTACTCACACTTCTTGCTTGTTTTCGTGTGAGGAATCACCCCCCAAGCGTTGTAAACGACCTTTAGAAACACCCCAGGGTGTTTCTAAAGGTCGTTTACAACGCTTGGGAGGTGATTCCTCACACGAAAACAAGCAAAAAGTCTAAGTTCCATTTTTACGACTGAGGCTTCGTTTCCGAGATAGGAGCCTCGCAAAAGGTGACAAAGTGAACGTCACACCTGACTGGGACGAATACTATAACAGATAGAGAGGCGATTCCAAGGGAATCATAAAGGAATCGTATGTGCTCAGTCCGGAAGTCACTATGAAAAGTTCACTGCACGCATGCGCAATGGAGTCCTCAAAGGAATTGGGGATTTCCAGCAAGAACAATGCATGGAAAGGGTATGTAACGCAGCAAGAAGGACCGTGACAATGAGAAATGCGTTAATCCCGACCTCAAACATCAAAACATGAGCACCGAACACAAAATCCGAAAAGTTGAGCACGGTTGCATACCCCAGTTACACGCGAGGAATGAACGAATCATGTCACGTGGCATACGAGAGACACATTACTCCACCAGGAGGAAGGAAAGAAAAACACAATATCAGATGATTGCGACAACGTGTATTTTTACACGCGACAACTACGTAATATCCCCCCCCCACACACACACACAACAAACAACAAATGCTACAATATCTTACGCACAGACAGTCCGTGTCACTGTACACCAACTGAAGATGTCACTTTCACCACACAAAGGGGGTGGGGAGCAATACGAAGAGTGTTAGCACGCGATCACTGTGACGTAAAAGAGACCAGTTTTGGCTCTCGTATTCTACGTTTGACCTTCATGGCTGCTGTACCCGCGAGAGGAGCTCGAAGGGTTGGTTCTCTCCGGCAGTCGTCCCAGTCGTGTTGCAGGTTCTGGGATATGATCAGCAGTTCGCTCTAGGTTGTCATACGCATTGAAGAGTACTAGCATGTTGTATTGAAAGAAGTTGACGTGGTGAAGTGGGCAAGTCAAGTATCGCAACAATTGGTCTGTGGTGTTCGTACGGTGATACAGCCAATTTGTGCAGTGTGCCAGTGTTAAACAAAAACGATACTTTGCAGTTCCAGCTCCCTATTACACAAATGGCTGCGTATACGACCCAGCAGCTAGTATACATGCATCTCATGTATGGGGAGGCACGTGGTAATAGCCGTGAGGCAAGGCGTCTTTATGGAGAACGCTTTCCACATAGACGTTTGCCGTCTCACGCCTTCTTTCAGGTAGTGGACAGTCGACTGAGTGAAACAGGATCAGTGTTACCACCGCGGCAAGAAGTTGGAAGACCCCGAAGTGTACGCACACATCAGTTTGCAGAAGATGTGTTAACAGCGGTCGCAGAACATCCTGGAACCAGTACGCGCGTTCTCGCTCGGACAGAAAACACGTCTCATGTGAATGTTTGGCGAGTGTTGTCAGAGGAAGGAATGCACCCTCTTAAACTGCAGAAAGTACAAGAACTGTTACCTCGTGACTTTCGCCCTCGTATGGAGTTTTGCCAATGGTTGTTGCATCAGCTGGACACAAACCCTCACTTCGGGGCAAAGGTATTGTGGACAGATGAAGCCATTTTCACCAGGATGGATGTCTTCAATAGTAGAAACAGTCATGTCTGGGACTTTGACAACCCACATGAACTTTTTGTGGCCCATCACCAGCACAGGTTTTCAGTGAATGTGTGGTGCGGGATAGTACATGATCATTTAATTGGACCACACATTCTCCCTGTTCGCCTGAATGGTCGCACGTATCATGCATTTCTTAGTGAGGTTCTGTCTGAACTGTTGGAGACCGTACCTTTGGCACTGCGGCAAGAAATGTGGTACCAACACGATGGTGCACCAGCTCATTTCGATCGTAATGTACGACATTTCCTGCATGACGTGTTTCGCAATGGGTTCATTGGTAAGGTTGAGCCTGTGCCTTGGCCACCGAGGTTGCCAGATCTCAACCCTCTCGATTTTTTCTTCTGGGGGGAAATGAAAACCCTCGTATACGGCACACCTGTCACATCAGCTGAGGACCTCGTTGCTCGCATCAACGTCGCCGCCGCGACGGTAGCTGATACACCTGGCTTGTTTGCTCGTACTAGACAATCCTTGATTCGTTGCTGTCATCTCTGCGTAGAAGTAAACGGCAGACATTTTGAAAACT